>NW_026542599.1:14310483-15697663 GCF_028750875.1 Macrosteles quadrilineatus
CTTGTTTATGTAAACAGTGTTGGGTCGTTTTCGTATAGCGGATTGTGTGTCATGCCTTTTCAGTTCTGAGTAAGTTTTTTTATCCTCCCAATCAACACGTTCGGTAATACATTTTGTCGGTCTCGCATAGCCCAGTATGGTTGCAATAGAATTTCCTTCAAACCACGGTTTGTTAGCATGATCACGTATAATTGAAATACTATGACCATTAAACTCAAACTCATTATTCGCTATGTCGATTTTAGACATTATACTATATATATACGAGCACAAACAGTCCGTTTTTGTTAGAGAACAAACTTGTGTGAATGTGTTTTAATACATCATCTAAATGAATACCGGTACGCCAATTATAAACTAGGGCACCAGAGTTGAGATAGACTTATCTGTACAACTGATGACGCAGACCGGCCGTGCTTCTTATCTGGGTTCAACTCTCGGACTGCCGCAGATACGTTTTGTCTCCTATATATACCGCAGTGTACCGTAGAACAGTGTACACAGGCAGTGTAAGTGTACACCGTAGAACGGTGTACACACAATGGCAGTGTGTGTGTAAGTGTTGTGTAACATTGTGTGACTAGCAAACTCCGGACAGTTGAGTGAAACCGAAAAACTCTCAACTGAGGAACCAAACAACTGTGTTGTAAGTATTCGAAAGTTTCAGTGTTTTAGGTGTCTGAAAGTTGAACTAGTTACACTGATATAAAACCAATATAAAGCATGCTGTTGAACTATCAGTTGCAATAGTGTCAGCAGAATGTACTGAGTGTGGTTTGAATATTGATCGTGAGTAAAAAAAATTAAAATAGTAAACTTTCATTAAATATTTCATCATATACAATTTATTGTAGTAACTCCTAACTTTTTCAATTGTCGTTTGAGAAATATTCTTCAGTAGTTTTTGCAAAACCTGTTTTTATAATCTTCTACTGTTCTCAATCTGTTGTAAACACTACATCATGCATTTTTCTAGTACCACTAAGCGATTTTGTGCCTTTGTATACAACAAATACGGGTTTATCAGATCGCAAAAGTTTCTTTATATTGTTGGGTGTCAGTCTTGTGTTCCAACTCTCCGGCAGTCGGATTCTCATGTTGCCACATATAATTTGAATCTGATCACCATACTTGGAATTCACAATCTCTATATCCTCTATTAAATACTTTTTATCAATCTCAAAGTCAGCAACACTTATATAACGGCTTCTGTTTATTTTATCTAAGAAGTCCGAGAAGTCGATATCATTAGAGTTCTCCATGACTGTCTGCCTATATATATTCACATACTTGTACGACAAACAAAAAATTTGCAACATCTGTCGCTGAGTATTATAAACTGTTTTATAAAACCGAGGTCGCAATAAAAAAAATAAACACGATTGCATCTTATGAATAAATTATACTCGTACAAAATCTAAATACACAATACTGTTCGAATCAGGATTGTGCAATAATGTACCATTTTGATCAAACAGTCCGATTTGAATTTGTTGAATTTGATTCAACCCGTCTTTTAATCGTACATAGTGCGGGTATTGAGGGGTTTCAGAAATTTTATAGCCATGTTGTGCTTTCGGAAAGAATTGGTACAATATCGACGATTCGTCATGTCTGTGATAATGTGTAGAATGACTTGTATAACTGCTGTTTACAATATTACAGTGGATTTCGATAACATCCACAGGCCGCAAGTTTGGCGCAGTATCAGCTTTATAGTGATTAGATAACTCTGAATCTTTGTTCTCATTAAACCCCAACAAAAAGCGCATCGTGTTATCCATTTGAAACTTTAGTGGTGATTTTATAACAACACGATTACCTTCTTTAAGTATTTCGAACTGATTTATATCCACAGTAAAACTGGCTTTTTCCAAAAACCCTCGTATGTGCTTCTGTAGCGATTCCATTGTCCAATGTCCACTGTTAATCACCAGAGGTGTAAGTATGTTTTCAAAAGTCATACTAGCAGTTTGCACTAAATTATAAATGTTGTTTTCAGAATAAAAACCAATCAACGCTATCTGGTACTTTGAACTCTCACCCAAATAGATCGGGTGCTCCAAATGGATATTTAACAACGATGTATTTCCCGTCAGTTTTAAAATTGTCATATCTAATAAATATATGGTGCAAAGAAAAAATATATTCTTAATTGTTTTTGGGTAAACTGTCATATAAATCATTAATGCTTTCTCTTGCGTTTTCTTTTAGTGTTTTATAACGCGTTTCCAACTCTAGGATTTTATTCACAAGTTCGTCCAATTGTAGTTTTACCACAACATCGTTTGCTTCAATGGCCTTACCAACGCCGCTTATTCTCTTATGGTTTTGAATCTCGAGCACATCCACAGTATTAGTTGTGGTAGACTTTTTCGGCATAATGTGTTTTGTTGTTTTGATCACATTTTTAATGAGTTTTTCCAACTCTAAAAGGTCTTCCTTAATTGCAACATCGTTTTTGTCTATGGGTTTAGCGGTGTTAACAATGCGTCTCCCTTTAACACTCAAATAGTTGCCCGATATACTAATGCTATTCACCAAAGAATCGGTTGTTTTTAGATGCCCCATTAGCTTATCCTCTATTTGTTTGAACATTGTTTTAGCTCCGCTGTTGAATCCATTCTGTAAGTTCCGTATCTTTTCATCAACTAGAGATTCACTAACACCATCTGAAATACTCTGGGGTAGTTCGTTAAATCTGTTTATCGAAAGATAATCCATGTCTAAATATATACATTAAAAGGTTTGTTTTACTAAAATAAAAAAAAATAAAAATACTTTATTATAAAATTATAGAAACCAACATAACCATACATATTTGTTATTATTCAGAACATGTTCGATTTCATTCCAACTCGCACCATTTGAAAATCTCCTTAAAACCTCCAAACACAGATGACCACATATTGGCGGATCGTCATATTCCTGGTATCTATTCATATTGTATAATATACCATCATCCATGTTCACATATTCTTTTAATTCCAACAACGGTGGTGCGTCTCCAAATGAGTCGAAATATGTAACTCGGTTGCCTGTTTTCATATAACAAGTCCAGTGTGTACCACCCGAATCTAAATTGCCTAGATTTATAATTCCACATTCGTTTGCACGCGGTTTGTTTGGCAAGGCTTCCCTCATAAAAACACCACGAAAGTTTCTTATTCGTAAAACATTAGCCCAACGCTCCAAGTCAGATATTGTTAGTGGGCTTATTTTTTTTTTGCGCCACTCAAGACCCTGTTCAGTTCTCTGTTTATATGTCTAGTCAAACCGGCACCACTTGCGTCTTGATCTATCAGAGTATCCAACTCACTATCAATTAATTTCTTAAGCCATGGCACAAACTGATCTTTCAACAGTGGCGCGACTTTGCCTCTTATCAGTGGTGATGCAACTTTCTTAAAATAAGGAATATTGTTTTCAGCCAGCTCCATTACTTCCCGCAATAAACCGCCATCAATCATCTCCTTCAGTTGGGCATAATCGAAAATCAACCTCACTCCAGTGTTGTTTTTTATGGCTCTTTCCACCTGCTTATGTTGGTCACTATCAAGCGATACTTCAACATTACCGTTTTTCAGCTGTTCCTTGGAGAGATATAGTATAGCACGTTTGAGCTTTTTGTTAGCAATTCGCAATTTGTTTAGTTGATTCTTCGTCAGGTTTATCTTACGTTTATACCTCATTGTTATTATACTATATACACACTTTACCAATTCTCAATCGTTTACTTAATTAAGACTCGTTTGCGCATTTAAAGTCTATATTACAAGCACATCTATATTTCGATATATAGCAATGGAGTTGTACTGCCGCATGTGCAAAATAAACACGGCGTCTGAAAACATAAAGACCACAAAAACTAGAAATAAAAGATGGTTGTCTACATCAAAATGTGCAGTGTGCGGCAGTGTGAAACAGTCGTTTATAAAGGAGCCATATGAGGTTTTAGAAGCCAAGGAGTTGCACAGGCCGGTTATTAAAAAGTTCATTAAACGCCGAATAGTCACCAAGGGTATCGATGATTTGTGGGCTGCAGATTTACTAATAATGAAGCAGTACGCTAGGGAGAACAAGTGGTACAAGTACATTTTAAATGTCATAGATACATTTAGCAAATTCGTTTGGTCCGAACCTTTAAAGAAAAAAGACGGGGCAGAGTTGACAACGGCTTTCGAGAAGATTATAAAAAGAGCAAACAGTGATGGTCATAAAGCACCGAAGCTTTTACATACCGACAAAGGTACAGAGTTTAAAAACAAACCGTTCAACAACATGTTGAGGAGGCACAATATCAAACTATACCATACAGAGAGTGAAGAGAAGTCCGCAATAATTGAAAGATATCATAGGACATTGAATGAGAAACTTAAAGTGAAATTCCAAGTCCGACAATCCCACAAGTGGTACGATATACTACAAGAAGTCACAGATGAGTATAACCAACACGATTATCACCACACTATTAAAATGAGACCAGTAGAGGTCAACAAAGATAACGAGGCTGATCTATTAAAAATGTACATTGAGCGCGAACACAAAATTCGTAAAAACAGCAAGTTCGACCTTGGTGATAGAGTTCGTATCACAACGAAAAAAGACGTGTTTGCGAATAAATATAAACAAAACTGGACTTCGGAGATATTTACAATAGCACGAATTCTAAACACTAGACCGGTTACTTATAGGATCGCCGATCAAAATGGCGAAGAAATTATAGGCGGATTCTATGAAAAGGAACTGCAGAAGACCGCTCTCTGAGTGTCGGACTTTGAGGAGCCCGTTCTAGGACTTTTATCCCGTTCTAGGACTTTTATCCCCTATGAAAAGGAACTGCAGAAGACCGCTCTCTGAGTGTCGGATTTTGAGGAGCCCGTTCTAGGACTTTTATCCCCTATAAAAAGGAACTGCAGAAGACCGCTCTCTGAGTGTCGGATTTTGAGGAGCCCGTTCTAGGACTTTTATCCCGTTCTAGGACTTTTATCCCCTATGAAAAGGAACTGCAGAAGACCGCTCTCTGAGTGTCGGATTTTGAGGAGCCCGTTCTAGGACTTTATCCCGTTCTAGGACTTTTATCCCGTTCTAGGACTGCTCTCACCCTCACCCTGCGCTCAAACAGACCTTTACATAACTACTAATATATATATTGTAATACCTTCCTCAATAGTTGTAAATGTTAAAAATTATATATTTCACGTAATTTCTGTCAAATAACACACTTTAGTCTATTCGACACCTACTATAAAAACTGTAAGACATCGTATAACTTAATCTTGAAGAATACATTTTAGTTGAAAATGTTTATTAAACTAGATTTTACGGTGTTCTAATTTTCTTTTATATTACATAGCGTTTTTCCACCAACTGTAAGGTCATTTACCATACTAAATATAACTTCACTGGAAAAATCCGAAATAACAAATCTTAGAAACTTAACACTCTCCCGTGAAAACCCGACAATAAAACGTAAGAATATTTAAATCACTAACTTATGTATAAATGTTGTAGTATAATTCCGTAATAACTGTGCAGGTTTAAGGGTTGTTTTATATACATTTATTTGGTTTAATATCAAGTTAGTTCTATTGCTTGACAAACTCCTGGTTTAATTTAATGTTTTTTTTCAATTTCTCACAACATATTTTTAACAATACAGTTTTACGATTGTGCAATCTAACGTTGACCTGTAGAGTCTGGTTTATCTTCGCAAGCAGATCCAAACAACGTCAACAAACAAGTTTATGTTGATTGGAAATACAAGTGTTTGTGACCCACTTTGTTAGGTATACGTTTAATGAAAAAAAAATATATATTTTCAATACACACGAAGTTAGGTAGTGCATTTGGATAAAATCTTATACAAAGGTGTTATGGTAAGATATAGCCCCAGACCGATTTAATTTTTCGTTCTGATGTCCCCAGAGGCCAAAAACACCATCCGTCCAAGGGAATTTGTATAAGTGTGTGTGCGTGTTTATTATCACAACAATTTGAGTTAAATAGTTCAATTCGGATGTAAGAATAAGAATATCTTTATTGTCATTAAATACAAACAAAAGTACAATAGACAACGTCAAAATAAATACAAACTTTCTATGGATTAGGTCAATTGTGTTGAAAGAAAATAAGTTACAGCAGGAATTGAAAAGGGAGAAAACAATGAACTATATATTAGGTATTTGGTATTCTAAATATTCTTTTACTGAAAAAAAAAACTTCTGTCAAGAAGCCAAAGAGCCAATTTATTTTTAAATTTATTAAAGCTAAGCTCTTGAATCGATACAGGTAGCTTGTTAAAGAGCTGTATTTGGAGGAATTTGTGGCTATTAGTTGATTTTGATAATCTTACTATCGGAATATCTAGGTGGTTACTTGTTCTAGTATTATAACTGTGAAATTCATTACGTTTTGTGAATGATGAAAAATTTTCTTTAACAAATAGCAAATTTTGAAAAATAAATATACACGGTAGAGTCATTATTCTGTGTTTGCTAAAAAAAAGGTTTGCTGGTCGTTCTGCGTGGTATTTCAAAAATTATTCTCAGTGCTTTTTTCTGCCATGAGAAAACCTTTCTGGCTCCAGCGCTATTACCTCACAGAATGTTTCCATACAGAAGATGAGAGTGGAAGAAACTATAATAAGCAGTAATGAGCATACTATCCGAGACGCAACTCTTAAGTCTTCTCAACAAAAAGCAGACTCGGGAGATCTTAGACACAACATGCGTAGTGTGGCGTTGCCATGTAAGCTTTGCATCCAAATGTATGCCTAAAAGTTTCACTGTTGACGGGATATTTGAACCTTCAAAGTGTTTTGGCGAAAAGCAAATCCGCTCAGTTTTATCATGAAAATCGGTATACTTGTAAAAAGTGAAAACCTAAGTTTTTTGCAAACGAGTTCGTCAACCAGCATGACTGGACTATTAGAACGGGTTTTTTGGGTAAAAATCTGTATTCCCATTTTGATCCTTAAAACATAAAGCTTTGCAGTGTCGGCCAACAGGATTACACGTTTCAGTATTATTTTACCATCCTCAGATCCTTTACAAAACTTGAATTATTCCGACACATGATGTCACGTCACAGAAAAAAAAAAAAAACACAGTCACAAAACATTTACTGACGAATAAACTATTTGCATAAGGCCTACGATTTAAATACGAGAGACAAAGGAATGATAAAGGAAGCCGGGGGAACAAAGTACAAATAATAGGACAAGATAACCTCCAGTCGAGACTCGACACTTGAATTGCATGCGTTGCTTCTTTTTTGTGTCTCGTTTTTAAATCGTGAGTACAGTGAGTACTGGGCGTGTGAATAGCGTAGATTTTAATTTAAGAATTTCTTATCCTTCCACTCGCACTGACCAGATTACTATCAATTGAGTATTAAGACTAACTTAGTGAGGAAATTTGGTGATATAAACATGCCTATGCATACATGATTGTCTATAGCTCACTGGAAATTCATTGGAATCATCAAACTTAAACAAAGTACATTTATTATAGTATTGTGATTTCACATAAAACATTACATCAGTACTTATGATCATCCTCCTTCCCTCCCCCGCCACATTGACTATTAGTGGGACTTTTGATATATTCATCTCCAAACTATACTAAACAAAATTACGAAGAAATTGTGTCCTAACATTCCCCTCCATACCTTTTCATTGCCTGAAATATGCATAGTTAATTTTAGCTATCAAATAAATGGAAACGACATGGGTGTAGGTCTAGGATTAATAGTTTTTTACTTTTGTTTGGGTTTTACAGTTGCCGATTGCCCACCCTCTTCAGTTGGCCATTGGTAAAGAAAGACTCACGTAAAATAAAATCGATGGAGCTATGCTCTGGGTAAAAGAATCCTAGAACTGCGTTAAGCAATTAGTTCTATATATCCATTGTGCGTAAAACATTGGACGTGACATAATTTAACACCCTACTTATTTGCTAGGCTTAAGCGGTAAACACCCCATTCTAGCGCTCAAGTAAATGAGATGGGAACTGGGGAGGGCTTCACCAAATCTATCACTAGCCGTAAAATAATTCCTCCCTACTTTCACGAAACTAATCCTATAATGTTAACAAACTTTAATCAGTAGTGAAATAGTACTGTATCTTCAACATAATTTGTTAGATAGGCCAATTTCATTCAATAATTATAGCTACCAAGCTAACCAGATTATTCTACTATTCTTCTAACAATTCTGATGGGTAGGGTAGCCTCAACTGTAGTGTAATCACACTAATGTTAATCACTCCTGGATTAGCCCTTAACTTAGATAGGTCAGGGGTGAGGGCTCAGCAGATTGTAGCTCCAGTAACTAAGCACTCTGATGAGAACAATATTATACCGCAACTTAGCTGATGTATTTTAAAAACATTTTTTAAACTCCTCATGTTGTGATTCCTTACAGCTATTTGTTAGATTTCTTGACATTTGTAAGTTCATAGAGCAACAAATTGCAAAATTTGTACGAGGAAAAAGTGTAAAATGTCATGTAAATGACTCAACGCTAAACACTTAATTCCTTACGAACTTAAACATACCTAATTCATAAACAAACTAAAAGGATTTTAAACAAACCCAAAAGTTGAATAAGTAAAAATCGATTATGGATAATTCTTTAGTTAAATATCATGCACTAAATTCGCAATGAATAAGTTTAGGACAACCAAAATAAATAATATAGCGGAACAGAAACACCTATGAGTAAAATGTATTTAATTTCATTGAAAATCAATTTTACCTGTCAATGACTCATTTTAACATAGGGACATTTAACATTTAACTAAGATTGGATAATATATGCTAACAATACTTTATAAACTTAGCACAATCTACAGTGAATTGAGCTCATAAAAATATAACCTAAACTTTGTTTATTATAATGACAGTAATAATTTCATTTAACTTAAATTAATCTATTGTTCTACAGTAATCGCTGTAGGAAATTTTTTTTTTGTTTTTTTTTGCAAAATAAGTAGTTCGAAGATATCCATGCTACCTTTATGTAAGATAAACATGGGTGCAAGTTAATGCGAAACCTTTGTTCGCTTGAATAACATATTATTCATAACTTTTTTTCCGGATAGACATTTAGCTCAAGGTTTTTCCACAATAATTATTGAGGAATGATTTTGTTACATAGGTATTGCTATCACCTACTAAAGTCAGAACTCTTAGACCAGAACTCTCATGACCAAGGCCTAATTGTTAAATCTCATAAGTATTTGATTACTGCAATATGTTAAACAATGTTTAAACTCAAACCATAACAAAAATTGGAACTTGTCAGGATAGCACAAAGCTTATTTAGTGTGACGTGGGAGTCAAGCTTATAACCTTATTTGAGAAGTACTAGGGTAAGAGAAGGGGAGTGTTAATATCCAAGAGATTATGAGGTTAAGTCCTTCCCTTCCCACAACCTCATTTTATCTGCGTAACAAACCGCTTAAATTGGTATCTTTGAAAACTATTTTAGATAATAATACTTTTATAATCTTATTGGATATTATTAAGAAACGCAGCATGTTGAAGAAAACTTTAAAAATATTTTTTTTCAGTCTTCAGAAAAAAATTTTGCACTTCAAAACTGATAGATATAAGTCAAATATACCCACGAATACAATACGAACATTTCACCGATACTAATGAAGTTTAAGACTTTTTGATTGCATGAGAAATGTGTCTTTTAAAAGAATCCATGGATATATTGTACATGTGACATTTAGTATACTATTTTAATACATAATTTCATTATTTTATGAGTAATGTTCAACTGATGTACTGTACTGGATATGCTTTGTCGAATAATTTTCAACAAATAATATTCGACTTTGGTGCAATGTTGGTAAACAATCTCGAGCTGAAAAAAACCCCACCAAAATCTTAAAAAACTTTGTAGTCACTCATTATAGTCGGTTACTAACAGAAATAAGACGCGGTTAATGAAATTGAATGCGGAACTTATATTTTAAAGGCCTTGATTTTATTAGACCACTAATTATCTATGTAATTTTATTAGAATATTTTCTATTTAATGACTCCATCTTAGTGGGTAGGTACCTACTCTAAGCTGTAGGTTTGTGTAATTATAAAACGTATAAAATTGGTCTTAGAATAGAACACCCTTTCTCTATTATCCCGTCGATATCATATCCTTCATCAGTACGACACACAATTTAAATTTATTCAAGCAAAAACCAATTGGCTTTTCATAATTTAGCACTCTAAATACATTATCTTTATTGTAATTGTTCGAAAGGGGTTAACGTAAATTTCAATAATGTGTGTCAATGTGTTCATGAAGTAAACCAATAACGGCAGACGTTATTGAATATCCATCAACACTGTCAAACCCATAAAGTGACCTCACGTCATGTGAAGTGGCTTGTGGAACGTTCTATATTGGAATATACATTAATCTTTTACAGAGTGAGTTTTTAGTAATTTAACCATTTAAGCATAATTCAATGCCAATTTTAAACTTCTTATTTTTGAACGGTTTTTTACTGGATTAAAATGCTTAACATCTTGAAAAACATTGTTGGTTTATTTTAACATTTTTCAGAGCTGCTATAAGAATTATCATACTGTCTCTTGCAGTTCTTAACAGCTATAATTTGAAACAACAATTACTATGATTATATAAATATTGTACGGTTCACATCTCTATTGAATTTTTCTGGTTTGGATACACCCTTAAATTAGACACCGTTATTAACTGATCTTGTACAACTAAATTAAATCTATATCTAGAACTGATACTATTAAGAATATAACCAGGCTTTAATCAATAGAATAACACGGTTACACATTGGGTTTATTTGTTTATTTTATTATTGAGTCAAGCCTAATAGCAAGTTTTAAAAATGTATTATTTTTTTCTAACACACAAATGCGCATAAGGTACATGCTGGGTAAAATTAATTAGGTAATGTAAAATATTGCCCTTTTTAGTAGTTTAGAACTTTCCAATCCTAAGTAAGAACTATGCATTTATATCATAAATTAATTTCCAAGTTAAAAATATATAGATTAACATAGTACTATACAAATCTGTGTGAGACTCCTATAAATATTATGTTTTACCATTGACTATGAATCCTTAAGGATTCATAGTCAATGGTTTTACCTTGGACCCAGTAGCTCGGATCCTACTCAAGTTGTATTGTTTACAAGAAATATTGTTTGAGTATAGGTTAGAAAAATTTCTCCGTATTGTTATACCCCCTACTAAAATATATTTTTCCATGTTTAAAGTTATTAGGTATGCCAGCAGTATTGGTTTCAACAATTAGTAAGCTTTTGTCAATCTATATGAACACAGTAAAACAGCTGTTAGTTCCCTTCTAAACTAGACACTTCAATGTCACCTGATACGGTAAGGGGTTTCTCACAGTATCAATTAATCATTGCTTAGTTAACCAACTTCTCCACATCTCTCGGTCTTCTCTGTCAAGAGGACAACGTTTCGTAAAAATTTAAATACGGGAGTGTATTAAGTATACTTTGCATTTACATCACACTTATATAACTTAAATAAATTTATAACATGTGAATTGAGTGTGCTTGAAATAAATTACATAGCCTTTATTGTTGCAAATAAAACATGAAATGTTTCGTTTTAATCTTCTAATTTCTTTTTCCAATCAAACCAGTGAATTGAAACGTTTAAAACCTAATACATAGTTATGGGTAATCACTACATGTAATTAAGAAACATATAAAAAAACTGTTTCCAGGAATTCAGTTCATAAAAGATAATTATACTACATAATTACCAACACATTTCGCTCAAAATGTAAAGCATAAAAGCTAGTGAAAAGAGGTGAATATGTTCTTAGAACGCAATTTACCTTGAATAGCAGGACAGATTTAAGGACGTGACTTAAATGTTAAAACCTTTCCAACTGAATCAGCTATTTACTCTCTATTCAAAACATCTTAACTTTCTCTCAAAGTATTCATTCAACCTGCAAAATTAAATATTTTCTGCTTACGTAAGCTACTTTTAGTATCGCTCGTTTTCCTTTACAACAAAAGTTACAAATTGTTCATTTTATATTTGCTTTTCGTAATTTATTCTTTGATAAACCATTGATCACTTAAATAGGTGGAGCTGTAACATTCAATGGTACCTAAGTTGTATGAAAAACATCTGATCAATTCAATTCAACATTTAAAAACTTACAATTTTAGTCAATGTTATATAAGTAATAGTTTCAAAACAGAATCATCAATACAGGATTTATTCAATGAATACAATGAGAGCTTCCCTCTCACAACTCATTGGTAGATAGTGGTAGGGTCTGATACGGTTTTGGGTAGAGAACGTAACATTTTAGTTTGTTCCTGCAACGGGTCAGATTTCCCGATATTATTGGATTATTCTATGAGCATAGCTGTCTTAGTTTCTAAAGTTCGGGGGTTTCTTTTAAGGAAGCCCTGATTTGAATCCAGCTAACTATTATTAACAATTTGTTATGTTATAATGTAATAACACAGTGTACTAAATTAACCTGAAGCTCAATTCTAATCTGTACCGGTAGCTTTTTTATTATTATTCCAACGAACAACTACTCATTTAACATATTTTTCGTGCTTATACAAACATATAGGATGTTACAAAATACAATAAATAACAATAAATTAACAATATAATAAAAATATGCAGCAAATAACAAACACATATAATATGTACACATTTAAAAGAGTTGAACAAAGCAAGTGACGTATTATAAATTGACATTCACATTGTACACAGTATTACTCTGTCGTACCATAGTTCCTTAGAATACTCTGTAGTGTCTCTGAAGTTCTATTTACATTTTATGCCTCAAGTACGTATAATAGAACCAGCTTACACAAATATAATGTCTCTTCATATTTTATAATTTAATTAATACGTATAATTTGTATTTTTAATGTAGGCCCTAATGTATAATTTAATAATTAAATTTAGTCAACACAAATCTATCCATCCATAAAAAATGCATTACGATTTCATAGACAAAAAGTATTGTACCAAGTATTGTTAACGGTTTAACCAAAAATTTTAAATGTCTCATTTGAACAACCAGTATAATTTTTCCCCTATTGAAAACATGTTTTTTACCTTAAACAAAAAACCTATCAGATGTTTCACTAGCTATTTACAAACGAGCACACGATCGAACACAGCTGCAGTAGCTGACGGCATGGTAGACCATGTCCTAGGTGTTGTAGGGGTGGAAGGGGGTGTTGAATGGTTGTAGTGGCAGGGGGGGGAAGTAGTAGGGGGTGACGTAAGGGTAGTACTCGCGCCGCGACGCGTCACAACCAGTCGGTGTTTAGCGTCGGCGAGTGTCGTGTCGTCGTTTTGGATACTTAATCACGTGGTAAGAATATATATTGTTCTATTTTAAATTAATAAGTATTAAAAATATTAAAGTTACAAAGAGAATTGTGTATTGTTAGATTATTAACTGTCATGTATTTTTGGGGTGGTGTTATTATTCTTAACAAATAAATGAACCTGTATTTAAGTTATTAATGATAATTATGTATTGTGAGATTACTAATGTATTTGGTAAAGGCTGCAATATATTTTTGGGCCGTGTTGTAAGCCCTGAGGAGTGTCTCGGACCAAAGTGAGGTGAAGGGTTCAATTCCTGGTGTTCTTAAACCGAGTTTATGGGTTGGGAATACTTTTTTGTGAGCGTGTTGTTATTCTTCTTTACGAAATAGCCCTGGGGTAGGTAATTTTATGAATATACTGATTGATTACAAAAGGTTTGGCTGGACTTTTAAGTACATTTTTGCAATGCAACTAGGTGTGCGTTTAGTTCTGCTATTTTTAAATTATGTGATTTTCAATGCTGCACAAAAGCTTTAAATATAAAATGTTTCTATAAAATACTTGTTGAACGAAAATAAATAGTGTTAAGTATAATTGCATTGCTGGAATTGTGTGTTGTTTTCAAGTTTATAATGTTGATAGCTGTTGTTTTAACTATAGACCTAGTAAAGGTCAGAGAGGCTTAAAAGAAACATGTCTCAGAAATGTCATGACAAAGTTAAGACACATTCTAGGTATTAACTTACAAAGTAATTTGTATATGAATCAAATTGATCAGTTGTTCAATAGGCTATATTCCTAATTTTGTTTCTACGAAATGTTAAACAGGTGAAATTTTCACTAAATATTTCCAAAACCTATTTGATAAATTGTCCAAAGTTCCTATAATTTCGGTGCATAAACGACCAAACTATATAAAATCAAACGTATAAACAGCTTCGTGGGACACCCTGTATTCAAGTTAATATAAGGAATACTGTTAAACGATGAAACCCAAACACCATTTAATACTTAGTTAGTTACTTTGTTCTTTATTCACTTGAAAAAAAATCGTGAAATAACCTTTGTATATTTATTTAAGATTATAATTTACTTACGGTAGGTAAAATAATACTTTAACCGCCTGAATATGACAGCCTACCGTAATATTTACGGATTTAAACTATAATGTTTAATAAAACGTATATTTAACTCAAATTACTTTTTTGTTTATTCATGCAAAATGTATTAGCTTTATAAGTTTAGATCAGAAAAATATTAAACCCCAAGTCTGAAATACATCCTATTTATTTTAATAGGTTTCAAAAAAATGGAAAATTAATTTGAAAAAAAATAGCCAAATTATTTTAGAGTGTTTGATGTTTAAAGCAAAAGTATCATTTGAGATTTTATTCATGACTTAAATGTCGTAAATGTATTTTAAATGTCATTTATAACTGTAATTTATAACCATAAACATAATACAGGGCAATGAAAGTCAGCAGAACATAAAATATGGACCTTGAAAACTTTTCTTACAAGCCGCACGTATGAATGTTACACAACCGAGGCAAGTATCATGGTAGCAATATTTCTTCCCTTATGAGAAGCCTCTATTGGACGTAAATTTTGTCCCCTGACATGTTCATTTTCTACCCCGGGGTAATATTAAACGTCTTATTACATTACTTGATGGCAATTTGTGTAATTTATGGCAAAATAACTCTTAGTAACAAAGATTCATTGCGTAATGTTGTGGTAATTTTCATATTGCCTTTATGTGAGCATTTATTGCTTGTTGTGAACGTAATTTAGCTGTAATTACGTATTTTGATTCAAAGTCTTCTTAGTGTATACAAAACGTATATTTAATGGAGAATTTTGGTGTTAATAAAACCTAAATAATTTTTTTTTTAGAATTTTCAAAAAATATACATTTTAATGATGTCGTGATTTAATCTATAATTAGTCAAAAAAGCAGTTAGATCACCTAGGGATGTAACAAATTGATCATTATTGCAAAACCCTCTAAAATTACTCTACAAACTCTTAAGGTTGGGTAGATGCAGTTTTAAGTGTTCGCAGAAATAATACACTCCTAATTATACCATTATTCACAACGCCATGTACTTACTGTTGTAAGTAAGTAGGCGTACTTATCATGCCAATCATAAAAGTACACACAAATTTAGTAGGGTAAACTTTTCTGCAATATCGTGAAATACAGTGTGATTAAAAAGTCCCGGATAGGTGTAATACTTCTTACCATTATGGATGAAACAATGCTATTTGGTATATCAATAATAACCACGAATTTCTACTTTTTAAAACTATCATCACTTGTTTATCCCTTAAAAGGGACGGCCCAAGAGGAGTTAGAAAAAATTATTCAATAGTAGCAAAGGTGAAGTTTAGTATCAAATTTAAATTCATAATTATTTACACATTGCTGCTAACCCGAACTCGAACGGACAACCGAGTCAAAAATGGCAGTCACTTGAATATCTTGAATTTGCCATTTTGAATAATTGAACGGCTGCCATTTGTACCCAGTTGTTATTTTGAGTTGAAAATAGTGGCATTGTAATCTACGCACCTATGCTTGAGTTTATGATTTTCTTCCGAATTCTAGTAGGTATGTGCCTGAGGAGGTAGTACTATTGCAAATTCAACCTATCTTTGAACGGCTATTAAAAATATTATTATAAAATATATTATATTAAAATATTATTTTGACCTAACCTATACATGTAATTGTGTCTACTTGGTTGAATAAACGAGTTATTGAGTTATTGAGTTATTGAGCTATCATTTTTTACTCAGTTTTCCATTTGAGTTTGGATTTGTAGCAACGTGCTCGATTAACTAAGATGTATAATACTAAACTCGACCTATGCTGCTGTTTAAGAGTTTTTTCTGACTCTTCGTGGAAGACTCCCCTAAAAGGACAAAAAGTAATATTAGCTTAAGAGTGTAGACATTTATGGTTATTATTGATCTACCAAGATTCATGGCTTTATCTATAATGGTAAAAATACCTTACACCATTCCGGGACTTTTTAATCACCCTGTATAAAAGCGTATGATTAAATAATGTCAAACAAACTTACTTGTAAAACATTTTTTTTTACCTGTATGCTATAGGGTAGCAATTTATGAAATATATATATTCAAAATAATATTTAAATTGATATATTGGTATTTGTCAAACTAAAGCATAGAGAAATAATACACACACATCAAGGGATCGGTCATAAAGAGTAAAATGAACTTTCCATCCCAGATTTTCATCAGGGGTTGGTACAAACTTTCACATAGCAGAGATGAAACATATTGCAAACAAAAGGGGGGGGGGATCAAAGGATATGAGAAAAGTCCGCCACACTCTAGACTGTCTGGGTTACAATACATGATATGAATGTTGTAAAGGAATTATCTAAACTCTTCATAAGACAAGTTAAGTCTTGTATTGTGTTAAACTTATTTTGTATGGGTTATATTTTGTTTTATTGAATACTAGTAGCCTTGCATTGGTGTATTGACACAACAATAATATTTATGAAAACTAACGGGTTGAATTTCGTATCTATTGACACAAAACCGAATGAAAATATCGATTAATCGATTGTTTCATTCGATATATCGTTTGTTTCGTTAGGTTATGTTCACCTTACCTAGAACTAACCGAACTAACCGAATATTGATCGATATTTTCATTCGATTGTTTGTGCCAACAAATGCGGATGACATATATAAAGTACTCCATTTATCGTAGGACATTCATAATCTAGTGACTATTGAATAGGTAAACCTAATTAGCTGTAAAATTATTTTTATCCATTTTTATCCATTGCTTAAACGTGTTATTATAAGTATTGTCTAATTGAATTTCAGATGGGTAAACAAAGGAAGTCAAATCTTGATTTGTATGCTAAGGCCTTTAACCCCCAAGGAGTAATAGGAAAACGGGTCAAACCGGTAATTTTGTTTTATTAAGATCATGATAAATTTGTAAATCTTTTTTACGGACTTAAATAACAAATTATTCCATTATTGTTGGTACACAAGCTATTTTGTGTACTGTTATGAAGGCCAAATTATCTTTTAAATGATTGACATAAAATATGACATACAGTTAACCAAATAACATAATATAACTAAGATCAATTTCGTAATGTATAAAATAAGGTAAAGAAATAATGAGTAACTGTTTGCAGAAAATATTAACTTTAAAATTACTCATTTAATAAAGATGAGTTAAAGTAACTTTCTAGGATTTAATAATTTCCACCGCAACGTTTTCGAACTTTAAATACATGCGTTCATAGTTAATAGGTTTATTGAATATACATAATCCAATTTCATATAATATTCTTTGGACAATGGAAAAATAAAGCTATTTTTAAATTCCATACCTACCGCTAACACAGGCAGTGATTTAAATTAGTAAGTTAGTGACCGTTTAATATTAATCGAAGAAACAAACCATTAAAGACTTATTATGATAATAAAAATCAGTATGACATGTTTTAACGTTTATGAAAAGCATTCAGATGCGATACGATACGAAACTAACGATTTATACTGCTAATGTTCTTTTAATGCGGTATATTTCTTATTGTGCGACGCTGAAGAGGGCGAAATGAAAAATGTGTGCGAATTTGTGCATTATTGCCTCTTAAGAACAATATATAGCCCAGTCAACACATATCCCTCCTTTCTTGTTATGTATGGAGACAATAAAATAGTGTAACTGATTCGCTTATCGATCTGCAATCAAATTTCAATAAATCATATACTGTATTAAACGTCTGTTTAAATACTTCTTAAATTATATAACAATGAAAATTGCATCATATAATTTTTTTAATTAATTACAAAAGAAATTGGATGTTCCTTAGATGGTTCTTTGTACTCATTTCCATTGATTTATTATTATTGCATTATTGACCAAGAACTAAAATATTATAAAGTTAGTCCTATGCAGTATTAAGATACATAAAAAAAACTTACAATTACATGAGTCACAGAGGCCTGCTCGTTGAACGTATCCAGCAAAACAAGGAGTGAGTCGGTATAGTACAAGGGTGAACTGTACTGATAAAAAAATACCTGTAGAGACCAGGATCCGAACCCTCGACATCGCTGCCTTGACGCTACCGACTGAGCCACCGGCTCACCCACCGACTCACCAATTATTTCCATATTAGCAAACATGACTTTTTTCTGGATCGATGGGGAAAATTTTAATATTAACTGATTAGTTAAAACGATTTTGCGGACAGATCTAATTGCGGTTGTAAAAACGCCCGTTCAAAGGAAATTTAAAAGGATAACCAATGACAAAAATATCATTTTAAACGTTTTTGCCTTAAAGTTAATTTACTAAGTTAACATAAAAAAATTTTTAATGCTTCTACAATTAAAAAAAAAAAACATTGAACTATTGTAATCATTAAAGCTGTTGGAATATCAGCATAATCTACTGGAGTAAAGAAAAAACAAAATACATTTATTTATAATTTATTATGTAAGAATATTTATATTTTAAAATATAATTCATAAGATTTGACGACCGCAGATTTAGTAAAAAACTGCGCAAGTCAAAGGATTCTTTTGATGTTGTAATCAACTTTGTGTTGTTGGAAGTTTTGTCAAAGTCTACGTAATAAGGTCCTTCTCTGAGGTTCTTAATAAGCCTCTGGATATTTGATCAAGTTATGAAGAAACTAGATTTATATTTCAGTATTAAGGTTGCTTTGTATTTCCACTGATGTCAAAGGAAAACCTTTACACGGAACTACTACTGTAAGTGTATGAGCATAGTATTACTATAGCATATTAAACACTACTTAACCATCTAATTTACTTGAGGTCAAGCCATGATGAATTTATTGTAAAAAAAAAAATTGAAATGAGCAAGTGAACGTTTTAAATAGTTATCATTTGAGTTATAAAATGAGAACAAAAGCAAGTACTACGGTTAATACTCTATATTTACATAGTTAGAAAACACATTTGCACATTGATAGAATATTGTTATGTTAAGCATAAACATATACATCCTACATAGCTCCTTAGCTACTTAAATAACTGTTTTCCATTATATTACTATTTTTTACACATTTTGCATTGATTTAAGTTGCCTTTTTCATTTTAATGATGATTTAAAAGACGGTTTCCGTCTAAATATTGGTTCGCCTAACAAATAGTGAAAATATCCAACACAATTAGTTTGGTTGAATTATTGTTCTAGAAATACTCGTAGATAAATATTAGTGTACCAATATGTAATCTAAAAATATGCTTTAGATCGTATTGAGATTTATCATCGATCTCTTTTGATACAGCTGACTAATCACTTACTATGCAGATTTTTTCGGGGGCAGTGAGCTGATCTAGTGGTTAGAGCGCGGTACTTCGGTCCAAGAGGTCCCGGGTTCAAATCCCACCAAATCACCAATGGCTTTTATCTTTGACTAGTAATACAACATTCTGTATTCAATAGTCAATGCTTTTATCTAATTGATAATGCCACAACCCCTAGGTCTAGCATAAAGTAATGTCAAAAATAATCCCGGGCTTGTGCCTAGCGTCCTAGGAGGAAAAAACCATGCAGATTTTTGGCGCGTGGAGTTTAAATAAGATCAACATTGGACCTGAAAGCAACGCCAAACCTGAAAGCGCGTCAGGACAAGTTGCTGATCGGATTAGTGGCTGACTGACACTGGAAATCCCCGGTGAATTTCATGCGACACCTGTCTCAACCTACGCCGTACATTGTTAGGTATTTCTCAATTTGAGCAATCAAAAAACACTGTAATAATAGTTTGATTATTAATTGGTGGTGATCTTTAGAAAACGTGTCTTCGAATGTAACTTTTAATTCATTATATGTTGACATAAAGATTTTTAAGCTTAATCTTACTGTAGTCTTTTTTACTACAGTATACCTATAAAGATATATTTTAATAGATTTTAAGGTTTATCAATGAAACCCGCAAATTTTTCTCTTCAAAAGTCACACAGATGTAATATTTTTGTTAAGTAACACCTGCAATAATAGTCATAGATTTACAAAACTTTCTGAAGATAATTATTACAATCAGATACAACTATTATCAAATGATCCACTGAATAACTTTATTTTGTCTCTGCGCAAGTCAAATGGTTTACATAGGAATTACAATATCTCACTTGGAGGTGGGTTTGGAATAAAATTTTACCATACTTAAATGTACATTTAAAACGTTTCTGATTTAGGGTCTAAGTGCTATGGTATTTTCTACTTCGATTCCAATTTCCCAATGAAGTATTTTTTTTATTCAGTGATATAAATTATTTATAAACAAATAGTATTTTATAAGGAGAACGACGAAATATAATAATTGTATATAAATATAGATTTATATTTTCAAATAAACCTCAAGTACAACGCATTTTGTTTTTTGATTGCTTTTGGGGACATCTTGGAGATAACCAAAACCGATGTTGATTGAACAATGTTGTTCTATGATGAATCTTGATTTTTTTCCAATTTTATTATAGTTTATGTTTGCTTGGTGTGTAATGAAATAAAATATATTCATATTCTGAATAAAAGTATATCCAATTCAACTAAAACAAAGATAGTTCAGTAACTACCATATTTAATAAATATGTATGATTTTAAAAACCATCATCTTGGGATTTTATACCATGACAGATCCCCTAGCCAAAATGTTATTTCCCAGGACGAAGTCTTACTGTCATTGGTAGAGCTGCGTTTGACATCTCATATTAGAAAGGGATTTGGTTCCTGCAGTGCGACAAAATTATAATCTGTTAGATTTCTTGGTAAAAATATTTATAAAACTAAACATGAAGACCTGTTAAAATCCCAAAATGTATAATTTCATCGTCAGGCATTCTTTAAATGGTTAATAGTAAAATTAATTTAATTTTTATATTTGTCAGATGTAATGTATGCGTTAAAGAATAGTAATATTTTTTGAAAATATTTTCAAAATGGTCATAAAAGAAGAAGAATATGTATGTAAAAAAGAAGGAAGCAATTATACCAACACTGAACAGACATTTTTCCCTTTCCCAATATATAGTAATATTTAATTTAGTTATTTTCCCAATATATAGTAATATAGTTATAGCTATAGTTAGTATATAGTTTATATTTCTCTAATTGCAAAAGGTTAATAGGAATGTAGTATAAATTACAAAATTAACTTTTAGTATAATACAATTTGTCCCATACCTTCAGTATGCACAAATTTTCATTTGTGTATCATTTGCATATGTTTATTAATACTTATGGAATTTTAATATGATTAAGCGACTGAGGATGATCATATTCAATGAGTTAACCAACAAATGGTCCCATCAATGCTTGCATTGTTGCAAAAATTGCATCAACAAAGCTACCCAAGCAGTTCATGTATTTTTCATGTGCTTATCCTGTACATTCTCGTAGAAATACTCGGCTTGTTAATTAAACAGCTGCTAATGCGTAATTGCATTATATGTCATTTGCAAGTGTAATAAATCATTTATAAATATTTTTTTCCGAGTTAAAGAGAAAAGTCACAAATAAACACTTGTACCAATATATGCATCAAGCTCCTATCCTATTAGCCAATCACTTAATCCATGCATCTATTTACATTAATTTCGTTTATATATTTTAAGCACTGTTTAAGTAATTTGTACAATTTGGCAAATCCATTATCAATTTCTACTGAACAATCCAGTAACATGAAACTCTTTACTCCAACAAAGGGTAAATATTGCTCTTCACCAAACGTTTCAAGGAAAGCACATACCTTTTGGATTCCCTTTGTACTCTATGTAAACTCTTAATCCATAGTGGTTTACTCGTTGAATATTTTTGTGGTTTGAATTGTTCTAAGGGTGTTTGTTTATATCCTTTGACCAGCTTGAGATAATGGACTTTAAAGTGGCGTAAATAAAAAGTTATTTCTTTTAAATAACAGTGATATGCTAATATAGGACAAATAGTAGTAAACTTGTTTTAAGGTCCGTAAAAATGTAACATTTAGTAACGTTGTATGTATTTTAGGAATTAGTTAGAAACCATTAAAATTCTCATAAAAAACAACTAGTTATCTAATTTACAATAATGTTATGTGGTCAAATACTTTTGTTCTGCTATCATAAATTTGTTCAAGGAAATACTCAAATAAAACTAAGAAAAAACTCGCCATTATATATCATAAATGACTTACTTTGACCTGTATAAGAGGGCAAATATTTACATAACCTTTGGACACCCATTTGTATTGTCTATTTAGGCAAACTGTTTTATATATATAAGTTAGGGGAAAATTAAGTACATACCATATTTCAAACTATTTACTCTAATTTAATGGGTCATATTGACAGTTAAAATTGTACATAAATATACAATGGAAACTGTATAACTGAAACTGTTTGTATCAGTAATGGAAACTATCATATTTTGCACCAAAACTAAATCCCAAGATCTTTTTTTATACAGAAATATGTGTTTTTTTTTAAAGAAAAATATGTTTTTTATTAAGAAAAATTTTGTATTTACTTTTACGATTAATGACATTACCGTATACGTTAATGACCTTTTTACCGTCAATGATATTTGTTGATGTAAATATAAGTTGGGACAAAAAATGCAGCTTTAAACCGAGGTAAATTACTACCCAAACTGCCATTTTACCTAACAGAGCTGGAAGCAATATTTTCAACACAAAACACCGGAACAACACAAATGTCCATCAAACGTCACTTCTAACACCAATTACAAATCTGACTGCCTGCGAGGAGATTTAACACGAATTCTTTACCTTTTGCATTTACAGTCCTGAATAGCATGAACATTTAAAAACACTGTTAAACTACTTTTTGTCAATATTTGTATTAAACATTGTATCGTATCGCAGCTATTGATTACACTGGTAATATGTGTTACTGTATCTTTATTATCTATTCTGATCTTAAAAATGAGAACATGGGAAAATGAGATAATGTTAAAATGAGATCAATGCATTTTTATACAACAAACTCAACAACTTATAAAACAATTGTAATGTGTTGTAGTTTGTGCATAATTTTAGTAAACGGATATAATATCCAATTTTTTACTAAAACTAAAATAGGTTCTATTTTATTTAGTGTTAATTTTGGCGAGCATTACTGAAAACGTTCTTGATTATAATTTATTTTGTTTTTATAAAGCCAAAAATTGAAATTAAAGGGTAAACACAAAATTATCTCTGTATACTCAAATTATACGATAAGTAAAAAAGATACTTGGAAAATACAGACCTTGTAAAATACAACTAGTAACTCATTCATAGTTACTAATTTCAAATTGTTCCACCATGACAGATATTCTGACTAAACTTTTCACTAAAGATTTAGGGATTTTTAATGTTGTCTTAGAATGGTTTTTTGATTACTGTGAAGCAATACAGTCAAAAATTACAGGTATGTATTAGTGTAATTTTTACATCCAAAAAGTAATGCGAAAAAAAGAGCGATGTATTATTTATTTTGCAATCAGTAACATAGACGAAGTATGTTTTAACTTAAAGAAAGGTTTAAATACCTGCAATTAGGCAATCCAACGTTGTTGTAACACAACTAGTTTCAGTGCCTGTGTGGCACCATCTTCATTCTGTACAAGGACGCTTTTCTGTCTTAATACGAAGAGCGTCATATTGTGTACACGAAAATAATAAATATACATTTAAACAAGACACAAACACGAATACGAGACATTCATGGTCGTGTTTGTGTCGTGTTTAAATGTCTATTTATTATTTTCGTGTAAACAATATGACGTATTAGATATTTTTATATTTACGTTTTACTTTGTCAAACCACAAACGTCAACCTGAAAAGACTAAATTAATATGGTATATAGGCTATACAATATTATTTTTAGCTTCGTAAACTACAATAAAACTTTATTTGTGTTATAATTAAATTTGAACTAACAGATACAAAAAAATCGTGGTGTTATTTAAATCTCCCTACTGTGGACAAATTTATAGCATCGGTAGTTTTTTGTTGACGTTGTTTTAATTTTAAGGTAACTAAATCACGTCTATAGCGTCTAATAATGTGAGAACTGCCAACAAACACATTAGCAGCAAGTAAGCAAAAGCAAATCACAACACTTAATGCCATGAAAGTTAACATGGCTAGAAGCAATGTTTCACCACAAAACACAGACACAACACAAATGTCCATCAAACGTCAGTTCTAACAGCAATTACAAATCTGGACGCTAGAGAGTCGTTTAAACTCGTGTCTCTTTTCTTCAATATGTTCCAGTATAATGAAAGTGTATTATTCAAATATTTAGCTTCACTTACAATGTTTTTCATTATAAAAAGACTTACTCATTGGATAAATATTAAAATAAATCTGCTTTCTAATACTTGTTTTATGTTTTGCAAATAAAAGCACATATTTTTACTCTGTTGGAAGTTAGAAATGAGACGTAGCCCTCATAATATACAAAGACTGAATATTAAAAGCGTTACGAATTTAAATTATTTTCTAGGTCTACCATGAATCAGCTACATGTTTTGTAATAATATGTTTACGATTGTTATTAAACTTTAAATGCTCGAGGTTGGACACTTCTATGGAGTACCCCATCCGCTCATGTTTCCAAACAACACAAATATTTCCATTATTCAGGCCTATAATAGCCTATAATACCAGTTAATGTTGTTTCTCTAGATTTAGATAATCAAATGTTTTAACCGTCCGGACGACGAAGACGCATATATCGGCAAATTTGGAGTGGCGTAACTAACATCTAACTTGTATTTATCAAATTATAACCAACAGAGGTAAACTATATGTTGAAATGCAACTATATGATAAATACTATTGGAACTAGTTGTTACCCACGGGCTTCACCCTGTTTGACTTCATAAGTTAAAATTAAACTATTGATTGGTTAAGTACGTTCGCTACTGAGCGTCGCATATATGCGACGCCACGGTCATTGCCACAGACCGAGGTATACATTTGCATCTTACACATAGACCGACTGTCACCTGGATAGCAGTACACACAGACCACGGGCGAAAACCTGTAAAACAGTGATCATTTACATCTTAATACGCTACAATCGTGTTTGTAAATAATTTATTATTATTTTTTTTTTTATTTTTTTATAACCTTTTGTAATGTCGCTTATTTGCGACGCCCAGTCTACAGCGAAGACAATAGTGAAAACTATCATAGTTTTCTTGAAATATACCAAACGTCGCATATATGCGACGGCTCATTTTTGTTTTTGTTTTGAGGTGAAAGTAAGTAAATAAAACAGAATATTCAAGAACAGTTTATAGCTGAACAAATATAAAAGCTACATAGGATAATGCAGCATACATACACACAGTGATGCAGAAAAGTAAAGGCAAGTTTTTCTAACTATCATATGACGTCACCAATCATCATATCCACAGACCAAGCGACGCAGTAGTGCGTCAGACATCTCTGTAGACCACTGCAGGGAATTCAGTGGCTTCAAATAGACCATTACAAAGATATAAGCATTTTAGTAACACTAGAACCCTGACGCAAATATGCGACGGCAGTCTATTTAAATGTGACTAGCCGTCGCATATATGCGACAGTAAATACAAACAAATAATCACACCTGATTTTAATAAGGTATATTGAAAGAATAACATACAAATAAGTACACATGAAGTATTTTTTACATTAGGTATATGGAAAGCTCCCTTTAGAAAGGAATTACGACCTTAAAGGACAATTTATGAAATAATGGATAGTTTTGCGCAAGGTTTCTCGTCATGACGGACATTGTATATGGTTTATGGGGATGTGACTTTTAGTTTCCTCAAAAGTTCATGGGTACTTTTGGATTTATATATGGATTGTATCTGCTTTGGAAACTTTATATTGGATAATGTTTGTTCAAGATTCCTTCCAAAATTATATACAAAATGGTACAGATTACACTGTAATTTCAAATAACACTGTAATTCTCCACCTCACACAGGTAGTGGTAACAGTAACTAGATCTGGACTACGGGTACCTCGTGTAGTTAATTACTATGGTTGATTGGTTTGCGGTTCTCTTTGATGATGTTACTGTTGCAAGCTATTACATACCAAAGACCATATATTTAATTAAAATGGGTCAATTATTACTTTTCTTTTTTATTATAGAGTATATTTGTAGATTAATTTAATAATATTAAATATCAGATTATTTTTGAAAGGATATAGATATTTTCACTTGTCCAATGCTAGGAAACAGTAAGGATAGTAACATTGCAGGTTTTAGTTATATAAAAATGCAGTAAACCTTAACCATACATGTTCAGAGTCCTTTAATTATAATATTAATTTGAGTTGTGATTAAATATTGCAATATATTTATAGATTTAAATGGAAAGAATCCACTTATTAGGTGAAGCTAAATTTATGAAGCTTACACGATCACAGCTATTCATTCTGACTTGTGTCTTTTTTCTGGTGTTGTAAATTACAACTCTGATTTAGGAAGTTGCAATTCAGAAATATTTTAAATATTGTGTTTGTGTTATAGTATAGCTAATATTTCAAAAATTAACGTATAAAAAAATCGATTAAAAGCTGTATTCCACCCCCAAGGATTTTTGTAGTCAAGCTATCAACAAATCTTCACAATGGTTACCATTTCATAATAGAAACATTGGTGAAAACACATTTAAAACAACTAGAAAAATTATCTAAAAGAAATCTAACCGCAAAGCTAACACTCCCTAAACATTAAAAACTATATACATAAATTTGCCGTTTTCAATTACCAAATTGGTATTAAGCTTTTTCAGGTTAGGAAATTTATGTCAATTACTAACTAAATTAACTGTAACTGTTGGTGTTTGTTAGTGTTGGTGATTTATTTCTGATGATTAATGCTAAAGTATTAAGTTTTGCATACAATTTGCCAGAATTAAAAGATTTTTACTTAAATAGTTGTATTTTAAGCGGCATAGTTGTAGCAGATCATACATTCATACCTACTACTCTAACATAACATGTTTCTAGGGCAATTTCAATTCACCTTATATAGGCTTGTCTATAAACAGAACCTGTAATTTTACACGTTTTTCCTGAAAAAGAGTAGATGTTGTTCCTTCACAAACATTTGAAGGTAAAACAAAGAGCCTTTTGTGGCATTCCCTTTGAACGTGATGTGAACACTTGATCCATTGGTGATTTTATTGTTGTACTTTTATATATCTTGTTAAACATTTCATGAGTTCCAAGAACTAAAACTTCCATATATACCACCGCTTATTAGCTTTATTTTAAGAATGTATGAACATGTGTTTAAAGCCTCTTACGAGCAGTTTATATGGATACTAAAATACCCCTGCTTCAGCAAACCTGCAGACTAAGATAATTTTCATGTGCCTGGTTGGATCAATTGAAATTTACATCTGAAATATATGTTAACAATGACTAGGCAGACTATTTAACTTAGAGGGAGTTTTTAGTGTTAGGAACTTGCGGTGTATTTTCCTAAAACGTAAATTGTGTTTGTTTATGTGTAAAAGTCGATAAAAATATATTGTATCATAAATTAAATTTAAAATATACAATCCTGTTGTTAAGCAGACTATAAACTAGATTTTTAACGTCTACTCAGATCATCATAAGAGGATACAGAGCAATTTGTATTCAAATTTTGACCTTTTGCAAGACCATTCAATCGTGTTCAGATTAATTATTCATTAATTAGTTTCTGGTTTGTCAATCTTTGAGACAATTAACTGTGTGACGAGGTTATTAAAACTGACAAACTTGATTTTCACAAGAGACAATCACATGTTTGTCATTTTGTTTTCATGTGAATATTGCAAATTCTAAAATAATAAATCGCAGCAAATCAGTTTACGAAGAAGTGTTTTATTATTTCACCATCATTTTGTTTGAGCAAGTCACAACCAATTACTAATTATGTTACTCTGGATTTAACCAAAGGAAGTATACAACTGTTTTTTACTTAATTGGGAAACTAATTAATCACGCAGGTTGGCATAAATTACATTACCTATCAATTTACTTTTATACAATGCATTATGCAGAAGAAAATCAGAACTACAAAGTCTACCATTTGTGTTATCATAACGGTAAAATTCACTGAGGTATTATTTTTTGTTTTTACCTGTCTAACTCTATTTTAGTGGTGTCGTTATACATGTATACATTGGCTAACGCTTCTATTGCTATCTTTTAAACCACTTGCATAAAATAGATTAATTCAGATTCAGTGATTTAAGTAACTCATATTCCAATTCCCTTTTCAGGGATGATATTAATTTTCCTAACAGTAGAATATTTACTTAAATGTTATAAGTATATATGTATCCAATAACCAAAAGAAGATTTTTGTCAACAAATAAGTGTAGCTGCTATATCCATATTTTTAACCAATGTTCTAAGAGAAAATGCAACGTGGCAAGAATAGGACGCAAGATATAAACAATGATTAGGCCCAGCATCTCTGAGGGGGGTTGGAGTTAGATGTTCTCTAGACTTAGGTCAAGAATCACACATTTCATAACATAATACTATATCATTCTATTCCATACTATTTATGCTTAGATAAACCAATACGATCAATATACAAAGTTTTAACTTTGTAAAACCTAGTTTTTAATTGAAATATAATACAAGTATTGTGTTATTGCCAGGTTTGTATTCATTGGGCAATTAATAAACTAGACAAAGTATTTTTACAGCTTAAACATTCTGGAGTTAATTTGCTCACTATAAAACCAGTGTTGTTAGCTAATTCTCGAATAATGTTTACGATTGTTTGTGTCATTTCCAATGAGATGTTCTTTTGATGTGATTGTTTTAAAAATGATTTCTAGCGTTTGCCATTGCTCTGCAAGGGTTTTTAATCTCATTTATTTATTTATATATCCATTTATTGTGCTCATACACTTATTACGAGTAATGTAATTGGTATTTACAACGTTATGAAACACGGCTGTGTGCCTGGTATTGTTTCATCAATGCCAAAGATATACAAATCAAGATTTGTTTTATTTGAATGTATTTACATTGAATTACAATCCTATTTGGTTGCTCACTCTAAACATTCTTAAGTTTTATTATTTACGTTATGTTTTACCATAGAAAAAATAAATTAAATATAGACTGTCAGCCGTGCAGTGGCTACCATAGGTTCTGGTGCACACCGCTGGGAGTGCCGTAGGCTGGTTTTATGCACCGCGAGTCGCACCACGTCTTGCGGCTGACCAAAATGTCACGCGACAGCGACACTTTTTTGTTGCGTCAACTCACATCCGGTGGTGGGGGAATTAAAGAAATCAGTCAGTTCTCAATCCAATGTTGTGTGTTGTGGTTGTGACGTAGGAGTGATTATTAATTTGTTTAAATATATAACCTGTAGTGTTGTACAAAACCCCAGTTATTTAAACAACACATACAATTTACAGTTGGAATTGGGTCAACCCTCTTAAAATGCCATTACATAATAAAATGATGTAATTTATATTACAAATAAAGGGTAAAGAACTCATTTATATATTAATTATTAACATTAATCAATATAAATATATGGAGAATATACCACGTGGAGTATAAAAAATACTACTGTCGCGCCGCGACTGTCGCGGTGCATAATTGTGCCCATTTGATCCAATAGAACTTGAACCGCGCGCGGCACATTTTTTGAAGCTGCGATTCTAAAACCTGTCGCGGGTATTTAGAGAACTCCGAGTCGCTCACGCGGCAATTTGTCGCTGTCGCGGTGCATAAGTGCTCCCATTTAACTCAATAGAACTTGAGTCGCGCAGCGACACGCGACACGCGACTGTCGTGGTGCATAAAACCGGCCTTACGTAGCGCTTAGGTGGCGTAGGCCGTAACTACATGGGTCACAGTGGTGTGCGCCATAACCTATGGTAACCGCGACACAGCTGATGGTCTATATTTAATTATATTTTCTATGGTTTTACTAAACTTACCAAACTCTAATGCAAAGTTATACAACGTTGCAACATCTTTGAGATATTTTGTGCTTTATTTACTTAACAAGGAAATAGAAAATATATAAATAAATACAAACAAAATGGTATGCTTTATAAACTTTAAAGTTTCTATTAGATTGATAAACTAGTAACTAGAAAACTAGAATGCATTCCATAAAATATTACCAAAACATTCACATTATGTGCAAAAAAGACACTTTTTGACGAAATTGTCAAATATCAATAATCAAATGTTGATTCAACTAATATGAATTAGTGAGAAACCCCAACATGTTCGAGTGTATAGTTTGTACGAGTTACGAGAAGACCTTTGATGTAATTTTCACAACAATCAAAACTCCCCGTCAAAGCTACAATCAAAGCACTGATTACAGAACCGCAGTCCGAGTTAGAACAGAAACCATAACAGTGCAATATTACATGCTCTACCCAACGTTTTGTGTTACTGGATAGCTCAATTGTTTACCTAGAAATGTATTACAAGTAAAACAATTTGTATTTTTTTTGCGAAATTTCCATATAAGAAATGAGGATCGTAGATATCATGGTACTACTTAGACCTTGGACTGGTTTAATTTTTCGTTTTAATGTTACCAGAGGCGAAAAACAACATCCTTTCAAATTCATATCGTATTCGTTTCCGTTAGAATGATTATTTTACCAACTATCAAATCAACTCATAACTATTAAATTTTCACGAAATTTGGTACAAAGGTGTAAGCTTTTTCTAACAAATTCACGTATCAGCATGATAGGACTGTAAAAACATGGTTTACTGGAGTAAAGATTGGGTTTTTTTAGATTTTGACTGATACAATTCTCCAATTTATATCTACAATATATAATGAGCTAAGAAAGTATTATATTTAAGCGTTGTCGTATGCCTAATTCTTACAAAGAAGTATAAACAAACTGTATGTAAAAAATGCCTTCTATTCTTATAGATAAAAAACTACTTCAGTTAGCTTGTATTTCATTCGAACCCATTGATTTTCAAATGAAAACATTCAGATTGAGTCTATTGTACTTGGATTAGTATCGGTTTTATACCACGACCCACATCAACCAAAAGGAAATAATGGTTTAATTATTATTAAGGAATAACTGAAAAAAAAAAAAATTTATTTTTAACAATTAGAATATATCTCATGTTCTAATGAGATAAAATAAATAAAAATAAATAGTAAATGAAAATAAAACATAACAGAGATATGTTCAATGTACACGACGATATGTGCAAGCGTTGTAGACCGAACAGCTGACTGTAAAGTAACAGCTGATCTGTCTGAGTCACACAACAATGTAGCGTAGTGTTCCTGTCACAGTCTGTCTATCAGCTCACGTCGTTGAGTTGTTTTGACCATGTATTGACTTTTACTTGTGTTATATTAGTGCCATTTAGTGTGTTATGTTCTTCGTTGTATATTGTGATTTTGTATACCTTGGAATAAAACCAGACGATCAAACTATGAACAAGGTAATCTTTTAATTCTAAAACTAGTTTTAAATAAATGTGTAAAACTATATCTTTAAATTCTTGATATTCATTATGTTTACATAATCATGGATTCACAATACTTACATTCTAATTTTATTCAACGTTAACCTTTTCCAATGATTGCCTTCTAGCTATTCTTTACCAATAATTTGGACTCATAATTATTACTGTATCATTAAAGCTTTTTAGAACAAAGTTTTGTATAACTTTATGCGTGTCTTTTAGAGATGTTATTGTTATAATTTACGTAAATAAATAATAGCAATAACATCTTTAAATTACACGCATATTTAAGCAAAACTTTGCCCTTAAAAGCTACAAACAGAGTTAGCCTATTTATAACAATATATCGGCAACAACTGCCGATAAATCTAAAATCCCTATTCAGCTAAAATCTCAAATCCCAAAGGACAACAACCGTTAATATTGAATTGCGAGTTTGGGTGTGTAAAGGTATCAAACAAACAATTTTCGTCGTGGATTTGTAATAATCGGAATGCCAAGAATTGGGTTATTCCTTTATTTGTTACTGAACAGCTGATTTGCATTTTTGCGGTGTTGTCTACATGGTCTGGTGTTGTTTTAAATTTAGTGTGAATAAGACTTAATGTTACAAATGGAAATATAACAATTTTGCTATGCATCCATCAACTTTTTATAACCTAAAGTTAATTGTGGACAACGTTTGTTGAAATAAAACTAATAATTCAATTTGGTAGATATGTGTTAGTGAATAAGCTAAGCCTAAACGATGAACCGTAATCAAAATATATATTTACTACTCTTCAAAACATTTTATTTTACAATCATTTAGTTTTATATTTTATAGTTTTGGTTTATGCTATAAATATAATACAAATCTTGTTTACTTATGCAATCATAATTTATGAAACAGAACAGAAACAATTTGGCAACTAGGTGTACAAAATAATTAAATATAAATATAACCCGTTTGTGTTAAGTTAAACCTAGTCGTGCATTTCTGTTAATAAAAATTGCTTTTTCCAAAAAAGTGAAGTTAAAAAACAAGAAGTTTATACGTTTTAACAAAGACAGCATCTATGTTTCTTATAGTCCACAAGTTTGGCTTGACCTCTGCTATAAAATGAACGGTTGTAAAAGATACGTGACGTGAAAACTGCAAAGGTTTTGTAGAAAATTCGTTTTGTTCTAAATAAAATAGAATTAAAGATATACATTTGTTTAGATTATTTAATTTCTTATACTTTTACGAATGTTTGTCGCAAGACCAAAATATTTATTTATTTAGACCTTTTATTTATATGGAAAAAATATCATTTATGGGGGGTGTTAGCGATTTGAATTGACATATATTTATGAGTATGTAAAATGTTGATTTTAACAAATGAACACAGCATTTTGTAGACTAAAGAAGTGAAGAGTTTTAGACAATAAAGCTTTTGACTGGGAGAACAAAGGATCTTCGGAGTCATACTTACCTTTGACTTGTATTATCATCTCGTCTTTAGTTCTAGTTGTGAAGCTAAAAAGCATAGATCTCATACATCAGAATAGGCTTTTTTAAGTACGGATACATTTACATTTATTTATTTACATACACGATGTAGTTACAATAATATCAAACGAATACATAAAAAATAAAAGTTCAGGCAAAATATACTCGCTCAACAGCATAAACTAGAGAGAGTTGCTTTAAGCAATATACTAGTCCACATAGAGAATCCCGTCGACCTTTTTTCATGTCAAATATAGGGTTTAGGCCTATTTAAAACTTCGTTTCAGGTATTGAAATACCTCTGCTCTTTGGCAGGTTATTGGTCCGTGTTCTTCATAACACACAAATAATACTCGTTTAGTTAAAAAATTGTTCATTATAAACATAATTATGTATGAGACGGTAATATTAGATGGGCTTGGTAGTACCAATGAATACACATTCATTGGTAGTACGTTCACTTTGACATATTTCTAGATGGATGCAAACAATTGACAAACTACTTAGTTTTTTATTTTAACAGATTTTCTAGATAAAGTCATAATTAATTTTGATGCGTTTTTTTATAGATTCAAAAAAAAAATTCCCATTAACCTATATTTAATTTAGCATTTACCCACCAACATAATCTGTTGTAACATGTTTTTTTCTTCTATAAGGTTAAACAAAAATATTAGAGTTAATCTTCCATAAACTATTTACCTGCTAAATTTTGAAATTTTGAAAGAAAATGTTTTTAAATAACCGAGTATTTTGTCCTGTAACGAGATTTATGAAATTCCAAGATAACAGATTTTATAAAAAGCGCCCGCCAAAGGATTCTTTTGACGTTGTAATTAACTTTGTGTTGACGGCAGTTTGGTCAAAGTCTTCATAATAAGGTCCTTCTCTGTGGCATTTTTTCTAATAAACTTTACCTCATTTTATCAGTAAATGAATAAACTAAATTTATATAGTATAATTTTTGGTTCCTAGATTGCAATCTATAATTTAAAGAAATTCGGAGTCTTTCTGTAATATAACACATGATAAGGTTTGCTCAATTGACGATACCTGGTAGTTTGACATTTTCTTACATTTTTGATCAATTTTGTGTGACCATCATTGCATATATTTAAAACTTTATCCCTGTGGAAATGTATGAATTATTTATTTTTGCCTGTAAAGTGCATGTTGTTACTTAGTTTTGCCAAATATTGAAACCGACTACCTAACTCAAAATCCTAAGTAATAAAAATATATTTTGGTTTAAATTTCAATATTAATTATCACACTCGATATGCAAATAATAATTTATGACTTAACCATGAGGAATTGTAATATTTCACATGTACTTGCTATTAAAAGAGTACTAATAAATTTAAACCTTCTGTTGAGTACAGTAGGCTTTATTTTTGTTCTTCATAAACCCTTTATCTACTTAATGACATCTATTGTAGTGTTGTAACTAATATTACTTCTAATCTTTCTATTAAATTATATATATTTAAATTAATTTAAAATCATTACTAATAAGACAAATGTTTAGATCAAGTAATGCTAATTATTTCATATGCTGTTAATAGTAAAGATTGTGCGAAAAAGGTTTGTAGTTAAAAGTAATACAGTACACTTACTACTTAACTCATAAATGATTGACTTCTGGAATCACATAAAAACATGCTAAATCCGCGTTAAGTTATCACTAATATCGTACGTCCTATTTAATCGTCCAAAGCAAGTTCAGAAGGCCTAACATTGTTGTGTAACGAAAGCTTTAGAACTTTTCTTCGAAAGTGTTAAAAGTCAAGTCGGATAATTTTCACCATGACAGACCCTTGACTGCAGGTGATTTCCTGAGAGGGTTTCCTTACTGTCTCTGTAGGGTTGTGATTGACATTTCATTGTCGGGATGGGTATCTAAGTCCAGCAACTGCAATATGACAAAATTGAAATAATTTTAAATATTAAATCGAAAAGCATTTTGATTTAATCATTTAGTTGATTCAAGGTTCCAATAATCATGTTTAATTAGTTATGGTAACTAGGCTGCCAGCAGTTGTTAATTTTTGCTACAAAATAATCGGTGGGGCACACGGGAGGGACTAAGGCTAACATATCTTGTAGTGTCAGCGTTCGCCGCTAGAACTGCTAAGTTGAAATAATTTAAATTAATTTTTTTTTTAGTTATAAAATTAACTTTTTAATGATAAAATATTGTTTAAAAATTATAAAATAAATTTTTAATTTTTAAAATTAAACTGTCATAACATAACCTAACCAACCAGACTTGCTGATAATATAAAAACTATATAAGATAAAAATCTAATTAATAATTACTTATAATTTTTAATAAATTATAAAATTAATTTTAAAATGTAGTATTATAAAATTAAACTGTCATAACCTAACCTAACCAACCAAACTTGCTGATATGAAAAATTTGTTGACAAAAAGTCAGTGCTACCAGCGGGATTCGAACCCGGGACCTCCTGCACACCAATCCGAAACGCTACCAACTATGCCAGGAACGCCGTTGAAATCACATCGTTTCGTAACGGTAATCGTGTCGCCTCAAGAGAAGACATTACCCACTAGAGATATGACGTCACTACACCTTTAGCCTTAGTCCCTTCCGTGTGCCCATTCCACAAAATAATCCTTGTGTGTGTTTTAATAGTAAAATGATGTCCTACCAATCATAACTCGTGTATTTTTTTATTACGGCTTTAAGCATTTCTTCTATTTCATTTGGTCAAATAATTTGATTAATTGTATTGTGTGTTAAGTAATAATCTAATGGTATAATTTTCTAAGATTTGTGCATTGCTTTTGTTGAACTTGAGGTAGGCTGTTTACATTTTGGGTGTTTAAAATATACAAAAGTAAAAGCAAAAAATTGGTAAATATAATAAATTTTTTTTTTCATATTTCAAATCCAATTTCTACTCTATCCATTAGACTAATTGGAACTGTAAATATTTCTTTACATTAAAATATAAAACTTTCAATCATTTTCCCTTCAATTAGGCTTCCCTAATGATAAATGCGATGTATATACAGTAATCTTTGCAATGTATATTGCGATATGCTAAGCAAGACATAGGGAACCTTCGTAATCTTTGTATTACAAGATCACATATATCACAAGAAGGAGATATTGGACATAAGCTACAGCAGTTTATCCTACCTGAGACACATCTGGGAATATTGAACGTCTAATGTGTTTTGAGTATAAAGAAATATAAACCGGAAAATTACTAAATCACCTAAAACCATTTTATATTAATTGAGAAAAAATATTTTCACTGATCTTATCTAACACGTATAATAAACAGAATCAAATTCGTGGAAATACATTATTTATAATTATATTCACCTTTGACAAATACATTGATATTTTATATGAAATTAAACAAAAAATAATTCCTTTTCCTGGACAAAGTAAAACAATACTTCAAGACTATGAACATTTATAAAAAAAAACCTTGGAGTATACACTTTGTAAGCAGTGTACAAATAAATCATGATTTTAAGGGGTCAACTGTTTAAGAAGTGTCGGCGTAACAATTTCCTTAGATTTTGGTTCTATATAACATAAAATAATATTTAAAAAACCGTTGGGATATAACAGGTTTTGCTTTTTAACCTTTAATATATTCCGTCACTGTTTGATTTGTTCCAATATATTAAATTGAAATTTTAATTTAATTTAGCAAAACAATGTCACCTTGGAACAGTTTGTTAATGTTTTTAGTTTTATGTAGCTTGATGTTTCGTTTAGGTATTAATGTGTTATTGCAAATTCAGCTAGTATTTAGACACAATAAACAAATAAAGTTACTATCTAATACTCGTATACTATCTTCGTAAACTTTGTATTCTAGGTATTAATTTGCAATGAATTCCATTGTTTAAAATGCTAACTAGACTTAAATTGTTACACGTATAATAGATCATAGTCAAAAATGGTATACCCGATACATTTGTCTGATTTGAATTTAATGTAAATCATACAAACACATTCAATCATTTAACTATTACGTAAAATGTGTATAATATATCAAATATACGGTAGCAATCTGAAATATTCAAACAGTTAACCGTTTCTGCACTGTTCGTTGGGATAAATATTAATAACGAACACATTAGCAGCAAGTAAGCAAAAGCAAATCACAACACTTAATGCCATGAAAGTTAACATGGCTAGAAGCAATGTTTCATCACAAAACACAGACACAACACAAACGTCCATCAAACGTCAGTTCTAACAGCAATTACAAATCTGGACGCCAGAGAGCCGCTTAAACACGCATCTCTTGTTAAATATTTTCAACGTATGTAGTTAAATTCTAACTTTAGGACTGATAATTGTAATAGTAAGAAATATCTTTTGAATTATTCATTAATGGATTGATTTAATGGAAGTTTTACTCTTGTTTGTTTTTGTCATTTTTTATATAACAAAAATATGGTGAAAAAAAACCCTTACATGCATATGCCATGTGCAGGTTATAAGTAAGCCGCTAGCATATTTGACTAAAGTATGGGCATTTTCTAAATTCAAGCAACACGGAGGCTTTATCCTTGTAAACACTTAGAACAATTATTCATTAACTAGATATCATTAGGACTAACAAAAACTATTCACAGGTGAAGTAATGAACTGGCTTTATCTACCGCTAACTATAGCGTGACTATCTGGAATAATACTCACTCATAACATAGTTTAGATTTAAGCTTCTCACCCGTGATGATGAATATTTATTTATTCTTCTAGAAAAAAACTAGTATCATATTAGTAGTTTTTTAATTATTATTAATTTATTTGAGTAGGTATACATAAGAGTAAATGTAGAGGTAACAATACAAATAACCTGTAAATGAATGAGTAACAATAAAAATAGCCTGGTCACGAATGACAAATTATGTTTCACAACAAAACTTTCAATAACAGTGATAGTAACAAAAAAAGTCTTGTACGATTTATCCGCTGGATTAATTTAATAATGAGCTACAATCTATCAAAACGATCTATAACAATTTTCGATACGTAATTACTTACTATTAATTGAAGTTAATAGGGAAGGGAAATGAACAGCTGATTTTAACTCACTAGGGAAAAAGGGCTACTTTGGATGCGCAACGCATTTATTAAAAACAGATGTTTTTGTCACAGTAAGCAGAAAATTATATTTGACTATAATTTCTTCGACTTAAATAACAATTGTACATGCATGACTATTTTAAAGTTAGACTACAAAATACTATAGATAGTTAGTTGTTGTGCTTAGGTTCTATAATGTTAAATTAATGTTAAATTTTCTACCCCACGATTGGTAATGGTGACAGTAATTAGACCCTGTTTGTGGTTCACCTCGTGTAGTTAATTACTAGGGCTGATTGGTTTGCGGTGATCTTTGATGATGTTACTTTGCAAACTGTTATCTCCTAAAGGACAAGTTGCACATAATTGGTATCAAACTGGTTGTCTTACATTTATAAGTATGACTCTCCATGACAAGTACAGTATAGTGTTTCAAAGTACATGGGTAATAATTTAATTTCTAGTTAATTTTTATATAGACGAATTAGTTTATTACTGAGGTGCTGCAATCTCAGAATACCGGTAGTATATTTTGTACCTAGGGCCGAAAATGATGTTTGCCGGCTCGAGATTTGTTTTTAAGTTCGAGATGAAAAGGAGAACTTTAAAACAATTGAGTGATTGAGATCGGCAAATAATTTCGGCCAAAGGTACGAACGCTATTCTTCACCACACTATACCCTTTTACCACTATTTGCCACAATAATAATGTACACTAACAGTCAACACTTTACATTTGGAGGTTATGTGAAAAATTTAAAGAATCAGCAAATTAAACAATAAATAGTTGCCTAGGCAGCGGTGACAATAAAACAAGTCTATTGCAATGCATATCGATACTGCTTGTGTATTTAGTGTGCACCTACATTATGTAAAAAAGCAAACAGCCGGTTTTTTGGCCCTAGGGATGTAAAACCTGCTTGGAACCCTATTAACGATGACAGCAATTTCGACCCTGGACAGTAATATATAGCTTTCGGCCACGAATAAACATATGTAAAACGACTAAAAACAATGGAGTTTGGTAAAATGTTTTTTTTTTTACTTATTTATATTGATAATAATGTGAAGTATTACAATATGAGGGCTTAGAGAAGAAAATTAAGCTTAAATTTGTAATCTGTTTGATGGTTAGGAAGTTGCAGTTCATAAATATTTAGAAAGGAATGTAAATCAACAAATAAAGGACACAAGACCTAAATTTATAAAACATAAATTCTAAATAACAACAGCTGTTGTTTTTTATTTTCGTCGTTGTTTCTGTAGAGAATCTCGGTGAATTTTGAATTAGGGTTTTCCGTCTCAACTGTATTTCATTAATTAAGTTTTTGAAAATCTTCCATTAATTAAGGTTGAATTAGAATGCCTAAGGTTTATTTTCTCTTTTGGTTCGAAGTGTATTTGAAATTATGGAGAAATATTTCGATTATAAAGTTGGTTTATCATAATATTTGCCTCCTCGGTTAATTACAACTGTTTGAAATACATATAACTACTTCTGTATCCATCAAACCTGCATTATTACACTTCTTCCCCGAACGAGGGATAATGTTTCTTCTCCACAAACATTTTCAAGGTTAAACCAATCGTCTTTGTGACATTCCCTTTGTAGGAATGTAAACACTTGGTTCATTGTGATTTGAGTACATTTAGAGGAAGATAAAATTATGTTTAATTACACGAATTTCAAAAATTCCATTGGCCATTTCCTTTGAAATTTCAGTTATTACCCAACATTCCCAGCAATGCTCATTAATTAGATTCTACTTGTCCTAATATTATATTTAGGTTTGGTCGTTGTTTGAATATACTTTAACAACTAATTTATAAATGTGTTTCAGTTAGCTATTCACGTTGGTGTTATGCGGGATTGATGGTTAGGTAAGTGTTTGACATGAATAAACAACTAAAGTTAGTTAAGTCAGAATAAAATTTAAGGACCATATACAAGAAAGGCAACTAACAACCGTCTCAGGTTAAATTGAACAATATCACAAATTGTATATCCATAAATATTTTGATATTTTCGATAGGAGAGATGTTTGGAATATATCGAACGATTGTTTTCTTTTTGTTAATTGCCACTGTCTACAATACTAACACTTTATACCTTGACCAGAGGATAGTTACATTAAATACTGGACCACTTAACAACCAGAAAAAAGGGATTAAAAATATACGGATTTTTGATCAGAAAACCTAAATGTAGTATTATTTATGGGATATTGGAACGTCAATTAAGACTAGAACAAAATTGGAGCCAACCTAACGCAATCAATAAAAAAGTCTTATGTACATAATTTATTTTAACACAAGAGATTTTTGCAAATCTTAGGTTGTAGATTTTTTCACTTAAGAACATTTGAACACATCAACATTTGTTAACATTTGTTAATCTTATGTAGGTTATATATTTAAGATTTTACATTTCGAAAGCGATTTAACATATACAAAAACCTATAAACTACATTCTTATATCCAACGTATACAATTGAATCCTTTGTTGATTGCAACAGTACCTGTAATCGAAGTAGTTTTCTCTGTTTAATGGTCCAGCGTTAAATTGCTCTCTAACCCTGCGTTGTTAGTGTTCCACCGTTGTTTACGATTGTTTGTGTGGTTTCTAGTGAAATGTTAACCACCATTTGATAGGTTTAACAGAATGTACTAATTTGTTTAAAAAAAAACTTCATACTAGTGTTTTGAAAGTAGGCCGTGAATAAATTATGTTTCAAAAATGAATGTTGGTGAAATAAAGGAAAATATCTTTTTGATTGACCTTTTTCTTAAGACACGATCCATTTGTTTCATATTTAAAAAATATCTCTGCTGGTTGATTTTTTTGTAAAATATAGAGTAAGGAAAAGTAATAGTTGTTAGGTATGGTAAATCACATTCGATTTCCATGATTAAACGTTAGATAAAAGTACGATAAGACTGTAATCTGTATTGCTAGACAGTTATTCAATGAATTAACTTATATTTTTGTTAAGTAACATGCTTGGAGACGAAGAATGATCTATATAATATTAAGTGATTTACTTCACTCCTATAAATGTCAGGAAAGTCAATATCTACATTCTGCATGTAAAGAAACAATTGACTCAATCGTTATAGGTTTAGAATATGTATTCTATAAAGGTATAAAATACCTTTTTTTGGTAACCCATCAGTTTACCTAAATTTAGGTAAATATTTGTGACACTTATTAATAAGTGTGTCACGATTTTATTAGACTTGCTACGTTTTTCAAATAAAATTTAGAGTTTACCACAGATAATTGTGTAAATAGGATATTAAGTAGACGAAGGGTCAGCAATCCCGTATGGCTTTCACACAACAAACTTGTAATTTGATATTCTCAGCTTCCATCCACAGTGGGTTCACTAACAAATTATAGAAACACGACCTTTACGTTTCGTGGTTCTATTGAATGTAAACATGCTTCATTATATTTACCTACATCAAAGTGAAAAGAAAATTATATTTTCACAATTCAGATAATTATGATTTTATTTCACGTGCTATACACCTCAATGATCTGCCCGTGTTATATGCATGCAATCTTGTTGTGTTTTGAATAATCCAGACAGAGCCTAGGTCTCCTTGAAAATTAGGGTTAAGATAAATGAATGTGCCTTGGCAAACGTTTCCTAGTTGGCCTGATGCACAATTTTTAGACATATATAAAGCTCATTTTCAGTAATAATTAAACGGCTAATCAGATCATCACAAAAAAAGAATTTAAATTCATAAATATTTAAATGTTGACCTTCTGCAAGTCTATTCAAACGTGATTAAATTGATTATTTATCAATCAGTTTCTAGTTTGTTGATTAGTCAATCAACTGTGCGATGAGGTTATTTAAAATAACAAGCTTCATGGTTTTGTTGAAGACTATCTAAATCGAGTTTGCCATATTTTTTTTCTATGATATTAGTTATAAGTTTCATCCGTAGTGTACCTAACAACCAACCATTTTTTCGGATCCCTTACCTCTAGCAGGATAATGAAGTGCTTACTAGTTTAACGAGTGATTAAGGAGAAGGAATAATTTACTTTAAGATATATTAGGAAATTAAGTTAACATCAAAGTTGTAATTCACTAGTTAAGCACAATACTTTTTTTTAATACAATAAAACCCTCAAAAGTAGCTAAGTAGCTAAGGTTTGATGCAACAGTAAAATCCCCAGCTAGAAATCCACGAAGACATTTTCTCTGTCACATGTCAGCTATCAAGTTCACTTTCTGTATCACCCTGCATGCATATGTTAGGGAATCACTTTTCTCTTCAAGGGTTTCAGTTATGACACCTACAGTAACTGTATTACTTATTCTGGCGGGCAAATTATCCACCGTTTAAGTACAACAATGGTACAACAACGATGGTACAACAAACAATTGATTAGGATGAATTATATATTTACAAATATAATGCAAAAGAATCTCTAATTAAGCTTATAAAATTAAATAGGTCGAAGTTTTTACATTTGGCAAAAGCTATTAAACTTCTATATGAGAACCAATCTTTTTATGATTAAAGTGAACAATTTCATACAATAGAGAACTTTTATTCTTAATATAAAAACTAAATGGAAATATTGCTGAATAAATCATTGTATTATTTTAACTTACAGACTTATTTCACTCCAATTTCAGTTATGTCTAATCTTTTCCAAAGAGGTTTGGTAGAGAAAATATAACCTTATAACGTTGCAAGAAGATGACCCAAGATATAAACAATGATTAGGCCTAACGTATCCTTGGAAACTCAACCTTGGGTCTTCCCTGGTTTAGTTCACATATACAACTGTGCATTACATGATAAAATTTTTTCGATTAAAATTAAATCTTACCATAGGGAACATAAAATCCAATAATGGTGAAAGTTAGATCTACATTGCAATAAAACCACTACTGAAATGTCTAAATAAATAAAAATGTATTACTTTGAATTACAATTTGTTTATTGTTTTGTTGTTTTGGGGTCTAGTAGCGGTAAAGTTGAGATGTTTAAATATACAAGCTAGTGGAAATACTTCACAAAAAAGCAATGTACATAATTTGTTTAGAGAAGAGAAGAGAATATTTGCACAATACTGTCTTGATGCACCCTTTTGGGGAGAAAATTTGTTAATAATAATAAAACAAATTAGCTATCTACGAGTTTCTTGAGTTAAGCAGTCGTTATTATTTGTTGTCAAGTCCCTTGACCCTAACACGATGGAAAAGCATTTCCATTAGTTAAACAAACATTTACTTCCTAACATTAAATCTCAAAGCAGGTATATGGATATAGCTTATTTGATTATAACTTCATTAACCTCCCGACCTAGTTTCATGTTTGTGATCATGTTCCTATCCCCATGCTGACCCTAGCTAGACCTCACTAATGGTAAGTTATGTTCTCAATGTGTCGTAGTATATTCCCCCAGTGGTCTACCACTGGTCTCCCTGTCCAATAGCATTACAACTGAGCAGCGTAGTTAATAAATGAGTGCTCGTGCTAACAAATTACAGGAACATAATTTAAAAATTCTAGAAAACTTTAAATGTACTTTGTTGAATGGAAAATATTTATGTTATTTCTAGCATCCGTATTATTTTAAATAATTCAATTAAAAACATTAAAAATAAATTGCACGAATGATTGAAAAAATTAACGAACAATTTTAAGTACATAGTAGTTGATGCAATTAGTTCTGTTGCATATTTAACCCTGTTGATCAAACATATACTGAATTTAAAGAAGGATAATATGGTGAAAATATAGTCTATTAATTTTTTTTTATTTTGAATTTTTTAAATTCGTATTACGTTACTAGGCCGCAAAGTATGTGTTTACGGGACGAGTATGAACTGTGTAGAGCTTGACGAGTGCGGATTTATATGCAATACTATTCACCATAGTACTAGCAACAAGTTTTAATCAAAAGCTTTTTGGTAATTTATAAATTAATGTAAACTATTACAAACGTAATTTTTTTCAATTCTGTCACTTTAATACCAATACTTTATTAGCTCATTGTTGTATTTTGTCACTAGCTGTACCCGTGGGCTTTGCCCCTTTTAACTTCATAAATATTCGCATGGCTCAATCACGTCAATGCAGAATATATGAGAATATTTATTTCCAACTAAACAATTACCTATTTAATGCAGAATTCCATAATATTTATCTAATATAGGTTAGTCGGTAAATTATTGCACCACAATGACCCAAACGCTGGCATTCAAAACTGATGCATCTAAGTGATTCACAATGAATCAATAAGTAATGTTTGCATTGTCGCCGCAACTATTATTTTATGTGGAATTTCAAAACATTTTCTATCGCGGACGAGTATTTACACGCTGTGGAGGGGGGAGGAAACCTCGTCGACAACATATCATTGTTGTAACCAATTGCAAACTTGACCGGAACGTTTACCGCACTCCAGCTGACTTTGCCGTACTGTAACTACATTTACCGCACTCCAACAGACTCTATCCCCTTTCCATGAACAAAGACTTTCTGGTCTAAAAAAGTAAAGAAAAAGCTGCTGACTGTGAAGTGTGGCAAACAAGTTTTTTTTAGTGTAGTTAATGAGCTCTTACACTTCAATAAGAGACTTGACCTGTGAATATTATAACTGTAGATTAACTTTTTCTTTGTGTAGCACAACGTTTATTTATTAGGCACTTCAAACCTGTGAGATAAGTAATTTTATCGTTTGAAAACTTCATTCTAGTGTCGTATTTTTTACAGAACATATGAACATTACCAATCAGCATAGCTCTATGTATGATCAGCAAGAACAGAACAGATGGACATATGGTTATAGAGTTTTAAATGTTTAATCCTTCATGACCTTTGTAAGCAAAGTCAACCCCGAAAGTTTCGCGGTTTGTGTCAATAATCAGATTAGCGTTTGACTGACACTAGAAATCCCTGTGAAACTTCATGCCTGTCTCTACCTGCCACGTTTAATTTCATCTACAATTTTCCCGAGCCGCACAATGTTCAGTGACAGGTTTAGAATCCATCAACTTCGTATATAGGATTAAAAATCCCTCATGTACAGTCAGCCATACTCATATTAAAAACCTTTATATGAAACGATACGATAAAATGTGCATAGAGGATATAGACTATTTTGTAAATGTAAGCATTGTACAGTGATAAAATTACAAATTCTAAAACTTACTCTTACTTATTAGTAAATTAGATCGTTTGGAGTATGAATACCAGTTAAATTTACTAATACAACCAACTTAATATGTAACATGTTAAAATTAAAACGAAAAACTGGGGTTTTCCGCAACAACCAACTCCTCTCCAAACTAGAGGCTATTTCCCTTGAGGTGGTTTGGTCCTGTCACGGGGTTTTTGATATCTCTTGCTAGAAATATTTTTGGCTGCGGTAGTAACACCCAACCTGATTAGCTATAATAAAATAAATTATTTTGCTCATCGCAGCAATCTTTAAATCTTCGTTTTAGGACAGTTCTTGGTAAAATAACAATGTTTTATGAAATATGAACCAAAATAATAGATTACAAGACCTAAGAAGATTAAGATTAAGATGAGAAGATTAAGAAGAGTAAGATTAGATTACCTTTAACGGATCTGATATTCGTTTTTTATAAAAATTTTGTTTTGTATGAGTCAACGTAAAATATACAACTAACACCCAGATTTTTAGCATATGACTATTGCATCGGTTCGTGGAAGGTCTTTGATGTAATTTGCACAACAACCCAACTCACTTACAAAGCTGTAATCAGCGTAATCATTACAAAACCACAGTCCGTGCGCGAGCCTTGTGTCAACACTTATTACAGTGTAATATTACAAGTTTTGCCAGAAGTTTTGTGTGATAAAAGATGAGAAAGGTGAGAGGGTATTTACAACAATAATTATTCTTTATGACATTTATTACCATAAGGTAAACATATAAATAATAATTTCAATATTTGCAAATTTACCCTTTTATTAATACTAGAGGTCGTCCAGTGGTCGAAAATTCGACCAAAAATATGTAATGTACGTACACGCATTGACTATTGAATACTGAAGTAGACATTCCTTCTATGTGGACCAGCTCTTGCAATTTTTTTTTTAAAGAACGTAGTTGTGTGAGCCAGTCACAGAATGTGTGTCTAAAATCATATTTTCTACCTTATTTTGTCATAATAATAAGTCATTCCATAAGTTTGATTAAGTAAAAAACATCGTGTATTTGACAGAAATGAGTCATTTAGATCAGCGCTATCTGTTGGTGGCTCACATCAACGACGACAAATTTGATTTAAAAACTGGCTACAACTTTAACATGGGGATGTAAGTTAAAGGAGTATGTTTTTTCTATGGTCAAAGGTCCAGACTTCTCTATTTTTAACCAACGCTGTAAATAAAACATGTGATTGTAATTTGTTCCATTTGTTTTAGTTTTCTGTTTATATTTTGTTGTTATTTCGTCACCAGCATGTCAATTTATAAAGCCCATGTTAATTATTTTGTAATTTCAAATTCATTTTCTGTGCTTATTTTTGAGCCTATTTTAATTTTGAAAGGGATTCTGCACATCTACAGGAAAATATCTTTCTAACAGTATGCGTAGATTTTCCCTGCGATGCGCGCGAGCTGAGAAAATAGGTTTTAAAGAAACATGCTTGCCTATTAATATATAGATAGATAATTTACAAACATTGAACAGTTTTTAATAGAATTTTTCTTTAATTTCGATTTTTTAAAGAATCTTTAGAGGTATTAAGAGTTCCTAAGCATTTCGTGGATTAATACAATGAATGATCTTGGTACTTCTAACGTTGACGTTTTTGTTTGATAACCGTGTCCCAGGCCCGGATAGTAGCATACACCTAAACAAATCAATTGTACCAAAGCCACTCAAATTCCCTAAATATTTTGAAGATTAACTATAAAATTGGTTTAGTCAAAATGTTTATTCTTTATGCATTGGTGATGTTAAAAGCATCACTTTGCTCGATAACTTTATTTTATCTATCCACCTTAAAAGAATCGCATAAAAAAACAAAGTCTTTTACCCTTAGTAAAATTATATCTTAAGTGTCGCAGATAAGTAGTGCCATCCAAAAATTTCTGCATTGGTTATTTTATCTCAATGGCTGTTATCAGAAACAATACTCAATCCCTTCTGAAAATGTCCTTTAATAAAATACTTCGCATGTTGCTGCAAATAGTTGACTTGTTTGATATAAACAGAAAAAAAACTTGACAAATTGGAAATATTTTTGGCGTACAATTTCGGATATTTTTACGAAAGGGTGGAATGAAAACCGACCACAATGCTTTGGTTATTGATATTGGACAATACCTCAAATTGACACTATAACTGGTCTGGACACCAATGTGGTTTATGGAAATTGCTTGTTGTAGAAGGTTTTGACCACATTCCTATTTGCTTACATTTATTGTTAAATAAACTTCCATTATGCAAAAGGTTTAGGCTAATAGTAATTTGCTATATATACTGTCTTATAACAAAATATTAGGGCAATACATTACATATTTTATTGGAAGCTTTGGGAAAAGGAAAAAAATCGTCATATACAATCTTTGGACTCATTGTTGTCATTATATTTACCTACGACTGTTTTTTTAAGTATTTCCTTGTAAATTGTGTTAAACATTTACCATAATTTCACTCTAGTTCCAACCATCACTGTTTATAGCCCACTTACTTCTTAGTGTTAATTTTTAAATTTTGATTCCATAATCTTTCCATTCGACTCCTGTTCCAGGCAATTTTGGTAAACATTTACCATCATATGATTCTAGACCTTGTTGAACCAACACTGTTATACGTGCTTAATTACAACGCACTTGCATGCAAAACAGTGCAAAAGTCATGTCTGAATATGGTATTTATTACTATCCACAAATGTACACGCATGTAATGGTTTGTTAAAATTGCAATTTTGCTATAAATTGTTAAATATACACTCATATGGTCCACTTGGCTGAAAGCCTACTGTGGCTGTTGTAGTACAATGTCCTCTTCTGCTTGGGTGGAGAATAGGAGAACCGACATTAAGTTCCAAGTGCCAAACATACATTGGAGCCTAGTAATCCACTTTGGTCGTAGGAAAATAAATCTAGACTGTTTAATTTGGCAATACAGTATATGGCAAAACGTAGCTGTTAAGCTAGTATTTTATTTCTTGGCAATTTTATTTATGACTAGCTGTTACCCGTCGGCTTTGTCCGACGTACTTTTGAGTTTTATTATGAACTCGCTGAAATTATGACTTCACATGACCGTTATCTCTATTTTACTTTAAGTTGGCTGGTTGTAACAGAAAGAAGTATAGATACAGGTTTATAATAGGAAATTTGTAATGTTATTTAAGTGAAGTTACGGGTTCGTTTGGTCTAGCGGCACCGGTGGATTGCAGCGGGATGAAAAGAAATAATGTGCTGCACTCTGTTGCTATTGTACGTCATAGAACCCAACTCATTGGTTTATTATTAGAAACACCTGTCAAACTATTCTTTTTAAATATGTATTTACATAAGGTAATCATGGGAAATTCGAGAGCCACTGGGGCAGAACTCCAATGGAGTTAAAGAACGGGAATGGGACAGATTTGCAATGAATGAAAATCATTACGTCTGTTTACTAGTAGATCAGCATTTACAATTATTTCAGTTACATAGCAACAGATATCTCCATTATAAATCCTCAGTGAAAATTATCGTTATTTGAGAAACTCTTCGTTTATTTCATACCAAATACAGAAATGACTCTAACAGTATTGTCTCGTAAAAGATATAGCTGTGGTGGACGGAGAAGAAAATATCTCTGCAACAGAAAAAGAAAAGCTGTTACAAGACGTTGCTGCAAAGGAGGGATCCGAAGTAAGGTGACCCTGTGTAACCGATCTTGGCGTCGAATATCTGTCAAGCCGTTTGTAAATTTCTTACGACAGTATCGAAAAGGACGTTACCACTTGGAGTTGAAGAAACTAGTCCAGCAAGCCAGACAGAAGTGGTGCTTAATGTCTAAAGAATCCAAGAGGAAGTTTTACGAGCAGGCATGCAGAGCCAAGAAACGTGGGTACAGGACATAAGACACTGAGGTTGTATTCTATTGTAAAAGCATAAATGTGTGTTTATCAAGTCAAATAAAATTGCATGTGTGAGTGTAACGATGTTTTGAATTCACACGAAGGGATACTATAAGACAGTCATAAGTAATATAAGTTTTACAGTGAAATACATTTGGACTTTATTAAGATACAAATTTTAATAAATAAGTGAAATTCATGTAAAATTTTAACTTATAAATATGGGAAAACAGAGATAACTTTAATGGTTAAGAAATATTGATAACCAAGTCATGAACGAAATAAAATACACATTTCAACACATGAATTATAACATAATTACGGAAAGTAAATAAAAGAAACGTCTTATGACACTTAAAACATATATTTACGCTTATACTGTTACTCATAAGACGGTAAATATACAAAACAGATGGTAAGTGGTTAACCGTCTTATATTTACCGTCTTGTGAGTAACAGTATAAGCGTAAATATATGTTTTAAGTGTTATAAGACGTTTCTTTTATTTACTTTCCGTAAATTTAATAACACGGACAATGCTGATCAAGTAGTTATTTAACATAATTACAGCTGAGTCTGATGAATTGTATTGCTAATATGGTTGATCGTATTGATTATATATCTGGATCATCAATGTTGGTGGTCAATACTACATATAATATGAATAAACCCTGTGTATTTGTTAGGCTACTTCAATCTCAGAATTAGCACCAAGAACATATTTTTAATACTTGTGGTATGACTAAGTTCTCCTTCGAAAATAAGTTCTAGAAAATAAGTATAGTCAAGGAAAAAATTATTTTTACCATAATATGTATACAAACATCAAACATTTGGCAAATATCAAACACTTAATGGGTAGCTATACCGCCATGCTAGTTTTGGTGAAACAAAAGAATGGTTACATTGCCTATGTTTATACGGAGAAATTAGTAAAAATCAAGTAGATTATGCAATTGTGTATATCACACTAAAATTGAGAGCCGAATACGTCCATATCAAGGAGTGAAATTAGGTTGATTGCTGTAATTTTAAATTATATTATTGCTAAACTGAGAATGAAAATATTCATCAATATATCACTTCGGAACACAGTTCATTGCAAAAAGTAATTTGTTAAAATTGATAAAACCCGACAACGTACGAATGGAAATATTTTAACTAAACAATGAAATGAAAATTGGCCACAATGCTTTGGTTATTGATATTGGACACCACAAATTGACACTATTGGTCTGGACAGCAATGTGTTTATGAAATGCTTATTGTACAAGGTTTAGACCACATTCATATTAGCCTACATTAATTCTTAGGCTAACATAGCTTCCTATGTGTAATCAATTCAACTAATAGTATTTTGCTTAACTACATTTGTGCTGAAAAACAACAAAAAATAGGTTGATATGTTATATATATATTTTATCTGGAGCATTACAAATATATTTTAAAAGCGTTATACACTGTTCGAGGCGAAATATTGTTTTCTGAACAAAATAATGAATCAACAATATAAGTGAGTTTTGTGTGTGCAGGTTTGATATTCAGTTAGTGGGTATTTTGGTGTTGACACAATTTTTAAAATTTTACCAATTATCAAATTAAAGAAATATATCATACAATCTTTTACCAGAGCCAAATATCAAACATGCGTTTGATGTGCACGTGGGGTACGTGGTTGTTATGGATACGTGTTATTGTTTTATGTGGTAAATATAAAAGTTACTTTTAAATAAGAAAAACGAGGTTGGAAGCTAAATTAATACACAAGGGTAAAGTTAGACCACCAAATGTAATGGTTTTTATTTTGACAGTTAAATTCCAATTGAAATTCTAGAGCTTGTCGTTAGAAATTTCATACCGTCTGATCGGAATCAAAGTAATAGAATCAGAGCTACCAGCAAATTGCCTTTTGTGTACCTAAACAGAGACACTATTTTATAAAAGTCCTGCTTGGTTTTGAATGAAAAAATGTAGAGTTTTCTTTAATTTTTCGTTATACTTTATTTAGGTTCAGTGATTAAAAGAGATTGAAAAAATATAGTTTAATTATATAGTTTAGTAAAGATAAAAATGCAAGAGTGTGTTTAAAAGTACAGCAGTCAATATTCAATTAATAAGGTAACTATGGAAACATAAAAATAAACAAAGAGGTAATTTATCATATTAAAAACGAAATATTGAGTCAGGCTGGTTTTTAAAAGTTTTTTTTGTGCACTCACCACGAAAATAAAACACCCTGTATCTATTGTGTTTTAATAATATAAAAGTGGTTATAGTTCCCTTTATCACAAATGACAAACAAGTTTCATAATATTGACCTATTCTACGTCTGCAAAATATAAATCCCATTTCAATAAACAAGCTATTTCAACAGAATGATAAATAGCCTCACAATCAAAGATGAAACGATGTTGTTAAAACAACCAAACAAGAATTAGACTCATTCGTAAATAAAAAAATTATATTTTGAAGCTTTTTAAAGAAATAATTGTATACGAAAATAATAATTTTAACTAGTTTCATGCATTTTATATTACACTTGTAACTGCCTAAACAGTTTAATACTGTATCTTGTTTGTATTAAAATTATATAAGCTTATCCAACAGAAAATGTCTTTGACAATATGATAGTTGGTTCCTAATAAGTAGATTGATGTGGTTTCATTTACTACAATAATGACCGATCTAAATGATTTTAATAATATTTATAGTTTTAAGGAGGTGCTATACATAATATTACATTAAATCTTGCTAATGAGCTGAATTTGTTACTGTATACGACGTAATAATATAATTCGCAACACGTTTTTAAATCATCACAGATGTAAACAAAATCCATTTAAACATCAAACCAAACAAATCACAACAACCCGATGTGTGTAATTACACAGTTGGCCACCGGAGAGCAGTTTAAACAGAGATTGCTTTCCAGATACAATAAAAGAAACATTACTGTTCAAAATATTCGCAATACCTACATGTGTTTTATTTTTATTTTAAAGTTTTAATTTTTTTTTTTTTGCTTCAGGCCAAGTAGAATGGTAGCTTTAATTATTTAACAATATATATGTAATGTGAAAATTCTTTAAAAATTATTTCAGCTATGATATAATAATAATGATTAAAAGCTAACAAAATAATTAAGACGCGTGTTAGCCTACTAAACCATTTGTACCGGTGTACAACTGATTTGCCATTGTAATAATAAAGGTCAGTATTGATACAGGTGTGTTCAACACTACAGTAGTAAAGTACTTATGAATTGCCAAACGTTTCAGCGTAATCGGTTTAAAGGTCAGCATCGTTGAATCAAAATCGCTGGTCAAGCTTTTCTGATAAATCGGAAGCTATTTGTTACCATCGTACATTTTAACTCTTGTTTCACTTTGCATGTGTTTTAAGAATTGAATGATTAATTTATGAAACTGTTAGTTATCCATATAAAACAATTTCAAACAAGGGTTATTAAATGTTTAGAGGTAACATAAATAATAATATATATACAATACGTATTAAGGAAACAAAAAGTCACAACTATCGTGTTGAACACAAAATAATCACGAAAGCTTTATTTTAATGGAACACCTAGGTGTACATCACGTTATTAATTACACGTCTGTTGCGCAAGATGATGTTGGGTTCTAATAAGTAATGTTCTACCGAGCTGTAATAACTTTGAGCACAAGATTAAATCCCTGCGGTGAAATGCAATAAGATTTATTTAACAATATCACGCACGGAAATCTTTATACGAATATCGTCTCTTTAATTGGTAGGCTTACTTTTTATGTTGATTCTGTTGGCTAAGCTGAAACAGCCTTATTTTAATTGGAAATAATACGTATCGTAAACTTACAATAATATTTTTTCGTATTTTTATGAAGACTTTAAACTTGACTAGCTATAAATGTTTAAAAGCTGAAGCTTCGCCAATCTTATGTTAGCGTCCACTTGAAATATTCAGTTAGACTTATTTCCTCGTGGTTCCTGCAAAACATGTATGCCACTGCATATGGGGAAATTAGGTTAAGTGCAAATCATAGTACAAAACTATATTGGAGAGCGAGCTGGTCCAGTGGTAAAGCGCGGGTTTTAGAGCGCAAGATCCCGGGCTCAAATCCCGCCAATCACCAATGGATTTTATCATCGTTATAATGCTGCAACCCTCTAGGTCTAGCCTGAAGTAATATGTAAACAGTTCCGGGATAGAACCTAATGTCCTAGGATGTGAAGGTGTGACATACAAAAGCACTCAATTATTTTATGCATAATTAATTCTGATTTCGTAATAAAGTAAGTGTATGATGAAAACTGTGCTGTTGATTAAAAACTAAATTTTAAGGATCAATAGGATTTTTTTATTTTATTTTCTAAATAAAATCATAGCAATGCTTATAATTTAAACAATGTCCACCGATCTTATCTGACAAGGAGATGATTGATAGCTTTAGTATCTCAACACTTATGTAAGCTTTCATTTATAAAGTGTACAATTCTTGGTTGAAATGTAACAGTTGAATCCTTGTAAATTCAATTCGATTTTAGTAGCTCGTTCAGTTGTTATAATTATTTCTAACAGTTCTAATGACCATACTTATCAATAACTTTAATTAGACTAAAATCTTATAAACATGTGCCAGAATTATGTCAACATTTTAATCGAAATTTTTATTTAACTTCACATATATTTTTGTTCTGTTTAAAAAACTAATAATAATGTAAAGAAGTTTTTTTAAGATTGTACGGTGATTTATAAAATATATTGTAAAAAATTTTGTTACTTCCTAAATTGTATTCAGTATCAACATTTGTAGGTAACCATGTATGATTCATGAATTGATGGAAATTCAATTATCTAAATGAGCGTGTCAGAATCCATCAGATCATCATCCATCATGCATGGATATTAGGTTTCCTCATGTTTATTACAATTACTGTAGTAATGATTAACCAGAATCTAATGGAAGTGTGTTTAAGTTTGAGGTGTTGTATAAATAAGCTAGCCGTCTTACCTTTTATTCGTGTGCATGATATATTTTTATTTTTTGGGAACATATTAAACTACAATTGATTCGTATTTTCGTCAGCAATGACCTGTGCTAAACAATCAAAGCCTGAAATTCACCAGAATTTTGTAGATAATTTGTCTGTACTTCTTCGAGTGACCACTTTAAAAGTACATTTGGATTTTTATATTAAAATACCAAAACGAAAGGGTTAAGTTTTTAAAAGGTTTCATGAAAGGGATGTTTGAAGAATGATATGTCCATACTTTGTTTTAAGATGTACATCAAATAAAAAATAATATACAGTGCAATATTTTCAAAGTGTAATGGTGTATATCGAAAAAGAAACTGAAAATTGATTTATGTTATTTCCAGCTTAATATTTAAGAAAAAAAAATAAATAAATAAATAAATAAATACCCGAATGAGTTAATACGTTATATAATTTGGGCACTTAAATAGTTTGTTTTCAGCTATCATTTATTTTTCAAAAGTAACATAACCTGCATCTTACGAAAGATTTTCATTTTTTAAGTATTTCTGATTTCTAGATGCATTCAAAGTTCTTGAATGTTTTAGCAGGTCTACTTATAAAATTTGGTCATTAAATCACAAATTTCTTTCAATGTTTAGTACTTTTGTGGGTACATTCTAAATATGTTATCATAAAAACTGAATCCAACATATTTAGTTTATCATTGCATTTCAGGTAGCGGAACGTTTCGGGCGTGGCAGTCTTTGTGCCGTCTTGTTTGGTAAGTGTCTGATCATTATTAACTATATTATAGCACATTTAAGGCAAACAAAAATGTTGAAAGTAAGTGCATATCAGTTAGATTTAAAGTTACAAACAATAATACCACATACGCTGTATAATAACAACCATATATTTTGAAATAGGAATATTAAAGTGATAAATCTTTGTAATTAAGGTTTAATAATACAAATTTTTTGAAACGTTTACTAATTTTTTACTTCCACGACTGACACATGTTACTTTACTGCAACAAGAATGTTTATTTTCAAATAAAAAGAAAGCCAGTTAGATATAAATCGGTTTTTCTTAAAAAACTAAAGTGGATTATCACCTTACACTAATATACGGCAAAATGTTTGTTACTCATAGTTTCGACATAAGGAACTAACCAAACTTAATGAGATATTATATCGCATTTATACAATTAAAGTTTAACGTTAATTACTCAGTTGGTGCCGTCTACTAAAGATTCGGCGTTTGATATTAACTCTACCAGGGTTCGGGACGTTCTCTTTAAAACGTTTAAAATGACAATAGCAATGAATATACAAAAATAAATAAGAAATAACCTTTTTGTAAATAGGAATAAATTATAAAGAATGATATTTTAAAGCCAAATTTAAGTCTTTTGACACTGTAGTTTTTGCATTATGGTAAATAATTAGGTAGTAGATTTTTTTCACTACATTGTTTAACCTCAAAAATTTTTTTTTAAAGTCTCACCAAATGGATTTTTATTGAGGAAAGTAACGTTGCACAGAGATTAACGCAGCAGGAATATGTCGCAAGATATAAACAATGATTAGGACCAACGACTCTGAAGAGGTCGAAGTTAGGGGTTTCTTGGTTTAGTTGAAACATGCACCAGCACATGTAGTGATAACATTTACCAGTATAAACTTAAACCATATTATAGACTATTATAGAGCCAATATACCCATTAGAAAAAGTTAAAAACGGGTTTTGTTCTGATAAAATACACATATGAATGTATAGTTTAATGCAAAATTATATCATGCTGAGTTTTGTCAAACTTATTTTTGTTTTAATGCAATTTTTGAATAATATGGTTGAACAGCCGTATGTTATTGCAAATACGAGATTTTTACATAGAGAACAATGTAAAGAGCATAATGTGTTCTGGTAAACTAAAAATAATATATATTTAATATTTTAATGGCCAATGCCGCAAAGAATTGTTTTGATTTCATCCAGTTTCAACAGTCATTTAACGAAAGAAAATAATAATTTTGGCCAACTTATAATTGGAACTTACCTTGCCATAGGCATTTCATTATTCTTATACATTATCGTGTTATGCTCTATTACTTGATTTATTATAATTTAATCATAGTTTTATTACTAAATGGTTTATCTAAGTAGTTAGTACAATTAAGAACGTGAAACCTGGTAAAATACACGAACAACTTATATAAAATATAACCGTGGACAAAATGTAATAATAAAAAAAAAATCTATTCTTTAAAATTCATCTGGGTATGTTCTTTTGTTATTGTATTGGCTGTAGAGTTTTATAATTTTCTTGAGGTATATAACATCTTCAATAAATCTATTGGTAATAAACTGAGGGAAGTATTAAAATCCAAGTTCAATTTTAGTTCGAAGCTTAAACCAATGATAAACAAACAAACCCATAACTCTGAAAACTTACAGCATCCGATTTAAATAGACGGGTCGATTTCAGTAAAACAATCAATCTAAATTAAAATCACAACGACTGAATTGTGTAATTGAACACTGATTGACCAGTGATAGACATATTGGCAATCAGTTCTGTTTAACAATTGTTCTGTTGCTTGTTTTACTGAAAAGTAAACCAACTTTGATAAGTATCGGTGTGTAATGTACTGAAATGGATGTCTAAAAACTAATACCTAGTAATCTATCGATTCAACTTGATATTAGTACACTATTTGACTGGTCAGACACATATACAAACAACATATAGCTAACTTGCTAACATGAAATATCATTTATAGCTATAACTTACATGGTTACAACTCCATCAACTCACAACCTAGCTTCTGTTTGTAATCATGTTCATATCCCCTAGCTGGCCGCTCTAAACGTAAGTTATGTTCTCAATGTTTCGGAGTCTACTCCCTAAGTGGCCTGCCACTGGGTTGCCTGTCCAATATCATTACATCTGAAATATGAAGTTTATAAGTGAACGCTCGTGTTTATCACTAAACCTTTCAAGAAAGATTTTAGGCATGGTTATAAGGTAATAATTATAGGTGCATTGGTATCAGGAGAAATATTTGTACAAGAACTTAACCCTCGATGATTACAACTATGTGAGGTGAAATAAATGGACCAAATATTGTTTGATATCTCTTTTTGGTGATTGAAATTCTAAAATAACTATAATAACCGACTGTAGAGTACCATATATATTATGTCTTTGACATTAATAGTAAAAGTACACTTTTTTTATAATTGTAAACATTTATGCTTTCTTTAATCATACAAATATGGAATCCCATTAGGAATGGTCTTCGGCAGTTAGTTTAATGCTGTAATTACCTTTGTGAAGATATCCGTTATTTCAAGTGTTCGTTGTGAGGTCCTGCACTTTTTTAGAAGTCTAAATTTAACCTATGAACATTCATAGAGTACATTCTAGATTTATTTTTATTTGTTTAGGATAATATGTGCAAAAATAAATGCTCTGATCCTCTACTATGAGTAATTTTGTCTTTTATACAATCTAATAGTGAATCCTGTTCAGAACAGTATAACTTGTATGGCTATAGAGTATTAAACGTTAAGCCTTAATGTCCTTTGTGAGCAAAGCCATATGAGTAAGCTCTACAGTTTCTACTAATTATATAAGTGCTTGACTGACACTAGAAATCCCTGTGAAACTTAATGCGTCACCTGTCTCTACCTGCAACGGTTAATTTAATCCTCAGATTTTTTTGAACCACGTAGAAGGCATGATTTAGAATTCATTTACTCCACACATATAAAGGATCAAACGTCTAGATTAAAGGCTATAATCTGGACCACAACTTATTTGCTTTGTATTGAACTGTATTATACATTATAAGTATACTCATATTTGACCTTAAAATGCACATGGAGGTCAGAGAAAACTTAGCATATTTGTTATTCGTACAGTGAAAACGTAAGTGATTTTAGCCTAAACATACACTTACCTATAAGTAGTTTAGAAGAAACTATTTTTGACTACCTAATAAATCAACGTGGACCCTGATTGTAATATGCAGTATTTCAGGGCTAAACGTATTTTTTTTATTTGGCGTTTCCTGTCACTGTGGCGATGATTTTGGTATATCACGTAAGCATAGTTAGTTTAATACGATTAGATTTAATTTCGTTATAAAACATGAGCATAATTCCATAGCTTGGGACAATGGAACATGCAATACAAGTAAACAACCATTATATCGATCCTCTGTCATATGATATTACATCTCAAACACAGGCTTGGCCTTGTTATTGGTCAAACAGAGGCCAAACTCTACGTTAATGACCTCACTGATGTTTGAAACTCATTATAACTTTCAAACGATAATGAGGTTATTAGACTGGCTGAAAGCTCTATTAGCTGTATTGCATTAACTTTTAATCAGTGTATTACGTGCAATGGAATGCGGACTAGTATTTTATTATTTGTAAGACAAAGATGTAATATTAAATATGTAATATGATTTTTTTACGAACGTGTTATTACCCATTAAAGACAGTACTTACTTTTTGTTCTTAAAGAAGACAACTAATGAAGATAATACGTTGTTGTTTTTAAATATTTCTACTTAATGTTTGGCTTGTAAGAAATTGTTTAATTGATTTTTTTTATAAAAGATTGAAACAAAACTCCACATTGTTTGCATATTAATAGGCACTGTTAAATCCTACTGATTTTCATTCTAATACTTATTGCCCGGGTGTATAAATTAAATATGATTATAAATGTCGTATCTAAAGAAATTATAAAAAATCTGATTATTGCACTGAATACTAGATTATCGCATACGTTTAAAGGTTTTTTTATTTAAAACATATTTCTTTTATTAATTTATCAAAATCAACACTATTTCCTATTGTATTTATCTTATTAACATTGATTAGTCCAGCGGCTATTATTTTATAGTAATTTCATCTACAATAATGGCCGGTCTAAATGATTTTAACAATATTAAGAGTTTTTAGAAGGTGCTATAAAAATATCACCTTTTGTTACTGTATAAGACGTACTAATATAATTCGCAACACGTTTTTAAATTATCACACATGTAAACAAAATTCATTTAAACATCAAACCAAACAAATCACAACAACCCGATGTGTGTAATTACACAGTTGGCCACCAGAGAGCAGTTTAAACAGAGATTGCTTTCCAGATACAATAAAAGAAACATTACCGTTCAAAATATTTGCGATTTCTACACATGTTTTATTTTTATTTTCAAGTTTTAATTATTTTTTTTGCTTCAGGCTAAGTAGAATGGTATCTTTAATTATTTAACAATATACAGGGTGATTTTTAAATGATTTCCCCCCCTACTTTTTTCTACATTTCTTAAGATATCAACTCCGGACCACGTCAGATCATTGTAGAGTAGTAAGTACTTCATTTTGACTGGGTATACATTATTGGCCGCCATCTTGGATCCGCCATATTGGATACAAAGTTTTTTTTTTCAAATGTAAAGGTAGGGTTGTGACTCATTATTCCAAACTAGAATTTTACGCTGATTACAACGCCGCAAATAGTTTTTAAAAATCTTTATCCGTTCTAAAGTTATAAGGACTTTTTATAACTTTATTTTTAGCCCATTTTAACATTGTGCATTTACAAACTAAGACCATAATGTCAAAATAGTACTAGATAAAGATAAGTATACACCACCATTCATTGTCGACCTATTTTCACTTGGTTATGACGAATGTATTTTTTCGGCCGCCATCTTGAATCCGCCATTTTGAAATGTGACAAATTAATTTAAATATGAAGGTGGTGTTGTGACCCATCATTTTCAACTACTTTTTTATGCTAAATTCAATGCCACAATCAATCTTTCATTTGCATGTTTTGTTTTTGAATTATTAAAATTTTAAATAAGATAATTTTAATATTTCATCAAGAAAGCTTGATAACCAAAAACGGATTGCGGCATTGAGTTCAGCATAGAAAAGTAGTTGAAAATGATGGGTCACAACACCACCTTCATATTTAAATTAATTTGTCACATTTCAAAATGGCGGATCCAAGATGGCAGCCGAAAAAAATACATCCGTCATAACCAAGTGAAAATAGGTTGACAATGAATGGTGGTGTATACTTATCTTTATCTAGCACTATTTTGAGATTATGGTCTTAGTTTGTAAATGCACAATGTTAAAATGGGCTAAAAATAAAGTTATAAAAAGTCCTTATAACTTTAGAACGGATCAAGATTTTTAAAAACTATTTGCGGCGTTGTAATCAGCGTAAAATTCTAGTTTGGAATAATGAGTCACAACCCTACCTTTACATTTGAAAAAAAAAACTTTGTATCCAATATGGCGGATCCAAGATGGCGGCCAATAATGTATACCCAGTCAAAATGAAGTACTTACTACTCTACAATGATCTGACGTGGTCCGGAGTTGATATCTTAAGAAATGTAGAAAAAAGTAGGGGGGGAAATCATTTAAAAATCACCCTGTATATGTAAAGTGAAAATTCTTTAACAAATTATTTCAGCTATGATATAATTATAATAATTGAAAGCTAAGAAATTAATCAAGACGCGTGTTAACCTACCATGTGTACTTGTGATACAACCGATTTACCATTGCAATAATAAAGGTCAGTATTGATACAGGTGTGTTCAACACTACAGTAGGTAAAGTGTTTATGAATTGCCAAACGTTTCAGCGTAATCGGTTTAAAGGTCAGCATCGTTGAATCAAAATTGCTGGTCAAGCTTTTCTGATAAATTGGAAGCTATTTGTTACTGTCGTACACTATTTTAACTCTTGTTATTTCACTTGGTATTCATGTGTAATAAGAATTAAAAGATTAATATATGAAATTGTTAGTCTTTCATATAAAACAATTTTTAGCAATGGTTATTAAATTTAAATGTATCATAAATGGTAATATAACTACAATAAGTATTAAAGAAACAAAATAATCATAATTTTCGTTTTGAACATAAAATAAACGAAAGCTATGATTTAATGGAACACCTAGGTGTACATCACGTTATTAATTACTCGTCTGTTGCGCAAGATGATGTTGGGTTCTAATAAGTAATATTCAAACCAGGTGTAATAACTTTGAGCACAAGATTAAATCCCTGCGTTGAAATGCAATAAGATTTATTTAGCAATATCACGCACGGAAATCTTTATACGAATAACGTCTTTTAAATCGGTGGACTTATCTTTTACTTTTTATATTTATTATGTTGGCTAAGCTGAAATAGCATAATTCTAGGTGGATATAATGCTATCGAAAACCTACTTAATATATTTTCTTACTTTTATAAATACTTTAAACTTAACTAGCTATAAATGTTTAAAAGCTGAAGCTTCGCTAATCTCATGTTAGCGTCTACTTGAAATATTCAGTTAAGTCTTATTTCCCTTGCGGTTCCTGCAAAACATGTTTCCCTGCCGCTACATATGGGGAAATGAGGTTAAGTGCAAATCATAGTACAAAACTATATTGGGGAGCGAGCTGGTCCAGTGGTAAAGCGGAGGCTTGAGAGCCAAATGTTTTGGGTTGAAATCCCGCCAATTACCAATGGATTTTATCCATGTAATAATGCTGCGATACTCCTGCAACTAGCCTGAAGTATGTGAAATGGTTCTTGGCCGAGGATGTAATAGTGGGACATAATATACAGTAGTACAATACCATATTATTTATAATTAATTCTTATGCGGTAATGAAATAAATGTATGGCGACAACTGTGCCGTTGCTGTTCACTACGTATTATAAAACCAAAACTTATGGATCAATAGGTAATTTTTATTTTATTTTTTAAATACAAACATAACATTGATTATTCTTAAACAATATTCAACAATCTTTAGAAAGGAAAAGATCGATAGCCTTAGTATCATAAGACTTTTGTATGATATGAACCCATTAAGAATTTAGTGTAGAATTAATTCTTGGTTTAAATGTCGCATGTTAAGTTGTTTTCCCTCACACTCATTCAATTTGATTCTAAAACTTCATTTAGAGGTTATAATAAGTTGTAAAATGTCTTATGACTCTAATAACTTTGAATTGACTTTTATCATCAACACATGTGTCTGAATTGTGTAAGATAATTGCATTTTCATAAATTCATAAATTATATTTTGTTAGTTATCAAACAATATTTAAATAAACATTCTATAAATCCTTATAACACAAACGTGGTTAATGCCTAATACACTACTTTAATGCCCTTTTGAAAAATATATTATATTTCTATTAGGCATAAACATTTTTGATACGAATTTACGGAATGTATATTTTAAGACTGTTCGATAACTTATAAAATATAATGTTAAAGGCTTTTGTTACTTTCTAATAATGATATTCAGTACCAACATTTGTACGTAAACAAGTATAATTCATGAATTGATGGATATTCAATTATCTAAATGAGCGTGTCAGAATCTATCAGATCATCACTACTCATCCATCATGCACGGATATTGGGTTTCCTCATGTTGATTACAATTATTACTGTAGAATTGATTAACCAGAATGTAATGGAAGTGTGTTTAAGTTTAGAGGTGTTGTATAAGTAAGCTAGCCGTTTTACCTTTTATTCGTGTTCATAATATATTTTTATTGTTTGGGAACATATCAAACTACATTTGGTTCGTATTTTCGTCAGCAATGACTTGTGCTAAACAATCAAAGCCTGAAATTCATCAAATTGTTGTAGGTAATTGTCTGTACTTCTTCGAGTGACCACTTTAAAAGTACATTTGGATTTTTATATTAAAATACCAAAACGAAAGGGCTAATTTTTTAAAAGGTTCATACTTTGTTTTAAGATGTACATCAAATGAAAAATAATATATAGTGCAATATTTTCAAAGTATAAAAAATTAAATGAAATTAAATTAAATAATATTTTATTTTTATTTATTAATGTTGTGATATAATAATGGTGAATATTGATTATAAAAACAGAGAATTGATTTATGTTATTCCTAACTTAATACTTAAGCAACAAAAAGCTAGAAGATCTGAAATAATTAATAAGTTAGGAATATTCATATAATTTGGGTAATGAAATTGTTTTTCTGCAATAATTTATTCTTAAATAGTAATATAACTTGTCATTTTGAAAATATTGCTGATTTCTAGTTGCATTTGAGATTGTTAAATGTTGAAGCAGGTCTATGCAGTCATCATAAAATTCAGTCATTAAATCCCGATTTTCTTTCAATTGAGGTACTTTTGTGGTAATGTTCTAAATATGTGATCTGAAAAACTATATTCAACATATTTTTAGTTTATCATTGCATTTCAGGTAGCGGAACGTTTCTTGCGTGGCAGTGTTTGTGCGGTCTTGCTTGTTTGGTAAGTGTCTGATCATTTATTAACTATATTATAGCACATTTTAGGTAAACAAAGATTTTGAAAGTAAGTGCATCCCAGTAAGATGGTTACAAACAATAATACCACATACGCTGTATAATAACAACCATATATTTTGGAAAAGGAATATTTAAGTGATATATCTTTGTAATTAAGGTTTAATAACACAACATTTTTGAAACATTTGCCATTTTTTTTACTTCCACGACTTACGCACGTTACTTTACTGCAATAAAAATGTTTTGATATTTATTTTCAAATAAAAAAGAAAACCAGTGAAATTTAAATTAATTTTACTAATGAACCAAAGTAGGATTATCACCTCTCACTCATATAACGGCAGCATGTTTGGTAATCATAGTTTCGACATTAAGAACATAAACCAAATTTAATGAGATCTTATATCGCATTCATACAATTAAAGTTTAACGTTAATTACTCAAGTAATTAATTGGCTGTCTACTAAAGATTTGGCGTTTGATGTTAACTCTACCAGGGTTCGGGACGTTCTCTTTAAAACGTTTAAAATGACAATAGCAATGGATATATAAAAATAAATAAAAAACAACTTTTTTGAAAATAGGAAAAAATTATAAAGAATGATATTTTAAAGCTAAATTGAAGTCTTTTGACACTATATAATTTTTGCATTTTGGTTAACAATTAGGTAGTAGGCATATTCACAAAATTGTTCAACCTCTATTTTTTTTTCTTTTTTTATTCTCATCCAATTGAAGGTCATTGAGGAAAGAAACGTTATACAAACAGTAACGCAGCAGGAAGATGACGCAAGATATAAACAATGATTAGGACCAACGACTCCGAGGAGGTCATAGTTATGTTTCTTGGCTTAGTTCAAACATGCACCAGCACATGTGGTGATAACATTTTATCAGTATAAACTTAAACCATATTATAGACTATTGTAGAGCCAATAGACTTATTGAAAAATGTAGAAAATAGTTTTTGGGTTTGATAAAATACACATATAAATGTATAGTTTAAACCCAAATTCTATCACGCTGAGTTTTGCAAACTTATATTCTTTTGTCATATTCGAACAAGATGGTGGCACTGCATTATATGTTATTGCGAATACGAGATTTTTACATTGAGAACAATGCAAAGAGCATTATGTGTTCTGGTAAACTAAAAAGATATATATTTAATATTGCAATGGCCATTGCCATAAAGAGTTGTTTTGATTTCATCTAGTTTTGTATTATCCAGTTTTAACAGCCATTTAACGAAAGAAAATAATAATTTTGGCCAACTTATAATTGGAACTTACCTTGCCATAGGACATTTCATTATTCTTATATATTATCGTTTTATGCTCCATTACTTGATTTATTATCATATAATCATCATTTTATTATTAAATGGGACATCTATATAGCTAGTACACTTATTAACGTGAAAACTGGTAAAATATATGAACAACATTTATAAAATATAACCGTGAAAAAAATGTACTATCTTACAAAAATTATAATTTTTTTCTTTAAAATTCATTTGGGTATATTCTTTTGTTATTTCATTTGCTGTGGAGTTTTATAATTTTGTTGAGGTATATAACATCTTATAAATATATTGGTAATAGAGGAAAGTATTAAAATCCAAGTTCAATTCTAGCTCTAAGCTTAACCCAATCATAAACATACATTACCATAACTCTAAAAAACTTACAACATACGATTTCAATAGACTGTTTGATTTCAGTAAAACAATCAATCTAAATTCAAATCACAACGACCGGATTGTGTAATTGAACACTGATTGACCAGTGATAGACATATTGGCAATCAGTTGTGTTTTACAATTGTTTGGTTGCTTGTTTTATTGAAAAGTAAACCAACTTTGATAACTATCGGTGTGTAATGTACTGAAATCAATGTCTAAAAACTAATACCTAGTAATCTACCGACCCAACACGATAGTACAATATTTGTCTGGTCAGACATATATACAAAAACCATACAGCTAACTTGCTAACATGAAATATCATTTATAGTTATAACTTACATGGTTACAACTCCATCAACTCACAACCTAGTTTCTGTTTGTAATCATGTTCATATCTCCTAGCTGGCCGCTCTAAACGTAAGTTATGTTCTCAATGTTTCGGAGTCTACTCCCTTAGTGGCCTACCACTGGGTCTCCTGTCCAATATCATTACAACTGAAATATGAAGTTTATAAGTGAACTCTCTTGTTTATCACAAAACCTTTCAAGAAACATTTTAGACATGGCGGGGTTATAAAGTAATTATTATAGGTGCATTGTTATCAGGTGTAATATTTGGATAAGAACTTAACTCTTTGACTATTACAAGTATGTGAGGTGAAATAAATGGACCAAATAGTGTTTGATATCTTTTATTGGTGATTGAAATTCTAAAATAACTATAATAACCGAATGTAGAGTACCTGATATATTATGTCTTTGAAATTAATATTACAAGTAATCGTTTTTATCATCGTAAACATTTATGCCTTCTTTAATCATACATATATAGAATTCCATTAGGAATGGTGAGTGGCGGTTAGTTTAATGCTGTAATTACCTTTGTGAGGAAAAAAAACATTTCAAGTGTTCGTTGTGTGGTTCTGCACTTTTAGAAGTCCAAATTTAACCTATGAACATTAATAGAGCACATTCTGGATTTACTTTTATTTGTTTAGAATAATATGTGTAAAATAAATGCTCTTATCCTGTACGATAAGTAATTTTGTCTTTTATACAATCTAATCGTGAATACTCCACAGAACAGTATAACTTGTATGGCTATAAGGTATTAAACGTTAAGCCTTAATGTTTTTTGTGAGCAAAGTCATACCAGTAAGCTCTACAGTTTGTGCTACAGATCAGTGCTTGACTGACACTAGAAATCCCTATGAAACTGAATGCGTCGCCTGTCTCTACCTGCAACGGTAAATTTAATCCTCAGATTTTTTTTACCTTGTAGAAGGCATTATTTAGAATTTATTTAATTTATTTACTCCACACATATAAAGGATCAAACGTCTAGATCAAAGGCTAAAATTTGGACTCCAACTTTTTTGCCTTGTATTGAACTGGATTATACAGTATAAGTATACTCATATCTGGCCTTAAAAAGCATATGGAGGACAGAGAAAATTTAGCAAATTTATCATTCGTACAGAGAAAACGTGAAAGATTTTAACGATTAACGTTCATTTACCTATAGTTAGTTTAGAGTATTTTCTTTTACTTAAAAAAAAATCACGTATACCCTGATTGTAATATGTAGTATGTCCTGACATGCTTGTTGGTCCTTTAACCCTGGTTAAACCAACATCTCGAGGTATTTTGTAACAAGAGACGCCCCCAACTAGAGGTAATTTTGTATTTCCTGTCACTGTGGCGATGATTTTGGTATATCTCGTAAGCATGATTGGTTTAATACGATTAGATTTAATTTTGTTAGAAAACATGAGCATAGGCTAATTCCAAAACATGGGCAATGGAACATACAATACAAGTACACAACCATTATATCGATCCTCTGTCATATGATATTGCATCTCAAACACAGGCTTGGCCTTGTTATTGCTCAAACAGAGGCCAAACTCTACGTTAATGACCTCACTGATGTTTGAAACTCATTATAACTTTCAAACGACAATGAGGTTATTAGACTGGCTGATGGCTCTATTAGCTGTATTGCATTCACTTTTAATCAGTGTAATACGTGAACTGTAATAGGTGACCGTATTTATTTGTAAGAAAAATATCCAATATTAAAAATTTGATATGATCTTTGACGGACGTGTAATTCCCTATTCAAGTCAGTACTTACTTATTGATGTTAAAGAAGATAATAATTGTAGGTAATACGATGTTGTTTTTAAATATTTCTACTTCATGGTTAACTTGTCAGAAATTGTTTAATTTAATTTTTTATTAAAGTTTGAACCAAATTCCTCATTGTTTATATATTAATAGGCGCTGGTAAATTCTACTAGTTTTCATTCTAGTTCTAGTTCTAGTTTTTCATTATGGATCTTAATGGTATATTGGTATATAAATTAAATATGAGTTTAAATGTCGTAACGAAAGAAATAATAAAACAACAAAACTTTCTAATGTATTTATCTTATTAACATTGATAAGTCCACCAGCTATTAATTTATAGTAATTTCATCTAAAATATTGGCCGTAAAATATTATTTTAAAACTGTTATAACTTTCCATTTTTAGGAGGTACGTTAGTTAATATTTCCCAAAATTTTTCTCTTTAGTTGAATGTGTTTTATGCAAAATATAATCATTCACAACAAGTTTTCAAATCATCACAGATGTAAACAAAATCTATTTAAACATCAAACCAAACAAATCACAACATCCCGATGTGTGTAATTACACAGTTGACCACCAGAGAGCAGTTTAAACAGAGATTGCTTTCCAGATACAATAAAAGAAACATTACTGTTCAAAATATTTGCGATTTCCACATGTGTTTTATTTTTTGTTGTTTAGTTTTAATTATTTATTTTATTTTATTTATTTTTTTTGCTTCAGGCCAAGTGGAATGGTAGCTTTAATTATTTAACAATATAAATGTAAAGTGAAAATTCTGTAATAAATTATTTCAGCTTTGATATAATTAAAGTGATTGAAAGCTAAGAAATTAATTAAAGGCCTGTTAACCTACTAAACCATGTGTACTGGTGATACAACCGATTTACCATTGTAATAATAAAGGTCAGTATTGATACAGGTGTGTTCAACACTACAGTAAAAGTACTTATGAATTGCCAACGTTTCAGAGTAATCGGTTTAAAGTTCAGCATCGTTGAATCAAAATTGCTGATCAAGCTTTTCTGATAAATTGTAAGTTATTTGTTACCATCGTACATTTTAACTCTTGTTTCACTTGGTATGTATTGCAAGAATTAAATTATATGAAATCGCTAGTTATTGATATCAAACAAAGTCAAATAAATGTTTAGAGGTATCTTAAATAAAGAAAAACACGTCGTAGGTAGCATGTCGAACCTAAAATAATCACGAAAGCTATATTTTAATAGAACTAGGTGTACATCACGTTATTAATTACACGTCTGTTGCGCAAGATGATGTTATGTTCTAATAAGTAATGTTCTACCGAGCTGTAATAACTTTGAGCACAAGATTAAATCCCTGCGGTGAAATGCAATAAGATTTATTTAGCAATATCACGCACGGAAATCTTTATACGAATAACGTATCTTTAATTGGTAGGCTTACGTTTTATGTTCATTATGTTGACTAAGCTGAAATAGCCTTATTTTAAGTGGAAATAATACGTATCGTAAACTTACAATAATATGTTTTCGTATTTTAATAACGACTTTAAACTTAACTAGCTATAAATGTTTAAAAGCTTAAGCTTCGCCAATCTTATGTTAGCGTCCACTTGAAATATTCAGTTAGACTTATTTCCTCGTGGTTCCTGCAAAACATGTATGCCACTGCATATGGGGGAATTAGGTTAAGTGCAAATCATACTACAAAACTATATTGGGGAGCGAGCTGGTTTAGTGGTAAAGCGTAGGGCTGTAGAGCCCAATGTCTTGGGTTCAAATCCCGCCAATCACCAACGGATTTTATCAATGTAATAAAGCTGCAAAACTCCTGCAACTAGCCTGAAGTAATGTGAAATGGTTCATGGCCGAGGATGTAATAGTGGGACATAAAATACAATAGTACAATACCATATTATTTATAATTAATGCTGATGCGGTAATGAAATAAATGTATGGCAACAACTGTGCCGTTGCTGTTCACTACATTATAAAACCAAAACTTATGGATCAATAGGTGATTTTTATTTTATTTTCTAAATGCAAACATAGCATTGATTATTCTTAAACAATATTCAACAATCTTTAGAAAGGATAAGATCGATAGCCTTAGTATCGTAAGACTTTTGTATGATTTCATTATATGTGAGTGTAGAATTAATTCTTGGTTTAAATGTCGCATTTTAAGTTGTTTTCCCTCACACTCATTCAATTTGATTCTAAAACTTCATTTAAAGGTCATAATAAGTTGTAAAATGTCTTATGACTCATTAATAACTTTTAATTGACTCTAATAATGTAAATCAACATAAAAATATTGTGTCTAAATTGTGTAAGATAATTGCATTTTCATAAATTCATAAATTATATTTTGTTAATTATTAAACGATACTTAAATAAACATTCTATAAATCCTTATTAACTCAAACGTGGTTAAATCCTAATACACTAATTTTATGCCCTTTTGAAAAATATATTATATTTCTATTAGGCATAAACAAATGTTGAATTGATACGAATTTACGGAATGTATATTTTAAGATTGTTCGATAAGTTATAAAATATATTGTTAAAAGCATTTGTTACTTTCTAAATGATATTCAGTACCAACATTTGTACGTAAACTAGTATGATTCATGAATTGATGGAAGTTAAATTATCTAAATGAGCGTGTCAGAATCTATCGGATCATCACTACTCATCCGTCATGCATGCATATTGGATTTCCTCATGTTGATTACAATTACTGTAGTCATGATTAACCAGAATGTAATGGAATAATGTGTTTATGTTTAGAGGTGTTATATAAGTAAGCTAGCCGTTTTACCTTTTATTCGTGTGCATAATATATTTTTATTGTTTGGGAACATATCAAACTACATTTGGTTCGTATTTTCGTCAGTATTGACTTGTGCAAACAATCAAAGCCTGAAATTCATCAAAATGATGTAGGTAATTGTCTGTACTTCTTCGAGTGACCACTTTAAAAGTACGTTTGGATTTTTATATTAAAATACCAAAACGAAAGTGTTAAATATTTAAAAGGTTTAATAAAAGGGATGTTTGAAGAATGAAATGTTCATACTTTGTTTTAAGACGTACATCAAATAAAAAATAATATTTAAAGTGCAATATTTTCAAAGTATAAAAAATGAAATAAAATAAAATTAAATAATACTTTATTTTTATTTAATTATATTGTGATATAATAATGGTGAATATTGATTATAAAAACAGAGAATTAATTGATATTATTTCTAGCTTAATATTTAAGCAACAAAAAGCTAGAAGATCTGAGTAATTAATAAGTTAGAAATATTCTTACAATTTGGGTAATGAAATAGTTTATCTGCAATAATTTATTTTTTTTAATAGTAATATGACTTGTCATTTTGGAATATTGCTGATTTCTAGTTGCATTTGAGATTGCTAAATGTTGAAGCAGGCCTATGCAGTCATCATAAAATTCAGTCATTCAATCCCGATTTTCTTTCAATTGAGGTACTTTTGTGGTAATGTTCTAAATATGTGATCTGAAAAACTTCTTCCAACACATTTTTAGTTTATCATTGCATTTCAGGTAGCGGAACGTTTCGGGCGTGGCAGTCTTTGCGCGGTCTTGCTTGTTTGGTAAGTGTCTGATCATTATTAACTACATTACAGCACATTTTAGGTAAACAAACATGTTGAAAGTAAGTATATCCCAGCAATAGTTAAGACTATATACAATAATATCGTATACGCTGTATAATAACAATCATGTATTTTAGAAAAGGAACATTTAATACAGGTTTAAGAATATAATATTTTTAACAAGTTTTTGACATTTTTTTACACTCACGACTGACACATGTTACTTTACTATATTAAAAATGTTTCAACATTTATTTTCAAATAAAAAAGAAAACCAGTGAAATATAAATCCGTTTTTATTAAAAAACCAAAGTAGATTATCACTTTACACTCATATACGGCAAAATGTTTGTTACTTATAGTTTCGACATATGGTTCGACATTAACCAAATTTAATGAGATATTATATCGCATTTATACAATTGAAGTTTAACGTTAATTACTCAGGTAATTAATTGGCTGTCTACTAGAGATTTGGCGTTTGATATTAACTTTACCAGAGTTCAGGTAGTTCTCTTTTAAAACGTTTACAATGACAATAGCGTGAACACAAAAAACTAAATAAGAGGTAACTTTTTTAAATGAGAATAAATTATAAATAATGATTTTCTAAAACAAAATCTAAGTCTTTTGACACTATAGGTTTTGCATTTTGGTAAACAATTAGGTAGTAGATAATTTTCACTACCATTTCAACCTATTTTTTTTCTTTTTTTTATTCTCATCCAATTGAATGTCATTGAGGAAAGTAACGTTGCACAGAGAGTAACGTAGTAGGAAGATGTCGCAAGATATAAACAATGATTAGGACCAACGACTCTGAAGAGGTCAAAGTTAGGAGTTTCTTGGCTTAGTTCAAACATGCACCAGCACATGTGGTGATAACATTTTAACAGTATAAACTTAAACAATATAATGAAGTCAAAATAAGTATTTACAACTTTGCAAATCTGTTTTCAGTCTTAAAAATACACATTTAAATGTAGTTTAACCATCATCTAGTTTAAACCAAAATTGTATCATACTGAGTTTTGACAAACTTATTAATTTGTCGTTTAAATGCCATGTTTGAACAATCATTCAACAATATATCATTGCAAATACATATTTTTTTTATATAGAGAAGTATGTAAAGAGCATTATATGTTCTTGTAAACTAAACATAATGTATATTTAATATTGTAATGGCCAATGCTGTAAAGAGTTGTTCTGATTTCATCCAGTTTCAACAGTCATTCAACCAAAGAAAATAATAATTTTGGCCATCTTAAAATTGGAACTTACCTTGCCATAGGGCATTTCATTATTTTGATATATTATCGTTTCATGCTCTATTACCTGATTTATTATAATTTAATCATAGTTTTATTACTAAATGGGTCATCTAAGTAGTTAGTACAATTAAGAACGTGAAACCTGGTAAAATACATGTACAACTAATATATAACAAAGTTTAAGCGTTGTATTGGTAATAAAGGAAAGTATTAAAATTCAAGTTCAAATTAAGTTCTAAGCTTAACCCAATCATAAACATCCATAACAAAAAACAACAACTCTAAAAAACCTTACAACATACGATTTCAATTGACTGTTTGATTTCAGTAAAACAATCAATTTAAATTCAAATCAAAACGACCGAATTGTCTAATTGAACACTGATTGACCAGTGATAGACATATTGGCAATCAGTTGTGTTTAACAATTGTTCGGTTGCTTGTTCTATTGAAAAGTAAACCAACTTTGATAAGTATCGGTGTAATGTACTGAAATCAATGTGTAAAACTAATACCTAGTAATCTATCGACCCAACACTATAGTACAATATTTGACTGGTTAGTCATATTTACAAACGACATATAGCTAACTTGCTTACATGAAATATCATTTATGGTTATAATTTACATGGTTACAACTCCATCAGCTCCCGACCTAGTTTCTGTTTATAATCATGTTCGTATCCCCTTGCTGGTTGCTCTAAACGTAAGTTATGTTCTCAATGTTTCGGAGTCTACTCCCTTAGTGGCCTGACACTGGGTTGCCTGTCCAATATCATTACAACTGAAATATGAAGTTTATAAGTGAACGCTCGTGTTTATCACTAAACCTTTCAAGAAAGATTTTAGACATGGTGGGGTTATAAGGTAATAGTTATAGGTGCATTATTAGCAGGAGTAATATTTGTAGGACCGAATGATGTTTGATATCTCTTGTTGGTGATTGAAATTCTAAAATAACTATAATAACGGACTGTAGAGTACCCGATATATTATGTCTTTGACATTAATATTAAAAGTAAACTTTTTTCTAATTGTAAACATTTATGCCTTCTTTAATCATACATATATTGAATTCCATTAGCAATGTTGCGTGGCAGTTAGTTTAATGCTGTCATTACCTTTGTAAGGAAATCTGTAATTTCAAGTGTTCGTTGTGAGGTTCTGCCCTTTTTAGGAGTCTAAATGTAACCTATGAACATTAATGGAGTACATTCTAGATTTATATTTATTTTTTTAGGATAATATGTGCAAAAATAAATGCTTTGATCCTCTACTATGAGTAATTTTGTCTTTTATAGAATGTAATCGTGAATACTGTACAGAACAGTATAACGTGTATGGCCTAGAGTATTAAGCCTTAATGTCCTTTGTGAGCAAAGTCATGCCAGTAAGCTCTACAGTTTCTACTAATCAGATCAGTGCTTGACTGACACTAGAAATCCCTATGAAACTTCAAGCCTGTCTCTACCTGAAACGGTCAATTTAATTTTCTGAATTTTCCCATTTGAATCACGTAGAAGCCATGGTTTAGAATTCATTTACTCCATACGTATGGATTTTACATCTATCAAAGGCTATCATTTCGACTACAACTTATTTGCCTTGTATTGAACTGGATTAGACAATATAAGTATACTTATATCTTACCTTAAAATGCACATGGAGGTCAGAGAAATTTGGTATATTTGTTATTCGTACAGTGAAAACGTGAGCGATTTTACCCTAAAACATACACATACCTATAAGTAGTTTAGAGTAAACTATTTGACTACCGAATAAATTAACGTGCACCCTGATTGTAATATGTAGTATGTCAGGGTTATCCAACATCTCGAGGAATTTTGTAACGAGAGACGCCCCCAAAATATATATAATGTTTTTAGAATTTTTTGTTTCCTGTCACTGTGGTGATGATTTTGGTATATCACGTAAGCATAGTTGGTTTAATACGATTAGAATTAATTTCGTTATAAAACATGAGCATAATTCCAAAACCTCGGCAATGGGACATACAATACAAGTACACAAGCATTATATCGATCCTGTGTCATATGATATTACATCTCAAACACAGGCTTGGCCTTGTTATTGCTCAAACAGAGGCCAAACTCTACGTTAATGACCTCGCTGATGTTTGAAACTCATTATAACTTTCAAACGATAATGATGTAATTAGACTGGCTGAAAGCACTAAAACAGGCAACAGTATTATTTCTTTATATAAATTAATACAATTAATGACATGATGGTAAAAAAAATGATCGCACATGTAACAATGCTATGTAAACAATATATTAACAGTTTACCTTAGCCAAACTGAAAAAGATTAGTTGAAGAGGTATATATTTTGTATGATTAAATTAAAAAAAAAACTCACATGAATAGGTTTTTAAACCCGTTATTATGTAAACAAAAAGCATTATCCTTACTAACTTAAATGTCTTTTAAGAAGTGTTAAGCTATAAGTATTCGTGATGTAAATGTTGTTCATTTGTATATGATATGAGTTTTTTTTTTTAATACATCTTTATATACATTTGAGGACTTTTAAAACCCTAAACTCCTACAAGCTATAAAAGTCTAAAGCTGAAGCCTCGCATGCTTATTTTAGCGTCCAAGTGAAATATTTAGGTAGACGTATACCCATGCGGTTCCTGCAAAAGAGGGTCACTCGCTTTTACTTATGCTAAAATAAGAATAAGAACAAAATACCTAAACATGGTCTGCACATATGTATATGGTAATGTAGAAAAAAATGAAGTAGCTAAAATTTTAGAATAATGTAGAATTGCATAAATTATTTGTACAATTACAATTCTACTAGTGAGTGAGTTGTAGGTAGTCATTTATTTTTTAAACATAATAATCTTTGGTGTGAAATAGTTACAGGTTCCCTTGGAATTTATAAAACTATAAAACAAGGATAAAAAAAACTTTTATCTTACTAATTTACTACATTGAATTGTTATCTGTCTCAAAATAGTTCAATATATTTTTTACTTAATTTAATTCAAATAATACTACAACCAACTTACGATTTGCAGTGTCTTCTATAACAAACAAACCCCGTAACCTAACACTCCTTTCTCCGAAAAAGGGTAAATGTTTCTTTTCTACAAACATTTAAAGATAAAACAACCTTTGTAGTACTCCCTTTGTTCGGGATGGAAACACTTGATCTATTGTGATTTCATTGTTAGGTATTATAAGTGGAAAATAAATTGACAATTTCTATCAAACAGTGAATGAGGCCTATGAACTAATGTTTCTTCAACTATTTTAACAATTAGTACTGCACAGAACTTGGATTGGTCATAAAATAAATAAACTTATCTTCATAACTTTTCTTTACTTTCACTTTTCAATAAGTAATGATGTAAATTAGATTTTTCTATACCCCAAAAAGGCAGTAAATGTTTAACTGCATCGTTGGATATTTCATGCAAAGCAATAAATTGCTCGCTAGTTAAGTTTATGCATAGCTTAAAACACAAGAACATATTTTAAGTAAACAACATTTTTTTTAAGCATGCAGCCTCACCATATACTTCTCATATTTAATTTAAAATTATGAATAACTAGAAAAAATAATAATAAAAATTTACTTGCAACCAAACTCATATACAATCGTTCACTAAATAATGTTTGATTGTTTCACGATACAATTTTTCATAGATGTAACATATAAAAAGTGAAGCTCCATAAGCTTAGATATAGAAATAATATATAGATTTTAAAATATTAAAACATTTTCGTTAAATACACTGTTGGCTGCCCAAACTTTCTAGTACAAGTAATCAAAGTAATTTTTCGTTGAACGGTCCAGTGTTAAATTTCTCTCTCTAACCGGAGTGGTTAGTTAGTGCTGGTCGGTTGTTTACGATTGTTTGTGTGGTTTGCTGTGATGTTCTAACGGCTATAATCCAAAATGGTCTAATGTGTGGCTTAAGCCTTTTTTAATTATTTATCTATCCCAACGGTTTCTCCTTTTATTGGTGTATTTCAAGAAAAGGTAATCTAGACAAAACCACACTATTTACATGTTAGCATTACAAAATAAAATATTGATCAGTTTGTATTGTTATTACGCATATGCTTTATATTTGGAACCTCTAACATAGGCCTACATATATCTTTTTTTCATCTTTTAAAATACACGTCCCATTTGTTTCATAATATTTTTTCTGGTTTTATTTTGTAACCAATATTGTAATAATCTTTGCACAATTTATTGTTGATCGAAAATCACATAAAATGAAATAGCTACAAAACACTACTTAATAAAAAATAGTATTTTTATACAATAATGCCACAGTGGCAGAAATATATTATCATTCCTGTATATAGTATATTTCATTACTAGGAAAGTGGCATTTTCCGTCGCGCGCTCAAGTTTTCGTGTGAGGCGAAGCCGAGCACAGGGAACCCCAATTTCACGTGCGAGGTAAAACCGTAAAACCGAGTATGTGAGAGCTATTTTCCGTACAAGGCGAAGCCGAGGACAGGAATAATGGAGCAAGTGCCGGATAATAACTTTCGGTACGAGTTATGAACGATACATTTCATCACGACGCATAAATACACAGACACAGATTAGCAGATCTCAGTAATATAACAACTATTTTATTTCTCGATTAATTTGTTTGAACATCAAAATAAAATAAAATCTATTAAAAGAAAACCTACGTATATTTCTCAATAATGTTTTTTTTACATACAAATAAAAGAATAAAACAACTTTTAATAATACAAATTAAGTAAACCGTAACAAAACACTAGTGCGCGTAGAGAATAAATAGAGAACTAATTGAGAGCGAGGGAAAGCAAATTTAGAGCGAGGGAAAATCAGCTGATCGAATTTCCCTCATGAAATTTGGTTTAAAGGTGTAAAGCGGGATAAACTTGAATGAGTTCGCGAACCAGCACGATTGGACCATGGGAACGGGGCTTTACCGGGGGTTTTATGGGGTAAAAATTGGTTTTTCTCACTTTTGACCCTCAAAACACAAAATTTCTCAATTTCTCTTTAGACCTTTTTAAAGAGCTTAAAAAAACAAATAATTTAGTATATAAAAGTATTTTTGTTTAATTATTAGTAACGGAGAAAATTTTAAAAATTGTAAATTCAAAATTCCCATGTTATTCTTATGGAGAATATTGTCAAATGTTGTAGTTTGCTTGTTTATGAATATATTTTGATCAAACTTGGCAAATTTATTTATTTTGTACTAAGCTATCAATATTATACTCAAAAACACACTTAAGTTAGTTTCCTTGTAGCAGCAAACCTAGGTACTCGTTAAACCTAATGTTATTAAACTATATTTAACTGAAAATCAATTCAGACGAATGGAAATTCGCTTAGTCAGCAGGTTTGCTGCGGCGGGGGTATTTATTTTACGGACAAACCATTACATACAGGATTTTCGTTACATACGACAACTGCTTTTTGGTAGTGGTACGATAAAATAACTATAAAAACCTAACATACGCTAAAAAATATTTAAATCAGATGCCTGCAGTACGTAATATGACACATACATTAAAATTAAAAGTAAACAATGTCTATGCCATATTACACAGTATGCACTTCTTACCTTAAAGTACCTGGTCTGCGTAGAAAGAGACATTACTTTCTGCTTGAAGATAAACATTGGTTGATTTGTATTCATAACTCAATTATATAGTTCTTTTTGAATATATTTTCCATAATAATATGATATTAAATTGCTCTTAAATGTTTTTCAAATAAAACATAAGAGTTGCACCATAAGTGTGTAGCTGGGATGAAAAGTAGTAGAGGCAACAATCCTAAACTGAGAGTACACAAAGCGAACTTGTAATTTCGTCTTATCTGCTTCAATGTCAGGTTTCGTAACTAGTTTGTTTCATAGAAACGCAACCTTTTTGATTGATGGTTTCATAGTATGTAAACATCTTTCATTACTGTAAATGGTCTAAATTGAAAATTACATGGAAATATTCTTACAATTTAATCGTGGTATACTTTGATGTCTTTTTATGAAGGTTCGCAATAACATTAGTCCATACTATGAAAGTCTATACCTGTTAAATAAAAGGAGTACTTGATTGTTAAGAGTTAAGCTTGAAAGCTCCAAAGTTTGTGTCACTAATCATATCAGCGCCTGACTGACACTAGAAATCCCTGTGAAATTTCATGCGACTATTACTTCTTGGCGAACCTACCTGTGACGTGCATTTTTATTTACAGCTTTCCTAATATAAATCATGCACAAAAGTACAGTTTTTTTATTGATCTACTTCAGTCCTAGAAAATATAAAGTCTCTACCTACACTATTATCTGGATACACTGGGTGCCATATCTGAACTAAGAGTTCACTAAATGCATGCAAGAAGGATGGGTAAATTTAGTCTCTGCATTGTGAAGCTTAGATTAAATGTATACAGAATCCTTCAATTAACATAAATTTTTATGGTTATTACCTCTATATTTTACTTTATATTAACAAAATCGTCCTTGAGAATTTATAATAAAAATGTCTTTAAAAGGCTGACGTTTGGATCAAATATTTTGTAAAAAAAATTGTAACACAAATCTCTTTAAATACGATATCTATAAGCCTGCAATATATGCTTGGAATAGGAAAATTACAACAAGAATTTGTTTTATTACCAGAATACTTTATGTGAAATATATTGATTTACATGTTAAATATAAAATTCTGAATTACATACACTAGCAAACATTTGAGTAAGAATACATGGGTTTTTGGATCGTTATTTAAGTTTTTTAAATCGACGTTTCACTGATGTATTATTATGTGGCAAGAAGAATGAAAACCTTTAGCCAAGGATAAACACTTAGGATAACTTTTAGAAGGACAGTCTTTTTTGACAGATCCCCTAGCCAGACTATTTCCCATGAGGTTGTGCCAACTGTCACTGCAGAGTTGAGTTTGATACCTCTTGAAAGGGAGGGGATTTGAATGCTGCAGTTAATTTACGAAATCCCATAAGGTTCAAACTAACATTATTAAAAACATTGATAAATAAAATAATAGTTAAGTTACCTATCGTTTTGTGGGATCAAGATGGAGGTAGATATGGCATTCGTTTGTATTAACCTCATTGAGTATTTAGGCTAGATAAAGTACGTAAGTATATAAGGAACTAATTAACTTCTTGATCAGCATCGCACGTGTGTATGTAACAAAAACAAAATAACACCAAAATAGGCTCTAGTAACAATAATAAATAACATGGCAATAAATAAAAAGTTTAGGAACAACAAGGTTAATGCTGGAGAGCAGAGTGTTCTCCCTCGCCTATCACAAATTTCGATGATCAGTTATGTAATTTCGTTTGAATTTCTGCAAATTCGAAATCTTTAAATGATTGCCTTAAGCATAAACTTACATTTTTTTTTTTTTTTATTAACCTGGCTCTAATTAAGCTTATCGTATATACTCGTAGTAGTTGCATTAGGTCTAGTTATGTGTAATATGCTGTTTGCCACATCACGGCAAGTAACGTTGAACGTAATTAGACCCTGTATGTGGTTTACCTCGTGTAATTACTCTGGACTGATTGGTTTGTGGTGGTCTTTGATGACGTTGCGTTAGCAAGACGATATGACCCGATGTGCAATATCGTTAATGAAGCTATAAGTAATATTTATTCTGAGTAGATGTTTGAGGACTTCTATTTCCATGACAACCATGTACCAATAACAAGGTTAAACTGATATAATCCATAAAGGAAAAACAATCCTGTAAAGTAATTAATTGATACTATAAGGTGAATCTTGTCAATTCTGAGAACTAAATTAAAAAGTTTAAAAACGGTCGTAGGTAAAACCTTTTACTACATTCAGTTGACACCACCTAGGTAAGTATTGTAGAGTGAAGGATGAGTGAAGAAAGTCAAATAACTTGTGCGGATTTTATTATCTATTCCCCAATGATCAAGGACAGTTAGGTCCACTTAAAAGAAAACACTTAATTTTCTCAGGATCGAATCGTCAACTTTTTGATTACCAGGAGACAACTTTAACACCTCATTTACCTAGCGTATGAAATAAAGTTGTTTTTGATTGAAAACAGTAATGAATAAAATAAATGAACGATGAAAATACTTTCTCTCTTAGGTACTGTTAGCTAAAAGGTTTATTATATATGCTTTAGTGTTACTTGGGGTTTTAAATTTAAAATTATAAAATTGGAGTTATAACCAGAACGTTATACAAATAAATAAGATAAGTAAATTGGTATTAAAATTCCGAAGATACAAAGCATTTTTGTGGATGTAAAGTTGTGCGTGAAATCAAGTAATACATTATTATAGAGTAAAATAACAAAGCTAACTTAAATTTTTAATTAGCCTGAAAATCATAATATGATGTGAGGTATGATTTTCTAAACATCGCAGTTGAGATTGACTAAAATGTTTACCTATTTCTTAATTACTACCAAGCTTAAACAAATAGTTTTTACTTCATCTGGTATTATTTTACATTACAGTATACACATTTTTTACTTAAATGATATAGGTTGTCTAAATATATATAAATAAAAAATAATAATAAGATAATAGGACAGGCTTAATAAATTATACAATGTCCGTGCAGGAATCCAGTAAAAATAGCTTAGTGATTGAATTTACATTCCTTTTCCTGCGAAACGATAATTGCTTGCGTGTTATTGTTTAGTAAATCTCGTGATATTCTACCGCAGAGGTTTAATCTTCTGTTGTAAACTATTACAAGACAGCAAGACCATTACTTGTAACATGGTATTAATCCCTTGTCCTGGATCAACATTATCCATGATACACACAAGTTTGATATTGCGAGATAACAAATTATACAGAGTGTTTATAAAAGCTTAGAACAATTGGATATCAATTTAAACTACACTTAAGGATATAGTTTAACGCATATTTTTGATAATGTAGGAGATACAAGTACGGAAGTATTTTTAGGGTTCAAACTAAATGTCATTTCCATTTAAATTCGAGTGAAATATCCATTTTCGCATTCTATTGAATTCATGGAACAAGGCTATAATAGTTGTCTCTAGTACTTAATAATCTTTAAAATTGTTGTAAATACCTGCTTCGTAGTAATCCTGATTGTTGCTAGTGTCGTAACAAGTTTAGACTTTCTACTAAGTCATCTTCAGGCGTCAAGTATGTCAAAAGGGTGATCACTTCATCCAGCAACAATTAGGATTACCACGAGGCAGGTATTTACACCAATTTAATTTATTCGACATAATCCGGTGGCTAACATTAAATATAATCTGTGATGTTTTTGTCAGGTAAACGTCCTTAATATCCCTATATGAAGAAATCGCAGGGTATTATTGTATATAAATGCAAATTGAACCGAATAGTATTTTTTACCACTAGGGACATCAAAATGAAAATTAAATCGGTTTCGGTTCTAGGTCTTTCCATCCAGCCTACGGAAATATCTTCTTACCTGTCCAAATTCGATCAAATACTTCAGATAGATTTACAAAGTATCTATAACTATAAAAGTATGTTATTGCTATTACATAATTGTTATAATTTACATACAGTTCACAACAAAAATAGTTTTGGTTTATATGTTCAAACTAAAATATATAAGTTCATTTACCAGCCTATGATCATGGCTCCATTTAAACCGTAGCCAGTCTAGTGTATAACCATTCAACTACAGTTGTAGTGTGCAGCGGTGTTTGGTCCACTACAGTGAATACTCAGTCGGGCGTGTAACTCACTTAGGCGTACTTGCAGCTTAGAACGCTTTTTATCACAAGTTACCAATGGACAAACTCATTGGTAACTGAAAATGTAATTTATAGTTCTAGAAAAAAATTCCTCTAAAAACCTAAAACTTTTTATAAAGAAAATTGCACGTTTCTAATAAAAATTAAATACACATTACAAAAAGAATATAAATAAATGATAATTGTAGTAAATTTAGTGTCCTATATAAAGTAGTTATTTAGTTTTACTAATAAATTATAATATAAACACATAAACTATGTAGTTAGTTTATGAGTTTGGGTGTAATACAAATTTAAATCATTGTTTAAATTTTTGCCGTTAATTATTTAATAGAAAAATTTAAAACATTTTTATTAAAACTTTGGTTTTGAATCCCTTTTTACATATTTTCCATTGTATAAATGACAAAAATGTTATGTTCCAAATTTGTAAGGAAGTTTTATGTAAATAAACTTTACATAAAAAATCATGTTTGTAGTGTCGTAGGTAAAATATTAAAAACAAATTTATTGTGGCTCGCATAATTCCCCCCAATCGTATTGGAAAAAGCAATCGGCGTTTAAACTGCTCTCTAGGGCCACTGGGGTAATTACTGGCATCGAATGGTGCGATTTGTTTTATTATTTGTTGGTGTAATCCACAATGTCAAATATTTTGTTTTCCTTGTGATTGTTTTGTTTGTCAAATTGACATATTAATTTTACTCTTGTATTTTTACGATGAAGGTAATTTTTGTATAAATGTTTTTGCCGTATTTTTTTGAATTTAATCTTATTACAATTTTAATATTAGATTTTGATTGATGTACAGGTTTCTTAACAATTTTTTTTCGGTGGATTGACATCGTTATAAATAAATATATGATATGCAGAATTGGAGTAGGTATTTTTAACTTATTCGCCGGATAAATAAGTCAAAAAATCCTTTAAGGTACGCCATCTGGTGAAATATTAAAAATTACCAGCACACTACTTTCATAAAACCCTACGGAAATCATATTATGCAACACAAATTTGGATAAACCAATATTGCACTAAAAGTGCAAAGTGCAAGCCAATAGCTAATGTTTACATAGACGAGTCTAATACTTTATTAAATCTTGTTTATAATTTATTTTTGTCTGATGACAAAGTATTCTCATATTGCAATGGTTTTATTAATTTGCAGTATTTAAACTATTATAGTCTTATTTTAGACTAAGACAAAACTATTAGTTAGAGCACGTCCTTCACCACTATGAGAGTAAGCTTTACTACCTAGGTATGTACTTTAAGTTACTACCAAAGTTCTCAACAAGGTTTTTCTCCTCTACATTGGATATCACCTAAGCTACAATAAAATGTACTGACATTTCATGTCCGAAACTTAAAACAAATCAACCCAAATGTGAGTGAAGGATAAGTGTATAATGGTAGGAGATGATCTGTGTGGTTACTATCAGGATAATTTATTTAAAGATCAATGATGTCTAGGTAGGTATTAATAAATTTAGATAACTGAAAATGTACTTTATTTACCAAAAAGCTTTTTTACCATCCTCCTTCCTTAATTCAATACTCCACATAATATTTGCAATGATACATTTACAAGATATTTAACCAAATTCTTGTTAACTTTTTGTTTTTTAATAAGAAGTATTTACAAAAGTACGAGTCAATACTCCTAGTCTAAATGGCAGTCTAGTGTACCTACAGAAATAATGTCTCACACTAAATCTTCAGTAGAGGCTAAACAGTATCTATACTTCCCAAAGGAGATGATTCCGCCACGATATCGTATTCGGGCTGCCAAAGTTAGTAACACAACTTCTAAACATGAGTAATGTGTTGAGCTGTTCCTAAGGATTAACTTTGGGAGGAGTTGCAGTTTTTATGGTATGTTTTCTGAATTAGGTCATTAATATTGGGCTTAAAACGCACATTGTAATTTTTGATTACAGTCATGTATGAGATGGAGGAAATAAACTCCTAAAAATATGTGGCTGTAAATAATTTATTTTCATAAAAAACAATTAGACATTGATCGTAATAATTTTTTACATAGATCAATTAACAATTTATAAGATAACAAAATGTACATTTTCACCTCCAAATTTTTTATGAAAGCGCTCAAATTATACAATGCCTGTTTTACAGCTATAAGCCAAACCAGTATTGTTTATGAATTTAGATTCTAAATTACACAGCGCATTTAATCAAATTCAAAGTATATGGGAAATCATTTACAACTAAAGTTATTATTTTAACTTCTGAAATGCATAATTTATCAATTGCAAAATCACTACCAAGTATTTTAGTTGGTCTCTAAACAACTGTAAGACAGATTTACAGACACAGATTTACATGCATCTACCTTTATTATCTTTAGTGATGAGCAAACGACTAGCTCACCAACAATAATGCCACAATCACATAAACACATTTCCATTACATTCTGGTTACTCATGACTACAGTAATTGTAATCAACATGAGGAAACCCAATATGCATACATGACGGATGAGGTTCGATGATCTGACAGATTCCGACACGCTCATTTAGATAATTGAATAACAATCGTGTCAATGACGAGTCGTTAATTCACTTTCATTACATCCAAAATATTAACTTAACATATACAAGACTGTTGTAAAGAATAGAACTGTCTAAAAAGTTGTTTTATGATCCACAAAATGTCTGTTAGTTAATATTATAAAAGATTATTTTTAAATATTTTAGGATGCTTTAGGATTCATTTATAAATTCCTGTTTTATTTAAAAACTAAATACAAATATTTAGGATGTATGAGTGTAACTTACCCGATTATTATTTTTTTAATTAAATGAACAGGAATGAAAATAATACTTTCAATAGGCCTTAGTTGTAATGTTTAAAATGAGAATTTTAAATTTAATGTATGTAGTGCCTCCTCACCAATAGTATACGACATTGTGGTCATTATACACCGAATCAGTGTCAAAAGTGACCATGCTTGATGTTAATCCTGCGATATAGGCCTAAACTAAACATTGCAAGTATTTATACACCAATAAATAATTACTGAATTTTAGATATCAACTAGTATAACATAGAACTTTTTATTTACAATGGTAAACATAATATATTGCGTATCACACTCCTAAGTACTTTATGTAGACGAGTTAACATTCTCATGTTAAAAATTTAACGTGTTTTAATAAACCAGTTTTAGCCACAGCTTGTAGTTAGATATGTTCTTACATTTCCCACAGTCTGTCCTCATGTAAAAGAGATAATTTAGTTGTAAATCATATTTTATGCACAACTTAACCTAATTTAACCATATGTATAGGTAGGGAAGTATGTTTTGCAGCAACCGCAGGGGAAATAAGTCTATCTGAATATTTCAAGTGAATGCTAACATATGAATGGTGTGGCTTCAGCTTTAGACTCTTATCACTTTATAATCAAATTATCGAAATGGCACATACACATAAAATCATACAAAGTAAATTTTAGATAAGAGCCTTTTTTCATTCCATAAATATATTTCTTAAAACAACTTTGTTGAAGCTAAGCCAACATAATTTTTTCTATCCTCATAATATTTATATTTGTGGAATTTGGTTTTAAAAACATTGATGGACACCGGTTAAAAAGAGTTATAAAGCAGCTTTTAGTGTTTTTACTACTTTCCAAATGAATGATTTTGTGTTTTCTTTAGTGAGTAGCAATATTTCATATAAATACTTTTCTTTAATTCCTCATATTTAAAAAAAATGTATTAAATTGAACCTTCATAAAGTGTATGTAGTTCGTGTATGATAGTTCGTTTTGTCTAACAAATTATGGGAAAAATTACCAGTGAAAAGTGGTCAATGTTTCAAAAAGGTTATACTATTCTTAGCTTCATAAACATAGGGTAATCAGAATTTCACTGGCTTAACAAACTTATTCCTGTAAAGATATCTGTGCGTGCTTTTGTTAAATAAATCTTATTGCATTTCACCGCATGGATTATTTAATCTTGTGTTCAAAGTTATTACAACTTGGTAGAGTATAACGTTATATCATCTTGTACGACGGACGTGTTCTTGTTAAACGTGATGTTTTCTTAGAAGTACATTTATATTACGGTATGTCAACAAGTACCTAAAGTTTTTATTTATATTTGTTAATGCGACAACAAGAACTACGTGGTTTCATTTATGATGGTCTGTAAACATATTATTTATCACAGGTTAGTAAGTTTTAAAACAAAAAATAAAGAGTTAAAGTTATAGATATGATTGTAAAAAATGGTGAGATGAAAAATAACCGAATGAAAGTAAAACTGTATTCTGACTAGTTTATTTTAAAATATCTTTAAGGACTGTGATGAACCGCCATGTTTTTGTAACGAATAGCCATCAATTTATCAAACAGGTTTAACAAACAATTGTGATGCAACGAAACTGACCTTTAAACCGCTTAACCTGGAACGTTTGGCAATTCATTTAAACTTGGACTAAAACTGGATACACATATGCTGCATTGCTAGCTTTTATAGCAATAGGTAAACTGGTCGGTCAATAAATTAAGGATTATTGTGATTCTTAGTATACTTTAAACTACCACTGAATACAATTAAAATACTAAATAAACTGTTTGTCTCACATGAGAAAAATATCTTTCCGTTTTTAAGGATTACTCTATACTTAAAGTAATTCTATTAGTTACATTTCCTTCGAGCCATCCTTTAGGAGTAGAAGCTATTTTGAAACTATAGCATGTATGAAGTAAACTAGTTTTGACAGTTAATTCAAGCCATAATTTTCTTTAAAAAATTAAATTCATTTTAACATTAGTGATCTGCCCCTGTAAAGGGCTTTGTCTTGCTTAGAGAGCTGAGTTAGCGTACATTGCTTGCTTGGATTTTGCTTTCGGTGCTTACAGGTTTCTGCTTACGCCGCAGCCGATGATTTGAAGAACAGTTCTGCCCACATCATTGTGGTTATTCGTTTGATATAAACTTGCGATTAAATTTAATTGAAGTTATCTGTCTATAAGCCACTGAAACACTGGCCACTCTAGTGTATACCATTCAACTACAGTCGTGGTGTGCAGCGGAGTTTGGTCCACTACAGTGAACACTCAGTGAGACGTGTAACTTAGGCGTACTTGCAGCTTGGAACACTGTTTTGTATTTGCAAGCCAGCGAAAAACGTGTAAGTATTTGAAATATTTACGAGCTTTAATATACGAATTAATAAATAAACGACAACCATCTAATACCGCTGGTAAAATATGTGGATTGAAGTGAAATCTAAATTTGTTTATTAAAAGGAAACATTAATCTGTCAACAATCGTTCCTAGCAAATAATACAACCTACGTAAGTAGCACTTCCGATAGCCAATAGGATATAAGTAGGGACTACATTCAAATTCTTGTCATTTGTCATTCGCCTATAGGGTCTGATGATGATTGGAGTGTCCAATCTAAATCGATCACCACTTACCATCTTTTATTAACCGTCTTGTGAATTAATAGTATAGGCATAAATATATGTTTTATGTGTTATTTATTTCCTGTTTTTATTTACTTTCCTCATTTAAATTAATATTACACAATTAATTAACACTCTTTGGATGAATACAAACTCTTCATTTGTATTTAAAATTTTTATTAATCATCCCAAGGACCAAAGTTGATGATGCATTCAATGGATGAAAAACAGTCTATATGAACACATAAGATCAAAATATAATAAAAAAATACATTTTGTGATTTATAATATTTGATGTCTTAAGGTTTTTAGAATTTTTTTTAATATGCAAGGCAAAATTAAGCTTAGGTGCTAGTTATTTATTTGAGATAATACTGAAGATTAACATCCTTTATTTTGCTAAGAATATATAAAGTACACGTGATATAAATGTTTGTGAATACATGCATTTGCATTGTAACGTACGATTTCTCCAAATTTCTATAACTATCTTCTTTACAATATGATTCGATTATAATATTTTGACAGTATGTTTTACAAAAATAATATCTACTTTTAATGACGTTCTCATATATAATTTACGAATAACAGCTTTGTAAACACATCCTGATTAATATTTGGTTTAATTCGTTATGTTTTATATTTTCCAAACTATATATATATAAATATATATATAAAACATTATCCCTTAGGCAAAACATAATATATTCAAGAAACTGTTGCGGCAGAAATCTAATAAATGAATTACTCAAACCATGTATTATCCCTTAACATAAATTACTTAAATTAAAATTATAAGAAATGTGGTTCATATACAGTATACAAATCTATATTAATGAAGCACAATTTGTTGTATTTATAATAAATATTTAGTCCTAACGTTAAGTAAGAACACCTAAGTGAAATATTTTGGAAACATGCATAAAAAACATATTTGTTGAACCAGTGACGTTTTCTTTATTGGATGTGTAAAAGTAATCGCTATTTTTAACTGCTCTCCGATGGAAAACTGTGTAATTAGATACATCGGATTGATGTAAATTATTTGGTTTGTTTTAATATCTTTGTTTACACGTGTAATTATTTTATCAACGCGTTCCTTCTCTTCAATCCACCATCCATTTTAAGGCTAGTTTATTTAAGTAAGTTCTTAAAAAAAGTTAGTATATATAACAAACCAATAAACATTTAGAATTACCATCTGTTTTATCCACACAGAACAAACATCTTAAAGTTTATACTACTAAGATTGGCAAACAAGTCAAACAACAGCAGAGCACATAGTATTTTAGCCAACTACTTACTTCTAACAAATTTAAGATGTTCTACTTTTACTGTACTTCTATAACAAACTTCAGTCTTAACTTCTTTGCCATCCGAGTTTATGTTTCAAGCTTGTAGTTGACGTAAGAGCAAAACCTTGTTTACCTAAAAAGGTCTCTATGTCATTCATGTTTATATTTTGAATTAGTTTATTAAACTTTGCAGTGCAGGAGCGGTGCATTGATGCATTTACACTTGAGGTATTAAAATAAATATTCTTTATTTATACAATGGAAAATAAAACATGCTACTTTTAACATCTAATATGGACTTTTGGGTTTTAAAAAATTAACCCCTAACCATCCTAGTTTAGTATATAAGTAAGGGTAGCTTAAAAACTAAACCGTGTTCGCACCATACTGGTGGTTTTTGTAGTTTATTGATGTCCAACTTCTAAAGTTGAGTGATATTTTTATACCTGAGTTACAATTCTTTCATATCAATACTTATTGATAAACATTATATCATCCTAAAAAAATCAATTGATGTTCTTATTGCGTTTTTTTTCAGTTTTATGACTTTATTTATGGATTAATCATATTTTACCTACATTAATATAATGTATTTATACGTAATTTAAACCTAAACGTAAGTATTACACATAATTAACATAATTTAAAAACAAAAATTTACTTAAAAGTATGAGTTGGCCTACCATGATGTATTTAATAATTAACTTTTAACATACTGTTGTGTCTTGTGTATTGTTGTAGACCTGTTGTCACCATGGCCACAGTGTATATGAAAAAAATATTGTTATATTAATCATTGGTGGGAATTGATATCAGCCATCAGCCAGTCTAATAACCTCATTGTCGTTTGCATTTCATAACAATAAATAAGAAAATTATGTTCCGTATTTTATTTAAAATTTGTACTAATTAATTAATGGCTTGCTTTTGTCTTGTAATGTTAAATACGACAATTTATTCTAAAACATTAAGGATACTTACGATAAACATGGAGAAGGGAAATGTATTTTAAACTAACACATTAGAGTGATAAACAAAGGTTTTGGAACTTTCTGTCACTGTTCATAGTTAATGTTCATAATGGTCTTAATGATTACTTTACAGTATATGTTTAAGCTGGTACAAATCAGAATTAGTTATAATAAAGATAAATCCAAAACATGTACAACTTTACAGTATAAAACTTACCAATACAAGAGAGTAATCTTGTTCAAATGATCCATTCTTGGGTTTAATTTAAAGCTCGTTGTATTGCGATGAATATTAAGGGTTTGTAATAGCAATTCACAACCTTAACTCCTACTACACCATTAAGGGTAGAACCTGTTCATCGTTGAGTTTAGGACCTAATATGTTACTATCAATATTATGCCACGTACAGTATTCATACTTAATACGATAAAATATTTACAAGTACTTACAAGCATAGACGAGTTGACATCTCAATATCATAGTAATATATTAAAAGTATTTAAACAAATATATTATTAACTAGCATAATCGTTTTTATACTTTTTCATGCTAAAACCAAATTGGTTCCATAAAATTAGTTATAATAATAACAAAAAATATTTTATTTTTCTTAATAACTCAGAAAGGTCGAAAGAGATAACATAATTTATTACAAACGTATTTAAATAATTTTGTATTAAATAATGTTAAGATTATCTTTGCTATCGATTATCTTAAGATTATCTTTAGACAGAGCCATGAGATCATAATTTGGGTTTTTATTAACAAAACTGACATGCGAGGTTATGATTTTGCCCTACACCGACATATATAGGCTACATCCAACTTGTCTTTCATATTCAGTAATGTAGTCTTATAAATGGAAAATATTAAAATAATACTTCAGCAGAATTATTTGACGAAACCATTATTTTTGTTGAAACATTAAGATTACTATTTTTCAGCCTTTTGGTCGAAAGATTGCAAACTGTCACTGAAAACCCCATTGATTACTCTCCTTAAATAATTGACGTGATAAAAATAAAATTATTTGAAATTTTATAATAATAATTTCATTTGGAATATATTACCTTTTGCAGAATAGGTTAGGTTAAGTAAATCAGAGTGTAAAATAAAATATGCAATTAAATGTGTTGATCAAAGAAGTTACAGCTTAAGTTCATAAAATCACTGAAAATTTAAATTACATTTTAAAGGATTCCATGATTGAATTAAGTACAAAGTTTAATCTATTTTACCTTACTTTTAAGGGCTAGCTGTATTGTTTTGGTAAATAAATATCAATTTTAAACTCTTAAAAAGCATCGTAATCGTTCTTAATTATAACAGTATTCTTGTAAACGGCAGGACAGCATTGCTAGTTTCATTACCAAGTACAATTAATTGACAAACAAGCAGGTAATTTAGCGAACAAACAGAAAGCTCTTGGAGCTCCAGGATCGTATTGGCCAAGGTCAAACTAACCCTGGAATTAATGTACACAGCTAGTTCAATAGGTTTATGCACGAGCATAGCTATAATGACAAAAATAACATTAAATTTAGTTGATATTTGTGGAAAATCTTGTATTGTGTTATAAAAATCATGAGTGGCTTTATCAAAAACATTATGACAACCAAAATTGAGCTTCGTTGTAGTGGTAATGAAATTAGCAAAATATATATTATAACAGTTAAAAACTCCCAGAATTGTCATTAATTTATATTTTTACGTCGTCCTGACATAATGTGGTTTTATGTCAAACGTTCGTTCATTTTCAAGATGAGCTCGTTCACTACGCTCATTTTCATCCAGGTTCAAGTTCGTTAGCTACGCTTACTCACCTTTTTTGTTGAAAATTAACACATGTTATTGTATCCAACAGTTTAATGAACACATTTTCATCCAATGCTAATATTAAGGCAATTTTTTATTTTTCATAATCAAAATACTAAATAACGGTTGGGTTTATTATAAATTTTCTTATATAAAAATCTTTTCCGGTACTAAGGTACACAACAAAAATAGAGCTGTCCAATTCGGTACACTATTTCTTGAGTTATGGAATACTATAAAAAAGGAATTCATTTTAATTTATATAGATATGCTGCAATAAGCTAAGAAATCTGTAAAGTTTATATTTAAAATCAAATTTTAACTGCAAACAAAACCAGGGGTACTAAAAACAGATTTATTGATTCAGTTCTAAGAAATATTTTTAAATTTTAGACATGGCATATACAAATAAGTTTAAAGCACTTTTTTAATACAAAAATATTTATTTATTTGTCTAAACCACTTACAATAGCTTCAGGTATGTTCGTGGAATCCAAATATAAACATATTCTTCGTTTCAAGACGGTGGTTCTTCAATAGAAGATTTTGTACTATTTTGAATACTCTTGAAAATAGAGCAATCCCTACTCTGATTCAAATTATACGTTTCTTATGAGCTAAGCATAACTTTGTGCCATGTTTATTAAAAGTGCGATATAAAAATATTGATTCATATCATATTAGAGTTGTTAACTATATTAAATAAAAAGGACGGATTTATTAGTGCAATAACATTATGCATGATCCTAAAATGGTAAGCTAAAATCACTTTGGCTTTATATGTAACATTCTTTTACATGAATAATGTAAATAACTATTTGCAAAAGATTAGGACGCTGCGGTAGAATACACTAAAGATTAATTTGGCATCTGCACGCGATCTTATTTCATCCTTAAGGAAAGTACAGAATCTTCCAAGGGATATTTTTATATGTGTAAAAGTACTTATAATTTGTATTTTTTGGGGGCCAAATCACGATTTTTTAAGATAACGTTTAAATACTGTGTAGGCCTATATAAAATTAAATATTTTTTTAATTTGTTTGATTTTTGTGATTTAATTAATCTAGAATTAAGAATTAACATACATGTAAAATGTATATTGAGATAAAATATATTTAGACGGTATTATAAAACAAAAATGAGAATAACAACTGTTATTTTCACCGGGTTAAAATTAACCACAAAGCACAAAAGCTTAACCATTCTATAATCTGATTATAATAAACCAACCCTACACAAATAAGTCTGAATGTTTGGGTTGTTTTTAATAATCCACACTAATCAGCAATATGCAGTCATTGTGTTTACATACTGATTAAACTGTTTAGCTTACGGATTTAAAACTTCTCCTTTTTATTCAGCAATGTTTAAAATTGCGTTATATTCATCCAAACGTAAATAGAAATATAGCATAAACCTTTGGTAATTAAAGTTGAATCATTATCAATGTATTTAATAAACAGCGTTTGTATATTTGTTCACAATATGTTTGACCCAAATGTTGGTTGGAGGGACTAGTGCCACTTTACGATAACATGTTCACAATGGCCAAACATTCCGGTTGATTGACAAACATACCGATGTTTGTAGCTTCGCTCAAGCTGTGCTTGTGTTGGATGTTTTACTCTTGTCAACATAGATTCTTACACATTGCCCGCATGCTCACGGACTTTTACTTAAGACCTTAAAGCACAAAAATACTTCAAATAACACTTATAATAATATACACTTATACTGTTTACTGACAAGAAGGTAAATACATATGGTAAGTGGTGATCGATTTCAATTAGACACTCCAATCATCGTGAAACACAGTAGGCGAATCTGATATAACTCATTAGGTCTGATGATTATTGGAGTGTCCATTTGAAATCGATTACTACTTTACATCTTTTATATGTATTTACCTTCTTGTGAGTAAACAGTATAATTGTAAATATATCATTTTAGGGGTTATTTGACGTATTTTTGTACTCTGAGGTAATTTAATAACACGCACGATACTGATCAAGAAGTTATTTTAGTAAGCGACAAACAGGATTATCAAGATTAAAAAGATTATCACTATCTAGCGTTGCTGTATGAAAAAAATAAAAAACACTCTTTGTGACACAGGGTTTATGTACTATTTCTTACGTTTATGGAGCAAATATACAGAAATTACAATTTATGCAATTGTTGAATAAATGTGTTAAGTTAAAATTCAAATATTTTTATGATTTTTGAAGATTTTCTTAAAAACCAATTCACACTAACAGGAATGTAGAGCATGATGTTCTTAGTCAGGAATATTTTAACTTTTTCATGTGATTTATTTGAGAATGTAGCTTGTGTTATTGCTTTAAATGTAAAAATATAATTTATTTATTTTGTTTTGTTTCAGGAATAAAAATTGGTGATATGAGGACTCAGTTTTGAATGGGGATTTAGGTATGTACATAAAACTTAGAAAGTAATGTCGTATTAACATGTCCTAACTGAAAAGTGTTTATCATAGTTAAACACGTATAAAAAAAAATATTGGTCGTTAATATATTGTAAGTCGAAAGAATCCTTTTTGTTGAAATGAGCTTAGTAGCATTTTGCAGCCATTAAAATAGTTCAGCATAATCTATTTTTATATTGGTTCTCATACTAAATACTGTAAAATATAATGAAAATTATGGTTATCAAAGATACGAGAGTAATATTTATTTTCATAGAAGTAAAATTAGCGACCTTTTATTGTCAAATCTAAATAAAATTATATTAAAAATTCTCAATATAAGTTTAATATTAACTTTTAAGTATTTAACAACAAAATAAAAACGATAATATATGTTTATAATAAATTTAAAAAGTTTACTTTACTCTACTATAGTTAAAGACAATATCGATTTAACATATAATTGTAAAAAAATTGAACGTTACACCGTACGTAATTCCTCACTTAAAATGTGCAGTTCTTTACTATTACCCAAGCACCAACAACCCTCTTGGCACCAGACAAGCCCAACGTAAAGAGTTACCAAGTGGTGAGTATCAAGGGGTGGAGGGGTTGGGGGGAAAGCTCATTTACCTGTGAATGTTATCAGTACATCACATGCATACTCTGGCGCTCTTAGTTGGCAGATAAGAGGTTTCTGAACCAAATCTTCAATATTTAATTATATGGTAAGCACTTTCTCTTCTCTTTTAACATTTCGTTGTGATATTTCGTACTAGAAAGATGAAAGGGTGAAATACGTCACTTTAAATCAGCCCCTTCAAATATCTAATCCAAAATATGCCACGAGAACCAGAAAACATGGTTATCAAATAAACGTAACTACGTGAAAAAATCTGTTTATAAACCGTAATTTGAATTAATTTAAAGGTCGTATACTTATTTTAATTAGAAGCTTTAATAAATTTGTTAAACAAGAACATTATGCACTTAAGATAAACAATACAAGCAACAATTGAGATGAGTTTATCAATATTTATGAAAATTTACAAATCTTTTCGTAACCACATTTACCTTCCCTTACTATTGGATGCCGTGATGTTTTTTTATCAGTAACAATTAAAATCATGTTTAAGCTTTTTGAAATCTACGCCCGCTTATATAATTTAACGCATCATCAATGTTCAAAGCTTTAAGGAACCACCTAAATGTCAAAACCTTACAATGTATATTTTACAGAATAAATGAATACATAAATTGTTTTACATGTGTATTTAAAATTACAATAGGCTTAGCACAGTTTTCTCAATTTTTTATGGCAAATATGTGACGTTTAAGACTTATCTAATGTATGTAGGTCCAAGGAATCATGTCATCCCACATTTAAACTGTTGTTGTTGTTGTAATATGTTTAACATGAGACCCAAAGTAAAGTGTCATGTTTTAAGCCTAGCAGGCTCTTGTACACTAAAATCACTGGTGCATTGTCATTCTTAGGTCTCATGTTGTTTATGTTCAACGTAAGCTTTTGAGCAGTTTTTGGTAAAGTTAGCGGTAATATTTTTATGTTTCAGTCTGCTAAAGACTTTTTAAATATTTTTTTAAGTAATGACTATTCTTTTGTTAGCTACACCACGCGACAGCGCACAGAATTATAATTTGACGAAATTTGCGGTAGTGTTTTCGTGTTGGTACAAGTGTAATTTGACATTTTTATTCTTATTAGAAGGGAAAAAAATAACCTTCTGGTTCCAAACTATCGTTGTGTAAAAAAAATAATCAAAAATGGTATTTAATCTTTTTATTTGTAAAAGATTTGATCAAGAGGCTAAACATGTTCAAATAATTTTATGTTCTATAGCTGCCACTGTTTATATTACTACATTATTATCTTTAAAGGACTGATTTTGTCATATCCGTCCATACACAGGCATAGCATGAGAAATCTAAATGTATAATAATAAAACAATTAAATAAAAGGAAATGTCCGCCTTGCTACTGAGCCAAGAAAATACAATCAAGAATATAAGAATGTTACAAGAGACATGGAGTTAGACGCAACCTTTGTTTATCTTGGTCGATGGCAGACAAAAGACACGTCTGGACTGTATTTGTACGAACTTGGAACCATCTTAGCAAAAATATACAGTGTAAATGGTTTGTTACATACTTTATTTAAGTTTGCAGGATTTTACACATTTTAATATATTTCAATACATCATTTCAATTACACTAGTCATACAAATAACAGTGGGGATAGGGTAAAATGAGGTGGTTCTTGATTTATGAGTAGGTTGCAAAATTATCTCATAACTGGATGGATCTATATTTTAGTCACAGGTGATCAATAATGATAAAACAATAACAGCTTAATTATTATTTTACCTGATCCGATCACGAAAATTAAATTATTTAAGTAAAACTAAATAACATTTTATGTTCGTTTATATTAATATAACGCACACATTAGGCTTTGTTAACGACAAAAAAAATGCACACAATGTATGTTTTCTGTGACATGTTTTCGAAAATATTCCAACAACAATGGCTTCTGCTAGGCTGCTTGTAGCCTCAGGTAAACGCCGTACATGAACATTACGGTATATTGGTCCTAATTAGTCTCCTTTTGTGCTTGTCTGATTTTATATACTGTTTTTATTTTTTTAAGAACTTCAAACATACAACCGTTGCAATTAGATAGATAAAATATAAATGGTAATATCCAACCTAAATGAGTCATTCATTGAATAAAATCTTTAACGAATTATTTTTTAAGTGAGTTTACAGGGTGCAGATATACATAATATCTACTGCAATTAAGCATTGATATAACAAACTTTCAGACTAAGTTAACTTTAAGAAAATTATGTAAGTTTTTTTTATACTGATTTGTAAAAAGGTGTTGATCCACTCCCTCTAAATTAGCTCAGTGGTGGGTGTTATCCACCATACTAGAAATAAACGTCGGGTTTAAATAGATTCGGATGAATTTATAAAAAAAATAGATGACGTTCAACCATTCAAAAATTATGGACCCAAATGTTTACTGAAAAAACTTTGATGCTTATCAATGAGTCTGACAAAGTTAGCTCTTATATGGACCTTTGATGCTTATAATACATTTAAATTATAAATATATGAAGTTTGGTAACAAAATGTTTATTTTTTTAAAATATAAATTTTAATATTGATGTAATTTTGAAAGCAATTTTACTTGAATTGATCGTACGATCAGCTGTTTAGCCACTTATTTACCGTTGACCAATGTCACCTAACAGCTGATTTGTATTCCTGGCCCGACCTACAGGACACTCACAGCCACTCACTGGGCTGTTCTTAAACAAGATTCTACTGCATAGCAACGTGTGTCGAATCTAAAGCATGTCAATAGAACATACCTGATTTTATTTATACATACAGTTATTTTAACCCTAGAAAATTGAAATACATCTGATGTATTTTACTCTTGAAACGTGGTTATAAACAGACGGTTAAAGAAATCCTGAAGTTAAATCTTATGATAAAAAGGTTTCCGGAATTTAGTTACAACTATATGAAGCATTTTTATATTATCACTGAAGGCTTGTAATTGGCTAAATTACTTTTAAAGTCTTTTAAACTTCAATGAAATGAATTTTATTATCAATACGCCGCCGTTTATATTATCATATTGTCTTTTATTCACATCCAACATTGTTTTATACATTAAAATCAATAATTGATTTCTACACAAAGTACACCTGGCTACTACTAAAACCTAAAAATCTGTTACCTGAACACACTCAAATCCCTGAACTCATTACGACACGATTGTGTGATTAGGGTGAACGATATTTTCAATAACGATTCAAATAATTACACGATGCTTCCTGGTTTTGAGTAATAAAATGTTACTGAAAATTCTAGTATTTCTCTAAAGAAATGCCTTATCATAGTTTTAAAATGTATTTAAAAGTCAGCTTTGGAACATTTATCAAAATAAAAGAGTTCATCTACTACTATTTCTACAGGAAAATTAAATCTGTTGAGGATAGGAAAGATTTTGTTTGGGACAAAAGTTCAGCTTTAAGAGAATAAGTGTTTATTGTATACAAAATGATAAAAATGTATTTGGCAATAATTAAATTATCTTTGTAGCCAAATAACAATGCCTTGATGCTACATAATCAATGCTGATGGATAGCATGAACAATGAACATGTATGTTGTATAAACATTTTATGCTTGTAACTCTGCCCAAGCAATACTGCTAAAGGCAAACTACAAACTTGGTTATGGCATGATTATCGTGTAGTATTATCATGTATCTATTATCCAGAATATAGTATAAGATGTTATTAATTAACCCTCATATGGCATTATATTAATCTTCATTTTAGCGAATTTCCCATATAGGATATAAGGAAATAATTCTAACTCATGGTAAGACTTGGACGCGAGACCGATTTTTTTGTTGTTTTGAGGCCCCTTGAGGCCAAAAACACCATCCGTTCAAATTCATATATATATATATACATATTTATATATATATATATATATATATATGCGTCCGTTAGCGCGATAACTCGAGCAAAAATGATCCGATTTTGATGAAATTTGGTACAAACGTGTAAACCTACTTTTATTCGAACGAGTTTGCGATCCAGCATAATCGGGCCATGGGAACAGGGGTTTATGGGGGGTTTTATGGGGTAAAAATGGGGTTTTCCCATTTTTAACCCTAAAAACAAAAAAATTTGCAAATTCCTTCTAAACTGTTTTGTAGAGCTTAAAATAATTTAGTATATTGAAGCGCTGTTGTATTCCTAACTGTCACGGAGAAAATTCAAAAATAGTGTAATTTAAAATTCCCATGTTATTCTTATGGAGAAAATGAAAATTGTTGTACTTTACTTGTTTATGGATATATATTGATAACATTATGCAAATTTATTTATTTCATCCTATACTATTGACGTATGGTCCTTCCCCGTAGCAGCAAACCTAAGCACTCGTTAAATCGAATGTTATTTAAATAGGGAATAAATAACCTATGTCTTATTTATGGAAATATTTTAGTAGAAATATAATCAGACAAGTTGAAATTCGCTTAGTCTGCAGGTTTGCTGCGGTGGGGGTATTTATAATTTAAACTTGTATAAGCTGCTTAAAACGTTTTTCACATTTTTTGTGTACGAGGACTCTATTACTACCAAGGCCTAATTAATTTAGCTCCATAATATGTTATGTTTAAGTATAGTTTTTGTTACGTTCCGATCTATAACCCCCTAAAATATAAGTAGGTTAGTTTCCGATATGTATCTTAAAATCAGTTAACGTTTGATTTTAGGGCACTAAATTATTCAATGTTGTATTATGTTCTAAAGTTACGTATGATAAAGAAGTTTTTAACAGGCAAATTAATGCGGGAGAATTGTTACATGAAATGTACCCAATCCTCATAAGATCGCTCATGAATAATTTAAAGTGTTTTACCAAGAAATGTGGAATGAAAGTTGGCTTACACGGTTATGTGATCATTCATAAAATTTGTCAAAAGTTTACTTGTTAATTTAAATATTAACTTGTGCGTGACTTAAACATTATTTTAAACACTATGGTTTTACAAGTGTCTAATTAATTTCTAGCTTTTCCCTGGTTCAGTACTGTTTATTTGTCTATTTGGCGTACTTTAATATTTAAGTTTCTGTGTTTTAAATATATTAGTGAAATAAGGTATGTTTTATTCTTTATTGTTTAATCTTACACAGAAAATATTACCTAAACTTATATTGGTTGTTTTATTTTTCAATAGTAATTTATTCTCTTGCATTTATCATATAACGAGTAAGATTGATGATAATTTAAAATAATGCATATTTTTAAAATTCACATTAATTTTTTTTTTCTTTAAAGAGGTTGGCGGCCTTTTTTAACCTTGCTTTTGCCCGTCCACATAGACTGTCCAAGTTAGAACATGTCCATAAACAGATTTTCTTACTTTAACTAACAATCCAAATATACCGAAAAATATTATTAGATACGGCAGCGAAAAAACTTTCAAACCATATTCAGCTTTAAAAATTGTCAATAAGTCACCACCCAACTCCAACAAGTTTCTTTTCTCAAGCGCTAATTTTTCACGATGAAGGGAGAGCTAACTATTCTCTAAAGGACTTTTTTAATGTCACATTTCCCGAATTTGTTGATTGATCGCATATCCGAATGCCAAACTTTTTAATGTATGTTTGTATGTATCAGTTTGTTTTAAATGTATTCGTGTATATTGCATTTCCGACACCATCAATCCCTTTTGGGTAAAAGATAAAGAAGTGGTAATAAGGTAACACTAAACCAAACTTAAATAAAACTGGTCCAAGTATTAAATATTGAATCGTGATTTAGCAAAACTTTATCCGTGTCCAAACCTAAAGGCAGTGATCACAAAAATGAATACTAAACACGCACAATACATATTTCTTATACAGATATTACTTCGTTATCCAGAAAATGAACTCATTAATATTGAATTGTTATTTTATAGCTTTATTTCTGAATAACTTGGAAAATATCTGTATTCGTTCTCAAAATATTTATTTTCCTTACAAATTATAAGGATTAGCGGTTGCTTTGATGGATTTATATACACTTCAATAAATGCATGTTAAAAAGGTAAACGTAAACAAAACTTTTATCTGAATTAAAGCTAAAAGACTAAATACGCGCGTTAGGAGGGACTGTCAGATGTACGTCACGCTTCAAGGGACTACACAATGGACTCATTGACTGGAAGAACAAAGAACTTATTGTACTTGCAACGGAGCCGGCTTTAGAGATGAAAATACTTTCTCACATTTCTTCTCAGTTTTTAAAACATGTTACAATTAAATGATTATAAGTTAAAATGTTTTGTACCGCGTTAATATTTAAACCTGAAAGTACAAAATTACATCAACAATTGTAATATATTTGAAATAAAACATGAATCATTAATTAAATCTGTTTCTTGAATGTATGAATTGATCCACTTTAAGTAATTAATAATTGGATATATGCAAATATTTGCAACAGATAATTGATATACCTCGTGACTGTACCTTGGTTTACTATTTTTGATCCTCGCTAGTAATTTTAGCAACGATTATCATTCCCTGCAGAACAAAACCACGGTTTATAGGTTATACTAATATCAACAGGTGTGAAAGCCATTGGTTCTGAATCTACTTTTATTATTGTTCAGAACAAACCTGTTGTGAAACTAAGATGTCAAAAATATGTCAAAAAAATTATTATTAATTTTTTTACTTATTATTAATTAATACGCGTAGTTTGTACAACGATCAACACATCAGCAGTTAGATAACTTGCGTAAAATAAATGTGTGAACTAAATAAATATTGAGAAAGATATTTTTGTGCGTATTTTCTACAGTGAGTAAAGGTAAAATATGTTCTCTAAATCGTTAATTCGTTTCAGTAACAAATGTGTTAAGATTGGATACAACACGGACAAACTGGATATATAGCTTTAATTTGTCTGGAGTTGTAAACTTTAAATGGAAAATTCATGTTTGGAAAACTTTTTATAGTATCTCAGGTTATTTCTGAGGTAGAAGTGGAAAGCCTTGTTTACAGCTTTATTACTAGAAGCAACTTCTATTCGTGTGACAAATTAGTTTCAGTGAGGCAAATATAATTAGATAGAAGTATATGCTTAAAGGTACACAGTTAAATAATCTTAAATATTTAAATAAACACTATTAAGACTCAATAAAAAAAATATTGATAGGCCTAGTAAAAATTTGTTGTTTAAGAAATGACAATATAAATACAATTTCAAATAAATCTTCACAGTTATTACTTATTTTTCACATTCTTCCTAAAGGATTTGAGTACAAAATAGTTTAAGTACAAATGCGATTCATTACATTAAACTATATACTTTTTAATTTTGGGTTTTAACAACCTCTATAAATTAGAATCCCCTTGTAAACTAATATTTTCATAAAAAAATAAACAGTGATCATTAGGGCTCTCTAATTCTTATTTTGTCGCTTCATCAGGAAACTTTGATTAAACCACACAAAATTTACGTCAAACGTTTCGATTTATTTTGAAAATAGCCAAATAGTAATATTAAAAATACCAAACTTTTTTTTTAAATTTAGTTATATTTGCAGAGATACAATTAGATTATTAAATATAATAGATGCATATTTAATATAAACGGTATTTTAAATTAATTAAAAGTATTATTAAAATGTACAATATTCATTAATTTATAAACAAGGTGTATACCGTAATGTATTTTAAAAAAATGTAAGGGATTCTTTAGTTTTTTAACAGAGAACTTTCTTTAATTTAGGACAATAATAGTTTCACTAAGAAATTTTGGTAAATTTAAATTACAGTTTTAAAGCAACATCCTGAAAAATCCAGTTTTGTTCCTAGCCTGCGAAAAAATAGAAAACAGTGTTCCAAGCTGCAAGTACGCCTAAGTGAGTTACACGCCTGACTGAGTATTCACTGTTGTGGACCAAACTCCGCTGCACACCACAACTGTAGTTGAATGGTTATACACTACAGTGGCTACTGTTTAAATGGAGCCATGATCAGTGGCTACTGATTGAATTGATGTATATTTTTATCATCATAAGTTATCATTTCCCATCGATTTGACGATAAGTTTGAGTTATTACATAATGCAACATCTTTATCGATAGGTATACATTATATTAAAATTATTCTACGTAGGTTTGTACATTGACTATTAGAATTGCACAACTGACAGTCTATATTTAATTATTTTTGTGTATAGTTTTAATCACTGTAATGTATATAATGTGTGTTGAATATTGAAATTATAAGCACAATGATGCCAACTTATGAAAATATTTTGAAATTATATGTATAAAACAGAAGTAAATTTTTTTATACAGTGTGTAAATTAAGTATTGAAACAAATCTGTATTTTTAAAACCGAAATAGATCGAAATATTCTGTTTGTGGCGTTGATTGTTAACAAATGTTCCGCAATTTTTCACATCAAAAATATTTTTTTACCCCCCTAAGGGGGTAGAGGGTGACTCATTTTTGTCAAATAGCAACCCCTATTGAGTGAACCCTCATTTTGTAGGGTTTGTCAAAAGAAACACAATGACGCAAATCCAAGGTGAATATTTCACCCCTAGCCAAAATGGCAGGCATTCAAATATGTTATTTACTGTATATGAAAAAGCACCAATTTCACAAATAATAGAAAGAAATCTGTATTTTTACAACCGAAATAGATAGAAATATTCTGTTAGTGGAATTGATTGTTAACATAGGTTCCGCAATTTTTTACATCAACAAATTTGTTTCAACCACATTAACAGAGTAGGGGGTGGGGGGCCCTTTTTTCAATAACAACCCCTATTGAGTGACCCCTAATTTTGAAGGTTTTGTTAAAAGAAAAACAATGACGCGATTCCGAGGTTGATATTTGACCCCTAGCCTAAATGGCGCGTATTACAAAATTTTATTTTTGTAAAAAAACACCCATTTCGGAATATCCACCATTTTGGCTAGAGGTGAGATATTCACCTCGGATTTGCGTCATTGTGTTTCTTTTGACAAACCCTTCAAAATGAGGGGTCACTTAATAGAGTATGCTATTTGAAAAAAATAAGTCACCCCCTACCTCCTGACCTGTTAGGGGGGTAAACGAATATTTTTATGTAAAAAATTGCGGAACTTCTGTTAACAATTATTGCCACAATCAGAATATTTCTATCTATTTCGGTTTTAAAAATATAGATTTGTTTCAATACTTAATTTACATACTGTATAATATTATGTAACGATGTTTTGTACTTGTTAGCCGTGGTTTTGCCTTGACCAAGTGAGCTATGCAGTAGTCACTTGCGTTCTTTTAAGTGATTGAGATTAATTTGGTTATTACAATAATTTTTTGATAATATATGTAAGATAGTACTAAAACAATTTGTACCATTTCAACGAAATAAGTAACCCGGTGATCAATATTTATACACTAGGGACCACGAGAGTCTGCAGTTATCAGCACTGGACTAGCGCGACGTGGCAACATCACCCGTTTACTAATTTTTGACACTAATTAAAAAACAGAAAACAATATTTTCAAATCAGCTGGTGTTATTAAAATTTGGCAACAACGCACGGTCCTCATTGGTTCATTTAAAGTCACGTGGTAAAAAGGCTCCTCCCTCAACTGCAGACTCTCGTGGACCATACTGTAATGGTGATCATGATTAAATAAATATGTTTATTATGATAAGCCTTTTGAGTAAATTTCCAAAGGCATTACTCTTAGTTCTGTATTATCATAACTTCCAATTAAGACGTACCTACGCTAGCTAATGTAAACGTATCATACAATAAGGTGTTGTCGTTATGTTGCAGTTTGCAGATTACACAGATACAGTAACTGTAACACGCAAAGGAAAATTTAGCAGAAACCGTTTTTACACTAGTAAAACCTGATTTGGCATGAACAAATGTTTCAAGTGTTAAGTGTGTGGTTGAAAGGTGTAAAAAATTGCAACGATCGGTCCCCAAGTACTATTTAATACGTAAATACATAATTTGTCATTGAATGTGATTGTGTAAATACGTTGTATAAATAAGCATCATGTAACTTTATTTCATGAATAATGTAAATAACTATTTGCAAAAGATTAAGCTGCTGCGGTAGAATACACTTAAGATTTACCTGTTTTCATCACGCCACCCTCATTTGCATATGAAACAGAATTATTTTACTAAAACGTTTAGAATTTACATGATGAATCTATGTTTAGTTATATTATAGTTTTAAGCCATATTTCGTAATCATTAATTAGTACGTTTACACTTTAAGGAAGAATTCTGATGAACTGCAGAATCTCTGAATAGCGAATTGTTGCAACCAAATGAATTTCAATGACGTGCCATTATGCTGTTAGTTTTAATGAAGCGTTTATTCGTTCTTATTCGGTTCTTATTTTAAAGTTATTATGTATTTAGACCCAAAAATAATCTAATAATTCAGTCTTTAGTGGTCATTCACAATGTCATGTGCACATGTTTATTTTATTTAGTTATATAGTTATTTATAGTAAGAAATCTTTTTCAATTAAGATGTACTAGATTTATTTTTTCTTGTATTGACTTGGCTAATGCAAGTTGTTGTTAGTCTGGCCCAATAAAATTCTTATTAACTTATTATTATTATTATTGACTTATTTAGCTCTATTACGGAATTCTGAGACAGTCTATAGTGAAATTTGTATGCACGATTCAAAAAGCTTTGAAGTTTTAAAATATTAAATATATAATATATAACCTATAGAGCTAAATAAAACCATATCTCAATAGTGTATGATTAGTAAAATAAAATATTTAAATTTTCCAAACCTAAAAAAATTGCTGATTTGAATACCTCGAGATATTTAAATCTTACTAATTTTATCTCACAAAGCTTACGTTTAGTCACAATAGGATAAAAATGTATGAAAATAAAAATACAATTTAGAACCAACTCTAGGTGAATTTTAAGAAAAGATAAGTAAATTATTGGTTCATTTCTAATTACTAAATACCTCATAATGGTTTTACTGTTAAAAAAGCATATGCATCTTAGAACCAACGGACCCCAGCTAGACACTACCCCTTAAAGGTGTAAACATTAAGGTTTCAATTTTATGCATGTGAAATAGGCATGTGAAGTTTGAAAAAAGTTACTCGTCCCCTTTGACCTTAAAGTGGCTAATCGATCGTGGCTCATTTGTACTAATCAGCTCATAAATAAAGGTTTAAAATAATCAAGGGTAAAAGGTTTATATTAATGTTAACAATAAAGTATGTTATTCTGTTTGTGTGCAGTATATATAATTTAGTTTGAAGTAATACACAATTATATGTACGAATATTTTAATGGCATAATAATTTGTTTTAAGTGCCAACTGTACCAATTATTTATTAATTTTAAGCAAACTTGCAAGTTACATTCTTATTTAGTTTTATAATTAGCTTGGCATACAAAACAATTATGCAAACGTACTTTATGTTTAAGAATTAAATATATTTTATAGAATATTCTAAACCAAAACATAAAAAAAGTTAATTATTTCCATCAAGTAGATTATATTCATTGAACACAAAAGCTTAAACAGTTCTATAATCTCATTATGTGAAACTGAGCTTCCAAACTAATCAGAATGTTTCTGTTGATTTCACAAATAAACACAAGCATTATGCTGTAATCCCATCCAATGATGGCATAACATTCATTGTTTTAATAGGCTACTAAGCTGGTAGAATTTAAACTGACAATGATGTAAATTAAAAAAAAAATACCTTTTCAACGTAGCTTAGTGAAGTATAACGTATTTTTTTTTTAGCTAGGATGATAGGCACCTGGGATTGTTTTTCACATTACTTCAGGCTATATAGATCTAGGGGTTGCGGCATTATCACTTAGATAAAACACATTGGTGACTTGGCTTGACTTGGGGAACAAGCTGGTCTAGTGGTTACAGCGCGGGACTCCGGTTCCTGGGGTCCCGGGTTCAAACCCCGCCAAATCATTAATGGTATTTATCCAAGTGATATTGCCGTAACCCCTAGGTCTAGCCTAAAGTAACGTGAAAAACAATTCCGGGCTCGTGCCTAGCGTCTTAGGACAAAAAAATTGTAACTTGGCGGGATTTGAACCCGGGACCCCGAAACCCGCGCTCTAACCACTACACTAGCTCGCTCCCCCTTCATAATTACAATACATGTAGAATAAACGACGTCGGTGTATTTTGTACATACTAACGTTCACGTGTTTGACCTGACCCAAATGTCGGTTGTAGGGACTAGATCCTCTCTACGAAAACACGTTCACAATGGTCAAACATGGCGGTTGATTGGCAAACAACCCGATGTTTGTTGGTTGTCTCCCTGGCTGATGTTGTTTGGTTGTTTTAGCCTTGTCCGCCACAAATTGTAAACACTACGGAAGCTCTTTGATTATATATTTTCGAATGAACTTGAATGGAATGTTTTTTGTTTCAGAACTATGACGTGGTGATTTCGAGCTCAGTCGACTGGAGATCTAGGTAAGTTATAATTGATTACAAAGTGGTTGCTATTATTTACACAGTGCTACGATGTATCGGTTTATGTTATATTATAACTGTATTTAGTACAAGCATTTATGTTTTTGAAAAGTGTTGATTATTTCAAATCTTAAGTACGTTTATATGTTTCCTTCTAAAACAGACAAAATATTTGTTTAAGTAGCTATAGTAAAGTTAAGATAGATTTTTTTCCAGTCATCAGTTCAAAATTTTAACATTGAAAGTTCTGTATGTTTCAGTGGGCTGCATCAAACACTTAAGTCCAGAAGTAAACTTTAGATATACGTAAATAACTTCGTTGATTGTTTGCACACGCAACACATACATTTAACACACATTTAATTCACTAAAAGAAGGAAAACGCTAGGGTATGAGTGTGTTTTTGTCTAAATAGTTATTTAATCGGTAAATGTAATATTCACTTCCTATTTGTATGCGGTTGCAAATTAGCTCTACCCCTGCTTCTCTCGAGATATACTGATAACATAGACAGTTTGATGAACCCCTTTAAAGCTTCCTGTACGCAGGGGTTTTAAACAAAATTTCTCCTTTGACTGGTGTATTAAAAATCCTCGCAGTTATAAAATTAAGATGAATAAAGTTACATTTTAAAAATATTTAGCAAATCTATTTTTAACCATCATTTAAAAACTATGTGCTTTACTTTTGGTTTCCAAAATAGGAAACTAAAAACTCCCACTAGTTGAAATAGATTTTATATTTGGTTTTTTTATTTTCTAAACTAAATACTATGAGGCTGTAAAATTATGCAACCTAAAACTGCACTACGCAATCAATAGTTAGACTATAGTCGAGTTATTATACTCGTATAATTATTGAACAGTTTTATATAAAAAAATCTGTTCTTGCTAGTAAGCTAAAAAAAATGCCATCGAGAACATAAGGAATGTAACAAAAGACGTGGTGTTAGATGCGACCCTTTGTTGTATGTCTTGGTCGATGGCAGACAAAAGACTCGTCTGGACTTTCTTTTGTATGAACTTGGAACCCTCTTAGCAAAATACAAGGGGTAAATGGTTTCATGTAAATCTGAGCTGTTATTCCAATGCACAAATGAGCTGCACACTATTGTGTACAAGCTGATTGTGAGTTACTGATTGTAAGTACATAGCTTACAAATAAATGTAAGCAGAATTGTTAAAATTGATTGAATATCCAGTAAATATACGACAAGTATTTTGACTGTTATAAATTTAAATTATTTTTGTGAAATTGAAATACCATATGTTCTTTTGGTATACATATCTTAAAATATCAAAGATGGGATCCGATTAAGAATTTATTTTTTCAATCTATTTGGTTTAGAATTCTACACATTTAACGGCACCGTAAGCATTTAGGTTAAAATATTTGTAAAAAAATACGGAAAATAAAATGTAATATGGTGGATTACTATTATAAATTCGTCCAGATGCGGTTATACGATATCAAATATTTTAAATTATTAAATACCTTTGTATAGTTCTACAAACTGTTTATGTGTTACTAACAAAACGTTTTGGTATTCATTATGATTCAGCCACCCAATGTATATTTTCTGTGACATGTTTGCGGATTGCGAGATCAGTCACACAACAACGACGAATGCTTGGTTGTTTGTACCTTCCGGTAAACTTGGTACATGTACATTATGTTGGCTTTAATTAGTCTTAAATTAGTCCCTTGTGTGTTATCTGAGTAAATACTATTTTCATTTATAAAACCGCTCATAGAGATACGTATTGACTTTTAATTGTTCCAATGTATTGTGTATATAATTTTGTTTGGTGATAAATGTTTTACGTTTAATTATTCCATTATCAGTGTATGAAATCTGTATTTTATGAACTATCATATAGATATTTTTATTCTTAATGTTTCGTTCCTACATCCATGCACGCTAAGCCCGAGTTCGGAAACGTATTGTATACTTAAGGTAGACTTGAGGTTTATGGCAATATGACACTCCTTAAAGCTGTGGATCTTAACCCGGAATTTCATGAACTAAAGTCTCAACCTTTACCATATTTTTTATGTTCCACCATAACATCCATGGACGCTAGGATGTAGCCTAGAACTGTTTTAAAAACTACTTCAGGCTAAAACTAGAGGGTTGCGGTATATTACATAGATACAATCCACTTTTGGTTGGGGGATTTGATCCTTTGACTTTGGTCTTCAAAACCCCGAGCAATATCACTAGACCAGCTCGCCCCCCCCCCATCTTCTACTACTAGAACAGCTTTCTGTCAATTATTATTATGTTTAAAACTATATTTATTTTCGGACTGATATATATTGTCAAAACTAGTGACTAATTCAAACCTTGTTGTTGTAGCGTATGTTTTAAATATCCAAGGAAAGTATGCCTAAGCGTACCTGATGAAGTATTTCCTAATCACGTTATACCTACATTTAACATTGCAACAAACCACGCCGGTATAACAAACTTGGCCCAAGAACTACGATAATATAGATTTTTAATCTTGGTCATGTTTGTGATATTTCAAACACGACTTGTATTAATTACAATTATGAGATAGAAAAGCTCATACGAATATTAAATGTATGCTAACACTAGGTATACTAAATCCCCTTACGCTTTGTATATTGGAAGATATTTGATGAAAATCCTAAATATAATCGGCTAAGCATATCCTAGTCTTCTTATTTCATATTTTATACAGTCAATACGGAATTCATGTTGTTTTATACTTTTAGGTTATGTAAATGGTAGTATTTGTACGAAGGGTTGACCAAAATACTCTAAAAGCTGTATACAGTAATCAAGTTTAGGGGACTAACTTACCCTTACAACTGAATTGTATTCCTGAACTGACCTACAGGACACTACACAAACCACTCACTGATCTGTTCTTAAACAAGATTCTACTGCATTGCAACATGTATCGACTTTAAATCATATATAAAACAACATCAGGTGGAAAATAAAAATGTTTCATGATATCATATAAAAATAATAATACTGATAAAATTGTTAATAGTATACTTTTTATTAACAAGCTATGTAGAAATGTATCATCACTAATTTTATTTATTTATTTTGAACCAAAAATACTGAGTTATTTTAAACAGGTTAATACAATGGAGAGTTTGCAGTTTAAAAGATTTACACAATATTTTGTATCACCAAAAAATCATGAAGTTAATAAAACTATTTAATATCATCCATCACTAATCGTGTATAAGACATTTTAATAGTATAAACTAACATAATAAAAATATGATAAAAAAATTAGATAAAGAAAGTAACATTATTAAAAAAAGCATCTAAGGATCATAGTGGCAGCATTTCCAACTTAAACAAGTATTTTTAAGACGAGTTTATTACAAATTTAGTATCAGATCAATAAGAAATCACAGTCAGCGATCCTGATTTAACCTCTAGGCGATACAATGATCGCGATGAGTGAAATAATCTAAAATGACATAAGTTAATTATATCAAACGTTTTGCACTAATTCGCTTGTTTTCTCAGTTAGCATTTGAACTTTTAAATTAATTAAAAAGCGTTCAGTAAAAATTCCGTAATGTTAAACTATCTTTCTTTTAAGGAAAACTATTTAGCATCAAATGTAAAATATTTAAAACTACTTTTACTTACCTAGAACAATACATGAATATACCATATGAATTATTATAATTACTCAATGTGAACGTTACTAAATATGTCTTGTATCTTAGTAACAAAGCTATGACGTCACACAAGGCCCGGTGGGTATGTACGTGTATGTTGTATAAAACATCGCTTGCTTGTAACTCTACCCAAGCAATAATACTGCTGAAGGCAGAGCATCAACTTGGTTATGACATTCTCGTCATGTAATATTATGCTGTACATAGTAAGATATATGATAAATATAAGATTAAATGAATTTGACATTTTTAGAGGCATATATTGTTTGTACAGAATTATTTATTGTCTCATTAACATTTCATACATGTAACTGGTGTTTATTACTTAGCTTTAGCTTTTGCTTCTTGCAGACACATTAAATATTTCCATAAATGCGTGTGGTAACTAAACTAAATGTAAAGTGAAACCCCACAACAGTGACAACGACAAAGCTAAATTTGTTCTTGAACAGGAAACACTACAAAACCAAACTTGTAACTTGTAACCCGTCTGGTTGACAGCTTGAATAACTTTCTGTAATTTACTATAACGCAAAATAGCCTTCGTGAGGAAACTTCTTAGTAAGTCCCTGAAACGTTATTCTAATTATAAATAAATTTTATTAACAAATAATGATTTTTTAATTACAAATTTAGCTTATTCTTTAGACTTATTGGAACCTGTTTGAATAGTATAGCTACAAGAAGGCTAATATACAGGGTGTTCCGTGATTCTAGTATATTATACAGACAGTCGGAAAACCAGGCACCACAGACCCTTGTTCCTATGATGAAATATGTCTGTATTGACCTAGGCAATAAAGCTATATACATGTGTCCAGAGAGTTATGGGACATTCTGTATATTATAGTTTTTCCTAGAAAAGTTCGATGGTATATTTTCTAATATTTATATCAGTATAGTTTGCTTTGTTTATCTAAATCACCCTTAACCACTAGGAACGGGGGAATTTTTTTCTTTAGTAAAGACATCGTGTAGTTATAAACTTGGCTTGGAAAAACGATTATTCTAATTTAATTATTACTCAAATAGCCTATTATCCAAGATGGTGAGTGACATTACTATTACTATCATTAAATATGTATTTCTGAAATCATGATAATCGTCCGTCAACTAAATTACTTAGTTTCTCGAGCTGGTGATAAGTTTCCAACACCATCCATTGTTCAGACATCGTCATTGTTCACAACTGCTAATCCCAAGTAAGTTGGAAAACTTGTTAAAGTTTGGAAAATGTTAGCACTTTAGTAAATTTATCATTGAGTAATTGAAATTACCTCTTAAAAATCGAAGACTTACCATCGTCCTAAATAGTTTAAATAATAACTAAAAAACAAAAAAACAAAGGTAGATTTAATTTCTCAATGGGCTCAAAAGCAACTGTGGTTTGTCCTTACTGAAAGGGCCAACGGCATAAGTACTAGGCCTATAACCAAGTATCTTTGTTTGAATAATGCACTTACAGAAACTAAAAATAAAAAAAATATACATGAACATCCTAGTTAATTATAAACATAGATAAGCTGAATAATTTTTAATCTCCGTAAAAACAATAGATTTGATTTGGGTAGATCCTTGCAGATATATTTTAATAATAAGACGATATGACTGATACCCAGTTCAAGCGATCGACATATTTCTTAGGAAGCTCCAATTGAAATCACTTAATTAAATTTGCTAAGCAAATATAATATATTGCACTGCATTGTTTATTTTTATTTCTAAGCAATGCTAGGTAATTTATTTTTCAAATCTAGGGCCATGTAGTGAGAAAAAAGAAGTTTTAAATCCATAAACGATTTGGAAGTGAAGATATTTTAAGAATAAGGTAAGCTATGAATTTTAAATCCATACCATTTCCACGCTTCAAAATATACCATTTAGATTTTTATCGGCAACTATGAAGGACAATACGATATATTTAGCAGTTATGTTGTATTCGCACAGATTACATATCACAACACGTTTTGTTGGTATAAAACAAAATAATATTTAACATTTTGAAATCATTGAAATATTTATTACTTTCAACATTAGTTTGTAATACGCGAATATTCTTTTTTTAAGAGAGAGAAAGAGAGGTTATAAAAAAAAGTTAGTCATTCGTTTGAATACGGCTATAAATTTGTCACGATCTTACTAACAACATAAGAAGTTTAATCTCGCTCTAACTAACTTCATCAATGCATAACTCGTGAATATCTTATACTGTTTTCGAGTAAGAAAGTTTACATCACTGACTTAATAAGGTAAGTTGACATCACTCGGCTTGAACAAACTCAGATTTAAGTTCGTTTGTCTTTGATATACGCAATGTTTAATCCATTCTACTGTATGCTAATAGTTTCAACATGAATATGACATATTTATTATTAGGTGTGTATTAGGTAAGATATTTACGTATCTTAGCACGTAGTAAAACATCTTAGACTATTTAAGCCTAAACAGTCCCCCGTGACCTGTGATAATAGGTCTCGCCTGTTTTGACTCACTGCCTCAAACAGGATCGCTACAAAGTCGGACGACGACGAACTCAGACAACGGCAAACCAGGACAGATTAAGGGTAGAGGGTTGTCGTTTTAGTGTGGTGACAAAACGGGTTTTAAAGTATCCAGCTTTGTGTCGTGCAACGCCAACATCGAACACTATTAAAAAGTGTCCAAGTTTTTCGTTTGCTTGTAGCGTCAAACTGTGACACTTTTCATAGTGTCTTTGTTTATTGTTGTCAGACTTTGTCGTTGTCAGACTTTGGTGGTGGACGACTTTGACATTGCCCTCCTCAACTCTAATCGACAAATCCACAACAAACAGTCCAAACCCAACAACCACAACATGAACCTCACACCTACATCTAGGCAACTTACCCTTGTCAGCAGCTACGGTAGGTTGTCACAACATAACTACACCCGATCTAGTAATATACAAGTTCCTGTCATAGCAGCAAACCCACCCAAGGCTGAAGGGTGAAGAGGACATAGTTCTTAAACAGTTGCAGCATGTTTTCAGTCTACTACAACTTCATGGGAACAAAAACATTAATCTTAGATACCTTTATTTTTTTTATTTTATTATGTTAGCCCTATAGATAAAAGTGAGTAATTTTAAATCAATCATCTTTTCAAAAAAGGATATTGTTCATTATAGTTGTAATTGTTCATTATTGTGTTCATTATTATTTTTCATTATTGTTCATTATTGTTCATGTTAGAGAAATAAACTTCTACTTAGATGCTAGACAACTTTCTTTACTATTGAAAATATGTATAATATGATAGATAGCCTACGGTATACAAAAAAATAATTAAGGAGAAAACCCTTGTTTACACTAAAGTTATCAGTTAATTTACTGTTAATAGATTCCTGATTCAATAACACCTAACTACATTTAAATAAGGTTATGTTTATTGAGTTTATCAAAGATAATTTTTGTTTGAAATTCTGTTTGTATGTTATATTATTTAAAATTATCCAAATTAGTTTGTACGGGTTCTTAAATATTTATGCTACTTTTGTGTATGTTAGAAATGTGATTTTATAGAATATTTACACCAAAACCCAAAATATAAATAATACATTGAAAATCTTTTTTTGTATATCGTGTGACATGAAAGAAAAACTTAGTATTATAATGCAGAGGTGGTGATGGAAGAATATATTGACTATAGACAGAGCACGGTTTCAATTATGTGTAACAACAGATATTGTTTGGTGAGTCAATATCACGAACACACAATACAAACAAGACCTTCACATGTGGTGCAAACATAATCTCAACCTATAATATGGTGTTTATTGTTCATTGTCAATGGTCTGGCAAAGTACTTTATAGTTATGACTATCGAAGTCCGTATTAAACACACATGCTATAGAAAGCTGCTTCGTCAATTTCATTGTTGTGTATTGTTGGTAATTGTTCTGTCCAAAATTTTTAAATGTAACAAATAGTTGAGAGAAAATACTGTTTTGAATTATCCGGATATGTCAAATAATAAACAAGGAATGTATTTTGATAATTCATAATGTATATAGCCTAAACTAAAGACGTATCTTTTTGTTTAAAAATGTTAATGTATCAGTGACAAGGCTATTTATTATTGAGCTATAGAACTCTGATTTGTAAAGAGTATATTATATTTTATAAAAGATAATCCCATTTCTTTACCGTACACTCTAAAAGAAAAAAAACCTGACGTTCTTAAGATAAACAACCTAAATCACAATTTGCAAACTTTAACTCCCTTCAACTCTTTAAGCTTCGCAAACATAACTACAACAAGTTCCTTAAACTCAGGTTTTGTTGGTATAAAACACTCCTAATAAATTTCTTCAAGGACTACATGGAAAGCAATTATACTCATGAATAATATTTCTTTGGAATGTAAAATAAAGTATCTCGTTTTTTATACTATACATGTTCATTCTAAACCAATATTACCCCTTCTTTTGGACTTCTCGCCAGCTGGCCTCTCGCCATATCTGACACCCGATATATCACTAGGATATAGTCTTCGTTATAGTGTGTAGTTTTAACTGTACAAAGCCTTAACAGAAACAAAAAAAGGAACCAATTCTCTTAAAAGATCATTTAAACAAAAGGAGGAGTGTAGTATAAGAGCTTCGCTCACTTCGCTCCGCTCCGCTCAATAAATGTTCTTCACTTAAATCATCTCTTTAGAAAGTTAAGTGTACATCTAAATACACCAAACGCCTTCCTACCAATTTAACCATTTGTTTATTATATGGATTAGATTGTGTAAATATCTACTAGTATGCCATAAGGATATGTCATCGTAAAAAATACCAAGCAGAAAACTTTCTATTTGCATTTTAACTATGAACAAAAACGCTGAGATACGGCTTATATTCAAAACACACATTCTATAGCGGCTACAGTCAAGAGAGATGCGTGTAGTTTGTTTGATTTAATTGCAAACAGCGACACAATTTATTTGACTTAACTTATTTAAAACAAAACATTGGCTAGTTGGTCACTAGTACTAAACTCATCATTAAACATTAGAAGTGGTGTTACTATCTTGAATTCAATTGATGTTGATCGCAGTTTTGATTTTAGTGACAGATTCCCTTTCAGTAAATGTTGCCTTTGTACAAAAGTTAACCCGAAGTTTGAGTGGCGTTCAAAAGCTTGGTCTTTGATTTATTTGCCAGAACTCTGAAAAGAGCTTTTATGGTGAAATGACGATACGCGGTAACACATTATTACAGAACACTTTATTACGGAACACATTATTAAATAACACATTACTACAGAACACATATAACACGATTCCACTAAAGTACTTGGTAATTGAGAAAGTCTTTGTAGGTAGCAATGCTTAAAAAATGTATATTGCGTAGTATGCTTAAATTCCAATGGAAGTAATTACACCACTAATTAGTATCGCTAATTTATATGAAAATGTTTTGACTAAAGCTTTAGTAAAATAATGAATACATTTTATTCTACTATTACAAATTCGTATTACTTAAAGGTCAATTTAGGCTTATTTATCAGATAATCGTGGAATTTTGCTGGACAAATCATAAACAGTTTTACCCATCAGCTTCCACTACAAGATACCACTGAAGGGATCCAAATAAAAATGATCTATTAATAGACACATTAAGTTTTCATATATTACTGATTTCAAATTACAAGATGTCATGTTTTTATCGTTACCAAAGTGTCGTATAAGACAATCGTTTCAGAAAAATGTGTTTCTAAAAAATTAAGAGTAACACTTTCATTTACAGTATATAATTATTGAAACAGGAGTTTTTTTAAGATTTATTTCATATAATGTTTAAATACCTTTTGATGGGATGTTTATTAAGTTTTTTTCCTGGTCATAACTTTGTTGTTTTACCATTACACAGGACAGTTTTACGGATATAAATCAAACTAAATAAATCTTAATTACTATTTTCCATAGAAAGGGTAACTAAATCAATCGTTAATTCTAGTGTTTTGAGTTCTGAAACCGGCAGAACAATTAAGTATAAACTATGCAGAAACATAGACAAATCAATAATGTCATTTTATTAACGGAATATTGAACTAGTAAATAAAAGGCACGTTTATATTGTTAGACTATGCGACAGTTATGCTGTTCTACTCAAATGTGACGACCAGTAGACTTGAGGCGATGTTGCGGCCAAACTTGGGATAAACTTGGACCAACTAAGTTGAGAAACTTCATACGAGCATTTGCCTTACACAATATCAATGAATACACAGTGTATTCATTGACAATATCCTATATTGGGATTGTTGAAGTTAATTCCATACCACAAACTTAATTAAAGCCCATTGAAAAGATTCAAATAAAGGGGTTTTATTCTGCCACCAATTATAAATTATACAAAATTAGTATTTATCTATACTATTATAAAATTGAGGTGGGGTGAGTCTGTCTGTCTGTTTGTGCAGCTGCTACGTCTAAAATACTAAACCAATACAGCCAAAACTAAGCACAAAAAATTGCTTGGGGTACGGCCCTTGGATGTCTAAAGTTTTGAGGTGAGGTTTTTAAAGGTACATCTATATTTTAGTAGGCAAGCGTGTTTTTTTAAAACCTTTTTTCTCAGCACGTGTGCATTGTATTTACGGATACAGTTAGAAAGATATTTTCCTGTAGAGGTGCAGAATATATTTTATAGTTGAAATAGGCTAAAAAGAAACACAAAACAGGAATTTTAAATAAAAAAATGCCATGGGCCTTATGGGTTGCTATGCTGGTTCGAAATAACAACGAAATATAAACAGAAAATCGTAACAAATGGAAGAAATTCTAATCGCTTGTTTTATTTACGACTTGGTGTGAAAATAGTGTTTTGGATCACCAGTTGACTTAAAGGTAGAAGATTGGGCTTTATTTCCAGATATTTTGGGTCCAAATCCCGCCAATCACCAATTCTCAAACAAAGTATTGGTTCGTAACCATTTTGTATTAATTTGCAAACATGGCTATGTGTATGTGTTGAATCTTTAGGCCCTATAAATAAAAGGAGTACAGGAGAATAGTAATACAAAACATTTAGAACCGCAATAATATTTTTTTTTAAATTTTGTAACTAGATTCAATACTTGTCCATGCTTGTTTTGGTAATGCAATGTACAGAATAAATTAACATACAAAACATGATTTTACTCACTAATATATATGATTTGATAAATGAATGAAACATGGACGATATTTTTCTGTAACATGTCGTTACCTTATCAAACAACAGCTGTAAACTGTGACGGGAAATGTAACAGATACGTGGTCAGCAATAACTCTTATCAGAGAGCAGGTTCGTCTGCTTCGTTTGGTGATATTTCACTTTATTATGTTCATAAAAATTGTATCAGCTCTTTATAAAAACCCGCATTTGAAGATAATAAATTTTCTGTAAAATATATTCCTATATAGTAAGCAAATTTTAAGAGATTAAGTTTAGTTAGTTAACATGTGTTTAATAAATATCCCCTGAAATGTAGACTACAATATTGTTTCAGGTACAACTTTCTTTTCTATTTTGGTAGTAGCCTATACTGATTATAATATATAGTATATAAAATATATAGTATTGAGATATATTCTGCAATTCGAGCTATGATTAAAAAAATATAATGTGTTAGATAAGGCAGTCTGCCAAAACGGGATAAGAGCCAAGATGTACGAGATAAGAATGGTTATAGATAGTCTGAAAAGACTGGCAAGCATTTGTCTTGGCAATGCTATGCATACTGTTTCATTTATTATTAAAATAGAATTTTATTTCGTGGGATTTTCAGATGTTTTTTTATAAAAGGCAATGTAAAAAAAGTGTTCCGATTGCTGTTTATATATATATATATATATTTTTTTTTTTTACAGTTTCCAAAATATACTCGGCTTAATAATATATAGAGTGAGAACACCGTTGTTTGCATATCACCTTTTTATTGACAGTTACGTTAAAATAAATTTTTTTCCAGTATTTGATAAAATTAACTGATCGTTTTGTTTCCACCCCTATCTTCAATTAATTACAAATGTATATACTAGGGAAGCAATGAAGTTATTAATGAGATTGTAACAGTAATTGAAGAACAAATATTTATGTTAGTATATTTAGGTAATGATTTGAAGTAAGTAGGGGTATTCATACTCCCCAGGAAATATTTTATGTATTCGTTCCTTAGGTGAAACAATAAAAACACATCATATAAACGTAATTCTGAAATACAAGGATTTTGTCTGTCTGTCTGTTTATGATTAAAAAGAAAATGTATCTATAACTTTAGAACCGTTATAGCAATTTAATTAAAAATTAGTACATAATTTAGTGATAAGTATGGCAATTTTACGTTTTATATGATATGTTATTTGTTTTGATATGAAAAAGAAATATACAAAATATTTCAATTTAGTTTGTTTGAATTCCATTTGTAAATATACACACAACATGTATTGCAGGTGTCAAATAAATATTGTTTTTTTTGTAATGAGAAAGATTTGAAATTTCCATGGTCTATAATGATTCCATTGTTTAACATTGATATATTTTATCACGAATGATCACTGTTTAAAATATATAGTTAAGTTTACAAACTTGACAGATGATAAACACTGAACATAGTTGTTACCAAATCTTTAGGTGTCTTTAACTATCGGTTACAGACGGAAGGGTTAACGATGTAACTTTGAGTAAAGCCAAGTTAGTCGTAAGTTCAGTTCAACACTGTTAGCTACGTCACTAACTGACCTCCGGGCTTCAGCTTATCGTCTTTCCTTTACTCGTTATTTTGAATTCTTCCCAGTTCCTTGGTCATACTAATTATGCTTGAATATGTATAGTAAACATAACAAAAGGAAAAAAGGACTTATGTGAAACAACTTAAAAAATATACCAAACGATTAAAATACCGCACTGAATAAAAAAAAGCTCCAGAAAACTGAACAAGGTGTTTTATTTTAAACAGGGTAATCTGTGTGACTAAAAATAAGTAACACTAGTGTTACCAAGTATTATACAGCATATACATCATAAAACGCAAAACCTGAGAATCCATCGTTTAAACTTACACAAGTTTAGATACTCTTTGTTCATACAGCTAATAATTCTTTACAAGGTTAAGTTTTTCAACCATCACTTGTTATGAATGTCTCATTTACCAAAATAATAATTTAAATATAATATTTTTACTAAGATTTTTTTATTTTTCAATATTTATCACTTCATTTGGGCACTTGAAATGTGTAAAGATTTCAATATTTTGTACGCCTACTGTTAGATATAAATTGCATAAATATATTAGATGATAGTATCTTTCTCTTGCTATACAGATATGGTGACGTGTATGACATAATTTTTTTTAGATTATTTTTGTTTGTATCAAAATAAATCATTTACTTTAAACACTAAATATTTTAGTTGCTAAAAAATCTAAACAAACATTGCTCCATCGTTATTAACCATGTTCAATGTTTCGTCGAACACTGCAGTTTTCAACGTTATCAATTCCGTTAATCTTAAAAAAAAAATGTAATTATTAGCCTGAAAACATTAAAAGGGTAGATGTAGTCGAAGTCTTAGCCTCTAACAGTATGCGTAATTTTGGACGTGGAATTGTAAGCTCACAAATACGAAATATTCATGATATGTTCAAATTTTATCTAATAACATTAATTAGAAAAAAATAACAGTAATTTTATCAAATTTTCTAGTGTTTTTTTTTTATTTCCGAAGACGGTAAATAGTGGAAAAATTTAATATTTACTTCCTGTTTATATGCAGTTCCGAATTAGCACCATCCTCGTTTCACTTGAGATCACTGATAACATAGAAAGGTTGATGAACCCTTTAACAGGTGTGCGTTGAAACCAAAGTAACAGAAAATTCTCCCAAGGACTGGACTGTAAAACACGTATGGTTTTATAACTATTAACGTTGTAGCATTAAAATATTACCATACATCTACGTATACTGATATTCACTTATACAGGCTACACCCATGAACACAGTAAGTAAAATAGTACAATTCAACAAATAGTTTTCATGTCCAAACAAACTATTGTTGTTTTAAATTGAATTTGCCACAAATATTCTGAATTTTCTTTTATGTGTTTTTGACGTGTAGTAAATGAACCTAAGTTTGTTGGTATTTGTGATTCAGTTTTCACTTAGCTGTATATAGAATATAAAGTATTTATATCCATTTGATGTAGACTTATCATGAGCTTAAATACTGATAAATAAGTTCCAAATTTGAAACCCCCTAAATATATTCAGATTTTTTACTGTAATATATTTTTTACTATTCCAATTTCAAGTAAATGAAAATCTAAAACACTACTTGAAAATAGTTAGTAGTTATAGTTGGAACATATTAGTTTAATAATTACAATCCCATTCTATACACACAACTCTCCTTGCTAGTGAGCCAAGAAAAGACCATCGAGAAAATAAGAGTTGTAACAAAAGACGTGGTGTTAGATGCTACCCTTTGTTGTCTGTCTTGGTCGATGGCAGACAAAAGACTCGTCTGGACTGTCTTTGTATGAACTTGGAACCCCCTTTGTATGAACTCTTAGCAAAACATTCTGGGCGAATAGTTTTTTTAGATAAATCTACGGCACGGTTTTAATATCATGGAATAACGTGTATAAATAGATTTTTCAATAAAAATTTTACATAATGTACTATTAAACTTAGTTAGATTTACTTTTATTGCTAATTAGAGACCAAGAAATACAGTAAGAATATTTAGGTGCATACAATAAAGACAAATTATTTATACTTAATTTGCATACTACATTTTTTTTCAATAAAATGGTAAGTATCACAAATAGGAGTTCACAGTTTATGCTGTCAGAAATCCTACATGTTTATTGGGTGGTAATTGGAAATTTTTTATATTATTTATGCTGTAAGCTACAAAATTATAAACTGTAGTATGGATTCTTAAAGCTAACAATCAGAGCATTGCACTGTTTTGTTAAAAAAAAAAAAAAAAAAACAACTACTGGTGTGTGGTATTATCAGGATTTAAATTTAGCCCATTTAACCTACCTGAAAAGGCAGATAGCAAACATGAAATCACATTGTTTATTCTTATTACAAACCACGCCAGTATATTATTTATGACCTAGGAATAGGTTAATGTTTTGCTTTTAATCTTGGTTGTGTTTTAATTACTCGGAAGAAGTTTTATTATTTATAACTACCGGATTCCAAATTATGCTAAACAAATTTAGTTATATGTTCAATTATGTTAAAACACCTGTAAAGGTTTTACCTTGTTTATTGTTCAATATATATAAAATAAAAATAAAAAATAAAACTTAAATTTATTTGGTTTAAGCTGCCTTATCCTTGTTTTAAAATCTCATATATTAATATAATAACAACGTAATTTATGCGGCATTATAGATTTACGTTGTGTTATTGATGTTATTGATGTACTTTTACAAGCAATTTTCTTTGTATTTGTCATACGATCAGCTGTTTAGCTACTTTATTTATTTACCGATGACCAATGTCACCTAACAGCTGATTTGTATTCCTGACCCGATCTACAGGACACTCACAGCCACTCACTAGGCTGTTCTTAAACAAGATTCTACTGCATTGCAACGTGTGTCGAATTTAAAGTACATCTTGAGAAACATATTTGTTGCAATTTAAGACATGACCAGGGTCTCGTTTATTGGGGCCATTTTTTATACATTTTATAGCAATAAGTTATACTAGTAAACACGTTGCTCGAAATCGAGCAATTGCAAAGAAGTAAAGTAGTTATTTAAAAACAAATAAAAATCATCATAATTTCCTATGAGTTTAAAAGACTTTGAATTGAAAAATAAATAACAGCAATTAAATTATACAGCTGATCAAAATGTAAACAACTAAGTTCTCCATAAGGATAATATGGGAACTTTCTAAGCCACTGGGGCAGAGCCCAAGGGACTTTTTCAAAAATGTAAGGCCAGTTTGCAAATCTACGCGACACGCTCTTTCCAATGAGACGTCAATGGATAAAATCGGTTAAGAAATGGCGGAGGAGTTTAACCGACAAAGTTTCGTGTAGCGTATTAATTATATAGATAGGAATGTATCGTCACAAATTGCTTACATTTCTATGAAATACTAAATTAAAAGAATGTACTAAAAGTATCTCAAAAATTAGTGTATGACCCTGATAAATGGTTAATAACGGATAGGATACAATTGATGAAATTTATATTAACAAAATTTATTTCTCTATTGAAAATAATGTGATTCATAAAATATTTATTAAAACTAAGTCAATCTATGCGTGATGCTTAATGGGATGTTTTTATTTGAAAATAGCATCGCCCAATAAATAAATTATTATTGCTATTATTATTATTACTATTGTTATTACTAGTTGATATGGGGACACAAATAATATAGATATAGATTTTACGTCCAATATACATTTTGTGTCTTGAGAATCATGATGACAGTATCTATATCATTCATAAAAAAATATATAACTGGCGTATTCGTTAGCTGTTCCTGATTGAAACTCTAGAGGATAAAACAATCACGACTAGTAAAGTAAGCAAGCATTTTGTTAGATAAATAACCTCTAATTGTTTACATATTCTATTTCTTGTTTCCCTATTAATCATTAGAATAGAAAAAAATATACATCAATTACTTAAAGTGACATTCATTATGAGCACGAATGTTGGATTAGTTTTCTGATCAAAATCTAATCGTTCAGCAGCAAAATTTGTTTTTAAAGTCTCGTGTTTACTTTTCTAAAACAAAACATGACTATATCCTTTACATATACTAATTTCTCAAATGCAAAGTTTATACAATTAGCCTAGTATCTGAGTAACAAAGCTATGACGTCACATAAGGCCAGTGGGTATGTACGTGTTTGTTGTAGGTAACATCGCTTGCTTGTAACTCTACCCAAGCAATACTGCTGAAGGCAGAGTTTTAACTTAGTTATGACATTCTTGTCATGAAGTATTTATTTTTCCATAGTATCAAATATATATCTAAATGCCTTATGTAACACAGTCAACAGTTTAACAGATTTGTTCAAATAATAGTGAGTAAAACATTTGTTTTCAAATCGTTCAGTCAAAATTATTTACCTGAAAGTACAAAAATACGTCAAACCCAATAAGCGAATCCTATTGGACAATAATAGATTCACATGCAATAGATATTCGCCTATTGGATCTGATGATGATTAAAGTATACAATCTAAATTGATCACCACTTACAATTTTTTTATGTATTTACCGTCTTTTGAGTAAACAGTATAAGTGTAAATATATTATTACAAGTGTTATTCGACGTATATTTTTACTTTCAGGGAAAATTCTTCAGTCAAGGTATTTGACTAAATATCGTTTAGTTTTTTTTTATGAAGTAGTTAACAACGACAGAGAAAGTTATCTTAACATTGAGACAAATGGTATGGTTTTGTTCGGTTTAGTTAATAGGTACTAATGTCTGCGATTAATTTCAATCCTGTGAAGCTAGTAGGTGTTTACTCTAGTACACTATAGCGTGTCTTTACAAAATGATAAATAATCATTTAGTCGTGTAAAAGGGGTGCATAGTAGAAGTAGTTTACCAACGCAGCTCTATGTCGTAAGTGATGATTAAATAACTACACACTACTTTAATATTGGTGATGGTGTTAATAGAACCATAACATGAAGAACTCATGTACTCTATATCTAAACCAGACGCGCTCCTATTCAAATACTTAAATACTCTTTAATTTTAAAAATAAAATAAAAAGGGTAAACAATTTAACTGTACAATATTTATTATTTTTTTAACTTTGTAGACTAGCATTTTTAGGCTATATCGCACAACAAAGTTTAGGAAGAATATGCTTGACAGTTAACTATAGATTTTTAAAGATTTATTCAAACGGCTAGCCAAGATGGATATTGAATATAAACTTGTGTAGGTATATTTGCATGCATATTGGGTATGTATCAGCATACAGAGTGCTACTAGCTTTTTAAGATTTGTTATTTGTGATCGAAGACCTAGTTTTGAAACTAAAGTGATTTGAGGAGTCGACCTTAACCTTCTAAAAAAGGTTTCTGCTATGAAACAAACATTCGTGAATCATTTTCAAATGGAAATTTTTTCATACGACTCAATAAACAATTTAAATATTCAAGTCAAAACAGTTATTATTTTATATCTGACTTTAAATAAATATTGAAAATTGGTAATCACTGATCGTCAATAAACTTTTTAACCAGTTTTTTCCTAGATGAATTTTCTTGTACCATACTAACTCACACAGTCATCATAATTTTTACCAATCCTGAAACATAAATAGCCTGTTAATAAATTAATATAAGACATTTTTACACCGAGTGTTCAAGTTTATAGCTAATCAGTACATCCTAAGGGCAAAAAGGTGCATCATGTTTTAGGTATTTTATTAACTAAATTTACGTCAAAATACAAGGTTAAAAATAATAAACATTTTAAACTAACATTTTTAGAATTTACTATATAGCTAAACTAAAAATAATTTATTCTAGTTACAAGATTTTGTCATAATAATTACAATGGATAATTATCATTTCACTCTTTACTGAAAAATTTGTTTCCGGTATTCAATAATATGACAAGAAAAAAGCTCAAGAATAACTCAATGTTGAGTGAAGGTTAAATATTTTCTTCTGCATTGAATCAAAACAGTGTACCATTTCTAATTGTAAATGGTACGTACTCCCTTTTATTGCATTTTTATATTGCGGAAACGATTAATATAAATCCGTTTTTAAACCTTAAACATAAATTTATTGTAAACCGATTGTCACAATAGTAAACGCTGAATTGTTCTTGAAGAGGAAACACAACACAACCAAACTTGTAACATGTCCTTGTTTACTTGACAGCATGAATAACTGACTGTAACTTACTACATTACCTTCGTCCATATATTACCTTAGTAAAACGTAAAGGTTAATCTTCGTGTTCTTACCACCGACATATATTAATTAGTTTTCATGCAAGATTTTTTTATTTCAGTTCATTCTACTGGTATGGATATTCCTCTATTATTGCTCAATAACTCCTTTTTTTAACCAAAGTAACAGATTCAGATTTGTATTATTTATGTCAAACAAGTATATCTTTACGTATAAAATTAAAATAAAACAATTAACTGTGCTTAAATTAAACTGAATAGTGAATGACAAGCTTCTATTTAAGTAAAGTTACATTTGCTTGGCTGTCCTAGTATAGTGATATCCGTGGATAAGTAAAGTTATGTTTGGTTTTCCTGCTTTAAATTAAGTTTAAGTTAATAAATGTAGAATAAATAAAGAGTTAAAATTGTATCAACTTTCTTTAGTATTAGTTTATTTACAATCAATTATTTCCATGGAAACCAAAAATAAAAACCAGCTGTCTCAGCACACTCCCACATCATTAGTTAGTTGTTCTGGGCCCCTTTTTTCTTTCCGGAATTCACGTCAGAGACTTCAATGGGATACAACAAGTTAATAGGTCTGGTGATGTATTTCCCAGATCCTAACTTTAATTTGGCACTTCTTACGTTTCCATCAGCACTGACGTTAAGGACTTCTATTTTCCCAAGTCGCCATGTCCCTCTGGGTAATGTGTCGTGAACATGAACTACATCACCAACTTGTGGATGTTGGGTTGACAGAATTCTTCCTTGTTTGATATGATGTTGAGTTCTCTCCCTTAAACTCAACAGATAGTCTTTCTTCCAAATCTTCCAAAAGCTATTTAAGTTGTTGGTTCCCTTTTTCCACATCTTTAATAAGTCCGATTCAGTCACTTTAGAAATAAACTCCATGTCGTTTTCTTGACATTCATTCAAACTATTTACAAAACCATTTTTTCCATGGAAATTAAGGAAGTGGCCAGGAGTTATAATAAAGTCAGTCAAACTTTGATCTGAGGAAGATACATAAACTAGTGGTCTTGAGTTGACAACAGCTTCTATTTCAATCATCACAGTGTCGAGTTGTGATTTAGTCAGAGTAACTGAACCAATACTCTTTCTTAAACATCTCTTTATCAAAGATATCAACCTCTCGTACATTCCTCCCATCCAAGGTGCAAACTCTGGGATGTAAGTAAATTCGATGTGGTTTTCACTTACATAAGACAGTAATTCTGGTGTATCGAGATGTTCAACAAACATATCATTCAAGAACGAGGAAGCCCTCTTAAACTGAGTAGCGTTGTCCAAGTAAATCTTCTTCGGAGTACCTCTTCTTCCCACAAACCTCCTGAGAGATAGTAAGAATTCTTCTGACGACAAGTTATTGGTGATCTCTAAATGAACAGCTCTCGTGACTAAACAGGTGAATATGCAACCGTAAACTTTTGAAACTTCAACTCTAGAAGCTTGAAAGGATTTAATGTAGAGAGGGCCAAAGTAGTCAAGTCCTGTAAATTGGAAAGGTATACTTTCAGTCACCCGTTCTGTTGGAAGCGAGGGTATTTGGGGCAGCTTGTATGGTCCACCTTCGTATTTTAAACATTTCAAACATTTTCGCAAAACTCTGTTGACTTCAGCTCTGCCATGGATTATCCAAAAGGATTTCCGAAGTTCCGAGAGAGTTTGTTGCACTCCCATGTGAAAAATCTTACAGTGACACTCTTCTATGAGCAGTTGAGTAAATAAATCGTTCTTTGGTAGAAGTATAGGGAACTTGCAATATTCTTCAAGGTCTGCATTTGAGATCCTACCCTTACATCTGATAAGTCCATTCATATCAACGAATAGGCCAAGTTGATTCTGCAATCTATCATACCTACCATCTCTTATATTACTTAGTGTTTCACTAAAACAAGTGTTTTGAACATGTTTGATCCACGATAAACGAGCATCTTTGAGTTCTTCAGATGTAGGAATAACATGATTTGGTTGTTTATTCCGTCTGCATCCACTTATAAACCTTTTACAAAAAACTGTTGTCAAAATCAGTTTCGAAAGTAATGAAAACCTTTGTATATCTATGCCAAAAGGACTAGTTTCACTCACGTCTTCGGTCTTTGTAGTCAAGGTGACGACGTTTTCTTCAATAGTTTCAACCATATCGTCTTCAGTTAATGGCTCGTTAAAATCAGAAGACCAATCCGGCCACAAGTCTTGACTACAAGACAGCCATTGTGGACCTGACCACCATTCATTGCAGTGTTTCAGATTATCCACCGTTTTACCTCGAGTCGCCATATCAGCTGGATTTTCGTCAGTAGGAACGTATCTAAATTGCGTCTCGGTGTTGGTTTTGATCTCCATTACTCTTCTCTCCACAAACTTAGGAAGCAGCTTTGTTGTGCTAATCCAACGTAACACGCATTGTGAATCAGTCCACAGTATCTTATTTACAACAGGAAATTTTAAGGATTCTTCCACAAAACGTAATGCTCTTGTTCCAATCAACACTCCTAAAAGTTCGAGTCTTGGAAGGGTAATTTTCGGCTTTGACTTTGGAGTTAAATGGCTTTTACAAAACATGAGAGTCACTTTGACAGTCTCCTTACTAATTAATTTGATATACACAGCACACGAATATACATCCTTTGATGCATCCGTAAAACAATGGAGCTCTACATGATCTGCTCGTAATCCTGCGAATCGAGGAATAGAAACTTCAGTTACTTTAATAATATCATCACATATAATATTCCATTCCCTACATTTAGGCTCATCTAGTAATTCGTCCCAATCCAAATTGTCTTCCCACAACTGTTTGAGAAAGATTTTAGCCTTCAGTGTTACAGGGGATAATAACCCTAAGGGATCAAAAACGGATGATATAGTACTTAAAACTTGTCTTTTTGAAATAGGTTTGTTTCTGTCATTGTTAACAGGTTTTATGTGAAGATTGTCAAGATTGGTGTTCCATCTTAATCCAAGAACATTAACATCAGTAGGATTATCAGTAGGACTCAGTGATAATAGGGTGATGAGGTATATAGTGAAGGACTCCATCGTTTCTGTCTGAAAAACTCACTCGTTCGATTATACCGTCTTTCAATTGGGTTTGAATTACCGAGTCGTATTCACATAGAAGATTATGTTTGTCTGAAAGTCTATCTGTTAAAGATTTCAAACGACCGAGAGAAAGATTGTAGTTTGTGGGTAAATTTGGAGGATAATCTTTCCAAGGCCAGGAAACTGAATAACGACCATTCTCAAATTTAACAGTCTCATTAAATTTAATCAATGCGATGTCATCATCTTTCACGTGTGGGTCATCCTTAATACCAATAGTCTCTAATTGCCACAAGTTTTTGATGTCGTCACCTTCACAAATATTGATATCTGGCTTTAAAGTTTGTGGTGACCTAGGAAATAAGTTGTTGGGTTTTACTAGAGTAAGAAAAGATGACTCGTACATCAGAGGGAAATGATCATTGTTATCGTTATGCCTACCAGTTACGATCCAACCAAATTTGCTATTCACTAAGAATAAGCCTGGTGAAATTTCTATCTTCTGACCCTGAATGATATCAAAATAATAATCGTTCCCTATTAATAGATCAATATTTTGTGAAGTAAACTGGCCGTCTGCTAACTTTAATTTGGGATAGGAGGAAGCAATTGTATTTAAGTTGATATTGGTACTAGAAACTACCTTCCCAGTGATATGTGGAACAATGTTTACTATAATATCCATACATGTGTCATCGTTCAGCAGTAATCGAACATCTGTTACTTGAGTCTCAACAGTTTTAGATTCACGGTTGCCGAACGTAAATAAAGACAATGATTGACAATATTTACTATTCAAACTCAGTTTAGAAGCCAAACCTTTGGACACATAAGACCTCTGACTACCACTATCAAAAAGAACACCACAACGCGTTTCTTGTTTAGTATCAGCATTACGCAAAGTAATAGTTGCAGTTTGAAGAATAACACTCTCCGACATAGAAATTAAAGCAGACTCTTCGGTATTTATAGGTACCTTGCTCGGGTTGAAGTTACTTGCAGGCAAAGCTTTGCCATGATTAGTTGATCGGGTGTCTACTTTGATGGTGTTTCTAGAAATTTGGTCTGTAGGAAACTGTTTGGTACATAAGCTTCTATTGTGATTATTCTGCTGTTTACAGTAAACACACCTTTTATGTGATTTACAAAATTTCACAGTGTGTCCCTTACTTAAACATACGTAGCACCTACCTTGAATTGCTTTCTTACGTGCCTCAGCAGATTGATATTTTGTACATTGGTCATTCCAATGTGTTCCTTCACAAAAAATACAATTTAATTTATCGTTTCCCACGAGTGAGTGGGTAGTTGTCAACCTCTTAGTGTCCGCCTGTGGATTGGGAACAGTAACAAAACTATTAGAGTAAGATGAAGTGCTAGGTGTTGAGGTCGTCAGTTGCTCTGCTTTCTCCCGAATCGAAATTAAGTTATTTACAAATTTGCACAAAGTTTTAACATCCAATTCCCCAGAAATATTCATTTCTTCAACTTTCAAAACAATTTCATAGGGCAGCTTACTGAAAATTTGAGAAACAAAGTAGTTAGAAGTAACGTCTTCACCTAAGGCTTGAAGACAACGCATATGTTTCTCAATGTTGTCAAATCCTCGCCTTAGTGTTACCGTGTCACTGGACTTGATAGGTGGCATATCCCTCAAGGCACAGTAATGAGAATTCACTATTACCTGTTTCTTAGCAAATCTGTCTTTCAACAAGGTAATAGCAATATCATAGTTTAGATCTGTAATGGGGAGTCCAGCGATGCAACGTTTAGCGTCACCTTTTAATTGTGCAATCAAATAGTTAAATTTGTCAACGTTACTGAGTGTGGGGTGGCTATGAATGGCAGACTCAAAACTATCCCAAAACTCCTGCCACCGTAGCATGTCCCCTTGGAAGGTTGGTAATACCAACTTTGGTAGTTGAACATACTGGTGCTGTATAGTTGGTATTGGCTGAACGGTAGACGTATCAGGCACTGTTGCCTGTGACTTATTAGTTTGAGAAATATCTAGTCTTACCGTAAGCTGTGCAAGCACCTCCTCACAGTCCATCATAGTATTTATGAAGTCGTCCTCTATGGTGGGTCCTTCAGTTTGTCCATCTTCAGTAATAGGCTCGGTGTCCAAACGTTTTTGAATTTCTTCCACTCTCTTTACAAAGCTTGTCAAAGTCCGTAGTCGTGTTTGAAGTTGTAGCTCTGTTAAGTCTGTAGTCTCCAAGAATGCATTTGTATCAGTAGTATAAGTCTTCAGTCGTAGTAAGGCAGATTTCAATCGAAGGTCCCATCTTGAAGTCATTCTTAGTTATTCGGGAAAGTGAAGTTCAAAGTTGGAAATTGTAAAAATTTTGAGTAAAGAAGTTAAGTTTAGAAAGTTGTAAAAAGTTAAAGCAGGAAACCACGCTCTGCTACCATATAGTGATATCCGTGGATAAGTAAAGTTATGTTTGGTTTTCCTGCTTTAAATTAAGTTTAAGTTAATAAATGTAGAATAAATAAAGAGTTAAAATTGTATCAACTTTCTTTAGTATTAGTTTATTTACAATCAATTATTTCCATGGAAACCAAAAATAAAAACCAGCTGTCTCAGCACACCTAGAGAGGTGGGTGTAAGTCATAAGACTGCTAAGGTTTAACTAAACGTGTAATACGACCAAGAAATATTTTAAAAAGAGGAAGACCATAATAAACATTAGTTAAACAAGATTAAACAATTATATCAGATAAATCAGGTCATTAAGGAAAGTAATGTATGAAGTAACCTAATATAGGAAATTATAGAATTATTAACTTAATCGGCGTTTTTTTGAGCTAGCACGTTTTAACGACTGGTTATTTGGACAAACCGTAGTATTATCAAATATTATTTATGGATATAATATATTTACATAATATTGAAATTAAAATTGTTCATCATTACTTACATAGTAAACTGATTTCATACGCACAGTTTATAAATTCTCAAGAAAATTCAGATCTTCAGAATTTAAAGATGGTAACCTACGGTTTAAAAGTTTAATTTATAAAAAATTCTTTAAAGTACCTTAAGTCAGTACTTTAGTTAATTTAAAGAATTTCTTTCTATAAGAAATAAATTATCCCAAATAAATAATGGCTACCATCGTTGATGTATTTTTCAAATTGTAATAATCGTCTGACAACTATAGTGCTTAGTCTCTCGAGCTGGTGATAAGTTTCCAACACCATCCATTGTTCAGATATTGTCATTGTTCACAACTGCTAATCCCAAGTAAGTTGGAAAACTTGTTAAAGTTTGGAAAGTTTTACACTTTCTTTAGTAAATTTACTTTTCGTTGAGCCGATTTAATTACTTTATTAGAATCATAATAGTTATCTACTTCAGCATGGTAAAAATGTTAACTTAAATATATACTTAGATAAATAAAGTATTTAGTATTGTGCTCAATAGTTTCAATTTTTTATTTTTGTAATAGAGTGTACCCATGAATGTTGTTGTGTGTTTAAGGGTCGGAATCACTTGCAGTGTTGTAAGAATCCTGGTTTATTAGGAAGAATCATTGTTTACATATTTTACCACATTATTATTTCAATAGTAAGGCCTGCTTACCAATTCATTGCAATTGACAATTTCGTGTGAACCCCTAACCTAAATGACCGTATTACTTTTTTAAACGTAAATTTCAAACTTTTGTTTGAATTTAAACCTTGGGCGATTCTTGCAAATTTTTCGTAAAGTATAGTTAGTTGTACTGACGCCCTGCCCGGAAGTTTGGTAGGCTTTTGTGAACCCCGTCGGGCTCCGTCCTGATCGCAATGTTCTCTTGAATCAGAAAGTGTGTCGAATGTCTACAAAAGTCTGTATCTTTGTCCATTGTTTTGTCTTATTAATTCTGTTATAAAATGAGTCGTGTACTGTATTTTTTTTTTATCATCGTCCTGCCTTCTTAGTCACCATGTCTATTTGCTAAGCTGGCCAATTACGTCATATGAGTTCCCTGGATGGCTTTCAGCTGTTAGTACCCGTGGGTGCGAGTAGGAGTTCAGAAATGGCAGAATGTGACATAAAGGACTGAAATTTATTAAATCTTTATTAGTAAGAAAGAGTCAAGATTTTCCCAAACTGTTTATATCGGTATACTAATCGATAACGGTATGTTATTATCATTGTAAATGAAATTACCATTGTAAATCTGGCACTCATGTTTATAGTTTCTACACAGATTAAATTAAGAAGACTCGTGCTTGTACTATGCTCTCCCATTGCATATAATAATAACCATATATACCTAATGTTGCATGTATATAATAGTGTAAAATATGTTTTGCTTGAAGACAGGTTGTGTTTAGAAATTATAAATTATTCGTTGGAAAAAGGCTATAAATTTGTCACGATCTTGCAAACAACATAAGAAGTTCAATCTCGCTTTAACTAACTTCATCGCTGTATAACTCGTGAATATCTTATACTGTTTTCAAAGAAGAAGTTTACATCACTGACTTTGTTAGGGAAGTTGACATCACTCGTCTTGAACTAGAAAAGATTATCAGGTCATGGTTAAGTAAATGTTCGAGGTTTTACTAACTTTAAATATCTCGAACTTTTAAATAGAAATCATTTTGGTATGAAAAACGCCTTACAAAAATATATTTCTTTTTGTACAAACTAATACATAGCTTACTAAAAACAAATTTTTTTATTAAAAACACATCCACAGTATGTATAAAGTGATTTTCTAGAAAATCAAGAAAGCAGCTTTCTATAGCATGTGTTTTTGTTAGGGAAATTTATATTTATAACTATAAAGCACTTTGCCAATTGACAAAGCAGCATGCCATAATAGCATGTGTGTATAATACAGATTTCATTAGTCATAACTATAAAGTACTTTGCCAGACAATTGACAATGAACAATAAACACCATATAGGTTGAGATTATGTTTGCACCACATGTGAAGGTCTTGTTTGTATTGTGTGTTCGTGATATTGACTCACCAAACAATATCTGTTGTTACACATAATTGAAACCGTGCTCTGTCTACTGTATAGGCAATATATGCTTCCATCACCACCTCCGCATTATAATATAGTATTTATTTTATATATGTTACCTATAGTGTGTATGGAAAATATCTAGGAATATTAATAGCCTGTTTAGGGATAACAGATTTATTAATAATTTAACATAGTTTAAAGCTTTGAATTTTAATTTATACTTGTAATTTTTATTGTATCATACGGTAAAATCATAGTTTAAACAAAAACAAAAGCAGAATGGTTTTTTTTATCATAAAATTAAACCTGCATTTGTGGTAGGCATTTTATACCAAATACAACTGAAATAGTAAATTTTTTTATGGAATTTGGTAGGGTCAAAGTTTGGTTTAAAAAAGTACAATAAATCAGTGAGCCAACGCAAAAAATTGGAAAAATATACAAAAAGGAAGGTGTAATATTTTTACTTACATCGAATGGGGTTTATTCTGTAAGGCATCCTGTACCTCGCATCTTCGGTGGCGACGTCCAGTAATTCAACTACTAGGAGGTCACGGATTGTGGATATTACATACATTGTGGATATTGCATGCACTGTGGTTACGATACTCCCTTGTGTGGATTAACGTCTGCAATAGTGAGTACTGTGACTATCCGCAGTACTATTCTGATAATTAGACCAATTCGTTCATACCGAGGCAAAATGATGTTCTTATTCCACTAAAAACTGGAAGGTCCCTTAGTTGCTATTAGCTGTTTGGGCTATTAATTAACAGCTGTGTCTAAGGAATATGTTGGCCTCAGTCACTAACAAGACTACAAGATCGCGCCACTCATCCTACACTCATCTCCTTTCATACGTGGCTTAAAATACATACTTTGTACTGTCACCATTTCATTGATAAGTATAAAAAGTATTCTACCCTTAGTTTCAAGTAGCCTACAGTTTTATTTACAACAGGTTCATTTTAAAAACTAAACAGATCACTTAAAAAAAAAGAAAAAAGTATTGTACCGTGTTTTTATTAATGCCATGAAGCATAAATAGTTGTAAAAAGTAACAGTTTAAATTTACCGGAAGTTTAATAAAACCTATAAAGAATCCACCTATGTCAGTATTATAAATTTGTATGGACCAAACTATTACAACGTCCTTTATTGAAACATGTTGCAAATCACTGATCAGCAGGCTGGTATTGAAGTGTCGGATACTAAATTTAACTTATGTAACTTTAATTGATAGAAAATAAGTTTTTGAATGCAGCACCTCGTGGTATAATAAAAAACATTCAACTACTTTTACGATAAAATTATTTATCAATGCTATAAATTATTTATCAATAAGTTTAAACTCAAACTTCCAAAACATAATAATAAATATTTTGTAAAAACCACTATAGTACGCACTATAGATCTTTAGTATCACACCCTTATATTACATTAAAAGCAATTTAAATTTATGATCTTAGACATAATGTGTTACTTGACTTTTATATGTTCATTTTAACTCATAACTATCACTACTTTTTGACTTTTTACCAGTTGACAGAACGCCATATCTAGCACTCGATATATCACCGGCATCCAACATATTTCATAGTGTGTAGTATGAACTGTACAAAGCGTTGCTATATAAAAACCAATAAAGGAGAAAATTGTTCTTAAAAAGGTGCGAATAACCACTTTTAACTTAAATAAAAATTCATTAATCATTAAATTTGTGGAAGTGTGAAATTTATGATACACCTACAAAATTAAATACATAAAGGTATAAATTTTACTCTAACTTGATACAACTTACTTGGTGTAACTTTATTACAACTTTTATCTTACTTAATTTGAAATAAGACAATAATGTTCATATTGATTTCTCAACAAAGATCAACAAGCTTGAATACGTACACCTACACCATAAAATTACGGAATATTTTCAATTGTTGACAACTTTATCATAATCTTGACAAATTTTTTACTTAAACTAAAAAGAGAATTGTCTGTTAACAAACTAACCAGTGCAATTCAAACGAGAATCAATTAGCTGCACGTGACCATTTTACAAGGTTTTAAGGAAAAAAAAAACTTGTTTACTTCACGCTATTAAATGAAGTTATTGTTTTGAGTTAAATCTAAGTTGATCGCAGTTTTGATGTCAGTGACAGATTCCTTTTCAGTAAATGTTGCCTTTGTACGAAAGTTAACCCGAAGTTTGATTGACGCTCAAAAGCTTGGTCTTTGATTTATTGCCAGAACTTCGGAAATAGCTTCTGACGGTGATGTTTTACAGTGACACATTTTAAAGTAACACTACAACTCCAGGAAGTAAACTAAACCTCCTTATAACTGTAATTCTAGTAAAATTGAAATTTGGTAGACATTTAACTGTTTACGTGACAATCAGGTTTCAGTGATGTGGGATAATAACTATCGAACAAGATTAAATTGGCCTACATATACAGGGTGTCCCGAAACTCTCTACCAATATTTTAGGGCATTGCTCCTGGGTAAGAAACATAACTAAATATCATATTTAAACTGTCTGGAAGTCCTTAGTTACTCACACAGCCGCCATTTTGTTTTTTTTAGTTATTCATTTTTTTCTAAAGAATGGTTAAACTTACGAAATGGAAACTTTGCACAAACATTTATGACAACTAGACAAAGCTACAAAAAAAATTATCATTATTTTTAAAATTCATAAAACAAAATTGCGGTCATTTAACATTTTTGTAGAATCAATGGTTTTTGAGTTATTTAAGAAACATATTTTTTTGTTCTTGTTTTTCTATTTGAAACCCAGGATCCATGCCCTAAAATATTGGTAGAGAGTTCCAGGACACCCTGTATAATTATTCATGGCATGGTAAAGGACTAAATAAAATACTTTTAACTATATTACTTTTACATTTTCGCTAACATTAGGTTGTGTTGAGCCAGTGATTGAGTTTGATTTCAGCCTGAAAAATCTTCTGTCCCTTGATTTTAAACATCGAAATACCATCGATGCTTTAAAAAGCTGTGCACATAACAAATTTAAATAATTTCCGATTTGTCAGTTAAAATTTATAAATAATAGAGACGTAAATATTCTTTAGACTTTGCATACAATTAATACAGTAACGCTTTTCTACTCAAGTGAAGACCTAAATACTTGAGGCGGTTGTTGGGGAGAAACTTGGGATAAACTTGGAACTAAGTTGAAACTTCATATGAGAATTTGCCTTACACAATATCCTTTATTGGGATTGGCAAAATCTACTCCATACCACAAATGCTATTAGGTCATTAAAATAAACTATACCGTGTTTAATCTTTCTCTATTAGTAGTTTAAATTTGTATTCTCAATAATATCTGTTGGTGTAGTTGGAACCGTTTGTACTTTTAAAGATAAAGCAAAAAAATAATGAAAAAATACGTCGGATGGACTACAATGATCAATAAAATTATGATATTTTTACAGCCTGGCCCTGCTAATGTATTTCCTTTTCTAGGTACGTGCACTTACAGATCATCATGAAGAACAATCTGCCATAAAAAGAAATTTTCTAAATGATTATTGCTATTTGTAATTGGTGGAATTTAAACATAGTTTCTAAAGTCGTCTTGAGAGTTTTGCGTTACAACTAGATCAGGCATGTACTGCAGCAATAATCTATGGACAACCTAAACATATTTTTGAATTATTATCTCGTGGTTTTTTACTTAATACAGTACATCATAAAACAAAAAGAATGTTTTAAACTGTGTTAAGCCATTGTGACCTCCCCTAATCTGGTCCCAGGCCAGTTTGGATTGATGCCAAAACATATTGTACACCTGTTTAAATTGCACATGTATAGGCTGTAGCATAATGGCACAACATGCAGTTTGGCTAGTCACATGTTTAACGAAAAAAAAAAAATAATACTACGATTCGCAAAAATAGCAAACAATTTTATGAGTTTGAAATGTGTTTTATTTAGTCAAAAGTGCAATGTAAAACCTGTGAACGTTATGTAAATAAAATTCTGGAAAATAATAAAAAAAAACAAACATAATATTTATTGGATTGACTTTTAGCATTACTCTAGTTTATGTTACATAATTTTATATCAAAAGTCATTATTTTTATAAGAGTTGTAATATAAAAACAGATCTCATAGTTACTTTTCATTTATAAAGTTAGTATATTAAAATCTATTTTATAGATTGATTTTCATAAAGTCGTGAATTTAGGTATGTAAACCATCTGACAGAAACAGAAGATGTTGCTAAAATCTGTTTTCCGTGTTCTTGGGCAATATGTCATTTGGACAGAACAGTTTTATTTATGTTCAACAGCAGTTTCTAAGCGTTATTTATACTGTCAGGTTTTATTTGTAAAAGTTCCAAAACACTTACTCATCTTTCTATATTTTTTCAGTCTATTTCTATATACATACTTTGTATAATATTATCTACTATCGTTGACTGCTAAATTGCTTTTAGTAAACAATGCCATGTTTGCCATTGCATTTTTATTCCATTCAATGCAACTCATTATTATCTATATATACATATGTATATACTGTGTAAAATATGTACAACATAAAATGTATATACTTGTTATTGTTATTGTTATTGTTATTTTTTACGTCTGATCATATTCTCTAAGGAGCCATGTTTTATTTTTAATTAACATTTTGTATATGTTCCAAATATTCAAATGCAAATTGAACTAGCTAAGTTATGTATTATTTATTTAGAGAGGTAAAAACGCCACGGTAAACACGGTAACCCAAGCACAATCCATCAGATTGTGTATAAATTTAGTATAAACACGTAAACTTATAAGAACTTATGTTTATAAGAATGAATTCTTGGACCAACTTGATCGGACGATGCCAAAGGGTGTTTACCAGGCGTTTAATGCGGAATTTGATGAAGAAAAATGCTTGGTCTTCCTCATTCTTGACCCTTGTTATATAGTTTCACAATTTATTCCCAACTCATATTGTAGAGCTTAAAAGAGCAAACAGTTTAGTATATTGAAGCATTCAACACTTAGTGGTAAAAGAAAAAAAATGTTTAATTCCATTGTTTCTTTTTCATAATTTCTTCATTGATTACATGTTTATGGATATATTTAATCAAATTACAAAAAAAGTTTCTAATATATTACAAAAACATATTTTACCACCTTTCCTGTTGCATGACATCTAAGTACTCGTTAAACCCGATGTTTTTTTTTTTTTAAAACAACAACATGTTATTTTTTTATCAATCATCTTTATAAGGTGTGACTAAAAGTCTCGGAAAAAGCCAATCATGCAATTATGTAAATTTTCTCAATCTGCAGGTTTGCTGCGGCAGGAATATTATGATTCTTGCACGGTAATAATTATGTTTGGTGGGTTGTTTTATAGTTACAATAAAAGAATACCTAACATTGGGTTACGCGACAATATGAATGAACTATTAATTAATAAAAATATAGTATATGAGTACATGATAATAAAGAGTAGGCTAATTTTTCAAGCATTTAATATAGTGAATTAAGTTAAACTGCTTTGCAAGTACACTTTATTAATTTCTTTATACTTCTACGGTAAGAATGCTTCATTAAATACTGACTTTCAAAAATCTGCATCTATTATCCATAGAAATATTAATTCATATAGTTTTAATATTTTTCTTTGTGAGTTCCTAACGTAACAAAAACAAAATTTTGTTATTATAATTTTATTTAAAGATGTAAAATATTGTTTTTATTTTTATTATATTAACATAAACGACCCAATCTACTGCAAATCCAAACTAAAATATCATTTGTAACATGGTTAAATGTGAAGCTTCATGGAGTTATTGCTTGCTACCTTATCTCTGTGACATTTCCCATTTGGCGGTGGGTTCGATACAATCAAATGCAAACGTTTTTGTTTCAAATAACATAGAGTAAAAAAAAATAATTAATAATATGAAAAATATATAATAGTGGCTTAGTGGGTTAGTTAGCTACTCAACCAAATGTTGTAACGATTGTTTTAATTTAGAATAAGGTTATTACGTTTGATTCAATCCTGTTTTAGCCTACAGGCATAGATTTTGGCCTAAGTTAGTCACACAAGAATCTATGTTTTTTGGCTTATAGAAAATTTGTTTTAGTAATTAATGTGATTTGGTTATCCACGACAGTAAAATCGCTTTGGTAACGAGCCGACCTATACAATATTCTGTGTGACCAAGTATGATGTTGTATCCATTATCTGTTTTACAACATAGAATGAAACATCCCTTTTACAAAACCCTAAACAGCTGTGATAGGATCGTACAGTGTGGTTATAGACTCATAAAGTTGTGAAAGCTTACTAATGTTTCTTTGTAAGCGTTAGAGGAATTTGATATTTTGCTCAGGTAGCTTCAATTGATTAACATCTTTATGGGGCCGAAACATTGGTGTTCGTTATTGATAAAGAACAGTAAAAAAATAACTTAACATCTTCCTACGTTTTTGGTGAGCTTGAATCCACTACAATAAAACAAGGAAATACAAATTATATCAAGGCTTTAATAATACCCATTGTTATTTGCATTCGGCAATATCGATGCGGTTTGTTCATTTTTTTAATGATATGTAAAATTAATTTTTCATTACATTATAATTGTCTAGAAGCTATGAGTTTTGCCCTGATTCATAGTTGTTTTAAACGTAAGAGAAAATGTATGAACATATGAAATATTTAAACTTCAAAATAAATGATGTTAAACTACCAATAAATGTTGGCTGTACCGGAAACACAAGACCAGATTCTTTCTTATAAACTTCTTAAGGTACAAACTTTGAGAAATCCTATTTGAGGGAAATGAGTTGGATCATCACATCAGAATTGTGTATGTCAATAGTGGCCATGTACAGTAGAATTAAACTTGTTTCAGTTAGGCCTACTCATTTTGCTGATCCATCAATTCAGTTATAATTAAGTCTTCATTAACTACACTTGTATTATTTGGTTGGTGTTCGAAAATCTTATATATTAACAAAATTTGGTTTTTATTTTCAGAGTTTGTTTATGGCTCTTGTACCAGACCGATTTTCATGATTTAGGTCTCAAATTGAAGGTATGCTCGAACGGATTAGCCATCAAGCATCGGCATATAATTATCCATAGTATCACTCGGCTTATACGTAAACGATATTTGCTCCCCATATATTTCTTATGGGAGTTAAATTTGGTCTTCTTTTCCGAGTTAATTTGGCTCTTCTACCCGACCGATATTTATGATTGAGGTCTCAAATTTATGGCATGCACGCCAAGTTTTCTCATAAAGCATCGGCAAATATTTACCTACTGCATTACTCGACCAAAACACATAATTTGATTTATTTTCTAATTCTTACTTCAATTTAAGATGTACCTTCACCAGTTATAATTTTATAATCCTATATATTTTAGTCTAAGAACCTTCAGTGAAATACCGACTTTCATCTAAGCTATTATTTATTCAAATCGCACGAGTTTCAAGCAAACGCAAGGTGATAAAACCAACATAAAAATTATTTTTCATAAGGTTTTTATACGATTAAAAATTAATAGCTCCAGTATTGGTAATGTTTTTCTATATGTTTTTTTTCTCATAAATTTGATTATTTCTCGGATATTATATTTGTTTTAACGCTGAAGAGCAGCACGGGTCCTATAGACTCAAAATAATCAGTAAATTATAGGCTTTATTTTGAGCTATTGATCGTTTGAATCAGTTAAGCTCAAGATACTGTATTACTCAATAAAAAATCATAAATTTGATTATTTCTCGGATATTATATTGGTTTTAACGCTGAAGAGCAGCACGGGTCCTATAGACTCAAAATAATCAGTAAATTATAGGCTTTAATTTGAGCTATTGATCGTTTGAATCAGTTAAGCTGAAGATACTGTATTACTCAATTAAAAATCATAAATTTAATTTATGTCTCGGATATTATATTTATTTTAAAGCTAGAGAGCAGCATGGGTCCTCTAATTATTATTTAATACGGTTTGTACTTAACTATATTGTGAGCTCATGTTTGTTATCAATTTAGTTAAGCCCTTTGTTAACTTATTTTGGTTACGATTCAATTGCATTTACTCCTTATTTCATGTCGTCTATATTAATAATTCATACCTAATAAATAAGTTAGAATACACAATCTCTGTATGTTTACTAAAAACTACCCAAATCGTTTAAAGGTAAAATCAAATATTAAATTAATTCACCTCCATATTTAACGTGTGATTTTATACAGTGGTTGAGCTCGGAGCTTCATTCCCTGAGGTTACGGATTAAATCCCGCTAATCAAAGTTGGTTTTTGCTTTGTTATAAAAAACCATCTAGGATGAGATTGTGAGTAGGGAATTGATATTAAGAATTTATGAAGATCTTTACACCCCGTCAGGAGTTTTGGCACACCTTTCCATAATTTATTGGTTTCAATACTTAATATTTACAAAAAATATATACCGAGAACTAAGATAACATAATTTCAAAAAATTTGTAAGTATTTTAAGTATTGTAATTCACTAAAATATATAACTTGATAAGCGTTGAATTATAACAGATATTTTGCTGTCACACGTCGTTACCTTATCAAACAACAGCAGTAAACTGTGACGGGAAATGTAACAGATATGTGGTCAGCAATAACTCTTATCAGAGAGCAGGTTCGTCTGCTTCGTTTGGTGATATTTCACTTTATTATGTTTATAAACATTTTATCAGCGCTTCATAAAAACTCTTTTTGAACATGATAGGGCATATACATAATATATATTTCTGTTATAATAAATAATAAATGTTTCTTTCAACGTTTGCTTCTATTTTTATTATTTAAACTTTTAATTCACTGAGTCAAAAATGTGTTGAGTGTAAACAATTAATTATTTGTGTATGGATAATTGTGTGTGTAACAAGTATTTTTCAATTACAATAAGTTAACCAATTTTGAAATGGTACTCAGAGTATAAGTCCGTATGTAATCGTAATTCCCTAAATAATAGGTGTATTTAAATACCGTATTAAGTATTTTTTACATTATTTTAAAGAAATATACACTTCAATTTAAGCTACGATTGATGTATAATGTGTTAGATAAGGCAGTCTGCCAACATGGAAAAGAGCCAAGATGTAGGATAATGGTTTTAGATAGTCTCAGAAGACTGGAAAACATTTGTCTTGGCAAAGATATACCAGATCTTTCATAAATTGTTTAGATTTGAATTTTATCGCATAAGAATTCCACATAATATGTTTATACTGAATGATTACATATAATTAATAATGGGTAAATAGTTTTTTTTATTTTATTTTAATAATTATTTTATTCAATTTTTATTTATTTTTAGTTCCTTTAATTTGTTTTCTCGTTCTTGATAAGCATAACTTCCTAACATATATAGCACTGAAAATAATAAAACAGTTCAAATGTTGAAAAAACGGGCAAGATTAAATTTAGTTGATTTTAAGACTACTGGTAGGATAAAAAATGTGCATGTGTGTTTTTTTATGTTTAATTAAAAGTAACATCGAATGGGCATATTATTTTTCCGTAATTACTGAACACTGTGGTATATTTCTTTCTATAAGCTTTTCTTAACATGTACTGAATCTAAAAATTTTAATTTCAAAGTTTTAATACGTCTTATTGGATATTGATTATTCTTTGTCATTAGATATGAAATCCCATTGTATTATTACTTCTATATATTTATGTCGGGTTAAGTGTAAGAAAGGGCCATTTGGCCCTAACTTTGTCTGAACGATTAAAGGATTTTTAATTTCATTTTGCTTCATTATCTAGTATTCGGTTGAATGCCGAATCTTAATTTTATTTATTTTATCATTACTTTTAAAATAATAATGTATATGCAATAGAAACGCATTGCAGAATTGATATAAACTTGACGGATTGGTATAAGCGTATTGTGATTATAGTATGCAGTAAGTATACAGATTAAAAAAAATCCCTTTACTTCAATGCACTAGACTGATCATGATTTTGAATTAACTTTTTACTAAAACAATGCAGATTTATTTTGAGTGTCGAAAATCATACGTTCAATGGTGATTGTTCATAAAAATATATGTATTAGATTTGATCAAAAAATTACTCATATAAAATACATGTTTTTAAAATATTGGTGATTACAGAACCTTAAATGTGTCTTTAATTGGTTACGGACAAAAGGCTTTAACAGTGTAACTTTGAGAATAGCCAAGTTAGCCATAAGTTCGGTACAACAGTGTTAGCTACGTCACTAACTGACCTCCGGGCTTCAACTTGGTGTCACAACTTCTGTTTCTTACTCTTGAGTTTTGAAAGTCTTACTCCCTCTAGTCTTCCTTTTTTGAATTTACATAATGCAACCAGTAGTGTGACAACCATCACACTAGTCAGGGACTCTTTAACAGAAACCTCTTGTTTTTTTTTAATTCTAGTTATATTTTCCACCACTATTTGCAGTAGAATAGCTTCCACTGAATATTTTTTTTTATTTACTTTGTGTGACTACATAGTGTCGTCCTGGCTGTTCGTACAATACCGATGAAGTCGCCTGGTGACCAAGTCTTAATAAGAAAAACTATGAAGGCAAATTAAATTACGAATATCATTCGCTAAAACTCAACCTGCAGGTCTACCTTTTCTGTGCAGGACCAACTTACAACAATTAATATCCTTTTCATTTATACATAAAATTAATAATATTAACCATTTCGACAAATATGAACCTATGAGGTCTGGGTTGCGGCGATGTTTTCTCATAATATATACTTTTAATTTAACATACTCATTGAATTTTGGTCTGATATAATACTATCCTCTGACTACCTGTAACTGTCCCCACCATGATGCAAAAATTAATAATTTGTTTTAAAAGTTGATCTGTGTACAGTAATGTGTAAAGCTTTGTGGCGTAATCAAAATCAATAAAAATCCGTTAACAGTTCTTTTAAAAATATACAGTTAATTAATTATTGGAATAATAATTTTAAATTATAACAAGAAAACATTTTTAATTGCTACAAGCAACCGACACTTGTAAAAATGAATATAATACACATGTTCCGTATATTTGTATATGCTTACATTTGTTTAGTTATATTTACAAAATAAATCCTCACAATCCTTTTGATCACATTGAATTTGCAGTGTCACTGTATCGCTTGCCTCCTGTTAGATGTAAATGGCGCAGGGATATGGGTTGGAAATAACTCTTATCGCTGAACAGATTTACCGCAATGTATAACATGGAGTTTATAAGGGTACCTATAGTTTATATTGCAATACATCGTGTATTGTATCTTGTATATATTCATGCCTCTGTATTATAGTTATTCTTATTTTATTATTGTATTATATTATTGCTCAATTTAATTACAGGGTTTTTAATTCAACTCTGTGTTTGCTGCTACAAGGAGGGTAATAAAGTTAACTTAATTACCCTCCTTGTAGCAGCAAACCTAAATTTACCAGTTCTTAAAAACCCCTAATTTTATTTAAATAAGGAATAAATCCAACCTGTAAAATTAGATATTTTATTTAAAATTTCAATCAGTCTGATGGAATATTCTTTTAGTCCACAGGTTTTCTGTGGTGGGTGTGTATTTTATTTTGTTACCGTACCATCTTGTTCAATCCCCTCATACTGATGTTAGCACAAAAACTCGTGTACCCATGTTCCGATTTCGATGAAATTTTGTACAATCGAGTATACACATACGTTTATTTGAACGAGTGTGCAAACCAGAATGAATGGAATTTGGGAACGGAGTATTATGGGGTTTAAATTGTTTGACCTTAAGACATGAAACTTCGCATTTTATTTCAAACCCATGTTTATTTATTTATTTCATTATTTTGCATTGTTACGCCATTTTTACAATAGTCGTCAGCAAATACAAGATTGCAGAATTTACAATAACACTAGATGCAGTAATATAATAATACAAAATTGTACTTCAATAAAGCTATGTTAACATGATATACAAGTGAAATAATTAAAACACAATAATAACTGGCAACACAGACAATAAATACAATAATTACATATTCTAAAGCTTTTCATGACAACTAATTTTGTACGCCATTTATAGATTAAAACTATTTAGATGTATTGTTTGTAGTTTAAGTAACTAGAAGTGCTGTGTATTGGTGTATTCGGTTTGCATATCTATATATTAATAGGCAAGCATGTTTCTTTAAAACCTTTTTTCTCAGCTCGTGTGCATCGCAGGGAAAATCTACGTATACTGTTGGAGAGATATTTTCCTGTAGATGTGCAGAATGCCTTTAAAAATTAAAATAGGCTAACAAATAAGCACAAAAAATGAATTTGAAAACTTCAAAAAATTAACATGGACCATATGGGTTGCCATGATGGTGACGAAATAACAACAAAATGTAAACAGAAAATCAAAGCAAAGGGAAGAAATTCCAATCACATGTTTTATTTACAGTGTGGGGAGAAAATAGAGAAGTCTATACATTAATTATTTTTGGTCGAGTTTCGACCACTGGACGACCACTAGTAAACTTTAATAGCCCAACCTTCTGCCGCTAAAAGCAATACATAACCAGCTGTCTGCATCGTAATTCTATGTTTTATGTGTCTATCAACTGTTACATTATATATTTTAGTCTCACGCAATAGCTATAAGTTGGATTCAAACAGGCGAACTAACGTAATCTCAAAAATATATATAGTATGGTTACCTTTTCATATTCTGGAATGGAAAATGGAAATTATATTTAGTTTAATTTATCCATAAATTTAAGGTGAATCAAATATTCAAACTTTTAAGAGGTAGCCAAGTTCTAATCAAGTAGCCTATTAAAAAAATGTCCCATGGACACAATATTTTGGTAAAATAATCTTGGAAGTGATACATTATTGTAGCTATTTATCAACTTATTTTTTTATATTTTTTATGTTTAGGTAACCATCTGTAACTCTGCTTAATGACTCCCATTTATGTTTGATAATACAGTTATTAAGTTATGAATTTGCGTATACCGTTTATCTTTTAGGTTAACAGCATAATTTCGTACTATTTACCGTTAAATCCTCGAGGTAAAATGACAGTTCTGAAGAGAAGCGTCTAAGTCTAAAATCAGTAAACGGTCACACGACTGACAAACGCTTTCTTTAAACAAATTACAACACTACAACTTAAAACTTTAAGAAAATATATATTTTTAGACATATCTTAGTACTCATGTGAACTTTGTTGTTTAGTTATGATGTGACTTTATTCTTGAATGCATCATAATTTCGTCTAAAAGGTGTTTTAGACCTTTTACATTACATTGTTGTGTCAATTTAAAGTCATCCATTTATAACAGTTTTTACAAAACTATATTAAATTATATACACTAACATTATCTGACATTTGATTTAATACAACAACATTTTAATTTTTAGACTAATTAAAAACATTAAAAAAATTTCACGTTTGTATTAAACAATATGCATCACTGTTCGTGATTGTAAAAAAGTTGTAGAAAATCCTACCCTGAATTGTTTTCAAAGCTACCAAAAAGAGGTGCTTTGATTTTGTGTTACTTTTTCGAGTAGCCATTACCATTGCAACCTACGTTGTAACACGTTCAAACCATAAAATATATTGTCTGATTGTAATTTTGTTGGATATACTCAACTAGATTTAAGCCAACTCTATGATCTACAAAGCTTAAGGCCATTCACATGAAAAATAAAAGATAAAAGGTTAAAAGTGTAATATTATTAAGCATTTTTAATTCAGTAATTGTAAAAAATTTTCATACTTATAATTTTGTTTTCATGTTTCAGATTGCGATTTCGTAAATTATATGTTATTAAAATAACTAAAATTGCAAAATTACGTCAAATAAAACTTGTAATGATATATTTACACTTCAACTGTTTGCTCACCTAAGCAAAGAAAACTGCTACCTTCACTTAAGCAATTCACAACTCTTGAAAATATAGCAGGTCTGTATCGAAGTCTTTAAATCTTTGAATCTTTAATCCTTTACCACAGAAAACGTGTGAGATAACTTGGAATGGAACTTTGTATTAAATAAACTATGCGGTTAGATTTCATTCTCAAATATTGATAGAACCACGCATAATCTAGTACTACTTGCACATTCAAAATATCATAAAAGACATTTGTAATCCTATGTAATAAGTTTTTTTTATAGATCAGTATTGTAGATTGGAGTGAATTAACATTAATCTATACTACCAGTTAGTTAAGTAATTTAATTAATTTGTTAGCTAATAATCAAAAGGAATCTTCTTTAGCATTTAGAAAGTTTGTTTTAGCTTTTACAGCTATAACATTAATATGCATACAATCCAATACAATGTTTTATATATCTTACTGCAAACAACATATTTATATTACTTTCATGCTAGTTTATGTATTAAAAAAAAAATTAAGCTGAAAATTTTCAGGCTCTTTAGGTTACAGCCTGCAAAATAAAACGTTAAATCCAGCTGTGTGCATCGTTATATCGTGCTTTATGTGACATACATACATAATATTGCACATTTAAAGTGAGCTTGATAAATACTACGGTTTTAGTTTAATGTTAGTATAGTGTTCATAAATGCCCCAGACCTAGGGAACGCTGTCAATGTCAGTCAACCTACTCAGATCCGAGATGAAAGAGGAAGCGGCTTTAGTTGGTTGGGATGTTTGGGTTCTTATTGCTGTACGCAAAGTTGAGCTGGCCAAAGAAACACTAAACAAGGTCATACGCGTAGTAAATCCTTTTGGACGGCTAATCATGATCTTTCACTCGCTTTGAACAAGGCATAGACACTAATAGACAGTCATCCTGATGAAGAAAGGGATTGACACTATCGTTCCACTACGAGTGGGGATCATAGTTGTCCAAACAACACAAACCGCTAAGTACCTAAGTGTAGTGGTGGACATCACGTTGAGCAGGAGTTACCAGATTTCCAGTACGGTGGACAAGGCTGCTAAGAGTGTCACAAAGGACACTCTTATGACAAATGAAGCTTATGAACAAGCTTCATTTAGGAAGCTTATGACAAATGTCTGGAACCCTCAGTCCAGCCGAAGACTCTTCATGTCTGCAGCTTCATGTCCGTACTATTCTACGGCTGTGAGATGTGGGCAGACGCAACCAACAAAGAAATAAACAGGCTGAGACTCGCTCAAGTGTAGCTTCAGACATAGTCACTTTCGAGCAAGGCACAATGTAAAGCGGCCATTTTAGATATATGCATTGTAATATGAAATACTATTAAACCCCATTTTCTAGGCATTATAACTACCTGTTTTGATGTAATATAAAAAAATTATAATTACGTTACTGAATTTGCCGTATTGTAATAGGAATAGAAAGCAAACCATAAAAACTAAATAATCCCGCGACATTTCAGCCGAGATGTGCCTGACATCACAAAATCTGTGCGCTTTATGGGTAATAAAACTGGTTCGCCTGTCTGCTAATCTTTTAACGTTCATGTCAGGCGCAAAATGGTTTATATGATATAGTTTACCTTAATGTTTGTGTGTTAATTGGTAATGTTGACATTAACTAGATGTTTTCTAATAAGAAGCTTCATCCCCAAATAGTTTAAAAATTTATGACTCATGCATACAACCTTTGCCACTGTTTTAGCGAATTTCCCATAGGGAAAGAGCTATTACCGTAGTACTCATGGTAAGACCTGGACGCGGGACCGATTTTTTTTTCGTTTTGAGGTCCCTAGAGGCCAAAAACACCATCCGTTCAAATTCATATATATATATAAGCAAAAATTATCCGATTTTGATTAAATTTGGTACAAACGTGTAAACCTACCTTAATTCGAACGAGTTCGCGATCCAGCATGATCGGACCATGGGAACGGGGGTTTACAGGGGGTTTTATGGGGTAAAAATAGGGTTTTCCCATTTTTGACCCAAAAAACATAAAATTTAGCAATTTCTTTCCAAACCATTTTGTAGAGCTTAAAAAAACTAATAATTTAGTATATTGAAGCGTTATTATGCGCCTAATGGTTACGGAGAAAATTCCAAAAAATTGTTAATTTAAAATTCCCATGTTATTCTTATGGAGAATAAGTAAACTGTTGTAGTTTTCTTGTTTGTGAACATATTTTGATCAAATTTGGAAAATGTTTTTATTTCTTACTAACTATTCACATTTTACAAAAAAAAAAAAAAAAACAGTTTTACCCTCCCTGATGCAGCAAACCTAAGTACTTGTTAAACTAATTCTATTTAAATCAAGAATAAATGTTATATTTTTAAGTAGACATTTCAGTGTAAATCCAATCAGTCAAATGGAAATTCGCTTAGTCTGCAGGTTTGCTGCAACGGGGGTATTTTTTCCATTAGTTGGTAACACTGTTTAAAACATTGAAATTAGCTGATATAGGATGATTATAGTTAAAAAGAAAATTATACTTTATGTATATTTGCCTTACCCACTGTTATAACACTCTTATTAACGCGTTTTAATTTTACCCTACTCAGCACAGTTACTTTCTGTGGGTTACGTTTGAAAATGTATTGAAAGGAATCAACTGCACATTCTCTGGGATTGTAGCTTTCCCTTTTTCTTATTCTTTTGTTATCACTTGAAAAAATTTTAGTAATTTTAATATATGTTCGCCACCACATACGGATCAACACCAGGAACGAAAAATTAAATTGTAAAATTTAAATTTGTGGTTTTTAGTATACATCTCATATGAAGTTTTGTGGGTTTTATTAATAAGTGAGGCAAATAAAATTCTCGAGCCTTGCAGGTCAGAGAAAATAATGCAGTAAAATACCGTGATTTACGGCCTAAAAACCTGCTTATTTTTTCGTATTGTCATACAATTTTCTTTATAATGGTCAATTGGTTTGCTAGAAGGATTTATGGTTTTATTCAATTGCCTATGAACACTCGACATGAATGTGTAATATTTACCTTGTTATTGCTATCTGCTAATAAAAGCGATTAATTTTCCAATATTAGGGTTTAAACGAGAATATTGATTTAAACATATACATTTATATCTTTATATTTATGCATATATTTCCCTTAAATTATCACGGATTCATAATATAATAGGAAGAATAAACTGAATGAATTGCTGAAGCTGCAACCCAAACTAACTACAATCTAATTGAACACATAAATCATCCCTCAAGTCATAGACTTAGACACCGTTTACGTTTATCCGAGATTCACAGTTAATTAAACAATCCCTCTCTCTCACTTCATTAGGCACAGAAACACTGATATCCTTGATTGTATTTGTAATTAATTGCTATAAAATAATTGATCAAAGATGTTTAATTGATTTGAGAGAGTTTATTACCCTTAAACCTGCGGTTTGATTCGCGTTGCGTGTTGAAGTGTTGATGTCCGCGAGTGTGTTTTTTCTTGGCTAGATTGAAGGCTTCGGGCTGAAAGTATTTGTTTAGTTTTATTTTACAAGTGTTTCTTAGGTTATCTTATATGAACTATTTAAAAAAATGAGTGGAAAAAATTTAGATAAGTTTGGTCTGTTAGACAATAATAATAGTCTAGATAGATGAGGAGAAATGTTATTAGTTTAAAACGGATGGAGCTTCCAAAGAAGCTATTTTACTACATAGGGAGTAAAATAACTTTTTAGTCCCTAGGAAATATATTTAGCCGTTCTAAACTAAAACTGTTGTAAGCAATCACATGTATTGGTATTACTGTATTTATAGATCTATCTTCTCGGTTGTAAAGTATCGTTGCATTCTTGTCAATAGTTCATATCAATAGTGTACCTAATTTTCTTTAACTCAATATTGCAATAGACATAATGATTGAACCACACACTAAACCTATTCACATTACCAGAATTGAAAACAAGTAGGAAGTCGTTTAGAGAGGTAAGGCAAAAATATTAAAACGTTATTTTGTTTTCTAACTTAATGTGTTAATTAAAGTTGCAATATGACGAAAATATATCATAACCATAATAGGAAATGCGTATATTATCAAAAATCAATAACTTTCGGGTCTAAAAGAGGGAGGTGGAGAGGGGGGGGGGGAGGGGGTAGTGAGTCGGTGGCTCAGTCGGTAGCGTCGCGGACTTCGGGCCCAAGGCAGAAGTGTCGTGGGTTCGGAACCTGGTCACTGCCGATAACATTTTATCAGTACAGTTCACCTTTGTACTGTACCGGCTCACTCCTTGCTTTGCTGTAAACGATCCACGCACGGGCGCTTAGTCTATGTGGACGGGCAAATGCAAGGTTAAAAGAGGCCGCCAACCTCTTTAAAAAAATAAAAAAAAAAAAAATAAAAAAAAAAGATGATATACTATTTTAGTGTGATTCCAGTACAAAAATCTAATGTTCGTAGAATTTTCAAATTTAAATTCAGTACAAACAATGCATATCAGCTGATTAGCAGTGAAGTAAAGAAATAGCAACAAACGAGCTGGTTTACTGATTAACAATTGTCTCACGGTAGTCGTAATTTTTTGGGTGGCGTAAAAAACACTCTGTAGTTTATTTATTTTCTCCAAAGAACAGTTTAAGGTACATTAAAGTTGTTTTGACATAACGAAAAAAGTTGACTAATTTCGGTGCCAGTATCAACATCAAAAGGAACCTAAAAGTCGGGAAAAAAGTTTTCATATCCACCATAAACACATGGAAGATTTTCATAACATAAAAACAACATTTAACTCGTTTTCTCTGAAAAAGTATGCTTCTTAGAACTTGGATTTTTTAAGAGTTCAAAATAATAAAGTACACGTATTTCATTACTTTTTCCTTACATCTAATTCAATTATGTATGGTTTTACAACACAAAATGCATAATATTCTAAGGTGCATGGAGTTTTTGGTAACAATATTTTTTTATTACCGAATTCTAAATACACTTTAAATAGTATCCATATAAAACTTAGGTTTACATTAACATCTTTATTTTTTGTTTAAAGAAAATTAAATATTTTACACACTAAAATTACAAGTATAATTACAAAATTAAAATGCAGTACATCATTTCACCATTTAAATCATTATCTAATTGGCCATGAACTCGTGTATTGGTGAAATTACCTGCTGTCGAGTGATCCTTTTGACCTTGAAAGGCGACCGGTTTCGATCTTCACGGGATCATCTTCAGGCGGACGTCGTCATCGTCTTTTCGTTCTTGCGAACACGTCGTTTTTTTTTTAAACATTGAGTTAACAGTTTTTAACATTTAAAACACAAACACACAAAACACGAAAAATGACCAATAACTATTATGGTACCGATCGGTGACGACGTCCGCTTGAAGATGATCCCGTGAGGATCGAAACCGGTCGCTTTTCAAGGTCAAAAGGATCACTTGACAGCAGGTAATTTCATCAGTACACGTATTGATCAGTGATTCGAAGGCTTAACTCAAACAAAATTAAGCTATTAACTACTTAACTAGCGATTAACTATTAATAAACTATTTAGATTAGGGTTTGTTGTAAAAAGTGTAAATAAAAAATGAAAATAAGCCCATAAAACCTTAACTATTAGCAACTTGGTTAGCAAAACAATGTTTCTACTGGCTTTTAAAATTTACCATTTTACACATTTAAACCTGGAAAACGTTTGCCAGAGCTACGTTAGAGCGTCTATTGGAAATAAATAATTCTCATAAAGTGGAATAATTATTGATATATTTTTGGAACGTCAAACAACGGTACAAGGATTTAAAAGTTAGAACCATCTTGAAAACAACTTAAGTAAATTATAGATTATGATCCATTCAAAAACTACTTAGCCGCCAGAGTCTGGCCTTATTTGTTACTAATAAATTGTTGTAATTATAAATAAATAATCAATTAAATAAATAATTGTTGTAAATTTGTTACTCTCATCATTCATATTTATTTTTTTTTTGCTTTTAAGCTGTAATCGAATTGGTTGTTTTTATCTTTTTATGATGTGTTTATATGCTTTTTCTTTTCTATTACGTTTCCATCATTAGATTTTATTTTATTCCTATTTACTAAACCAGGGTATAGAATATAACGAAAATAAGGATTGAATCATGACAATCCTTCAACTTGTGACGGATTGCTAAATGAAAGTTTAATGTTGATCATCAGAGAGGTTGTAGATTTAGTGGTCATAAAGAAACCAAATTCATTACTTCAACTCTAGGGGCGTAATTTATTTAGAACTTTACTACTAATTCACGCTTTTGTAAAGTAAAACACATATTTGTGTATTTTTATCAAACATTAGATAAATCTGGAGATTTCAAAAATGTTTAAAAAGATTCTTCACTATTGTAAATCAACGAGTATTAAAGTTATGACTGTCTTATCTCATAAAGCTGATATTTCGAAAAACAAAAAACTATTTGAACTTGCACATACGATAGTTATATATGCATCATAGTATTTTATCAACAAAGCCCATTTGCACCTATGGATAGCTTCCGTTGACACATGATCAATTTACGATTCCAGACAGTATTACATTGTCATTTACATAAAAATACCTTTGTTTATTATTTAACAAGTAAATATTTAGACCATCACCTTTGCCTTAATATGGTTTTGGCTAGTCAGTACATTTTTTATGTTCAAAACATCATTCCGCATGTATATTACGAACTTACATATAAAATGCTAAGCTAGTCATAAATTTAGATAACTGCCTTGCAAGATTATTTTAATTTCTTTAGCTTTGTGCGTGAAAAAGCTACCCTGTAATTTGGAAAGGTGCCAAATGGATATTCACTGTCTAAAAGGAAATGTAGGTAGTTAAGGTGACTATAAACTACTAAAACAAAGACTGTCTTACCGTAATTCATAGCACAGTGTACCCACCTTGGTTCTAATAATGTTTAATTTAAGGTCGGATACAGCATTATACCTACAACGTCTATTTTAATTCAAATGGTGAAACCCCTCTATAGCTGTGTCGTTATAGACTTTTGTGTAGCTGAACTGTAACTAATTTTCTTATAGATTAATTTCTGTCAATGAATCTGTACGTCTTGCATTGAAAATCAAACTGAATAAAAGCTAACGCTTACATATCGTGTATCTCTATTACGATGCTATGGTTTAAAATTAGGTAAATCTTTTTAGAGGAAAACTCTCAAGACTTTAGATACATTTCTTACCAGTCTAAAGGTGTATCTAAATCGTATGCACATAGCTAAAAGCTAAGACCAGAGAAAGTCCTTACCAACTGTTTCCTTTTTCTCGCTTAAAGAGATTTCGGATTGGCAGTATATGAAATCACGAATTACTAAGAGGTATCAACTAGATTAACTTTTTAATAATTTCAATACTAATAACTCTTGGATCCGTATTTTTATAACGGAGCATAAAATTCAACCATACACGTGTGACGTATAATTATAGCGATGATAAAAATTGTATTCACAAAATCAGGATTGGCCTACCCTTAAAATCAGCCACACTCAAATTTCTTCCCGGAGTATTTAGAATGATTTACTAGAGAGATAATTTAGGCTGTTCACGCATTTGACTGATTGATTAATTGAATTAAACTAAAAATTAAGGGCCCTATAAGCGCTCAGGAAATCCTATTTTTTTTATTTTTCTTTTAGCGAATTTCCCATATAGGGAATAAGCTATTACCGTAGTACTCATGGTAAGACCTGGACGCGGGACCGATTTTTTTTTTTCGTTTTGAGGTCCCTAGTGGCCAAAAACACCATCCGTTCAAATTCATATATATATATATATATATTTATATATTTATATATTTATATATATATATATGTGTCCGTTAGCACGATAACTCGAGCAAAAATGATCCGATTTTGATGAAATTTGGTACAAACGTGTAAACCTACGTTTATTCGAACGAGTTCGCAATCCAGCATGATCGGACCATGGGAACGGGGGTTTATGGGGGGTTTTATGGGGTAAAAATAGGTTTTTCCTATTTTTTACCCAAAAAACATAAAATTTAGCAATTTCTTTTCAAACCATTTTGTAGAGCTTAAAAAAACAAATAATTTAGTATATTGAAGCGTTATTATGCGCCTAATGGTTACGGAGAAAATTCCAAAAAATTGTAAATTTAAAATTCCAATGTTATTCTTATGGAGAATAAGTAAACTGTTGTAGTTTGCTTGTTTATGAACATATTTTGATCAAATTTGAAAAATATTTTTATTTCTTACTAACTATTAACATTTTACAAAAAAAGAACAGTTTTACCCTCCCTGATGCAGCAAACCTAAGTACTTGTTAAACTAATTCTATTTAAATAGGGAATAAATGTTATATTTTTAAGTAGACATTTCAGTGTAAATCCAATCAGTCAAATGGAAATTCGCTTAGTCTGCAGGTTTGCTGCGGCGGGGGTATTTTAGTTTTGCCTTACTATTGACTCATACTATTGAGTTTTGCCTACTATTTTGATAATTGACTCTGTAGGTCCAACAAGTCTTTTATCTTGGCCAATCCGAAAAAAAAACTTCTTGTGTTACACATTAAAATGATTTAACTACATGCTTTGGTAGAGAATGTACGTGCGGTAATTTACTGATCAAATACATAATATAAAAATTCCTACAGAGTTTTCAGGACCTGATTTATATGTCTAAACGAAAGATTTATCATGATATAGTTCAGCACAATTTTATATTTCCATTCTTCGTGATTGTTCAAATCGGGATAACCAAGACTTAATTCTATCACTCGACGGGGCTTAGAGCTCTGACGATAAGTTTTGGGGTACTAAAAAACGAATAAATGAGGATAAATTTACGTAACCATTTCTTAAGCAAACGGAGTAATTGTAACTTCAAAAGTAGTTAATCTAAAAAAAAATAAAAAATAAAAAAAAATAAATAAAAAAAACTACAACCGCCGCTAGTCACTGGCAGGACGAAACTGGCGGGTCTAGAATAAAAGTCGGCAAAATTTATGTTTTAAAATTTAGAGATTCAAAATCTTATTTAGAAACGAGAATACATGAGTAACCTAAAAGAACGTAAATCGTAATATATGATTAACTATTAATTATCGATGACAGGCGTAGATTAGTAGATAGTAGAAGATACGTAGTCGTAAGACGAAGGAGGTCGTTGATAGCAGAGAAACGATTAAATCTCTTTCTTGGTTAAGTTACGACATAGATAAAACATACGGTTACGATATCAGTTTGGTCGAGGCTAACACTGGTGGCGAATTAAAGTACTAGCCAACAGCTGATCGAAAATTTATTTGTTGGTCTAGCCTGTTGTCACCTGACAACAAACACCAGTTTGGGGTTATGTTACTTCGTTGTCGGTGTTAAAAATATATTCCCGAGAAATTGTGCCGATCCTGTAGTAGTATAAAATAATCTAGTCGGTTTTTTTACTTCATTTGATGATTTGGAATGCTTTTGTGAATAAATACGTCGTGCCAGTGTATATTCATACTCCATGGTGTCGGGAAATAGTTCTACGTTCTTTGGCACATAGTCTAAGCTACTGTCAACACATAGGCCCAAGTGAAGGCAGGCTAATTGTGGATGAAAACGGGTAAGTCCTGGTGTTTCTATCATCATGATATGTTTCAACCCCCCTTCAAATTTGGGTGTAAAAAAACGTATTTAGGTTTACCAAAATATAACTGTACAATTTATTTACGAGATCGATGACCAATTTAAAAACCGTCATTGCAATCGATTAAGTAAGATAATTAAGCGTTGAATGTCTATATAGTTCCACCTTTTTGTTAAGCAAAATATAAATCTGTAAACATTCTTTGAACTTGATATATACACTTTTTATTAATATTCTTCATTTAACCTGTTTCTAAAATTTAACTATGCATTACGAAGTAATTAAACTTTTAATTAGTTTGTATTTGAATTTGAAAGGAATAAACAGGTGAAGCTAATGCAAAACCAAATAAATTCCGCCCTCATTTGTGTTTTTCCCACGTTGATTGAACCCAAATGGGACACTCTTGCTTAATCTAGTCGAGTTGTGATAATACTCATTAAACTTTTTAAAACACATTTGCCATGATGAGTTAAAAACCTTTCGAAAGGTTAATTTGTTTTGTTCAAGTTATTTATCATGACTTTGTATCAGCTATCCTGCAAAACAAGTAATGTAGTTTTAACAAAGACAAAACCATTCTTTATAATGTAGTATTTACTTATGATTCTTTTGAAATAAATATATAAGTTTTTTAGGATAAATATTTAGTCAATATGAATATCCTACTTTTGAAACAATGTTACAGATTTATGAATATATAGAAATATTTATTTCTGCATTTGTGTGCATCTATATTGGTAATTTATTTTCCATCACGATTATAAAAGTGCTTTTACAATGTTTGAACTCCCCGTTCTCAGTTCATAGCTAAGATAACTTTATGACTGTACTACGCAGCGATTTTCCTGGATAAAATAAGAATGAAAATGAGTTCTATACAAAAATAATATACTATACCAGACAAGCATTACAAACTTATGATATTTGACATGAAGCCGAGCCATGGTAAAGTGGCAATAAAGAATATAGGTTTGGAAATTTGTAAATACCTGCACGTGTTTATAGTTTAAAAATCCTTTGGGTTTTATGACTCAAAAAGACTCGGTTTGTATGTAAACCCTAATAGCTTACCCTGCTGCCGCTAAACCCAATACACCATCGTAATCAGCTGTGTGCATTGTAACGGTTTGTTTTACGTTTCTGTCAACTGTTACATAATATCGTTCGTTGTTGTTGTAAGCAGAACAGTCAGAATCGAACAAGATATCTGTGCAAGATATTTCTATTAAATAATAATATAAAGTGTACCAAATTATGTTTCAGATCGTGATCACGGTGGCTACATTGAAAAGTCGCCTCTGAATGAACAAAGACACAGGGTGAGTTGAAATATTGATGTTCATTATGTAAAAATAGATTAGGTATAAAATTTACGCAGATAGATGATGACCATTTCACTCATATTGCTTAATGCTATTAGTAGAATTTCGAGTACATACACTTAATAAGCATATGCCGTTTATTTTCTGAACAACTTTGTATTGTTTCACACGCTTTTTATGTTTATAGATTGTACTTAGCAATTGTCATAATAGGTTACAATGAAAACGAACTCATAAAAGATCTTTAGTGTTGTATATTATTATATTCCTGTTGTATCAGAGCTACGCAACACATTTTATGAAATATATGACCCAAAAAAGTATATTTTCGCTTGACATGGGAGATAAAATATTATCAGACAGGTGAACCCATTTTATTAGCCATAAAATGCACAGATTTTGTAATGTCAGGGCCATCTTGGATGAAATGTCACTGTGTTGTTTAGGTTTATGGTTTGTTGTAATCTCCGTTCTCATTTAATTACACTTTAGTCCAATTAAACCGACGATACTTTGTTCAAGTATAATAATTTATAAATAGTATTTTACATTTATTATTTAATTCTTCTAACTCCGAAGCTTAGAGAACACAAGATTATTGCATGGTGATTATTACGCGGTGATTGTATGACTGTGAAAATCATATCGTGCGAAATACAATACAGCATTGAAAATGTTAAGCTTTAGTTTAAAGAAAGTCAGGAAAGATAATAAACAGTTACCTGCTGAATACCTGTACGAGACCTGGATCTATTTTGCAGTTAAATCCAGCATATGTAGAAACTTTATTAATTTACACAGTTATACTCAACATGAAAAAGTATGAAATATTATAAAGTATTATAAATGGATGATTTTGAAAAAGGGTTGTAATAGTTGCAACTTACAATGAATCTTAAAGGGAACTTCAGCGAGTAGCGTCACGGACGTGCTGATGGCGGTGATGTCGTGGGTTCGGATCCTGGTCACTGCCACTACTTACTATTAGTAAAGTTTACCCTTTTCCTGAACCGGATCACTCCTTGTTTGCTGGTTACGTTCCACGTACAGTTACATTGCCTATGTGGACGGGTAAAAAAACAAGGTTAAAAAGGCCACCAACCTAAGAAAAAATCCAAAGGTTCTATTGTATATATTAAATATTGTAAATTGTGTGTTTAGTGTCAAGTGAAACATTTTACTAAAACTTGGCTTGTTTTATTGTAATTACCACAATAATTTTGACAATTACCAAAGGAAGTGTTGTTGGTCATCAAGTGGGCGAGAGGATTAGTGCCATAAACAGGCCAAATCCATCCCTTCACCTCTGGAAGATTATTTGTTTAGGACTTTAGCACCCATTTGTTGTTTTGTAAACTCTCTATTAATAACGTCTTTGATGGTTTTTTTATCAATTAGTAATTATGCATTATTATTCTTGACTCATTCATGTCCTGTAAAATAACTGTCTATTTAGGTTATATTCTGCAATATAAAACGTTAAGGCCAGCTGGGTTCATCGTTATTTCGTGCTTTATGTGTCTTTTAAACATTATACGGCACGTTTGTTTATGCTAGATTTAATAAATGCTCATATATTCTTTTTGGTTAAGTGATATTATAGTTGACAGAAATGCAGGGTACAAATACATTGAGAAACGTGAATTACAAACTGTATAAACATTAAAACGCCGACATCTACCTTAAAAACTTGGATTTTTTAATTACCATTGACAGCTGTGTTACGTCATCGAAATTATATCAAAAACAGTATAGTTTAATTTTGAAACACGGCTATATATTCAAAATAAAAAAATAAAAAAATAGATTAGGACAATGTCTAGGTTCATCTGCTTATGTATACAAATCCATTAAAAATCCCAGTGATAAAGAGCAGGCTGGTTTCTTATAAAAAGGTTACCTTTCGAATAAAATAAATAAATAAATAAATAAAGGTTTACATCTCGAATCCCTATGCTATTTACATCTTATAGTATATTTACACGATTTGCAAACACTACTTTACCTACGACAGTGTTTTAATTAGCAAAAATTACAACAGTACTCATAACTTCTAGGAGAGGTTGTGTTTTCGTTTAAATAACCTCTCATTGCCACTGACAGTGATGCAACGAAACATTGTACCAACCACTAAATGCACTACTTAACAATTAAATTAGTCTGAACAGCTGATTAGTTGAAGCTCGAATCATTAAATTTTACTTGTTCTCTCTCAATCGTTGAACTTCATTGGTCATTTACCCGTTTTGTTATGAGTAAAACTATGATGTTATGAAAGTAAACAATGCAGTTACGAGACAATTTTTAATTATTCTTAAAACTGAACTGAAACTCCAACATTAATTGAACGAATAAAAAATATATAAAACAATTGTATACCACGGAAATCAGATTGAATGCAAAATTAACGAAGGAGTTGTTCAATCTAGGATGTTTAATTGATATACATTTACGCCCTTGGCCAAAGGAAAAAAGGTTACAATACATTTTAGTTTTATGCTACAATATAGGTTTTACAATTATTGAACAATAGCCTTAGAGTTTAAAGTGATGAATAACGAATTTAAATACAATTTGTAAAATTCCTTTTCAACATATGTCAATATGCGTTTTTGATGATGTCTAATCATATTAATCACATTATTAAATGACCTCTTGAAATAAGGTAGAACAACAAAACATTAAAATGAATAACAAAGTGACATTCCAGTGAGATACGTCTGACATCGCAAAATCTGTGCATTTTATGGCTAATAAACTGGTTTACCCGTCTGATAACCTTTTATCGCCTATGTCAAGCTAATGTCTATTTTACAGGTCATGGCTTACCTGTTATTTCCTATATATTTTAATAGTTTTAAACATGATTTCGTTTGTTTGTAAGGTTAGGTTAGGTTAGGTTAGTTTAGGTGATAAACAAATTAATTTATAGTTTGAAAATGTTAGACTTTAACAAAAAAATTTGGCTACTTCGGCATCATTATATACTCCGTGTACTACATTTTTATAGCCCTTTTATGATTTTATATGAGGCACCTATTACATAAATAATTTATTTTTATTTGATTGATATTATAAATGATTACCATCGTACACATGTAGGAGCAATCCTGTTTAAAATCAAGTATATAATACTTTGTTTTGAAATCTCGACCATACGAATGTAGGTATTTTAAGATAAGTAGAAATGGACATGAGTGTAGGATGAGAGCGCCATATTATTGGTGAATAAAGCCGACATATTACTTTGACACAGCTGTTAAGTAATAGCCCATACAGCCAATTACTAAGGGACCTACACTTTATAGTGGAATCCAAACCACATTTTTCCGTGTAATTAAAATGGTCTAATTATCAGGATAGTCGTAGTACTTACTAGTGAGAACGTTAATCCACACCAGAGAGTATCGAATCCACAGCGCATGCCTATAAATATCCACAAGTCGGGACCTCCTATAGTAGCTGGATTGTAGAACGACGCCAACGTTCCAATTCAACAGAGTCCTACTTAATAAGTCTTGGCTTGTTTTAACATTACTACAAAGAGAGTTACTTCTCCGTGAGTTTAGTTTTGACAATCTTTTGAGAGAAGCTGACTAAAGATTTTTCTTACGTTTCATAATTTCCCCCCTGTCTTAGTGTTCATTGTCATTTCAAAAGATTTTAAAGATTGCAGTCTATACTACATCACAAATAGATGAAAATCAGGATGAAAAGATTACGTCGTATAATGATAATTTATGGTTTCTGATGAACTCCTCATATTACGTTTTATAACTCTTTATGGTCAGTGAGGCGTGTAAAACTATAAAATCTTTCAGGACAGGGAATATAAAAGTACCACGCATTACACATATAAAACTAAGTTTTACAGTCCTTTATAGCACTGAAATGTAATATGCAATAATTCTTAGTTGAGGTACTAAACTTACGACCATTAAAACGTTTAGAATAAATTTAGATAAAAAATATGTTAATGAAATGCAAATCTACTTATTTAGAATACGTATGTGTGATTAGAGGCCTCAAAAGATTATATTCTAGACGTCACTTTTTACTTAAGTTGGTAATCAATTAACTAACTAAGCCTATCAATTATCTAACAAGGCCTATTAATAACATCGATCTATAGTATAACTTACAAATAATAAAAACTTTTAAGGTGATACCTATACATGTTGTGTACACTGTTGCATTTTTCTATGTAATATATAAATTTAAAATCCAAGTTTTATTAGGCTTAAGGATAGTGTGTGTAGTAGATCTTAAGTGTATACTTTACACACGTTCGACTTTTGCAATAGCTTTAGTAAAACAGAATTTACTCTACTTCATTATTAATGTATTGCTATTTTGCCTATCGTGTTAATCTTAACCGCAATTATTTTGACTAAGTCTTTATCTGCTTAAGGAATGTCTTGTGAAAATTCTGTCAATCTTTTGGCAACAAAAATAAATACGCCTCCACGTTAGGACTAACTACATTTTATAACATGATATTGAATTCGTTTTTGTACAAAATGCAAACTTATTAATTCTAGTGGTTATATTGATTGTATTGTATTGTATTGCATTTTCCCTCCTCATCCTAAAAAAAAGAGAAAAAAAAATTGATTTCTTAAATTTCGTTTGTGCGTTTCAACGTACAATATGTTCATTACAATTTCTAACAGGTACACGTCTGAGATTAAGATTAAGACCATTCCTGTTAAAAGATACTGTAAACAGATATTGAAAATATTGAAACAAATATTGATATTGAAAATCCACACTTAAAATGAATACATTTTAAATTGCAAGGCAGTGCCAACAAATGTCCGTTAAAATGATGAAAACTTAAAATTTGGTTTACGAGAAAAACATTTAATTGTTCGTTTAAAAGCACTATTGATATATTTAGGTGAATGGGCAAATACGTATTTTAGAAGAAAATTAAATTTATCTGTGTAAAAGTATCAATAGTCAAGACTAGTATGTTTATTACACTTTTAAATGTAACACAACGTGCAACTGTACAAAAATAAATGTTATATTTCCATATACTGTACATTGCCTATATGAGTTAAAACATTAAATATCAAGGTTTCCGCTATCACTGTAAATCATAAATCTAGTTTTCGTCATATGTAAGGGTTATGACTTACACGGCTACAGGATGACATATTGTGTTTTTCATAGTAATTATAAATTTATTGAATACAAAAGTTGCAACCCAAACTAACTACAATCCAATTGAATCATAAATCATCACTCAAGTCATAGACTTAGACACCGTTTACGTTTATCTGAGATTCACAGTTAATTAAACAATCCCTCTCTCTCACTTCATTAGGCTCAGAAACACTGATATCCTTGATTGTATTTGTAATTAATAACCAAAGGAATAATTAATATCACAATGGTATCAGTTATTTATGGGAATTTAATACTCCTTTAATTTGATAGGTTAGAATTACAGATAAAAAGTCTAGTTAAAGTAAAACTGAATAGGCGTGTTATGAAACGCTAATTTCATTGGGTTTATTACAATCATGTTTATTATTAATATTCAGTTACATTATGGAACAGATCATTTTAATTTCTAAAAAATTGTAAAATAAATAAGTTACCTAATGCAATAATACTTATCTGAATGTGGATTAAATAGGTTTTATTACACCTGATCTACGATTTAAAAAAATACGTGTAAACCTTTAGTTATGATGCTATAAACGTAAATCCAGCATATATTTAAACTCCTCTTTAAATTAATGAACTCATATTATATTTTTTTCCGAGGTCCAACATTTAAGTAGACAAAAACAACAAGGTACGTTAGAGGAACAAGGTAAATCATGTTAAATTGCATTAATCTAATAAACAAATCTAAAAGTAAAAACAATCTTTAATCTGCTATTAGTCCAGGCAAATTAGATCAAATATAGGGTGTGCTCCCCAAAAAATCGTCTAAAGCTGGAAAGTGTTTTAATACCTTTTGGGAGTCCCAAATAAGACTCCTGTGAGTTTGCGACGGATTCTGACGTCTGCTTAAGTTTTGGGAGTCGAAAAACTATGAAAATTTTGCACTTTTTTCAGTTTTTCGCTTATAACTCCTAAATTAGATTTAGATTTAGATTTTAGATTTAGATTTGTTGTCATGAGAGCCAAAGCCCCCTGACTGCTTACCCGGTACCTATCCTCCAGGACATACCCGGGCCCCATGATGTAGGCCGAAGCTTACGCATCAACCTTTGGCACATCATGGGCGGATGACTTAAGGTCATCAGGCTCGCCGGCTGCCGAAGCAGACCCTTCGGAAAGAGGGTTGCCCCTCAATCCTAACCAGGGATTCCGGCTGCTTGTTTAAGCGTCACTCAACCTGGGTTCCACTAGGTCGGAACCTAGAGGTCCATAGTAGAGCGCCCCGACGCATTTAGTGCAAGCAACACTCGGGACCTATCTCATCCCTGACAGGCAGAACCCGCCATCAATAGCCAGGAGGAAGGGGACCATCAGCACGCTGACGGGGGGAACCCCAACCTCCCATTTACACCGCTGCCCGATCGAGGCCTGACCCATTGCTGGGAACCAGAGATATCCAGAGCGATAGATCCCCAGATATCCCTGGCGGGCTCGGACCCAGCACCCGATCTACTTCGTTTGCCCGTCAGACCCAACATCACTGCCAGGCCATCAGGGTTTCCCAAAAGGAGGCAGGTATAGAAGTGGGACCCACCCGGATGAACCTATCCACCAGAGGTGGCGACACCCTTGACTCAATTGAGGTTCCGGGAAGAACCCCCCACACTCAAGATAACCATACCGTCCGTGCTCAGAGACAGGGATAGGTTTGCATAAGTACCTACAAACCGTTGCCCTCACACTGCGGAAAGTTACGTTGCCCTTGAGTGTCCCCGTGAGCTGCGGGTACTTGCCCGTTTTCACCTCCAGGAAAGGTTACTTCCAAAGTCGAGGATTTGCCCACTGAATGCTGGTCGCACACAACAAGCAGGCCGAAGCCCAAAGAACCACAGACACAGGTAGGTTAGAGATTATGATGTACTTCCATCTCTCCTAGAGCTAAGCACCCCTCCATCCTGGATAAAGGAATGTCACTGGGACCCGATGCCCAGTCGACCATGTCTGTGGCCAACTTGAAAATGCCGATACCAACACGGAGCATTTACCTCCCCTCTGGGGGCTAGGTATTTCACCTCCCAGGACGAGGCTACTTCCAAAGTCGAGGATATGCCTCACAAAATGTCAGTCGAACACAACAGGTAGGACTCAGTCACAACCACAGTTACAGGTAGATGAGGAGAGGCGGAATTACCGGCATCACTGAGAGCTAAACACCCCCCCCACCCTGAATGGAGGGAATGTCACTGGAGGCTCCCCCTAAGGGGCTGGCGCTTACCAGTCGTCCATAACTGTGGTCTACCTGAAGTGCCGGGTCTGACACCGGGCAGTTACCTCCCCTCTGGGAGAGCTAGGGTCCGCGTGGTCGCCCAGGCCACGAACCCACGCAAGCGTGAGCCCCCTGCGGTCATAACTCCTAAATAACGAATCCTAAGGAAAATGTTGTTCAAAGGTGTCTTTTAGTGCATTACATTCCGCGTCGATTGATGTTAAATACGTCAAAATCGGCCGAGCCGTTTAGCCGCTGTAGCTTTTCAAAGTTAGGATATTTTCATAAACATGGCCAAAAGGTTGATTATTTGACCAGTTTTCGGCTTAAAACTCCTAAACGACGCATGCTATACAAAAATGCGCCTGTAGTTAGTTTGGAAAACACAAATTTCGGCGTAGAATTATGATTATGAATGACTAGATAGTGGTTTATTTCATGGTTATCATCCAGAGGTTTATCCAAGAATGTGTGAAGGGAAGGGTAGCAAGACCCCCTATGCAATTTTAAATCTAATATTGTTGAGGGGGTTACAAAAATTCTAGGATTCGTCCTAAGCTCCCATTTATACGATCCCATCTCTGGACGCTCCCGAATGATGTTAAGCGATTCTAATATAATAAGATATTACAACCAGAAAATTTTTTTTAAACACAGCAAAAATGTTTTTTTCAGCTTAATAAACGAAAGATGATAATAGGACGGATGTACATAGTTTTACTATGTATTTAGCCTATTACATCGTGTACATGTTAAAAAGGTTTACATTTTCTCGCTCCATATGAAATGCAGGGATATAATGCACTACCGTCTGAAAGACTTGCCGGGGGCTCGATTATCTCAATTCGATATCTGACGAAAAAGATGGTACCAAATGTCACCATTTGTGGCAAGACCAATAAGAGCAAAGAATGAATCCTTATTCTTAAGATTCCAATGATGAGAAGTAGAAAAGTTATATAGTAAAATCTACGAAAAATCCCAATCGTTTTTTTTTATAGGCTAAATACATAGTAAAACTATGTACATCCGTCCTATTATCATCTTTCGTTTATTAAGCTAAAAAAAACATTTTTGCTGTATTTAAAAAAAATTTTCTGGTTGTAATATCTTATTATATTAGAATCGCTTAACATCATTCGGGAGCGTCCAGAGATGGGATCGTATAAATGGGAGCTTAGGACGAATCCTAGAATTTTTGTAACCCCCTCAACAATATTAGATTTAAAATTGCATAGGGGGCCTTGCTACCCTTCCCTTCACACATTCTTGGATAAACCTCTGGATGATAACCATGAAATAAACCACTATCTAGTCATTCATAATCATAATTCTACGCCGAATTTTGTGTTTTCCAAACTAACTACAGGCGCATTTTTGTATAGCATGCGTCGTTTGAGTTTTAAGCCGAAAACTGGTCAAATAATCAACCTTTTGGCCATGTTTATGAAAATATCCTAACTTTGAAAAGCTACAGCGGCTAAACGGCTCGGCCGATTTTGACGTATTTAACATCAATCGACGCGGAATTTAATGCACTAAAAGACACCTTTGAACAACATTTTCCTTAGGATTAGTTATTTAGGAGTTATAAGCGAAAAACTGAAAAAAGTGCAAAATTTTCATAGTTTTTCGACTCCCAAAACTTAAGCAGACGTCAGAATCCGTCGCAAACTCACAGGAGTCTTATTTGGGACCCCCAAAAGGTATTAAAACACTTTCCAGCTTTAGACGATTTTTTGGGGAGCATATGTCTAATTTGCCTGGGCTATATGCCCAATATAATGATTTTGAAACGCAAACAAAAATAGGTAAGGATGCATAGTTTACTTTTAGATTGCGCCAACCCGAATACTACTCTTCTTATAATTAATTATTCTAATGATTTCTTTTCTATGAACAGATTCATCCATCATTACAGAAATACTCTCGGTAAAAAGGTTTGAATTCAAGAAGAAACCACGAAATAAACAATGAAAAAGATGCAATTAGGCCTTCTGTTAAAAAACCCTATAACTATTAATAAACATCATGAATAAGGTGTACCATATTGTGATTTAGACTATTATTTATTGTTTAATGGAAGAGCTAAATAGCCTACTTGTAAATAACATAACCTTGTTAACCATTAAATTGCCATACTCAAACCCAAAAGGAAGAAATTATGTCATATAAAACATATTTTGCGGTGTTAACTTATATATAACCATGTTACGATTGTAACGATTTCTACGTTATTCATCGCGTATTCTAATTGAAGGATGTAGTGTAACTGTAATTCGGATGTAACAAGGATGTAATTCGGTAATGCAAAGGACTTTATCCCTGAGGATCATGTTTAAAAAAAATTTTCCAGACAAACAGTTTTTAAATCGTCGAACAAATATTCTCAGGATCACCTCAAGATATGGTAATTTACCTATTACCATGTATGTTTTATGTAATATATATACCACCACTTGCATGTATGTAAACTCTATGTAACCTATACATCCCATGTAACAGATACTGTCTGCTATAACAACATTGGTCGCTTTTATCACAGACCCTTGTCATGACTATTGTAAGTGACGCTGACGTTACAATCTCCAGTCCCGGAAATAATTCACCACTGTCCTGAATGTCAAACAACATTACTGTATCACATTGAATGTAAACTCTATGTAACGTATACTTCCCATGTAACAGATACTGTCTGCTATAATGACATTGGTCGCCTTTATCACATACCCTTGTCATGACTATTGTAAGTAACGCTGACGTTACAATCTCCAGTCCCGGAAATAATCTCGCCGCTGTCCTGAATGTCACTCAACATTACTGTAGCACATTGAATGTAAACTCTATGTAACCTATACATCCCATGTAACAGATACTGTCTGCTATAACAACATTGGTAGCCATTATCACAGACCCTCGTCATGACTATTGTAAGTGACGCTGACGTTACAATCTCCAGTCCCGGAAATAATCTCGCCACTGTCCTGAATGTCACTCAACATTACTGTACCACATTGAATGTAAACTCTATGTAACCTATACATCCCATGTAACAGATACTGTCTACTATAACGACATTGGTCGCCTTTATCACAGACCCTCGTCATGACTATTGTAAGTGACGCTGACGTTACAATCTCCAGTCCCGGAAATAATCTCGCCGCTGACCTGAATGTCACTCAACATTACTGTACTACGATGAATGTAAACTCTATGTAATGTATACATCCCATGTAACAGATACTGTCTGCTATAACAACATTGGTCGCCTTTATCACAGACCCTCGTCATGACTGTTGTAAGTGACGCTGACATTACAATCTCCAATCCCGGAAATAATCTCGCCACTGTCCTGAATGTCACTCAGCATTACTGTACCACATTGAATGTAAACTCTATGTAATATATACATCCCATGTAACAGATACTGTCTGCTATAACGACATTGGTCGCCATTATCACAGACCCTCGTCATGACTATTGTAAGTGACGCTGACATTACAATCTCCAGTCCCGGAAATAATCTCGCCAATGTCCTGAATGCCACACAACACTGCTCTTGGTCTCAGTGTAGATTGCGATGGTATCGCCTTTATTAGAGTTGATGAGCTGTCATGAGTCCACTATTGATAACACTTGTTATCAAGTAATAGTTTCTAAATAAATACTAATTACTTTTTAGCGCTTATTTATCATCTATCTTCGTAATGTTTCCTTTCAGTACTTACAACTTTTTCAAAATAACAACAAATTCTCTAGCAAACTAATTAAATACTATAAGTAAGAAACTAAAAAAAAAAAACTAAGTGATTTATTAGGACATCATATGGGCAATAATCGTTATGTTTATACTTAAATTAGGGATTACAATTCTTGGTTGTAAATTCGTAGAACTTAGCATTGTTCTTAATTGGCAATGTTGTGCAACAATATCTTTGTCTAAGATAACTTTTTTATTTATGAGTAAGATAATTGGTAAAAAAAAATGTCAAACTAATGTTATAGCTTAGCATTTAAAACATTGAGCTCATAAATAAAATAAACATAGTTAAACAAATATAAAAAATATATACACTCATCAACAACTAATGACACATTCCAAATGTTGTTTATACACTTTTTCTGAATCTACTGAAATCTCAAAAAGTGCGGTAAAGTAATTCAAAATATCGGTAAACTATACAACTAAGACTAACAAATCAGTTAAATTGGAGTGAATTTTATCATGCGTATGCATTTACTTTTGTATATTCATGTACTTAAACAATTAGAAACTAAATAAATAAGATGAAAACCATCAGGTCAGATATTTTACATGCTAGGTTGGCCTGTAAAAAAGAATCGAGGTGGTAGATATTACTTTGCACAAGACATTCAATGATATTGGCTGCCGTTGTCGAATATGTTCGACCCTTGTCGTGGTTATGGCATGACGCTTACATCTTATGGTATACTATCCCGGAAATTAACTGGAATATCGAGGTATGTGTGATCATTGTTAATATTGAATAGTTCAATTTAATATAATGAAGATTTATGCATTCGCTTTGACAAATTCAATTACGTAGAAAGGTAATGCAACTATGCTAAGCTTTAGTATTGAATCTGTTATATTTTATCATCACAGGAGCGAGCTGGTCTAGTGGTCTTCGTTCCCAGTGGTACCGGGTTCAAATCCCTCCAAATCACCAATGAATTTCATCTAAGTGAAACTTATGCAACCCATAGGTCTATTACTGTAAAAAACAATTCCGGCTCGTGCCTATCGTCTTAGGAGATAAAAATATATTTTATCATTCCAAAACAATATTTAAAACATGCTATTAAAATAAAGACTCTTTGTTTGCGATACCTGTGAAGTTATTAAAATAACCGCTTCTTCATTGAAGAAAAATAAAATTTTAAGAATTAAAGTCTGACACATATTTCTTACGATCAAATAGCCTGGACACTTGGCTATACGTTGGAACTAATATTTTGCTTGATATAAGTTAGTACATAAAAAGTTAAATACAACTTTTTAATCAACACATACCTTACCAAATCCTTAACTACAATTAAGTCAAATGATAAGAATCTGGTTTTTTTCCCTTAACTTTCTATTTGCTGGTACGATAAATAGAATATTTATTTGAAACTTGTGCCGAGTAAACTGATCACATGGTGTTGAAAACAAAATGGCGGGCGTTTACCTTCTGAATACCAATGTCCTGATGAATACGAAAGCAATGAATACGAAAGTAAACTTTATTTTAGGTTGACATTCAATAATTTCTTTAATAGATTGAAATACCCCTAGAACCTCACACATATATATTTTACCTAATGCGATAGTTTTTACTAATTATATTAAAGGTTTAATTTCGTGATAGATGGTACCAGAAAAAAAAATAATTGTGTACGTAGATAGTGAGAAATAACTTAAAAGGGTTTTCACCACACTATGATGTTTTTGGCTGTATTACATACGTTGATTGGTGGCTGAAAGTTACGTTTTGCTGGCCATGACAGCTGTCATCGTAATTTGGGGACCGAACAGGTTTTTACAGGCCGGGGCCGCAAAATCAGCTGTCCGCTTACTTACTTAAAACATGAATGCATTTTAAATACACAATCAAAATCCATAGCATTGCAATAGAATTGTGTTATTGTCACCGTTGCCTAGCAACTATTTATTTTTATTTTTGCTGATTCCTCAAATTATTTCTTCACATAACCTTATAGTTGTAGTTGTGTTGACTATCAGTGTGCATTATTATAGTGGTGAATAGTGGTAATAGGGTAAAGTGTGGTGAAAAATAGCGTTCGTACCACGGCCCGAAATGGTTTTGCAGCTCTCGATCGATTTAAGTTCTCGACTTCGTCTCGAACTTAAAAACTATCTCGAGCCGGCAAAACCTCATTTTCGGCCCTAGGTACGAAATATACTATTATTTTCCTAACCAATTAAGAACAAAATTACTACGCTTCCATTTTCTATCAATGAAATTTATACAGCATGTGTTAAACATATTAAGGAAACTAATTGCTAAATAGAAAAAAAATACGGGTTAAAATATGTTAAACATATTTATATGATAAAGATAGTTTTATTTTTCGTAGAAATATGTCTTTGAACTGCAAAAAATCTATAACATTCGTAAGCCTACCTCATATTATTTAAAAATACAAAACACGTAAAAACGATTGAACGTTGGCTATGCCAAATAAATTGTTTGCTGATGCTAACTAAAAAGAATTAAAACAATAATTTTCATGCTAGTTCGCTATATTCTATTATAGTTACCATGAGTAAACATTTTTACCACGTACTAAAAGATTACTTGATTAACATTAATTTTAAGACTAAATGTTATATTTCAATCCATAAAATAGGACCTAAACACGGCTTGTTTTAAGATGACATAAAATCTGAGACAGATTGCTGAACGAAATTATATTGTTGATCATCAGGCGAGCAGGGGAATTAGTGGCCATAAAAAGGCCAGATTCATCCATTTACCTCTGCAGGCGTTATTTATTTAGGACGTTGCCGCTACTTTGCCTTTTTTGTGAAATCAGTAAAATAGTATTAACTTGTTTATTTGATTTCTTCTTAATATTATATTTGTATAACCACCATTGAGATATGTTACACTGTTCCATTTATAACACACATCAGGAAATATGAATTAATTACTTTAACCGAAAAAATACCTAAAAGACGTTTCAGTTGAATCAAATGATTTTACAGTAAATTTAAGTTGTAAAAAAGGTTGTGTGACTGTGTTTATGAAAAATATATTGTTGCTAAAACAACACAAATATAAATACGAAGGTATTTAAATAGCGTCAAATACACGTCAAATATACCTCAAATATAAGTTTTCTATCAGGCAAGAATATGTTAATTCCCTTTAGACTAGCAGCCTTTTGGGTGGATGTCAAATGAATATTAACTGTTAACACATTCGCTGCAACTAAAAAACAAACAAAAAATAGAAAAAAATTCTCTTTTTGGCTCATTTCTCTTCTGGCAGATATCGAATACATTTTACATAAAATTGCAGTACTTGTGGCTTAAAAGGAATTTAGACTTGAACGTATAAACTAACATTTGGAATTCGTTTATGAATACATTATTCAAGTACATAAGATTACTTTGTAAAGATTATGAATATTGGTGATTATCACTGTAATCGGTTTGCGTATAAACCTTTATAGCTGACCCTGCTGCCTCTAAACGCAATACAACATTGTGACCAGCTGTTTGCATTGTAATGGTTTGTTTTATGTGTCTATCAGCTGTTAAATTTTATCATTCGGTCTTATGTTATAACTATAAATGTTTGTTGAAACATGAAAACTAGATAAATGATGTCAAATAATTAATTTATTAAAGAATATGTTTTTTAGGTTTTTTAAACACTAACTGTGTCTAGTCAAGTCTTGTTTTGTCGAAAAGGACGTGTTGTTTTTTTAACACGGTATCTTTAATATTTCATTGTTGGCAGTTTATAAAGGGTTCCACTGAATCATGATCGCATTTATTATTTTATGACAAAGTAAATTACTATAAAGTTGAGTTTGAAATAGCTTTGGGTACCTTTAAAATACAAATTAATTCACAAAGATCAGTCGGGAAATTACTAAATTATGAATAAGTAAATAAAATAATAAGTATTAAAAGCTAACGAATATTTAGGTTTTTTTTTACCGTTTTGTAGAGCTTGAAAAAGAAATTATTTAGTATATTGAAGCGCTGATGTACGCTTACGGTCACGGAGAAAATTCAAATTTAAAATTCCCACGTTATTCTTATGGAGAAAATTAAAACTGTTGTTGTTTACTTGTTTATGGATATTTATTAATAAAATTTGGCAAATTTATTTATTTCATCCAATAGTATTGACGTATGGTCAGAAAACCCTTTTTACCTTCCCCGTAGCAGCAAACCTAAGCACTCGTTAAATCTATTTTTTTTTTTATTGGGAATACATTTTATGTCTTACTAGCTGTACCCGCGGGCTTTGCCCCGCTTAACTTCATAAGTATTCGCATGGCTCAATCACGTCCTGGTTGAAGTTCGTTCGCTACGCTCACTCACCTTCAGGTTGGAAATCGTTCGCTGCGCTCACTTATTTCAGGTTAGCTCGTTCGCTACGCTTACTTGCCTCCAGGTTGATGTTCGTTCACTACGCTCACTCACCTTTTGGTTGCAAATTAGCTGTTGTCATACTTTTAAAAAAGTCATCCCTTTTATTGTTTATAATACAGTACTTTTATAAGGTTTTTATGTTTTAATATTTAACATTGGAGAATTTAAACGTTGTTAAGTGCACAGGTGTGCTGCGATTGGGGTTTAATACATTTGGACTTATTCAAAAGTAAAATAGTTTTCTGTGCTGCAATCTGTAGAAACACTGTGGCACTATTTCAAATCATGACTAATGCTAATGCAGAATGTTGTAGTTATTCAAACGTACAAAACAGTTGGTGAAAGTAAACATCTGCTTTTAAATTATATTTATTTGTAAACATTCTAGATCAAAAAGTCTGACATTGGCCCACTTAAAACCCACTGGGGCAGAGCCCTTTCGACGGATCTGCACCGAACTTCACTCGAACAATCCTTGAAAGATGCTTAATAATGCCTGAAAGTTTCATTACAATCTGTCGAGCGGTTTCGAAGTCCATAACGTATATACACACACATATATATATACATAGTTCCTCTTTTATAGATATAGATTTATGGAAATATTTTAGTAAAAATGTAATCAGACAAGTTGAAATTCGCTTAGTCTGCAGGTTTGCTGCGGTAGGGGTTTTATATAATTATCATGGGACGTGCTTGATGTAATGATGTGCAAAATTTATGTGATAAAAACATGTTTTACGTTTAATAATTTATATTAATAATATGCAAATAAGTACATGTTAAACTATTTAAAACACCTAATTAAAACACTATTTAGTAATAATACAGTTAAAATATGTTGGTTTTAAATTTTTTTTACAAATATTATTATCGATGTATGACCAGAAATAAACGGTACATTTTCGTTACAAATCTGCGTTAATGCAATTAAATCAATTATTTTCCTTTCAATTATATCATAAAGATATTGATGTTTGCCTAATATGTTTTTGGACACTATTGCATAATATGTTGGTACGTATTTACTAAAAAATGTTCTGAAATAGCCAGAGACATATTAAGTAGTTATATTTTTATTGTGAGTAGTTTACAGTTGACCTTTGAAAAAAAAATATAATGGCGAGACATTAAGCTGCATAATCAAACCAATGTATGGTAATGAGTCATAGCGTGAAATATTTAAAATATTTGCTTTCGCGACTGATTTTACTTTAAGGATTTTCAAGTAATAAATTATCTTGGTCTGTACGAAAACAATGAAATGTTGACAAATTTATTTTTTGAAACACCAATGATCTTGGTGACGTATTCAAAATCAAAATTTTGTAGGTTTTCTTACAGAATTTATAGTTTGAATTTTGTAAATAATTCTAACTAAACACTCCTAGGGATTATATTGGTCGTTTGAAATTCCAAAATAGCATCTGCAGGAGTATTCTATAAGCATTTGCAAATTAAGGGAGGTGAAGACAAAAAGTTGCCAACTAAACCAACAACTATTTTTTAATCAAAATAATAAATCAAGACTTAAGTCTTAGACGCAATTTATATTTATCTGAGATTCACAGTTAATTAAACAATCCCTCTCCCACTTCATTAGGCTGTGAAACACTGATATCCTCGATTGTATTTGTAATAACCAAAGGAATAATTAATATTACAATGGTATCAGTGATTTACGTGAATTTGATACTTTGTTAATTTTAGGTTTAGTCAAGTAGTATTAAACGTGATATCGTTGACGTATGGTTACTCACAATTTGCCTAATTGCAACCATATATCTTGTATTAAGATGATATTTATTCGAAAATAATCCTAAATTTCTAAAATGTTTTACATATATCTGGATATATTTGTTATTTGCATATTGATTGAACAAGTTATTTATTTTGTAGGACTAATGAATTCTAGTCTAGTATACATAAAGTTTTTTATCTCTCTAGCAAAATGATGTAAATTCACCTTAAGTTTAAGCTAAAGAAAGCAACGCTAAGTTTTGGAGGAATACCAAATGGGTATTCACTGTCCAAAAATGGTAATGTAGGTAGTTAAGGTGACTATAAACTATGGAAACAATGGCTTTTTACCGCCAGAAGTAAGACACTGTATACCAAAAACAGGGGAACTGGGTAACATTTTGTTATCATAAGTTACATCATCAGTTAAGTTTATAAATTCTCTAAAACCATTGGCAATTATGGATCGCTATGGAAAATATGGTTGTAGCCTGGTTAGTTTGATTATACATTCAAAAGTCATTTTGTACAGTCTAGTTAGAGTAAGTGTTTAAAATACAGAGAACTCTCCTTGCTACAAATTTATGCTAGATGTTTGGTGCTAAATTCACTCTCAGAGAATTTGGGAATAATGTCATCCACCGATGGATTAGGACTACCATAATAAATTCCCCGTAGAACTATCTTGCGTGTTATAGAATAAGAAAATTCAATAGGAAACTATGAAACCTATAAACGATAAAGAAATGTTTGGATATAATTATTTGCTGGTTCTTGACTTATTAAGAGGATCTATCCTTATTACAAACCATTGTAATATTTAAAAACCTTTAAACTTGGGAAACATATTTCAAGTATATGGGCCACTAAATTGTTTTTTTTTATACTAGCTTTTAATGTTTTGTGTTCTCCGTTGAAATAGATTTTTTTCTATAATTAAATCGGTTAAGCTAATGTGGATAAAATACACCCAGTCCCCATCGCGTTTTTCCCACGCAGATTGAACGTAAATGGCTAAATGTTTGATTAAGCTAGTTTAGAGAAAATAAGTTAGTTTGATTCGTTGATTAATCAATATCTCGGTGAATAAAAACGTATAGAGGGTTTTATTCATCCAACCCCAATTAAACTTCTTAATTATTTAAAAATGGATTACATCATATGTCTTGCAAAACAAAAAGATTATAATTTAAGACCCAGACAGTTGGTTTTTATTTACTTTTATCTTTTGAAATTAGTTATATCATACAAGTTGGACTACTTTATTTTTATGGAGCTCAAATACGGATGTGTAAATATACAAATCCTTTCATGTGTAAACTACAATATTAAGATTAAGAAACTCTTAAATTCAAGACCATCAGTATAGGTTTATATAAATCTTGGTTTAAGAATGTTGAACATTATTTTGTTAAACTTAGATTTTTCTAGAGATAAATAACATTTTATGTGTATTTAACGTAGTATTTCTTTCTGGATACATCCTTTTGAACAAGAGAACTTTTCTTGTGAAACACTAGCTGTTAGTAAAAATGCTATATCACGGGACATTAAACTAAGCCAAACACAAAGACCATTAAGAATGCAGGTTCAGAGATTCGCCTTCTAATAAATTTTCATAACCTATAAAACATTTTAACGAAGCTACTATGAATTTCTTCTAAATCTATAATAATCATTTTTTTAATTAACTATAGAGTTATATGTATTTAATGATACAATTATCTATAAAATTATATGGTAAGAACAATATAATATATACACGATTCGAATTATTCTTCTAGCATTTTGTTTACAATTTCCAACAACCTAACATGTGTTTGGTTCATTTATTAAAATACAGATATTTTTTCTTCGAAATAAAAGTTCACTTTTTTGCTTTCCCAAACATGTTCGTGGTGTCAGTATTTTCAAAAACAGATAAAAATAATTTGTTGATAAACAGACTTATTCTTTATGGTTTTATAGATTGTTTGCGTCATCAATTCAATGGTGAAAACACGCACACACCTCCGTGTCGCTAACACTAAGATCATTTTGGTTGCCGGAAATGAACTGCGGGCCTCTGACTGAATGTTTATGTGACCAAAACACGAGAGAGCGCAAGGCTGGATTATGATATTATGTCATGTAGTAAGTAAGCAACCATAACACTAGCGTATGCTACAATTACGGTATAGTAAGTCTGATAATAGATTAACGTTTTGTAGATAGACTTTTAGTGGGAGTGAACTGGTCTAGTGGTATAGTTTGGAGTGTGTTCTCTGACATTCCGGGTTAGATTCTTTCTGAGTAACCATTTTTAGCCACGCGCTAATGCCACACTCATGTGCAAAATGTTTTTTGGGCTAGACCATAGTGCCCAAGGAAGTGAATAAGGAATAAGAGAAGTAGAAGTTCTCTAGCAGAGTGAAAATTATTTTTACATTATAATTAGATTTTTCATTTTCTAGATAGGTGGGCTATGGTAGCTTAAGTCATACTGTTAATCTACTAGTTAATAGAATCACTATAATAAAAGGACCGTTGGTGGAATTTAGTATTTAAAACTACGATATAAATCCTACATGAACCAATAGATCTACTGCAGCCTTGTAAATACTGCGATTCGTTTTTAATAATAAGACTTACTCGTTCACCAGTCACCTAAACCAGTAAAAATTTTGAATTTGTCAAAATAACTAGATAGGAAGAAATCTTAACGAACATTTCATAATCATTTAAACAATTGTTTCTGCTGTAAAGAACCTAATCGTATAAGGGTTTTTGTATAACCATTTATCAGGTGTTAAATTTCATTCTATCAGACCTCCTAAGATTTTAAGACCTTACTTTATTGAAGTAAGCTGCCTTTTTTTTATAAAACGGAGCAATAATATAGAACAACATGTTAAATATAATTTGGTTCAAATTGGTAAAATGGCATGAAACAATTGTTATTCAGCAATAGGAGCTATAATAATGAAATGAAATAAAAAAAAAAACTTTTGCTCGGTTATAGTTATTGTGACGGTAAAAATCACAAGTAGTTGAAACACAATTCTGATATATAGTATTTCTACAAATATGCCTATTTACCCAAAGACATTTTTTTACCTTAAACTGTTTACAAGACATGAAAATAATATATAACTAAACATAGAGCAATAAAGCCCTGAGGTTATAAACCTGTGCGTGTACTATAATTTAGAACTACCTGACGTTAAAGAAAGTCAGTTATTCATTTTCAAAAACCCACAAATTTATACAAACATTTGGGACAAGATAAATGTATAATTCAGTAGGGCTTAGTGCCGATTGTGTTTATTTTTATAGCAACAACTTAGAACTTTATATTAAATAATAATCCCTGTTTATATATCATACAACAATTTATTACTTTTATCTCATGCTGATTTAAAGCGCAATGGCATACAATGTAAAAGTGTATTTAGAAATTCTTTTACGTATTTATTTTAAAAATTTGCTATTTAGTTGAGGTCCTTGTTCTCTTATTCCATGCAAATATTTCCCCGTAACTCTTTTTCGCTTTAACCTTTTTGTGGGGTTTTTCTGTGAACCACTTTATTCCTTGTTTTTCAGCGTAGCAAATGGCAGAACACCGGCTGGGGAATTCTAATTGGATATTTGAGAGACTATCTCCGCTGAAATAAAAATATAAAATAAACATTATAAATTAAAAATATCGCTCTCATTTTTATTTTAAACAAATATATGACGAGTTTGCTTCAAAAAGATAAGCAATTCTTTTACAGACAATCCATAAGTAATGCATCTTACCTTTCTTACATGTAAGAGCATTAATGAAGTATACACGAGCACAAAAGCCATAAGAGCAACCAGTACATTTTAATCCAAGCCATAAAATATATTTTTAGAATATTGGATTTAATATATTTTACCTTAAGTATAATTCGCTTGGAAAAAATTTAAAACCTTCATTTGACATATGTTTGGCAGTATTCATATTTGTATAGTTAAAAGAGCGGACAAGGAACACAAATACTGTTCGTAATACCGACAAATTTAACAGGAGCAGTTTTCATAAGAATTTTTTTCAATTTGTACCCTAATGCTGGGCACACCTTTTTAAGGAGAGAATTATACAATAAATAAAAATGAAATTTTCTTAAACTATCAAGTGATAATAAATATTTACCTCGCTGTCCAGCCCATGCATGGATTTTCCCATCTTTCTTTCGTATCATATTCTAATATCCAAGTATTTGTGTTATCAATCCCTTGCTGCATGACGTTCTTGGATCTCTGTGAAATCCTGGCAACTCGGTGTCGATAGCCTGGTTGTATATCTAGGACTAGGTTTTCCTAAAGAAAGTAAAATATTAATGGTTTAGTTTCAATAGCCTTATACAGTATGCAACTATCTCTTTGTGGAGTTATCAACAATAAATTACCAAGAGATTGCGGTATATTTAGTGGTTTCTAGGTCGACAATCTTTTTACTTATGGTTTGCAAAAATCTCACATTTGTGAACATCCTATCTAATTCATGAATGTAAATTATTTCTAGACTAAATAATTATCTAAACCTCTAAATATATTTCAAAACTATTCAGAAACTTTGTTATCTTTCCAAGGATAACGATCTGTCTTGTTGTACTTATTTGCTCATTATTGATGGAATATAAGATTTACTGTGATTATTATTATTACTTTTTTTACTTTATTTAATTGACAATCTGTTCAAGTTGAACAATAAGCAAATGATATAAATATTAATACAACATTAGCTTGAAGAACATGAGCTAGTGATTGACCACTGTCAACACTAGCTTACAAAGAGAAATTTTGATAACACAGCCAAATCTGAATGGGAGGTCCAATATCGTATGTCGCTTCAGTCTGTAAATGGTGTTGTGATTGTCCAATAAATTAAGTGCATACTGTGATTATGAATTATTAAGCAAATTGTAGTTGTGAATTATCAGCTGACGAATAATTTAAGGTTTTTATACGTTTTGATGTTTTTGTTGTCATGTTAAATAATCATCGTAGAGTTCGATTTGTGGTTTTAAGTGAAGAACAGAAAGCTTGTTATTTGTTGTTAAGATCTTTGAGGCATAAAATATAAATATGTTGGAGAAATCACAAAAAAATAAATTTCTTTAACACAAACTACATTAGATATAGGTTAATATGTATTAACATTTACTTGCAGGCGATATGAAATATTTCAGTTTGGAATAACACTTCAAAAATCCAATATGGTACAATTACCATACATATTTAAGTTTCTCACACAGATACTTATTTTACCAGATACGTTCAACTATAAGAACACAAGTTCAGGATCCTATTTATTTTAAGGAACCTAAGTTAAAGAACCTAATATTTCTCACACTATAACATGATTTTGTTAAATTGCTTACCATGTAGTTTGGAATCGTAAACTCTGGATCTCGTCGTTTAATTCCATGCACCTCTTCTTGTTCATTTAACTTCCTGACTTCCCTAAATTTTAAAGGGTCTTTCTTGGGAGCTTTGCTGAACATTCTCACATTATGCATTTTGATCCTTTAAAAATGTTTAAATGGCTATGTACTCGTATGATAATATAAAACTAGTTATAACTTTTTTGTTATTTGATTTTACGTTTTGATTTGAATATTCTTAAACGGAATCATGCTTTTTCGAACTATTATTTTAATAAACTACATACGTCATTGGAAAGATAATATTGCAAATGTCCTGCTGGATTGTAAGAAGACAACCGATAATCATTTTGAAGCCACAGCAGAAAACTATCAAAACCTCCAGAAATTGGCCGAAAACCGAGCCTAAGACCTGATATACAGTTCGAATTACTAATTTGGTATAACATAACATCTGATCCTACACTCATCCTTCACTCATATTTGGGTTAAAATACGCACATAGTGGTGTTCCCATCTTAAATAATTGATAATTGATAATTGATCAGCAAATGCTAAGAAAAATGCTGGTTGCTTAGAAAAATACCGTATATAATTTAAACGATTCACTTGTGTTTCCGTTAATAATAGTACCTTAATACTTTAATACTTTTAATACTTTAATATACTTTTCAATGAAATGGCAAAGTAAATAATACCTTAGAAAAACATTAAGAAAAAGAAAAGTTAAAAATAAATGATCTTATTAGACGTAGTTTTTTTTCGTACAATAAAATAATATCAATATTGGTACTTATATGGTGTTATACGGTGGTCACCCTCATACAGCGCTCATACAGGTGGTTAGGTTTGGTTGGGTTATCATAAACAGAAAGTATGACTCATCTGGTATCGTTCGATTCATAGCGAAACGAGGAAAAGTCCTACCCACATATTTATGATAACCTAACCTAACCTAACCACCGTAGCGTGCTGTAAAATATGTGACCTCCATATACTATCAAAGTACATTAATATTTTTCATGTTTTATTTTCTTGATAAATTAACAAGCTATAAAGCTATAAGTCGTCAATGGTTTAGTTTAATTTTATATTTGCCTGTAAATACAAGACTTGAGCAGAATGTATGGAACAAAGCTATCATTGGTAGATAAATTACAATATAATATTGTTTTGAACAAAATAGTGACAAGTGTCAGAATCCGAACCCACGACGACATCGCACTGCCAGCATGTGATTGAGCCAATAACTTCTAAAATTATTGTAATATAGGCCTATCATTTTTTTTTCATTAAATTCGTTTAAACATATTCTGTTCATAAATACTGTCTATATTATATCATTGATTGACACAAAACACCAACTTACAAATTAAAGAAGAGCCGTCTACTCATCTTGATATTTTCAGTTTTAAATTTTGAAAAATAACCTTTCAGAAGATGTTTAGTTTCCATAGTTATTATTACACTTACTGTTCCATTTTCTACATACACATAACACGCAGCTAAAGTAAAAAGCAATAAATATTAAGTTTGAACATTAGATGAAGGCTTTCTTTAAACTTGTGTTAACACAAAGGATCGACAATAATGCACAAAAGGGCTAGCAGGTGACAATGGCCCGAAGTAACTTGTAACTAACTTTGCCTCTAATCTCAGCGAGCCAGCTTAGAGCGCAATGCCTGTGAAAGTTTGATTACAAGTTTTTATGAAATATCTTACAAGTTACTAAACTTGAATAAGATTACTTTGGCTAGCAGGTTATGTTCATAAACCTGTTGCCTTTTTCTACACATTTTAGTTGTTTGTTTGACAGTTAATAGTAATGTAAAATAATTTTTTCAGACTATAAATAGGCTAAATTTGGGATGAAAGTTATTAGTCACGATAATTATTCACACTTAATAGTAGTTATTTGCCTAATATGACAAGAACGCCACGTTTATTATCATTTGGATCAATAACCAATATTAACTATGTTTACTAAATTCATAAATTGATTTTTCTTAAAACATTTCAATGTTTGAGAGTTATTCCTATCCGTACTAACACATTTATGAGAAGTCTTTTAACGTCCATGTAACAACTCTGATACGATCCCTTTTACTACTTAAGGTAAAGTAGCCCAATCCTTATAATTGCATGGTATATTACAACTGTCTCATTTTAGCCATACGTGCCTTTGACACTTCTCAGGGATAATCTTTATTGGTTATCTGTATATTACATCGACAAAACTAATGGTAAATTTGTTTGTTACAGATAAAATGACAACTATTTCGCTAGTGCTGCCTGTGCTCTTCGGGCTGTTATCTGGTAAGTTTAATTAATTGTGAAAATACAAGTTTCATTTTACTTCCTGGTCTGTATGCATGCATAACGGTCATTGTTGAGAAAGTATTGATTTCGCAATAGTACGCAACTATTGAAGAACAATTTGAATAAACATCAAATTGCAATGGATATAAAATGCAATTAATTTATAGTTGTTAACGCAACTATCGCGTAAAGATAGTGTTAACGACACGATTAGAAAATTTAAGGTACGAGCCTTGGCGAATGCCTTAAAAACTTCTACGAGTGTCGTTAACACTATTTACGCAAGTTGCGTACACTAATTTACCTACGACAGTGTTTTAATTACTAAAAACCACTACTCATAACATTTAAAAGAGGTTATGTTTCCGTTTAACCTCTCATTGCCACTGACAGTGATGCAACGAAACATGTACCAAACACTAATTGCACCGCTCAACAATTAAATTGACTTGAACAGCCGATTAGCTGACGTTGGAATCATTACAATTTTACTTCTTCTCTCTCAATCCTTGAACCTCATTGGTCCGTTGCCCGTTTTGTTATAAGTAAAACTATGCTGTTATGAAAATAATCAATGCTGCTAAGTGAAACCTTTAAATTCTAAGGACTGAGCTGAAACGGGGCTTCTTTTTTGGATGGCAATATCCGTTTTCGGCCTCTTGAAACAAAAAAATGGTTTTGAAGTTATGCGTGTGTGTTGATGAGTACAGAGCTAGTGACTACACCTGTACACAGATTTTAATGAAATTATGTATATGGGTACCATCCATTGTATCTTGAGTGAATTTAGATTTTTGGGAAATGTTATTTGTAATGGTGGTCCTCCCCCCCCCCAAAAAAAACCATAAAATAACGGAAGAATCTGGTTTTATACCTAGTTTTGATGACAACCATTTTCTTTATAAAAAAAAAAACCTCGAAACCAGCAAAATCCCTTAAAATAAATACCATAATTAACTTATTTTTGATTTCTTTAAATTAATAACTCTTATTGGTTGATTATATTTGAAAATTGTACTACGAAAATTAATTATTTTAATTTATTATATAAAACATATTTGAAAAATATCAATAGAAACAAAAGGTATTCTCGAACAATTCATAGCCTATTTCAGTACAATAATTTTCAAATATCTGTTTAGATATTGTTCAACGAATAACACTTTTAATCTAAAGAAACGTAGCCTAATTTTAAAATAAAAAAAGAATTATGAAAACAATTTTAGCCTTTACCGCAGGTGAGGGTTTTCACAGGTATTCAATATTCAATATTGAATATCCATCACAATCCATCATTAAGCTATTGACACCCAGACAAAGGTGATTTAGACGCTTCTTTCCAACAACATAATCAAAATGTGATAAATTATTTTGCGGTGTTTAATATTAAACTTTTGTACTAATTTATATTGAAAGAAAATTGAAATCAGTCTAAATGAATTGGATTTTGTTGAACAAACAAAAGTAATGAAATGAAATAAAATAAAAATGAAATGAAATGAAATAAAATGAAATGAAATGAAATGAAACTAAATGAAATGAAAGAAACGAAACGAAACTAAACAAAACGAAATGAAATGAAAATCGTTTATTTTTTCAGGCAAAGTTAGGGCCACATGGCCCTCTCTTACACTTAACCTGATAAGTAGTGTGTATCATGTAAGAAAAACGTATACACTTTTAAACTATTTTAGTATTTTTTAAATGTTCAGTGGTTTTCGTTCACGTTTTCATTTTACTATAAACCCCAGTGTATAACCTTCCCTGAAGCAGCAAACATAGGTACTTGCCTAATGATATTTGAATATGAATTAATGTATTTGAGTAAGTGAGGGAAACTCAATGAGAATGGAAATAAGCGTAGTCTGTAGGTTTTCTGAGGTGGGGAATTTTTTTTTCCAAACCACGTGCGAATGACAGTCACAGCAAAAAAACTATGAGTAAAGTTTTATGTTTAAGGCTAAGGTTCAAAACAGAGTTGGTAAAAGCATTTTTAAATGTTTTTAAAACGGTCTGAAGTCTGAAGCGCTTTTACTGCAGAACAATGAGGAAGGTCTTTGACTAATGATCTAAGAACACCGATTGTTACTCAGCAGAATCAAAATTAATGATGTTGAAACAGTTTCTCTTCTCTTTATTCGTATTATGAATTGCTATTATGAGAGTCTTTGTGGTGAAAAGTTATTTACCTCTTGAATGGTTAGAAAATAAAAACATTGTTCATTCTCAGGTTTCTTCTCGTAATAGAGGTTCATTCTCATAATGGGTTTTAAGGTTAAAATACTAAAGCGTTTCAGAATACTTTGTTTGTTTTATTGATCTTAAAAAAAGAAACATTTTAACGCTTTTTTCAACCTAACTACAATTAATCATAAAAAAATAATTATTTTTGCTATTTTAGGACATTTTCCGTTCATTCACCACCACTAGTAGAATGTGGTTAGGTTAGGTTAAGTTTTTCCAACTATACTAAACTCTATACTAACCTAAACAAAGTTTAATTCACTACCACTTCTATTGCTAATAATCTAATGCTTTAAAAAATAGTGGTAGTGAATTGACGGAAAAGGTCCCCATTTTAATCATTGCTCTTATTATGACAGGCTTATTTAGTTGGTAATAGGTGTATATGTTTACAATTAGCATAAACTAACTATACAATGTGGAAATAAAGTAACCAAACTTTGATTAAAGTTACTGGTTGTAAAAACAATTTTAAAACACCATTTAGTAGTGCACTACCTCCTCAGATGGACGTCCTGCTAAGAGTCAACAGAACATAATATAAAAAATATTATGACATACACTTTGGGTTATTTTCTTTCCTTTTTTGGAATGTTTAACCGTCCTGATGCTTGTTTGCTACTTTGTACAGTATAACTCTATTCAAAACACGTAAAATAATATTCACAAGGGTTTAAAAAGTATATAACCATTAAATGTTTTTAGTTTAAAACTTACACTGCAGTATACATAAAATCTTTAAAAGTTTTTACCTCTCGCTCGTAAAATCTCAAAGTGTGCTTTCTGCTTTGTTATAAAACTCTAAATAACCCCGGAATCTCAGCTCATTTCTCCGAAGTAGAAAGTTTAATGTCGTAAGAAATTGCATGAGTGTTATAAAACTTTAAATTGACAGAGACGAAGTGTAGCCCAGGTGACTTTTCTCTTAGTTTCGCGGAGAAATACATTTTTCACACATGGGAGTCGCTTTAAACAATATTATAAAGTGTAAAGTTTTTCTCAAGTTTACTTAGGCCAATGTAATTTTTAATCTGTTTCTTGTATAAAATTATACATCCTAGATAAAATTGAGCTGATTAAGTGGGTAAGTGCAAGGATTTGTTTTCAGATGTCCCGGGATCAAATCATGCCAAATCAACAAAGTTTTTTTTTACTTTGTGATAATGAACAGACTCCATAACCTGAAGTAACGGCTTTGAGCTATAACCTTAAGTTCTGGATGTATTCTTTCTTTTATAGTCACAAAAATGCTGTAGTCCTATCAGGGAGCTATCTGGTCTAGAGTTAGAGCCCTGAAGCCCAAGGTCCCGGGTTCAAATCCCACCTATCACTAGAAGATTTTATATATGTGATAATGCCACAACTTCTAGGTCTAGACTGAAGTAATGTGTAAAACAGTTCCAGACTAGAACATAGCACCCTAGAATATGACAGTAGGAGAAAAAACTATAATTTTTTGTCTTGTTATTCTGGAAAAAATGTAACTTGAACCATTGAAAAACAATGTTATGGCATGCAAATTTACGTTATACAGTATTACGTTGTGCTAATATTATTATGTTAAGGTACATCACCAATGATTTTGGAGGTTTTTCCTTTTCCAACCAGTGACGTGCCCTAGTGGGCAGAAAGTGAGGCTGTAATTGGTGTCAGATGTGGGATGCGAGGGCTCTCTTCTCGAGAGGTCCTTGTTATTTCGCACAATTAGAGCTTGCCCCTTGTGTCTACCCCCCCCCCCCATCCAACCCCCCCTAGGTGCACATCAGTGTTTGTTCGAGCGTGCCTCGCCCCCGGAAATACACGGGCACGCTCCTGACTCGTGCGGTCTTTATGTACTTGTCAACCTTGAGGAGGTTTGAGAGGGCAATTACATATGTTGGGAGACAGATGTTTCATTGGAGTTGGAACTGAGTTGAGAATTTTTAAATTTTGAGAAGGTTTTGTCTATGATGGTTGAATGGGATATAAAATAAGTTGTTGGAAGTATGTTTCCATTTGTCTGGTATAAGAAATAAAGTTTGTGTAAGAAATCTTACCCGGTTTTACTGACTAAATTAATTCCGTAACTCAATTATGGTGATTTTTTTGCAGTATTAAAGGGAAAGTAACGTCTACCTTTCACTTATATCACAAGTTGCTAACCAGTTATTTATTTGAGGATATCGAGATGATTCTCGAAACATAAGTAAGATTCAGACGATTTTTGCTAAACAGGTTTTGTTTATGTATGCAACATAGAAGCATATCCATAACTACCCATAACTGTTAGCTTAGAACGTATAATGTAACATCGATGCCATAATTTGTGATTAGTATCTTATTTCGTAAATCGACCCTGCGGAATTGAGAAAGAAGAATGCAATTACAATTTAAACTAAATCAAATGTAACGGCTTTTTTGTACTTGTTCTTATGTGGCATTGAAAAATAAATCAACTTAACATGAACACTTTTTTGTCACTTATTTGTCAAAACTATGATACCGAACTTTTTCGAGAAATTCTAGATGAGTTTATTTATTCCCAAATAAAGTATGAATAGCTTGGGGTAAAAAATTAAATTCGACTTTTAACAAAACCTGTAATTCTTTAAGTAGCCTATTTATTTATTCAGGTTTTGAATAGCTCAGAATAACTCAGGCCACTTGGGCAGTGATGTTCTAAACTAAACATGATTTTCAACCATCTTTTTGCACTAATAGATTTAAGATCATGTCCTTTAATACTTGCAAAAATCTATATTTACCAATTAAAAAAATAAACGATCTTACAGTAGGCTATATGTAAGCATATGGCAAGCACACGTAGGACCAAAAATGAATTGTATATTCCAGACTTATTAATGATCAAATAATTCAATAATGAATTATCCTATAAAAGAGACACTCTTTTTTAAAACTGTTTATATAAAAAAATGTTTATAACTGTGATCCATATAACACATATTAACAGCTTTGCGATGGATTTCCGTAACTTACATCTCACTGCTAATCTAAACATTATGAACAATTTTTGATACATGCTGTACTTTAACTTCAAATGATTCTCAAATGTAACCTTATCACCCCCCCCCCCCCCCCCGTAACTCTGTTATATTTATTTATGAAAAAAATTTAAAGTAATTAAAAACACTGGTCACTGAAGATTACATTACACTTGTAACCATATTTCCTAACAAAATAACAGGTTCTCGTAAATCTAGTATTACAAAATCATCCCTCAAACCCTATATCTGTTCCAGAAGGAGCGATGCTCTCCAGACACGCCCAGGGACCTGTGTTCCTCCAGGAACCTCCCCCGTGGGTAGAGTTCTCCAACTCCAGTGGAGCCGTCCTCAGCTGTTCCGCCCATGGGAATCCGCCCCCAGACATCCGGTGGATAGATGCCTCGGAGAAGGAAGTCTCTCACATCCCTAGACTAAGGTGGGTACTGCAAACATGTATATTATATTGGTTTGATATTTCAGTTCCAGTTCGGATGACTCCAATAAGGTGTGCACAACTTCTTGCGTTTCAAAAAAGTTTAAAATCTTGTCTGTAGCAAGACCAATCTATGCGATACCTATTAACATACAATAAATTAAACTTCCTGACTTTCTTGATCTACCGTAAGGAGTGATATACCTAACTCAACTAGGTTATAATATTATTAAATAAGGAGCCTGTTTAAACCCGGTTTATATAAATATTTACATCTCTTTATTTACAATCTGAGTGGTTTTGAAATTCAAACTGAAGGGAAATCTGTTAAACAGTGCTAATATAAATCATTATAAAGAAAGTTGGTCATCACCACCTAATATTTGTAAGCGAGCTCCATAAACAGATTTAATGTAAAGGAGGCGAAGTCCTAAATGAAATTACCTTTTTTGTTCCCCTGCTCTATTATATTCTTTTAAGTGACACCTTAATCGTAAATATTGGTTATGTAAAACGGCTGAAAAAGGGGCGTAACAGAGAAAGACCTTATTGTATTTCTTGGATAGTTATAACTGCATTTTACTATAAGAAAGTTTAAATTTTAATGCATAGCATTTAACAATATCCATTGAATTTGGTCAATGCCAAAATTGCGGTTAGTTTGGTTGTGGTTGTGTTTTTATTTTTCTTATATTTTAACATAATTGAGTATTTTTTTATCAGTTTAAGTAGCAGTAAAAAAAGCTTGGGTAGCTGTGGCAATGAATATAAACCAACTGCAATTTTATTTAGTGTTTTGTTTGTTTGTTAAATTTTGTAAACTGTAAACTAGAAGAGAAAAAATGCGTTACAAAAACACTATTCAAATAATAAAAAAATTAGTAGTCTAAGTAACATGAATAAAGAATTATAGACGACACGAATAACTGTAATATATTGAAATATTAAACATTGACGTAACTTAAAGTGTAAAAAAGTCAGTAATCAAATGAATGTTTAAACAATGAAGTTTTAAAGCTGAAAGCCATTTAATAGCCTCTGGAGAATAACAATTTGCGGTTGGATTATGAAAGTGGTTTTATTGTTATCGTCAGCCCTTTGCTTCAATTGACAGCTGATTTATTTAAATAAAAGGTCTTGTTATAGTTCTTTTATTTTACTAAAAGAAGTATATTTCATAAGGCTTCATTTCCACAAAAAAATCATTATTCTTAAACGATTTCGTTGAAGTTTGAGTTAAATTGTGCATACTTCTTGATTACTGCTTTGGTTTGATATTACTGTATTTTATGTTTGTACATTACGTTGCTAATATGAAAAGATTAATCTTATTTTGAAATATTTATTTATTTTATACAATTTTAGTTGTCCATTAATTGCGTACTATTCATGATTGTTTGCCTTTTGTTTGCCCTATTTTTTTACAATTATATTTGTTATAATATTAACGAGGACGAGTGAAATTTTGAATCAAACTTCACTGATGTGTTAGGAGTTTTACACACACCATTTATTACAAATCAAAATACGCTATATCGTTAAGGTGATGATTGAGGTGATCCTCATACGATCCTGTCAAACACTATTTTTTTATTAAGGTTAGGCAATAAAAGAAATATAAAAAAATAATACACTATATGTTATTTTTAACCCATGAGAAATTATCAACTAGAAATTGTTTTTTATCGTATGTGGAAGTCTTTCAGTTAAATACTTGAGCCCTTCAATTCCATAAATAGAACTATAAATTTAAAATTATCATAAAAACCAATTTACATAATTTTAATATTTTTAAACACAAAATAGATACAATTATACGCCACAATATTTAATATTTATGTTAAAGGGTTTTATAAAATGTTGTAATCAGATTTATTTCTTCATAAACTGATATCAAAGGTTTATAAATAGATAACCTGTAAGTCGGGTTGTGGGTTTCAATGAAGCATAAAGAAGCACGTAATCAATTTCCCAGCTCAAAGTGAGCATTGGAGTATATTTTTCTATTCACTGGTCCATAAAGTACATCTTAAAGAAAATGTAATGTACCCTGGAGGTGAGGTTATGCAGCAAAACTTCTCAATGGTTTCCTGCTTTTGACCAGAAGATTATATCCATCTTTATCACAGTAGGTTCATGCTTCGATAAAGTTTTCGCGGTTCTAGGAATGGAATTCAGTAAATGCAATGCAAAAATTTTTATATTTACTACAGATTATTTATCATAATTTATATTTCATTGGAACCAAAATAACTTCTAGGGGTCAATCTAATACAGTTCACAATTAGTGTAATTAAAAGTAGCTAGGTTTTAATCTTTGTTTGATACTATGCAATCAATTCTGTGTCCATAACACCGTAATGCTATTATTTGGCTTGTTAACAATGCTTCTATACTTTAAGGTGAAAACTGGTTGCTGTATTATTACTGCGCCACTCACATTACACAAACCACTTAAAAGAGCCTAGATTATTTAATTTATATTATGCTCAGATTATTTATCAATAACCATCGTTTAATTCGCTATCTCAGTGTTTAAAACGTTTAATAATCCATTATACTAAAGCCGGGTTTTCCTAGGCACGGAGTCGGCGAGCGGAGAGAGGAACGCGGAGAGCGGACTCAGCTTGTCTTAGGCAATTTAATGTTACTGTTTTCCTAGAAGCGGAGCGGAATGCCATGTTAATTTCAATTCCGCTCTCCGCGTTCCTCTCTCCGCTGGCCGACACCGTGCCTAGGAAAACCTAGCTTTAGATTTTATCCTGAGAATGATATGATTCGATTGTGTGAAATTATTGGTAATGGTTCAAAACTAGACCATTCCTGTCCTAAACTATTAAGTTATTAATAAATAATCTAGCGAAAGATATATAATCTTGGGTATCGGAAAAATCTAATATATTATCTTAATTAATTTGTATTGATAACTATTTGCTCTAAGTAATCGTATGTAAACTTTATAATTAGATCGATGTATGATTTGTATATATCAAAACTAAACGCTAAGATAGCTAGTTTTAATTTTTATATATTGTTATTAATATGAAAAGTAAGGATAACGTGAAAACCACTGATAATTTAGATTTTCCATCTACACAATACGCTGTTTAACTGCGATGACCTTCTGTTTTAAAAGGCATATCTGCACCTACAAAACTATTACCACCAAAAGTGTTCCTAAAATTAGGATTACTTACTGAAGTAGCACTGTTTTACAAAACATCATTTCAAAATTACATTTCATTCAAGACCAGCATTGCTGGTTAAGAAATTAATACAAAGCGTCAACAATTCACAATTGGGAAGATCTACAAGAACGTTCTGTTTGTAAATTCAGATCATGCTCTTCACTTTAGCTCGTACTCATAGCTCGGGTAAAATATGATCTTCTGTTTAGGTGAGAACAAGATTTATGACGTTCAGAATGACGTCTGGCAAACAATCCATCAAGCTTAAGGCGTGAAAACTTCACAAATGTACTCAAGTTGGCCTTGAAACTTATGAATGTTTGAATATCAATGTTTCTGAACAAATCATGTCTTCAATATCCCTAATACGTAAATTATTTTAACTGATCATCGAATATCAGATAAGATGCATAATTTTGAGCATGATGTAAATAATGCACTACTCCGTTGTCTATACTTTAGGTGTTTAATGTTTGATGTTTAATGTTTATTTTTAAACTGAAAAATACAGTTCGTGGTATTTTACATAATAAATTACACAATCCTTGACTTAAAAATAACTTACAAAATAATATTATAACTAAATGGCACAAAGAAAAAAAACCTTATCAACTTATATGGAGATGGTCTACATAGGCAGGGCCTGTGCGTAGACATGAGTTGCGGGCAATTTGTTTAGTGAATGGGAAAATTATTTTTGGAAGTGATTGTTATCACATCTGGACATAAATGTCGTCTTGCTTGGAACTGGACTACGATGGTTTGGCCCCAAACCATATTAATCATGTAAATATCAGCGAAACCTTATATTTGGTTGAGTATAAGAAAGTAGACATTACGAGTTTTTCATGGTTGAAAATTTAAAACTTTACTATCTAAATATTCGTGAAGAGGAAAACGGAGACGATTATTAATTTACAAATAACTCAATGTATTTTTAATTAACTAAACCATGAGTTTATAGCTATTGTGTGTGTGTGTTAATTTATCATACCTTCCAAACATTTTGCATTAATTTTGGTGGTTAAGTACTAATGTGATAATGCAGGCATGGTTTGCTCAATAAACGCTTTTTTACCTCTGCAGTCGCTACCAAATTTTCAATACTTATACCGATTTGGTACTTTTCATCCTTTGGGTTACCTCAGGTACTATTCCGTCTGTGGGAATATAATTGAATAAAAGTAAAAAAAACAAATACGTCAAATAACACTTATAATACATTTAGGCCTATACTGTATGCTTTTAAGACGGTAAATACATAAAAGATGGTAAGTGGTGATCAATTTAGATTGTACCTATCATCGTCGAACCCAATAGGCGAATGGCAATAACCCCGGGCGTCCCTAATACTATTGCATATATATAAATTGGATGGTTTAAAAATACACATTCTTACAAGCACAATGGATGTTCAGCTTTTTTATTTTCTTGTATGTCGGATAAAAAAGTAAGGCGATGGGAAGTCTGTGACAGACACGGGAGGGTACAATACAACAATACAAAACAATACAATACAATGCAATACAATACAATATGGACGTTCTTTACTCTGAAATAATAATGTCAGCTGCAATCGTACATTGTTCTTCTTACCCTACTTTTCAGTATACATGATTTTAAGAAATACAAGCATGTCTCATGCAATTTTAAAATATAACTGTTAAGTGATAGGGTAATTACAATAATTGTAGAACCTTATACGGCGTCGTTTAAAAATAAACCCATCGATTTATTTTAAACACTTATAATTATGTGTTTAAGATAAATCAATGAAATTTATTGTTTACGACGTCGTGATTTGCATATTTTAAGTTTTACGGGTAAAAGAAAAACTGTACAGAATATTATAGAAAGATTGTGAAATATTTTTGGCAAAGTCATAGAAACATGCCGTTACATTTCAGTAAATGTGAAATCCTGTGTAACCAGTTTATTTTATCTAAGTAGAATAATTTGAAAATAAAAGCATATGTGTTACGTAATACATTTTGACGTAATCAATATGACTTTAACTATAACAACACTTGCAATGCACTAGCACACCAAAACCAATAGAATGAACAGTATAATAATATATTTTTACTATTTCTTTTTTAGTCAGTTATTTGGGTAGGTTGTACTGACGATTCCTTATCCGATATTTTGCTTTGTGTTTTTTTTATTTTTTGAAGATAAGTTTACTCAGTTGTGTATAAAAGTAAGTATATTCATGTCACGAGCAGCCTCCATAAGTGATTCTGGTTAGTATTCACAGCGGTTTACTCACCGCCCTTCAAATGTAATCTACTCATTCTCCAAAACCTACAAAATTACTTTCCTTGTGTTCTTTAGAGAATTATTTAGTTTACAAGTTTAAATTACTGTAAACGTCAATTTTTTTGCAGATTTTGCAATAATGTCTCAGTATACTAAATCAAGAATGTCTCTAGTAGCCTAGTGTGGATTCATAAGACATCCTATTTTAAACCTCAAGTATAAATTAGGATGTTTTACATTTCAAACTTGATGGGTTGTGTGCGTGACGTCATTCTGCACGTCATCAATCTTGTTCATACCTCACTTAATTCTGTGAACATATTTCATCTATGTTCAAATGAACATCGGTCTGTGCAATTTTAATCAAAAGGCGTACCTCAGAAATGTACTCAATAATACAAATATTTGTGCTGTTTGACCAAATTGAATTTGTATCTTTATTGGTTTGTGGTTATCAGAGGTAGATTTTTGTAAATAAACTATTTTTTGTATAAAATTAATAAATAACACCCAATATGTTCTTAACTCTACTCTAATCAATAGTTATATATTTTTCAAACTTAGTAAATTAATATAAAATTTACATAATGACATCCAAAATGAGAAAGGGTTTAGCTTTTTAATTAAAACCATAAAAATAATAACAGCTTTGGGCATCATCATCACTTTGTTAGTATTGGGGCCACTTTAATATCTCCAATGAAGCAAACTGTATTTGGTACTGGAGAAGTTAAATATGTGATTATTATTGTAGACAAATTGGAATACTTTAAGCCTCCTGCGACTATAGAGCATCTGATGACAAAACTTTTGTTATAAGTAAAATATTTGCAGTCTTATAGCTATAGCATTTTTTCGGTATCAGCTGTTGTAATGACACGATACTGTGCTACAGAGTTTTCACAATTTCATCTTATCATATATATTATAATACTATCTGAACATATTTTTTACACAATTTACATTATGTTTACTTGTCACGAGCGTCATTCAATTCCGACTAAAAAGCTTCGAATGGCGAACAATTAGTTGGCTAAGAAAATAAACTTCAGTAACCTTTCTAAATTTAAAATGTGTTTTTAATGTCTTGTGTATATTATTAGGCTTGTTGATCATTGTTGTTACAAATCATGGAAATTCTTGATAAAATTGTAAATTTTCAGTTCTCATTTGATTATGTAGGGACTTTATTTTTACTCAATCTGGACCATAGCATAATATAAAAGCTATTATTTAATGGTCTGTACTGCTCAATCAAGAGCTAAATTAACTACGTTCAACATGTTTTTCTTATATTTATTCGAAGTTAGGATTGATAAAAAATGACACGATAAATTATGTAGAGGTGTACTGTGTAGCAGTTAAAAGTCTATCAAAATGCAATGAATGGTAAATGGCTATCCCCCGACCCAACTGTACGGGCGACAATTAAGTTCATTAGAATATCGATGAATTCTAACCACCTAGATTTCCATATTTATAGACTTGTGGATATGACGGTATAGCTTTGTTTGCATTTGTATTTATTCATGAATAAAGAGCTCTATTTGTAAATCTCCATATCAGTTGGAGGTTAAAATATATATTACAATACTAAAAGGTTTTGTTGACAGTCATTAAGTTTCCTTTTTCATGATTTTTTTTTAACTCACAGAAAAACTATTCTGAAATAAATTGAAACTAACTACGATACTTCATATATGTCATCTGTATATTTTAATAGTATATTACTTTACTATTCCTGAAAATAAGTGTTTACCGGACGAGTGTGGTCGTTCCCGTGCGAGATGAAGTCGAGTATTTACCTCGAGTAACAATCGAGTACGGGATTACCATACGAGTCTGGTAAACACATTTTGGACGAGTTACGTACCATAGTTTACGCCATACTACTAAATATACAGTATGTACAAATCCTTATATATATATTACCACCAACTAAAGGACTAAAAATCACTAGTCATAACCTTTAAGAGAGGTTATGTTTTTGTGTATAACCTGTCATTGCCACCTAAATACTATATAATCAGCTGATTGGTGTCCGGTAAAACTCATTACAGTACAGTAGTTCGTAATGAAACCCCATTTGATTAAGCTGTTTTCTGGAATAAATCCTTGCGTGGGAAGTTAGTCAAAATAGTCAAAATCAAAATAGTTAGTCAAAATAGTAAAGGTTTACCTTACACCAACCAGCTGGGTATATTTGGTAATGAGAGGTTATAAACAAAACCATAACTTATCTTAGAGGTTATAGTAATTATGTGTCATTTAGTCGGTGGGAATATTTAAGGATTCAGAGTTTTATCGTTAAGTCACCGAGAGTAGTATGGCGTAAATATCGTACGTCACTTGTCGAAAAATGTGTTTACCAGACTCGTATGGTCATCCCGCAGTCGACTTCGACTCGCACGGGAACGACCACACTCGTCCGGTAAACGCCTATTTTAATGACTAGTAACGTAATGTACTATTTTTAGTGTCCAACAAACCCCTGCGATCGTAAAGTCACCGTAAGTACACAACCAAAGTTCTATATGTCGATTGCAATAAAATGAAAAAGTTATTTATTCAACTAAAGAAACCGTTTACAGCTCATACAGTAAAGTAAAACAAACAATTACAGCTTTTAAAGCTGACTTAGCACTATATTTTGTACCGTCTTTTGGTTGGCGTACTTAAACATTTAAAAAAGCATACTGTATTTTTTTCCTTTGCAACAAACAGTAAAAAAAGGTTGGTTTTGGTTAATTTACATTGAAAAATGAAAAGAGAAAAGCTTTTAACTGAAACTTATTTTTTTGAGTGGTTAGAAGAAACCAGGAGGCCTGTCATTCTATCAAATCCAGTCAGTAACCGATGGATTATCTAGTTGTTTATGTCATCGTAAAAAGGTTGTTCAGATTCTTTTTTAAGATTTTAGCTATACCTTTTTTTAATAAATAATTGTTGGAAATTTAATAAAAGGTTACGTGTAACACTACCAATTTGCATTGTAAGCACTTTGATATTTTTAAAGTTTACTTAAAATGTCTATAGAGATAATAATTTATTTAATAACACTTTATTTTAAAGCTAAATACAGCTCAAATAATTGACGAACTAAGTACTTAGCGATGTGGTTTTGTGAATATTGTTATACCTACTATATGATTTACATACAACACAACTATGAAAAACTACACAATGATACAATGATACAATCAACCATACAATCAATCATACAATGATTTACAAACAAGTATTTTAATTAATTTTAAAGGAAACGTAAATATTCCAAGAACAGCAAAAATAAAAATCAATTAAAATTTTAGGCATTATTGTTTTAACTAAAGGGTTTGAACAACGCTCTACCTCCAAAATAATTTTTCAGACACGTCCTAAAGTTATGAAAATGCGGAAGTTGTTTAATTTAATGATATTTTGTATGATGCAAGTCATTTGGAAGATATGAATGATGCGTGTGTCACATTTGGGTTTGGTTTTGAGTCGTCTAATGTCCCTCTGGCAAAAGTAATCAAAACTCTCCTTCCTCATTCATGTCACGTTACTCCAAAGCTGTGTCATGTTCCGCCTTATGATGGATAAATCAATTTTTGGAGCAAAAATACGGATTGATTAATATATAATAGCTTGATTTAGGAAACAAACCTTTCTTTTACTTAGAATAATGTTTTTTTTCTTAACTTTTGGCAAGTAATAATAATAGAGAAAGGATTTAGTACAGTTGTATTTTTAAATATCTAGGTGCAATATGTATACCCTCCTAAGTACTGGAAACTTAACAACGAACTCTAAATAGTGTTATGTAACTTTAATGTTAGGTTTTATCCCTTTTAGACTTGTTTATAGCTTTTAGTCAATGATTCACTGACAATTATTGCTTAGTAAAGGTCCATTAGATAAGTGTTAACCTAAATGATACTAAATAAATAGTTTAGGGTTGATTTTGGTTTTTATTTTCAGTTTGTTACGTATTAAAACGAGATTATTAGATTGTTCACACTATTACAAAACAGCTGACCCATTTGCGCACGTAAAATGTAGACATTAGAGCGGCTTAAATAATATAGGTAAAAAATATTTTAAATTCCATTTTGTAGCCGGGATGGTCGTAGTTCTTTAGTGCGGATGGTAAAAAATACACACCAGGGAGTATCGCATCCACAGTGCATGTCTATAAATATCCACAATTTATAGCATAGGCCTACTTAACCTATGGTATATTTATGTATGATAATTTAGAAGAAAATTAAAATAATTAAAGGTAAAACCAAATAGAAATTTCTGCTTGTGATGTTTAAAAAAGGAATTACCGTATACTGAGGTTGTAAGTTTTGGTTATTTAATGGATAATAGCTACATTTAATTTAAATGTTAAGTCTAGAATCTATCTATCTAAAATCTATCTATAGAGAGTTATTTCTACGAAAGATTTTTTTACTTGATTTTTTTATTAAAAAATATTAAGTACGGTAATTTCTAGAAAGATCGTTTGAGGCTGCTACTGCCAAAAATATTCCAAACACTTAGATTGAGTGCAATAATTATGGAAAAAAATTGTGTTGTTACGAAAAACCCTTTACTAAATTATATAAGAACCCGACAGAAAACAAAGTAAGGATCATTAATTGTTACTAAATACATAAGTATCTTTTGCAAACTAGACGAACTCGACATAATACACGGCAAAGCAATCATCCTCGTGCAACTTACTCCTTTGACAGATTTTACGTAAACATTATCAAAGCAACGTTGATAAATTATAATTAAGTTTTGCAAAGAAGCTTTTACGCCGAAATACTTGATTGAACGTTTGACTGGAAATTTGTTTTTGTACATTGCTATAAAACGTTTTAAGTGTAAATATTATTTAATGTTGCACTAGTAAAATTGATACGGTTTACGTAACCTGTTTCCATTATTTCACCAACATAAACTTTTTAGACAGTTTATTTGGTAAAAGTTGTTGCAATTTAGTTTAGAAAGATATAATAAATATTTACCTTCAGGTTATGATTTTCTGGTCTTTTATTCTCAATAGTCCGATCAGTAATTCAAATGAACTGAAATAGCATTTTAAAAACTGTCTTCTTAAAAAAGAACTTTCACAATTCTGGATAGAAGGATTGCGATGGACCGGAAGTTAGTTAGTTCCAATTGTTGGGTTACAATAATTTGAGTTTCTGAGAGGACATTGCCAATGGTGTAATCTATAGTTAGCTTTTTTCATTTTTTTTTTTTTATACAGTAAAAAGGGATAAGTATTCTTTTTTACAGTGCGATAAAACGATTAGGCCAATTAAAGTAGCACTGACATGAGTTTTTGTATCATCGTTCTTTGTAAATAAATCTTATGTTTTAGTTAACTTTTGTTAATATTTTCCGGATAATTTTAATTAAAATATGCCACTTCGCACGAGTTATTCAAGATATTGTTAAAGTTTTGTGATACTATAAATTTACTTTTAATATTGGTTTGTTATCCAACAGATAAATTCCAGAGTCGACTTAAATGCATTTAAAATTATATAAAAAATAAATAGAAATAGGACTTATAACACTTTTACAACATATATGTACACACCTAGAGCTGTTTACTATCAAGATGGTAAATACATTTAACATCCTTCGCTTTAGACTATCAGATCTAAAGATAGTTGGAGTATCCAATCGAAATCACTTACCACCTACCATCATTTAATGTATTTACCATCTTGTGAGTTTAAAGTATAAAGAGTAGATATGTTTCAAGAGTGTTATAAGACGTAGTTTTATTATCTTTTTGTACACTTAATAACACGTAGCCTAAATTGCTGATATTGGAGCTATTTAATCGAAATGGGGGACGAAATTTGATATAGGAAATCACACGTGCGATTACCATCTAATCAACACTGATTGACGAATTTACATATTCATTTCCGTTGCCTGTAATACAAATTTACCGTATGTGTATAAATATATAATGCATTTTTTACGCAGTGTAAATTGGCTTAATGTTATACTTTATCCTATATATTATGTACTTGTTTAGCCTAGAATGAAAATATAATGTGAATTGCCGACTTAAATAATTTTAAAGTAGAATAAAAACGATTTAATGTATGTGCTAGTTTAAGTAATTGAGAATATATATTGAGAATAAACAGGTTTTTAAACAAATCTTTAAAAACGCCATAAGATCTGGAATATTTAAATTGTTGGTAGTAATTGAACAGTTAATAACATTCATAAATAATTTTAATAAGAAATAATGTTTCAATTGTTTTTATTCAGTAAGTAAACGTGCATATAAAAGTTTATGAAAAGCAGAATATAACAACAACAGAGTCTATTGTCCCAGTAGATATAAGGTAAACATTGTACATTTGTATTGTGCCTCCCCTGGTATGTCCATACCCTACTGGATGACATTGGATTTTTATCTTATAGAAATTTCAGATATTTTTAACTGACGTGAGTTTGTTAGTTTTAATTTCACCCTTAGAGATGTATTTGAAATTGTAATTAGTTTAAGTTCATCAAGCATTTTTAAGTTAGCTATTTTTACGTATGTTCAGCTTTTAAAGGAGTTCCAAATGGTAATAGTAAATATATATAAATCTAAATCGTCATTATTATTTTTCAGGTGAGAAATCTGTGGTTACTACTCTACAGTATCTAGATTACAGTATGTTCTAAAAAATACCCTGCATGTCAGTCTTCTGTGTTAAAGAGATATGTCACTGAGACTGGATTGTGTGAAAATAATAATAGAATTTGCATTATTAAAAATTATAATACTAGTCATAGAACGTTTGGCTAATTTAATTTTCTGTACTTTAATTATCAACATTTATTTCAATTACGGAATACAATGCATACAACATGCCACTACCGCAAACTAGGTATATATTTGAAAAAAGGGGTTAACGATCTTTAGCTAATGCTAATACAAGCTACATAAGCTCAACCGTCTTAATAGAGCAAAACAAAAAAGAAAAAAAAAATAGAATGGGCTAAATAGTAAGCAAACCTGAGTCAGTAACAAATCTACACAGATAATCTGACTCAGTTCTATACTTATATTGCATCTATATTCAAGATAAATACATACCTCTCTCTGTATCTTTGTCTTACATTAATAGTCAAAGGTCTTATTTAAGAATTGAGTTAAAAATAAATTTGTGTTACGAACTAATAGGCTAATACTAATAGCTTTGTTTTACAGCTTTTTAACAAATTAAACAAAAATGTTAGAAAAGTAGTCTACTTTGCGGAGCAAAACTTACCTGACAATGGTTATTTGTATTCGTCGTGTTATTGCCTTTACTCCACTGCTATTGGATTTGTTTCTCCCTTACACGAGGTGTTAGTCAAGTAGATTAAAACGCTTTTTGTATTTCTCTTTTTTTATTTTTTTTCTTATTATCTTTTGTCTTACTTTCACATCCTAGGACGCTAGTTCTAGTCCGGAACTGTTTTAGACATTACTTCAGACCAGTGTGAGAGGTTGCGGAACTATCAAATCGATAATATTTGTTTTTAATTGGCAGGATTTGAGCCCGGGACTTCGGATACTAAAGCCCTGCATCACCATCTCGCTCCCCACATACCTTGTAACAGTAGGAAAGAAAAACGTGTTAAGTGTTTAATGACATTGACGGTTTCCTTTTAAAACGTCCATTTTAATTGTATTTTTAAAGTTACGGTTTAGACAATTTTAATAATGAGGATATATAAAAAAAGTTTAAAGAATCGCATTACAAAATAGTACTTCCACGTTATCCAACTAAATATTTGCTAAAAACATTAAGCAGTGTACATCTGCCTAAATGTATCGATTGGATTATTAGAGTGGCGATTGAAAACGATCCTGGATACCAATTGGTATAGACACGTTGGTTAACCAATCATTAAAACATATTCGTGAAAGGTCTAACTAATCAATAACCATACCAACGTATAAACTATCTTAAAAGACAAATAATATTTGGATGGTGAACAATGTCTTAGGTCGTTAATTATAACCTTCAAGCTAGCAGTTTAGAGTTATATAATTTTATATTTTTATCGTTCACTATTTGCATGTATGAATCAAGGGAAAAACAAACAATATGTAGATTGCACACTACAAAAGAAGAAAGTCCTCCGGTTAAGAGGGGGAGGGTATACCATAACTAGACTGTTCACAAAACGATAACTTCAGATTTAACGCAAAATACATACTAACAAAGCTTTTAAAGAAATTACTTTTAAAGAAAATTTAATTTTGACTAAGGTTTAATTTTTTCAGACAAATATTTAACTGTTATCATTCATAATATTCCTCAGTAAAATACGCTTCCAGGTCCGTAATTTTGATAACAGTAATTTGAAAAATACGTACTTTATACGATATTTCTGGCAAGATACTGTTAATCAACAAAACTTCAATAATGGACTAAATCTATTTACCAGCTTTATTCTATTGTTTTATAATGTTTTACTAACTACTTTTTAGTCCATATGGATAAATCAATCTATAGGCGTATATTTAAACCTTGTATACGTTCTACTCAGTTGAGTATAAAAGTGAGTATATTCATGTCACGAGCAGCCTCCATAAGTGATTCTGCTTAGTATTCAACGCGGTTTACTCACCGCCCTTCAAATGTAATCTACTCATTCTCCAAACATACAAAATTACTTTTCTTATGTTCTTTAGCAAATGTTTCTAAGCGAAATCAGCTATATAATTCATAATACCTTATGCTAACTGCTATTATGCTATTTGGGTGTGTGATTATTTTTTTGTCTTATGGTATTTACAGAAACTTATTTCCCATCTTGTATAAACAAAAAAGTAATTTATTTATGAATTTAACAAAAAAAAATTTTTTTTTTGTAGTGAAATTTAATTATATTATAGCCTAAATAAACGTCCAAATTAAACTATATGATAAAATTGCGCGTTTTTAAGCATAACAAAACTTTTACTATATTAATCAGCTTGTGGGCTTCACTTCCCTTAATTTGTTAATCCAGGACTCGTCAGAATGTAACACAACGAAGACACACAACACACACATACACGCACATAAAAAATCGTCCTTGGATTTACTCCGACGTTTCGCGGGACCAAGATAACGTCCCGCTTCCTCAGGGAATTAAAAACTGTTTTCTCTCGTGTACACGAGCTGAACGCCTAACCACGACTGAGTGAAGCCACAAGCTGATCAATACAGTATAATAAACCTCGCCTAAGAACATGTCTTTCAAAAATAAAAATAAAACATTTCATAAACAATTAGATTACTATAAGGTAAGGGTTAGAAGTAGAAATGACATAATTTCTAATTGCAAATGAAACCCTGGCCATAAACATTTCTCTTTGATGATTTCTCCAGATGAACTTTATGGAGATTTTTATGTGGTAAAAATGGGGTTTTCTAATTTTTCACCCTTAAAAACACTTTGTAATTTCTTTCCCAACAATTTGTTGAGTTAAAAAAACAAATAATTTAGTATATTGAAGCATTGTTGTGTACCTAACAATTACGGAAAAATCCCAATAAGTGTAAATTTTGAATTAGCATGTTATTTTTATGGCATCGTACCTTGCTTGTATATGGACATATTTAAATTAAATTTTGAACTTTTGTTAACTTCATACTAAGCTATTATTATTTTTTTTTAAACCCCTATTTTCTTCCCTGTAGCAGCAAACCTAAGTACTCATCAAAATTATTGATATTTAAATAGGAAATAAATCTGACAATTTTAAAGGAATAATTTAGTACAATTCCAGCCAGGTAGATGGAAATTCGCTTAGTCTGCATGTTTGCTGTGACGAGGGTATTTCACGCTCTAGTACATTAGATAAGGAAGATAATACAATAACCTGCTCCAGAATGTAACCCTATAAACTTTGAATCATTAATTCAAGAATATGTTTAAAAATAATTGAAACCTAACAACCACTTTTGTGATGCAACATTATTGGGAATATTCAAAGTACCCAAGTAGGAACATCACTAGCGTAACGCATGTATACAAATTTCCAACCCAACTTGAGTACATTAAGGACGTTTCCACGCCTCAAACTTGATGGATTGTTTGCATGACGTCATTTTTAACGTCATAAATCTTGTTTTCACCTCGCACTTCTCAACAGAAGGCCATTTTTCATCTGTGCTAAAGTGAACACGTTAAGGGCTGTGAATTTACAAACATAGGGTAACCAAATTAACCAAGGTTTTTTTTCTTGTATTAGTTGCACTGTCAAACCCAGTAAAGTATTTCATGTTAATCAGTTTGTATTTAATTAAGTGTATATTTTTAATTGTAGATTGAATGAGCTCACTTAATATTCTTATAAATCAACTTCATCAATATACATACGGTAAACAATTTTATCTATTATATAGCCAACAGGAATGTATGTTGATAATTTAGTAACATCTTTTAAAGCGGGGACGCCACCTACAAGTATGTGTATATTTTAACCCAAATATGAGTGAAGCACAGAGAAGAGTGTAGAATGGAGTGAGATGATCTGTGTAGCTTTGTTACTGACTAAGAGAATACAAACTTAACATGGAGTATACAAATATGATAAATAGGGAGGGAAAACTTACTAAACACGTTTATGGTGAGGGGGGGGGATAAAGCTGTATTTTAAATGTAATAAAAACAAGGGACAACTTAAAAAAATTTGCAAGGTCTTTGATAGCTGAGCCATTTTTTTTATGGAAATATTTGAATTACTTTAAATTAAAGATGATACAAAGGTTTACGCTAATGTAATGGTATAACCCATCGTATTGTTTGTTATTGTACAGAAAACAAAATTTACAACATCAAATATTTTAATGCTACGGTTGAATTGCAACTTTATTCTTCAAGAAAATATTAAGTTTTTGATAAACTTTATTTTCACAACCTTAGATCTGAGCTGTATTAGGTTCCCTTTATGTGAAATATTTCATGAGCCAGTGAATGGAAAATATACCTCAGTGCTTACTTTGAGCGGGAAAATTGATTAGATATCCTTCACACAGCTTTTAAACTGTTCAAGGAACAACATACTAACGTTGTTCCGTGGATTTAGAGAACTATAAATGGATTTTGGTGGATAGGATTCTATGACCTCTGGAATAATTTCAGAATTTACTTTTTAATGTATTTTTTATTTGAAAATTTTGTTGGCTGTAACATGAGCCTCAAAAGCCAGTGAGTAGAATTTACAACAAGCAAAGCAAGGCTTAATTTAGCCATTGTTATATTCATTGTTGTTCATTGTTGTTGTTGGCTCGGAGAAATGGCTCGGAACCTAAAATTAGCTGTAAGTTTGCCTTTTTCAGAAAACGAAAAATTTAGGCTTTTTACTATTTCAAATATTTTTTCAGAAAGTCATTCAGTTAAAATAATATGCTACTATAACTTTTTAGGAGGAGCGAGCTGGTCTAGTGGTTAGAGCAGGGGACTTTGGTCCAAGAGGTCCCGGGTTCAAATCCTGCCAAGTCACCAATGGATTTTATCTAAGTGATAAAGCCGCGACCCCTAGGTCTAGCCTGAACTAATGTGAAAAACAATCCCAGGAGCCTAGGAAAAAAGCTGTAACTTAAATAACTGATTTTCGGGGTTTAGAACATCCGTATGTAGTAGCGCACATATCAGTTCACGGAATACAGCATGTGTTTTTACGTTTACTGGTTTGCAGTTCAAATCATGCCTTATCAGAGAATACCTTACAAAACTAAATTTAGCAAAGAAAAATAGTTATTTAATAACGTAGCAATGATGTTTCTAAACTATCTAACAGTTTGTATTCATATATTCAATTTGTAGTAAATATAAGTGTTTTAAACTCATTAAGCGATTGCAAAAACTAAAACTTTAAAACATTTTAACCACATCAAGAATTTTTATTGAATTCCAAAAATGTAGGTATGCAATGGCTAACCTGGACGTTCTACTATCACAGTTCCATTACTACCATCAGTGACACCACAAAGTTAATGAAAATAAGGAATTTCCTTAATCATATGATACATTTATGATGCAGATCATTCGGAAGGTATGAATGATGCGTGTGTCACATTTGGGTTTGGTTTTGAGTCGTCTAATGTCCTCCAGCAAAAGTAATCAAAACGCTCCTTCCTCATTCATGGTACGTTATACCAAAGCTCTGTCATGTCCCGCTTTGGGATGAACGTAAAATCATTCATCACTGTAGACATTCAGAATCAAACTATGTTGAATAATTTCCTAAACACAATTTGATTTATTTACATAAATCGTTCTTGTAAATTCAAAGTGCCTTGTTCTTAGTGAGTATTTATAGTTCAAAACAAAGAAAAAAAAACTATAAAAGGTATAAAATTACCTGAGTACTGCCAGAGTGATCCTGTTTGTACTGTTCTGGCAGTACTCAGGTAATTTTATACCTTTTATTGTTTGTTCTGTGATCCAGAGACAAAACAACTCAAAATATGAAAAAGAGAAAAAGTAGATTTTTTTTTACATGGATATCACAAGATTATAATAATATATAATTGTATAATTTAATCATATAATATAATAAAATAATGTAATAATATATTTAGGCCGGTTTACCTTATTAAAAACATATTAAGCCTATTCGTTTGTGTTCTATGATAAAATAAAAGCTGAAAAATTAAAAGTTTGATTAAATATATGTGTGCTATTCGGAATTCAATGCAGATAAATATGCATGAAAAATGTGTATTAGTCAGTTTGGATAGTGAAATGAATTTAAAATTATACTTAACAGAATCATAAGATAAAGTGTACAATCTTTTACCGAGTAATCCAACGGCATAATTTCGTTTCATCTTTAAATTAATCTGTCACTTACAGTTGTTTAGAATGATCCCTCTTCTTTTGCTGTGCTGATGAGTTTGAAGCTGGTAATCGTTGTGAACATATTAATTAAAGTATGACACTTTTGCCTACAGTTTTTTTTTCGCATCAGCTGGATTTATAGCTTTTAAAATGAAAAATCATGTTGAAACTGGCACTGAGTTCTTTTGACTCTATCTTCAATTTTATCGTATCCTAAAAATACATTCGTTTACTTATTCGAAGCAGTGTTTCTCATCGTTAAATATGTGTTATTAATTTAAATAACTTCTTGATCAGGATCGTGCGCGTTTATTTTATTATTTTTTTCATCCTCAACGATAAACACCATTTTACAAACAATACATTATTTTAAAAAGTGGAGACATGAAAGTGAAACTAGCAAGCAGACAAAGGCAAAGGTTATTCTAAAGTAGCTTAGTAGAACCTAAGTGTTATTAAATGATCAAATGGACCATTCCGACCAATCCAAATACAACTGTTAATTGACCTATTTTTTGTGGTGTCTTTCAAAAGTATAAAGTACATTACTCATTAGTCATGAGTCAGCGCTCAGAGGGTCAACATCGTTATCAGTCGGTGCGGGCTCCCATTGATAATCAGGTCTTAGCTGGTACTATAATAGTGTTCTTATGAATTAATTGCAGTTAAAACGCGTTTCTTATAGTTAATTATGGCCAATTGTCGTATATGTGTTAAAAATGTAACATCCAAGCAGCTTAAACTAAAGTGCAATGATTGTGAAGGTATTTTCCATGCAGCGTGTTTAAACTTTAGTAAAGCAGACGTCGAGTGTGTAACAACAGATAACCTTGTGTGGCGATGTAACGACTGTTCAGCTACTAGGAGGAAGAGTTTGCGGTTTGAGTCTGAAGCAAGTGGAGGTAAACTATCAATGGAAGATCTAATGAAAGTTGTTATGGAGATAAGGGATAGCCAGAAGGACCAAGAGAAAAGTTTCAACACTGCGTATGAAGCTATGAATTTGCAGCTTGAAGATAATAATAAAGCTCTCAAAGCCCAAAATGAGCAAAATGAAAAACTCTTAAAACTGATTGAAAGCATCACAGCTGAAAATGTAGAGTTGAAGAATAGGGTTAAGTTTTTAGAAGAGCGAGTTGACAATTTAGAACAGCATTCTCGAGTCAATTGTCTAGAGATACAAGGAATTCCTCAAACTCCAACAGAGGATGTGCTGTCCATTGTAAAGGAAATCGGTAAAGCTATTGACATGAAAATAGATGATACTATGGTGGACACTTGTCACAGATTGGGTTCAAGACAGAACGAAAGAAACTCACCCCCGGGAATAATAGTAAAATTTGTGCGCAGGATGGACAAGGAGGAATTTATGAGGAAAAAACGTGTTAAGCGAACCTTGTCAACCAGACACATCGGCAGACCGGATGACCACGCAATCTACGTCAATGAGTCATTGTCACCCGCACGGAGGAAGCTCTACGCAATGGCAAGAACTTACAGGAAAGAAAAAAACTTTCAATTTTTGTGGGTGCGAAATGGAAAGATCTTCTTAAGGAAATCAGAAAATGAAACTGTCAAGGTAATAACTTCTCAAAATGACTTAAAATAAGTTGTAAGCAAGTAACTTTCAGTTGACATAGTAGCTTTTTCCGTTAAATTTGTAGTTAAGAAGTGATGTTTTTATTGTTTTAAACATTTTCGAAGCGATCGATATAAGTGAGAGAAATATTGAACAGTTTTCTATATTGCACCAGAATATACGCAGTATAAGGAAAAACTTTGATTTCCTATTATCTGAATTAAGTGGCAGACAGTTGTTTTCTGAATTTATAATTTTAACTGAAGTGTGGGTAGACGAAAATGAATTGGATTTATATAGCATTCCTGATTACATTAGTGTCATAAAACCAAATAACGATAATAGAGCTGGAGGTACAATAGTTTACATAAAATCATACATAGAATTAATTTCTTGTAATCCTGTAAATATTAAATCAGCTGATATATTGAAAGTTGAATTTAAATTCAACTCGGACATTTTTTGTATTTTAGCTGTATATAGATTGCATAGTTATCACAAAGAGTTATTTTTGGATGAAATAAGTGATTTTTTTGAAAATTATCGTAATTATTTTAGATCAATGAAAAATATATTTTTCGCAGGGGATTTAAACTACAACATTCTAGAAAGCAATCAAATTGTTGATACTTATAACTCAATTTTGTCTTTAAATGGGTTTGAATGTTTATTAAGTGAGCCAACAAGAATTACAGACGACTCAAGTACTTGTATTGATCATTTATTTGCAAAGTTAGCGAGCAAACAATTGACTCAAGTTAATGTAGAGGTGATTCATGCCCATATCACGGATCATTCCATGATATTAGTTAAAGTGCATACGATCGCTGGTGGAACAGACAGACGGACAGTTCTACCTGCCGTCTGTCCTGCCCTGCCCGCTTATCGTGTAGATTACACAAAACTTTCTACTATGCTTGATAACATAGACTGGGTCAATGTTTATTCCGAGCAAAATCCTTCTAAAGCATTTGACATATTTTATGATAAGCTTCAATTAGTTATTCAAGACAGTAAATACCAAATTGAAACAAAAAGTAATCTGAAGGCAAATAAGATTAAACCCTGGATGAATGATTACATTTGTTTGAAGATTAAATTGAAAAATAAATTATACGATAAAATCAAAATTCATCCTACCAATAATAAACTAAGATCACATTTTAAAAAATTTAGAAACAAATTACAAGCTGAAATAAGAAATTTGAAAAATGGGTATTATGAAAAACTATTTAATCAATGTAATGGCGACTCCAAAAAAATATGGAAGGTAGTAAATGATGTTACAGGACAAAATAGCAAGAGTACTGTGATTAGCAGTTTGAATATCAATGGTTGTATAGTTAACGATACTAAGACAATTTGTAATGAGTTTAATGATTTTTTCCTATCTGTTGTACATAAACTGAATATTCAAAAAGTTAAGCCAAATGAGTTCAGTGAATTATACTTTAAGAATTGCTTTGAAATAAAAAACACGTGTAATTCTATGTTTATTGATTACGTAACGCCAGAGGATTTGAGTAATGTTGTAAAGTCATTAAAACCTGGAACTTCTCCTGGTATTGATAATATAAGTTCATCATTATTTAAAAGAATTTTTCCTAATATATCTAGTGTGTTATTGTATTTAGTTAATTTAAGTTTTCAAGAAGGTGTGTTTCCTGATGCCTTAAAAATAGCTGTAGTGATACCTTTACATAAGAGTGGAGCAGTAAATGATTGTAATAATTTTAGACCAATTTCACTCCTACCAACTCTAGCTAAATTATTTGAAAAATTAATGAAAAAGAAACTTGTTAAATTCCTAGACCAATCAAAGTTTTTTAGTGAAAGGCAGTTTGGCTTTAGAGAGGGGTTGAACACTGAAACAGCTCTGAAAAATTTTATGGATAAAATATACACTGGATTAAACTGTGGGAAAAAAGTAAGTGGGATCTTCTTGGACATCAAAAAAGCATTCGACACAGTTGATCACCAAATTCTTTTAAGCAAACTCTTTAACTGTGGGATTAGGGGTAAAGTACATTCTTGGTTTAAATCTTACTTGGAAAATAGAAAGCAATGTGTTAAAGTTAAAAATACTTATAGTAATCTCGGTCTAATCACAAGTGGAGTACCGCAGGGCTCTGTCTTGGGAGCAATATTATTTTTAGTGTATATAAATGACCTATGCAATGCTAACTTAATTGGTGAGATAACATCATTCGCAGACGATACAGCTCTTTGTTATGTCAAAGATAGTTGGATAGATATAGAGCAAGCAATGTCGATGGATTTAAAAGCCCTTCAATGGTGGTTTTCAAATAACAACATGTTACTTAGTCCTGAAAAAACTAAGTTCATAAATTTTAGCCTAAGAAATGAAATAAAATTTAGTGACAATATCATTTATACATGTATTGACTGTTTATGTAATAGAACTCAGTGTTCTGTAAGTTGTGCTGTTGTTCGTCAGACAGACAGTATAAAATACTTAGGTATAACTCTAGATCAGGAGGTTAGTTGGAAAAAGCACATTCTTTTGTTGAAGAAAACATTGAATAATTCATTACGATATTTTTATTTTTTACGTTATTTGTGTTCTCAAAAGATTTTACGAGTCTTGTATTTTTCACTGATTAGTAGTAGGCTAAATTATGGATTATTCTGCTGGGGAGGAGCTTTTGACAGAACTTTAAAACCAATTTATTTTTTGCAAAAGAAATTTGTAAGGATTATTAAAGTAAAAATCGAATGGAACCCTCATGGCCTGTATTTTTAGATCTAGGTATTCTTCCATTGAAACACATGTTTGTTTTTAAAGTTTTAAAGATTTTCTATGTTATGAGTGGTAACATACCTAAATTACAGAATCCGTATAAAGTTAAATTGAGGAAGCAAGAATCGCTAGCCGTTCCAAAACCTAATTTATCATTTTTTGTCAAAAGTTATTGTTTTCTAGGTCCAAAAATCTTCACTAAGCTTCCAGAAGCCATAGCAAATTCTAAAAACTTGTGTATATTTTTAAAGAAAACAAAAGCTTGGTTACTTGGCCATGAAAATATTAACTCAATTTTAAATATAGAGAAATAATTGTTCATTCTACATTGTTTTGGTTTAGAACACTATATGTTTTATTTAAATATTTTGATTTAGTTTGTATTTATTAGGTATAAGGGAGACCAACGTTTTTTTAAGTCAAGACTTATTTTAGAATGATACTCTTTTGCGCATTGATTAGATTTATTGATATTGATGGAACCTCCACACAGGCTTTGCCTTGGAGGCCCTAGATATTTCTGAAATATTGCTTAACATGTGTGTACAGTAAAAACTTTTAGTTTATTTGTGTTATTAGAGTAAAGTATCACTTTCAACTTTTGAACAGGATCCTTTTTTTTACATTGAGGCTTATAGTTTAAATTATGGTTTATATTCTAAGTTTATTTAATAGTGATTTTCATAACCTGTATATTCAGCTATTATTACTAACAAGTTATTAATGTAAAAACCTTTGTAAGATTACTTATAATAGCGTAATATATTATACTTTACGTTGATGATAGTGTATTGAAAACTGTGCTATGTATTGTTGTAACTGTAATTTTTCAGAAATAAAAAACATTCATTAATTCATTCATTCATTCATTCATACTTAAACAGCTATTGTTTCTACTTCTGCGTCAACGTTGATTGTGTGAAGAAGAGTTAGTAAATTGCTAAATTCTTTTAAAAATACATCCATCAGTTAACAAATTGTGTTTAATAAGGTATTCATTAGGAAGTATGCATTACCTTACCTCTAAATATGCTCACTTTTAAGCTAGACCTTTTCAAAGTTAACAGTACATCAAGTGTTACTGAGGAATCCAAGTAAAGAAATATTCTATCACATTTCAGGGTTTTTCAACATTGTTTTCAATTAATCTAAGATGTATTGACTTTTTTAGTGATATATCCTATACTCTAATACGAGCAATGTTTGCTTGTATGCTTGCTTGCTTGCTTGCTTGCTTGCTTGCAGAAAGATCTCGAAAACGGCTCCGACGATTTTCTTCAAATCTTGTGAATAGCTTATTTTTGGCCTAAAAACGAGTTTACTGCACTTAGAACTGCCAACAAAAATCTAATTACGTAGAAAAATGAAACTGAAAGTCACATTTTTTTAACATTAGTCTTATGGGTTGCTTAGTAACCATGTTGGTTGAATTGAATAACAAGGGAAAAGTAAACAAAAGACTTGTAAGTAGTCTATCCACAGTATTTTAGAAATTACAAAATACAGTACAAAAGGAAAAACATCAGCTGTTACTATTAAGCAAAGATTATACTGAAGATTACTCGATACATTGTAGCAGGACTTTTTTTATCTATGATTGTAATAAATGCTAGCAGTGTGGAGTGTGGGAACTGTTTATGACAATTAGATTAAGGTATCTGCAATCCTAAAATGCGATGGGAAGTTAGGGAAACAGGTCCGCGACGTAGAAAATGGTGAAGGAAGTAGTAAAAGCAAACAGTCCGGAGTGTGGGAACTGTATGACGATTAGATTAAGGTATTTGCAATCTTAAATGCAATGGGAAGGGAGGAAAACAGGTCCACGACGTAGGAAGTGGTAAAGGAAGTAGTAAAGGCGAGCTGTCCGGAGTGTGGGAACTGTTAATAAGGATTAGATTAAGGTATCTACAATCCTAAAATGCTATGGTAAGGGAGGGAAACTGGTCCACGACGTAGGAAGTGGTGACGGAAGTAGTAAAGGCAAGCATTCCGGAGTGTGGGAACTGTTTATGACGATTAGATTAAGGTATCTGCAAACCTAAAATGCCGTGGGAAGGGAGGGAAACAGGTCGGCAACGTAGGAAGTAGTGAGGGAAGTAGTCAAGGCGTGCTGTCCGGAGTGTGGGAACTGTTTATGATGATTAGATTAATGTATCTGCAATCCTAAAATGCTATGGGAAGGGAGGAAAACAGGTCCACGACGTAGGAAGTGGTGAAGGAAGTGGTCAAGGCAAGCTGGCCGGAGTCTGGGATCTATTAATGAAGATTACATTAAGGTTGGAACGTAAGGTGCCAATTCCACTTAATTGGAGTTATGTACAATCCTAAAATGCTATAAGAAGGGAGCGAAACAGGTCCGTGACGTAGGAAGTGTTGAAGGAAGTAGTAAAGGCAAGCAGTCCGGAGTGTGGGAACTTTTTATGACGATTAGATTAAGGTATCTGCAAACCTAAAATGCTATGGGAAGGGAGGGAAATAGGTGCGCGACGAAGGAAGTCGTGAAGGAAATAGTAAAGGCTAGCAGTGTGGATTGTGGGAACTGTTTATGATGATGAGATTAAGGTATCTGCAATCTTAAAATGCAATGGGAAGGGAAGAAAAGAGGTCCTCGACGAAGGAAGTGGTAAAGGAAGTAGTAAAGGCGAGCTGTCCGGACTGTGGGAACTGTTAATAAGGATTAGATTAAGGTATCTACAATCCTAAAATGCTATGGGAAGGGAGGGAAACTAGTCCACGACGTAGAAAGTGGTGAAGGAAGTAGTTAAGGCAAGCATTCCGGAGTGTGGGAACTGTTTATGACGATTAGATTAAGGTATCTGCAAACCTAAAATGCCGTGGGAAGGGAAGGAAACAGGTCGGCGACGTAGGAAGTAGTGAGGGAAGTAGTAAGGCTAGCAGTGCAGAGTGTGAGAACTATCTGTGGCATTTATGTATCTGCAATTCTAAAATGGTATAGGGAAGGAGGACAAACAGGTCCACAACGTGGTGAAGGAAGTAGTAAAGGTGAGCAGTGTGGAGTTTGGGAGTGGATTAATGTATCTGCAATACTAAACTGCTTTCAGAGTAAACTAATGATTTTCCCCGAGCAAAGCTCGGTCCCCAGGTACTTTTAAATAAATTAAATTTAAAATACAAATCATACCATTTTTTATAATACATATTTTTGTTCTCCTGTTACATCATGTTTGTTCAAGTGCATTTGGTAATTGTATTTAATAATTAAGGTTTCACATATTGTAATTTTATACGATAGCATCAAAAATATTTACTAGACTGTCACACTCAAATAGAAATAAATTTTAAACCCTGGATGGGCATCGTGGTTATTTTATGTAACTTAAAGTCATTGAAGAAACTGGTTTCTCTTATACCAATATAAACCTAAAAATTTAATTAAAACCATGATATTTTACATTTCAATATTCTGAAGGGAAAAAACTTTAGTACCAACAGCAGATAAATTTATGATAAGATCATTCTTATAATACTTTAAATTATGGACATGGGAATATAGCATAATATTATTGTTAATTTTTTTATATATCCCAATTGGTTAAAATGTTGTTTCAAAAGTATACTAAATGCTTTTAAAATTGACAATTTTTCCTTGTTACAGTTTACTAATTTTATTGTTTAACCTAGGAGGGTTAAGTTTCTCGCTATTGTAGCAAACATTGTCGTTAACTAAAGGTGCGACCTTATAGTCATGTGTGTTATAATTAGTGGGAAATTTGTAGTAACCATGTGTGTGGTATGATGACTTGCTCCAAACTTGTTAGATGTAATCTGTTGAGCAAACAGCTCATATTAGAAATTTGTAATATGGTAACACTTTAAAGACAAATTCATTACGCGAGATTATTCATCAATGGTTGACATTATTGTTTTGAGAAATTTATTAGATCAAAAGTTTTTATTGTAATGATTTTCTCCAAGTATATTCGAGAATTACTATTTTTACTTATACCGTTTACTTACAAGGCAGTACATACTTATAAACTATGGTATGTGGTTATCGATTTCGATTGGACACTCCAATCATCATCAGACCCAATTGGGCAAATTACAAGAATCTCCATGGCGTCACTTTATACTATTGGCTACCGAAGTGCTTTGACCACGTAGCTTCAGTTCTATAGTACATCAACCAAATCACTTTGATTCTAGATCAACCACATTACTTTGGTTCTATATCGTCCACTTAGCTTTGGTTGTTTATTGACCACATCAAGATGATTTTTATTGACCACGTAGCTTCGGTTGTACAGTATATCGACCACACCACTTCGGTTCTATATCGACCACGTTTTTAAGTTCCTATACAATCAACGTAAAATCCTCATTTTCGATCCGTTATTCAGTTAGATGATGGATTGTGTTCAATTTGAACCACTCCAACGTCATAAATCTTGGCTCCTGTCAAGTGTCTATCGACTCTTGTCATTCTTGAAACTTATGAAAAAGTAAAGTTAACTACTGTACATATATATAGGCTTGAATTTATATAAGAAAAATCTGGTGTATAGTTGACATTTTTTTTACTTAAATTTTTTTCAGGCTACAAAAAATATATTTATATAAATATTTATCAGGTGACTTGGAAAATGTTTATTATTCATTTCATCGTAGTAAAGTTGGTAGTAGTAGAATTAATAGTAGTAGTAATAGTATAAGTAATGTTATATTTATTGCTCAGCATTGTGATAATTCAACTAAATATAAAACTTAATCCAGAACTCGCAATATATATATAAAGCCAAAAGTACCCATGAACTTTTGAGAAAACTACAAGTCACACCCCCATAAACCATATACTTAAAATATTCGTCATGACGAGAAACCTTGCGCAAAATTATTTCATAAGTTGGCCTTTAAGCTCGTAATTTCTTTCTAAAGGGAACTTTTCATATAACTAATGTTAAAAATACTTCAGCTGTACCTATTTGTTTGTCATTCTTTCAATTTATTACCTTATTAAAATCAGGTGTGATTATTTGTTTCTTTTACTGTATTTTGTTTATTTCAGGTTAACTTAACCAATCAATAGTTTTATTAATACTTATGATGTCAAACGGGGCGAAGCCCGTGGGTAACAGCTAGTATAATTTAATCATGAATATCGGTTAAGAAACACCGAATATAACCAACGAGCATTACGGCCTGTTTTTTTTTTTTTTTGTTTTTAGTGTGGCCTTGCTCTACTCCAGTTATTGAAACTGAAAACGAACGCTCTTGTGTGTATCATGTGTTTACTACGAACAGCTGTAATTAATACAAATTATTCGTCTGTTTAAGTAAACAAAATCTGTTCTTCATAAGAAATACATTGGGATTTTGATTGCCTGTGGGGCAAAGCCCGAGGACCTCTATTATGGGAATTGGTGAAAAGGGGTACACAAACACAAACACAAAAAAAAACACTTTATTTTGACACGTCGTTTGTAAAAATCCGTTCATTATTAACGGAGGAGTAGTGTTTCGTAGAAATCGCCATCACGTATTATATATAAGGATGGTCTTTTAAATGCAATTCAATAAAAGGAATCGATATCCTAAAAAAAATTGTGTTACAAATTTACTTTTCGGGACTATATATAGGCACGCACGAAAACAATATATTAATGAATGTTTAGTATATAACTAAAGTGCCATGGTGGGTCGTATTAGTGTACCGAGCTCTAAATGTTGAGACTTATTTTAACATTCGTGACTATGGAGAACTCGCGTGATTGTACAGAGTGAGATGTTTTGACATTGATAGGTCTATTAGTGAACCTTCACCAAGTAGTGATGTGTTTCATGTATACATTGAACCTTTTGTTGAGGTATAATATGCGATAAAATCCTAGGATGATTCTGGGATAGAGAGTTGTAATTCTGGGATAGGATTTGTATGAATAACGGAGAGAATTATGGGTAACTAATGGTAATCATAAACTATATGTTATTAACTTTACTAAGTACTTTAATCCATCTGAGGTGGTTGGAAAAATAGATTTCATTGTCACATAACATTGTTGATTGTATATCAGTTGGGTATTTTCTAAAGTAAATATCAAAACATAATGAATAGGGTGAACAAAGTATGTACAACTTATACACTACATGATTTATTTTATAAGGGTAAATTATAAGAGGTACAATATATTTAGCCCTTGCTTATAAGGCGGAAAACGCAAGGGTATTTTCCAAAGCCTGCGCCTACCAGATAAGGCCGGGAAGAATATTAGATTGAGTACATAAACTTTTATAATGTTTTTTTATTCCATCGTTTTTCTTACCTGTCTCCAACATCCGTACATTAACTAAGTACTTCAACGATTAATATGTCGTTGTTGCAACTACAAGTGTCTTTTGAAAATAAGTCAAACTTAACGTTTGACACGTTATAAAGCAATTAGCTTTGGTGGAGTAAGCTTTTGACAGACTTTACGTAAACATAATCAAAGCCTGCAAAGTTGATAAACTATAATTGAGTTGTGTTAAGCTTTGGCACTGAGAAATAGAAGCAAACGTTTTTGCTAGAGGACAAATTTTGATAATCATTGCTATAAAACCTTCTAAGTACACATTTTAGTTTTAGAAGATTTAAGCCATATGCATGTAATAATTAAACAGAATAATGATTAAGTTTTTCCGATCGTGGAATATTGCCATTTAATTTATTTTATATACTTCTTTTTAAAATAATTATTAAATATGATTTCCTGCATTATACTTTGTACTAAATGTTTGAAGGCATTTTGATTTTTAATTTCACTCAGATAAAACTCAGCTTTTTGAAGAGACTGCAATGTGCTTTAAAAATGGGTGTAAGGTTATTGTTCTGGATAGAATATTTAGAGTTGGTAAGTTGGTTTCTATTGTTGGTGTTCGATGAATACAGGTTCTATGAGCAAACGGTCATTTGTGTACTTTGGCGGTTGCTATTTAATTGTATTTAATTTGTTTATGCAAACGTTAGAAATTATAAGACTAGTTTGAGTGTTTAAATTGAAAGCGTTGTTTGGTGACATTTTAATCACAATTGATACGGCAATCGATTAACTACCATAAAGAATAAATGGAATGCAAACTTTTGCACCGATTTGAGTTAAAAGATGTATAAGAACTTACACCCATGGAGCCAAGAACAATTCTGGTTGTTACCTATATATATAAGTATATTTTGCAAGCCCTTCTTTTGTATTTTAACCTTGAGACCTTATACCATATTAGCAATTTAAAACTTAAGAATTTATTATGATTGGTTCTAACTAACTCATACTTAGTGAATAGTCATCGTTAATTTTTCTTTGATTTTTGAAATTTATTAAAATGTTTATGTAAATACAAAAAATGTATCAACCACATGAGGAAAATGCAAGCGGAAGGGGAATTTCGAAGTGGGAATTACACGGGTGATTACCATCTAATCAACACTGAACGGCGAATTTACACATGATTTTCACAGCCTGTACCTAAAGTTTGACGAACTTTTATTATTTTGCAATGTATCTTATGTAATATAGTGTTAAAAATAATAATTTAAAACTACTCATAAAATAGTATTAATTAAATCAACTGCCGTAACCTGTTATATTTTTTATGATATAAAGTTGTGTTTTTATAGTCTTACTTCCAAATCTGTTTAGTGTTTTCTGTATGTAATAACATAATCTTTTCGTTTACTGAGACAATAATCAATGTAGTGAAAACGCAGTTCTATAATTGTTTATCTGTGCATGTATTAAATCCATAAACAACATCAGATTTGATAATAATTCGTTTTGCAAAAGGTACGAAAGGAGAATGAACAAAAACAACAGGTTTTATTGTTGCGGTAAATGTGAAACCCATATAGTACAGTCCTGTTGGATCACCCCTGGTCTGGCATGAACACGTTTGATATTGGAAAAGAAACTGGGAAGTTTTAAAACAAAGATGACGGACTTCGTTTGCATTTTACACAAGGAAGTTTTAAATACTACAGAGAGTATCAAACTATTGAGTTCGAGTACTGAAAAGTAACACTCTTTTATATAATTAAAACTGCATTGATGTTTGGACGGGTTGGTCTTGTCTTAGCTTTGATCTAAACTATAAAAATAAAATCTATCGATAAAGAAACGATTTGACTCAGTGACACGGAATGTAGGCATAGAAAATTCGTGTTACAAATTATGGATGATGCAAGGAAAAAGGTACACAATGAAACTATTCATATACAAAGAAGTTAACTTGATTTCTAAAGCCATTTGTTTGTTTTCAGTTCTTAACATTCCTAGAATGTTAAATATTTGAAACAAATCTGAGCAGTTTTTATAACTCCAAGCGAATTATTAGGTCGTCATCTCAACTTCACTTTGCAAAATTCAACATCCGTGCTTTTACCATCACATCCTTTACCTAATGGTGTTGTTTACTAACTACTACGCTTACTGAATGCAAAATAAAACAATAAACTGCATTAAAAATGTGTATTTCAAGACTTTTCCAAACAAACTATGAATTGTAGTAAATATTTCCGTTAAATGTTTTAAGTATGTTTCTAAACGCAATGGTGCTAGTTTTGACTTACTTCTAAATAGCTAATTTAAACACAATGTTACCGAAGGACTTTAACTTTTCTTTGAGTCAAAAGTGTGTTATGATAAGACTACTTCATTTTAATATTTTTTTCCATTTCCAAATGCGTTTAGTACATTAAGGTTTTAATTGAATTATGTGTATGTTTGTGTTGTTATTCCTACTTCAACAGATGTTTATTTAGGCATGCTTTATTTTTATTTTACTACTATACTAGGTGGTAGATGCCAAAATATATTGTAAAGTAGGGCAGGTTCATAACACACTTAGATAGTTGAAGGTTGCTGATTCCTACTTGGTAAAAGAACACTTCGCAAAGCTATTGACCTCCATTGGACTTTGAGAGTGTTGCACGTTGCTCATTCAGTCAATGTTAAAGACCTTTTTAGATTCAACTCTCTCAATTCCCCAATAGCACTAAAACACTACGAAAACCCCTCTTTCATACCTGTAAAACCTACTAAACTGATGAAGTGCTTGATTTTAAATCACATAATGTATTGTAATGTATTTTGGTATATAAAATGTTTTGTAATAAATTTTTACTTTCCCCGTCGGTATAAGTGGTGATCTAGTGGTAAGAGGTAGAGTGCATGCATTCGGTCCTCAAGGGCCCCAGTTCTAATCTCACAAAGTCCCAAGGGATCGTATCTAATTATTAGTGCCACAACTATCTTGGTCAAGCTACTGTATCTTGGAAGTAGTGTGTAAAACGGCGAGATGAAATGAACTTAAGAAAAATTTTTTTTTTGTAACATTCCAAAATAAGCCAGAAAATTATTCTGTCCAGGTATCAAAAATCTCCTTGACCTTCCCTTTAGAAATTCCCTTTGCAATTAGGTGTTTTCTATAAAAACGTTTTAGTTATTTTATTACATACGTTTTTCAGAGGATTTCTTTTAAAGTAATATTTTAATATGTTAAGAGAATTGATTTAGCTCATCAAACAAAAGTAATGCTAAACAAAGTATTTATTTGATCCAAGAAAAAATATATAACACCAGAAGAAATATAAAATAAAAGATATTAAATTGGAAAAGTAAATTCTACTTGACAGAACCGAAACGTGCCTGAAGGATGTTATTTGTATTACTTCTGTCTACAACCACCGAGTTATTGAATTTGTTTGTCTCTTTTTACAGAGTCTTAGTCACGTTCTTGAAATTACCAGGGTAGAAAGAAGTGTCCCATGACATTTATTGTCTGTTTTAAGCTTTTTCCTTTGTTATTAAGGCCTTTTGAAAAGTTCATAAAAGAGAAAAGAACTTGTAATATATCGAGGATGTAAATAATTACGTAATTCAAAGACGTAGGCTGGATGTTCTACAAACCATTTGAATTTATTCGGCTTTATTGGAGTTCAATTGTGTCTTAATATATATTTCACGGAATGTTTGTAAAATATTGTTGTGGAAAAAGCTAACGTTGCTTGGGCAATTCAAAAAAGAAAATATGTTTTGAAGTATTTGCTTTCCACTTTGCGTTGGTTCTGAAGTAATTGTGTGGTAAGTGAGCTGTCTTCGACCTAACCCTCCCCCCTCACCATCTGTAGCTTGAGAAATGTCCTTTAACAGTTCAAACGACTTGCTACCTTTTCAGTATACAAAGCCTCTAAATCTTTCACGTTTAACTTTAGGAAGATGGTGCTATAAATACATACAAATATAAATTCTTCCTAATTGAGCACCTAAAGGTTTTAATTATTAAATACAACAAAAATTAGTAGGACCTTTCATATTAAATGCTGTCTTTGATGTAGCTTTTTATTTTTGCAATTTACAATTTAATTTCCCCGCTGCGTAATCTTGCAGGCTAAGATAATTTTGAATTGTTTAATTAATTGGTATTATATATTTTTTACATGTCATAAGTATTTCCTACTTTAAAAATAATAGATTTAATGAATTCCTGCAAGAAAGGAGAAAACAGCGTTTTTTGATCAATAATTGTTTATTGTAAGACATAAAATGATTACATAAGCCAAAATGTATTCAAAATACATTCATAACCAAGCAAACAAAAACAGTTAACCTTTTCTCCATACCTAAGAAAAACATAAAAGTTTTAAATTTAAAGTTTAAAGATTTTCCCACGTTTCCTACAATTGTTCAAAAACTATTCAAGACGACATTTTTTATAGATCGAAACAACGGTTGTGATTAAAATTGTGGATTTTATGATTTAAAGGTAAACATTTGGAAAAGTTCCTTATTTTCAAAATGTAAAACTCCATACTTACGCTTTCCGATACATAATAGTTCGCGTACTCATTTATGTTGAAACATCCCTACACACCCCGTACTCTCATATTCATAAAAATCGCTCGAGTTATCTTGTTTATGAACACACTCATTTTATATATTTACACTCAACACTGTAAATATATAAAAATAATTATTATTTGTGTTTTTTTCTGTAGTGATATCAGAAACTAAAAAAGGTAATCGAGCCCGGGTCTGAGTCGCACCTTCCACTCCGCTTAGTAATATCTAATTCCCTATATGAACGATTCGCAAATAAAGTTATTTTATAGAATAGTGTTTAACCTACGTTCTACTATGAAAGCTAAAATGGTATCCTTGAAATCGATTTCCTCACTCTGTGAACACATATCACTGGAGATTACCCTTCTATCACCAAGCTTGGCTCAATAGAATCTTTAGGCGTTTGGGTTTGAGCATTGAAACGCATTTACATTGAGAATATATACATTAAATACAAAAGACATTTATTTAGGTTATTGAAGATTATATTATTTGTTCATAAAATTATTCTCTTAGATCTCTATAGGTATCTGACCAGTTGGTACAGTAAATTAGGTTATTTTTGATATAAATTACCCATAAGTGAATCCGTAAAAGTTAGTTTCTTTTATGGTGTTTTACATCTCAACAATAGGCCAAGGACGTAGTTTTACATGGGCTTTATTATGACTTTATGATTTAAAAAGTAATCCTAAACAAGTATATGTATATGTAGTTATATGTTTTAACCGCAATCTCTTTATCTGCAAACACTATTTTTTCATTAGAATAAAAGGATCTCAAATATTCTTCGTGTACTATATTAATGGTCAAGTGTAAGATAGCTACAATATATTTTGAGTACATTCAAGATGTTTCAACAGCTCAAACTTGATAGATTGTTTTTAGCGACATCATTCTCAACTTCATAAATCTTGTTCTTATCTCGAACACTTTTTAACAAAAGGAAGTTTTTTCAAACTGGGCTCGATATGAGCCAAAGTAAGAATTATGATTTGAAGTTTTGAACAAGCATATTTAAAAATGTTTAAGTTTTGTATCAGTTAGGCCTACGTTGTCAGACTTTAAACAATATTTAAAGATTGAATTATATTTAAATTAATGTATATTTTACATTTGTGTTTAAGAAAATGTGTTTAATACTTATGCATATAAGAGTATACAATGACCGTAATTTTACTAGTAATATCCCATGAATAAATAATATTGTTTATACAAAAAGTAATATGTAAGAAAAAAATATTTACAAACTAAATAAATTTAAATTCTGAGATTCCGTTAACATAAATAATAAACACTCAGTTTTTAGAGTTAACACGTGTTGAAAAAATTGTATTTTAAATAATTAATAAACGCTTTTTTCTACCTTTCTTAAAAAGCATCCTTTTTAAGTATAAACATTATTTTGAAAACATACCAGGCATTTACTTTATTTTTTGGTTTTATATACAAATCATTTTTATCATAAGGTTTAATAACGAATATAATAAGTTCATGATAAAAACTGAGTCAGTTATACCAAACAGAATTCGTTGGATTTTTTGATGAGGAATTTTAATTAAATAACTTTCACGCACAGCTGTTGTTTCTTCTATCTTGTTCACGAAAGGTTTCATGATGACAATTAATAACTAACTGTCTTCTTGTTGAAGACCTAGAATACTAATGATATTTAATTACATAGCATTTTTGATGGAATAATAAGATTTGGATACCTGCAAGATTCACATGAATAACTTTAAATATTTGTATATAATCCTACTTATTTGTATTGACAAAAAAGTGAGTTCTCCAAAAGTATGAAAGAGGCGCTTATTAATATTTCAAAACAATGGAAACTAAAAAAGAACAATGTTTATACTTTTCTGTATATACTACACTATATGCTGTAAAAAAAATTGCCAGAAGGTGTTTTTCTTCTGCTCATTTAGCACAGATCCTATATGATAATCTTTGAACATATTCCCACCATTTTAGTAAACAGTGTCGTTGACAACAGCTGATGTGATCGTAGTGGCCATGTGGTGTTTGATGAAAAGTTCTGAACTCGTTAGTTCTAATTTCACAGCCAAATATCATAATTAAATCATTAAAATAGGTAGTATGTGTAATTTTTAATATGTTGATAAGTTATATTTACTTTAGTATTGGTAATGTATAACTAAAAAAATATTTTGACTTCGAGATACAATATGCTTAAGTTAACTCATTGTTGACGCCTTTTGTTATTGTTTGCTCTTGCCAACACAAACATCTACAAGTCTACAGTATACAAAACTTATACAAGCGTGTTTCTTGCCATTATTGCTCATACAAAAGACCACCAGCGTGCTATTTTGAATTAATAAGATTATGCTTCAGGGGGGCTTAAAACGGACATTTGCACCCAAAACTCAAACTCGACAATTAAAAATTTTCTTTCTGCACATAAGTTACTATGTATAAGGGTAGTATGTGTTAAACCTTCCAGCTATATTGAAATCAAAATTAAAGTCTTATCTAATGGGTTGTGTAATATGTTACTGGCATTTTTCGGTGCAAATTTTACAAGATCACAAACCAGTAACTCTAACTATTATGGTTTATCAGCTAACATTGTATCAGGTCGTCAGTAGATAATAGAAAAGTATGTCTGTATGGACAAAAGTGTTTTGTACCCTTATATCGACCACAGTACAAGTGGTAGAGCCTTGGTTCAGTAAGTTGATGGATTGTGATCCAGTCCCATCACTGCAACGTCATAAATCTTGGGTCCTGTCAAGTGTCTATCGACTCTCGTCATGTTTGAAACTTTAGAAAAAGTAAAGTGAAAATGTTTAGGCATTTATTGATATTGCAGCTTGGTCTACTTAAGAAAGGGGACAGGGGAAAATTAATTTGGGAACCTTATCCTGCAACTTCCGACATCTACTGTTAGTTTTATATCCAAAACATATGATCTTGCTCCCAAAAATGTCTTTTCTATTTAGAAACAATCTATTTTATAAAAAAAACTGTATTCTGAACAAAACAAATTAGGTTTGCGTTTAGCTTTTATTACGAAAAACCTTGTTCAAACAAACAAATTAAAAGGAATCGTCAAGCCGATGAAAATGTCATAGAGATTACTATACTACGAAATAATATTTTGTTATTGAGAATCAATAAGTGTTTTGTGGTTATTTGCTTCGTGGTGAAAATCATCGTTCCCTTCTTGTAATGAAAGTCCCATTTGGGGGCTTGATAGTTTCCGTGCTCGCTTACAAGTTACAACTTTTGCTGTTTCGCTATCTTGATATTTTCTTCATTTAAATGGCCGAGCCGTTTACCAAACCTTATTATTGATTCAATGGAGCCATACACGATGTCTTATCATGTAAACCATTTATACTCTTGAACTAAATTCATTAAATAGTGTACCAAAATTGGTTTTAATATCTTGTCTCAATCCTTAAACCTCATTGGTCCAAACTTATACTGTAAATTAACAATACAATACTTTGATGTAAGTAAACATTTCTGTAAAAGTGAATCTTTATAATTCTATGAACTGAATTAAAAAGGCAATTTAAAAAATTGGAAGTAGGTAATATATATTTGTGAATAAATAAAAAACAATTTTCAGAAATATATTTTTAACATTAAAACTATCATAAATTTAATTTACAAGACTTAAAATTGTTTTAAACATTACCGTTCTTTACTATGCAGAAATTGCATGATTGTAGCTAGTGAGAGGTTTTGACATTGACAAGTCTATTGGAAAACCTTCACCAAGCTGGGATGTGCGTGTTTCCTGTATACATAACTTTCTACTAACGGACAAGAATAGATTACACCCTACAAAATCTATGCTGTCTGTATACATAAAAAAAAGATTCTTTAGAGCTAAAATAACTGATTTTCATTGGCCTAGGACGCTAAGCAAGAGACTGGTATAGTTTGTCACATTACTTCAGTCTAAACCTAGGAGTTGCGGCATTATCACTTAGATAAAATCCATTGGTGATTTGGCAGAATTGAACCCGGGACCTCAGGGACGAAAGTCCCGTGCTCTAACCACTAGACCAGCTCGCTTACCGAACTAAAGTAACTAATAGAAATGACACATACTGTATAATTTTTACGTTACACCCTAATTTCTTAATGCTAGACTAATCCCCCTACCCATGCATGGGATGAGAATGTACATAATAAAACATGGTTAATGTACAAAATCGTTACACACCCATAATTGATTTATACAGACAAATCCCAATTGTACTGCACTGCTTCTTTTGATTATTTCTTCGATTCATGAATTAGCAATCAAATGTGTGGCAAAATCAAGAGGTTAAATTTTAAAAGGTAATTAATTATATTGATTTTTGCATTTAATGAAATTGCCAAGGTAATTGTCTTGCCTGAGATTACCTGTAAACGTAAAAAATAAATTAAAACTTATATGATGAAAGGTGTATGGTACACAAAATACCATGTATACCTCTTTTTGAACTTATTAGTTAAAAAGGAGAACCAAAAAAAGGAGTAAAATGGTATTCCTTTGAAAGCCTTTAAGAACTTTATTGAACATTACCTATAACATATTATAAAGCAATTAGCTTTGTACAGTGAAAGCCTTTGACTGATTTATCGTAAATATAATCAAAGTTGAACGTTGTTAAATTATAATTGCGTTGCGTAAAGAAGCTTTGGCGCTTGGAAACTAAATTAAACGGTTTTACCAAAGTTGTTACATTGTTCAATAAAATTTTATGTACTCGTAATGTTTAAAGTTTTTTACATAGCGTCTTTCGACATTGTAGTCTAGACTTTAAAAATTACTTTAATTTTAGTTTTTAAAATACAATTTGTGTCTTAACCATTTTAAAATTATCACATAAAGCTGTATTGTCTTAAAAATGTCTGGATTCACTTATAGTTTTATACAATCGTACTATTTACCAATAGGTTAGTCTCTCTATTCTAGTTATACAACTAATAAGCTGTGGCGCTTGAATCAGAAGTTCGTTACTTCCTATTGTTGGGTTTCAATGGTGTAAAGTTCAACATGGACATGGTGAAAAGAACTTTAATTTTTTTTTATTTAGTTTTATATGAATGTATGTATGTGCTTAAGGTTATTTATGCGTTATTGTTTTTGTAAAGATGAAAATCGAAATACAACTAAAAGTAAAAAAATACAGATTTTTATTAACATGTCTTAATATAGTTTAAAAAATCTTCTTAGAATTCATCTTTACCTAGTAGGATGTGTAAGTGCCCTGATATTGTTATATAATGTTTATGGTTTTATCAACTTTCACTTGTTCTCAAGTTTTGATTACAATGGGTGAGGACAGGTCCAGGATCAACCATTTTGCCTTTGAGCTGAGTACCAAATAATTAATCACGAAAAGTAATTTGTATATATTTTCTTACCATAACTATTCTAAAACTTTTTCACTATCCAAATTAAGGAGCTGAAATTGGTTCATAGCAATGAAGCTGGTGTTTATGATAAATTAATTTTTCGTAATTTTTACCTAAAACTCACACTTAAGAAAATTTTAGCAATGTTTAGTGTGGGTTTACAACTGAAACCAATATTTAACATATACATTTCATATTTTCCGTATCGATATTTAGTTGTTTTATGCAGTTCAAATGATAATAAATTATCGTAAATAGAAATCAAGAACGGATTGAAATGGAAAGAGAAACTCGATGTAGGGGATTTCACGGGCGATTACCATCTAATCAACACTGATCGGCAAATTTACACATTCATTTCGTAGCGTGTAACTAAGGCACACTAGGTGTTCGTTTCATGTAGGATGTGTATGAATTTTACATACTTAGATCGTAATACTTCTGTAACAAAAGTGAAATTCTTATTTATTTATTTATTTCTAAGGGAAACAGTCATTATACAATATTTACATCAAAGCAAGATGGTGTACACAAGTATGAGTAACAAGGATAGTAATACGATAGGCCCAATATGACATTTACAAAAAGACTTAAAATCTATATAATTTCAAATGACATTGATGGATTCAGACTCATTACAAGATAATACATGCATGAACAAGTAAAATAAATAGAATATACACACTAACATATTACAAGATACATTAATATGATGATGTATTTAAAATAAACCACGATAAGTATAAGCAATTAAATCCACAATAAGATTTAGAAATTCATCTCGATTATAATTCCAATTTTAAAGTTAAATTGGTCCAGCAAACCAGTTATACGACCTGTTTATACTACAAACGTATGTTTATTTAGAATACAATACTTCCTACCATATCTAGAATAATGAAGATATTTGGCATAAACGATAGCTTTTAAATAATTAACATATAAACACTAAAATATAAATTATTTTCTTTACTCAATAACAACAATTCAAGTGTAGGCCTAATATCAAGCAAATAACAGTTAGGTGATAAAATGACATGTTTTAGTCCTAAGCTGTCATACAGTATAACAAAACAAATAGGCTCTAACTTTATCACAAATGTAACTTATTGTTGTAACAAAATATTGACCTGTTAATGAAGAAGGAATAGCCTATTTTTAGAAGGACATATCGTTATTGTAAAACCTTGGAGACTAGGGTATAAACCTAACATCCTACCAATGTGTGAAAAATAAATAGGGATTATTAGTACACATATATAAGTATCACACACTAAGGAAGGTGTCGATCATGATTCCAAAAAGACAATAGACGTATCCTTTAATTAAGCGAAGCCATATCTTAATGAGTAAGATATGAAAAGAAAAAGAATAACAGCAGCAGAGGCTATTGTCCCAGTATATAGCGAAGGCTCACATTCTACTGTATTGTGTCACCCCTGGTATGTCCACACCCTTCCCGGATCATTGTTGATTTTAGATATTTAGGTAACCTGAAAAGGGGGTTTGAAAAGATAAGGACATGCTGCCCTAAAGGTTTTTAATAGGTTATGGAGAGTCATAATGTTTTACAATATATTCCTTCAAAATGTATTTTGAAACCTAAAATAGCTTTGTCCAAACCCCTTCTTTTTGAGTACGTTGACTTAGTTTTTAACGAATAATCCACTTGTGAAAAATACATTTATAGGCAATTTTAGCATGGCCATTTATAATGTACTTCGGGGTTAGTATAAGGTTAACTAAATAGAATAAATGTTGATACAAATTTTACGGTTAAAACTTTTATGGTCTATTGTCAATATTTATAACTTCTAACAGCATAATCTGTGTTATAAATTTTACGAAGAGGATATAACACGTCTAATAATACTTGATAAATAAACACTTATTTTGTTTTTTTGTTTTTTTTTTGTTTTTTTAAGACAGCAAATGTATATAAAATATAATAATAGTTATCTATTTCAATTAGACAACCGAATCATCAACCGACCCAATAGGCGAATGACAAGAATCTTGAATAAGTAGGGACGCTATTCAAGGTTCTTGTCATTCGCCTATGGGGTCGATGCTTGGAGGTTCCAATCGAAATCGTTCACCATAACCATCTTTTATGTATACAGTATTTACCGTATTGTTTAAAACAGTATAAGTGTAAATATATGTTTCAAGTGTTTATATCCAGAGAGTTTAAAATGCATAGTGACGGTCAATTAATTATAATTGGTTTTCTATTTCAGGTAGGAGAAGTAAATGTAGTTCATGGCTCCGTTGACAGGTATGTTTGTTTAACAATCTTCTATTTATCATAAAACCGTTACAGTACCCGAGTTTAGTTAAAATGCGAAAGTTCAAATAATATAAAAGTTATGTTACAAATCCTTAACTAAATTACGAATTTGTATTTACAAATTTAAACAATTGATTGCTAAGCATACATTTAAAATGTTTTTTCCAATTTAAAGTGACAGAAAACAGTTTAACCTGTCGTAAATTCATGCTCTTTAAAATGAATGTGTAATTTACCGTTCGGTAGTGATTGAAAGGTGATTGCCTGTTAAATGTGTTATTTTTCCTCTTTTGCTTTCGATCTGATGTGAATCCGTGATAACAAATTAAACTAATTTACCACAATGTAATTATTTTAAAATCAATACACTACTATCCATAACATCTTATATTATCTTGAATCATCTCATCTTATCTTATATATAGCTTTTTACTCAATATTTTTACTTTCTACCATAGACAAAAGAAACACCATTGTCTGTGTTTATACCATTAAATGAGGTGCAAACTGTAAAATAATATGTATGTAGCTTTAGGTCAAGTATAAATTTTGCAAATCAAATTATTAATACGTTATTTTTATTCATGCAAAAAAGAAGTTATTAATAATAAGTCAAAAGTTATAAAAATGAATAGGACGTATTACCAGATTAATTAATTTACAATAGGCCCGTTGGGGCTACTAGCTGTAAAAAAATCAGCCCCGTTAGAAATTATGTTAATTTCAACATGCTTAGCATAACCTAAAAGCTTCGAATTAGGTTAAATAAATCGACAATTTTCCAAAACAATCGTTCAAAATGTATGCATGACCATGTTATAGTAGGTTTTTTTTTATCAAACGTAAATTTGTTAAAACAAACAATACACTATATTCCAACTAAAAAATATCGTCTATATTATTTAAGGATATATTATTAATTATGTACAATACTTGAACGATAGTGTGTAAAAAGATTTAGGCGAAAGAAATGTGATATTTGTTAAGTATACAAAGTTTTTTAGGATAATTTTTATGTAAGTTAGCTAAGCAGATGGCTCGAAATAGTTAGTTATAGATTTCAACTAGGTCTAGGTAATTCGTAGTGGTCTGGTAAACTCTCTTGTTATTCAAGTGGTATAGTGTTTTACAAAAAAAATATCGGTCAGGAACCTGAATTGTGACTACTAGATGTAGTTATTAGAAGTAGGTCGTGATTGTCAGAACCCTTTAAATATCTATAAAATACCGAAACTATTTTAGGGCAAAATTAAAGGAAACACAAGAATGTCATGCCAGAACCGGAAACCAGATATTTTCAAACAATAGCGCTTAACAAGCTTCCGGTTCTTTCCCTTCCTGTTTCCTCCTACTGGCAGCATCAACCAATACTAGTCCATGTTATTTTATTTTTGTCAATGTGCTGTTTTTATTATATCAAATTTACCATTGTAACTAATTATTAACACATTAATATACCGAAACATAATAAGACATGACATTTTAGAGTGAGTAAATACAAAGTGGTTATTAATTTAAAGTACGATTTTATGCTTATTTCATATTATGGTCATGTATTTTTGCCATTTCTAAGCGGATTAACTAAAGAATTGTTGTTATTGTAATTAGTTCTTTGTAAAATTTTTATTGGGTTTTATTAGAGTTTGTTACCCCTAAAGTTACTTCACGAAATCTTTTACAGATCTTGATGATATATACTATTTATTTCTTGGTTCTCTTTGGTTTTCTATTGATTTTTACGTCTTTATTTATTTATTTCTTAGTTGGATAAATGTTCGTTGATTATTATTAAAGGGTTCTGCCGTTGGTACGTATAAAATAAAATAAATATACTAAATTATGATTCACCTAAGTCAAGCCTTTTCAATGTTGGAAATATAAAGACAAGTTTAAAAAAAAACGACTACAGAGATTGTTGTTATTTTATGGATTATTAGTTTTAAACACATTTATGTGATAGAATAATGAAATACGTTTACTAAGGTTTAGTTCAGTTTTAGATTAATTTCAGTCGTTAACAGAAAATTGGGTAGTTCCGTTAATGATAGACTATATTTAGGTTTCTCCCCTACCTAATGCTGAATTTAATTAACATCCGCACTTTGCCTTCACATCCTTTACCCTAATGGATTTTGCTTATTCAATGCAGAATAGCAAAATGTAACTAAAGTATGTGGCATTACTTATAATGTTACTTATAATGTAAGTTTGTAGGATATGCCATCTACGTAATACTTACTTACTTAACTACTTACTTCTTTACTTAACTACTTACTTACTTACTTAACTACTTACTTACTTAACTACTACTTACTTACTTACTTACTTACTTACTTACTTACTTACTTACTCACTTACTTACTTGAATACTTGAATACTTGAATAATGCATTGGTGACTGACAAATTCGGAATAGATTGCGTCACATACTGTATAATAACAGTTCGTAGACCCAAGCTGTATATATGTTTTAGTTTATTTACCAGTTAAAAAAAACTGATTTTATTATGAAATTAAATATTACAAATAGTTTTATAAATGACATTTTACCAACTAAAAATTCTAGAAAAGGAACGTTGTAGACTGGAACTCGACTGACAGTGAGTGATGTGATGTAGTGTGATATAAATTAAATGAAATATGACGATGCTTATAGGAGGTTCCAAGTACAAATTAGCTTCCCAAAGAGTTTTAAAAAATACCCATGTTTTTAAACACAATGGATTTGAGCAGATTATGTAATTGTCGTGCTTTTCATTTAATTTTGAATACGAATAATATAAAATTATAAGGGATAAATTGTGAAAACTCTATTGTATATAGTTCCGAAGATTGAAATTAAGGCCTATGATGGAAAGCTTATAAAACGGTGCAGGTATGCCTCTGATATACATGGTGTAGTAAAATGAAATGAACCAAAGTATTGTAAATGTTTATCATGGACGTTAAGTTTAATCTTCGGAACTATTTACAATAGAGTTTTTACTATTGGTCCTCCAAAATTTTATATTACTAGCAGCAAAACCCGGCTATGCCCGGGTATAATTATACAATGTACAATAAGTGGTTATATAGTTATTTTTTTCTGATTTCATAGATGTACACATATCTTGGTACTATTAAATCTAGAAATCTGTTAAATATTCTTTGTAGCATACGTTTCCTTAAATTACAACTAAAATGTTAACGGAAATTAAACTAACAAATAAGTTCTTCATAAGGAAAACATGGAAACTTTAAAAGCCACTAGGGCAGAGCACAACGGAATCTTTCTAAAATGTAAGCCCAGTTTGCAAATCTACACATCTAGATGAACATTTTGGTACATAATATGTGGGGTTAAATCTTTAAACAAAAAAACCTAATTCTTCACAAAGTTTCATGTAGCGTATATAGATAGATTTTTATTCAAAATTTAATATATCACGAAAATGACATCATCTACACAAATCAATGAACAGGTAATTTAGAAACTACTGCATTGTGATTAAAAAACTTGGTTGTTTTGAAAAAAAATTAAAATAGTTCATTATGAAGCTTATTTTTTGACTTGGAACCTCTTATATGCATCATCACATTTCATTTACTTTGCACTTACCCCATGAAGGTTTTGTAACACTGATGACCAGCCAGTATAGGATATAGTCTGTTGAAGGTGATGTACTCTTGTGTGAAGAGCTCTCCATAAAGCTATCGACCTCTGTCAGATATTGAGTATGTTGTACGTTGCTCAGCCTGACACTGTCAGGAGATTCTAAAAATGTATACTTTTCAACTGTTTGATAAAAATACATCTGAAATATGTTCTTATTTTAAACTACACGTTTATCAAGCGTGGCTGAACTCATTATAAAAACATAAGTACATGCATAAAGAGTTGCGTATGTTTAAGTTTAATGATTCACCACTCGTGATTGTTGTCAAAAATAACCCGTGACAACAAGAGAAAAATGCATTAAGTTTTGTTTTTTACAGCGTTTGAGTTCTCATCAAAGTAGATTCATTATTTTGCAAAGCAAATTTGGCAATTCATCTGAAAGAGATTAAATTCCAAATCCCAAAATGTCGTAAAAATTCTAATATAATAATTTTGATGGGAAATGTTTGCATATGTGCTTCATCCTTGGGAAGATGCCCCTTCATTGTAAGGGTGAAATGTCTGGCGGTTTTCTACAATTGACGTGGTTGACAAGTACCGAAAACAACCCTGGGTTTCAATGACACCGGCTCTGATCTAATGACTGCCTCATTCATTGTTTTGGATTCAGAAACGTAAAACAAAGTTAAAATATCGTATTGTTTAAATAGCGTCTTGAGTAAATAACAGAATACCTGAAACAACGTAGGTATGTCTCATTTCTGAAAACACAAATAAACTATTACATTTCTAACGCATACCATTTTTGAACCAAACATACTCAATTTAAAGCAATATTGAAGGGGGTCTTCAAACTAAATATTATAACAATATATTTATTTGCTTGCTTGTGCACCTGCATGGTTTTGCAGATTTATTTTGTAGTCTTTAGTTTTTATTGCAGCCTTCTGTATTTTGGCTGTTTTTTACAATGCCTATTGTATTTATTGTATACTGAATGGCTAATAAAATAATTTATAATTTATTATTCATCATTTATCGTTAACCTCTAAGAAATATTACCAAAAATGGTTGATTCGTAACATTAAAAGATACATCAGCTGTTTTACATAGTATTTTGAAAGGGACACATAAAAATTGTAATGAAAAAATTTATTATTCCTTTCCTTAAATAATTATCACGTCTAGGCATGCCGTTACTTTGTAACATATACCATAGTCTTTTTTCCAAGAACCAAATTCTAAATGCATTTTTATAAGGTTTTAGACCAATTTATACTTTAATCACTACAACAAAATTAATGTTAATATAAAATAATACCCTTATAAACTGTATGAGTTCCAACAACATGAAAAATAGGAAAGCTTTAAGTGATTACACAAACAATATTGAAAAAGTAATGTCTACTTTGCAGACAGAAACGTGCCCAACAATGGATATTTGAATTTGTCCCGTTAGTCCTACGTCTCCACTATTGAACTTATTTGTCTCCGTATACAAGTTTCAGGCACGTTCTCGGTATTAAGAGAAATTCTATTTTCGTTTGACCAAACGGAAGAGCGTTTTTCCATTTCCAAAAATCTTTGCCAGTAGTGTATTGCGGGTGTTATTCGTCTAGTTACGCACTGTATCAAATTTTTTAAGCTTAGTAATAGTTAAAGCTCCAGTGATAGCATTTGTCAATCCTTAAAACATCTCCACACTAAGATGTGCGCCGTTTTGCAAACGTAATTGGAAGCTGAAAGCTACGTATTCCTGTGCATTGTCAAAATGCCAACTGTCGTCGTCAATCGGGTGTCAAGCACATTTGAATTGCAAGACTATTTTTATTGGCTTCGTTGTCTAGCAACTATTTATTATACTTTTCCTGAATCCTCTTAATTTATTTAGTTAGTCAAGTGTGCTTTTATTGCGTGAAAATGGCGAACATACCGAAATAATTGAAAAGAAAAGCAGGAGCAATAACTGAAGACCTTAAAATCTAAAACATATTAAAATCTAAAGACGGATATAAAATGTCCTGAGTTCGTGGAGTGTTTATAAAAAGATATCGTTTTAACTCCAGACGTAAGCGATAATATTTTTTCTCTCATTATTTTCTCAATTGCTGCCTAGTGTGGTGAAAAATAGCGTTCGTAAGACGGGCCGAAAGGGGTTTGCAGCTACCAACCGTTTTGAGTTCTCCACTTCGTCTCGAACTTAAACCGCTATCTCAAGCCGAAAAACCCCATTTTCGGGGGTACAGTTTCTTCGGGGCTAACCTACTATCGAATGAAATAATTGAATAGCAAACGATATTTGCATTCGATAGTAGGGTAGCCCAGTTAAGAAACCGTTCCTATGTTCGACCTTATGTACGTTTATATTATAATTTCCCTGTGTTTACTTAGGTATGTTTTGTTCTTAATAATTTCATGTTTTGTAATTTAAGGTCAATTATTACAAAATTCTATAGACGCTTTAGTATATTACACGTTTTACTGAGCACTGACCCGTAATATATTTTGCCATTGACAAAATCGTATTCTAAATCATCCGATAAGAATCTAGTGCAATGATGCCGGACAGAACATTTATGATACTGATAAGGTGGTTTTGTATTTAAAAAATAATTATGTCCCGGAATAAACTAGGAAAGATAGTATATTATGCGATCCATTTTCTTTCGTGAATCTATAAGTAAATCTCGTTTTCAAGAAATTGTCAAATGTATTATAATTATCATAAATAGTTAACCTCAATCTAATATGATTCCAGCTGATATTAAACAGGTTTCATTGCAAAATAAACTACCAGCATAAACGGAAAAACAAAGGTTAGTCTCCTCGTCTTGATTATAGGAATTGTGATTGTATAGTTGATGTATAATTTATAAATACATTTCCAGCGAGAATTTCATTGTGTTAACAATTATTTTAATTTAGTTTATAAGATTAAGGAAGAATCAAACTTTTCACAATGGTTTGTAATATAAGTTTCTAATTTGTTTAATGTCATTCTTTTTATAAATATATAATTATAATTGAACAGTATTTTATGTTGCTCTTGTGATCGATTTAGCATCTTAGCATTGCTTTTATCAAACAACTCTATCAAACTGCTCTTCCGAATTTGATCTTTTAAATTGATAATAGATTACTTTAACAAACTAAGGATTTTTTAAAAATTTAAATAGGTTTTCGTATTGTATGTTAGCTTTGGATAAAAAAATTAAAACCAACTAATTAATTGTTTAGACATAATATGCATCAAAGATATATCCCTTACTAATTTTAATGTTACACATGTAAGCAAACTTCTTCTGGATTGTGTTACTGATAAAGATGTATTGAATTTTGAGTGAAAATAAAAGGTAGTAATTTAACATTTTCAACATTCGCAATGTCAAAACTATTGTCACTTAACCAATTATAAACACATAATTCCTCTATTTTACTTTTATATAAATAATACTTAGTATTTTTAAATTTTACATACACAAAACTTCATTTTCATAAAAAATTAAATGTGTTAATCGTATGAAAAATGTTTACTGACATTTCCATGCTTACATGTTAAAATGTGTGCTGCATGTTTGAAAATAAATCAGAGAAAAACGTTTCTAGAAACATCCAAACCTGGCTATAGATTTTTAAAAGGAAAATCAATATTTATTAGAAGTAGTTGCTCTCCACTTTTCACCGAATCTGAAGTAATTGTCTGGTAAGTGAGCTGTCTGCCCCCCCCCCTCCCCCACCAACTGACAAACATCCTCTTGCTTGAGAAATGTCCTTTTACGTTCACATCTCAGGCAACTTGCTCCTTTTTCAGTCTAAATAACGCCAAACGATCAGATTTTTTAGGGGTTTGTAGTGGGTTGGATTACCTGAAAATAAAAATTTAAAATGTTTAAGGTCTACAGCATTTTAAGTGATAAGAAAATCATAATCTATATTATTCTATGTAATTCTATGTATAAGTAGTCTACGAATAGTTTTTAAATATATAAATATGATTTTCCCCGAATCTAAAGTATATGTTCCTTTGAAAAATCAATTATATTACGCAACAATTCTGTTTAATCGGTCCCCAATCAAAAACCAACAAAATTGATTGCCTATCAAATGCTTGGTTCTAGAGAGCCTTCAGATAAGAAATTATATGTTTAGTACCACGACTTTGTGTAATTGGTATAAATTGAGATTGAAAAGTGATTATTATATTTTTATGGTGATACTGTATCTTATAGTAAATGTAAACATGCACCACTTTAGTTACTGTTTTTGACTACTGATAAAGTCAGTATAGCTCTTAACGTGCAATAGTGGAATTTGCTAGCCAAAACTTTCATTATTTATGTAACATGCTTGTAATCTTTATTGCTGAAATAGAAGAACTTCTTATTAACTAGAGCACATATGTTATATTTGTATGTATGCTTATGTTAAGTCAAAAATTAAAAACGATAACCTTTTACCCATCAATAAACAATAAAATATATAAAGTCACATTTTGTATGACATTTAATTGATATCTTATATACTTCCCGAAGGGAATTACAGTCGTAATATTTCCAAGCAATCATATCAGCTAGACAGTTGTATGTGGACTATTGTTTGATAGAGACAATGGACTTGAGTATTGTTTAATGTCAACAGTAACAGTAGTTCGCGTGTAGGGTCAGATAACAAAGAAGTTCCACACCGCAATGAGAAATAAAGAAGTCAGGGATTATTTTGTGCAAGTAATGTACAGAACTGCAAATAGGTATTATTTTTTAATTACTGTACTACTTTTGCTACCTAATATGATTTTTTAACAATGATAAACTAGTATTTTGATTGATTGTGTGTTTCAAGTTTTTATTGATTCACAGAAACCGTTTTTGTTAGTTTAGTAGTTTGTTAGTTGTAGTAGTATAACAAGATGGAATTTTATAATTATTCAGGCTTAACAACTATTTTGTAGAGCTTAAGCTGCGCGCGCACTACGGCGGCACGGCACGGACGGGCGGGCGGCACGGCAATTTTTAAAAGTAAATAACATTGAATGTCATATGAGTGCGCCCACTACGGCGGTACGGCCGGCAACGGACGTTCGGCAGCTTCCGCCGTTTGTTAAAAAGTCCGGGAGACAGAACTCCAGGACATTTCCGAGCTGCCGTGACGCCCGCCCGTACCGCCCGTACCGGCGGGAGCACTGCACACCGACCGGGCGGGCGGCACGGGACATCCGCCATTCTCAACTGATCTCTGTCAAAGTAGCAGTGTTTTCGTGTGTTGTAAACATAGATGTTAGTAAGTTAGATTTTTCTCGTTGAGAAATACCCGAAACTGTACAACATACGACATCCGGAATATTTTAATAACGTCCGGCGTGACAATATATGGGCAGAAATATGATCTATTATGAAACAATCAGGTAAGTTTTACACATAATCCTTCTACAATATCAGGAAACAAGGTGTGGAGCCCTCCAAAACTTAGTCTTTTCCTGTTTATTTTGTGTATCTAACATTTTTGCTTGCACCTTCTTGTCTCCTCTTCCTCTGCCAAAATTAAACCTACTATCACCACTCTATCTACATCCATCTTTACTCACAATTTTTTACTCGCAGACTGTCAACTGTCCTAAATTGCGGATGTGCGGATGTCCCGTCCCGTCCGTCCGTGCCGTGCCGCCCTAGTGCGCGCACCCCCTCTTAAAAATGCCGTCCGTGCCGTACCGCCCGTCCGTGCCGTGCCGCCGTAGTGCGCGCGTAGCTTTAAAAGGCAAATATTTAAGTATATGAAAGCTTGGTTATACGCATAATGGTTACGTAGATACTGTAATTAAAAGAAACTACTCGACTTAATAAAAACGTCTACGTTTATCTAATGGAGAATAAACAAACAATGCTTATATATTATACTATTAAAATTTACATTATAAGCACACAACCTTTAGCAAGAAACGTAAAGAGTAATTTCAATTAAATCCTGTAATTTTAATAGGAAACATATCTGCAGTTTTAAGTAAAGAAAATGTGAAAATCTAACCAGGTAAATGGAAATTCACTTTGTCTGGAGGTTTGCTGTGGTGCGGTTATTTTTCTTTTATCATTCCAAAAGTACAAAGTAAATCACAGAACTATTTAGAATATGTTTCTGATTCTGGAAGACTATTTACTATAAACAAAGTACAAGTCTTTTTGAAGGTGCACGAAAATAGGCGTATTTATTTTAAAACTATTAACAAATTAAAGTGTATTTATCTGAAACATTTTTCAAATACAATCACGTAAGAGAGTATGTTGTAATTATTTAAGTTTTTACTAACGTATATTGTAATAGTGTGAGATTTTTAGTTAACCTTTATTATCATATTCAACCTTACATTATTTATATTCAGGGTAATTGTTTTATCTTAGAGTTTTTAATTAATGTTTGTTATTCCAACTCCAAAGGTGGATTAGGGAAAAGCTTATAAAGAAAAGCAATTTCCGTAAAAAAAAAACACTTCCTCCGTTTAGGAAATCGATGTTTTCTGGAGACCATAGACTTTAAATGGCAAATAAATTAAATCTACTGTGTCTCAAAAATGAGAATACTTATTCTTTATTTTGGAAAATAACGGTTTTACCACTTTTATCTCAATTTGTATACGAACTAAATAAATTAAGTACAGTTCGTTACATTATACTGTGTCAAAATATGGTGAACCTGAAGTATATTTCATTAATTTTTCATTAGCACTGGGGGTGAAAATATTTATCATCATGATTAATGTTTTGGATGTATTAAGTTTACTCAACGTGTTTACTTAAACGATAAGGCAAAGAATCAAATATATTTACAGGTGCCATAAAAAATGCATTTAATTTCCTATAGATAAAATTAATTTAGTCTAACTGAAGCATGTTTCATGGATATTATTATATAAGCTAACAGGGAAATTGGACTTATTATTTGCGAGTCATGTTTTCGATTAAATTAATAGTGATAACTTCGTATGGGTATATAATGTCTATTAAAATACCACAAGCTAGTGATTGTTATGGTTATCTAGCTTTAGTAAATATTTTATAATCAGACATTATATTCTTCAAAACTTCATAAATCTGTGAAATGGCTGAGTAAAAGGAGTTCGGTGCTCAAGCTGTGAACTTAAAAGGACATTTCAACAGCCGAAGGGTGTTTGTCAGTTTGTGGGGGTGAGTGGGGGGGGGCTGGGGAGGAGGGCAGACAGCTCACTTACCGCACAATTACTTCAGATTTTCCACAAAGTGGTGAGCAAATACTTCTGTGGAATTTGCATTTCATCACCAACATTTAAGGGAATATTGTACACAATTTTTATTATGTAAAATATTATCATACATTCTCTTGGTAAATAGTTATATCATGTTAAAATATGTCCTTAAAACTAATATTTGTTAAATATTCTGTATTTTTACTACCCTAAAAGTAACAAAAACCTTTTATGTAAAAATTTAAAAATGTGTTTAACTCGAATGAGTTGGGTTAAATAAAATGAGGAAAGTAACGGCAGTTTAGCGCTCTGATTGCTATTTACAAGGATTTAGCTCAAAATGTAATTGGACAGAAGTGTTTGACAGATCACAGGAGCGACTGGGGATCCTGTTAAACGATAATTGGATTGCAAAAAGAGGATTACACTTTGAAGCGACGAAAAGATACCAGTGATAATGTGGATGATGCAATACTTTGAACTCTTAACTGAAAAACGTTTATAAATACGCCCGAATTCTGCATTTTCCTTAACCATACCCGATTAAACACTATGGAAGGTATTAATAAATATTTTGCTGTTTATGTTTTCATCAAATTGTATCGGTATACGCTTTTTGGTTTTCTACATCAATATTTGCCAACTTGCTAAGTGAAAAAAGGTTACCTACACGATTAACCTTGTCGTACTGATTTCTGTAAACATTGATCTGTGTTAGTTATCAACCATATTTTCAATTAAATATATTTCTATTTGTTTTGTAAAATTCACTATTTTGATTTTTTCATTTGCTGGGTTTCATGTATTTTCATCTATTATCAGTGTGAACTTACTAGTAATTATTCAAATGTAAGATTACTCATATCCCTCAAAGTTGTATCACTTTGTACTTTATTGATCATCATGAGCATGAATAAACGGGTTATTGGTTTTACACTAATTGAAAGTAACAGGAAATCATTAAACATTACCGGTAAATTTACTATTTATACGTTTAACCATAACACGTATAAAAAATAATTCATGGCTATTCGAGTTTCTAAAACTGTTGTATTATATGAAAGCCCTACGAAACCTCTAATTGCCCCGCTTTAGCTAGTGCCTAGGGATTTACCGGGTTGAGAGCGACCTACTGGATCCTTACTCTTCGTGTTGATCCTTGAGCCTGTTTTGTTGAGAGCTCCCCTGGACCTTGTTTGATTATTAAACTTAACAAAAACATTACTAAGTAGCAACCTATACTGCTAAAGATACAAATTTGACGATGCATTAATGTTGGTCTAGGACGCCGATGAATTTAAGGAGCTGTAATTATATGTAAACTTGAATAATAACTCTTTAAGAGTACAAATACGATGTAGTGTTTAATACACAGATCAATCACTTTGTTTTTTTAAGTCTAAAGGTAAATGACTTATAGATCAGCACCAGACGTGTTACTTAATTAACTGAAAGAATAAAAAAAATCAAATAAAACTTGTAATAATATATTTATAATTACACTGTTAACTCTCAAGATGGTAAATGCATATAAAGGATAGAAAGTGGTGATCGATTTTGATTGGACCCTCCCATCATCATCACACCCAATAGGTGAATGAGAAGAACCTCCATACTTGTATACTATTGGCTACCGGAATTAGCGGTGATCGATTTCGATTGGACACTCCAATAATCGTTGTATTCGCCTATTGGATCTGATGATGATTGGAGTTTCCAATCGAAATCGATCACCACTTACCTTTATTTATTTATTTATTCATTTATTTTCATTTGTTTATTTATTCCAACGGATACACCATTTACCAAAATAATATATGTATTTACATGTATTTACCATTTGTGAATAAACAGTATTAGTGTAAGTATATTATTACGAGTGTTATCTGACGTATTTATGTACTTTCAGACTACACTTATAAAATACTGTCACGAAAAAATCTTTACGAATACACGTGTGTACTACTGTACTTAACATTATTAGAACAAGAATTTGGGTTGGTAAGTAAAGTATAGCCCGGATTTATTTGACTTTTTGTATACATAGTTTTTAAAGTGTTTTACAGTGATAATCAAATATGTATTTTAAATAGTATATACTAACATAGAGTATTCCATTTGTTACACTCTTAATAAGCTATACATATTAGCCTGATTTTAATGCACATACAGTAGTCATGGGAAAAGAAATTTATATTGCAGCAAAATCAAATAGGGTAACTTTTAACAGAGTGGTAAAAAACTTTAACTTAAGCAAAATGCAAAATGTGGTGAGCCTTTTCCTTTTGAATAGTCAAAAGAACTTAAAAACAAGCTACTTTTTGTTTTTGCATTAAGCTTTTTGTGTTAGTTTTGACATTTTGGATTATGGTTTAGTTAAAAATATTTTTCGTAATGATATAAAAGTGCACATTAATGGAGTTTCTCTAAAACTTACCTCGAGAGGGGATTATTAAGGTAAATGAGGTTGAAAATCACTCCTTTGGGGAAAAGTTTTTTGAGATATTGTTGATTGAGACAAATGATCCAACAACTTTATTATCCATTTATTCGTTCTGTTATGAACAGTTCTTGTATTCCAGTGTGTCTTTTTTGTTTTTACACAAACACTTGTTTATTTTACCTATAGGCTTTGTTTTCTATTGGGTGCAATTTAATGTGCCATTTAAAAACTTAACGTCCCCATTATGTGTTTCTATTCTTTTTAAACACATTTTATAATAAAGTTTGAACCAGGCTTTGTTTCTTCAACATAGATTTTCTCAATCGTCTTTACGTATTAAATACGTATACGTGTGGTTTATAGCATTTGAAGTGCAGTATTTTACATTCATTGCTTTTAAATTCATTTTCATTAGTTTTACATCATACCTTTAACATTTTATTAACCATAGATTGATTTCTTTTTATCTAACATTATCAACCAAAACCTTATAATAGTATATAATTAGAAATTACTCCTATGTTTTCAGCTTTAACTAAGGAATGAAACGTTTTAAGTTCCCTAATGCACCTTTCAATTACTTATAAATATATGTTATACTAATTATCTGGAAAGTTCAATATTTTAAATTATTAAAAATATGTCTCAAAATTTGCGACATTAATTGATTAATACAACACTCCTTAAGTGGTATTAATCAATATAAAATTATTTACATAAAACATTTTGTAATATAATTATTTAGTGTTAATGTAAGACAATTAATAGCACAAAATGTATTGCCTGATATTTATAAATAGCTAATAAAGACAAACGATTATTTGGTTGGCAAAAATCGTCGCAGAGTCTTAGTAGTTTAATGGTAGGGAAAGTGTTGACGGCTCTCTACCGCTCAATTACGGGAGATTTGTCTCTGAGTGGAAAGCAAATATTTCCAAGAGAAATATTCCAACCACTGACTGTGCATTTACCGTCACGTTAACCCGTTTGCAATGGAGATCTAAAAAGCTTCCCTCTAAATTATATTTCGTATAATTTATTTTCGTATTTAGAAAGAAAAGGGTTGTATATTTAAACTCATGCCAACCTTCGTGTTTTATGGCCACCAAACGAGATAAGTGTTAAGAAGAGTATTTTAATTAATTATGGAATACTGATAATAACAAAATTTAATAATATGCACCGTAAAATAATATGTTTGTATACATTTTATAAACATGATAGCCTAAGAATCATGTGTTGGTGTGATTTCGAATAAATATTTTCACATAGAAATACCATAGACGTACCACTAATGTTAAAGTAGTAAATTACTTAGGTCCGAACTAAAAATAATAATAGGTTTGGTAATCATTATTTTTGTGTCACATTTTCATGCATGTTATCTACTTGAGTACGTTTGATCTAATCTTTGTCAATGCATTTTTTAGTATATTCATGTTGTTGTATTTTTTCATGTTAGCAATCATATTTTCTAGCAAGATGAATCTGATTAGTTATGTTTGTTTATTTGTTTTATTATTGTTTATTTTCCAAAACACAAAACTGCTTTTTTGAAAATCATTTATTTTACAATGACATTCAACTGTTCAATGCACTGCCCATTCCCCTGAAGATGGAAAATAGTGTGGACAAATTTGGCAAAAGTGTTAAGAGTCTTCTTTTGCCACGCTGTTGTTACAGTGTTGTAGACCTTTTAAGAAAAAAATGGTCTTTGGTTTTAAGATTTTACCCAAAAGAAATATTGTTTTTATTTTTAAGAGAAATTTTGTTGACACTATATTATGCAAATTGTAACGACTGTCAAAAATAAAGATATTTGAGTTTGAGTTTGAGTTTCTACTCTAATAGCTGAAAAGTGTTATGTCTATTCATCTTAATATTCAAATATTCATCATGTAAATTGCCACTCATGAATTTATAAAAAAAAAATGGTGTTTACCGTGTTAATAAATAAATAAATTGACTTAATTTTTTCAACATCAAAAATATTTAAATCATATTACGACCTATAACATATCTTTTTTGTTTTACGTTACAAAGCCAAGTTTATCAGGGTGTTAGTGCAGTTAATTGGTAAGATATTTTCACTTTGATAGCATGTATTGAGATTTCGTGTTTGAAATGCACCACAATGTATATTTGATCACTGAAATCCCGGGGGTTCTATATGTTTCGTGAAATCGTGTTAAACTGTACCAACACAATTCTGGATTGCCCCTTTGGGACATTAGTGGGTAGCCGGAACTCAACTTGCTGCAAGTTATCCTTTTTTAATATTTTTGTTAAATGATGTCCAAACGAAAATTGTTACTTAATAAAGGCCTATTACGTTTATCACTGTACTTAAGTAAGCAGGATGGTTTTAAAATTACATGGGATTATTAATTTTATTTTGCATTAGCTATTATTATATAAATGTTTTTCTCAGCGTAAAAATTGTATAAGCCATTTTAAAATTGTGTATATAACTGAATGGGTATTTATAAAAATAGTAACGGATAGAAAATCTTTCATTCTAAGATTTTGTTAGCAATATTTTGGTACTGCAGTTTTATTTTTTTTTTTATTTATTTAAAACATATAAGGAACTCGTTAGTGGAAAATAAACATGCAATAACAAGCCATCTAGGCTTAACAAAAAAAAAGCTATAGACGCTCCTCCAATACTATGATATAAAAGTTACATAAGTAGAAAAAAATGCCCCGCTGTAGCAAACCTGGCTAAGTGAATTTCAATTTGTTGGCTGGAATTTTACAAACATTTATTTATAAAAATCCATATTATTCCCAATTTAAATAAAATTATATGCAGCGAGTATTTTGTTTGGTGGGTACTTTCCTGTTAAAGGGAACATTCATTATTATCGATGATTTTTTTTTCTCGATATATCGATATTAACAAATTGAAACATATCAGCTGACAAATACGATAAATATTGTGGGTCTGACTTAGGGGAGGTACGAATGAGGTATTAGTTCAAAATTCCTCCGTGAACAGCGCTGTAGTAGAGAGCACTTTGGCAATGAAGGTTTACTACTACTAATCGCAGAAATCGTTCTGTTCATAAAATAAAATTATAAATGCCTCAAATTCAATTTTATAATTTTTAAAATATAAAATTAAACTATCATAACCTAACCGAACTAACCAAACTTGCTGATAATTAAATAATATAACAAATGTTTAGTAATGAAAAAATAATTCTGTTTATTAAATAAAATCTAGAAATTGCTAAATTAAAATTTTATAATGACTTATAATAAAATTAAACTGTCATAACCGAACCAAACCAACCAAACTTGCTGATAATGAAAATATCTTGGTCAAAAAGTTAGTGTTACCAGCGGGATTCGAACCCGGGACCTACAGAATTTCAGCCCGGCACGCTGACCACTAGACCACCGAGGCCGTTGGTCACTGACCGAATTGAAATGAAATGAAATGAAATGAAAATCGTCTTTATTCTTGAGCGTTTTTCATATTACAACATATGTTTTTCAAAACAACTCACGTCAACATAAATAAATAATATAAAACAAAAGCAACTCTCAAATCTTAAGTTAGGCTAATTAAAAATTAAAATATGTTCTCTATTCCTAATTATTTTACCATTCTTCAAACCATTTGTTATATATTTTTTAAATGACTTTTCACTATCCAACACCCCTGGCTCAGTCCTGGATGACAATTTATTCCAGATTTTAGGGGCAAAATAAGAAAACCCACAACGGTCGGACTCACAGCGCACACGGGGCATCTCCAGCATGTCATCCTGCCGTGTGCATCGGGATCGCATCTCAGAGCGAGCTCTCAGTCTTACCTTCAGGTACTGAGGTCTCTCCTCTGACAGTACCCTCCGGATGATGCAGGAAGTGCGTAAAAGGCACAGGTCAGCCATAGGCAATAAGCCAAGAGATGTGAGGTCTGATGAAATTCGATCAAATTTTCGCAGATCGCAGACGTACCTGACGCACATGTTTTGCACCCTTTGCATCGGACTCATGTCTCCCAGTGATATAACATTACCATACACCGGAAGACAGTAATCAAACACAGACAGTACAAGTGCCTGCACAAGCCGAAATTTGGTGGGTTTGGGGAACAAGTCACGATGCCTGTACAGCATTCTCAGACGACCTATTGCTCTCTGGCATGCGTAACTCACATGATCAGAAAAGGAGAGCTCAGGATCGAAATGAAGCCCAAGAAGCTTGGGAGCTTTACACTCTTTGAGCGGAATTCCGCCAAGGCATACTCCAGACAGGGGCTCGGAGCGAACAACCCTGCTGACAGAAAAAGTCACCAATGAACATTTGTCTCTGTTCAGCTTGATGCCATGGGACATAGACCATGCAAAGACAGAATCCAAATCAGAATTGAAATCAGAGACTGCCTGATTTGCTGGGTCAGCGTCATGCTGAAAAGCCAGCTGAGCATCATCAGCGTATGAATACAACCGACAATGACGCAAATCTCTTCCCATAGATGCGGCAAACAAAGTAAACAGGACAGGTCCAAGACAGCTGCCCTGTGGGACTCCTTTGGACTTTTGCATGGGGGCGGAGATCTCAGATCCAACTTTGGTCTGTTCGGTAATGGTGTTCCTTCAGCTAATAAGAAGTCCACAGCTGTCATCGTAGCCTCTTTTGTACCTCCCCTGAGTTATTGTTCAGTATATGAAACTGTTCTAAAAAAAATAACCTAACATAACTAACCAAACTTGCTGTAACATTTAAAAATTCCGTGTTTAATATTTATTTTCTATTATTAAACCCAAACGGAAGTTTTAAATGGTACAGCAAGTTTGGTTGGGTATGTTAGGTTAGCTTAGAACAGTTTCATTTCTTAATCCATATGGACTTTTTTAGCCTAAACAAGATCAGTTAGTTGTTTTTGTCAATTTGTAATAGATCTGATCGGAAACAAAAATATCGATATATCGAAAAAAATAATCAATAATAATGAATGTTCCCTTTAACAGGAAAGTACCGTTTGGGGAATGCAAAAAAATTTTGTTATGATTTTATTTTAATAGTAGATGTTAAAAGAAATACCGCAGACCCATGTTCCTATGGTGAAATGTGTTTGTCTTGACCTAAGCAATAATGCTATATACATGTGTCCAGAGAGTTACGGGACACTCTGTATATTCAATATTTCATCAAAACATATCCATACACACTCGAGATAAAACATCTTCTCAATTATAAAAATATAATTTACAGTTATGGTATAGTAAAAAATTATAGTAAAAAACCTTATAGTAAAAAAATGGAAACTCCATAATACCCTTTGAAATCTTGCTAGTTTGCTATATCATTCAAGTTTATCTTGCCAAACACATTCATGCTAGGTTTGATCAGAATCTGTTAAAACATATTTTTCTTATCCTGTTTACACACAACACACACCCACAAACACACACATGAAAGGAAAATATCACCACAAAATATAAACAAATAAACTAAACGTAATAAAAATACCAATTAAGTGAAGAATGTATACAAAATGTCTAACAAAAACACAATAAGCTATGAAATGACATCCTCATTGCAAGAGATAGCTTGTTTACGACCAGTAATTTCATTGGTGAATGGTTTCGTTCCACTCCAATATCTGGATGTTGATTGCAATCAAATGTACCGTAAACACATCAATAGTCACATCAGCTGGGACAATTGTGTTGGGTTCTAATACCAACATTGCTTGTGGTCTCAGTATTGTGTATTTAACTATATTGTTGATTTTAGGTTAGTAAACTGAATTTATATACGCATGATAGTTAAAAGTTTCAAACACAACACAAAAAGAATATGTACTAAGATTTAAAGTGTTGGGTACTTTAAACAAACATGAGAATATCTTTGATGTCAGAAGAGCTATATGTTTTTTTTAAGATTACTATCTACAAGAAAATCTAATTGCATTGTTATCATAACCAATTTCATAAATAATTATCATCTATGCATTTTAATAGTCATATAGCTATCAAGCAATAAAAATGCATTTTATAACCCAAAACTAATCGACTTGTGTACCAAAAATTTAAATATTCTTTTGATGACGTTTACGACGTTGATGCTGCATTAACTTTTAAAACTGTGAATATGTATTTCTTTTTATCAGTAATGAACCACATTTTACCTTTTTATAGAATCGTTGCTAAATAGGTAAAGAGTGTTCCAATTAAAAAAAAAAATTTTGCTTTCTGTTGTAAACATAGCCTTGGAAAATCACTTTGTTACTGTGATAACAGATAATATTTTGTTTTGACTAAAACTTTACCATATTATAAAAATGCATGACATTACAATTGTGCTAAAACTCTTTAACTAGCTCCTGGTTTTAATGGGTAGTGATAGCTTACAAAATATGTTGACCTACTCAAATGAAAAAGTGTTGGTGAACTTGTGCGAGAAAAAAAACTTAAAGTTCCAAGACAATACATCTATGGATTAGTTATGAAATACTTGTCCGCAGCATCTACTTATAAAGTACATTATTCAGTTAAAAAAATCTTTGTTCAACTAAATATATACTTCAACTGGACCAATTGTATTGATAAATGAGTCGTTTGAAAGCTTAATTCGTGTGTATTATCAGTATTTTTAAGAAATGCACGTTATCAAATTGTAGGAAATTTAATCATCTTTCAGAATATCACCTTCCACTTTCATTGTTTTTTTTTTTTTCATTTAAGAGTTATTTGCAAAGAAGTCAAGCAGCTTCCAAATTTATAGTGGTGAGAAAATTCTGAGTTGGAGATATTTTTGTTAAACTTTGTTCAACTAAATCTAGTCTTTTACTGGACCAATTTTGTTAAATAATGAGTCATTACAAACATAATTTGTATACATTTTTAAATAATAATAAAAGTGTGATTTTATTATCTTTTTTCGTGAAAAAGTAAAAATAACGAACATACATGAAAACTGCTTTATCAGGTGGTTTTCAATGTTCTTTTTGTAGCCAACTTTTCGCTGCCTTTATATTTTCAAGTAATACATAGTAGTTATTTGTAGGAAATGTTATTCCCTTTCAGAATATCGCATCCACTTTGGTAGATTGACTCACATTTCAAAAGTCATTGTCAAATAAGCTAGGCGACCTTCAAATTCATAGTGGTGAGCGAATACTGAGTTGGAGATATAATATTTTAAACTTTGTACAACTAAATTAAGATTTATACTCGACCGATTTTATTAATTACTTTAAATTCGTTGGAAAGCAAAAACAAGTTAAAAATAATAATAAACAAGAATACATTATAAAGGCTATTTTCAAGTTTCTATTTGTATTCAACTTAAGGCTGCCTTTATTGAGTATTTTCAAGAAACACTAAACATTAATTTGTAGGAAATCGTATTCTCTTTCAGAATATTACCGTCCACTTTGGTTGATTTTCTTACCATCGAAAAATTGTTTGCTAAAAAGTCAAATCACCTCCAAATTTATAGTGGTGAGCATATAATGAGTTAGAGGTATTTTTGTAAAATTTTGTTCGACTAAATCTAGACTTATACTGGACCTATTTGGTCAATTAAAGTTATAGTTGTTAGAAAATTCTGAATTCGACACATTATGTTTAAATTTGTACATTTAAATTTGCCTAAGAAAGTTTGATTTTTAGCATTTATGGCTCTAATGGGTTTCCCGGTATGCATCATCTGATTACTATTATATGAAAAATACGTTAATAATTTATCAACTGATTGCTGTATTGATATTTAATTGAATTTACGTTATTCACATGTTTTTTTTCACGATTTGTATTTTTGTTTTAAGTATGTTCCTTATCTTGTGTGTTTCTGAAGTTATGTGCCTTATATGTACCAATATTAGTGAGTGGCCTATACTGGTTTATATGAATTTCATAATCGTTATATTCACACACGACGAGCTCTGTTGCTATTTACTATAGGCCTATTATAGTTTCGTATTAGTACTTCGCTAATACTTAATATTTGAAAAATTGTATCAAACTACTGGTTTCATTGATTTTAACTACCCTCCAACATTTTTTTTCTCTTTATTATAGGACTAATGAGATGAAAATGGACGTTAGTATAACGGATTAAAATACATAAGATCAAGTTAGGGAAATGCTATCGTGATATTGGCATATTTTTGCATTTACTATTGTCCTCTGAGATTTTAATGTTGCAAATCTGGTTCTGATTTAGTTCAATTTATTGTTATTTTCGTGTTGTAGGCCTATACACAATTTTGACAAGTACAACCTTTGCTATTACAGTTCAATATTAATTAACTTAAATGTCGTTCAATATTGAAAAGTCTTTTAAGTATGCAATATTAATTTATTAGATCTAGTCCTTTTTAATAAGACATATTTGTAGTCTTACATAGGTTAACCTGGGTTTTGGAAATAGGTATGGATATTTTAAAATTTAAGGTATTTAAGAAGATTCTAGACTATTTAAATAAACTTGCTCGTAACAGGGATGTTTTTATTTTCTCTCTAAGCTCATTACAGGCTTAACGTGTCCCCGGGGTATTAGGTTAATTTGTAACCCACTCTGTGGCTTTTCATATTTCGTTCTTTCGCAGTACTTTGTCATGATGAAATTGCATTTATTTTGAATAGTTACGTCATTTATTCTCCAGAAAAAAGGAAATGATGACCGACATTGGAAATAAGTATTTTGTAACTTGGTATGGAGCTTTCGTCCAGTCGAAACCAATGTAAAATATTAGGCACATTATTGGGGAGCGAGGGACTTTAGTCGAGGTCCCGGGTTCGATCCCCGCCAAGTCGCCAATGGATTTTATCTAAGTGATAATGCCGCAACCCCTAGGTCTAGCCTGAAGTAATGTGAAAAACAATTCCAGGCTCGTACCTAGCGTCCTAGAAAAAACCAGATAAAATAAATAACTAACTTAAGAACTTAACGCAACTACAAATTAATTTAGATAGAAGACCAAAACCAATACAATCACAATCAACAAGTAATAAAAGGACTGTTAGAACGCCTGACATGACAGCCTCTCAACATAACAATACCCTTGTTAGCTTGAAGCAGGGTTTCAAACTTCAGAAACACGTCTGGTGAAAACCCATTAGCTTTTACGTCTGTAACGTGTGGCCTACATAAATACAGGTTGAGTGTAATGTACCAAGACTCTAGCTTTAAGTTTGTATAGGTAGCTACAAGGTAGGTATATAAGAAATTAGCTTTAAAATACTATAAGTTATCTTTAAATATAATACGTAAATTACACTAGCGCAAACGTACTCGCAGAAGATCTACGACATATTTTTTTGGTGAAATATTAATTCGATATTGATATCATATTGGAAATGTTTTTTTTCCATTTTATAATAATGATATGAACATTTCAAGCCATTGGGTATTTTTAAGAAAACTCTTTTGTGATTTAGTTTTTGATAATAACAAACTAATAAGGTTTTACATTTTAAAAACAGTTAATAATTTTTGAAATTTGTATTGAGGTAAAATCACAAATCTGTCAATATATGTTTGTGTCCTTTTTTATGAGCTTATGAAAAGGTAAAACTTCATATGTTGTACCTTTTTTCATTATCATAAACTAACCTACCTACGGAATTTAACCACAGAGCCTGGAATAAGTGGCAAGTGGCTTTAAATATACTCATTTCATTAACATAAAATCAAATTTAGATTCAACACCTTAATAGATTATAAACTTCATCCTGTAATATATCGTAGGATCTATGTGAAACCATACGTATCAACTGTATCAATTATTTCTAAAAAATTAGTGGTTTCGTAAAACAAGGTTATATTTAATTTACTTCCAACACGATCTTATGATTTCTACAGAAAAACAAACCCCTCAAAATAATCTCAAGCAATTCAATAATTATTATAAGTAAAAGATTTTTTAATCCAAGCCAATTTAATATTCACAGTTCAAATCAGTACTTTATACTTTGTTCAACGTATAAACGTGTATCCTTTGTTGGGGAGAAAAAGCACACATTCTTTTGTTGTCGCTTTATGGTTGCAAATAGGGTGGGGAGGGTAAATACTTGTAATACTATTGAAATTGCTTTGTCCTAGATCACACAAAACTTGTGATCCCATTTTAAGTTTTGCAATAACAGTAAAGCTACTACTTTTAAATAACAAAATTACTTCAATTTACAGCCTTTGAAAAAATGTCTAATATGCGTGGATTAAACTCAATTTTAAGTGGATAGCACGTTTGTCAGATATTTAATGGTAATAACATCTGAAATAAATTGTTAAAATATCTTATAATTTTGAATTAGTCTAAATGAAGATTGTATCGTTTACGTTACGAACAGATGTATGACTTTACTTACAAAACCCCAATTCAATTACTACCCGAAAAAAAAAAAAATATTTTTTAATATAACACATGTAATATAATGTTTAAGAAAAGTTTCTCTATTTTCCTTTCATAAATAAAATAAGCAAATTTACTAACCTTTTACCAATTTGGTAAATTAAACTAATGTGTTTATTAAAAGTTAATCTGAACATCGATAACATGATTTATGTATGCTAATGGGTTTTTATTTTAAAATCTTTTAATACAGTAATAAAATAAATATGCTGTAACTGATATATTGATTTCTTGTACTGGAATATTTGTTTAAAACAAAGCATGAGAGAAAATCATTACAAGGTTTCTTCAAACATTGGTGAGTGGCGAGGTTTATATTGTTGATATTGTTGTCCTGAGGGAACAATATTTGGCGTGGCTTGGTGTTTATTGTTTGTAGCTTAGTGTAAGTATCAAAATTATGTAATAACATGTTAGTAGATAATTAAGCAATAGTAAATGCTTAATTTTGATTATTGCCAAATTTTGGACTAGTTGGTTGTTGGTGAAAAAGTTTTTTGTTTGCATAAATTGTCTAGGGTTATTTTATTTGCCAAATAGTTGAAAATTAATAAAACTGAAAAAGAGAGAAGATCCATATAATTGGAAAAATTCAATTATATTAATAATTGAATTATCTTTAAAAAAATCAAATAACAAACATACATACCAACTATTTCTAAGTGAATACACCTGCATGAATACAGATTTTTTTATTTATTTTTTTTATTTGCAGCGAAGTTTTAAACTAGATAATTCATGTTATTCATTGTTAAATAGAAATTTGATTCTTCAAGAAGAAGTTGTAATATTGGGTTGATTACAATTTAAAATATAACAAAATCACCAATATTTAATTCTATAAAGCCTTTCTCCAACTATGCTCGTTTAAGTTATTTTCTAGATAAAAGGATTACATAAATTTGAACTTTCTAATCTTAATTCATCAATCTGACTGCTTTATTGCTGTATTTATTTACTTCTATGTTTACGGATATTGGGATCATAATTCCCTGAATGTATTTAATTCCTCTAAAAAGTTTTTTGTATTAAGGTATTCTTGTACGCTTTTAGATGTTTAAGAAAGTTTTCACATGAAAAACATATCAGTGAAGGATCGTGTCCATTCCAGTCATAAGATCTTCACTCAGACATGTTGGTTGTGACGAATAAATCTATGGACCCGGAACACCAAAACTACCAAATCAACAACAAACAACGTTGGCAAAGGAAAAATAGGCTTTACAACATAATTGTTTGCTTTTTGATATATTGTATATAAAGATTCCATACTGTATATAGATGAAAGTGTGATCTCACAACCATTTGACATTTTAAAATTATTAAGTTAATTCGGTGTTGCTATTTTCGTTATCTATTGTAAAGCTATAACCAAAGTAAGGAGTCAGAGGAATTCTCAGACAATTTATTTGTAAAGAATATTTAAAACATAATTGAGTACCACGTTTAAACACAAATGTTCAGTTTACTTGCCTAATAAACTAATTTAAGGCTCAACGAGTCTCCTGAAGTATTCAAGGTAATTTAGAAACCACTCCTGTTCTTATGTTGATACAAAACACATTTTACTAGGGTAACTTATATAATTTTACTGAAAGTAGATTGTTATAAGAAAGCAACGTTGACGCCATGGAAGTTTGTCATATGATGACTGAAGTAGGACAGATTTAACTAAATGTATACGAGATTTAACCACCATGTTGTCACTTTAATCAAATCGTAATATTTCAAAAATGCACAATTGACATAAAAAGTAAGTAAGATAGGCTATTTACGTCGTACACCTTTTCATTATTGTTGTTTACAACGCAATACCTTAATTTAATAGCTTCATTAGATATAACTTCTTGATCAGCATCGTAAGTGTTTTAAGTTACCTAAAAGTACATAAATACGTCTAATGACAATTGTAACAATATATTTACACTTATACTGTGGATTCAAAGGATGGCAAATAATTATAAGAGATAATAAATGGTGATCAATTTCGATTGGACACTTCAATCATCACCAAAGCCCAAAAGGTAAAATCTCAACATGAAAAACAAAAGGATATACGTCTAAAAAGGCTTGTAATAATATATCTAAAATACACTGTTGACTCAGAAGACGGCGAATACATATAAAAGGAGGTAAGTGGTGATCGATTTCGATTTGACATGCCAATCATCATCAGACCCGATAGACGATTCTCAACATCAATCAAGCCTATTGGGTGTTCATACGAAATCGACCACCACTTATTATATCTTACATGTATTTACCATATTGTGAGTAAACAAGATAAGTGCAAATATATTATTACAAGGGTTAATAGACGCATTTTTTTACTTTCAGGTCCTTAGATATCGCAATAAAAATTGAATTGATCCTAGTGGTTGTAGACAAATCACTAATATCGGTTTCATGGGTATAATATATTTTTATCAAAGTATTATGTGTTTCTAACAATCCACAAAATAGGCAGCATGAAACAAAGCTTTGAGAATAAAGCCTAAAAATATTCACTACAAAGCCACTGCTTCCACAATTTTACAAAGCAAATTATTTTACCAATAACCCACAGTTATAAATAGGCTTGGCGTACAAAGCGATGTTATAAAACTAAAACAAAAGACCCATTGTGTGGGATTTAGTTAAACGATACAGTAATTAACTCTTGGTTTAGACTGCAATAATATTCCAAAGATTAAGATTTATTTTATTTTCATTAATCTATGTTTTTATTCCAGCAATGAATTTGAGGAAATCACGAAGGTAATTTATATATGATGACCTCGGCTACATCTATTCTGTACGACGTTAAATTGTAAATATTTGATAAATGCTCGTCACTTTAGATTAATAATTAATATTTTGATGTTGTGAGAATCTTTAATCAAGGAACTTCCAATAATTGTATTCTATTATAAAAATAGCTTCAATTTGGATACATTTTTAACAGTAATTTAAATAACTAATAGGAGTTTTCACTACCTTTAACATTCCTTCATACAATGTGTGTATAATCTCAAGTTTAAGTGTTCTACCATCTACCATCCTAAAACTGTTGTATTATATAAACCTCTAATATCATCTAATGGCCCAGCTTAAGCTAGAGTTTGGGGATTTACAAGGGTTTGAGAGCTCTCTACTTGATCCTCACCCTTCGTCTTGACCCTTAAATATTCGTTGTTGAACATTTTCTCGAACCTTGCTAATTATCTAACCCCCAAATACACCAATATTGGGAAGTATTACCATACTGCAATCAATAATTGGTAATGTGGTGTATTCAAATGTGATACTCACATTTTAGGTGGCTGTTAACTTTTTTTAATTAGTTTTAGTGAAAAAATGAATTGTAAAAAAGATTCAAAGCCATCAGGCTATTAACTATTTGAAACTTAGGCCTACAATTGTAAATAAACATACAATAAAACACTTACAATGTAAAATGTAATCACGTACTAAGGGAATTTTTGAAATTATAATTAACGGTCACATCATTCAATAACTTTTCTTGATGATACTTACCTCAGAAAAACCTATACCATTAAATTGAAATTAAACTATGACACACCTAAAATAAAAACAAAACAAAAGATTATAATTCTGTATAAAATACAACAACAAAATAAAGGTTTTCAGAATAAGTGGTGTTAAATAGCTATTACCTAACCCACCATGTTAAACTTCCCTATCCCAAGCGTGATGTGTGGAACTTCTTTACATCACGAGTGATGTAAAGTTGAAAAAAACTCACTCGGTGAGGTAATGAAACCCATTTAAATAACATTGAGTGCTTAACTTCAAAAATATACCTCTATGGAGCCAACGACGTTCAATGCTAGAAATCAGCTGTGCGCTTGAATTTTATTGTTAAGCTTTGAAGAATTTTCCTAGCTTTTGTTTGTACATGAACGTTACTGTCAGAAGATGAGTGAAATGGATAATGAAAAATATTGTTCGTAACCTCTTGTATATTGTCGGGTCAGGTAAAATCTTGTACGTTACACGTTACGTTAGAGCTTGTTTACATCACTTAGGAGAATAATGCAACTCGCTATTCGCCTGCGTGATGTAAAAACTCTCTTACTACACTTGTAATGTAAATAGCTATTACAAAATCACTCCACTTTAGAGAGGAGTGTTATTTACCATATAAAGAAATATGCAAAGGTCGGCCCGAATCATTCTGTCAAAGTACTTTTAAACAGATGCAAAGCAGTTTGCAATTGAGAGGATTTTAACTCGGAGCTCTGAACTGAAGTCGTACAATAGATCAACTGTACTTCCATGAGATAAGACATTTTGCGATATGTTATGTCATGGTTTAATTATTGGTCATAAATTAATTTTGACGAAAGAAAGACCACGCTTTCCTAATTTAGGTCATAATAGATAAATGATAGGTTCCACACGGAACAAAAAAGTTATAATCGAAATAAAGGAACCTGAAAGTAATATTATTTCGGTGAAGAACAATGATGACTTATTAAAATGTCGACATTAGTCTAAAATGCAATATTTCTAAGTTTTAACCATGCAAACACAACACTACAACATCTGGACTAACTATTGTCGTAATGGAAATAGAATTGGATCTGTCAAACAATACCATTAACGTCCATTTGCACCTTCTCCATTGTTTAGTTAGACGCAAGAACAATGAGGAATGACGTATTGTTGAAGCTCAATATATCCTGGCATATGCAAACTGAACTCACTGTGAATGGCAATACACATGAATAATGCTGTTTAGAGAAAATCTTTTGTTAATGACTTCTGTAAAACTTTTATTAACCTTAAATAATTCAATTCCTGCTCTATATTTAAGTACATCTTAACGATTAGGCCTTTAGAACACCAACTTACCAAATCTTAGATTATCTGAATTTCTTACAATTAGAATTTGGAAAATGTATACATTCCTGTATTTTTATTTACTACTTTTCTATTATCATTTTAGAACCATAAGTAGAATACAGATGTTTAAGTCTCATTGTTACTAAGCAATATATTTTATGGTATAGCATCTTAATTTGGAAACGTAGAGTTTAGGAAGGATAACGAACCAAATCAATCCATATTTCACGAAATGATTTTCTTACGAAAATTTTTAAAGCTATAACCTAAATCATAGGTATTTTAAAATAATCAGGGAGCAAGCTAGCTAATTTTTGAGCATGGGACTTTGGTCTTCGAGGTCTAAGGTTTAAATCAAGCCGATCACTAATAGATTTGAGCTAAGTAATACTTCCGCTACCTCAATTTCCTAAAGTAATGAAAAAAACTATTCCGAACTAGAGCTCTGGTTCCTAGGACATGGCAGCACGACATAAAAATACTAAACACACAGTACATTTATTTCTTTATGTAATTGTATCGATAATTTAAATACACAGTTACTATCACTATCACTACCATCTAATTCATTTCAAATTCAATTTCAATTTCAAAATCAAACGAAATAAAAATGTACGTAGAATCAAAAGCCTGATTTTGAAATAAATTGTTTGTAAATGACCTTGCAAACAAAATGGTATGTGAATGGAGAGAAAATATAGAGTGCACGAGTAATGAATTAAAGGAAGAGAAAAGTCTGTTGACGGCTCTCAACGCTCAATTACGGAGGATTTGTCTCTGAGTGGGAAGCAAATATTTCCAAGAGAAATATTCCAACCACTGACTATGCATTTACCATCACGTTTACTGACTATTATAGACAGCTAAAATCCACCTAGATATGATTCACTTATTTTTTCGTATAGGAAAACATTTGTACATTTTAAGTGTCAATCAAAGTCTCATTTTATACATTTAACGGATCTATGAATAATTGTAACACGATATCAAGACTACTTAGTTTGATTGAATTAAATGTTATGTCAATGTAAAGAAAACTAACAAAAACATTTTAAATGTTTGGACCTATACCGATACTTTCGAAATAATGCATGAGTTAAATAATAACTCTTAATCGTTAATTTTAAAATGTTCAGGTTCAAAGAACTTGGTGGAGACAGTTATGTTAGATGGCCTAATCAAAATATTTTGTTGGAACAATTATAAGCTCTGATTGTTCATATCTGAATATTGTTCGATCATCATTTTTTATACATTGGTCTCGGAAAATTCATTTTAAATATAGATGAGCAAATACATAAAATTAAGTATGGGAAATTTTCATTTAAAATCAATTTAGAGCCAAACATGCTAAAGATGGCAACCACCAAAATCGCAAGAGATAGCTTATTTACGAACAGTAATTTCATTGGTGAATGGTTTCGTTCCACTCCAATATCTGGATGTTGATTGCAATCAAATGTACCGTAAACACATCAATAGTCACATCAGCTGGGACAATTGTGTTGGGTTCCAATACCAACATTGCTTGTGGTCTCTAATCTAGTATTGTATCATGTACAATAATGTTGGTTTTTAGAACAAAAACAACATAGAGTATGTTTGTGGGAACTATTTACTGTTATATACTGTGTAATAGGTTTAAAGGATTAATACAATATGATGTCTTGAAATACAATTTATTGTTTTTATCACTAACATTTTTTGAAATCTCCTGCCTTATATTTTAGGGATTTACATTTACAGTTAATAACTAATGTATTTCTCATGCGGTGTTTGGAACAACCGTAATACTAATTTCAAATATGCCAAAAAATATGTAATGCTTAAAAAACTTATGCATACACTTATTACATAACTTAAGTTATGCTTAAGTTATGCATAACTTATCATGTTACTTAATTTCTTGAAAACGATATCTAACTTACATTACATAGTTATTCAGAATTATATGAGTACAAATGATTTTATATGTTTCAGGTATGAATTGCTTCGTCAATCATTGGAATTCAGCTTTAGTGAGTACATTTTCTTTTCAAAGGTTTCTTAATCCATAGAGTGATAATTTAGTAAATATAAATAAACATGTAAAAATAAATTGTTTTGTTGAGACCTGCATGCTTAGAGAGTTTGTGCTCTCGTAGTTAGAGTGAAAAACTTCTAACATAATAATTTTGAGCCCACTTTAGGGTCAAATCCAATTCACCAGAAATAACAAACATGTGATAATTGAATTGTTACTAGAAATTTGATCTTGTCTATAAAACAAGAAACTAGGCAAATCCTGTTCTTGATTGTTACATTTAACTACTTTCCTGAACATATTAGTCAGCGATGTGACATGCTCATAGACCTGGAACTCTAAACTAAGGTTTTAAATGCAAATTTTAGGTTCAAATATAGCTTGCTATACTTTAAGTGTCAAATAGACCGAGAAATTATTGTAAAACGTCCGCTAAGTCCCTTGAACATTATGTAACATACATGGAAGATTCAATAAATATGCAAGAATTCCTTTACAAATTTATTATTATCGATTAAATACCGTTCATATCCTGGACTTTGCATTTTCAATGTGATGAAACTAAGACGTTTTCATGGGATTAACTGATGTTCAAATGTTGCTCAAAGGTTCATTGTAATAAGTAGTTTTTAAGATTTTTATAACAAAATGTTTAACATTTTCGTCTAATAAGTTTCATTTCACAATAATTCAGGTACAACTGAAGTTCATATGTCAAATATAAGATAATTTGTTGACATGGTTGTTAACTGTTTTCATTTTCTCCAACATTCAGCTACACTTTATCTGTCCGTTCCGAATGACAATGCCAATGACAATACTAACAAGTTCAGAGATGTCACCTCACTGGACCACACATTACTCTCGAACATGTTCGATATTGGCTTTCAATATTGGAGGTCAGTTTAACCTGGACAATATAATTGAACTCAAAAAAATTTGACGATTTCCTGGTCATATTGTAAGTGTTGTATGTTTTTGTTCTTTAAATTATTTGTTTTATGAATTATATAAACCAGTGGAGCCACGATATGTTCAGCACTCACTAATAGTAGCACGAAGTATTTTATCCAAAAGGCATTAATCTAAGAGGTTCTACTGAAAAAAAGAATTAGAGATCGAGGCACTTCCTTGAAATTAAGCGAGGCAGGACATATCTGAAACTACCTTTAACGAAACATATTTACAACGTTTAATAAGGATATGTTCTGTTTAGTGTTATGCATGTTATAGCAATGCATTGATCTTCCTATTGACATTTAGTATTAATGATTTTTAAGTAAATTTAATATTACGTACTTATCAAGAAGCTATTTAGTAATATATTCTCGATAACGCAACATACTACATAGAACACCCATAGTACCAAAGCAGCCGCAGTAATTGATATAATAGCATAGGAAACGTATTAAATATTATTTCTTAAAATCCTACTTCAGTTGAACTACAAATGACTCAGCTGATTTCGATCTTACATATTATATCGAAACAAATAATGTAAACTGTCAGGTCCATACACTATGCAGCAGTTAAAAAGAAACAGTTTATAATAAATGTATTCACAATCTTCATTTATATTGTATGGTTTAGTTTTTCGATGGATACAATCAATTCGGAATCCAAATTGGGAGAGGAAATGCCTCACAATATTTTATTACAAACACTATTTAAAATGTTTAATCTAAATTAACATATTTATTTGTAGAATGATTAGGCTAAGGTTCAATATTTCCTTTTTATTAATTGTTGAAACGTCAATTAATTGTTTAACTTTATCTCAATTTACGATAGGTGAAACGAAAATTCAATCAAACGTTAATCTTATAGTAACGTCGAATAGTGTATTTTTTCGAAGTTAATTTATCTCAAATGTTGTTTACTGTTAATTAAATTGACCTTATTTACTATAATTTACAAAGGTTCAGTTATTACACAGACTTTATAAGATTTCTAACCAACTTGAATTATCTTTACTCATTCACAATATCTGAATGAATTTACAATTACATAGGCAATTACAATTAATGTTCTAAGCAATGCTTAAAATGTGGCTACCTGTATTTGAGATAGGCCTACAGCATTTTAATTTTTTTTATGTATGCGAGCAGTAGGCCTATATTCGTATTTATATTTAAACAATCAACCAATTATAATGGTGGTTGTAGACACAAAAGGCATGACACACCCTTTATACAACAATAGCCTCGTTAGAAGGCTTTCAACTTCAGAAACACGTCTCAAAACCCATTAGCTTTCACGTAGGTGACGTGTGGTGTACATAAACACAGCTGTGTGTTGTACGGTTTGGCTGGAAACTCAACAATACTTAAACAATGTTATGTGTTACACTACTAAGTAGTGGTGACAAAATGGCATCAATTTAGGTTGAGAACCTCAAAGGTGGGTAATGACCGACAAATTACTATTAATAATTATAATGATAAAATTCCAATGAAACCCCAAAAAATTTCGTTTATGCCCCTTCTGCAATATGATAAGCAAGTACATGTTTTTTTTAGGAAATTTAATTTTACTAGTGCGAAATAACTTGTTGTAACGTTAAGTAATGTAAATGTCGTAATAAAATATTTTATTTATGTTTCATGAAACACAATTAATCAAAAATTTGACATCTTTTACACTAAAAACTAAGGTGTATAAATTTACATCTTGTACCTTTTGCCATTTTTTACATTTACTGCTAATCTCTGTTTACACGACCGTGTGCGCAGCCTATTAAAGCGGTACTATTAATACCATAATGTGTTTTAAAAAAAAGTTTTATTTATAAATGATATAATAAATGTATTTTTATTTTCATAAACTACACGTGTACAAAATGTAAATTATACATTTATTTTACATAAACTTTACATTAAATTGTATACGTTACAGTTCTTCTATTTGTCAAGCAATTAACGTTCTCTATCTTTATTTTGAAAAATTCTAAAAATACATGGGCAAAAAAAAAGTTAATAAACCGTTGTGCAAAAGACTTTCATTAAATAAGGTAATTTTTAGTTAACGTGAACCTCTAAAGTGCTTTAAATGTCCCTTGTGTATCCAAATGAAAAACACGGTAATTTTCTTTCCTTAGTTTGAAATTTTTACACATAATATTTCAAGATTTTTTGCCTAAGGAACTCATAACTTTTTTTATTTTTTCTGTACTGTGTGTTTTAAGGTAAAATTTCTAAATGCATTTTGTTTCTCTGGAAAATAAGTAATTTTTTATGAGTGTGGGTTTTCTAAATTGTTATTTTAATTTTTTAATTCCTTTTACATATGTAGAACATGAAGGATCGTGTTCGTGTCCATCAAAGTAAGTTTTTCTCTCCAATTTCGGGCAGGTCGATTGTCACCATTAACACATTGGACCCGTGAGACCAAACCAGAAACTACCAAACCAATATACAACCAATATAGACAACAATGTATCAACATATGTTTCTTGATCTTTTGAATAATAATGTTGCTTCTTGACGTCGTTTTGATCTTACAATCATCAGGCATTACTAGATAACAGAATTTCACATAGTACATTAATTCGATTAATTCATTGTTTTGTTATTTTACAGAACCTAACAAGAAAATATCTTATGTCCAAACAAAATATAAGAGAGGAATAATTCTAGTACATGTTTAAGTACTTGTTATGGACTTAAATATAATTTTTCAAAAATAAATTAATACTAGGTTGTAACACAAAATATGTTAAATGTATCTCAAGTAAACCTATTTCAGGCTCGACGGTCTTCAGGGATATTAATGTTGAAATGAAACCACTTTATTGCATTTTAGTACTTTCCGCGACTCTTTAATAAAGCGAAACAACATTTAACTAAAGCTTATAAAATTTAATGAAGAAGCAAACTCAGTAATTTATAAATGTGTTTTAGCGTAATGTAATATATTAGTTAGTGTTATGTAGTATATTAGTCTCTTATTTATCAAGTAGTAAGTCAATTTCAACTAAATATACACAGAACTTTGCATTAGTGTTTTATTGAAAATATTCTTTAATTAATAAAATATAGGTCCTATATGATTAACCAACCAAAAAGTAAATATCTACAATTTACGTAAATGCTATACTAATAATATTTAATGCTATTTACTATAGCATTTTTAACAAAATGTGTGTAATTAAATGGCTAAACAAAAATCAATATTTTCCCCCTAACTACAACTGGAGACACTAGGTTATTTACTTGTTTTAGCCATATTTATTTACAACTTTGGATCTATAATAAATCTAAATATTTTTTTCTAAATAAACATTTTTTTTCAATAACTAACAAATCAGAAAACTTAGTATAAATCGTTTAAGTTAGAATCCACATAACATAAAACTAATGAACATTAATAAACAATACAAACACAATATAACATGAATAGGCTTGGCATATAAAGCATTGTTATAAAACTAAAACAAAAGACCTATTGTGTGGGTTTTAACTAAACAATACAGTAATTATCTCATTGTTTAGATGGAGATAATATTTCCGAGTTTATGGTTAATTGTGTTTTCAGAAATTTAAGCATTTCTCAAACAATCTTTTTCAGGAAGCTTTGTTATTCCGCCGAAATTTAAACATCAAATTTAAAAAGCCCCAACCCCTTAAACATGTTTTTAAAGTTCCTTAGGACCAAATAGCGCCTTAGACCTCACTTTCTGAATAAAACTTAAATGTATATCCTTTAAAAATAATAACAAAGATTTTTTTAAATGTTTGTATAAACACAGTCTTGAATTGTTGCAGAATTTTCACATCTTTTACCTCACAATCGTCTCTTTTGGGAGCAATTAGCAAATTTAGATTTTAGGGTAACAATTCAACTATCAATTATTTGAGATGGGAACACCACTTAAGTCCGTATTTTAACCCAAATATGAGTAAAGGATAAGTGTAGAATGGTGTGAGATGATCTGTGTTTCTTTGCTACTGATAAAGATCAACATACTGATGCTGTTTCGTCAGTCAGGATCATTTGTTTAAAGCACAATGATTAGGAACAGCTGGGTCAGGTTTCGAACCATCAAAAAGCTACTAACTTTTCTCAGGGTAGGCGGCTTTTTGATTGTTATGCAATCACTTTAAGCACTCAGCTACCCAGCCAGTTTAAAAATAATTAAAAATTAAAAATAATATAATTTGAAGATTAAAATCATCAAAGATGTTAAATGATATTCAAACGCATAGCCTACCTTAAATGTCAAATAAATAGGTTATGATATAAGGCTTCTCAAACTGTAATTATCAAGCTAACACAAGATTCAATAAAATGTATGGATTCAAATTTTTAAAACTCCTGTTTTATAAATAGTATAATCAGTTAGTTTTTCACCCTTGCACTGAAAAAAGTACAGTTTAACCCTCCCATGACAATGACAACGGTAACAAGATCAGAAATTACCTTTTCTCCCTAGACCACTAATTGCTTTCGTACATGTTGGCTTTCAATATCGTACAACTGTTTTACCCCAGAGAAAGTGATAAATGTAACTGTCTTCTGTACAAAAAGTGTGGCAATTGAAAGTGTTAAATAATTCGTTTAAAATTCGTTTAACGCGTGGTTTTATACACTAAGCAGTTTGAGCTAGTCACACGTACAATTATTCGTTTGTCCCTCACAAGGTTAGCTCAAATAACTAAATGATGTACGAATACGTACTTTACTCTTCGATATCTGAAAAACCCATCCATAAAAATACTTTAGTAGAATATACAAGAAAGACTTGTGTCTGCAGCTGTCCGTTAACTTCCGAACGGCAAGGAACAAAAAAAAATTAAATACTAGCTACACCAGTTAAGTTATAGTGAATAGGAGTAGATAGCATTTTCCAAGGAAATTCAATTGAAAGGGGAGGGTTTTGTACTAATAAATAATTAGTAAATTCATCTCTTACATTTTAAAGCAGTAGGGTGCGAAAGATTAACCCGAAATAGTATTGTTACCTAACGACTAACGTAGTATTTTTTATGTATTAAATGATCTTTTTAGCTACAATTTAGGAGCCCAGTGTGCAGTGTCAAAAGTCTTAGGAATACTAAGTTACAAAAAAAGTTATTATAGGCTGTTAAGCACTTCTTTTGGAATGCCATTCGATTTCCTAGGAACAGGAAGTGAGGTTGGGCCGGAAATTTCCCGTCTCTTTACAATCTTGGCTCTACCCTGGGTTGGACTTGTTAACAGAAGCTACTACGTATAGAATAATATTTCTAAAATATTTTGACTTGCATCGTTTAAAAGGGAAAAAAAATTCCTAATTTTCCTTAAATATACTTTTTATAGAGTAACCTAATTAACAAAATTACGTGAACAATAGTACTTATATCTAGTTTACCATTATCAAGGATTTGACTAAAATTAGAATTTTTGGTAGTAATTGGACAGACTTGTTTGAAAGATCATAGGAACGACAGATGTTTATAGTGACTTATAATTGCAAATATAGGATTACACTTTAAACGGAATGAGGGATGCCAGTGTTATCGTTGATTGTGAAATAATTTTAATCGTCATTATTATGAAAGTTTTACATTTTACTCTGTGTTTTTTTTGTGTTTGGCATTGTAAAACATGTAGTTAAAGTTTTAAGGTATCATTTTAATACAGTCCCATATCTTTTAAAGTTTTTTGTATACCTCTTTAAATAGCCATGTTTACCCATTTATCTACGTAGAAAAAAAAACATTAGTATTTTATTAGTTAAAGCAGTTGTTATACATAGTGTTAACTCTTTTGTGACTTTCGTTAAAATAAAATAACGTGATTAATAAAATTTTAGTTATGTATTCTTTCTAAAAATTAAATGTGTTGAAAATTAATAATTATAAACCGAAAGAGCCGCATGCCTTAGAGAGAAAATGCTGCTAATCATTGGATTCCTTACTCCTACCTTTATATTACTGTTGTGACGAATTTTTACTGTACTAAAGTTTTATCTGTTTTATTTATTTATTTTTTCTCACATCGGTAACACAGTTTTTACATTAAAAATATATTAAATAGGTAAAATCACTTTAAGTGTGACATTTTATAGATATGATAATTAACTAACAGTATTCCTGGTATTATTGAGCTTCAATTTATAAGTATTAATATTTTACATTTGTTATAAACATGTTTATTGAATATATGTGTGCGGGTTTGTGAGTTAGGATAGAGACGAAAATATTGATTTCAAGCCGGGCGAACTTCAGTTCTAGTTCTATTATGGAAAGTATATTTGAATATTAATTCGTCCTATAGATTTTTTTATTAGCTAAGACATTGCCAAAAATCACATATTTGGTTTTATTAAGATTAATGTTTTTTCATGCTTTATGATGGACGATCCCTGACTTGATTACTTGATCCAGTGCCTAACCCTGCTATTTAAATATATATTTATATATATATATAATATATATAAATAAATGTATATATATATATATTTATTTATATGCTATTTAAATAGCATAAATAATTCAGGGACTTGCCAATAACTTCAAGATACAACCTACGGACGTAGTCCCTATCCAGACAATACATAATGCATATTAAATTAAACTAACATACAGGAAATTGCTTATTAAGGTTGAAAGTGTAAATAATCTGTAACTTGAAAGCTCTTAAGTGTATGTAATAGCGCAAAAGGTGGAAAATAATACTAAAATTAATTTTTTTTAGAAGAACGGACGGTTGGTTTTATACAAAATACATTACCACAATTAGACTAAGTTATGAATTCAATTTTTTACCTAAAGCTACAGTGCTTCATGTATTTCACCAAATGTTAGATTGCTGATTTTGTCTATGAAATACGTTTAAAAATTAAATTTTCAGCTGTTTATAGCCTAAATTTTTAAATCTAAAATGGCCTTAGACGAATTTTCAACAATTCAGTCATACTAATATTTGTAAAAATTTGAGGTTAAAATTTTACTAAAATATACCTAAGATGAATTGTTTAAACCTTTAAAAGCATCTAATGGCCCGGCTTAAGCGATGGTATGGGGATTTACTAGGGTTTGAGTCTGCCCTACTTGATCCGGGGTCTTCATCTTCACCATAGAACCTACGTTGTTGAGAGTTTAGTCAAACCTTTTTAATTCTCATTAAGTTCTATAAAATTAAAATTTAACACTCTACTTAATTGCAATCGTCATAGTTTACAAAAAATTTGTGAGCTTTTAGTTTTTGTCGTTTTTAACATTTTGTATCGTATTTATTTATTGTAAGCCTAATAATACGGAATAGCTATTCCGTAATTAAGAGCGCAAAGTAATTCATTGCCTATACGGCAATGACTGTTTTTGTTCGTAATACACACACGTAATTTCCTACCACCATAATTAACCTATAATAGCACACAAATTAACTTTTTAGATGAATAAAATGTCATTTAGGTTATGTTTGTAGGCTATTTTAGTTGCTTACCGGTTGTTCACTAACGTATCGGATCCACGGCTGTGATTAGGGTAAAAACGGCAACTGTGAAATGAGCTTATTATTGAGCAGGAATGATCCGTTCCCACTCTAGAGCGGCAACGAGCTATTTTTCGTACTGCTTACAGGTATTCCAATGTGATCGTTTCCATGCAGTGGTAGGAAAACAAAATATCCTAATCAATAATAACTTCATCAGTTTAGGGTATAATTTAAACTTTAGAAACACGTTTGATGAAAATCCATTAGCTTAACTTCGGTTACGTCTGGTTTACTTAAATACAGCAGTGTGTTTACGGCATGACTGGAAATTTAACAAGCCTTTATTCAAAAGGTATTGAAAGAAATTCCTCCAATTTCTTTTTAAAATACTCGAGCTCTGTTACTTTTAAAATTAACGAAACGCGATTAAATTCTGTGAAATATCCCATTTGTACGATACGTTTTTCAAACGTAATATGGTATTTGATCATACTTTTTTTAACACCATTTACCAACGATGTTCATTCATTTAAAACTGTATTTAAAAATTTATATGTATCTTAAATTAAATTTAAACAATCGCTCCTTCGTATATTGATATGTTGTTATTTAGTACACAAATATTCTATTGTGTATGATGTGTCATTAGGCTGACGTCATCTCATAATTATAGGATTTACTCAACAGAAAGAGCGTATTCAACCGCTGTCACAATATGATCACAAATGAGGTGAATTCTAGACAATGCCAACGCAAATGTTTTGTCCTGCATCGTACGCAGTTCTGACGTTATTCATAACTTTATTCGAACTCATTTGTGCGAAAAGTCTTTTTAATGTATATGTGTTTATGTATTTTAAGGAAAGATACATAAAAATTGAAGATACGTAAAGCAATTTTATGTATATGAATACTACAATAATAACGTTTGAGGTTTTTTTATTTACCAACTAAATTATTTGCTATTAAATACAGAAGTGGACATTATATCTATATGCACCAGTTGTTGCCAATTTTTTACAAAATATAATGTAGTTGTATAAGCCAATAACAGAATATATGTAGATATTAAGTAAATATAACTTTTTTGTATGACAGAACATACCTTAAGTGTTATTACAACAAACAATTACAAACATTATCGTTGTAAGTTCATTCTAACACAACTTATAATAGGCTTTTCCTGTGAAATAGTTTGAGACAGAACGTTATTTGGTTTCCGTCCAGGACAAGGTATTTTCAAATACTGGAGCGTCTCAAAGGTTTATTTTGTTGTCCTGTGGGAACAATATTTGCTACCGCTTGGTGTTTATTGCTTGGAACAGTTTTACTGTGACTACAAACCCCCTACAATGAACAATAATATAATATATGTTCATACATTTTTTTTACCTAACCAATCTACATTGTATATTCCATGATTTATCATAGTATTTTGTAATAAAACATAACACTAATTATTTACACACTACTTGGGGAGAGAGCTGGTCAAGTGGTAGAGCGGTGCTTCTGACTCAGAGGTCCTGAGTACTAATCCCAACAATCAACAACAACATGAAGTAATGTGTAAAATAATACCACGCTAGAACCTAGCATCCTAGGATGTAAATGTGAAACAAAAAAATACTAATCAATAAAAAAAAATAATAAAAATATATTTGCATGACATATGCATTTAAAAAAAAAACAATAGCTTGTTCACAGACAGTAATTTCATTGGTGAATGGTTTCGTTCCACTCCAATATCTGGATGTTGATTGCAATCAAATGTACCGTAAACACATCAGTAGTCACATCAGCTGGGACAATTGTGTTGGGTTCCAATACCAACATTGCTTGTGGTCTACAATCTATTGTTGTACAATATAGGACAATGTTGGTCATGAGAATATAGCATCATTGAATTTTTTATTAAGACAGCTAAATATTAAAAAAAATAACTTATAAGTATGTTAGGAACAAGTTGGTTGATAAGCAAAGAATACAATCTTGTCGTTTAACCATTATTTGCACTCGCCAAGGTCATATAGCTCAGAATATTATTATTCTCTATGGGTTACCACTATTATTGTTCTTGTAATTAATAACACTAATTTATTCTCTTGGAATATTTATGAGATAGTTATTACAATACAAATAATTTATTTTCATTTTCACAAACCTATTATTATATTCCAACTATACCTAACCTCTTAGCAATTCATTGTGACCTCCATATGGATTTTGGCAATGAGCAATCAATTGTTGTATAGTTCAATAAAAGGTTAACTACAAATAAATATTATTGTATTTATTTGGTACCATTTGCAATACATTATATGTCATTTCCCTACGATTGTAATTTTGTTGTTATTTTTTTGAGAAGTGAAACTACCAATAAGACATTTAAGGTTTGTTTTGTTTTAATTGGTGGCTTTAGTCGAGTTCTTGTTTCTTGTTATACCTTGCTAGATCATCTTTATTTTATAAAAATTATGTTGTTTGCAAAACATTCAGTCACAAATAAACTGGTCGCATCTGTCTTTTAAACACTGCTACTAAAACACTCCCCCAAACATCAAAGGCTAACAAAAACAAAAGGTCTGCCCCTGTAATTTGTCCCCGCAACTGATTGTTTGAGAATTATTTAAAGCGGTTTCAATGACTTAGCTTTCAAAGTAGACTTTTTTTATCAATGAAACTCACTGCAGTATTAACATATCAGCACTCAATTAGTGTTTTGTAAAAATACTTAATAAAACGTTACCCTAATAGAGTATGTAGTATTGTAAAAGGTAATTAGTTTATTTACCATGATTACCTTACTAATTTTGCTTGAGACAATTTTAGAGTAGGACGAATATAAAAATATTGCTCACAAAGGCTACATTTATTTTCATTAAAATATTTACTATAAATATTTATTACAATAGTCAACCAAGAAGTAGTATTCTCGTAGGTTTCTAATGGTGTGGTTCTTTTCACATTATTGGTAAACTTCCTTAGACACTGCATGGGACAACATACGAACAAATAAGACCAATAGTTCTAGTTTAGCACAAAGCTAAGAAACCTCTTCCCTGGAACATCTACTCCTTTACCTATTGATCATTTCCTAAATTAAACGCAGTTCTTCCCAATAGTGAAACTGGACTGGGACTCCACGAACCCAAGTTTGTGGACGAGTTTTTAAAGTTTAATTTTCGCTAACCCTTTACACTGTGCAATGTTCCATCTCTACCCATGACATCGGTAACAAGATCAGAGATGAACTCACCTCGTACACTAATTGGTCTCGTACACTAATATTGGTCCCGTACATGTCCAATATTGGCTTTCAATATTGGACACCAGTTTTACCTGGAAAATTTAATTCCACCACAAAAGTTGTACTAATTGTATTACAAAGCTTTGAAAATTCTGTTGAAATACGCGTAGTATAATGGTTCTTTGAAACTTTTTTGTAAATCACTGTACTAAATCAATCTACGTCATATTCAGTATGAACTTTAGAATATCAATTCAATGTCCTATTTTTTTATTTCCAACCATGAAGGTTTTGTATTAAAATAGGCCCATATAGTAAAAATATGTCGTATAAAAAACCTCCTACTTTAACGTACATGCCAAAAACAAATTTGGAAATGATATACTTAAACGTATTTTAACACTCTTAAAACTTACATAACATACTGATTAACAAATTAAATGCAGATTATAGTAATTTAAGGTTAGGGTAAAGTACAACTGTAGATTCATGCACTTAAAACTGACGATACATTAGAAATAAACATGTATTTGCGTTTTGGTTTGAAAAAAGATGTAATAATAAACCTAACACAAGTCATATTGCATGTTAGTCTCAATTTATGACATGTCAGACTCAAATCCAATCGACAATTTGTCAATAGTGACGTCATGACGTGCATTACGTAATCGTCTATAATTATGGTTCAACGTCAATTGTGGCTGTGATGATTTGTTCCTGAGTAAATAATTTAAATTAAATGTTACTCTTACAATTCGCTTATCAACTAATTACCAGTTAATCAAATACAGGCTAAAATGTTTTTGCATTAAGAACTATCTCTTCCGGGCTGTCTCTGTGGTGTGAATGATTGCCAAAATTTACACAGAGACAGCCCAGGAGGAGGAGATGTTCATCGGTGATCCCTGATAAGGGCCAAGAACGTGCCCTATCACTCTTAGATAACTTGCCAAACTTTTGCATGGAATCTCTGTCTGTAGACTTTTTTTGGATATAATTTAATACTAATGGGATCTCACCTTATATCTGATACTGTACAAGTGATTGCTAAACTGAAAACATGAAATTAAGGTATTTAAATAATTACATACACAATTTTTATACAAATATTTCATTTATAGATAAGTAGCTTTAATGACTTCATGGTTTTGGATACATGTTTTGCTATGTTGTTGGCATAGAGTAAAACCGAAGTGTCTCAAGTAACCTCAATGCAGATATATTTTGGCAACTTGATTTGAGGGTTAGTATGTAATGAAAACTGCTGAATATTACATTATATAGGTAGTAAAAACCATAAATTGTTAGCATTTATGAACAGATTAAGTACCTTTAATGACTATAGTCATGGTTTTGGATATATTTTTTACTATGTTGTAGGGATAGAGTTAGTATAAACCAAGTGTTACAAGTTACCTCAATGCCAATATATTTAGGCAACTTGATTTCAGGGTTGGTATATGATGAAAACTGCTGAATATTACATTATATAGATAGTAAAAAGCATAAATGTTCAGCAAATGTTATTGTATTTAGCAAATTTGAAACACTTTAACTGTTATAGGCATATTAAAATATCAAACCTTTTTAGCCTATAACTTTGAAAGTATTTCAGCTAGAACAATGGACTTTGTTATTTATCAGGAAATTTTTAATCTTTTAAGTGTTTTAAACCAATATTAAGCAAAATATGCTATGATAGTTAAGGATAATGAAAAGAATGGTTACAAATATATACAATTTTATTATATACAATTCATTTTAACATTAACAAGAATTCTTTTTAAAAATTCAACCATCTATACAAAGTTAGGTATGAAATTCTGGTTCACAATATTTCAAATCATTTTTATACTTCCAAAATTTACTGTTCAATAGTGAACAACAACAACATATTTGATAAAAATCATTAAAGTTGTCTCTACAAAGCTTCACACAACTCGAACACTTCTTGCATGAGTCACATGTTTTTATTGTTCTTCTTATTCCACAATCAATCCATTTGGGTAGATTTGATGTTGAGTCCAATTTAGAGTCTTCCATTTGATTTAAAATCTTATATGTAACCTGAACGTTTCCTGTTAATATGTCTTTATTTTCAGATAGTATCTCCATAATACATTTGACTAATTTACTTCTATTGGATATTGTACATTTGCCATTTATTATGTCATGTATTTCTTGATTAATGGATGGAATTTTAGTCATTAATGTTTGAATCATAGGTTTAATTTCTTCTTTAGTGTATAAACTTAAGGAGCCAAATCCAAAGTTCATTATTAGATAGTCTCTAATGAGAAATTTTAAAAAATCTTCATAAGATAACATATTAAGATATCGAATATAAATAATGAATTCTCACCTGTATCACAGTTATGAAGTCACTAAGTATAAAGATCATCCATCAGATTATATAGTAGTGAGAATTCAAACAGTTTATAAACCAAAGTGTTGGTCCCAATGTCATACGTGACTAGATATGAACATAATGTTATGAAGGCTAATGTTAACTAAACCTTTTTATTTCCTCTTAAACAAATATCTTTTGGCATATTCAATATTTTATAGTTTTAATTATTACTTTAAATTCATACAAAATAAGTTGGGAGAATAATCTCCTATTAGTTTAAAACTATTTAAGTAATACAAACATTTACTAGGAAGTTTCCCAGTAGTAGAAGGTGACCTTTAGTTGTTTAGCTATCACCTCTCTACTTGGATTGTTTGGAATACATGTCACGTTGTGAAAACATCTGTTGCTAAAATTGATGACCTCTTAATCCATAAGGTAGCAAGGTATTTTTTTATAACTGAAAGAACAACTATTAAATCATAACAACTTTAACTAATTAGGCATGTCCATCCTGTGTGTTTAACATGAGATAAAGGCTTAATAAGGATTTCATACAAAAGTACAAGTTTGATAACAGTCTAAGTCAATTGGGTTTACAGATTAATACAATTTATTAGTTTACAGATAAGTCTGTTATCTAAATGAGATAAGACATATTCTTGCCAAAAATTGAGATAGGGCACGTGCTGGTCATTATCACCTATACCATATAATTAAAAATTGTTATCTGAGATAGGGCACGTTTTTGGTCCTTATCAGGGATCACCAATGGACTTCTCTCCTATGTGGGCTGTCTGAGTGTAAATTTTGGCAACCATTCACACCGCAGAGACAGCCCGGAAGAGATACATTGAAGGCAATATTAACTCCATCCTAAGCAATAAAAAATGTTAAACCCCGTAATTATAAAATACGGATTATTTTGTCTGTTCAATGTAAGAAATTGATGTTTCAGAAATTTAGAATATTGCATTTTCCAAACAATATCCTTTAAATATTTTTTAGTACTATTCTGAATATTGTCTTAGTATATAGATATACACGGATGAAACTAAATATATTTATAATATAATAAAATAACGAGAGGTATTTCGTTTTTATGTTATGGAACTGTTACTAGGTAGCCTACGCATGTAAGAGTAGGACCGATAAAAACTGAAGTTATTATATAATATTAATTTATTATACTGCACAATATTTACCACTACTAATGCTACATGTTGGAAAACTTGAAAAAAATGTGTTGATTGATAAAGAACTTAAAAAAATGACATTTTAAGAGACACGGTTAGCGTAATAAATAATTTCCCCATACTACTAGTATGGGTAATTTTTTCAGGTCGATTATTTGTGAATTTAGAATAGGTTATTGCGAACTAATATTACATGAAAACTCATAAACATATATTTTTTTATATGTATTGATACCTACATACATGCTTACTTCCTTATCCGCTCAAATTAAGGTTGGTTTTTTGCTTCGCCAACAAGTTGCATTATAATCTTCGCATATGGATCAGTGGTGTTTAAATGTGCATGGTAAATTTTAATATGTAAAGTTTAAAAGTAATACGTTTCGTATAAACAATATTTAGGGTTTTTTCTTGGCCGATAAATCATACGTAAGGCTGAGGAAAAGTTTGTCTGCTGAGACTGGAGAAAGTTTTTACCAGATTTTCCGAGTATCGCCTAATGACACGGAAAGCTGGCTGCGATTTAACTCTTTACACACAATCCTTTGGCTATAACTCTACTTTTCCAAAGACTCAACTTTTCAATAAAAAGGAATAAAAACATGTTGGTATTGATTTTTTAAAGCATGGTCTCATGAAACGCGAAATAAAAATTATATTGTTTTAGGAGAAAAAACAAAAAACGTTTCCTACAGAGCCATATTAATTAATCCAACCATTAAATTAGAACAGTTGGTATATTTTAAACTTTAATTGATAGCAGCAGAGCTCCTTTGGTAAGTAATGGATATTTAATATAAACTATATAAAATATTGAATACAACAATAACTTAAACAACCTCTCTTATACTGTTCTCACAATGTAGTTAACCATTATAAAATTTATTTTTGAATTGAATTTTGTTAAAAATAAAAAGTTAACTTTTTTAACAATTAGGATAATTAGTGAAAATAAAATGTTAAATACCGAGACTAAAAAAGCACATCGCTAAAGGTGTAAGAATCAATTTGCGTTTAGATTGCTCGCTTTGGTATTGATTGCTTTTCAATCGAGCGTAAAATCTAATTTTCATACTTCAGCGTTCATTTAAACTTTTCGAATCCACCCCAGGGCGAGCGAATTTTGTCACTTTCCATACGCCTAAAAACCTCTTTGGCCTCTCAAATATTTGAGTAAAATACGTGCTAAGTGTATTATGTGTAGCTAACAAGGCTTTTGACGAACTTCTGATTAGAAATAATGATGGGGAATACTAAGTTTGTTAAATGGTTAGGCCCAGGCAAGGTTTAGGTATATTAACCATAGATTATATGTTTAAAAAAGAGACTAACTATGTTGATACTTTCTTTAACACAAAGTATAAAAGTAAACTTATACTTATTGTTGCAGCACATTGTTTATCAATTTCATAGCACATTTAATTTATATTTGAAAAATACCTATGCCGTTTTCTACGATGACGGACTAAATATTTACAATTATGTAATAATCACACTATAACAACTAAGCAAATTTATTGCATCCAAAAGTATCCTCATTGACTATAATTTTTCCGTTTACGTGTGAAAATATTTATTTGGAGTGTGTAAAAGTCTTTATGAGTAGCCAAGAAAAAATGTATTACACCCTTGTATGTTAAAGGTAAAAAGAGTATACCCAAACAAAATTGTACGTACAGCCAAGCTCAAAACATAGAATTTAAACATTTACGGACCCCTTTGGGGTCTAAAAATGAATGGCTTGTTAAAGTAGAGGGAAAAACCATGCCCAGCTTTTCCGTGTCATTAGAGGAAACTCAGCAAATTGTGTGGAAACCTCCCCTAAACCATTTCTACGGGGCCAACTTGCTTTGCCAAACTTGAGCACTTTTCTCATATTTTTTTAGCTAAGGTAATATTATGAGATTGGTGTGACGTAAATGAACTGATTACCTATATTCTCACGATGAATAAGTTTAGTGACTAGTTAATACGGTATAAATATTTAAGATAATTGTAAAATGTTCTAGCAAAACATTTGGCATTCAGTGGAATTCAATTATTACTTTTTTTTTGTACGTTTGCATGTTTTGTCATAGTATGGGACATTAGCAACATCTTTTGGTTCTATAAAGAAATCTATCTGTCAATATCATTACAGTTGTATGATACAAATAAAAATGCAGTTAGGGCCTACATAAAGATATTTGGCAGCTTTAAAAAACTCGTCAAGTAAACTAGGCTATTGGTTATCATATTTTAACAATCTTATTACATAGTAATTGTTACAAACGAGTGTTTAACACCTTATCTATTAGTTGGGGGAAACATGGTTTTGCTTTTAACACCCCCCCCCCCCCCCCCCCCGCCCGCCAAAATTAGAAATAAATGATCATGAAACGATTGAGAAATAATATTCCATGGACAAATATAATTACTGGAAGTATATTTAAGTATATTTAGTGGTAGCATATAAATATTAGGAGTTGTTTTTTTCTTCTGGAATACTATTATCAAAACCGTTATAGCTACAAAGACAAAAAACCAGAATATGAACCAACAAAGGATTCCTCTCTGTAACTGCGGCCCTGATTTTAATCTTTATAACGCCACAATACGAAACATAAATTTAGACTAAGTATTTCAACGGTGTGAAGAAGTTTGGCTGATAAACACAGTAAAATATTGCCACCAATGGAGTGGAATTTCCCACAAACCTGGCCTCGCTTTGTGTGTCTCATACAGAGAATCTGCCTTTGTTGTGATTCTGACATGAATAATGCGATGTGTTTGGAATGGCGTGGGTTTACAGAGTGAAACTAAATACATCATCATTATTTTAATGCTTATATAAAAAAAAAAACTAGGAGAAAAAGCATTTAATTTTGCAAATGCCTTTATTATTCTAGTCTCTTATAAAACCTGTTTAGTTTTTTTACAGCCACACCACGTATGTCAGCGTTTAACGAGTAGGTTTAATGATGTTCTTTAAAATATTTATTCAATTTTAAACCATTTAAAAAAACAATTCAAGCTTTTGCGTATTGTTTGTAAGAAAGGGATTCATCTTGTAACCGGGGTGATATTATAGAGATGGGAAAATCAATTTCAGTAACTCCCTTATATTTTCATAAACCGTCAATCAGTTCAAACTTTAAGCTAGAAATGATTGGTTGCATAGTGATAAATAGCTTATACCGTTGACAGATGTTGGATTGAATTTCCCTTTGACGGATCATAAATTCCAGGTTACCCTTCTATGACCGGGGTATTACATGATTTGTTGTTGCGGTACAGAAAACCGCAGATAATTTTCTGTTAATTTAGATCAGCTGTACTTCTAAGTAATTTATAAAACCATAAGTAAAACATTTACTTTCTTGTATCAACATTTTACTTAATGTTTATATTATTTCTAATATACTAAGATATTTTAATTAGCTAACATGGAATTACTAAAACTAAAATTTTAAGCATGGCTAAGGTATCAACATTTTATTATTACAACAAAAAATACTACTTTTTTGTAGTAAGAGCTACTAAATAACCAAACTTTTTTTTTAGAATTTAATTCCATTCGAGTTTCATTAAGGACTTAAGAGTTTCATAGTAGACTCGAATGCAGTATCACTCGCCATAGGTAGAATAAAACAGGTTTTAATGAACTCTGAAGTATAAAATTAGACTTTACACATGATTGAAAATCAATCAATACAGAATTGAGCAATTTGGGCGCAAATTGATTCTTACACCTTTATAGATGTGTTTTTAACCCTGCGTGATTCAACCTTTATTTCCAGCTATTAGCTTGTTTATTAAAATCTAAAAATTTTCGTTTTAACAATATAATTGTAATACAATACAACAACATTTTCTAATTATAATAGATAACTGAATTGATGTTTGATTGATTTTCCTACAATTTTAATTTTGTTGTTAATTTTCTTAAGAATTTAAACTACCAATAAGACATTTTCGGATGATGTAATATTGTTTTAATTGAAGGCTCTAGTTGCGTAAATGCCTCTTGTTTCTTGTTACACCTTGCTAAATAATATTTATTTTATAAAACGTATTGTATTTGCGAAATTTTCAGTCACAAATAAACTGGACGCCTCTGTCTTTTAAACCCTGCTACTAAAACATTTCCCAAAACATCAAAGGCTAACAAAAACAAAAGGTCTGCCCCTGTAATTTGTCCCCGCAACTGATTGTTTGAGAATTATTTAAAAGCTGTTTCAATGACTTTGCTTTCAAAGTAGATTTTTTATTGGTCAATAAAGCCCACTATTCAACAAATCACCATTCAATTAGGGTTTTGTAAAAATACGTAATAAAACATTACCCCAATAGATTATGTAGTATTATAAAAGGTAATTAGTTTATTTACCATGATTACCTTACTAATTTTGTTTAAGACAATTTTAGAGTAGGATGAATAAAAAAAATATTGCTCACAAAGGCTACATTTATTTTCATTAAAATAATCACCATAAAAATTTATTACAATAGTCAACCAAGAAGTAGTATTCTTGTAGGTGTCTAATGGTGTGGTTTTTTTTCACATTATTGGTTAACTTCCTTAGAAACTGCATGGGACAACATACAAACAAATAAGACCAATAGTTCTAGTCCAGCACAAAGCTAATAAACCTCCTACCTGGAACATCGACTACTTTACCTATTGATCATTTCCTAAACTAAACGCAATTCTTCACAAAAGTGAAACTGGATTAGGACTCCACGAACCCAAGTTTGTGGACGAGTTTTTAAAGTTTAATTTTCGCTAACCCAATACACCATGCAATGTTCCATCTCTATCCATGACAACGGTAACAAGATTAGAGATGAACTCACCTCGTACACTAATTGGTCTCGTACACTAATATTGGTCCCGTACATGTCCAATATTGGTTTTCAATATTGGACACCAGTTTTACCTGGAAAATTTAATTCCACCACAAAAGTTGTACTAATTGTATTACAAAGCTTTGAAAATTCTGTTGAAATACGCGTAGTATAATGGTTCTTTGAAACTTTTTTGTAAATCACTGTACTAAATCAATCTACGTCATATTCAGTACGAACTTTATAATATTAATTCTTTACCCAGTTTTTTATACAACCATGTACTTTTGTATTAAAATGGACGCATATAGTCAAAATATGTTGTATAAAAACCTTCTACTTTAACTTAAATGTCTAATATAAAAATAAATTGCAATGATATACTTAAATTTGTTGACACACTTTTAACAACCATATACATATGTACGTATACAGCTATACAGCATAAATATTCTGCTAGGTATATTAAATATCTTCAGAAAAATTTGCCGTATCTAGTGTACTTTTTCACATTACATAATAAAACAAAGGATGGTCATTTGTATGTTACAAACTGTAAATTATTATTTAAAAATCTTAAAACTTACATAAAAAACTGATAAAAAATTAAATACCAAGGTTTAGATTACAGTTATTTAAGGTAAGAGTCAAGTACAACTATATATGTATGCACTTTAAACTGTCGATACATTAGAAATAAACATGTATTTGCATTTTGGTTTGAAAAAATATGTAATAACACAAGTCATATTGCATGTTAGTCTAAATTTATGACATGTCAGACTCAAATCAAATCGACGATTTGTCAATAGTGACGTTATGACGTATATGACGTCATAGTCTTTAATTATACAATTCAACTTCGATTGTGGCTGTGATGATTTGTTCCTGAGTGAATGATTTAAATAGAATGTTACTCTTACAATTCGCTTACAAACTAACTACCATGTAATCAAATACAGGCAATATTGTTTTGCTTTTGGAGAAGCAATTTTTCTGAATTTCCTCATTAATAGGTAATACAAATGAAGAAAATACAAATTAAACTAAACATGTTTACAAAATCTAAAAAAACGAGAGATATTTAGTTTTAATTGCATATGGGACTGTTACCAGGTAGCCTAAGCATGTAAGAAATTGTAGGACCGATAATAACCTAAATCATTATATAATATTAATTTATTATACTGTACAATGTTTACCATCACTAATGCACCATGTTGGCAAATTTGGAAATAATAGGTTAATAGGTACTGATAAAAAAAAATTAACATGTAAACATTAACATATAATGTAAAAATTATCAGATAAAGATAAATAAATAATTATCTTATACCAATGGGTAAATAAAGTATTCAGGTCGATTATTTGTGACTTTAGGTTATTTGGAACTAATATTACATGAAAACTCATAAACATATGTTTTTATATGTATTTATACCTACATACATGCTTACTTCCTTAGCCGCTCAAATTAAGGTTGGTTTTTGGCTTTGCCAACAATTTGCATTATAATCTTCGCATGTGTATCAATGGTTTTTAAATGTGCATGGTAAATTTTAATATGTAAAGTATAAAAGCTATACAATTCTTATACAACAATATTTGAAAGCATTTTTTTGACCGATAAATCATAAATCATACGTAAGGCTGAGGAAAAGTTTGTCTGCGGAGACTGGAGAAAGTTTTTACCAGATTTTCCGAGTATCGCCTAATGACACGGAAAGCTGGCTGCGATTTAACTCTTTCCACACACTTCCCTTGGCTATAACTCTACTCTACCAAAGACTCTACTTTACAAAAGAATAAAAAGGATTAAAAAAAGTATTGGTATTGATTTTTTTTAAGCATGGTCCGATGGAACGCGTAATATAAATTATATTGTTGTAGGACAAACAACAAAAAACAGATCCATATTAATTATTAAATTAAAACAGTTGGTATATTTTAAACCTTTTTTTGATAGCAGCAGAAAACCTTTAAACAATGTACATTTAATAAAAACTATATAGGGCCTAAGCTATATATAAAGTTTAATTATTTCATTTAATTATTTAGCATATTTCGTTGACAACAATTTTTTCAAATACATAAGTTCTGGTCAATAGTTTATTTTTAATTTGCCAAATTTATGATCCCCATGATAATGCTTAAAATATATTAATTGTTAAATTGCTAGGAATCTCGACTTATGCATATATTTTTAAAGTTTATTAATGGACTGGATAATACGATGCCGTTATTGAAAATCATATATTGAATACAATAAAAGCTTAAACAACCTCTCTTATACTGTTCTAACAATGTAGTTAACCATAATAAAATTTATTTTCGAATTGAATTTTGTTAAAATAAATTGTTTAATTTTTTAACAATTAGGATAATTAGTAAAATAAAATGTTAAATACCGTGACTAAAAAAGCACATCGCTAAAGGTGTAAGAATCAATTTGCGTTTAGATTGCACGCTTTGGTATTGATTGCTTTTCAATCGAGCGTAAAATCTAATTTTCATACTTCAGCGTTCATTTAAACTTTTCGAATCCACCCCAGGGCGAGCGCATTTTGTCACTTTCCATACGCCTAAAAACCTCTTTGGACTCTCAAAATTTTTAATAAAAAACGTGCTTAGTGTGTTTATGTAGCTAACAAGGCTTTTTACGGACTTCTAAATTGAAATAATGATGAGGAATACTAAGTTTGTTAAATGGTTAGGCCCAGGCAAGTCTTAGGTACATTAACCATAGATTATATGTTTAAAAAAGAGACCAACTATGTTGAAACTTTCTTTAACACAAAGTATAAAAAGTAAACTTATACTTATTGTTGCAGCACATTGTTTATCAATTTCATAGCACATTTAATTTAGATTTGAAAAACACCTATGCCATTTTCTACGATGACGGACTAAAAATTTACAATTATATAATAATCACACTATAACAATTAAGCAAATTTATTGCATCCAAACATATCCTTATTGACTTAGATTTTCCCGTTTACGTGTGAAAATATTTAGTTGGAGTGTGTAAAAGTCTTAATGAGCATGTGTTAAAGGTAAAAAGAGTATACCAAAACAAAATTGTACGTACAGCCAAGCCTCAAAACATAGGGAGTTTGAACATTTACGGACCCCTTTTTAAGTGGGGTCTGAAAATGAGTGGCTTGTTAAAAAAGAGGGAAAAACCATGCCCAGCTTTTCCGTGTCATTAGAGGAAACTCAGCAAATTGTGTGGAAACCTCCCCACCCCTCAGCTGTTTACACGGGGCCAACTTGCTTTGCCAAACTTGAGCACTTTTCTCATATTTTACAAGCTAAGGCAATATTATTTGATTTATTTATTTGATTTATTTATTTATTTATTCCAACGGGAAACCCATTACATTGATACATTCAAAGAAAACAATAAAAAAATCAAGGCAAGATGTGATACAAATACTACAAATAATCAACAACAACAGCAGCAACGTATTAATAATAGTCTAAATTCTACAGCAAAAAATGTGTACTTTGAACATGCAACAATATAACATAACCATATACATTTATCAAATCAATTAACAACAAATAAATTATTTCAGATTGACAACAATAATAAATATATATGTTTTTTTTTCTTTGATCATGCAACAATAAAGTCAAATAAATATTTCAAAAAGACAACAATATAAATAATTTGACTTTTGTAAAACTAATGAATACTGAAATGCTAACAAAAAAATGTATCTAACTTATTCAATACTAACAATTGAAGGTACAGATTGTGTCTACATACATTACAAACTATGTGTCATTGTCGCAAGCTGTAGAGCTCGTCAGTTGCGACTCTTAGCAGGCTCCTCTTGACTGATGTGGAACTGTCAGTGAAAAAGTCAATGTGGTGTGAGGCTTTGTTCCCAAGTCTCTGGATTCTATTGAGGGTGCTATTTGCATCATAGTTGGTGCTCACATGCCGTCTTCCAAAAAGGTCGGTAGATCTGGTTTCAGTACGACAAAGGAAACCAATCTGGCCTAACAGCTCCGGAGAGTCCACGGAACCATTCACCAGCTTGTGCAGAAACACTACTCCAAAAACATCTCTTCTGGCTTCCAAACTTTGAAGATTGAACAATGGCTCGAGATATCTAATAGGAAGTTCTCTGAAGGCAAACCCCATCCGACAGCCAAGGAGACGTAAGAACCTGTCTTGGATGGTCTGAAGCTCCCGAACCAGGGTAATCTGATGCGGCGACCATACTACACAGCTATATTCAAGCAGTGGACGTACAAGGGCGCAATAGAGTGTCCTAATAGAGCGAAGGTCACCAAAGTCTCTGGAAGAACGTGCTAACAGGCCAAGAGATCTAGACGCTTTCGCACAGATGTTTTGGATATGTAAATTGGGTCTCAAATCCTGAGCAAGCATTACACCAAGGTCACGGATACTCTCACAACGAGTCAGTGGAATGTTATCCAGTTTGTAGTCGAAGATGATGGCAGATTTAATTCTATGAAATGTGCTATGATTGGTGTGACTTAACTCTGTATTCTCACGATGAATAAGTTTAGTGACTAGTTAATACGGTATAAATATTTAAGATAATTGCAAAATGTTCTAGCAAAACATTTGGCATTCAGTGGAATTCAATTATTAAATTTTTTTATTAAACGTTTGCATGTTTTGTCGTAGTATGGGACATTAGCAACATCTGTTGGTTCTATAAAGAAATCTATCTGTCAATATCATTATAGTTTTATGATACAAATAAAAAAGGAGTTAGGGCCTACTTAAAGATACTTGGCAGCTTTTAAACAACTCGTCAAGTAAATTAGCCTATTGATTATCGAATATTAACAATCTTATTAAATAATTAATGTTACAAACGAGTGTTTAACACCTTATCTATTAGTTGGGAGAAACATGGTTTTGCTTTTTTAAAGTAACCCCCCCCCCCAAATTAGAAATAAATGATCATGTAACGATTGAGAAATAATAGTCTATGGACAGACAATAATTACTGTAAGTAGGTTAAGTATATTTAGTGGCAGCGTGTGATGATTACGAGTTTTGTTTCTCTTACGGAATACTATTATCTAAATCTTTATAGTTATAAAGGTAAAAACCCAGAATATGAACCAACAAAGGTTTTCTCTCTGTAACTCCCGTCCTGATTTTAATCTTTATAACGCCACAATACGAAGCATAAATTTATATTCAGTATTTCAACGGTGTGAAGAAGTTTGGATGATAAACACAGTAAAATATTGCCACCAATGGAGTGGAATTTCCCACAAACCTGACCTCGCTTTGTGTGTTTCATACAGAGAATCTGCCTTTGTTGTGATTCTGACATGAATAATGCGATGTGTTCGGAATGGCGTTGGTTTACAGAATGAAGTTTAATACTCAATCATTATTTTAATGCTTATATTTAAAAAAAACTTAGGATAACAAACATTTTAATTCCGAAGATGCCTTTATTGTTCTAGTCCCTTATAAAACCGGTTTCGTTTTTTTACATCCACACTACGTATGTCACGTTTAACGAGTGGTAAAGATGATCATTAAATGTTTATACTATTGTAAACCATTTAAAAACCAAACCTAGCTTGTACGTATTTACTTTACACCAATAAAATAAAATTCTTCTTTCTTGTTTCATTTATGTAATATCATACGTCTAAATGAGATCCGTAGCCTCTTCAGCCTGAAAATTATCGTGGCTTCAAACTTCGCGTTAACCGAGAGAGAGTTGTTGGGAGCTTAATTCACGCACACAATTCGACAAAAATGGGATTTATTACTTCGTTAATTCACTAAAATTATACAATCAAGATCTCGCTTAAATTATACAATTAAGGTTTAATCACTTTTTACGAAATAATTTAGATATTGAATTTAAAGTTAAGAAATAAAATTTAGGTTAGAGGGAGCACGGAGTCGCGTCTGTTTTAATTGAGTTTTCAACGCGGACTGCCTTGTTCTCTGGTTGTTGGCAATGCTGATGCACCTCGCGGACCAATCAGCGTTCAGCGTAGTCTCTGAGCGGCACCCTGCGCAAGGCTTTACCTCTTTGCCCGCCAAATACACTCCCCAACGGAGGCTAGCTCCGTCAGCAGAAAGCCCGAGTCAGCACCGGCAATGAGCATATTCCAGCTTCATAACTTTTACCATTAGAATATTACTATAGTTTAAACGAGGTTGGAGATAGTTTGGTGATGCCGGGATATTCATATGGAGACTCGATTATCTTCAAATAATTACTCAAAAAAATATTTCTTAAGTTTCTGACCACTGGTTTGGACGATGATCATATTGATTAATTATTGATACTAATGTATTGATAAAGGTGTGATGGTCAATGTAATCACTAATTCAGGTCATTTATACAAATTTGGCAGTTACTCCTACCCTGCCAATTCCTTATTTAATTATCATATCTCCTGAGTAGTCGATTAGAGTTTAATTATTAAGAGTATAAACGGCTAGGCCGTTACATAAAACTCCTTAAGTTTATAAGCAAGTCTTAGAATCTTAATTTAAATTACAGCTATCATAAAAAAGAACGATAATATAGAAAAGGGCAAATCAATTTCAGTAACTCCCTTATAAATAAAAGGTTAAAATACCTGCTTGTCGCCTTGTGGTCCAAGTATTGTCCTAGTGGATTATGTACATTTCGGCGCGAGCGCCATCGTCGGATTCATATAAGAACTGTTTACACTAAACTTCCCTGAAGAGGTGCGTAAGATGTCCACAACACAAAACACATATAAAAACAAAAACCGCTCGACTGTTATTTAACATTTTTTACTTTTGCTACGCGTGCACTCTTCAGTCGAGTCTCGAAACACGTCTGGCGCGCCTCCATATCCTGCCCGTGCACGCGTAGCAAAAGTAAAAAATGTTAAATAACAGTCGACCGGTTTTTGTTTTTATATGTGTTTTGTGTTGTGGACATCTTACGCACCTCTTCAGGGAAGTTTAGTGTAAACAGTTCTTATATGGATCCGACGATGGCGCTCGCGCCGAAATGTACATAATCCACTAGGACAATACTTGGACCACAAGGCGACAAGCAGGTATTTTAACCTTTTATTTATTTGTCAATCAATTGGTCCGGAAACACCACAACAATATGAAAAAAAAAACTCCCTTATATTTTCATGAACCCTCAATCAGTTCTAACTTTAAGCTAGAAATGATTGGTTGTATTGTGATAAATAGCTTATACCGTTGACAGATGTTGGATTGAATTTCCCTTTGACGGATCATAAATTCCAGGTAACCCTTCTATGACCGGGGTATTACATGATTTGTTGTTGCGGTACAGAAAACCGCAGATAATTTTCTGTTAGTTTAGATCAGTTGTACTGTACTTCTAAGTTATTTATAATTAACATAAGTAAAACATTTGGTTTCTTATATCAACAATTTACTTAATGTTTATATTATTTGTAATATACTAAGATATTTTAATTAGGTAACATGGAATTACTTAAACTGAAATTTAGAGCATGGCTAAGGTATCACAGTTTTATTGTTACAAAAAAAAACCTGTTTTTTCGGTAGTAAGAGCTACTGAATAACCAAACTTTTTGTTTAAAATTTAATTCTATACGAGTTTGAGAAAGAACTAAAAAGGATCATAGGCGTATAAAACGCAATATCACTCGCCATAGGTAGAATAAAACAGGGTTTAATGAACGCTGAAGTATAAAATTAGACTTTACACATGATTGAAAATCAATCAATACAGAATCGAGCAATTTGGGCGCAAATTGATTCTTACACCTTTACAGATGTGTTTTTAACCCTGCGTGATTTAATCTTGTTTTCCACCGATTAGCTTGTTTATTAAAATCTAACAATTTTCGTTCTAACAATATTTTTGTAATACAATACAACAACAATTTTTTATTATAGTGGTTTTAGAATTTAATTCATTAAATTGATGTCTCCTGATTATTATTTAGGCCAGTGAAACGTGTCAAGAATAATAATGCTTCAATAAACACAACATTTTAATTTTTATTCATTCGATTTGTTTTTGAGCACACTAAATATAATATTTCTAGAATCATATTTTTGTCCCTATGAATTGCTTATGGTGCTTCAAAATATTTGTTTTCAGTGATATCTGCCTTTTATAGAACTTTATTTATTGTTTTATTGTTCATTTCAAGAACAATAATAAAGATTTTTTCAGTAAGTCGTCGTACTATTTCAGGGATTATTTTTATATAGCTTAACTTTTGTGGAAAATAAATACACTTTTGAAGCATTGCACATAATCAAGACACAAAAATCTTAAAATAATCAAACAATATTTTAAAGCTCGATTAAAGGTTAATGTTTATACACCAAACCAACCCAAACAACAGTATATTATTATATGGAAATTCCTATAAATTTTCTTTACTTTACTTCTTCAATAATTCCATCTAAATTATATTGTGATAGTCACATCTTTCATGTGGAATAAACAAAAACTGAAGACTCCGGTGGACGGAGAGAGTGTTATTTAAACAATAGTTCAAGTTACATTATACAAGATAGATTTGAAGTAAATAAAACAACAATACGTTTTTACCCTTGATTCTTATTCTTTCTCTAAGGTAAAGTAGAGTTATAGCCAAGGGATTGTGTGGAAAGAGTTAAATCGCAGCCAGCTTTCCGTGTCATTAGGCGATACTCGGAAAATCTGGTAAAAACTTTCTCCAGTCTCCACAGACAAACTTTTCCTCAGCCTTGCGTATGATTTATCAGCTTGGCTATTTTTATGACCAAGAATACACTTTTGCTAGTCATATAGCTTTGCTTACTCTCAGTAAAAGTTTGATGTAACTTTGTTAAAACGTAAGTATTCTGTATGTACTTGTAATAATGTTTCTAAGCATATTTAAAAACAAGTTACGATCAATATTATTTAAATGCATGTTAATTATTTTAGTTTAGTACTTTTTTGTAAGAACTTCTACAAAAGTCGAAAATTTACTTGCAGATCCTGTTTACCTCCTAATGTTGTTAATTTATAAATTGTTTCACGGTTTCGTTTTCACTGTACAATTATATAGTTTATTATGTTCATTCCTAGCAAATATTTTGTTTTATGTTTTATACATTTCATTTCGGTTAATTTATCTCTATTAAACATTGTGTAAGATAATAAACACAATATAATAGACACAAAACATATTGGTTAACTGTTCATTCTTTTATTGGTATAACAATTTCTTACATGCCACCATTTTAGAAATTATTAATATGTTTAAACCAATATTTTATTTTTCCCTAGACAGTTTTGAGGTGAAATAAATCTCTTGTAATATTGAGTTCATTATCAAATAAACTTTGTCTTATTAGTCTGACTCATTGCAAAAAATTTAATACAACCTTAAATCCGCACAACTCCCGAGCTACCATTCGTAGCTTTTAACGAACTTCCATGACTAAACAAACACTGATCGGTTTGTAATGTTCAACTATGACTTTTTTCTGATGCCTTTGACGATTGGTTAGTATCGCATTCCTACGCCTTTGCATCAGCTGATTGAATGAATCTACCTCTTTTCATCTCCTACCCTCTATCCTCTATCAAAATCTCTCGTACAAACCTTTGAAATATTTAAACAACTTTATCATGTTTGAATCGTAAGCTTTCATTTAGTTTTTTCTGACACTTAAGTCTTTTCGACAAAACTCAAAGTTTGCGATATCAGGTACAACTTAAAAAAATACTGTAAGAAAACACATATAAATAAGTTGTCCTAGATAAGGCTGAATTTAACCTTTTGCTACACAGAATATTTTTCATTTTAGTGTGTCGTTGGTTAATTATCTTGTTAGATAAATATTAACGGTAAATAGTAACTGAGTAACATACAATTTTACTGATAGGCTGGTGTTTAACAATTCTGTTTTATGGTATACAGTGTTTTGTTATTTAATGATTGCGTATTTTTAGATTGTTGGTATTTTAACTTTATATGAATTTAAAACCCTTGCCTGTCGTAATTTTAGGTTTTGTAGTAATAGTAACTTTTAACTGCTGAAATACAATGGCAGTTACTGTGTCATTATATATTTAATAATGTAATTTTTTAAACATATGTTCCATTTCCTGATATGAAACAAGCAAGATTTAATTAATATTATATAAAATTTCATATATTTTTACATAGCATAGTATTGAGATAACATTTTTAAATTAGTGATCAAAATAAGGCTGCGAATGTAAATATGTTAAGCCTAAAGTTTCATTGAAGATTGTTACTTCATTAAAATATCGCTACTATGGAATTACATTTTTATTTTTTTATTGTTTTTATTTAAGAGGTTGGCAGACTCTTTTTACCTTGCATTTGCCCGTCCACATTGACTAACCACCTGTGCGTGGATCGTATACAACAACCTTTTTGGCGTGTTTAATGCTTAGGTTTTTTTTCATAATATTATGGTCTGCGTCCTGCAAAAAAAAAAACTTAAATAAGACTTTTATCCAGTGAATTGTGATCGATGTGTCATATTTGTGGTGCTTGTATTACTCTTTTGGTATTAAAACAATACCAATCACCCAAATATAATTTCCCTTGGAAAGATTAACAAAAATATCCTATGTCAATGCAGTAATTTTTTTAAATTTATATAAAGGCAAATTGTATTTAAATAAAGTATTCAAAGGTATCGTTTCAGTTAAAAACATTTGTACAAGGACTCAATTGTATTTTCCAGGTTCAACTGGTACCCAATATTATAAGCCAATATCAAACATGTACGAGAGCAATTGGTGGTATAGTTAGGTGAGGTCATCTTTGAAATTTTTAGTATTGTCATTAAAACAAAACATCTGCGTGTTGGGTTTGCGACGATTAAGATACTAAATTTAAATTTTTATAATACCTAACACGGCTATGTAATCGATGCAAAAAGTTAGTTGTGTTTAAGGCCTAGTCTAAACAAATATAATATAATTAGTTATAAATAAAGTCTTTGCAGGTTAGGGCTTTAATTGGTCACATAATTTGGTTTATTATTCAATAAAGTGTATCAGCAATATGAAACATAATTTTTCCTTTTTTTCTACAAACTTTGAGTAAGCGGTGGCACACCTATGCCATTTTATAGGGAAATCTATAACAGTTGCAATAACTTTTCAACAAAACTTTTTTACAGCTAAGGGTTTAGCATATTTTAATAAAAAAAGCTATAACATACAATATTTTAATAACTATGGTCAGGTTATTTATTTACAATTCCTTTGATTTTATAGACTTTTATGGGAAAAATCACAAGAGATACAGTCATTTTGTAAAAAAGACTATATACTATACAACATGTATATCCAAATGATTATTTAGACACTTTTTTCCAATAGTTGATTTTCCCGTCATTTTCTGAGGTTTCATGTAAACAATTATTTAAATTGAAATTTCTAAAAATATAAAAATTGATATACCTGAATAAGTACCGACATACCAAATTTCATCAAAATTTGACCACAGGGGTGGTTTGTGGCTCTGTAAACATCTACTCACTCACACAGATAAATATACACAAACACACACACACTTATCACTTCAAAACCACTTTGAAGACGGAGCTTTTCGATCATACTACAGAGCATTATCAATGGAATATATACTGTTACAGAACTATTTTTGGTTCCTGGTACAGTTTATGTTTTAGAGCGGATTTTTTAGAAAAATATACATTGAAAGTAAAGTTAGTGAAACCGCTTTCAAATAATTTCCGAAACAATCAACTACGGAGCCTGATTACAGGGGTAAACCTTTTGTGTTTGTTGGTCTTTGATGTTTTAGAGAACTGTTTTAAACCAAAGTACAGTGTTCAACAGCCAGGGTTTGTTAGTTTAAAATATTTGAAACAAAAACCTTAGGAATCTTGCAAATACTATAAAATTTTTATATAAAAATTGTGTGGCCTAGTATTACGAGAACTGGAGAAATTTTACTCACTTACTGCCACTATTAAACTGAATAGAAGTACATCCCCTTTCAAATATTCAGAATATAGTCGCTTCATTGAATGAATGAAATTATATATACAAAATCTTATCTATTTTAACAAAAAGTATTCAATGTGATACAATAATGTTTAATTACTTTAGCTACATTCAAGTTAATTGGGTATTATAGATCTACATGATTACTACTAATTGACTATGGCAAGTTGTCATTTAATATTAAGGTCATGGTTTCCCATCAACAATTATTGATTAAACAGTAGTTGCGGTATGTTTGTATTTAATTAACAAACAACACGCTGTATACTAAGTGGTAAATGTAACATACTTATTTTTTATGTTACTTTACACCATTTCACAAATTGTGATATTATATTCCTAAAATCAACAATATTGTACAATACACAATACTAGATTAGAGACCACAAGCAATGTTGGTATTGGAACCCAACACAATTGTCCCAGCTGATGTGACTATTGATGTGTTTACGGTACATTTGATTGCAATCAACATCCTGATATTGGAGTGGAACGAAACCATTCACCAATGAAATTACTGTCTGTGAACAAGCTACCGTTTCTGTCCACATATATTTTATTTGAATCGTTATTAAATTCTGAGCTTATATTTGAATGATATTTTAAAACAACCAATGTTTAAATATTTTATACTTGTGAAAGTAGTTTTAGTTTAGTAAATACCTCAATGACCTTTGTGTGGAGATCTTAAAAGTGAGTATATTTTGGCTGTTAGGTTGAGTGTAATTTTAATACAAATTTCAAAATATATCAATGAATAGACAGCTAATAGTCCTGTTGTTCATTCAAGGGTTTTCGTGTTGACAGTAAAACTCTTTCCACGCGATAAACACTCGCCAGCAAATATTGTTCCCACGAGACAACAATATAAACCTCCGAGATGCGTCAATATTTGAGAAGGCTTGTCTTTGCTGGAAACACACGTTTTGCTCCATACTATCACCGATAAAAATAAACTAAATACCACATGTTTTCATAAAATAAACTTAGCACAGTAGGCATTTTAGTACGTGTAAAAAAATATATGCGATGTATACTAGCTGTTGCCCGTCAGCTTCGCCCTACATACGTTTCTAATTGTTTAACTACTATAAGCCCGCTGAAGTTCTTTCTGAACTTCTGACAGTGAAAAATTATTTGTACATTCCGTAAGCTTTTTTATACAGGGCGATAATTTCGCTTGTAAGCATGGTTTCCGAGATATCTCTATAAGTTCTGCCCCAGGACAAGAGCTAGAGGCGGGGACTTTTGGTTTGTTCACCTAACTATACCAAACAAAGTTACAAATTCAGAAATCGTATTACAAACATTTCCATCCATACCTTTTTTGAGCATTCGCCTGAAATACAGATAGAAAGCATAACATTTTGTTACGTACAATCGAGTTTAAAACAGTTATGAATACTGTTAGCGCTACGTATGATTTACGTCAAAATACTTTTGTCAGTTTTGTCAAAAATAGCACCTCATTTGTGACCATATTGTGTTAGCGGCTGAATATTCCCTTTGTTTAAAGTATTAGTAATTTATGAGCTTTCTCGAATCTGGTATATCCAAATGGTGAAAATTCTACCTAAACATCCAACGTAACGTATAAATTTCGGTATTAACAGTACTACATTGATTAGTATTAAAATTTACAAAAAGATATACAGATGCGTAATTATTTTTTCTGTAAATACCAATAAGACTATTATTATTGATAATAAACATAAAAATTTGTATAGGTTTATTGCTGCAACAAATCCATCAATATTTATTGTCGAAAGTAAAAGATTGTTTTATGCATGGTACTTGATGAGAAATCCGGTATTTTACAATATTCATGAAATTATCTTTTGATACGCCTTTTTACTCGGTCTTGTTGAGTTTCCAGCTGTACTCAACGCACTCAACCTGTATTTATGTAGGCCACACGTCACGTACGTAAAAGCTAATGGCTTTTCACCAGACGTGTTTCTGAAGTTAAACGTCTGTCCAGCTAACGAGTCTATTGTTGTGTGAAGGGACTGTCAGCCCGATGTAGAAACTGAAGTCATTTGTGGTTGTTTATAGTAAAGTAATAAAATGCATTTAAGCTAACCAACCATACCTCTATGTAACAGCTTACAAAATGTTGAATACGTGGACGTATGGTTTCAGAGAATAGTGGAATACGTTTTCTTGGTAAAAAAATACTTTAAAGGAATCAATTAATTATTTATTTCAGAAAGCCAATGACCTTATCACCCCCTCTAGGTGATTTTTGGCGTCCAGGTCTAGATGGCTCTAGATGGCTCCTCATCACTTTGGTCTTCCTCACTGATCTCTGTTGGTTTATCTTCATTAGGATCATCCCTCAGATATGTTGTTTTCTTGCCTGGAATAAGTAGTAATGTAGTTTTAGACATAATAAATTTATAGGGGTAACTCGTAAGTAAACAGCCAAACTCCGAGAATTATTTATGTGGGTCAAAATAATAAACCATAATAATAATAATCAAGAATAAATTTTTTTTCTTAAATCACTTCGTTAACCAGATATCTGCCATTTTGTTTTTATGCATACACATTTTTATCTTTGACTTTTTTCAACCGATCATTATAAATGTGACGTAATTTTCCTGGCGGACGACAAGAGGTAAATTACGCCACCGGTAAGAAAACGAGATCCCAGGATTCGCCCTAGTCTGGTCGCGGGGAGTTTCCCAGGAGTCGATAGTGATTCGGATAGCCTAACTTTGATAGCCCTGGTTGTCAGAGCTCGAGACGAACGTTGCGGGTTACTAAACACCCTACTCGAAATCACCACTCTAGCCTAGGGCTTGTGGGGAAATAAATAATTTTGACTTGACTCTGTGGGCAAATATCTAAATGACACACTACTAGCTAACTTAACAAATCAACAAGTAAGCTAAGTAGGCACTCCGCTTACCTACGGAGTTACGTCGTCACCCTGAAACAAACAAGGTTAGTACAAGATAGGCCTAACCTAGCCTAACTCCCACAGAGTCTGAATTTACTAGACAAGAAAACGAGTTGGCTTAAGTTGTCCAAGTGAGACACGAAACGGGAGAAAAACTGAAACTAAAAATAAAACTGCTTCAAGAGCTGATACGAAAAAAGAAAAACTAAAACTTCAACTTCCCCACGTGTTCAACTTAAGCAAACTTCTGCAATAATTATCAAGCAGAAACCTGTCTGCTGGGGCCAACTTCGGGGCGTTCGGGAACTTTATAAAGGGGTTTAAGAATTTAAAAAGAAAGTCCCAAGACGGATTAAGAAACGTTAAGCGAAAATATATTTCACCAACTGCAATACTTTACTAAATTAGTTGGTTAAGGCGTGTGACTAGGTCTGCGTATCAGGCCTAGTCTTCAAGTTCAACCAAGCTTCGTACACGAAAGCTGGTCAAGTAATATACGAAAACCAGAGAAGTTAACTACGAAACTCACCAGTCGACGAAATTATAACCCACTATGTTCCTGCACAAGTTCACTACAAAACTATTCGAACTTAAGCTTTCAGAGCTTGCTGAAACGTAACTTTAAAAACGACGAAGAAATTGAATGAAATCACTTAGAATTCAAGACGAACGAACGAACTCGCGAAAAAGCCGGGAATACGAATGACGAAAACTTCACAAAACTTCTTCTTACTTCACCTTCGTCTCAGAATCGAGACGAAAGTTAAAACGATTCCTGATTGGTCAACGAGTTACCGAAACAAAAAAAAACTGGCAGCGAAGGCAGGCGCATGGTAGCTTTAACAGGCTTACAGCCGCGTACCGCTCAAAGGTGACCTCGCTGCTCATCTTCTCTCCCGTAGCCCGGCCTCAGACGCAGTCGAACAGCCAAACAACCAAACTGACACCAACGTCGTCTGCGGTCTTGGAATTGGAGGTTAGGTACGACGTCAGTTTAGTGTCGTCGCGACTAGGCTTACTCAACAGCTTATGTTTAGCTGTTTAATGTTCGTGGTCTAGATCGTTATATTTTTACCCCCCTACCCATTTGACTCGTTACATAAAACTTTATATGAATGTTGAAGTGAAATAGACCCAAGGTGGAAGACAATTATCCTAATCCAATACAAAGGTTCAAAATGGCGACCATTTTAATTTTGTGAATTGAAATTGTGCTAAAAATTACTAATTTTATGAAGAAATATCATGTACACTTTTATTAAGCGTTTAAAATTTCCTATCAAACAACACCAAATTCAAAAAAACAAAATAAAAATAACTGAAAATCACGATTTGTTATTGCAAAATGAGGCAAACCTGACTAGCTTGGACTTGTTAATTTAAAATTTAATGTAGAACACGAAAATTACATCATTTACTTAAATCCGTTTGCAGGTAATTGAGAAATAGCTGTGTAGTGTTTGAAAACATCGTTATTTTAGAAATAATTAAAATAATACATATGCAGATCAACTCACCTCAAGCAAATAGCCAGGCTGTTCTGTATGAGACGCCATGATCTACTTCGGGCACAGCAAGATGTATGTTGGACAGCAGTTGGAGTCTTCAGGTGTGTGACGCTGGTGTGGCGGCGGTGGAGGGGAAATGCTGCGGCGGCTCACCGGCTACGTAGCCGCCAGACGTAGTGGCGGTGGAGGGGGAATGCTGCGGCGGCTCACCGGCTACGTAGCCGCCAGACGTAGTGGCGGTGGAGGGGGAATGCTGCGGCGGCTCACCGGCTACGTAGCCGCCAGACGTAGTGGCGGTGGAGGGGGAATGCTGCGGCGGCTCACCGGCTACGTAGCCGCCAGACGTAGTGGCGGTGGAGGGGGAATGCTGCGGCGGCTCACCGGCTACGTAGCCGCCAGACGTAGTGGCGGTGGAGCGGGAATGCTGCAGCGGCTCACCGGCTACGTAGCCACCAGACGTAGTGGCGGTGGAGGGGGAATGCTGCGGCGGCTCACCGGCTACGTAGCCGCCAGACGTAGCGGCGGAGGAGGGGGAATGCTGCGGCGGCTCACCGGCTACGTAGCCACCAGACGTAGTGGCGGTGGAGGGGGAATGCTGCGGCGGCTCACCGGCTACGTAGCCGCCAGACGTAGCGGCGGTGGAGGGGGAATGCTGCGGCGGCTCACCGGCTACGTAGCCACCAGACGTAGTGGCGGTGGTGGGGGAATGCTGCGGCGGCTCACCGGCTACGTAGCCGCCAGACGTAGGGGCGGAGGAGGGGGAATGCTGCGGCGGCTCACCGGCTACGTAGCCGCCAGACGTAGGGGCGGAGGAGGAGGAATGCTGCGGCGGCTCACCGGCTACGTAGCCGCCAGACGTAGGGGCGGAGGAGGGGGAATAATGCGGCGGCTCACCGGCTACGTAGCCGCCAGACGTAGTGGCCGTGGAGGGGGAATGCTGCGGCGGCTCACCGGCTACGTAGCCACCAGACGTAGTGGCGGTGGAGGGGGAATGCTGCGGCGGCTCACCGGCTTCGTAGCCGCCAGACGTAGCGGCGGTGGAGGGGGAATGCTGCGGCGGCTCACCGGCTACGTAGCCACCAGACGTAGTGGCGGTGGAGGGGGAATGCTGCGGCGGCTCACCGGCTACGTAGCCGCCAGACGTAGGGGCGGAGGAGGGGGAATGCTGCGGCGGCTCACCGGCTACGTAGCCGCCAGACGTAGGGGCGGAGGAGGAGGAATGCTGCGGCGGCTCACCGGCTACGTAGCCGCCAGACGTAGGGGCGGAGGAGGGGGAATGCTGCGGCGGCTCACCGGCTACGTAGCCGCCAGACGTAGTGGCCGTGGAGGGGGAATGCTGCGGCGGCTCACCGGCTACGTAGCCACCAGACGTAGTGGCGGTGGAGGGGGAATGCTGTGGCGGCTCACCGGCTTCGTAGCCGCCAGACGTAGGGGCGGAGGAGGGGGAATGCTGCGGCGGCTCACCGGCTACGTAGCCGCCAGACGTAGGGGCGGTGGAGGGGGAATGCTGCGGCGGCTCACCGGCTACGTAGCCACCAGACGTAGTGGCGGTGGAGGGGGAATGCTGCGGCGGCTCACCGGCTACGTAGCCGCCAGACGTAGGGGCGGAGGAGGGGGAATGCTGCGGCGGCTCACCGGCTACGTAGCCGCCAGACGTAGGGGCGGAGGAGGAGGAATGCTGCGGCGGCTCACCGGCTACGTAGCCGCCAGACGTAGGGGCGGAGGAGGGGGAATGCTGCGGCGGCTCACCGGCTACGTAGCCGCCAGACGTAGGGGCGGAGGAGGGGGAATGCTGCGGCGGCTCACCGGCTACGTAGCCGCCAGACGTAGGGGCGGAGGAGGAGGAATGCTGCGGCGGCTCACCGGCTACGTAGCCACTAGACGTAGTGGCGGTGGAGGGGGAATGCTGCGGTGCTCACCGGCTACGTAGCCGCCACACGTAGGGGCGGAGGAGGGGGAATGCTGCGGCGGCTCACCGGCTACGTAGCCACTAGACGTAGTGGCGGTGGAGGGGGAATGCTGCGGTGCTCACCGGCTACGTAGCCGCCACACGTAGGGGCGGTGGAGGGGGAATGCTGCGGTGCTCACCGGCTACGTAGCCGCCAGACGTAGGGGTGGTGTGAACAGTGCACGGGCGACGTACGTCTCCAGACGTCTGGCTACGCCGGTGTGAACAGACCTAGAACCACCCAAATTGTATGTCAAAATACTAGGCAATGTCAATAAGAGCAACTGGCCCAAATAAAAAAATAAAATTATAAATAATTACTTTGGGCATGATTTTTTAAATTGAAATGAATTTTTTTATTACCATGGCAACCTTTGCGATGTTGTCTTTATTAACAGGTGAGGTTTGCAAAAAATGTTTTAATAAGACTTATAAGGCTTATGTTGTGTTTTTAAAGAATGAATTCCATTAACTTATTGAACTCGTTTTATTAGAGATGTAAACAGAGAAACTAAATTGTAAAATCAAAACATAAACAATCACCAGCAACCTGCGCCACTTCGAGATTTCAAAGTCCGTGATATATTTTATATAGTTGATAAGCGTGATAAGGATTATTTCTCATCATATCCCTACTAATATTTTCCATAGTGGGAAACATAAATTTAGACTGAGTATTTCAACAGTGTGCAGAAGTTAGGATGATAAACACAGTAAAATATTGCCACCAATGGAGTGGAATTTCCCACAAACCTGGCCTCGCTTTGTGTGTCTCATACAGAGAATCTGCCTTTGTTGTGATTCTGACATGAATAATGCGATGTGTTCGGAATGGCGTTGGTTTACAGAGTGAAGTTGCGTACGTCAAATGTATGATTTTGTGGTGATAATTATTGTTTCGATGATAAAATATAAATTTAAAATATTAGTTATATTAATGTTTTTATGGATAAATGGTGTTGTTTAGCGAGTGTGTTGATTAAGTTGTTGTCACCTTTTCTTAAATATATCACGTAAAGCTCAAGATACTATGAATGACAATAATTTTGGAACGAAAACCAAGCAATGCTCATTTCACAAATTTGTTTAATATTATTTATTTTAATTTACGTATAAAAAAATTCAGTAAACTATACCCTTTTGAATTTCCCTAAACGTTGATGTACTTATTTTAATGTTATATTTATTTTAAATATATAAGCATCATAATATATTAAAATATTGATAACTATCAATACAAATTTTTACATATCTAATTCACACAGTTCGTTTTACTTTTCTATCTAAGGAAATAGATAATTCTACAATATTTGAATACCTTGATACATTTATTTGAAATGGCGACCATACGAAGGTAGGTATTTTTAGTCAAATATGAATGCAGGCGGCAATTTAATAATGCATAAAGTAATTCAATTTTGACTTTGACTAACAATGTTGTTTATGGTTTAACAACAGGATAACATTTTGTTCCAGGGAGGTGCTCAACAACGGCAGTTTGTATTTCCCGCCATTTTCTCCCGAAGAGTTCAGCAACGAGGTGCACGTTGCCACTTACAGATGTTCCGCCACTAATGCTGTCGGGGCCATCGTGTCGAGAGAGAGCAAAGTCAGAGCAGGTAAAATATTAATATTGAATCCTTCCATGTCTTAGTCCTAGCAATTTAGAGAGCAGTGTAAAAAAATTTGAATCGCAAAATGTTTTGGTTATTATTCAGGTGTTTAGGTAGTTTTTGTTTTTGAAAACATTTTATAAGCTATCTTAAATAGTTATCACTAAATATTCTCCGATTAAACAATTTGTTTTAACCATAGAGACGTTAAGTTCAGAGCTAACCTTCAATGGGACACCTAAGTGGTGTCTAGCACTAGTCGCTGGTGTCAGTTCGGACCATAAACCACTGCAAGTCTATTGTAAAATAAACATAATATCCTCAATATTATTGTTTTATTTTTTTATTCACGGGGATTTTACTTCTCGCCGGTGAAGAATAAATTTAATTGCGGTTAACTGCAACGATATAAGATATAATACTAGTGACTCCTAGTACTGCTGATATTAGTTAATTAACCACGATACATACACGATTCATACACTTCGTTCACTCGTCTATTATGTACTCTATTCTGAGGGTCTCCTTTTTTCCTTAAAAGTTTTGTCGTTGATAAATTCAGTAATATGAAATATAGTATTAGTAAGTGTAACTAACTGTAAATTTATGTATGTGCTCTAAAAGTCATTTTCCAGTACAATCAATAATATTAATATTAATGAAGTTCAAATTAATCTGGAGCATTAAAATTTAGATTACCTTGTGTGCCAAAGGTATGGAGATACATCACGTTATGTGAATTTATTTTAATATTCAACTTATATTGATTATTTGATCAATTAACATTATTTATGATAGGACCATGGTGTCCTAAACTTCCTTTAATAAATCATCTAAAGCAAGAATTTCGTTTATAAACCCTCATTAGGAGCGACTCACTATTATATTGATTATTATGATCCGTTATGATTACAAGCCAGACCTAATAACAAGCGGCTTAGCAAAGTAATTATCTGAGATTGTGGTTCATTAAGCTTACATTTGATGCCTAATTACTACGGATTCAGTTTATAAAAATGGTAGTATTCAACTCTCCCAGCAGTTAATGCTTTATAGTTCTTGTTTATAGTGAAGTTAACAGGTTGTATTGATTATATGTCAGTTTTTAAAAAATAATAGATAGTTAGTTTTAATTATTCTCTAGGTTTCTCAATAAGTGGAGGGAAAATATTGGATCCACGTCTGACGCACTTTGAAGAACAACTGGCCTTTTTAGAATGACAAAATATATGTTTATTTTATGACAGGAGTCAAAATGTAAGGCATTTAAAAATACAGTTTGTAAATAATGTATTGAAACAAATCTGTATTTTAAAACCGAAATAGACAGAAATATTCTGTTTGTGGCAATAATTGTTAACAAAGATTCCGAAATTTTTTACATCAAAATATTTTTACCCTCCCCCCCTAACAATGTAGGGGGTAGGTGACTTATTTTTTTCCAAATAGCAACCCATATTGAGTGACCTCTCAATTTGAAGGATTTGTCAAAAGAAACAGAAATGACGCAAATCTGAGGGGAATATCTCACCCCTAGCCAAAATATTTCAAAATAGGTTCTTTTTCGCATAAATTAAGTTTAAGAATACCCACCATTTAGGCTAGGGGTGAAATACCTCGAATTTGCGTCATTATCTTTCTTTTAACAAACCCTTCAAAATGAGGGGTCACTCAATATGGGTTGTTATTTAAAAATAAGGTACCCCCACATCCTACCCTGTAAAAGGGGTTAACAAAATATTATTGATAGAAAAGATTGCAGAACCTATGTTGACAATCAATTCCAGAAACAGAATATTTCTATATATTTCAGTTTCCAAAATACAGATTTGTTTCCATTATTTGTGAAATTGGTGCATATCACATACAGCAAATCAAATTTCGGAATACCTGACATTTTGGCTAGGGGTGAGATATACACCTCGGGTTTGCTTTATTGTTTTTCTTTTAACAAAACCATCAAAATGAGGGGTCACTCAATATGGGTTCCCATTTGAAAAAATAAATTACCCCTACCCCCTACCCTGTTGGGAGGGGTAAACAATATTTTTGATAATAATAATTGGAACCTTTATTAACAATTATTGCTACCAACAGAATAGCCTATTTCTATCTATTTCAGTTTTAAAAATACAGATTTGGTTCAATACTTAATTTACACACTGTGTATTGTTGTGAATCACTAACTAAACAAACATGTAATAAATACTGAAAGCCTAATTTAGGTGTAGACAACAATTTTGGAAACATATTAATAGGTTTGCACTTTTAAAAAGAAGCAGTATTTCATTCGTATATTTGTATTAGCTCACGTAGAATCGCAATGCAATGAGGGCAAGCTATTAAGGCAGATAAGTTATTACATGCAATTAGAAATAAATTTGTTACAAAACACCCAACATAATTTTATATTAATACTACCCATTTACTTATATTTAATAAACTTCAATTTCCTTCCTTTAAAGTTACTTGTTTTAAGAAAACCCAATCACAGGAAACAATCAGACAAACAAACCTCTCAAAAGAAGATTGGATCACAGTTAACTGGAACGAAAGTGATTGGTTTCATTAAAATAAAGAGAAAACTTCTCTTCGTGTATTGTGTCGTGTGTTTCCTTGTATTAAAAACATTCTAGATACAAGCAGGCTACGTTTTCTATATTTTTCCTTACTAAACAAGTTGTTATTTTAAAGTTATCGATATTTGCTTATGTCAAATTAGGTATAGACCACAACGAAACCAATTTTCCAAGCGCTGGTTTTATACAAAATTTCGAGACAAGTTTTGTATATTGTTCAAAATACTTTTAGTTGGACTACTTTTTGTTTTTTGTTGGGGTTTAGTATCGTTTTTTAAATCGGTTCTGCACAGGTGATTTTATTACAAAATGCGATTACAAAAAGAATGATTTGGTTACAAAATTGCCATATAGCCATTAGCCTACTTATCATGAAACCACCTTGTAATTTAACATTCAACCTAGGGGTGAGATATGATGTTAACATTTTAAAATTAAAATTATTGGTTGAAGGCTAAGGATTCGCGAAATGCCAGATATCAATAAGATTGCACAAAATATATCATAAAAGATAGAAATATTTAGGGTTAATAATAAGAGGATCTCCACAAACATTTTTATCAACCTAAGCTCATGCATTTCAGTCGTGACTATCTACTGATGTTATCTGATATACAACTCCTATGTTAAGTACATTAATAAAATGTTTTTTGTTTTTTTTACTTAATTGTTTTCCATTCATACTAAAGTTATAATATATAATAAACGCGCACAATATTTGCAGCCCTGCAAAGCTTGTCGACGACACGGCAGTCAAGTGGTTGTAATTATTCTGGGTAAGCCTTTTACTAATTGGATTTACGGCTACACGGACCGCAGCGTGCGTTAATTTGAATCGCGGCTTTTAAATTTTACTGCAGTTTGTTGTTTTGTGAAATACTAGTTTTATTTATTTTTTTATTATATTTATTATTGAAGATAATAAGTATTGTTTACATTTAAATTAAGCTGTTGGTTATTAAGTCAAGTTATTAACTTATTATTATTATTAACTTATTATTAGCTGTTAAGTTATTAACAAATATACAATTGAGGAACAAAGATTGAGTTTTGCTATTGAGTTAAAAACTCAAAATCTAACTTTTTACAAGGAAGTTATTTCTGAATGTAAACTAACTGGTATGCTACTTAAGTATTGAAAAATACTGGAGAAAAAAAGAGCAACAAGGATGAGTCATAATAAATATAACATCCAAACTTTTCCGTAAATACTAGAAGAAGACTAACAATATAATAGACTCTAAACAACAAGAACGAAACAACAACATGATAACCCCTAGTTACAAAAATAAATAGCAACATAATTAAATATAAACAAAACAAGGTTGATAAAAAAGAATGTAGAACTAGTGTAGAACTTTCGCTATATTTGGACAATGGAGGAACGGAAAAGTTTACTTGTAACTTAGGCGTCTCAATTGTTCCTTACGAAAGTTACATTTAGTGCGACGTATATTAGCACTTTAACATACTAAAAGGTACTTAAATGTTGATAATGGGCAAATTCAGTGAATAAGTAATATTGCAAAATTAAGAAAAGTATCGTTGACGTTTTTTATATTATTTTAAATCAGTTTGCCCAAGGGAAGTTGTATAAGCAAGGGGTTTTAAACTTACGTCATTTAAATATAAGTTCACATTTCAATGAAACAGTGAAATAAATGGCAATTCTGTATGCTAAGCTTGTTATTTGGCAAAGGAATATCCTACTGTATGTTTTATTATAAAACTAATTTTGCTAATTTACAATGAATAACTCGATCAGTATCGTACGTGTTATTTAAGCTACTACAAGTCCAATAACACTTATACCATAGGCCTATTTATTTACACTCGTACTGTGTTGACACACAAAACGGTAAATACATATAAAAGATAATAAATGGTGGGTGTAGGAGAGCCAACTATGAAATCAGCTGATTAGTGAGCAGAAATTATTCATTCCTGCTCTAGAGTGGTAATGAACTATTTTGCGTACTGTTTACAGGTATGGCAATGTGACAATTTCCATTGGGAAAATCTGTTACGGCAATAAAAAAAAAAATAGCATATCATTACGTACCAAACAGAAACCCCATAATTATTTGCGGGAAAAACATTCGGAGCAGGAGTTTTTTTTACTTAAACCCGTATTGGGAGGAATTCACGGTTGTACTGATAATTATTATCACTAATGATCAAACCAGATTTAACCATAACCAGCTTTGCAAGGTAATTAACTTAGATTGTGGTGCTGTGATCTCACCTTTGATCTCTAATTACTGCGGATTTAGTTTATAATTATGGTTGTATTCAGCACTCTCAGTTATTAAGGCGATTTTAACTTAGTAAAGTCAAGTAAATCAGTGCACTTTAATTGTGAGTTGGTTTTTCAAGAGGTGGTTTTAAGCAACTAAGTAGTTTATGAATATGAGGTTAGTTCAGATTAAATATTGGTTTTAATGTATCTTGCGTGTTTTGAAATAAAAAAGTTTGAAAATTTGCAAAGTATTGATTTGTACGAAAATTATTCTCAAGATATTATTAGTTTAAAAATAGAACATAGGTTTGGTTTTTCTCTTTCATAACAAGCTAAGGATGTACAGAATAGTTCAAAATCGCAATCTCATATTATTTAAATCATTTTCTTCACCATTTAATATTTTACAATCGTCATTCTTTCAATTTAATTGCATTCCTTCAAAGCTACTCGTTTCCACAAAAAGACAATCACAGCAAAAACAAACCACTCAAACGAAGATTGGATCACAGCTAACTGGAATGAAAGTGATTGGTTGGATTAAAATAAAGAGAAAACTTCTCTTCGTATGCCTTTTTATGTTACTTCTCCGCTGTTACATAAAAAATACAAAAGAATTCGAACCAGTATTGTAGTTTATTAAAACTCTAAGTAAAACTCTGTCTTATTTAGTTGAGTTTTTTTCATTTTGTTGGGAATTCGTAACAATTGGTATAACTCACATACACAAAACACGCCAGTAAGGTGATTTAAAGATATTATAATTCGTTTTCAATGTGAATTTCATTATCAAACAACTAAGTTGGATTGCTTAATTGTGTTATACTAACAATTAATTATACTATAAAGTATAATAATCGAGCACAATGTTTGCAGCCCCTGCAAAGCTTGTCGACTACACAACAGTCAAGTGGTTGTAATTATTCCGGGTAAGCCTTTTACTAATTGGATTTACGGCTACACGGACCGCAGCGTGCGTTAATTTGAATCGCGGCTTTTAAATTCAACTGCAGTTACTTGATAGCATATCTAACGTATTCGTTTTATTTTTCGTTAACAAACTAACTATAAATTCAGTTGAATTTAACTATGAATTATTGTTTAAGTTTAGATTAAATTTGGATTAAATTATTGGGTCTCAGGTTTTACAACGGTAAGATCTAAAATCGGTCGCGAATCAGATCATATAATGATTTCATACGCTTATAACAAATAAACTATTCATAAATAGCACAATAAGAACAAAACACTTGCCACTGATAATAGAATATATGGATAGTCATAGAACATTTAACTAGGATGTTTTTATTACGAAACTATGTATTACCTGTTTTAAGATATATTTTAGACAATATTTTTGACTGTATTATTCAATTCCATTTTTTTCTAGGAGGTACCGATAAAAAATCTAGAAAAATAAATATATTTTAATAAAACTAATAAAAATTTGTTATTTCTGAACCGATGTGTATTTACTTTAAAAACATTGTTGAAAAGTATTTCCGTTCATATTAACGTAACCATTTTTCTAATTTTCAATTGGTTTTTAAAGTATTGATTGGATTTGATCGTTTATTTCACACATAGTCATTCTAGGTTAATACCTTCTAGTTATGTAAAAATAGTTACCACAGTATACTATAGTTCCGTTGGTCTCCATTCCAGGAATTTGTGCAATTCTGGGTTATTATCCCCTGAGCTATTCTGGGTAGCTAGCAATAGCTGAAGCGGCTAATGATCATTTAAATTGTTGGTATAGTCAAGTGGGACGCGTTTTGGCAATGTTAACTATTTAGGCTATTTAGGTAACAAAGGATTGAATAATTTTGTTGAATTGTACAAAATAAGTTTGCTTGAAAATTCATTCTATTTTAGGAATATGAGCTAAAGTCATATTTATGATAAATATTTGTCACAGCTCCTTTTTCTACGGATGGATTTATACTAAAACACAGCATTTATTACATTGTAGCAAAGTTTATTCTATTGGAGTGGTCATAAAGTGTTGAGTGCATCCAATTTTATGATAAAGTCGCTTTGATGGACAGTACGCAAAGTGTACTAGTTATCACATTTGTTATATTTTTTCTAAATAACTTCTTGATCAACATCGTACGTGTTATTAAATTACCTGAAAGTAAACAAATATGTGAAATAACACTTGTAATGGTATATTTACACTTACTCTTTTGACTTACAAGACAAATACATATAATAAATACATATAAAACATGGTGAGTGGTGATCGATTTTGATTGGACAATCCCACCATCATTAGACCCAATAGGTCAATCATTCCCCTATTGTTTCTCATGATGATCGAAGTGTTCAATCGAAATCGATCACCACTTATAATTTTTTATACGTATTTACCGTCTTGTGAGTCAATAGTATAAGTGTAAATATATTATTACAAGTGTTATTTGACGTATTGTTTTACTTTCAGCTATTTTTTCCCAACATGTTTCCATGTTAGATGTGGACCAGAATAAAAATATGACATTCAAGAAACGTGCATGCTATAACTAAACTTACTCACCATTACCTGAAAGGCAAAATTTCCATTTATAAGTCAAGTTTTAAAAACTAAATAGTTGTGAAAACCTAATGGTGTATTCCTCTTCCAGTATAATTATTAGTTCAGCGTCTATTAGTTCAGAAACTGAAAATACTTTTAGTTCTTAAGATTAAAGAAAAAATAATAAGCATAAAATAATGATGGGCGAACGTTTGCTGTTGCTAAGCGGTGTTCCCCTTGAAAATAAACCTTTCATACAACACTAATTGGTTGACTAGCTTTTATTATGTTCTTACAGCGGTTGTGTCTGGAATTTACCGACACGGATTACGAAAAATAATAATCCACTTTACCTCTTTTTTTTTTAAAAAAAATTAGCGTCTTAAACAGTTTTGTCTCACTTAGGGTTGATTTAAATTAGCTTATTCGTGTAACTGAAACTGAGTTTTTTTTTCCTACAAATCTTTGTAAAACAAATTGATGGTAAAATTAATACATTAATATAACTATTTCTTATATCAATACAGACACAGTTAAAAATATGCGTGTTAAATTTAATCTTTGTGTACCCCATGCACATAACATTTCAAAGTTATATATTTCTTTGTGCTTGGAACTACTAAATTATCCCAGCTCATGAACCTTTCAAACTATCAGCTGGTGCGATTGTGTACGGAATGCAGTACAGATTTTCCCTAAAGTTACGCAACACAAATTGCTAGTTAAACGTCAAACGTGGATCGTTAACGTTACGCAATACCGAAGCTTGGATTATGATTGTAACATTGCATAACTTTACTTATTAATTTTGGTTTATCCGATTATCTTGAGTAGGATTTGATTAATTATTTGATATTTTAGTTTTAAAAATAGTCCCAGTTTTGCAAAAAGCAACGGGTTCGTGTGCTTGGTGTGATTTAAAGAGACTAAACGATAAATTGAGATTTTTTAAATTCGTAATCTGTTTTAGAAATTCGTATTTCGCCTTTAAAATTATAGTGACAGTTAGCTACGCAGGCGATAACAGTAAAAAGTCCTTTTAAACTATTTAAAACATGAATTTTTGAGATAGAATAATTGTGTAAAATTAATGTATGGGATTATAACTAAAAGCAAGGTGCAACTTATCAACCTATATTACAACCTATATTGTAAACAATATCCAAAATCATTAGATATATAGCTATGTATATCATAAGAATATTTATAAAAAAAAAATATTATTTCCAAAAGTTAACTCCATGTGTGTATTAAATCATCAAATTGTAACGAAATCCTCACTCAGATTCCAAAACCAATAACTATTCTATACCACTTCAATGTTACCACTCGACTGCATATTCATTTCTATGGTTTGTAATCGTTAATTAGTGTTTGCTGGGAACTCATTTGACCTGCTATCAACATTCCCCACAAATATCCCATTAATATTTCAGAACGTTAAGTCTGTGAGGAATTGTGGTTTATTCACAAAATATTATTTTACTATGTTCAAAATATTTAGTTTTTGTTCAAAATTTAAAAAGGTATTAATTTATTGATGCAATATTTGTTCAACTGACCAAAAACTATGGACACAATTTTATAGTCAGAAAATGTTTTTGTTTTTGGGTCCTGCATACAAAGTACCTGCATATGTAACTGGAAGATATAATATGTTAAATCAAAGTACGAGTATATAAAAAAGTTTAAATTGTTTAAACGCTCATTTAGAAACCATTACTACCTCTATATAGTTTTAATGTTGTCACATACCCGAAACTTCAGTCTCAGTACCCATTTCTCCATTATGCATATGAAAAGTCTATTAACTATTATTAGTTTTGTGGTCTTAAAACTAAATCATATTTATTAATCCACTGAGTTATTTTTTAAAGATAAAATACACATAAAATCTGCCATGCTCTCTGGTCTTTTAATCCGTCCTTTCCTATCACCGAAAAATAAAAGTTTAAAATATTCAATTTTATCTTTAATTCAAAAGGGGGGGTCGTTAACATAATTTTATCCATAACTCTTACACATATTTTTCTTTTAAAATTAAGAAACCAATTGAAAACATTCAAGAGGCTTAACATGTGACAACAACGGGAGTAAATCCATTGCGGAAGGATTTTGATGCGGAATGAAAGCTGCTTACCAGAGGAAAGCCTTCAATTCCTTACAACCTGAAAAGGTTTTCAATATATAGAACAATGACATCCGTGGGCTAAGAGATGTATTTTTTATAACTAAGCTAATTTGAGTACCTACACACGTTTAGGTTGAAAACCCTAATGACTTTGGTAGTTCAATTATGTCGTTAATTTTTAGTACTACGATATATATGGTAAATTTTGCTGTTGGAAGGTGCCTGTAAACAGTTCTGTAATTAGGTAATGCTCTAATACCAACTTAAGTATAATACCGTAACTTACATTGTTGGTAATCACAACTTAAGTATTATTCTTTTATTTATTTATTATCAACGGTTCCACCATTTTTTTTAAAATGTAAGTAATGATAAGAATCATAACAGCTGGATTTTAAATAAATAACAAGCAATACCTAATATACAATCAATTAATAACAAAATTACAACTATAATCTATTTACAATAAAGATTTACAATAAGATTGCAGCTTAATTATCCGTTAACATACAAGAACAATGATGCCGAACGATGTTGAAAATGCTCTTAATAAATACATTAAATACAGACTCAAAAAATTTATGAGACAATAATAAGTTCCAATCATCAAGTTACATACTACTAATATAATGAGACAATACAAATAGATATAAAATCAAATATGCAACTATATAAACAAAAATTATACAAACAAACATTTGAACAAGTAATGCAATGGCAGGGTGAGACAATGAATGCAAATGAAGATAATGCAAAGAAGAATAAAGAATAAATAAGAATAAGAAGAATGTGGTTGTGGTTTTAATATTACTAAATCACATCGTTTGATTGGAAAGAACAACACCTAATCCCTCTTTTCAGAGCATCCCTCTTTTCAAAAACATTCCTATTTCTACATAGATGTCATGATTTTTTTTTACCAAGCTAATACCTTGATAAAGATATTATTTCCGAATTAAATGCTTTTCAAGCCATTTTTTTATCCAACTGGTGGCATACATGGTAATTGTAGTGGTTTCCACTAGAAAGAGGTACATTAAAATATACTATTAGTAGGACGTTTTTATGGGTGCTATTAAGAACATAGCCATTGAATATAGTATAATAGTGTACTATCAGAACATGATGAGCTATTAAAAATGTGGGCCTTAAATGGAGGAGATAAATGTTGACAAATGTGACGGAACAGAATGTTTATTCAAAGTCTGTTTACATTATCGCAACTTTCTTGTTGCTAAAATGCTTTATTCTGATTGTCAGAATCAGGTGGTAACCATGGTAACGTTATCAGAACATTTACTCGTACGTACAAGCTGCATATCAAGACTGTCAAATTCAGACAGCGTCTCTTTTGAAAACATATTAATGTTACCTTTATAACAAAAATTTGTAATATTCAACTTATATTTAGAGAGATTAATACAAGTCTTTAAGATATGTATTGTAGAATTGCAGCTAATATCAGATTTTAATAGTAATAACCATGAAAATAGTTCTTCATTATAAAACTCATTTATTACATGGCATATGATCATTGTAGTTTACATTATTATAGATATGTCTATCTTTTAAGCATATTTCATTTTGAAACTTAGAGGGTCCTTTAAGATTAACACCATCACTATAATTATCATTTAAAATGGTGACGCCACATAAGTGTGTATTTTAACCCGTGTAGAATGGTGTTAGATGATCTGTATAAATTGTTTACTGACTAAGATCAGCTGTTTCATTAGTCAGCACCATTTTTCATAATCCCAAAGATCAAGAACAGCTGGGTCCAGTTTCACACTATCCAAAAGCTACACACTTTTATCAGGAGCGGCTTTTCAATTACTAGGCGAGCACTATAACCACTGATCTATCAAGCTATATTAACAAGGCATAGATTCAATATTTATTTGTTCAGTGTGAGGATATCCTCAAGTAAGTGTTATTTGTCGAAAGTCTGTGACAACAGTTTTTACGGTGACTAATGTTTTATGCCCTAAAACAAAGTATAAATAATAACTAAGTATAAATAATAAATAAGTATAAAGTTATTACTTTTTCAGGTGATAAAAAATACTTAACCCAATAATAATCGAATAAACTACAAGCTTGATTTAATCATCAATAAAATAGTTTCTATCAGTAAGATCCAATAATAAACCAATAAATCATAAAGAGCAATTATTTTATTGGTGTAAAATTAAGGTAAGAACAATGCTTATCATTCAATTAAGGAATTGTGAAAAAATCTAGGAGTAATAAGACTTTATAAAAAATATATTAAGAAACTCAACAAATTTAATAACGTTTTAATTCCTAAAAATAGACACTTTAATGTATATGATGTGGACATATAAATGGATATTTTAGTATTGCATATAATAATAGTAATAAATGCATGTAATTAAATTGGTGTCTAGTTATCTATTCCATTTTTCCTTTATACATAATATGCTTGAATGCTATTGACTTACTACTAATGCATGCAATAAATCAGCCCTCTACCACCGTATAGAGATAACATACGATAACAATGCTATAAATCTGTCAGATAAATTGCTTCGTATGAACGGCTCAACTGAGAGACCTGATGTTATGCCATAAGCAAATTAAGAACTAATGTGTCTGAATAAGTAGGCTAAATAAGTTGGATAATTTTTTAGATTCAAATGTTTATGATTTGTAAGTCTTAAATACTGCCAAATAATATTGATATTCATATTAACCTGACATTTAGGTCACCAAATAATTCGTTTTAAGTTCGAAAGTTGTTTTTCATTTTTATTTTTGAAATATACTATACAGTATATTATACAGTATATAGTATAATTCAGTTACAGAACTAAATAAAACATATTATGATTACCAAGTTATAGAACTTGTAATTGTTTACAAACTGATGTTAAAAAGCAATTCAATGAGTTAACGGTATCAGCAAACTAAAACATATTTTCAATAGCTTGTGAAAACCCCTTTGAATAAGTAATCAGTGAGGTTGACTATTATATTTTATGGGTAAAATCATGAAAGGTAACTAATTACTGTAATTTTTTTACAGAATCTGTGTTTTACTATTTTATTTAGGAAATAAAAACCAATTTTGTGAGAAATATATTTTCCTTTTTACGGGATTTTATGGGACAATAACTAATACAAATCTAGATTAAAAATGAATAAAACATTTAGAAAAACTATGGATCCATGCCACATTACTCACATGCCAAATCTTTTAAAAACCAGACCAAAAGAGTAGCCAGTACCTATAGCTCGGTACACATCTACACATATACAAACACAGACATAAATTTGAAAACTTGTTTTGAGTATGGGGGGATCCAAAACGGATATTTCCATCCTAAACACCAAGTCAAATATTTTAACGAAGTCAATCATTTGTCCTAATATTTAGTATAGGATAATAAATTAAGAGAAAGGGTTAAAATATGAATCTCAGTTAACTTTCCTGTAAGCTGTCATTTAGTTGTTACCACTAGGCTATAACTATGTCAGTACCAGAGACCGTGATAGTGGTACGGTCTGGTGCAGGTTGACATATCTGTACATAACTAACCATGTCACCTGTCATATCTGGATGTTAACTGTGCTACAGTATTGTACCGGACATTGTTTGTAGCAACAATAGTACATAATTGCAACAGCTGTAGATGTGGCATTGTTTAGCTACAAAACTGTCGTTTCTTTGGTGACAGAACAAATAAGTTATGTTTACTATTGAAAACCTAGTTCAATAGTCTAATTTATGAATTTCATTGCTTTGACTATTAATAGTATTAGGTATCTGCATAGTTGTGTTGCTGCATATTTATTACAAAGATCGTTCATAATACTACGATACAGAGCTTCTGTGGCAGTTGATGATTTTTATAGTTTTGCATCAAATAAATAATGACAGTACAATTATTGCACAATAAAATACCGCTAGTACTCTTCCATACAGTTATGATATGAATTATTAGATTTTTATGTAATTTAATCCATTTTAGAACAATTGAAAATATAAACTTAGCTTTCCTTCAAATATTAGTAAGGTTCCATGATCACAAAGCTAAAGGAAATTTTCTAACCTCTCTAACGTGAATAATTGATTACAATGAGGTATTTGCAGATTATTACGTTATTACATGTAATCGAAGTTTAACCAGCGTGTAATTAAGTCTCGCTGTAATCATGTACTAGTTAATTAGTGTACGCTGATTGTGTAAATTACTAAATACTACTACCTCAAATTAAATATGAATTAGTTGTGTTAAGGTACAAAATTAACTTCCTTAAGAAATAATAAAATATTTTAAATTTTGTGTTATGGTTTTAATAGATTATGCAAAAAAGGTGAACGTACCAGATTTTTCAAATTAACATGGTAAGTATGGAGATTTTATTGCATAGAAGTAATAGGGAATAAAAAGTATGGTAAGAATTTAATAAAATATCAAATTATTTATTCAAATCAAATTATTTTAAAAGTACGTTCACGTATAAATTAAAATTGTATGTATATATATATTTGCAGGACATTGGGTGATATTAAAATAAATTTTATTTCAAATTAAACTGTAAATAAGTAAGGTTCATATCTTATATATTTAATAAGGCAGGATTTTGTTATTGGAACCTTTAATGTCGTAAACCTCTTGCGTGCAATAAATATCAAATGATTTTGCTACAAGACTTTTGTATTATTCTTGGAATATTTTCCCCAGTAAATCACATCAAAGGAGAATTTTAATGGGCTTCAGTTAGTTACAAATTGGGCCTTTTGATGTCTCGTTAAATCTTATTCTGAAATGTCTTCTTGCATTACCCTTTGTGATGGAATTTCTTTACTTGTTGAACTTTTTTCTAATATGTACACGTTTAGTTTTTAAGTAATTTACTAAAATTGTTGGAATTTGAAACCGAACAATTAGGATGTAAGACAACATTACTAAATTTCAGTCAGACAGGTTAAAAGCAATATGTTTGTGTTAGAAAAACACAGATTTTTCATGTATGATTGTTGAAAATATTATGTTCTGTGCATTATTAGCTGGTATCATGCTACATTACAAGCTTCAGCAACTTGCAGAATTCTCAGTTGGAAATTTTGTCATATTAAAAAAAATAAATGGTTATGTTGACTTGGTTAGCTATCATATTAACATGTAAAGTTGGGGAGCGAGTTGTTCTAGCAGTTAGAATACGGAACTTCATCCTTGAGGTCTCGGGTTCAAATCCCCATATACCACCAAATGAGTTTTATCTGTGGTGATGCCGCAACCCCTAAGTCTAGCCTGAGGTAATGTGAAAAATAATTGCGGGCTCGTGCCTAGCGTACTAGGACAAAAACAAAATATATATAAAGTAAACAAACCACTACATCAGTAAAATATAAGCCTATTTTTAAGCACAGCAATTATCACTAACTCTATTAATGTATAAAACTACACATATGATCTTGCAATATTATTACACTATATTTTACAAACCAATTTTTTTTTTTCAAAGTAAATAATATAGAAAACATTTAAGATAACTGATTGTTTGATTGTTGACAAAATGTTTGTATAGTAAATACATTTAAAATTATGTATAACATGACATATGTTTGTATTTGAAAACTCCAAGTTTCGAACTAGTGACCCTCTGTTTTTGGCACACCCTGTATTGGAAAAAAGTTAAAAATATTTGTACGTTATTCCTTGGGGTCGTCTTAGAGGGAAATAGTTTTATGTCATCCTTGTACGTAAGGCCGTTTAACCGTTATCAATTTGAGAAACCTTACGTGGGACACTATGTATGTATGTACCGTATTGTGAGTAAACTGAATGAGTGTAAATATATTATTATAAGTATTATTTGACATATTTTTTGTGCTTTCAGGTAATTAAATAACACGTACGATTCTGATTAAGAAATTATGTAGTATGGTTAACATAAAAAGTTTAAATGGCGAACATATTGCGATACTTTACTATTATTTTTCAATGTTGATGTTTTTAGCAATAGTGGTGGTTGAACCGTAATTGTATTGTGTGGTTTTAACTTTTTCCATATCCTGCCATCATAGTACTTACAACGAAAGGCAAATTTAAGTTCTGTTTAAGTAACTGTGAATATATAATTAACTTATAATGAATATTAAATAACTCATTGTAAAATTGCAATGACTATATAATCACAAGCGTTATACAATCGTAGTATACATTCGTTTGTTCGGTAAAAAATAAATAACAGCCAGAATTAAAGTTAGTTGGCAATTTTCTTAACTTTTCCCACATTTAATAATTAACATCAGAGACTAAACGAGCATACTTAAACAACAAAAAACGAGAAGGAGTTAAAACATGACCTACTTAGATAACAAAATCACTTCTTTAAAGTTTACTTTTTATCCTGCTGTTGTAAATATTATGACGTTTTGTACTAGTGGTAGCTTAAATGCCTTGTGATCCTATATTAGTTGGTAAAATCATTGAAATGTGACTTAAGTTTTTAAGGTTTTAATAATTTGAAAATATTTTACTTCAACCACACTTAGATATTAACAGAGAGAAATGTTAAGAATTGTCAATAAACAATTACGTACTCTTATTAATCATTCAATCATTATATTGATATTTTTGGACATAAATAAATCACAATTTGAACATAAATTATATCAACTCACAATGACAAGTTAAATTCAGTTTCGGTACTTTTCCACGTTATTAAACAATTATTAGTAAAATAGTCTCTAAAGAAATGTTTAGATTTGTATTCACACACAAAAAATCTTATATTTATATTTATTCTCCTTTACCTGATATTAATGAGTTATGTGGTATAGGATTACCAACAAAGAATGGCAAAATAAATTTAGGTCTAATTATACTAGTAATTATCCCAACGTTAATAGCAAAGCCTTATTATACGCTCATTAAACATCAATTACCAGTAATCATTTGTAATTAGAAACAGACTGTTATTTATTAGAATAAGCTTAAATTAACAATGCTGACTTAAAAACTATTTGTTACGAAACATAAAAAACCCTAATTTAATTATAAATTCAAAATAGATTTAAATAATTATTGATCTTCCTAATTTAACTATATATCGGACAAAAAATTTTCCTTTGGACGAGTTTATAATATTCCTAACATTTATGATAAGCTTTGCAGATGATACATATAAACATGAGTTATACAGAAATTAGCGAACTGTAAGAAATAACTGTAGAGAATCCTAGCAGTAAATCATGTTGATGAATCCCCTAACATAAACACATACAAACTACCTGAGGTAGAACTAATTGTTCAACACATAAACAACGTAGGAATATAGTGCTATCAGGTACGTGAGAAATAAACATTGATGTAATTACCATTTGGAAACGAGGGATTTTATTTTGTTTAGTTGAAACCAATAAACCATATTATATAGTAACCAAAAAAACTGAAACAAGCTAAACCACTAAACGTTGACAAATATCTAATTAAGTACAAACATTTTTCCGGGTTTAATATTTTATTGTAAAAAGGGTTTTGTGTCACATTGAAATTTAATTTATTAAAAATACAGTGTAAAAATAATATTTTTCCTTTCTATAGTATTTCTTAGGTACACATAAGCAAAACTTTCCTAAATTTACTGGTCTGATGTTATGGGGGGATTTAAAAGTACAAAATGATTATAACAAACTCACTAAAGGTTTAACTATTCATAGAACGGAACATTTATTTCCCATGTTTTTTCAGTTTAAATCGAAATGGATTTGGATGAATTAAGCCACCAACTAGTTTTGGGGATATAAATTACTGATATTCCTCGGTACGCCAACTTTATAACTGTTATAACACTTATAGAACCTATGCCACATACACTATTTTATAGTTTAAAACTAAGGCAAAATATTATTCGTCATACTGCAGCAAAAACAGCCGTTTTTAATGCATGCGCTGTGAGTCTAAAGTAGCATTTTTAACCCTCTAGGGAGTAAAAGGCTTTTTCAGCCACTAGGCAATAAAAATCAGCTGTTGTCAACTCAGTTGTAAATTTCGATTTTTAACTTTCATCGAAGGTATGTATCGAATGTTTAATCGATTGTACCTTAATGTTGCCTTATGTACGACATATCGATGGTAAAATGTAATAGACGAACCGATTTAATCACTAAACAGCTTTTTGTTTTTGTTAGCAAAATAAATTGAAAACAAGTTAGACGCAATTTTCAGAGGTTAATTCAAAAATAAATCTAATTTAGTTGTGACACATAGCTAACACATACAGTCATAGTTAGTTATCTTTCCAAATAAAGGTGCAATATAACGAAATAGTTATTTGTGCAACTAGTGAGAAAAGTGAACAATTGACTCACTCGAGAGAAATCCTTACTCACGAGCCGTAGGTGAGTAAGGAATTGTTTCTCGAGTGAGGCTATTGTACTTTGCACTCGAGTTGCACATTATATTTTTCCTACAGTTACCATAAAACAAATAAATTGGTGAAGAAACGTAAGATATTTTGACACAGATGTGAACTTTTAATATAACATTTAATGTGAAGTGACAAATACAACAGTACAACAGCTGACCAGGTGATTTACACCCAGTGCTGCCAACGTATTTCGCGCACATACGACCTTGTCTGCATGTTACGCGCTCACTATTTCGTGCCTTCACGTTGCAAATCTGGAGTGAGACAAAGTAATTAGAGTGAGACAATGTTAACATTGTCTCACTGATAAGTGAATTGGCCACTTTGCTTTCTCAAATCAGTGAGAGAACATGTACACTGTTAGGTAATTGTAGGAAAAATTTTGTTCATCACACGAGCAAAAAGTTTCTTTTCAACCCTCGCAAATTTTCCGACCTCGGCTTCACCTCTATCGTAAAACTTTAGGGAGAGTCCCTTTAAGCCCTAGTGATTTAATATACTAGAGAACGTACCGTGTCATATACTGTACAGAATGTAGAGTCTCTTTATCAATATATTCTTCAAAAACTATGAACAGCGGTTCCATATTGATGGGATGTCTTCTTCAGTAAGAGTCATTGACTACAATCAGCTGACGCAAGCTGTCAATTACATATGACAAGTGACGTCATGTACGACTGACAGATATCACTGATAAAACGGAAGATCACGTGTCTATTGAAAGTTTTCGTTGTTCTCTGGTAGAATTGTATTATTTTAATTCAAACGTCACTTATGCCCGTCACATATACCTATATACCTATATGTGTAGGTCAAATATACATATAGCATAAGAAATTCTACCTGCTATATCAAGGTTTGTTAACGCAGGGTAAATATTAAGTCCGTCTCTTTTATTATACGTTAAGTTTCAATATTTTCCTGTCCCTAAAATAATTCATATTGTTTATAAAAATGTGTTAATTTTAAATAATGTGTCCTCAAAAGGTCCAGTGCCAATTTTCTTGACGGGAAGATTGATTCTTAAAACAATCAATCTTAGTATAATCTTATTATTAGCTGATAAAGTGATAATACAGTCTACTTATTAGTTCTGGGAAAGGGATTTTTGTGGCGTTCGATTTTTAGGTTATTCGAGGTTTTTATATGTTTTGCGCATTCCGTCTTTAGTTTTTCTACATTTGATCCATCATATTGTATGTTTAATTTTAACGAAGATGTAATTGCATTTCAAAATAGTTATTTGGATCTAGGTACAAATCAATTCTTTACAAAACAGTAGTTGTTCATAAAACAAGCTATTGCACAATGATTTATGTAATAAATAAGATAAATATATTTTTGTTATGAAACAATTTTTACAAAGGAAATATTTTCTGATATTCCTACAAAAACATTGTAGGTATTACAGTAACTAGTATTATTTTTGCTACTGTGTACAACTTTACTAGTTCGTGTTTTGTAACGTTATGAAAATTAGAAGTGATTAACGTTCCCATACTCTATATTAAATTAAATTAAATTGATAAGTTCGTGTAATTTTGAGCAGGGAAGATTTTTAATATTTTAAATGTAAAATCTCTTTTGTATTGGGTGCATGGGGAATGAAAAATATTAACCTGTCCAATCCTCATCTGAAAATTTTGGGAATCTCAGGAAAATCTCTAGGTAAAGAATAACGCAAATTCACTTATCACAAACATGAAAAGTTAAGGCTACATAGGTTACCGCTGATATATATTTTAATGAGTTGGTTCAGTAATTAATTCGTAGAATGAAGACTAATAGGCATTTAGTTTTTATGATAGTATTAGTTTATTTGTGTATTTATTTGTTGGTTAAATCGATCAATTATCTAAGTCCGATCTATTGTTTCAGGTAAAATTGATTCTCTACTGACTTCAACTAAGGTATTTTTAATTTTAAGCAAAAGCATTTCACTACCTGCCGTTTAATATTTTTTTGATGTTTTCTGGCTCAAAGATTTTATCCATAAAGTTATGATGATAATGATGAATTAAGTATGTATAATGTATGTACGTCCTTTGCGTAAAAGTGCCTTTAACAGTTTAAAAGCACTCGTTTCTCTAGTTTTGGTTAATTTATTTAAATATTTACTGTTTTTATGTGATAAAATGTGATTATTTAATTCTAAACCAAACCCCAGTACCAGCATCCATTAGCATTACTTAGGAATGTGTTAGGCTTGTAGATCTTGTTAGTGTCTTGCATATATATGATCACTGTCTGAATATTCATAAATCAGTTTAGTCTAAGGCAAAGATATATTAACGTTTCAGGTATCTCTTTTTTATTCACTTTAAACTGTTCAAATTAATCTACAAAGCTTAAACAAATAAACAAGCATTTGCGCAAAATGACTTTAAACTACTTATTAAAGAATATGGATTATTACTGGATTTGTTCTTGTGTAAATAGATTTATACCATAAACGTTAACCATTAACTCTTGTAAAATATTATAATCATTTCTTTCACTGCTATACCTAACTCAAGTTGTATCAATTACTCAGACGAGCTCTTTTAAGAGGGAAATACCTTTAAAATGTACTTACGTTTTCTTGATTCCAAATTTAATTACCAAGTGGAACTTTAAATAAACTAAAGAAATATTTTTATCAAATTATACTCGTAATACATTTTTATGCTGAAAATCATGAAAATATAAAATAACGATAAAAAATTCTAAGAGTTCCATAAACTCGATTGAAAGTTTCCAAAGAAGCTAAAACAGCCCTCAGTTACAAAAAAAGTAACTGGTTATGGATAGTTAGCCAAACAAGCACAACTATTTATGCAACATTCCAGGAATTTGTGAAATTCTAGATAATTATTATCTGTGCTGTTTTGGTGACTAACAATAATTGAGAATTCTAAAGACATTCCAAATTGTTACCTTGGAATTGTATTCTCTTGACACTCTGCTATGTTAACAGTTATTGTATAATATACTGTAATATCAATTTGTGTTTTTACATGACTTTTTTAAAGGGGGGGGGGCATTAAATTTATATTTTTGTTGTTGTAATTTTTAAACATTAAATGTTTTTTTCCTGGTTACAGTTAATGGTAAAAAATATTACTTATTATTGCAAGTGCACAAGACGTGTACTGAAATCATATGCGTGATAAAAAATTTTTGAAATAATTTCAACATATTATATTAATATTATTTTATTGAATTTTACGTACACATAAACACAGTAAATTTAGATTACATAAACAAAAGCTCAGTTTGTAAATTTTAAATAGCAATTAAAGCTTTGCTTAAATCACGTATTTATTTTCATCTATTATGTTGGCAAGGAAACTAGGATTTAATACCCCACTTATCCTTGGTTAAACATAGGGTTGATAATTCAATTATCAACCAAAACAAGTTCTTTCAAAAAATAATTTACATTCCAACCTGGAAAATATAATTTATTACTAGTATATTCTAACTTGAATGAGTTACATTAGCTAATAGTAGAACTCCCGTTGCCTCAGAACAATAGAGAATCGGAGAACTTCTCCTCTAACTAATGTGCCTCCATTGTTCTACAAAGGAACATTAACTATTTGAAATGTAAAATGGCACATAAATGTACTAGAAGATTGTTGGGAATATCTTTACTTTATAACAAGAACATATATTTACCTAATGTATATGTACAGATTAAATGTTATGTATGGAAGTTAAAACAACCCACGCATACCTCAGAAGTTTACATTGCCTTAAAGTATATTGTGTTTTCTTACTTCATATCCCTAAAAAGACGATTGACTCTAGCCAAAGACCTTTTTATACACTAAGCATATAAAATAGGTGCTTTAAATTAAACCAACATTTATCATTTGTAGCTAGATATGCTATATGGTCTTTGGTTATATGAAGTTTAAGCTCAGTTTGGCAACAATCAAATTGCTGTTATGGAAACACCTGTCGGATTTTACGCGAATAAAACTGAATTCAGAGCTTTGACTATTAATAGATTCAGAGGCTGTAAATTGTTCTGTACGTCACTTACGGCCTCAAAAATGTAAAAACGCAAAAAACTGGTACTGTAATGGTTAATTACATTAACAATTAAACTATAATTTAAGAACAATTCAATTAAATTAGATAATAATCCTAACTAAAAATAATAAAAACCAACAACTTGTAAACAACAAATATAAAAAAAAACATAAAATAAAGATATTTTTTGTATGTTTAAACTTCAACGTGTTTCGGTATCTAATTTTTGACTTTTGGAGTATAAAGAAAAGATTGGATCAAATGTTATAATAATTTCAAAACACATTCCTCACTTATTTATTTTATACCTTATTACTCTATTATTAGATTAGGCGTTGTACAAAATTTAAAAAAAAACAGTACACAAGTAGTAATAACTTCAATGTAAAATTATTAATAGAGACCATCTAAATTTGGTCTAATTACATTCGTAATTATCTAAACGTTAATATATAAGCCTTATTACTAGCTTATCAAACTCCAATTACCTGTAATTATCTGTTATTAATACATTCAAAATGTTAAACTATCATATTCAATAATAATTATAATACAATGAATACAAATCTACCTAATTTCACCTCTAATACCTAATTACTGATTTATATCCCATAGTAATAAAATGAAATAGTTTTTGTCAATCATTAGCAAGCATTTTGTATCTTTCATCGTCGGAGAGTAAATAAATAAACGTATAATCACATTTTAAAAATATATTTACGCCTAAACTGGTAATTCACAGAAAGGTAATTATATATAAAAGATGATAAATGGTGATTTGAATTGATTTCGATTGAACACTCTAATCATCATCAGACCCAATAGGCGAATGACTAAATGAATTAATGAGTCATTCCCCTATTGAATCTGATGATGATTGGAATGTCCAATCGAGATCGATCACCTCCTACTATCTTGTATTTATATTTGCCGTCCTCTGAGTTAACAGTATAAGTGTAGATATATTTTAAGTTTTTATTTAAGTTATTACACGAGTTTTTATTTACTTTCCATAAATTTAATATAACGTAAAATGCTGATCAAAAAAAAAAACATCTCCGTTGTGACAAGTCGTACGTAAAACCGTTACATTTAAGTTGTTTGTCATAATAGGGTTCATTATTTAACCTATAGATAAAAAAATAAACACCATAACGTTATACTTGTTAAGTATTTTTAACCTTTTCGACATAACAATTTACACATAAACATAATTTACACCTGATCTAAAATATATCAACTGTAAGAGATAACTGTAGGTAATCCTAGCAGTAAATCATGTTGATGAATCACCTCACATAAACACATACAAACACTCAGAGGTAGAACTAATTGTTCAACACATAAACAACGTAGGACTATAGTGGGGATGAGAACAGACATATAAACATGAGTTGTACAGAAGTTAGCGAACTGTAAGAGATAACTGTAGAGAATCCTAGCAGTAAATCATGTTGATGAATCACCTCACATAAACACATACAAACACTCAGAGGTAGAACTAATTGTTCAACACATAAACAACGATGATTGTAATGCCATAGTTTAGCTTCTTGTAATAAACAGTATGTAACAACAATTAGGACACGAATATTTAAAATTATGAGCTATTTGTTAGAAATATATTAGTATGGCTGTAGTTTAAAGAGCTGAATATCATTAACGGTGGAATAGTATACTAGGGTTGAAAAGTTGGTTTTTCCTGCTCGAGGTAGTTTTTTTTTTTGTTGGAGACGAAGTCGAGAACTTAAAACGATCGAGAACTGCAAAAATAATATTCAATTTATCGTAAATTGTTTTATTAAATATTTTCTTATTGTGTTTAAAACATAAATTTGTACGCACTTTTCTTAATCTATATATCAAACACAGTCACAGTGGCAAATTCTATTAGCATCACTTAAGATTATATTAGCCTTGTAGATCTTGTTAGTCTCTTGCATGTAGATGCTAGCTCACTTAATATTCATACATCAGGTTAGTCTAAGTATATGGTGAGCTATCTTAGATCAGATTTAAAGTAGGAAAAAGTTTACAATGTACTCTGAATAAAAACACGTGCAAGTAAAATCCTTATAGCCTACCTGTCTTCGGCTTGCAAGCCCCCCCCCCCCTCCGGCAACTTGTCTGGTTTATTAGTAGATTAAATTTCCGTGTAAACCTTGAAGCAGGTTTAAGAGTCCATACTGAAGTAGATTGTATTATAAAACTAAATCGCCAATAGTGGAATGTATATGAAATATTGCAGCAAGAGAGTAAGGATCCGTAGTTAATGTTTCAAATTTAGTTTTTCGTCTATTGGGGTTATCGCAATGGTAATTATGGAAAATAATAGAGTTGCGTATTAATTTTTTTTCTCCTAGGATGAAAAAAGCATTGCGCGGGATTGTTTTTTACATTATTACAGACTAGAAATAGGAGCTGCGGCATTATTACTTAGATTAAATCCATTGGTGATTTGGTAGGATTTGAACCCGGGGCCTCAGTGACCAAGGTCCCACGCTCTAACCACTAGACCAGCTTGCTACCCAATATTAACATTATTAGTGCGTAAAATAGTGCTAGTAATACAAAAGTAGTAAAGAAGTATACTGAGTGATTTTTTTATTTCACTTTGCAGTTAACTGTAAAAGGTAATTTTTTTTAATTTACCTAAACGGAAATACTATATACAATTATACTGTATAAATTAAACTATACAATGACGATATAATATTATTCATATTGTAATTTTGTTTGTGAACGTTTATTAACAAACTAAATAGTAACTGGTTCATTTCTAAATTGTATTTATATAAATGTCCTCAAAATCTTCTAATTGAGTATTACTTAATAATTAGGTATTAATTTGTTTTTTTATGAGTAACCTAGGCACACAATAAATAACTACGAATGTTAATTAGAAAATGAAAATGAAATCTCATAGAAAGCAGTGGAAAACGATGTCGCTAAGTAGCATTTCACTTGAAAATTATCCATTCATACCAATTTAATTAGCTGTGTCGCTTTCATTGTGTTCTTTTTGCGGGAAAGCTTAGTATTCACTGACATGGATAACGTTTGCGAAATGATCATTTTTTTTTTGTTTACGGTTTGCTGCACTGTAACAAGCTGTACCGTAGACTTTAAGTTTTTTAAGCTGTTCTTTGGATTTGCTGGTAATGTGGTTTCTTGCTTTTTGTTCAATGTTTTCAGGTGGTGATTTTTTAATCCGATTGAATAACTGTTCATGTCTCCCGTTTTAGTAATTCAAAAAGGATGAAAGCAATAAAAGGATGAAAGCAAAAGCAATGGACAGAATACATTTTGGGTCGTTTTGGGGATTGAGCTGTATGTATTTTCTTTTTTGGAGCTGAGACTTTGAGTATCCTTCTTTTGTAATTTTAACATGAAAGTTCTTAAACTATAGATATCTTCTTAAATAAAATCTCTGATAAACAAATAACACAAAAATGTGTCGATCAAAAAATGACGCTTGAGTGATGCTAAGTTTATTGATGGTAGGAATCTCAATTTATTGATGCGCTCAAACTAATGTACCAGATGTGTTAATGTAAACTTATAGTAAGTTACATTAGCTGATACTAATGTAGAAATCAGGTTATCTCAGAACAATAGAGAAGCACGGTAGTTTACTTGTAACTTAAGTGCTTCAATTGTTCCACACCAAAGTTAAATAAGCTATTTGTGTGAAGTGTATGGTGCGAATTAATTATAGATAGCTACATGTTCACATTAAAATAACTTTTAAAGAAGACGATTTCAAACTAATATTTGTAAAGATTTATGATTGCAAAAAAAATTTTAAATATAAATGTTATGTACCTAAACGTTTGCTAATAGATAAACCCTACACCTGACGCCTTATTTAGTTCTTTTTTAAGATTGGGAAACAAATAATTTAAGAAAGTTATATACATCCAAAATTGCTGTATACAAGATAAATTGACTGTAAACTACATTTTATTGTAAGCGTAAAACCACAAACTTATGTTTCAACTACTTAATAAAGGCTGTGCATGGTCGCTTTGTTTCGTAAATAAACTTAAAAGCTTTGATTACAAAAAAAATTAACTGGAAATCAAATAAATAAATATATATATATATTTTGCTCATTAATTGAAAAAGTAGCTCTAAAAAGTGAATAGAACTATAAAAAAAATGTATATTTATATAAATATATATAAAAAAAACAAGATATCTGCCTTTAAGTGCCCACATTTGACAAGGAATATAATCTATAGTAAAAAATCCCAATTAGGAAACAGGTTTGATAAATTAAGATCAAATTAATAACTCCCTAATTAAATAGTTAACCCTATTTTGATGTTTTTGGTGAGGTTTTAGTTTATATTTTGTTGTTGGTAAAATCGTTTTAAATCTGTAATTTTTATTTTAAAATAAACTATCCTTCAAGTCTGTATGCTGTTTTCAGTGTGAGGTGATTTAAATCAGTTCAATATTTTTTAAAACAAATCAACATACTCCATTTGGACTAGAAAACTCTAGTATGTACTTAAGTAATTTACATTGTGAGTTCAGTTTGGCCGAAGTGAGACCGCCATTTTAACGAGGACCACCGTCAGGTTATACGTAATTACAAATGACGCCGGATGGTGTACATTCTGCTGTAACCAATTACCTATACAATGCAATGTCCTGGAACTGACTCGTTGAATTATGATTGCTAACTACAAATCTATTAAACATCACAATCTTCAGTGTTGTTTGAATACATAATACACTACAAATGTTGTAAACTTATTTTATTAAAGTTTATATCGTAATATACTAGGGTTATGTTTTAAAAACTGTGCATAAAACAACCACATAAGGTGTTTGGAACGAGCGATAATTACTTCATAGCACTGATGTTAAAGTTGATAAATTCTCAGTTTGCAAATATATTTGAGAAAAGACCTATTTTTTTTTTAATAATTCTTTCTTCCTATCTGTAAATCTAATGTGGATTTTTTTTCTGACAATGTAAAAAAATCCATGAAAAACCTTGGGAGGTTTGGGGCAGAGATAAAATCTATTAAATTGAGCAGCAGGCATGAGTGAATCCCTGGTCCTGATGTGACGGGTTGTTGGCGGCTTGTGTGAATGAACTTTTTTAGGATTACTAAATTTAATTTCTACATGTTTACCTATTTAATATAGTACTTTAAATTATTGAAACTTATTTATATAAGTGATTAGTTTCATTTATGGTTTTTAGTGGTTAAGTGGTGGAGAGAACTTTCCTAACTTCGCCTCTTAGATATAGACATTTTCCATTTTATTTAATTTAATTGCATTTCATTTTAAGGTTGATCAAGGTTTCACGAAATAGGTTTATTAAATAACAATTAGAATTGTCTTTACATTGAAAAACTGTTAGTTGCCACCGACACACACTGTCAACCTATACCCGATGCAAAGACCAAACCGTGGACTCCATCTTCATACGACAGTATGCTAATTAAGCTGTTCTAAGTACCCATTAGGACAATGAACGTATTCTAATGATTAACCTTGCAAGTTACAATAACTTCTCCAAAAGATTAATTTTACATGTAAAACGTGTCTTCGGTTAAAATCCTACAAATATAAGAACATGGCAATTCATATAAGACTCGTTTATATCCATAAAATAGTTTTCGTTGTATTAATTATGTTGTTGCGTTGCAATGAGTAGTACAAAAGAGATTATTTCATGGCGATGGTAAAGTTGTAACGATTACTGTAAAACTATTTATTGTTATTATATACAGCTTTTATATCATTAGTCGAGTAAAGTAGAAAATATAAATCAATAAACACTTCATTTTACACCCAAACGGAAATTCTGGTTCCAATTTCCACCACATTGTCGTAACTGACTGCCAGATCTGGTCAAACTTTTCTCATATCCGCCAGTTCCCATCACGGAATTGTAATATCAACTAATATTTTGTTTACGTTTTGAATATTTTACAATCTGTTAAAACACAGTCACTTTTTAATTGTCATATTTCCATGCTTGTGTACATTTTGTATCCATATATAATTCATGATGCATTGGGTATAATCATATTTAGTAATTTACACAATCAACATATACTAATCAACACACGCTGAGATTTAAACTTGATTACACGCTAAATTAACATTGATTACAAGCAATAGCATAGTGAACTACAAATACCTCAATAACAATTAACCTGAGTAACAATTACGATGTTGTAAGTCAACGTCAGAGCTTCCCTTAATCTTACCCCTATATTCTATTACAATTTGTTGTAGCATATAATTTTAGAACAAATGTATAAAATAGATTATGGGCCAAATTTATTGTTATTGTACAGTTGATTTTTTATCTAGTTATGACTTCACTATAGTATTGTCTATTGTAACCAAAAACATGTTTAATAAACTGTTTGAAGCAGACCACTGATCTCAAGCCTTTTTACTCCTCAGAACCATACCTTATATTTTAAAGAATAGAATATGTAGTTTGCTATCATACATATGGGCAATAGTACTTAACTACTATGATCAGTATGTTGTTTACATAGTTTCATAGTAACAGCTTACTTGAAAGCACACATAATCATATTGCCCTGGTTACCGGCTAATTTGTTTACAAATTCTTTTTTGGTAGATAGTACTTTAGGCAAAGAACAGTAAGTCTCTTTATTTAATCTCCATACGTATCATTAATAATAAATAAATGAACTAAAGAAATATGTCAGATAGAATTAGTTGAATAAATTTGTTAAGTTAAATTAAATAACCTTAACAAAAATAAAACGTGACCGGCAATAACATCTACACCAGATGTCAGACCACGGTGCGAGGGGGGGGGAATTATCTTGACACTTGCTTGAAAGAGGACTTTTTGTAGCCTTTGAAGCTGCCAAAATCCCCCGGTTTGACATTAGCTTTCTCTTTTTCACTAAATATTGTTTTTTTTCGTTATACAAAATGTGAGCACTGAAAATACTGCTAAATTGTTCAAAATTATTTTCTTATATTTTGTCAATAACTAGGCGACCGAAGATTACTGATATCATTTTAAATTAATACATTTATTTAAATCAAAATATAATAGGCAAAATACAGTCATTAATAGAATATACAAATAAATCCACACAAGGATAAATAATAGCAAGGAAAAAAGCTAAACATGCTGAAACCTGCTGGTTAAATTACCATATTTTACGCTAAATACGATGCTGCAATCTGTTTTCCAAAATCTTATCCGTTAAAAAGTTATTAGGAATATTAAAAAATAATTTTTGTATACATTTCATTATATGACGCAATGTTAGAATTTGTCCCAAACCGCCTACATTTGCTAGAAAGAACCAAGATTAAGAAGAAGATTAAGAATTAAGACTCTGATTATTGTAAGGTCAAATTGACTTCATTTTAACGAATTGTTATTTTTGGCCAATAAAAGTTAATAAAAAAAATATTTTCAAAAACTTATTATACCTTTTTACGGGTTAAGATTTTGAAACAAGGATTGCAGAATTGTATTCATTTTGAAAATCTTGTTTGAAACGATGGGTCACAACCCCACCTTTACATTTGAAAATATTTTTTTTGCATCCAATAAGGCAAATCCAAGATGGCGGCAAAAAGTTTATACCAAGACAAAATTAAGTTCTCTCTACTCTACAATAATCTGACATGATCCGGAGTCGATATCTTAATAAATGTAAAAAAGTATGGGGGGAACTCATTTAAAACTCACCCTGTATAATTTAATTACATTACTTATAACCAAACAAGTCCACAGTGGCATCCATTAGCATCACTTAGGAATGTATTAGCCTTGTAGATCTTGTTAGTCTATTGCATGTATATGATCACTGTCTGAATATTCATACACCAGGTTAGTCTAAGACAAAGATAAGACAAGGATGAATGTTACTTGGGTGCAATTTACTTAAAACTCTCAAAATATTCTTAATGAAACAAATTTGATGAAGTTGACAAACTTTCTTTGAAAAAATTTTTGATTAATTTATTGAAAAGGCTATGGGCGTAAACAATAACGAAACTAATATAGTGTATAACACGTTTATTTAAAATATTTTTTTTACATTTATGTGAAAATTATACCGGTCAAGGTTCTAGGTCCTACCATGAAACCTACGTTTAGAGCTTATCCTACTAATATTATAAATGAGAAAGTTTGGATGTATGGATGGATGTATGGATGTATGTTTGTGACAAGTGAACGCGAAAAATACTGGTCGGATTGGGCTGAAATTTGGCATGATGATAGCTCACGTTCCCTATTAACATATAGGCATATTCTTATTTCAAAAATCCTTTCGGGCTCCACCCCAGTCACTCTGGAGTTTCCCATGTTAACCTTATGAGAAATGGAATTATTGAATCTTAACAGCTGTTTCAATTAAACAAGTTGGTTCTGTTCTATGATGTTCAATGGCATTAAAGTTACAAGGATTACCAACAAGGTGCAGCACTATTATTTCTTTTACATTTATGACAACAGCTAATTTGCAACCAAAAGGTGAGTGAGCGTAGCGAACGAACTTCAACCTGGAGGCGAGTTAGCGTAGAGCTAACCTGAAGGCAAGTGAGCGCAGCGAACGAGCTCCAACCTAAAGGTGAGTGAGCGTAGCGAACGAGCTCCAACCTAAATGTGAGTGAGCGTAGCGAACAAACTTCAACCAGGACGTGATTGAGCCATGCGAACAAGATAATCTTGAAAATTAAGAAGTTAAACGGGGCAAAGCCCGCGGGTTACAGCTAGTTCCCTATATATTAAATTTTAAAATCTTGCTATCAAGTAGTTACTCAAGCAACAATATCGATTGACTTTACTTTTACAAAACAACTATTGGTCAAAATTCTGGCAGTAAAGTTCGAGTATTTACGAGTTTTTCCAATGTGTAGGAATGGTTAATTGTTGTGAGTTGCCAACAAAGGTTAGACTTCATGTCATGGAACAACTATAACAATAACTGGCCAGTATAGAAAGCTTTGTTGTAACTACATTCCTCGTGTTAGTGGAATTCTGGATTATTGTTACCTGTGTTGATAATTAGCAATTAGCTGAGTCCACTAAAGACCACTTATATTTGTGTTACTGGACATCGCATTCCGTCGACACTGACAATGTTAACAATTGTAAGGGGTTGGTTATTTTTGTGTTTGCTGTTTATATAACATAACTTGTTTAAACATTTTAATATATTCCATTTTTATCACTGTTATTGCTGTATATAACTCTGAATTGTATAATCTATAGCCGAACTATCGACGTTCTACTGTACTTTGTTTTTAGTAAATATTTCAATTAACAAAACCGAAGGTTATTAATAGTTATAAATACTGAGTGATATTTGTGATTTATCTTGAAATTGAAGTAAAACTAGTACCAATCGTATGTCAAATAATACATTTCACGAGGGATATTGTATGAACTACGAATTATACTTTAGTCCATAATATACGTTATGTGTAACCTTCAATAAAACGAAATTATTAGTTTTTCATACTGTACATAATTCTTTATCTGATGCTGTATCTAATAATGTTATTAAATTATGTTTGAATTTAACTACACTTAGTCATAGCCTTCGGACTGAGATGCAATAAACCAGAAAAAACTATAAATATCTATATATTTCATTCCGTAAGCGATTCGGTCCCCACGAAACATCTCGAGCTAGGAAAAAGCTAGCACGGATATGAGGATTCATTTTAAAGCTTAAGGTCCAAGGACGGTGGGAAAAATGTCAGAAGTGTCAAAAATTTTCCCTGTTCTGCCGTATGTACAGGCCGTCAAAGATCCATTTATTTTCTAATGGAAGTAATGCTACAGTGTTTCTATAAGCGGTTTTATATATACCAGCTGATGTAAAAATTGCGTATTTCTTTTACTTCCTCCCCCTAAACCTTTTGTATATGGAGAAAGTATTGTTTTCGACAAGACTTTCAATTTTTATTGGATAAATTCGTTTGTGTCTAAATATTTATAAATCAATCTATAATTAGTTTTTTAACCGTAATTGGTATTCACTCTCAAAAAGTTACATTTATTGCCTTTCCAGCAACTCTGGAAAGAATTAAATTTATAATTTAAATTAATTATTGAAATTTTATAGCCAAAACCAAGGCAAACAAAGAGAAGGGTTTCAATCAAAGGATTTAAGTTATGGGAATATATAACCTGTCACATTGATAAATTCACTCTTAGTGACAATATTTATTACAATAATTTGTTTTACATTTAAGATTTTCAGGTATTTCTGTCCCTACAAGCAACTAGGATTTGATTTAAAACTGTACAAGCAATTAATGAAATTAACAACTTACATTCACATCGTTGTGGAATCCCGTTAAACCGGAACGTTGCTCGCAGTCGTCTAAGCGGTGTTCCACTTGAAAAACAAACCATTCATACTACATTAATTAGCTGACTCGCTTTCGTTATGTTCTCTCCGAGGTGAATTTTTGTATTTACAGATACGACTAACGTTTACGAAATTTTGAATTTTTTGCTTTATGATTCACTAATATATTTTTGTATAAGCTGTCAAATATATTTTTCTTTACTTAAGCTGTTCGTGTGCTAAAACTTATGAGATTACTTATTTTTATTTTATTTTCACCAGTAAAGAGTTATGTCAACCGAATACAAAAATATTATTTCACTATTTAAGGTATAGATTTTTAGAAACGTGTTTAAGAATATGTTACCCCCCTCCCACCACTGGTCTGACATCTATTTTAGATGTTATTGCGTTTTATTTTTGTTAAAGTAATTTCACTTCACTGGGCATATTTTTCCAACAAATTGTATCTTATGAAACGGGTTTTAATCATAGAACAGATGAATTATGTATTTATTTATTAAGTTTCGGCTTAGAACTTGAAGAATACGTTAACATTTTTACAAATACAGTTTAAAATACTTCCTTGCAAACGACATAAGAAATATAACCTTAAGTAAGAAAGTATGAATAATAGATAGGAGAGAAATGTTGTATTGGAGAATAAAACAGTTTATGATGATAACGAACGGATATGAGAAAAGTTTAACCAACTAGACATTTCAGAATGACAACTGTTTAGTGGATTGTCGCTTTAAGTAGGCAACCTTGCTTTGTATTAATGTGTATCATGTTTGTAATTATGACCTTTTAAACAATAATAATTTAGAAAACAAAAATTTTGCGAGAGATTGTTTTTATATCCTAGTTTGTAAATTTTATTCTGTACTGGTTATGCAAACTTACAGTCACTCTTTGCTTACAGCTAAAGAGTTTGAAATATTGAAGTTGAATACACAAATGTTTCTGAATCCACTTCTCATCTTAAAATACCTATTGGTTTTTGGGGTTTACATAAACCAAAGACAAATAATGAAATAACTATTCAATTAATGTTTCTTAAATTTTAGCTGATACAGTGCAACAAAGTCTGAGTAGTGGTAACAATTAAATGGCTAACTGACATACTACCTTAAAAATATTAAAAAATAATAAAGCTAAAGGCGAAGCTTTTTTATTTTATAAAAACACCTGCAGTTTCAAACCCCCTCAAAAACTTAATATTTTATTGACAAAGTGTGCTGGCCCAGAAACATAATATATTTACAAAAAGAACTTCAAAGTATATTGGTGGTTAAAATTGTCAAAAAAAAACAAAGTATATTTTAAGTGTAAAGTATATTTAACTAACCTCAAAAATGTATGCACTTAAACTTGATTGACATGGAACACGTAAGCAATTCAAACTTAAAGTGAGTTACATTAGCTAATACTAATGTAGAACTTCCGCTATCTCAGAACAATATGACTTCACAGTAGTTCATTTGTAGCTTAGGTGTGCCAAATGTTCCTCACCAAAGATACATTAGTTCCTTGTGTAATGCATAAGGCACTTATTGTTCTCAATCATTACTGTATGAAACAATAGTAAAAATATTATAATTTTGTGCAAACGATTTATAAGATAATGTGAACAAATAGTTTTCAGTCTTAATCCAACAGAAAAAGTCAACAAAGGCACTAGGATAAATGAATACATAAGTTACGGATATAACCTATTAATTTCAAAGATAAACAAAAGGTATACCGAATCTTTATATTTTCATGGACTATTTCTTGAACAAATACTTATGTTTTCGATTCTTTTTTACCCAAATATCAGCACTAGATGCTTTTCTACTTTTCTTAGTATTGAATATCGAAAATATATTCCATCCTACATCGTTAATTTATGTTGGAAATAATACGACGGATTGAATATAAAACCCCGCAGACAAGAAACACAAAACAAACGCTAAAAACTGAAACGTCCACCACATCAAAGGCCACAAAAACCATTCCTCTTATCGCGATTGTTCTTGCCACTTTGTCGGCATCTGGTGTAAGATGTTACTGAGTCCAGAATCTTTCTTTATTGAATTCCTCAAGTTGGGGAAAATGAAGGCTGGCATCGTTCAACACATATTTTTGTTATTTTTGAACGATGAACTTATGTTATAAAATTTACAGCAATGCTACTTTCCCTATATTTATTGTCCTGCTGCGAACAATCTGACCAAGTTTGTATGAAAATTTAAAGCAAAACGTTTTGATTGTACGTTTGCATACCATTGTATTATTTTAATGGTTTATCAAATGAAGCTACTGAAGTTTGATTTTTTGTACAACTATGATTTACAGGAATTTCTGCATTACATAATGTTCAGTTTCGACTTTTGATGATCTTTTATACCAAGGCTAAAGATTACGATGTAAAGATTACTATAGATATGTAGGTTACACGGCGGACACGACAGAACATAGTTCGTCGTGTCCGCCGTGTAACCTGTGTCGGTTTGTCCCGTTTCAATGTGGCCGGCCTATCGTAATTGTTTTTGTAACTATATTTATGTAAAAATGTGTAAACTTTATGTGTCGTCAACCTGCATGTATACATTGATGAAGACTTACGTCGGATATTTGACCATATTCAATTGATGTTTTAAATAAGGATTTGATAATGGGACTTTGTTCCCGAAACTAGTCATCCAGCATTGACTAAGTTAAGACTGAAGACGGAATAAGGTACGTAACCTATTATATTATATTCAATTATCAGTCTTGGTGGCAAAGATGTTTAAATTAACACGTACATTACGTTTTTATGTTAATCCAAATCCCTACATTTAGGTATTTCTAGACTACTGTGGTATTACATGTAATTGATGTGTAATTAGTGTGTAATCAAGTTTCACTATCAACGTGAGCTGGCTAATGAGTTTAATCTGATTCTTTTAGTTACTAATTATTATCATCGTAAATATGTGATGAAATTGAGTATGGCCAAAAGGCCATCAGCAAGAGGATAAAGCATTTGACTAAATTACTAGCATTTCAAAAACATTGACAACTAGTAAATTAAGATTAGTTTCTTATCACAAAATAATCTTTAACGAGATTTTGAACATAAATACTAAAATATTTAAACCTGAAATGAAATATTTGTAATATTGCGATTCCGTGATGGGAACTGGCGGATATGAGAAAAGTTTGACCAAACCAGACAGTCAGTTATGACAATGCGGTGTAAATTGGATCCAAAGTTACTATTTTTGTGTAAATGAGGTTTTATTGCTTCAAAATCATTTGCTAAGGCTAGTTCTCTGATTTAATAAGTGTATATAATTCCAATGTGGGTTTCCAACAAAGCTACAACCCCTCTCAGCAATAAACCCTAATCAATGTACTAAGCCATATTGTGTAACGTTCCAGGAATTCGTTAAATCCTGGATGATTATAACCCTATTGTTCTGGTTACCAGGAATATCTGTGCCCACTAATAGCCATGTGAATTGTTATCGTCAAGTGGTGTTGTGTTTACGCTTGAAAACGTCATGTGAGTATTTGGATTTTTGGATTTTGCTGTTTATTATATGAGCTAAAATTATATTGCCAAATTTATATAGCTGAGTAAAATTAGTGAGAAAAACAAAACCAATAAAATATTCAATCTGTAGGATTTTCAAAAGTCCTGATTATAAATATAAATATGGCACGACAAAAACCTGGATTGCTAGGCGGTGTTCTACTTGAAAATTAACCGTTCTACAACATGATTAACTTGACTCCTATTTTGTGGTAGAAGTTAGAATTTGCTGACATGGATCATTTACAAAGAGATAAACCTTGTGTATTTGTTGGCTGTTTACAGCGTTGTGAAAAGCTTTTTTTAGGCTCCCTGACATGCAGTTTTAAATTTTTTTACATTTAAATCTTGAACAGATGGCACGTAATTTTTGAACATATATCATTTCCTGCTACAAATTTTATTAGTTCACATGCACCAACGAATCAGGAGGATTTTTCTTGTTAAATATAGTTTTAACAATTTAACTGTATTTTATGTTTTTTTTTTGTTTTTTTTTTTTAAAGGAAGTAGCCTATCTATATTGAATAATTTTTATTTTGGTTGGCGCAGTATTACTAGTAACGGATTAACTATAAAACAACCAAAGACAGGAAACACTTAGTAGATGTTAAAGCTGAAATTGCCCCGTCAAATGCCACAAAAAGCGTTTCTCTAAAGTCAGTATCACGATTGTTCTATTCACTTTGACAGCAACTGGTGTGAGATGTTACTGAGTCCAGAATCTTTCTTTATAAAATTCCTCCTGACGAAGAAAAATGCTGCTGGTAACTTTCAGCACATCAAAAAATGCAATTCCTTGTAACATTGTGAAATCTTCATTACCTGAAAGTACATAAAATAGTCAAATAACACTCATTGTAAGTGTTATTTAAAGTAGTTTATGTGCTTTTATGTAATGTAATAACAAGTACGATGTTGATCAAGAAGTTATTAAATCTTCATTGTAAAAATTGATGGAAATATACCTTAAAAACTATTGATTAAAATTGTACATAGTAAATCTTAAATATAGTTTGGTGTATTATAACTGGACAAAGGTTCTTTTATAAGGTTATAATAGTCATACACAGCGTCCGCAAAATATTAGAACAGAACAATATGACAATATTATCATGTATATTTGGTTGTCCTTGTATCTTCTTCACAGCTGTCAGTCTATAACACATGAACAAATACGTCACTATGACGTCACATGTAAGTGACAGCTATTGTCAGCTGACAAGTACGAATATTATTCTTCTTATTTCTTCTTCTACTTTCAACACGGAAGACACGCATGATCGTAAATGATTGATGCTCTAGTATTTGGAAAAATAGAAGAAATGAATACCTTTATAGTTTTACCTTGTATACAATGTTTAACAGTTAATTTAAAAAAATATATATCAAAAATACGTGACAGAGTTAAAGAGGTAAAGATGTATTTTGGTGAGTGTTTAAAGAAAAAGAATATTTTACCATTGATCTATTAAAACTGTTACCTAAAGAGAGAAAGTAAATGTGGCCAAATAAAAAATACATTAGAAAACTCTAAATCGTTTATTATGCACAAAATGTTGACACAAATACGGAATTCATACGTCCACTAGGAAGTAAAATGACATTTCAAACAATCAAATATTTTTGTTACTGCTCAACTTAAATAATAAGCATTAGCTGGATACTCTTAGGTAGTGTATTAAATTATAATTATCTGTATTCGTTTTACTATGTGACGATGTGTACATAATAACCAATAATCATTGGTAATTGGATGTTAATGAGCGTGTAATACGGCTTTGCTATTGGCGTTGGCATATTTAATGACATAATTAGACTTATATTTGGTAAGGTGTTCTTAATTAGGTAATTCAAAGCATGATACACACAGTGTCCGGTTAATTATAGTAGGAAAATTTTCATTGGAGGACACCATGTTTACATAAAGCATGATTAAGCTCAGTTTGATTATAAGGATTTTGTATTTTTTTGTGTATCTCATATTCTAGATGAATAAAATTTTGTAATCCTAGCATGGTTAAAAGGCATAAGGACCACAGAATTGGAAAAAGTTCCAACCACAACTGACAATATGTTTGACCACTATTGGATGTAATATTACAAAACAGCTCGCCTGTGGAATGAAACTTAGTAAGCTGGGCTAACCTGAACAGTTTAATTAAAATTGACATTGTTACCAACCAAAAAATTATAGAAAATATGCGATTTTTGTATATTATATACCCTAAAACTTAGCGAGTAAACAAATATATTTAACGCAGATAAATTAATATGTTTAAAATTAATATTTTGCATAGTAGGATGGTAGGTACTAAACAGTATGCCTTCCCATTTATAAATAATGTAAAAATGTAATTTGTAATAAACTAAAATATTTATTGTTTCTGTTGGTAGTACATGATTTACTTCATTTAATTTTTTGAATTGTATTATAATTGTTATAAAAACATTTATCGTGTTTAAGAATTGTAGTCAAAAATATATTACTAACAATGTTAACGAAAACGATTAAGTACAAAGATAGAATTTTCTATGTAGAAGATGAAATGAGAGATCAAAAGGCTTAATGTTTTACTAACAGGTAATTAAACGTTCACTTTATAGTAATTTAGTTGACAAATGTTACTTTAATGACATTCAAACCTTGTAGGGTACGAAAAGGGATGGTTAACAATATATTTGTCAAAAATAAATTAAATACTTTACATTTTATTTTATTTTAACCTACAGATATTTATGTCGCGATTTGCTTAACTACTATTCCTCAAATACTTAAAATATATTCAATTCATAATATTTCAACGATTTATACAAACAGAACTTTCCTTACCAGGAACAGGAAACTGAAACACACTCAAGGGGATTTACTTGTGACAACAATGGAGGTATATCCTTAGTTGAAGGATATTGAAGCAGAATGGAAGCTGCTTACTACTCTAAAATATATAATCTTGATGTTCTAACCCCCGTTATCTTTTACCTATGACATTTTTAGTCTTAAATCGCTCCTGAAACCTACATCAGCCCCAGAAATGTACAGTATTAATGCAGATCTCTGAAAAGAAGATTTCGTGGTAGGTAAAAAAGTTATTAAAGCTTTAGATAAAAGTGTGTCTTGCGTTGTTCAGTGGTGACCGTGGATATTGGTTACAAACACGTAATAATTAATTGTGTGTAAATTGATTAATTATCTACTAATTTAAAGTTTGTTACTGTCAAAATCTACAACATATTTCTTATCAAAAATCACAATTGTATAAACGAAAAGAGCAATACTTAGACAGAGAATACGAATGTCAAACTGAGAGATTTTGGCCGCTTCAAAGGCCACAAAAGTCCTCATTTCACGCAAGTGTCATACTTTTTACCACCATGCTGACATTTTATGTCTACAGTATTTTATTTCTGTTTAAAATGGCTTGTACATATTTTAGCCTAAGATTTTAAGATCGTATTAGATTCTTAGATAGACTATATCTTTAATTTGTTATTTCATTTTTTATTTTATTTTAGTTTCTTGTCCTAGTAACAATTAATACGTTTTTTAATTATACAGATTTTCACGCTATATGTTTGTTTTGTTACGAACTAAAACCAGAAAGTTTAGACGCACTTTACTATAATAGAGTTTAATTTGAGATTTTTTACTCCCGTCCTAACTTTTTAATGCGAAAGTGAAATGTATTATAGAAATATTATACATAAAATGACATTATAGCCTGAACATTAGATATTACTTAAGGCTTTTCTTAGCAATGACACATTATATCATTATACAACCTCGTATTTTGCAATTTAACCTATCGTCCCGTTATCTCTCAGCATGTATAGCATAGCAAGTATGCTTTCTTAAAACGAGTTTAGAAACGTTAAATTACTATAGAAGATGGTTTGCACGCATGAAGGATTGTTTATTTGTATTATATGTGAAATTAATGCTATAGCCGAGCAAAAACACACGTTAGAATGTGAGCTAGACATAAACAAACAAAGCCATTTTTTGTGGAAATTTAACGCCACTAGGTCCGAAGACTCTATAATCTTAAATAATACTCACACCGTCAATTAAGATTTACAACTATTGTTTTCGTAAAATAACTATATGTGATTCTTATTATGTCGGAAACAAATCCAACGAAGGCACAATTCAATTGCAATTTCGGCTTATAATGAAATTACAAATTGAACGATGAACGAAAAATCTAAAAATGTTTAGTTATTGCAAATTATTCCACATTTCCCCACAAGTATAGTATTTATTCTGAATGTCAGACCCAGCAACATGTTACCCTGGTAAAATTATCGGAACTCATCCGTACAGGTTGCATATCAAGACTGTCATATCCAGACGATGAATATCTTTTAAAATCGCATTACTGCTTTGTTACAATAAAACATAGGATGAAATTATTTAACTTGTTTTGTTTACTGCTATAGTATGATATAGAAAATAAGTTCGAATCTAGTTTAGTAAAAAAACATTTTAGCTACAAATTCCTTAATACCATTATGCAGATGTGGTTCATATTCGTTGATGATCTAAATTGGTGTATTTGCAGTTTATTTCGTTATTACATGTAGCCTATTGAAGTTTAAATATGTAATCAAGTTTACCTATCAGCGTGAGGTAAATGAGTTTAGGCTAATTATGTTAGTTATTAAATAGATTACTACCAATGTATGATGAAACGCAACTGCGTTTTCAAAACCATTAACCTCCAATGAAGTAACAGTTTTTCCTCAACAATAAAATAATTGTTAGGAACAACATTAACATTAGTAATTAACTATTTGAAGCTGTGGTGAAATATTTGGTTTGACTGCGATTCCGTGATGGGAACTGGCGGATATGAGAAAAGTTTAACCAGACCAGACAGTCAGTTATGACAATGCGGTGTAAATTGGATCCGGAGTTGCCATTTGGGTGTAAAATATTTTTTCATTAAAATACTTTTTTATTTCCCATTTTACTTTACTATACATACATACTTTAATGATAATTTAATTCAGACAGTAACTTATTCAATATTTCAAAAATGACTGTTGCAAATGTTTACCCTTAAAAATTAAAAACTCTTAATTTTTATTAAGATCACAATACAGAGCTAAAAAACTATTTTTTTTATTGAAGCATCATTGAACGTTTTCTAAGAAGAAAATTCTAAAAACATGTACAATTAAAATTATTTTTTTTTTTATTGGAGTAAAAGTTGTTGAAAAACTGTTGTTGTTTGCTCGGTTAACTGTATATTTTTGTAGAATTCATTTTATGCTATAATATAAACATAAAAAAACACATTTTTTCTTTCCTGTAGCAGCAAACCAAAATACTTAGTAAACATAATTTTATTTAGATATGGAAATCACCTGACGCGTTTGAGGTGGTAATAAAGTAAAAATGCAATCAGGCAAAGGATATTCGCAGGTCTGCAGGTTTGCTGCCACGGAAAAAATTTATTTTTGTATTTTTGACTCAGTACTTTTGCGGTCTAATATACAAAAAAGTAAGAGGTGTGCCATAATACATAAGAAATGTTCAATTTAATTTTATGAGCATTTTTTTCTAAAATCATCCTTGCAACAAGGAAAATTATCATTCTAGAAAATTACACAATAAAATCACTAATTAAACACCCTGTGTAAATTTGCGCTACATGTATACGTGATAAGTAATGTGCACTAATAAATAAACATCGAGAAATAGCTCATCCATATTCAACGTATCATGTTTTCAACGCAATATTAGCGGGTTATAACTGCACTAGATTAATCACAGTTTAATAACCATATAATTAGGTTTGGCTGGTTGAGTACGCTGAATGTAAATTGGTTTATGTAGATTTCTTGTTTTTATCTGTTTTGATACATGATATTTATAGGAAATGTGTCGAAGTGTTAGTTTAATAACTTGTTCAATAACTTCATGATCAGCATTGTACGTGTTATTAAATTTACGGAAAGTAAATAAAAGAAACGTCTTATAACACTTAAAACATACGCTAATACTATTACTCACATGAAATAAATATACATTGATGATCGTAAGTGGTGATTCAAATTGTTTATGTTTTCCTTTTCGATCCTGTATTTTACGAAGCAGGCTGTTAATGTTAGTTCAATTTTAAGACCATTGCATGTTTTTTTTTTGTTTTCCGATGTTGTATGTTCATAGTATATATATTCTTTTTTAATTTTTCATTACTCAGTTGCGAATCATTAGTGTTAGTGGTGTTAGCATGTATTCATATAGCATGACCAAATAGCAAGATGTAAAACTTACAGCATGTTAATAGTATTTATTGATCCACAAATTGTTATGCATGATTGTACAAATGGCGATTTTGCCGTAAATAAATAAATAAAATCTGATTTCGATTGGACGCTCCAATCGACTAAAAGTTTTTTTTTCAAGTTCAGTTTAGTTTTTAATAATAATAATAATAATAATAATAATAATGTCTTTATTTAGCAAGCGTTTTTCAGATACAATATTTCTGCTTTTCAAAACAACTCTTGTCCTTAATACTAATAAACAATTCATAAAAACTAACTATAAAACAATATATAAAAAATTTATGAAAACAATGTAAAACAATCCATACCAACAATCTATTAAACAATCTTAAAATATTAAAAAAATCTATAACAAACATTACTTAAAATAACCAGAATCTGCAATACTAGGACTAGACCAATTAACAATAAAAACATACATTTACTTTAGACAATTACTTTTAGCAAACAAATATTCCTTTACAAACCTGTCGCTATTAAACGTCTACTTTATAGTAATTAGTTGACGAATGTTACTTTAATGACATTCAAACCTTGTAGGGTACGAAAAGGGATGGTTAACAATATATTGGCCAAAAATAAATGAAATACTTTACATTTTACATTATATTATTTTAACTTACAGATATTTATGATTTGCTTGACTACTATCCCTCAAATACTTAAAAAATATTTAATTCATAATATTTCAACGATTTTTCCAACTTTCCTTACCAGGAACATGAAACTGAAACACACTCAAGGGGATTTACTCAAAGTCAAAGTCAAAGTCAAAAGTCAAAGTCCTTTATTCAACCAGATTAACAATCCATTGCATTGGCCAAGTCAAGAGATTACATTTTTAAATACTTGTGACAACAATGGAGGCAAATCCTTAGTCGAAGGATATTGAAGCAGAATGGAAGCTGCTTACCACTCTAAAATATATAATCTTGATGTTCTAACCCCCGTTATATTTTATCTGTGATATTTTTAGAAGTCTCAGAAAGTTCCTAAAACATCAACGACAGAAATTATAACTGCGGATCCTTGAAAAGGAGATTTTGTGGTAGGTAAAAACCATCATGAAAGCTTTTGAAAGTTTCTTGCGCTTTTCATTGGCGATCATAGTTAAATATTGATTACAAACACCTAATTATGTGTAAATTGATTAATTAACTACTAATTTTAAGTTTTTTACTGTCAAAATCTACAACATATTTCTTGTCAAAGATCACAATTGTATAAACGGAAAAAGCAATTTAGACAGAGGGAAAGCGGATGTCAAGCCGAGAGATTTTGGCCGCTTCAAAGGCCCCAGAAAGTCTTCTTATCACACAAGTGTCATAATTTTTGCCACCATGCTGACGTTTTATGTCCACAGTATTTTATTTCTGCTTAAAATGGCTTATACATATTTTAGCCTTAGATCTTAAGATCGTATTAGTTTCTTAGATAGATTATATCTTTAATTTGTTATTTCATGTTTATTTATTTTAGTTTCTTGTCCTGGTAAAAATATAAAAGTTTTTTTCTGTACGGATCTCAAGATTTTCACGCTATATGTTTGTATTGTTACAAACTAAAACCACAAAGTTTTTAGACGAACTTTACTACAATAGAGTTTAATTTGAGATTTTTTATTCCCGTTCTAACTTTTTAATGCGAAAGTAAAATGTATTTTAGAAACACATAATATATTATAAATGTATAGCCTGAACATTACATATTACTTCAGTTTTTTTTCTTAGCAAAGTCACACTATATCATTATACAACCTCGTCTTTTTGCAATTTAACCTATCGTCCCGTTATCTCAGCATATATAGCATAGCAAGTATGCTTTCTTAAAACGAGTTTAGAAACGTTAAATTACCATAGAAGATGGTTTGCACGCATGGAAGATTGTTTATTTGTATTATATGTTAAACTAATGTTAGAACCGAACAAAAACACACGTTAGAATGTGAGCTTAGACATAAACAAACAAAGCCATTTTTGGTGGAATTTTCACGCCCCTAGGTCCTAAGACTCTCTATAAACTTAAATAATATTCACATCTTCAATTAAGATTTACAACTATTATATTTAGTAAAATAGCTATATGTGATGCTTATTATGTCGGAAACAAATCCAACGAAGGCACAATTCAATTGCAATTTCGGCTTATAATGAAATTACAAATTCAACGATGAACGAAAAATCTAAAATGTTTTTGTTATTGCAAATTATTCAACATTTCCCCACAAGTATAGTATTTATTCTGACTGTCAAACTCAGCACCATGTTACCCTGGTAACATTATCGGAACTCATCCGTACAGGTTGCATATCAAGACTGTCATATCCAGACGAGGAGTATCTTTTAAAATCGCATTACTGCTTTGTTACCATAAAACATAGAATGCAATTATTTAAGTTGTTTTGTTTACTGCTATAGTATGGTATGGAAAATAGATTCGAATCTAGTTTAATAAAAAAACTTTTAACTACAAATTCCCACCATCATGCAGAAGCGGTTTATGATCGCAGATGATCCGAATTGGTGTATTTGCAGTTTATTTCGTTATTACATGTAGCCTATTGAAGTTTAACTATGTAATCAATTTTTTTTCTATCAGCGTGAGGTGAATGAGTTTTGGCTAATTATGTTACTTATTAAATAGATTACTACTAATGTATGATAGAATGAGACTGCATTTTCAAAACCATTAACCTGCAATGAAGTTGTGGTGGATTATTTGGTTTTTATTATTATTATTTATTTATTTATCATACATACCAACGGCAGAGCCATTTGAAAATACTGTACTCTGTTTGAATAACTGTGATTTCATGATGGGAAACTGGCGGATATGAGAAAAGTTTAACCAGACAGTCAGTTATGACAACGCGGTGTAAATTGGACCCAGAGTTGCCATTTTGGTGTAAAATATTTTTTCATTAAAATATTTTATTTTATTTTCCATTTTACTTTACTATACATACATACTTTAATGATAATTGAATTCAGACAGTAACTTATTCAATATTTAAAAAATGACTTTGTTGCAAATGTTTACCCTTAAAAATTAGCAATGCTTAGTTTTTATACAGATCACAATACAGAGCTATAAAAATAAATATTCTTTTTTATTGAAGCTCATTGAACGTTTTTGTAGGATTGAAGACTACGGAGAAAATTACAAAAACATGTACATTTAATTTTTTTTTATTGGAGGAAAAGTGGTTGAAAAACTGTTGTTGTTTGCTCGGTTAACTGTATATTTTTATCGAATTTGGCAAATGTATTTATTTTATGCTAAAATATAAACATAAAAAAACACATTTTTTTCTTTCTTGTAGCAGCAAACCAAAATACTTAGTAAACATAATTTTATTTAAATGTGGAAATCACCTGACGTGTTTGAGGTAGTAATAAAGTAAAAATGCAATCAGGCAAAGGATATTCGCAAGTCTGCAGGTTTGCTGCCACGGAAATAATTTATTTTTGTATTTTTGACTCAGTACCCTTGTGGTCTAATATACAAAAAAGTAAGAGGTGTGCCATAATACATAAGAAATGTTCAATTTATTTTCATAAGCATTTTTTCTAAAATCATCCTTGCAACAAGGAAAATTATCATTCTAGAAAATTACACTATAAAATCACTAATTAAACACCCTGTGTTAATTTGCGTTATATGTATACGTGATAAGTATGCACTAATAAATAACATCGAGGAATTGAAATAGCTCATCCATATTCAACGTATTATGTTTTCAACGCAATATTAGCGGGTTATAACTGCACTAGATTAATCACAGTTTAATAACCATATAATTAGGTTTGGCTGGTTGAGTACGCTGTTGTTATGAATGTAAATTGGTTTATGTAGATTTCTTGTTTTTATCTGTTTTGATACATGATATTTATAGGAAATGTGTCGACGTGTTAGTTGATCACTTGTTAAATAACTTCTTGATCAGCATTGTACGTGTTATTAAATTTACGCAAAAAAATTTTAAAAAAAACGTCTAATAACATTTCAAACATGGATTTACGCTCATACTGTTACTCACAAGCGGCTAAATATATATAAAAGTTGGTAAGTGGTGATCGATTTCGATTGGACGCTCCAATCATCATCAGACCCAATAGGCAAATGACAAGAATCATGAATGGCGTTCCTACTTATACACTATTGGCTATACTTATATCCCACAGCCAATAGGATATAGGTGGGGACGCCATTCAAGATTCTTGTCATTCGCCTATTGGGTCTGATGATGATTGGAGTGTCCAATCGAAATCTATCACCTTTTACCATCTTTTATGTATATTTGCCGTCTTGTGAGTAACAGTATAAGCGAAAATATAGGCCTATGTTTTAAGTGTCATAAGACGTTTCTTTTATTTACTTTTCGTAATCACTTGTTATACCCTGATAGATGTAATAGCACTCTTAATTTTATTCGTAACATTGGTTTTAGTTAAGAGTTGTTACTGGGTAGGATTTATTCTATTGTTTTTGTTTTACTAAATTGGCCATATAAAGTATTTACGAATACCATAAAATAGAATAATAATAATTTCCATGTGTCACCAAAATGTTTATTTTATCTTTAAGTGTAATTTGTAACTCTCATTAACCTAACATTTATAGAATTTAGTATTTGCACTTTGCTTTTAAATCTCAGATAACATTATTAACAAATCATGTATTTAAATGGATGTAAAGTGTTTGTTTACATGTTGTTATACGTAACTAGTTTAGAATGCATAACAGAATATGGATATTTTTGGTCAATTTACTACCACAATGTGTTATGTTCAAACTACGGGAATATTTGTAAAACCGGCATAAGCTTAGTTTGTGTTTGGAATAGGTTAGGTTGGGTTGTAACCTAAGTATATCCCAATGTCAATTTATTGTGTCTTCTCGGATACACATTTAATAATAAAAATGAATTATTTATGATGAAAATCCATAAATAATAAATTCCAAAGTAAAAAGTTGTTAATAATAGATTCTGGGGAGAAGTGATGTTTGGGAGAATATTACGGAACGCCATGAGTACAAGCGGATATGAGAAAAGTTTAAGCAACTAGACATTCAAGAATGACATTGTTGCAGGGATCGTTGCTTTTAATAAATCACCTAACTTAACATTAATGTTTACTTAACCATGTTTCAAAAATATATGTTTTGTAATTTTTGTTATAAATAATTATTACATTCCATTATTTTATATGTTTGTTTATACACATGGATTATTTTTACACTTGTTATCACCCTCTTCATTCATAACTTTGTGTGTCAAATTACAAACCATTTTGGTACGTTTTTCTGATTGAAACAAGGAAAAGTTTGTATTCAGGATAACCCTAAACTATAACTTTGTATGTTTATAAATTAGCATTTAAATGAAACAGAAAAGAGATCCTGAATATAAATCCAGTATACTGAATATGTTTTCAATGTTGATTTTCAAAAGTCAACTACTTTGTTCCACAATTATTCAATAGATACAAACCAATAATTTGTACCTTTGGTGTTTTGCTATTTCAACAAAAATCCCACTCATGGAACAAACCAATAAATGAATTATTTCAAAGCTCTTAACACAAGTATGCTGATATTCCCAGTATTTATGTTCGGCAATAATTGTTTACACATGAATTTGACTACTAAAACCAACAAAGATTCGCATGAATTGAAACCCAACAGTAATACTAGATAGCAAATACAGCTGTCAATGGCGAGTTGTTGAATGTTGATAGCAGAGTAAATGATCTCTCGCCGAGTACTAATTATTAACATTCACAAACTATAGAGAATGTATGTTAATATTCACATTCAATCGGTAACATTGAAGAGGTATAGAATAGTTGTTGATATTGTTATTTGTGAGTGTGGTTTTGCTTAAACATATCCCACAGGTACAATATGTTTAACCTCAGTGATATTTCAATTTGTGTTCTACGAATTCAATTTGAACCGTAGTGATTATTTTGTTCATGACTCCTCTCAAATATTTCGTACTTTAAATTTTTTTCAACCACTATTTTGTTAATAGCAGAAAACAATTAAGTCAACAAATTGAGAAGTGAATTGTTTTTCCATTTGTGTTAAGCGTGATTATTGAAAGAAGTATTGCCCTTAAAAGTAAGGAACGTGGTCTGTAAAAATCTTGCCAATCCCATAAAAGTGTACAGTTATATAAGAAACGGAATCCGAAATTTTTTTTATATAATGTGAGTTTTTTGTTTGTTTTAGGTACTGATGGTTCCAACATGCTCCTACTAACTTAAGGTAGTTGTACCTTTATAAGCTAATGTATCTCCAGCATTTAACTTTTTTATAACACTTGCAACAGCTTCAAACAGTATGAAACAACGGAAATAATTATGTTAAATACAATAAAGAAATATTTCAAGGAATGTTATTATTCAGAGCACCCTCAATTGAATATTTTTTTCTTACTTACGACTAATTTTGCCTGACTTAAACTAAAAATGTTTATTTTTTATATATCAAACATTAGTAACAGTGCCACCAGACAGGGTGAAACAATTCAAGTACCCCAGTTTGTAAATTTAAAATTTAATTTAATTCACCCTACATAACATGAATAGCACATCAAATACAGCTTATTTTATTTTTAATTTCAACTTGATAGCGTCACTTTTACATTTATTGATTTCATCGTTCTTTAACTTATGTCCTTGTGCTACTTATCATCCATTTTAGTCACTTGAAAATTCCATCACTGACTTCCATCATTTCATCATGAGTTGCTTTAATAACCTGGAAAATCGTATGTTGTTAACCTTAAGATGTTAATCTCCATACAAGTAAATCTAAGGGGTGAATTTTAAAAACCTTATCCTTTAGATATCATGTCCATTTCGTTAATTTGGAGTTTTCCCTAAAAGCTACTTTAAAAGCTTCCTGGCAAACCTCTTTGGATTTCAAGTTAATATGACCCGCATTCTTTTAGTAAACATTTGCTAGTGTACGAAGAGTTTTGCAGATTTCATCGTCTTTTTTCTGTTATCCTGAATAATTTTATCCAGTTCTCTTTTGTTTTCCAATCTTGAACAGCGCCATGTTAACCAATGATGAAACGTGATTAAAAAATTTCTAGGAAAACTATTTTTAATTAAGATCTACGGCAAAATCACAATGTTAACATACACTCATAAAACAATTTTTAATAAAATAATATAGTTTAATCGATGTTAATCTATAAGCACAGCTGTTTATTCATTGTTGAATTTCTTATCACATGACAGCGAAGGAAAGTTGGGGTGCTTTCATTCTCCCTGTATTAGCACCACTTAGGAATATATTAACCTTGGAGATCTTGGTACAGTAGACTATAGCATGTGTATGATCACCGTCTGAATATTCATACATCAGTTTAGTCTAAGACAAAGATAAACCTGGGCTTAATGCAACATTAACGTGAACGACACAAAACTGAATAACTATTGTAATCTACCCATTTTGGTTTATTCCGTTTACTAAAGTCTACAGTGAAGAGGGAGAAATTCGATTATGAAAAGCTTTTACATTATACTATTATTTTATAAACTTTTTTATGTACCTGTTGTTTCGGTGTCAAAATCTAATGTATGTTGTTTTTTCATACTCAATAAATCTCCAAGGTTTTCAAAATTTAACAAACTACAATCTATTGGGAACACAAAACGTAGTTTAAGCTCGTTCAGGTAGCAAACTAGGTCTAGCATTGTAGATTTGATTGTGACATTATGTACAGTTCATTGAGCACAAGAGTGGCACTGCTGTTTCTAACAGATTAATGCATCATTGTTCAATAAGTGTGCAATAAGTATCCCATGGTTATCAATCCATCAAACACAGGTAAACAGATGTGTCCCATAGGGAACATTCATTCAACGAATCAAGCCTTTAGATGCATGGACACTTATTAGCTAATGTATTTATTTGCTAAGCAAAATTTCAAACCTGATAGTTGAGTTACGATTTGATTTGTATTTGAGTACAGTGTTTAATTTTATGATTATAGCCTGTATAATCTTTTCGCCACAGTACACAGTTAGGAGCTGGTACCTGGTATTTGTGTATTCTAAAAGTCTAGGTTCATAAGAAGAGCTCAGTAAATCTGCCATTGTTTGGTAAATTTACGAAACACTATAAAAAGCACAATAATAGTCTTTAGTAAGCTCTTGAAAAAGCCTAAACCAAGACAGTTAAGCTATATTTGTATATTATTATACTTGGATATTAACAAAACTATTAATTATTTGGTATACGTTTTACCTTTCTTTTTTGCGCAATTTTAAGAACTGTAGGACATTTCAGGCATTACATTTAAGAATATTTAGTGGTATTACCTAAAATTATATATTAATTAGATTTTGCTTGTAACAGAATTACTAAATACAATATCTATCACTACGCTACTTAATCAAAGTAAGTTTAATAAAGTTTTAATAAACTTTAATCATAGCTAACCAGTCTAAAGCTTACATCAATCCTGACTTGATTACTTTTGTCTGTCAACTTATTTCGTCCCTTTATAAAACCCCTAACCTGGTTATCAAACACATGTTTTATGACGTCATCCACTGGACGTAATGCACTTTGACTTTGATCGTTGGTCTGCACTATGTGTAGTGATCAAACGTGACTATGGGATTAGTTATAGAGCAGAAGCCTTTGATGTTGATAGAGTTATAACCAGGTTATCAAACACATGTTTTATGACGTCATCCACTGGACGTAATGCACTTTGACTTTGTTCGTTGGTCTGCACTATGTGTAGTGATCAAACGCGACTATGGGATTAGTTATAGAGCAGAGGCCTTTGATGTTGATAGAGTTATAACCAGGTTATCAAACACATGTTTTATGACGTCATACACTGGACGTAATACACTTTGACTTTGATCGTTGGTCTGCACTATGTGTAGTGATCAAACGTGACTATAGGATTAGTTATAGAGCAGAGGCCTTTGATGTTGATAGAGTTATAACCCAATCTAAAACTGGGCTAAAAACTTCAACGATATTCTTAACAAGAACATGGTTACATAAATGTATCTAAACTTTTCTACATTCAGATATTTAGGAAGCCTGCATTAACTAATCAGAGAGCTCTTGTAAATCATACAAATCGTGTTTGGTAGGTTTCAGTTATTCACAGGTAAAGATTTCATTTAAGAACTAGTTATAATACTATATTTTAAATTATAAGATCCGAACGATTCATTACACCAAAGTACTAAAGGCTTTGCAAAATCTTTTCCTGATAACTGACTAGCGTTCAAAACTTTTAATGAGTTATAACGAGTCAATCTTATTTTCAAGTTTAAATTTAGAAAATGGAAATATTAAAAACCAGACATTTGTTTTTCTACCCCTATTAGACATAAGTACAAAAAAACTAGTTTGTTTTGATTTATTTAATCGTATCAAATTTGTTAAGGAAGACACACAATATGAATTACGTTCAAGCCTCAACCATTCAAAACATACTATTTGTTTAATTTATAAAAATAATGATTACACAGTTAAATATATTCAATGTTTTGCAATCGAACCACAACAGACCAGTGTTTCACAACGACAAAGGAAGATAAATTAAAAGTAACTCAATTGCTTCAACCTCATAAAAAAGGTCGAATCTTTTAAGCATTCATTTTCATCAAGCATTCCTTTACATTCCACTTAAACTAGTTTTTGCCACTTAATGCATTTACTGTTAACCTTACTATAAAGGTCCACAGATAGCTGGAAATAAATTCCCCCCTTATTGATTCGGCTCATAAACCTATAATTTTGTTGAACGAGTACAATTACACACATTAGTTTAAAGTGAGTTCAAACAGCCGTGGCACCTAAGGAATTAGAAGACCCCAAGAATTTCCATGGGGTCTCCTAATCCGTCAGATGCCACGGCTGTTTGAACGCACTGTAACTTGATAAGGATGTATAAAATAAAGTAATGAAATAATCACAAAACCAAGTTTACTTCGCATGTTCCGGTAAAGTTTGTTTTCGTTGTTTTGTGTGTGTTTGTTCATAATTGTTCAAGGTCAAATATTTAAACATAAAACCTTACCTTTATCAACTTTATGAAACCTTACATATGCTAGGAGATGGAAATTATATACAATGGTAACTGAATAATAGATTGCTGGGAAGTAATATGAATCGTATACAAATTTTAATCCTAAATGTAGTCTTTATGTTAGATGTTAATAAGATTTGGCATTTGGAACAAAAATTGTATTGTCTTCATCTTATATTAATTTACGGATCGTTTTATAGAATGAACCAGGTAAGATAAGTAACAGATAATTGAGAACCAATTAAAATGCAAACGTATGAAATTCATAAGCAATTAGAGGGAATGATCACTTTGCAAAGAAAGTTTTAATTAAATAGAAGTTATGTGCCTGACCCAAGGAAGGTTTTATGGTAAATCCGTTTGAGCTTCTAATTCGAATAATCTTTTCAAGCTGCACACGGAATCAGATTTTTAGGTTAAAAAAAAGAGCACAAAACGTATTAGTAATTTGAACACGATTAAATATATTTGTTTTATATTTATATTTTTCATGACTAAACTTTTACTAATCGTCAAATGATTTAAACTACAAGTTAATTCAATTACCTTTTTACATAGTATATATATATATATATATATACTTAGAACTAATATACTAATATTGGGGGAGCCAGCTGGTCTAGTTGTACACCGAGTGACTTCAAGGTCACTCTGAGGTCTCGGATTCAAATCCCACCAAATTACCAAAGTTTAATCTAAGTGATAATACCGCAACCTCTAGGTCTAGCCTGAAGTAATGTGAAAAACAATCCCGGGCTCGTGTCTAGCACCCTAGAGGGAAAACATACCAAAATTACTAACGAGATAAAATATATATACCTGCAATACAAGTATCAATAACTAATATACTATACCCGATTCATCCACTACAACAGGTTTCTAAAACCACGATGTCTTAAGTATGAATGTTAAGCATATCTCATTCAACTCTCAACACCACAAGAGTACAATCAATTAGCAACTAATTGATGAAGATTGTTGACGCCTACTCTAGATAAACTTGTCTTGATTATTAATCTCCAACAGCTCAGAAACTGCAAGTACCATTAGGAGCCACTAACCTTCTGTACATATGTGATAATGTATACTCTTTCTATACAAAAAAAATCGTAATATGTTATTTTTTCTAAACCAGTTTATATGAAGCTAAAATTATCAATTTATAATTTTGGCATTGTTCTTAAGTCACTAAAGAACTATTTTACTAATGCTTAGGCTTGTGTATATCCCAATTGATTTTATAATCTTACACTAAACTTTAAAAAATATATAGAAAATGCACTAAATAATATGTTATAAAACACATCTTTGCAATATTATTATTTTTGGTTCACAACCTTAGGTTTTCATAACGATATAAGTTGTATATAATGAAACACAATTCTTCCTCCAATAAGTGTTCAAGCTTTTGCAAAAAGGGAGGAGTTTAAAGAAGTCAGATTTACTGCCACTTCATAAATCCTTGTACTCCGAAACAGAACAAGTCTTGCTTGTGGTTGATAAATAATTCATTGGTAATTCTCTGTTAAATAGTTTTTGTGTGTTTAAATTTGTCAACTATCAGATTTGTTAGGTAAGATACTAAAATTTACCTTACTCTATACTTATACCCAAGCTTCAGTTGGTTTCTCAAGTAATAGCCATAACTATAACATAGCTCTTCTAAATTATTTTTTTTACCTCTTTTCTAGGTCCTTAACCTATCTATACAGGGTGATTGATATAAGTGTGCCAGCCGTTTTATTCGAAAACCATAAGACATATCAAAAAAAGTTAAATGGTAAGTGCCTTGGACTTTTTATTTAAAAAATTGTAGTAAAGTCGAAAAAATTATTTTAGCCGCTATTTTTCCAATATGGCCACCAACTTTGATTTTTCATATGGAACAACCTGTATTCTATGGTGAATTCTGGAAGAAAATGTAATTTTAAGACGATTTTATTATTTTTTATAAACCTAACCGTTTCAAAGATAATAATGGTTTAAGTTGTGCAATTTTGACTACTTGACTACAATTTTTTTAATAAAAAATCCAAAGCACTTACCATTTAATTTTTTTTTATATCTCTTATAGTTTTCGAATAAAACGGCTGGCACACTTATATCAATCACCTTGTATAGTAGGTCAATAATAACATGTTAAGTATTTTATGTATTCGCAGGCTCAATATATTTAGCCCAAAATAACATGAAAATAAATCAGCACCAGCGGCAGGCAACAGCTGATTAAAACTTTGAAGCGCTTGTAACTGAGCACGGTCAATTTACTTTTTAATAGCTTTTACAAATAGTTTATAGGATCTTACCTTTCAGTCAAGCAACTTGGCGTATAATCATATTTTTCTACTGTGGTAATTTTTTTTCTTAAATGTTTCTTAATACAATTGATAAAACCTTGTTTGGAGAAGTTATCTTACAGACATATTTTATTATATTCAGTTATACAGAATAAAATATAATGAAGTTAGGGCACTAGCAATTTGGGTTTGGTTTATAAATTATAATTATTTAAACAAAAGTTTAAAGATATTATTAGGGTGGCGTCGTCCTGTAATCCAGCTACTAGGAGGTCACGAATTGTGGATATTTATAGGCATGCACTGTGGATGCGATGCTCCCTGGTGTGGATTAACGTCCGCACTAGTGAGTACTACGACTATCAGCAGTAATCCTGATAATTAGACCAATTCGTTAATAACAAGGAAAATGTAGTTCGGATTCCACAATAAACTGTAGGTCCCTTAGTTGCCATTAGCTGTATGGGCTATTAATTAACAGCTGTGTCTAAGGAATATGTCGGCCTTAGTCACTAACAAGACGACAAGTTCGCGCCACTCATCCTACACTCATCCTTCACTCATAATATTTGGGTTAAAATACGCACATAGTGGCGTCCCCATCTTAAATAATTAATTGTTTGATTGATTGATTGATTGACTCTGAGGGTTCCACCCAACGGCTGGTTACCACGTAGGCTGCCACCGAAATATGGTCCTACAAAAAAATAACCTCTTGGCATTATTATAGTTTTTATCGATTTGAAATAAACAGTAAAATATTCACAAAGATCCTCATATCCTAGATGAACTGAAACTTCGTAATTGGTTCTTTAAGTATTTACAAAATCATCTTGAAACCCGCTAAATTAGTCTCTTTTACATGTGGAGCTACATGTGATTTTAGATTCTAAATAATCGTTAAATATTAATTTATCCTCATCCATTGCAAGCTCTGATATGTTAGGAGCACAAAAAGCACACAATCATTAGAAACAAATTAGTTTTAAAGTGTTGAGGGCTTGTACCGTAGAGGCATGTTTAAAAACATCAGCATGTTTAGCCTCCATCTCTAATTGGCCGGGTATAACCCTCTTAATTTTTAAACATGTACAGCTATTTATTCTTGATAATTCTTTTATTGACTAAACCCAAGGGGATTACGATTAAATAATAAAGAGTCTTAACTATTACTTTATTAAATAAACCTTTTATAACTTTAATTTTAACAACATAAGTAAATCTATCCCTCCAGTTATTTATGCTTTTCAGATATTTTCAACAGGATTAGTTTTCAGTCAAATGGTATTCCAGATGTTTCCTAAATACAAGTAAAAACCTTTTTTGGGTCGGTACCATTAGACAAAAAATAAAAATGGTAAAGAAATTAAAAATAGACCGCTTATTTTATTAATAATAAAATAAGCCTTATTATTAGACTACTAAATTTAGTAGTTAGTTTTTAACCACACAAATTTAACATTCACCCAAAGCAACGCAAACAAATATCACTACCTAAAAACCATGTGTCATTTGGTTTCTTAATGTTGTTGTTCTTAATGTTTCTTAAGTTAATAGATTGTAAATAACTCGTTCCCTTCGTTAATGATGACGTTTTTGCCAGGCGTATGAATAATATCATTAAAGTAATATGTTTGGTAGACTTGTATACTTATATTTTACAATAACCAATTAACAGTGTAACATTTACGCGAAATTCAATTCTACATATTCTAGTAAAAGATTTTACACACACACATGTCTACAAGAGAAAAGCTACTCCATGTGTAAACTACGACACTTCCCTTTGGGATTTCTCACAAGCGTTTGCGCGTCTCAAACACATTTCAAACATATTCTCAACACCTGCTTTTGTGTGTGCAAGCCTCTTGTTAGCTTTGTATGATGGATTTGGAGAAATCTCCTTTCCTGTCTGTTCCTTGTATATTTAGAAGATTATAGAATATATAATATATAATAGAATAATATAAGAATATATAGAAACGTACGTTTCAGAAATGTTTAAGTTCACCAACAATCGATAACAATATTAATAAACACATCTTCATTTTGCTTGGAATTCTTTCTTTTTGTTTGGTATTAATAGTTATTTGTGCACCTAGTGAGCAAAGGGAGCAATTGACTCACTCGAGAGAAATACTTACTAGATCTGATTTCTAGATACTGATGGAATGGTTTGTCGTGCCACTATTTCGTGCATTCACGTTGCAAATCCGGAGCGAGTGAGACAAAGTAATTACAGTGAGACAATGTTAACATTGTCTCACTGGATGAAAGAATTGGCCACTATGCTTTCTCAAATCAGTGAGAGAACATGTACATTGTTAGATAACTGTGGGAAAATGTATTTTTTTACTTTCAATTATTCTAAAAACGATTATTTAATGACCCAAAACGCACTTTTAATAGTATAATACATCACTAGGGTGTAAAATGATTCTTTCTACCCGAGTACAACATTACAAAGTAACTGGAATAATAGAATGGTTTTGGTTGATTTGTAAGTTAAATGGTAAATGTTTAGTACCACAATTGACATTCCAAAACAAATTATAATCTGTACGAATTGAATTCATAAGCAATTATAAACATGTACAGCCTGAACAGAAAGTTTTAATTAAATGAAAGTTAAGTGCCCGAGCCACAGAAAGTTTAACGGCGAAATCGTTTGAGCTTTTAATTCAATTAATCTTTTCAAGCTGCATCCGGACTCAGCTTTTCAAGTTAAGAGAAGAAATCTGAATTTATCTTTATTTTAAATATAATTAAATATTCAGACTTGCTTTTACAAAAATACTTATAGCTCAACTTCAAATAATTGGCACCACTAATCTTTATGGGGAGTTTTGATTTATTTTTAAAAAAATTTTCCTGTAAAATTATTATTGACTTATTCATACTTTTTAAATAAAATGAACAGCCAAACAGTCGATATTCGTAGGTTTGGAGTTTGGTCATAGACCTTGCTTAATTCTTAGCTTTAGTTTACCAATTAACTTCCCAAAATAGAGGAAACAGGAGCTTGAAATACTCATGAGTTAATAACAACTCACAAAAATACCTCTACTCTGTTAGTGTTAGATACGTACCTGGCATTTTTTCATGATTCTTAGTATTAATATATAAAATAAGCCCTTACCGCTCCCGTATATAGTTTCTGGCATCGCAGTATTTTATTACCGAGACCACATACCAGTAAGGGTCGAGCTTCTTGGCGCATAGAATACCCTTGCTGTGACGAACAGGTCCAATTGTCCTCACAGTCATTATCACGATGTCCGTGGCCACCATACCATTCTTACATGCGGTTGAGCATCCAGGTGTGGCGCATTTCCCAACGCGGGTAGAGGAAGAAAGTGTGTTCCTCGTCATCGGGAGTTTCCGGGCAGTAGACGCAATCGGGTTACAGGGCCTTGCTCAATTCCCACCCTGAACGGGTAGGCCTACGACTGGGTACGACCAAAAACACCCGTGGCCTGTTAAAAACTGGGTGAAGCAATAATCCGCCTTCCCTTATCTACGATTAACCAAATATTATATTTACTGAGTCGTCTGGTCCAGCTTCCCCGGGTCTCCTTGTCTTAACTCTGCTGCTGCTACAGCTGGTTAGTGTGGGAGCGCTTCTTTGTTCTGTTTGCTCCTTCTCTCACCGCTGATGAGTTGCCTTCGTCTTCTTCGCCATAGGTTATACGGGGATTTCTCCAACGACCACCAGGACGGCTGGTTCAGACACTGTTTGGTAGGCTGATGCCAAAATCTCTTACTACCCTGAGTTCTGTCTGACACTGCTCACGGTCGAACCACATTCTGTTTAACTCCTTTGTAAGCGTATCTGCCCACACTTCATTTTATATTTAACTCCCATATGAGTATGGACTGTACCCTTAACATCAGCAGCCTGGACCAAGGACACACAAGCCATAAATGAGGGGACTAAGGGAAACCACCTCAGCCGTCGATTAATGTTATGAAATTTAAGTTAGTCTGGTTATTATAGTCAAGCAAAATAAGTAGTTATAATTTGATAAAGCTATGCATATTTACCTTTATGAGATTCCATCAACTACATTTGTTGCTCACATTTGTTTCAGAATTAGCTGTAATACAGTAGTACCTATACATATAATTATGAAAAGCAAACCATAAACGGTGTAGTTTGAACATCTTCATTCCATGTAAGTTATTAAAGCGTTGTGAAAACTTTCTAATCAGTGAGTTGCGTTCAAAAGTTTTAAATAGTCATAACAAGTTTAAAATTTTGAAACTTAAAATACCTTACTTGTTTAATATCTCTTCGACGTTACTACGAAAAGGTCAACTTGGGTTATTTATTTCTATAGAATAATTTCAAAGAAGGGTTTCCAAAAATAGGTAAAGTAACACAAAGTGGTTATTTTATGTTCATACTAAATTTCTGCTAAATAATTAACCAAGAAAATGATTCTAAAATAATCCGAAAAAAACTGTTTGTATACAAAAAATAAATTATGCTTAACTGCTCAAAATACACTTAGTGTTGAACAGCTAAACTCCTAAAATAATTATAACTACACAGTTAAATATTTGGAAATCGCATAAAACAGAGCAACGCTCAACAACAAGGCAAGTTTAATTAAAAGTAACTCAAGTGCCGAGACCTCAGAAGTCCGAATGGTAAAATCGTTTAAGAGTTTATTTTGATAAAGCGTTCCATTCCATTGCACTTAAAAAATAAGATTTACTGCATAATCAACAGATTTTTTCTGCATTTTTCCTCACCATGATGCCACGCAGTTTACTAAAAATTGTTATAAAATGTCCCCTCACTTTGTTACTAGACAAGTCAACCAATAATTCGTACTATTTCGATTAGGCCTACACCTACAGATAGTTTCAACTTCGTTGGGTCATATACTGAACACCTTTGTAAAGTAAGAATGAAAACTGAAATGCTACAAACAAAATGATTTACATCTTATTTATTTGTTTTAATCGACTCATTAAAATTTTATTTGGATATGTGGTTGACTTTTAATATTATACCTTTATGACAACAATAATGTTGTACAGTAATGTAACCCTTTTCTATAACTCAAACCAAACCTTAATTGAACAAATTGGTAAAATAAAAATAAAAACTATGGTTAAATTTTTGTCTGCCGAGCTCAATCCCGGTTGACCTCGTTTTTGAACATGAAACTGCTTTATGGACGCTTCACTGGCCTAATATACTTGGGCTTTGATCACTAGGCCGTACCATGGACAGAGGTTTAGAGATTATATGGGATTATGGAACCAACACGACATCCAGGAAAACCATACCTATTAATATTAGTATGTGACATTTGAAAGATTTACTAGTATATCTTTATTAAAGTGCATCTTATATTATATTTGTTGCTCCTGAAAAGTGTTAAGATCATCTTTTGGGGTCAAGACTTTTTTAACATTAAGGTTCTAAAGAGGACTAATAAACACAACCTCAGAAAATGATAGGAACTGGATAACAGTTCTCAAGGAAGTGGTGACCCTCATGCAAAACATGTTAGATCTCAACATGATCAATTTATATAGTTATATTAATATGACTTTGCCGTCTAGAACTAAATCTTGTTAAAGTAAAATAAAATTATATGGATAATGAGTACATTGAAAATTATAATTTTGGTACAAAAATCAAAAAACCAATGACATTCTTTACATTTAAATGCATAAGCAATTATATTCATTTTTTAGCTAGTAAGGAAAGTTGTTATTAAATAGATATTAAGTGCTCAGGCCACAGAAACTTTTACAATGATGAATAATTTTATATTCAAATTCAATTATTTTTTCAACTGCATCTTGGAGTCAAATATTTTAGTCAAAAAGTAAACACAAAGTTCTTTATTCAAACATGAGTAAACATTTATGTGTGTTTATTATTTATATTTTATTATGAAACTTTAACAAACCGTACTCTACTTATTTATTTATATAAAAATTTGTTTTATTACTGTTCCGTAGATATATACAGTTGGACTGGTATACATCTCTGCCATGCAACTTAATTTTAATTAACATTATTTATAACATTCATGACAATAAAGAGGAACTCGATTGGTTATGTTGATATACTTTATAGCCAACCTGCTAGAATTCTTGTGTGTCTAGTTCCATTAAGCAATAGACTATTAACTACTTTTGATGCCTTTTAACATCATATAAACTTTGAAATGAGATAATTACAACCACACCTAAATAGTTAGTGAATAACATATAATATTTAATGCATCCACTAAAAAACAATTCTTGATTGGATCATAACCACGATATATTAAGTAAAGTAAGTATAGCATATTTCACTCAACTCTCAACACACTAAGACTAATCAATTACCTACTAATTGATGAAGATTGTTGACGCCTGCTCTAGATAAACTTGTCAAGGATATTAATCTCAGAAACTACAAGTAGACCTCTTAAAGCAAAAGTAACCTTCTGTTATTCAGTGACACTTCATACTGAATTTATACAATAAATCACCATATTTATGTAAATTAAATGCAATTTACATGATTTTAAAACATCAATTAAGGGAATGGTTTAGCCACATAAATCATCAGTTATTGTCTATTAGCAAATAACTTTGCTTGACTGTTCCTAGCCATGTTGTCCCATGATGAGATTGTTAACATTTCATAACTCCCAAATATAAATATACCTTTTACACGTGGAACTTTTACTTTAGATGAAATCAAATAGTATATGTTTTACATCATTCAGTATAAAGTGTAGTATAATAATTTTAATTATAGCTGATGTAAAATCAATAGAATTACCAGAAGTTAACACCTTAAAAATCCTTTAAAATGAAAAAGTATAATCTCAGTATGAAGTGGATAAAACAAGTAATTGTAATATTAAACACAATTGACTTATAAATTACTCCTATATTTTGGATACTTCAATTTACCAGTGTTTTCATGTAGTCATTAGTAAACAAATCTTGTGCACCATCAGAATTGCAAAGTAAAAGTGGAGCGGACTATAGCTTAGTATTCAGAAGCCATCAGAACGGAGCTCGTAGAGTATTAGGTATGATCCATCTTCTGATTGACCTATCACTGAAGTCCAGCCAAAAGCCTTCATGGAAGCCACTAATTAAGGAATGTTCTGTCAGAATCAATAGTTAATTGATCATTTCCATACAAAACTATGATATATTTTTCATTCATAACTGTATGAGTTGATCAAATGGTTTTTCATTTGAATAAATTACGTAAATGAACAAAGATAAACAATAGAGAAAATTAAATATACATAAATGTTAAATTTATTGTATAGATAATAAACCATAACTAAACTAACACATCCATTCGTGACAAAAACTTATTCATTGACTACACAAAAAAGCAATAGCAGTACCGACTTTCAATAACTTGTCTATCAACTTATTCCGTCCCTCTATAAAACCCCTAACCTGGTTATCGGACACATGTTTTATGACGACATCCACTGGACGTAATACACTTTGACTTTGATCGTTGGTCTGCACTATGTGTAGTGATCAAACGTTACTATGGGATTAGTTATAGAGCAGAGGCCTTTGATGTTGATAGAGTTACCGAGCTATATTTTTTTAAACGGGGCTAATACATTTTAAAATGTGTTTAGCAAGACATCCTGGCGATTGAAGTTTCCTGCGTTAATTTATCATTTGTTTACATCATTTATCTACATCAAACGAGATTTAGGAGAATTTGTTTCTCGTGAAAAATTAAAAACTTCTCCAAAACCATTGAATTCAAGTAATTTTACTTACTCACAGGTAACTATCTCATTTTAGAAGTAGTTACTTTCAATTGTAAACGTCTGAACTATTATCAGCTGCAGTCTATTAAAGCATATATGTAAATTTACGTTCAATGGTGAATCCTTGATACATTATTTATCAACTACAGATCATTATTCTGTTTCGGAATCTACAGATTTATGAAGTGGTAGTAGATTGGTTTTCTTTCAAACTCCTCCCTTTTTCTAAATTTTTTATAATTAACCGTTCTGAAAATGTCTATTATTGTTTTTAGAATAAATTTTATTTGCAAAAGCTCTACTTTGAACCAGAAACAACATTATAAAAATTACTATTTTTAAATACATGCTTAATTCTAATATTTAGATATCCTTAGTATATTAACGCTTTATACAATGAAACTAAAAATATTATGTATTATTCAAATTAATCGATGAGACTTATTATCTTACCATTCAAATACGATTTCTAAGAGATTTAATTAACCTTTCCTTTTACTTAGCTGAAATAATTTCAATGTTCAAATAATAATAATAATAGTAGTTAGTATTTTCTCAAGAATGGAAAAGAGTTAATATTTCAAATGAAATTAAAAATGCAATAAACCCAAAAATAAAAATATTGGAAAGGGAGATTCGAAACAACAAGTTCCTGGTGTACTATTATACAGTAATAATATTTTTTTTAGAGTTTAGCGTCCTCTTAACCTTGCATTTGCCCGTCCACATAGACTACAGATTTGTGCATGGAACGTAAAGCAAGGAGAAAGCGTATAGCAAAGCAAGGAGTGAGCCGGTACAGTACGAAGGTGAACTGTACTGATCAAATGTTTGCGGCAGTGACCAGGATCCGAACCCCCGACACTACTGCCTTGGGTCCGAAGTCCGCGATGCTACCAACTGAGCCACCGACTCATTTAATTCATCATTTAATTGTTGCTAAGGCCCAGTGCTCTAAATATTGATCGTCGATTTAATATTGATAATTTATAGTGTATTTACTATATGAAGGTGACTTAAAATTCATAAAAGTGCAGTTTCCGATGTTCCAGAATCATGGAAGTTTCCTGATGGTACTTGCAGGCTCCGAGATGTCAGAGATTAATATCCAAGACAAGTTTATCTAGAGTAGACATCAACAATCTTCATTAATTAGTTTCTAATTGATTGCTCTGGTGGCGTTGTGAGTTGAGTGAAAGACGCTTAATATTGCTACTAGAGAAATTCCATTTGTAAATCAATCAAGTGTCTAGCGTTAATAAAGGAAGAAAAAATACAATAATGATAGTTGCACATACATTCTCATCCTCTGCAGGTTTGCTGGGGTGTGGGTATTTCGTGATCACGGTAATCAAAAAACTCTATTAAAACGATACATTGCAATACTATTTAAAATAACTCTCCTGTTAGTCATGTCAAATAAAGACGAAACAAGAAATGTTTGAGTTTCTAAGTTTTAACTCGAAAATATGATTGACTCGTTGTAACTCATTAAAACTTTTGAACGCTAGTCAGTTATCAGGGAAAGTCTTTACAAAGCTTTTAGTGGTTCAATGTAATGAAGATGCCTTAACTACACTTAAAAATAATTAATTTCAGAATAACATTATTTAATGTGTTTAAGTAATTTTTTGTGCTAGGGTGCTAGGCATGAGCACGTTATTGTTTTTCACGTTACTTCAAGCTAGACCTAGAGGGTTGTAGCATTATCACTCAAATAACATCCATTGAGAATTTGGCGGTATTTGAACCCGGGGCCTCAGGAACCGAAGTCCCGCGCTCTAACCACTAGACCAGCTCGCTCCCCAAACATCTTTAAGTAATAAATAAAATGTTATTGTAAAATAATGCAGAAATTATTTCAGAAGGAGCTCTTTCCTGATCTTAAAAAGATATTAACTGGACTCAAGAATAGTTTCTTCATAAGATAGCTATCTTTGAATGGATACGACGTGTGTACAATATTTTTCGTCATATTATTCTAAAATTATATAATAGGTTTTAAAGAGTAAATATGCATTTTTATTCTAGTTTGTGTGCATATATACGTGGCATTATTACGTGTTTTGGAATCGGTACAAACACTAGTCCTGTTCCTATCTAAGGTAGTGTATTTGAAATATAACATAGGCATTTTAATTGCTTTTGATAGCATAATTAATTTATAACACACAGACTGTTATATGCTATACTTAAAAGGTAATTTTGATATTATAATGTTGTTATGTTGCCACCCTGCGAGGTGAATCAGGGTGGGAGGTTCTTCTTGAAAGGGCCTCTCTCTTATAATGGCGATACTGGAATAAAGATGGTGTTTCCTCCACTTGGGATTTATTTTAAATTATAAGCCCATATAAAACATGGCGCAGTCTTTCGTTTAAAATGATAAGTGGAGTGTTAAAAGTAAATGTTTGTAATAAGGCCAGAAGCAAAACATAATAAATAATAGAAGTATTAATAATAGAAGAAAGTGATAACTAGGCTCATGGAGAAGAGAGACCTAGGCCTATGGCCAGTAAGCCTAAAAACTTAAGACCTAAAGTGAAGTCATGAACTGTAAGTATGTATCATTTAAAATATTTCCACAAATAAGATGGATCGGTCTAGAATCCCACAACCACTTTTGGTTGATGGAAATTTGAGTGATAACTTTAGAAGGTTTAAACAGGCTTTCAACATTTATCATGTCGCTACAGGACTTAATAAGAAAGAAAAAGATGTTCAAGCAGCTTCTCTGCTCAACATCATGGGTGAGGATACGATTGAATTATTTAATACTTTCAATCTATCTGGTGAAGAGGCAAAAGATCCCGATAAAGTTTTCCAAGCCTTCGAAGCACATATGGACCCTAAGAAAAACTTGGTAGTGGAGAGATTTAGATTTAACAATAGAGTTCAAGATAGTCATGAACCGTTTGACAATTTTCTAACAGACCTAAGAAAACTCCTTAAGAGTTGTGAGTTTAAAGAACAATCTCAAAGTTTATTAAGAGATAGAATTGTGTTGGGAGTGGCGGACAAATCTTTGCAAGAAAGACTCCTGCGCGTGGCAGATCTTCCGTTAGATGAAACAATAAAATTGTGTAGGGCAGCCGAATTAGGCAAACAACAAATTGAAACATTAAGTTCAGATACCGGTAGTAAAACTAGTGTCGACTCAGTGCGGTCATATGGTAGGCCTAAGTTTGGTAATGATGGTACCGGTAAGAAGTTTAACAAGCCTAACTCATATAGGCCTAACAGACAATCAGGTTCATCAAGCTCAAGTTTTGATAAGCCTATGCAAGGGGCTCAAAGAACTGAATTTAGATCTAAATTAACACCGACAAAGGAAAATTACTTATGTAAGAAGTGTAATAAAATGCACGGAGTAGCTAATTGTCCGGCCTATGGACATAATTGTTATATTTGTAACAAATTAAATCATTTTGCATCCGGCTGTAAATTAAGATTCAAAGCAGCTAAAGGGTTAGCTGAACATGTAGACCAAAGTACTGGTGAGACGAGACGAGACAACGGTGAGTTAATATTAGATAGCCTAACTTCATTGTCGACAGCGAAAACCGTCAATGGACCTAAAGGTGAGTGGCTACATCCGTTGCTGGTAGAATATGTAAAACTTAACTTTAAAGTGGACACAGGTACGGCTATTAATGTAATCCCATACAACATTTTTAAAAAACTAAATAATCAATTTAGGTTAGAGACAACTAAAATTGTACTTGAAGCATATGGTGGTCAAAAGTTAACGCCTGAGGGTATTGTTCATTTGCATTGTAAAAATGTTGTAAATAGTAACGATGATATAGGTTATGTTTTTCCTTTTGCTGTTTTAAAAGTAAACAATTTGAATGACAAGCTCAGACCAATTTTAGGCTTAGAAAGTTGTATTCAATTAGTCCTAGTTACAGAGGTTAATTTGGTGAAATCAATTGATTGTAAAATGTCAGAGAAAGAATTGTTTTTAAAGAAACATGATCATCTTTTTAAGGGTATAGGTAAATGTAACGTACAATGTTCTTTTGATGTTGATGAAAACATAACACCAGTGGTAAAACCACCAAGAAGGGTACCTTACGCCTTAATGAGTAAACTAAAGTCGAAACTTAATGAGTTAGAAGGTGATGGAATAATTTCTAAAGTAAATAAACCTGAAAACTGGGTAAGTAACTTGGTAGTAATCGAGAAAGCAAATGGTTCACTAAGATTATGTCTAGATTCAGATCTTAACAAGGCTATAAGGCGTGAGCATTTTTTTATTCCCTCATACAATGAGATTGTTGCAAAGTTAGCTTGTAAGAAATTGTTCACTGTAATAGACATGAAAGAAAGTTTTTACCACTTAAGCCTAGATGAAAAATCAAGTAATTACTGTACATTCAACACTGTGTTTGGATTGTATAAATTCAATCGTTTGCCTTTTGGTTTAAGTAATTCAGCTGAAATATTTCAAAAGGTAAATGAGGAAAACTTTAAAGACATCCCAAATGTAATAATTTACATAGATGATCTGTTGATTGCAGAAGAAAATGAGTACGAGCATGATAAAACTTTGAACTTAATTGTGGAAAGGGCTACAAAATTGAATTTAAAATTCAACAAAGATAAGTTGCAATTTAAAGTAAAAGAAGTCAAGTTTTTTGGACATTGTTTCTCAGAACAAGGTATTAGAATAGATGATGAAAGAGTTAAAGCGTTGCAAGCGCTAGAGACACCTAAGGATAAAAAAGAGTTACAGCGATTAATGGGTTTGTTTAATTACTTAAGATCATTTATTCCTAACATGTCAGAAAAAACTTTTTGTCTAAGAGAATTGCTTAAAAAGAATGTGATATTTCAATGGTTGCCAGTCCATCAGAGTGTTTTGGATGAGTTAAAGAAATTAATCGCTGAAGCTCCCGTGCTTGCAAATTTTGATGATAAAAAAGAGTTAACTATCCAGTGTGACAGTTCAAAAAATGGTACAGGGTGTTGTCTTATGGTAGGTCATCAGCCTATGGCTTTTGCAAGTAGAAGTTTAACAGAAACTGAAAGTAATTTTTCGCAGGTCGAAAAAGAAATGTTAGCGATTGTACATGCTGTTCAGAAGTTCCATTTTTACATTTACGGTAGACCAATTAAAATACTAACAGATTGTAAGCCTTTGGTAGGTTTGATGAGTAAAAATGTTATTAATGTGTCTTCACCAAGGTTGCAAAGAATGAAAGTTAAGTTGATGAAATATGATATTAGGCTTGAGTATTTGCAAGGTAAAAAGATGTTTGTAGCTGACTTGCTAAGTAGGTCATACAACAAGGAGAGTGTAGAAACAGATGAAAGCTGGGATAAGCTCAGCAATGATATTGTTCATTGTATAGGTTTAGCTAAGAATGTATCCATGTCAGACAGAATGAAAAATGAAATCAGGCAGACTACTGAAACAGATGAATGTTTATCGGTATTAGCTGGTTATGTAAAAAATGGTTGGCCTAAAGTTAAAAAACAGGTAAAAGATGTTGTAAAATTGTTCTTTAATATGCAAGCAGATATATCTATTGATAAAGGTTTGTTGTTCTTAAATGACAGAGTAATAATTCCTGTGAGTTTGCGTAAAAATATTCTAGCGAAACTTCATGAAAGTCACTTTGGTATTGACAAAACCAAAGCTAGGGCTCGTCAGGTTGTGTATTGGCCTGGTATCACTAGGGACATTGAGAACATGATTTTAAAATGTTCAGTGTGTGAAAAATATAGATCTAAAAATGTAAAAGAACCGATGATTCCTCATGAAATACCATCTTTGCCTTTTGCTAAAGTTTCTTGTGATTTGTTAGATTTTGGAGGTAGTAGCTATTTAGTATTAATGGATTACCTTTCTAAATGGATCGAGTTAGTAAAACTTAGTAGTAAAACTGCAAGTGAAGTTATAGATAAGTTGAAAGTAATATTTTCTACTCATGGTATACCTAAACAAGTTGTGTCAGACAATATGACATTTAATTCTTTTGAATTTGAAAGTTTTCCAAAGAGTGGAATTTCGAGTTTGTCTTTTCAAGTCCGTTGTATCCAAAGTCAAACGGACAAGCCGAGAGGGCAGTGCAGATCTGTAAGAACATGCTTAAAAAATGTAAAGATAGTGGTAAAGATGTAAATATTGCATTGTTAGAGTATAGGAACATGCCTATCTATAACTTAAATGTAAGTCCTGCTCAGATCTTGTTTTCTAGGATAACTAGAACTAAGCTCCCGATTTCTGATAAACTGCTGGTGCCTAAGGTTGAAACTAATGTGCAACAAAGGTTGTTAGACGTGCAGAACAAAACAAAGCAATACTATGACGTAGGTTATAAGGAAAGAGAACCATTTCATGATAATGAAAGAATTGTAATTAGATATAGTAGTAACAAGTATTTAATACGTTCTTTTCAGATGTAACAAAACATTCCGATTACAGAGCTACAAGCAACACCACTTCTAGACAAAACATTAAACATAACTCATTTTTCCTATTTCCACCAATAGAACCAGAAATAAAACAAATAATTAATCAATTAAAGAATAAGATAAGCTCAGGAGCTGATGAAATACCCCCAATGATACTAAGAGAATTTTCAGATTTCATTGTGAGTCCACTAACAAATCTTGTAAATCACTCATTTCTTCATGGACGATTCCCCAACGCGCTAAAACTTGCTGTTATAAGGCCAATCCACAAAAGGGGAGAGCACACAAAATGTGACAATTATAGGCCCATATCTATGCTCTCAAGTTTATCTAAGATATATGAAAAGGCTGTTTTGGAGAGGCTTTGGGCTTTTGCCAAAAAGAACAATATAATTTTTAAAGATCAGCATGGATTTGTCAAAAGTAAAAGTACCACGAGTGCAATATTTTCTTTACTGAACCAAGTAGTGCAGGGCCTAGACACAAAGAAACACGCAATGGGTATTTTCTTCGATTTGAGTAAGGCTTTCGACATGGTCGACCATGACCTCTTACTAGCCAAATTGAATGATAGGGGAGTCCGAGGAGTTGCTTCTGAGTGGTTTTCGTCATTTTTAAAAGGCAGGAAACAATGTGTTGAAATACAATCCATAGATCACACCGGTTATCAAAGCAGATTTAAGTCTTCAGAAACCCCTGTAACGAGAGGTGTGCCCCAGGGATCCGTTCTTGGCCCTGTGCTATTCCTGCTCTTCATAAATGACCTCCCCTCATGTGTAGCTCAAGGTAAACTGTGCCCTTTTGCAGATGATACCTCCCTGACACTATCCAGTCCTTCCCTAGAGTCACTCGAGCAAATGGCATTCCTCGAGGCGAATACCTTGCTTCAGTGGTTTGATGATAACCTTCTAAAAACTAACACTGCGAAGACCCAGCTAATCAACTTTCGAATCTCAAACAGGTCCAACAAAGATCCGAATCTGTCTCTTCTTCTCGATGAAACCATTATACATCCCGTACAGTCTGTAAAATTCTTAGGCATTCATTTAGATGAATGTTTAAATTTCAAAACTCATGTTGATTACGTAATAAAACGTGCAAGCACAGGCATCTTTGTACTTCGAACATTGGCCACAACAGCCTCGACGGAAGTTCTTCTTTCTGTGTACTATGGCTTAATATTCCCTTATCTAGTTTATGCTCTACCTGTTTGGGGATCTGAAAATAAACGAACCTCCTTCCTTTTTAAAATGCAAAAAAAGCCATTCGTGTCATATTTTCACTTTTCAAAAGACGATCTTGTAAGGAATCATTTAGGTCAGCTGCTATTTTGACTCTTCCCTCACTATACATCCTTGAAACCCTTTCCTTTGTAAAAAAACACCAGTCAATATTTAACACCAGCACTAACTGCAGTACATACTCCTTACGCACATCTCACAACCTGAAAATCCCTGTCCATTCAACCTCATTTTTTAAAAAACATCTTTTGTATAATGGCATTAAACTGTTTAACCAACTTCCCCAACAGCTGAAGCTAGAGACTGATTTACTTAAATTCAGAAAACAACTGAAAAGCATATTAGTTGAAAAGGCTTGCTACAGCGTCCGCAATTTCTCAGCTGACATGTAGTCAGTCATTCCTGTTAGACTAAAGATTAAACAAGAATCAAATTGTTAGTCTTTGTACATATTATTTTGCCTACCTTGATAAGAATTGTTCAGTTTTTACTATTGTTTATTTTTGTGACTTTTCCAATACAATGTGTTTTTTGTTATTTTGGAATAAAGAACTTATGACTTATGACTTATGACAAAACTTGGGAACCTGCAATTGTAATTAAAAAACATGAGGCTCCAAGATCTTACTGGGTAAGAAATAATTCAGGTAATGTTGTTCGTAGAAACTCTGTGTTCATGAAAAAATCATATGTAAGTAGGCCTAGACCTAATTTTGATGAGTCCCCTGTAAAGTCAACACCTAATGCAAACAATAAAACTCAAAGTGGTAGTAGTAGAAGTCATAAGAGTAATACTAGTCAGGAAAAAAGTACTAGTGGTAACGGAATATGTAAAACTCCCAGTGTAAATGAGCAAGCAAAAAAGTATTCGACGCCTTTGTCGAGTAGGCCAATTCAAAACGATGTAAATGTAGATGATGATGATGATTTGCGTAGAAGTAGGTTTGGCAGGGTTGTAAAGCCAAGAAGAATTCTCGATTTGTAAATGGTAAATATTGTTAAAGCAATACCTATTTGAGATTTTGAGATAATGATTTATAAAGTAAGATTCTTAAATTTTTGAGATTTTGAGATAATGATTTATAAAGAAAGATTCTTACATTTTTGAAAAGTTTAAGTTTATGTTGTTTTAAAGGATTTCAATTTTGTTTTATAAAATTTCCAATTGTATTTTAGGTTAAGATTAATTTTGTTACAACATGTCTAAAAGAAGTAAAGTTTATTTTAAGAAATTTTTAAATCTTGAATTGATTAAAATTGTGTACTGTAGTACTTTTGAAGAGTTAGGTTAGGTTCAATTTTGTATAAGGATTAAAGGGATAATTTCAGAAGTTAATTTTTATGTTTAGTATCTTTGTTTATTGTATTGTATTAGTAAGATTCAATTTTATTCCAACTAAAAAGAATTATAGGCCACAAATGTCTTTTGAAATTGTATTTTGAATTAGTAAAACTCTAAAACTTTCAATTGTAATATGTAGGCTAGGTACAATTTATAACTAGGATAATTAAGAACCTTTTGTTTAATGCAGCATATAAATAATTTGTTAAATTTATAAAAATACTTTTAAAGAATTCACTAATCACATTTAAATGATGTAGGCCTATTTTTTTAATGTATTTAGGAGAAACTTTTCGTTAAATTATGCAGTATAATATGTTTTTGTTGGTTTGATTGTAACATGATTTTTCAAAGAATGAACATTCATTTAAAGGGGGAAGTGTTATATGCTATACTTAAAAGGTAATTTTGATATTATAATGTTGTTATGTTGCCACCCTGCGAGGTGAATCAGGGTGGGAGGTTCTTCTTGAAAGGGCCTCTCTCTTATAATGGCGATACTGGAATAAAGATGGTGATTCCTCCACTTGGGTTTTATTTTAAATTATAAGCCCATATAAAACACAGACAAATGTAATCTTGGTCCAGTTACTAGTTCGCTTGGAATCGAACAAGCGACCTTCAGATATAAAGGCAAGGACTATAAGCAATCGGCTACCCAATTATTCTAAAAATATTTTAAACGCAAACTAAAATGTTACCCCAAACCCCCCAACAAGCTCAAGTTAGCTTACAATACAGCTGTAATGTTATAACAATAATATATAGTAGTTTACGCGACGATTGCGTAAAGATAGTGTTAACGACACGAGTAGAGAATTTAGGGTACTAGCCTTGGCGAGTGCCTTAAAAACTTCTACGAGTGTCGTTAACACTATTTACGCGAGTTGCGTACACTACTTTACCTACAACGGTGTTTTAATTACTAAAAATCACTACTCATAACTTCTAAGAGAGGTTATGTTTTCGTTTATAACCTCTCATTGCCACTGACAGTGATGCAACGAAACATTGTATCAAACAACACTAATTGCACCAATCAACAATTATTGGTCTGAACAGCTGTTTAGTTGAATTTCGAATCATTACAATTTTGCTTCTCCTCTCTCAATCCTTGAACCTCATTGGTCCGTTACCCGTGTTGTTATGAGTAAAATGCTGTTATGAAAGTAAACAATGCTGTTATGAGATACTTTTCCAATCTAAGAACTGTATTGAAACAGCTATTTCAAAAAACGGTCGTAGGTAAAACAAATTTTGTTATCATAGTTACTGTAAAATTACTCAACAATTATTTGTTCAGTTTTTTATGTACAATCGAGCACAGTGTATTAAACACGAAGCAACATAAAGAATAACCAGCACAAGCGGCAGGCAACATCTTATTAAAACTTTAAAGCGCTTGTAACTGAGCACGGACAATTTACTTTTTAATAGCTTTTACAAATTGTTTATAGGATTTTACCTTTCAGTCAAGCAACTTGGCGTATTATTATTTTCTTCCACGCAGTTTGTACTTTTTTTATGTTCCATAATTCAATAGTTTCTTAAACTTTGTTGGTGGAGGTATTCTTTTTACCAAGAAAAAGTTCCTTTGATAAATGTTTAAGACACATTAGCACAGCACTTAAGGATAATATTTTTGGTATTTTGACAAGTTGTTTAAGTAATTAATGTTTAAACCCTGATTATATATTTGCGTTGTTATTTACGTTTTATTTAATTTAGATTAGGGTTTTAATAAAAACATAATATTAGATCAATTACAATGGTGTGTCTCAACAAAATTACGAAACAATCCATACAACATTTTTACTAACATTTTTTTACAGAAAATATTTACCTATCATATGTTTGTACACAAGAAATACAGCTCAGTGTTCTAGTTTGACATTTTACACACATAAGTACACAAGAGATAAACCATGTGTAAACAATGACACTTCTCTGTGAGATTTGTTCATAAACCTTTGTGTGTTTCTCACACACGTTTCACACATATTCGCAAAACCTGCCTTTGTGTGTGCAAGCCTCTTGTTAGCTTTGTGTGGTGGATTTGATTAAATCTCACAGCCTATTCCTTATATGTTTGGAGGTCTTTAAACGTGCAATTCAAAATGTAAGTTAGTTAATATTCGAATACAACGTCTCCCCATATAGTTTTAACTTGTTATACATTAAATTTATAACTATATAAATACTCGATGTATAAAATAAAGAGAGCCATGAAGTGCATATTGAACGATTTTTAAAATGTACCATTTTTCTTTTCTAAATTATTATGTTTTGTTACAGGTTAGATGATTGTCAATGCTTGTGAACTATACTGTAAGTAAACTATCTAAGAATTTAACATAGTTCTCCAAAATCTTTCCATTAAAATCCAAATAATGCTTAAACATTTTAACATTAAAATTTAAACTTTCACTTTCAATCTAATCAAACTGTATGTTTTTACAATGTTTAAGAAATACAGCCTGATTGTATTACCAGCCGAAGTAAAAGTACCAACACTTTCTTTTAAAATGTAAAAGGCAGATCACCTTCAGATGGCATGGATAATTTTTTAAATAATAGTTAAATATTCAAGATAAATACTATAACAAATAACCTTTATTTGACATAACTGACGTATTAATTTTCTTGAATGGCTGAATTTTTTTTTTACATTTACTCATTGGTAAATAACATTCATGCACCATCTGATTTGCAAAGTGAACGGGAAGCGGACTATAGCTTAATATTCGGAGGTCATCAGAACAGAGCTCGTAGAGTATTAGGTATGATCCATCTTCTGATTGACCAATCACTAGAGGCCAGCCTAAAGCCTTCATAGAAGCCCATAATTAAGGAATGGTTTCCGAAGCTATTGTTTAGTTAACAAACTCATTTCTTTACATGGTTTTAATAGTTTTTGGTGTCTTAGGAATTGAAATTGAAATACTTAGTTTGCTAGACTTTAAAAAAAAATATGGTAACTTCTTTTTTGAGCTATTCTGTAATTTTTTTTAGGAACTTTCCATTAAAGTGTCTGAAAGTTAAATAATAAATTAGGGACAAACGTCACTACTAAAATTATAAACTTTAACAAATTAACTAGCTAAGATTAAAGCTTAAGATTATATTCTTGTAAAACTTGGAGGATTTTTTAATTGACACAAATCGTAGAAGTATTTCAAGATTGATAATTTATACTTAATGCAACAATAGTTTTTATTGTAATCTGTGTTGATCAATAAACTTAGACATGTGGCACTTTCCGGTGTAATAATTATTTGAGATTGATACAAATTTATAATAGTAAAAGAAATACATAAAATAATGTAATATGTAATTTAGTTAATACTCATCCCAAATGTTGCTAATATGACTTTTAGAAGTTTAAATAAATATCTCAACCACTCTATCACTTATCGATTCCTAAAATTCCTTATTATCCCTAATGCATTCAATTTCACCCAAAGTACTCTATAAAGTAATGTTTTAGCTGCAGTAACAACAACTCATGTAGAACAAGCACAGTTTATACCACTACAAACCAGGCTGCCACAATATATGTTGATAATTACTTCCACTAAAGTGTCGGAAACCTCTTTACCCGGTAATTTATTACCCTGAGCTGTGTTCAGGGAATAGTTAGTACACTGTTTATAAATGAGCATGTAATACACTAATGTAGTCAGTTCTAAAACCGTTGGTATAAAATATTTAGAATGTTAATGGTTATTGCTCCTTGAACATTTCATGTAATAGTTTTATTGCGAGAGGAATGCATACCCTAAACATGTTTTTGCGATATTTCGTTATATTTATAATAAGTTATAGTGCTATTGAGTTGAAATAAACAAATTTTAAACATTTAAAGTATCCCTGACCAGTTGTATAAGACTGAAGAACAGAAACAGATCCAAAATGTATACTTTCTCGTGAGTTGTTTTACAGACAACACCTTTGCGTGGATTTTTACGATACTCCATGGTATTACTAGGTGTTTAAAAGTTTTTTTTTCTAAATTCTAATTTGTAAAGTAATTTTGCAAAAAAAATAACGGTAAAATCTTTTTTTTCAAAAACTATTTTAACATTGTTAAATAACTTTAGTTTGCAGTCTTTTTAACACTTAATGAAATTGTATAACCTCCAACGCTGTCAAAATTACGGTTTCTAAAGTTATAACAGCTCATGTATTTTACCCATAAGACATCAGAATTACTCCCACCTCTTACTCATTGTAAGTGTTGTTCTAATGATAATTGGAAAAAGTATATCCCCATCATGAAGCTACGTTGTTGCAAATGCTATTCGAGTTTTAAGCCTAAGATTAGACGCTTTAGCATTAGGTGGGGTATCTTAAAACTAGCAGACATTAATTTCAAGGGAAAGTTAATAAAAATACTGTTAATCACACTTGAAACCTTTATTTACTGTTATTGTTATGTTATTTATACTGTTAACTTACAAGCCGGTAAATGCATATACAAAATTTGATAGATTTTTATTGGACTTCAATCACTATCGAAGGCGAATGACAAGAATAGGTGTATCTTCTTAATTATACAGAAACCATTCCCTTCGCACCTACCTTGATACCTAACCTAAAAACATTTCAAGATTGGATTTTACTGGTGCATATACTGATTTGAAGAACCAGAAATAGATATTAAGGCAGATATATATTTGATATTGAAAGAAAAATAATCGTAAAATTACTATCAGAAAGGTCAAGCGTGTGACAAAGTGGTCCAAGCTAGCTCCCAATTGGATGACTTGTCTATCAACTTATTTCGTTCCTTTATAAAGCCTCTAACCAGGTTATCAAACACATTTTTTATGATGTCATCCACTGGACGTAATGCACTTTGACTTTGATCGTTGGTCTGCACTATTTGTAGTGATCAAACGCGACTATGGGATTAGTTATAGAGCAGAGGCCTTTGATGTTGATAGTTACCGAGCTATATTCTTTGTGGCCGGAATAATAAATTTGACCACCGATTTAACTGGTGAAGATTGAGATTTTCTGTAAAACTAATTATCGAATCAGTACATTCAACGAGATTTAGAAAACCAACTATTGAAATATGCGTGGTAGTGACTTATAATGCAGGCAATAATTAGATAAAATGTATATTTTTTAATCATACAAACTTATTAAATGGCTGTAACAATTTCTTATGGATATTTTTCAGTTTTATGTAATTAGATGCAATAGCTATGGCAATAATTTCAGATAAAAAAAAACTATCGTTGTAGTGTAGTTTTAAAAACAAATTTCTTCTCATTCTGAGTCGTTGAGTAATCGTCAATTCGTTCAGTCTTTTTCAGAAGAATTATTGTAAACTAAGAAGTAGTTAGATTAAAAACAATCCAATTATAAACAACATAACTATAAACTGCGTCATTTGAACATCTTCATTACTTAAAGTACTAAAAGCTTTGCAAAACTTTCCCTGATAACTGACTAGCGTTCTAAAGTTTAAATGAGTTATAACGAGTCAATCTTATTCGAAAGTTTAAATTTGGAAACTCGGGAGTCATTTCTTGTATCGTCTCTTTTTAACACAACTAATAAAATGTTAATGTTTTTTAAAGTTATTTTATGGTATTATTTTCAAAGAAGGTTTTAAAGATCAAGATATATAAGTATAGATATGTTTTTAAAATGAATTACATTCCATTCTTAACTCTGGTAACAGGAAATGGGCCTTATTGAACTTAGTACAAAAATATATAAAGATTGGAACATTACATTAATTTTTACTGTTTAATAGGTAAATTACTAAAATACACTGATTGCAGTAGTTACTGTTGTATATTTTGAAACTAACAGAGCAGCCTACAACGACGACAAAACAAATTTAATTAAACGTAATTCAAGCATCTCGACCTCAGAAATGTCAACGCTGGAATCGTTTGAGCCTTTAATTTAATTAAGCGTCCTTGGGTTTTAATTTTTTTTTTATTTTCTCTTCTTTATAAAATACAAGTACGATACTAAAAATAAATAACGTCTTCTCACTACATCAGTTATACTATTAAAATAAATATTTTTCATTCTTATTGCGACTTTACACACCCAATTTAGTTATATTTGATGATGTTTTATTGTATAAGCTTTGTTTAGGTTAAACAACAGTAAGGTAACGAGGTCATTATTTGCTTGGTTATAAGGTAATAAGGTAAGCAGAAAACTCTTACTCTGCCAACACTAATATATTTATAACATTCATTAAATTTAATTCACTAAATTTGATCAAAGTTATGTAAAAGTAAATGATAACTTTTAAAAAACTGCTCTATAAGTTCTATGAAGTCAATTATAGAGCTAAGCCACAAAAGGTTTTATACTAAACGTATCGCCCAATTATTGCTCTATTGTGTTAAAAGCCAGTTGACCTGTTTTGTACATGAAACGCTTTATATAGTCTTGGAATTTGCTCACTGTTCTGTACCATGTAGAATGTACCATGTAGACAGTCACAGTCAAATTTCATTAGTCATAAGTAACTACTTGCTCTATCTGAATTGCAAAGTACATTTGGAACGGATTATAGCTTAGTATTCAAAGGCCATCAGAACAGAACTAACAGAGTATTAGGTATAATCCATCTTCTGATTGACCTATCTCTGAATGCCTATAATTACTAGAGCCTTCACAGAGGCCATTAAGGATTTTTCCAACTGCAGTAGTAGTAAAACATTTTATTTTTTCCAATTCTATTAATTTTGCATTCATTTCTTTAAACTATTCTGAGTAACTGGACGTTTATTACAGCGTATATCTAAGGAATGTCTAAGCAAAATTTCCTTTTGAGCCTAACTGGTTTCTAAAGAAAGAAGAACCATTATACCCATTCAAATGTTCTAAGTTTAATGTGGCCAAATTGCCTAAACTATTCTGACGCCATCACAAATGTATTTTATCATAGAAAGGTTTCTTGACTAAAATTACTTTGTCCAAAGCGACCATTTATTCTAACGAGTTTTTCTAACCAGCATGATCGGATTATGGGAACGGGGGTTTATTGAGGGCTTTATGGGGTAAAAATGGGTCTTACCCATTTTTACCCTAAAAACATATAATTTTGCAACTTATTTAAAAACTACTTTATAGAGCTAAAAAAAACATATAATTTAGTATATTGAAGCGTTATTATGCGCCTAATGGTTACGGAGAAAGTAAAAGAAAAATTAAATTCCAAATTCCCATGTTATTCTTATGCAAAATAAGTAAACTGTTGTAGTTTGATTGTTTATGAACATAATTTGATCAAATTTGGAAGATGAATTTATTTCTAACAAAACTATAGGCTAAACATAAAAAAAAAAACACTTTTTTGCCCTCCCTGTTGCAGCAAACCTAAGTTCTAGTTGTTAAGCTAATTCTATTTAGGTATAATAATAACAAGACATTTAGGTGTAAATCCAACTAGGCAAATGAAAATTCGCTTAGTATGCAGGTTTGCTGCATCGAGGGTATTTTATGACTGCGCTATTTAAACAGCTTGCTTCTGAAAGCAATCATTTTGTCAGTAGCAGAGTAGGACACACGTTAGTTCAGAGAAATGTTAAGATGTTCAATATTGCTATTAATGCAATAACAAAGTAAAATAAAACCAAAATAAAATACAACAAGTAAACCTGTTAAAAAGCTCTATGGCCAATATTTTAGTAATCCCCACCTTAAAAAGTACGAATTGATTACATGTGTATGCTAACAAAAGAATTTCACTCAGTGAGACTCGAAAATAAAAGTCAGATTTGTATAATGTAAAAATAAGATTCCAATCATGCACTACTTGTAGTAAGAATCCAATTTGTCTCACACGATAACCAATTGACGAAACTTACACTAGAACAGTATTTTACCAGTCTACTGGTTCTACTTTACTCATTATTAATATTAAATAAAATGTTTAAGCTAATCCTTCTTTCCATTACTACTTTATATATTTATTCCGCCGGATTTATCTTTTCAAAAATGATTCACGATGTTTCAACAATGTTTACCCTGCATACAAAAATGTTTATTTGAGTAGAGAAAGGCAATTCATTCTCACAGAACCCCATAAACTGAGAAAAGTTTGATAGGTTCGTGTAGTTGGGGCAAACTTTTCTCTGGATGTTCTTACAATATATCATCGTTGCGAGATATAACGCTTTGTTAAAACCAAGTTTTCCCAAGAGTCTAGATTTGAAAACTTATCTATTTACATGCAACAATTGTTGTGCACAGTACTTTTTGAGTATAATGTACATGTTTCCAATGCCTGGGCAGGACCACTTACTAGACCAACCATTGTTGAAGTTATGATTAGGAAGATCTCAACTCGACCTTATATTCGTTAAGTTAGTCGCAAAAATCAAACAAATTATCACAACTAAATGTGATATCTGTTCAGGCTTTTATATTTGTAGGTATAAAATACTCTGAGCCTTTTCAGGTTTACTAGAACATTTCGAACATATTTTAATACGACAATGACATCATTAAGTAAGCAACAAACTTTTTATGCGACCTTTAGCCATAGAAAAAAGTAGAATGTGATGAGATGGCCTGCATTTTCTAACTGAAACTATTCCATTCTTCTGACTTGAGTCAATGAATACAATTTGTAATTGCTGGTGTCTGGTCAGACCATTTTAAGACCATTTTTACAGTGACTAGACCATGCAGTAAAAATGGTCTTAAAATGTTCTCTAAAAGCCTGTTCTACTGTCTTTCTCACAATTAGACCATCAGTTATGAGGGTACGGTTATGGATAACGGGTGCTAAAAATATAACACAATTGTGGAAGATAATCATTTTGTGAATCATAATTTTTTGCTACTCAACTTTAAAACATAACGTTACTCGACCTAACAATAATCCTATTTATAAATTCATGCCTACTTCTGTATGATTGACCTCGTGGATCATACATGCGTCATCAAGTCCCTGATGATTTTAATGGACACCCCTGATTTAATCTGCCATTATATTATACTTTATGTTAGGTAAAAGAGTAAATTGTGAAATATACGAAGTGTCCCAGGAAGAGGTATTTTTTTCATTGATATACCAGACATATCAAACACGCTACAAACTCCTCAGGTTTTTAAATCTGGCCATTTGATTTTTCTTAATCAAGACAATTACTCAAACCTATAGTAAATATAATTTAAACACTTCAAACACACAGCCAATAGAAGGCAAAAGAGGTTCCACTAAATCCGGCACACAAAGCTTACAAGGGGCTTGTACACAAAAGCAGGTTTCGTGAAAATGCTTGAAATGTGTTAGATTTACGCAAATCTGTGTGAACAAATCTCACAGAGAAGTGTTGTATTGGAAAACATAAATAAAAGGGTATGTGGAAACGATTATTCAAATGATATTTTTTATAAGTTTTTCATCAAAGTATTTTGACGATAGCTAAATCATTAACCAAACTAACATATACTTTAAAATTAATTAACTTAAAACAATATCTGTAAACAAAAAATCTGATTTTTAGTTAAGGATGTTTGGTTTCTTTGACATTGTAGAAGTTTGATGTTTTGTATTTTGGAAGTAATCGAGAACTAACTTATTTGATTTTTAATACATATATGTTATTATTTTGTAATTCCTTAACTAATCTAAACTATGGTTAGTTTTTATCTAATTGTATCTTGTAAGTAAAATATTATCAAATATAATAATATATAATAATAAATAAAATATAAAAATAATATATGATATGTTTTTTACTCGTATTTAGTAAATATCTGGGAGAGCATTTGACTAAAATCTGTAGCTGTTAACTACAGATAGTTAAGCTTTTAACCTCATTTTAATGCCTATACTATTGAGGAACTATGGATTAACTATTGGTCTTTTTTAAGATTAAATCAAAATCTTTTTAAATGATTTGTTATTTCTCTTTAGTTATGTATAATTCGTTTTTTTATCACTGAATAATCAATAAGAGCTAGAATACCTTATGTACAAGTCTTAAAATTAAGAGTACGTAACGAAACTGAAATAAACAAAAACCAGACGAGTATTTACTTAACACTTAAAATCAACAAAAACATAATATAAACCCATACTTCTTCATAAACTTCAGTTTAAAATTTTAAACTTTAAAATGTGTGTTGAAATATTTACTTTTATATTTATAAGCCAAAAAATTACTAATTAAGTAATCTAATTTATCATTTTTAAATTTTTGAATAACCAAACACAAAGTATTTAAGTTCAAATAATTACTTCTCCAAACAATATTTTTAAATACTATTGTACTACGAAACTTTTAAGAAAACAAATTACGAACTACAGCAGAAGAATATAATAAGCCAAGTTTCTTGGCTGAAAGGTAAGATCCTATAAACAATTTGTAAAAGCTATTAAAAAGTAAATTGTCCGTGCTCAGTTACAAGCGCTTCAAGTTTTAATGAGCTGTTGCCTGCTGCTTGTGCTGATTATTTTTTTATGTTATTTAGTGTCAAAAACACTGTTCTTCTAATACTTTTTCACATTATATACACTTTCCCAGATTATATATCATATACTAAACATGTCAACCAAGTTTACAATAAATAGGTAAACAGGTGAAAATTGTGTATTTTGTTGTGGCATTTGAGCTTTTGTAAAAATCAAGTGATCTTGTTTTTAGCACCATTGTTGTTGTTTGCTTGTTTGTGAGCATATTTTGATCAAATTTGGAAAATGCAATTATTTCATACTAAACTATTTACATTTTATAAAAACACTTTTTTACCCTCCCTTTTGCAGCAAAACTAGAGTACTTGTTAAACTAATGTTATTTAATTAGTGGATGCATGTGATATTTTTAAGGAGACATTGTAGTGTAACTTAAATCCAATAAGGCAAATGGAAATTCACTTAGTCTGCAGGTTTGCTGTGGCATGGGTATTTTTAATGTTAGCGTAGAATAGTATAGGATGAAGTCGAAATTGATATTGGGGATGTGAAGTAGATCCGTTACCCAACCAATACTATACTATAAGAAATAATGTAAAAACAACTCAAAGTCATATAAATCACACAGTAGTTTTAAGTATAAAACATACATGTAAATACACAGAAATCCTAATGCATTATGGATCAACCACAAGAAAGACTTATTCTGTTTCGGAGTACAAGGATTTATGAAGTGGTAGTAAATCTGCCTTCTTTAAACTCCTCCCTTTAGCTTGAAAGCTTTATTTTCGGAAGAATTATGTTGCAGTATTTATAAGATATCCTTTAATGTAAATGGGCTCCTTAGAGCCACTAATACTGTAATACTGTACTAAACATGCATTTGGAAGATGTATCGGTTTAAAATTCGGAGATTCGTATATAAAATCTCCTTCAAGGGAAATAAATGCTAATAATTGTCAATTTTTTTTACTATCGATGAGTTTTTCAACACAAAATTCCTTATAATTTAAAGTATATGTTTATTTTACCATGTTTTTTTTCTCTTACTACCCATATGATTTTCAAATGTCATATTGAGAACATATTTGTGGAAAAGTAAACTCGAGAATAAACCCAAATTGTCATATACTTCAAAGTAATGCATAGCACAACTGTTTACTAATTGACTATCATATTTATTTTAATGTGACTGAGAATTAATACCTACAAACATTGATCGACAATTGAAAATTATGTCAACTGTGGTTTATACACTATACAATGGAGATTATTTTAGATTTTTACAGTTATAGTATAGAATTGTACGTAATAACAGAAGGGTACTTGTGCCTAATGATACTTGTAGTTTCTGAAATGCCAGTGATTAATATCCAAGACGCAGAGTGGGAATCAACAATCTTCATCAATTAGTTGTTAATTGATTGCTCTTGCTGTCTTCAGGGTTGAGAGAAAGACGCTTGACATTTCCATTTTAGATATTGTGGTTACGATTCAATGATGAGCTTAATATTAATAAAGGACACACATTTAAATTTGTAACCATTGTTTATTGAAGTGTAGGCTATGTCTTTTTATATAGTTTTCCTGGTAAGATTTAGTTAAAGCCATTAGCATGTGTGCTATAGAGTTTTTAGTTTGTTTTCTTATTGTAGGCCAATGATTTCTAAAACGAAAATAAAAATAATTAAAGTGTCTCGTTGTATAGCAATTTAGATTGTATACGGTAGGTAAGGGCCAATGGATAGTAAATTGACCGGTCGGTTATCTAGTAAATTAACATTATATATTGAATAACAGTAATCTAAGTTTTAAGTCACACCTATGAAAAACTTAATACATAAATAAAAATAAGATATAACAAATTACTAAATGAAACCAAGTCACATTGTAAAGTAATAGGCCTAAATGTTATCCCCGTTTATAAACATATTAAAGCGTATTTCCTTGTAGACAGTAAAAAAATATTTAAAAGGTTATAATTTTTATTTGAAGTAAAAATAAAACTAAGACAAATATATAAGTGTTTGAATGGCGCATTTTATTCTTCTTTACTTAAAAATCTGAATACAGTTGCAGCTTGAAAAGAATTAAAAACTCAAACGATTTAATAGTAAAACTTCGTGTGGCTGCACTTAACTTTTAGTTAATTGAATCTTTCTTTACAGACTGTATGTAAATGTTGTATAATTGCTTATGAATTCAATACGTGCAGGTAGTCATTTTTTATAATAATTTCAGTTATGAAATCACGTACAATTATCAGACAAATCTACTTCAAATAATTCTATTAATTGGATCACATCATATTTAGTTATAAAATACTAATGAAATAAATACAATAAAATTACCATGCGTAGGTTGTATTTTGCATTTTATAGGGTTCACATTTCAAGAAACATAACATGTAAAGGTATCTCTTATTAATAAACCCATAACTTAGACTGACAAGAACACGTGTAAAGGATGGTATCCATCACGGATGTCCAAACAACACATGAGGTAATTAATTACGTATGCTCTACCATGATGTGTGACCAAACACATGAGAATCACAATATAATGTGTGTAACTAGTGTGCGAAGTGGCACTTTGCTGCACATGAGAGAAATGCTTACTCACGAGCCGCAGGCGAGTGTAGAAAGTTTCTTGAGTGCAGCAAAGGCACTTTGCACTCGCGTTAAAAATTATATTTTTCATACAATTACTATAAAGCTTATAAAAATTGGTCAATACAACACATTTTAGGTTAGGTTGAATCCAAGCGTTGAACGAAATGGGAACATAGAAGACACCAGAGGTGCATGGTACATATCAAAGAACAATGTCAAAGTAAAATATCCAGTATAGATTGTCAATAGAGGTGATTCACGTACAAAATCAAGTCAAACGGCTTATAACTCAGTAGAAAAATCAGAACTATTTTATATCCAAGCCTTTTTGTTTTTAAGTTATAAGTTTTTTTTTTTCTAGAATTACAAATTAACATTGATTTGGAATAGTTAGATTTACATTGAAATGTACAAGAGATAAAATATAAAAACTCTACTAACTAAAACAATTTGACTTTCTAGTAAATCTAACCGAACAGAAATCACTGACTACATGTCAGTGGAAAAATCACGGACTCTGTAGCAAGCCTTTTTCACCAAAATGATTTTAAGTTTTCTCCTATATCTGAGCAGTTTAAGCTCTACAAAGGAATTTAGTAAAGGTAGACAGACACCTTTATGAACAATGAATTGAAAGCTTGATAATACATTTATTTAAAGTTAAAGTGTGGTGAATTATATTTCAACACAATTTTAAGCAACGGAAGATACATATAAATTAATATTATAGAGTGTGAGCTTACTTCTTAACTTATATACTTTTAATAGTCTATATAACCTTACCAAGAATCTTAAATGCAATATCAAAATGGTTCAGCAAAGATAATGATTTTTACCAACGAGATGACAAAGTAAAGAAATTATATTTCGTTTTGGTTAAATACTTTGTGTTATATCAAATTACACGCAATGATTTAAAAAAGGCATTTATCAGTAGGCCAATTTTTTAAAGTGGATAGCTAAACTATTTTAAAGCTCAAACGAGTCCACTCTCATTTCTAAAGTTGATGCACTTGATTTAAACGTTCAACTATAAACTTGATTTATCATTGTTCTCCGCTTCTTCGTTGTATACGAATTCACAATAAGCAACTGTATTGTAAGTATTATCTTACCAATGTATCTGTCAAAAGTTATTGAGCCAAAAATGGTTGGCCAACGTTTTATGTTAGTTTTTCCTGATAATAAATACAAAAGGAACTAAGTTTTGGAATAAGAAGAACCAATAAGAACACTCTTCATTGAAGATTTACACATTTTGCAATGAATAAATACTATATATGACAATCATGAGTGGAAAATAAATGAAAAATTATCAATCCTTAGTAATCATGCAAAACAGAGATGAAACAAGAAATGTCTGCTAAGTTTCCAAGTTTGAAATTTCAAATAAGATTGACTCATTATAACTCATTAAAACTTTTGAACGCTAGTCAGTTATCAGAATATGTAAGTTCTCGCGAGGTTTTTAGTGATTCAATGTAATGAAAAATATAATGTTCATTTGAGAGACGACGCTCTCAGTAGTTCGAATCTTTATAAGTGTACTTTAACATTATAAACACTTCTAAAACCAAACAATTGCTTGAGAGTATTTGCTACTAGTTGATCAAGTCTCGGAATGGTAAATCTATACACTTAACATTTAGAACAGCTTGTATTTCTTAGCTGTCAAATTGTTTTAACTGTTCAATAGGTTTAAACCTACAAAATAAAAAGACTCTATAAGTTAATGTTTGGGTTTATGGTCAACCATATGGTGTTAAAAAGTCATTTGATAATTTGACGTGGTTTTACAATAGAGAAATGTGTTTAATCTATGCTTTTACCTGTCGGTAAAATTATGGCAATACAGTAGTAAAAAGTTAAGTGTTTCAGAAAACTAGATTTTAGTAAACTACTTTAAAGGAATAATGGTTAAATTTATTAGTCAGGTCCTAATATAGTTTGGTTATAACTCTATCAACATCAAAGGCCTCTGCTCTATAACTAATCCCATAGTCACGTTTGATCACAACTCATAGTGCAGACCAACGATCAAAGTCAAAGTGTATTACGTCCAGTGGATGACGTCATAAAACATGTGTTTGATAACCTGGTTAGGGGTTTTATAAAGGAACGAAATAAGTTGATAGACCAGTAATTAAGTTGGTACTGCTATTGCGTTTTTGTGTAGTTAATAAGTGAGTTTTAGTCAGGAATGATGTTTGCTAAGGACTCTACTTTGCAAATATACGGTATTTCGATACCTACTTAGTCTGTAATTAATTATATAAGTACAGAATATAAATGTATGTACGCTTATAAACCATTCAAATAACAAATTAAATGTAAAACGGGCAGTATCTTAATAATCAGAGGCCATCAGAACAGAGCTGGCAGAGTATTAGGTACGAATCATATTCTGATTGACCTATTACTGAAAGCCAGCCTAAAGCCTCCATAAAGACCCCTAGTTAAGGAATGATCTATCTAATACCACGAAGTAGGCATTCAAATTCATTAATTTCGATGTGTATTGCAATATATATTTCTCCTTCAAGTCTTAGTATCATTCAATCACTCTCAATATATGCTTGGTAAAGCAATAATACCTTGTGTATTCAAATTATCATTTTAACTGTAAAAAGAGACATCAAAACTATTTAGTTTTGGGAATACTCTGATTTACACAATCAATCAATAAAAAAAGGTTCTCATTAGTAGGCTATTATATTTTTTAAACATTAACATTATTAATAATACTTATTGGTTACATTTGTTGAATTCGCAAATCATTTAGTTACGTAAAATTAGCTCCAACGAATAATTTATATTTTGGATTTATTTGGTTTTCTTTACGATGAATATTACAATTCATATTACCCTTTCTAGTTTAAAAGGGTTTAAATCAAGTTAATAAGGTTAGGGATATGCCTACTCCAATGGTCAGTTTTGGTCAATTTGGAATCATTTTCTTTTTGAATTTTAAATTAATGTACATGTTCTTACAAATGTTTGGGTAAAATTTCAAACCATTTTAAAAATTATTTCCTAACTTTTTGGTTGTTTTAGTATGCTGGTGCAAATCACGATGGTTATTCATAATAACACTTTAAACGCCATTTTCAGTTTATTATGTTTTTCCCGTTTTCGAACACAAGATTTTAAATAACTTTAGGCCCATATAAGATAGAGTGTTGCAATTTTTACCACTATATCTTTATAATATTTAGCAGCTATTTATTATGTGAATCATTTAACATGCTATATAACTCGTTTTATAACAGTTTTTTTTATGAACATGTTAAAATTTTAACTTTTAAAATATTTGAAAATTATAATTGTAGTTACATAATAGCTAGAATGTTTTCCATAGTTAAAAACTTAATTAATATATGTAGGATAAGTATTTAGAATTTTAGGCAAAATAGTTAACAAAAAACATAAAAATTATTAAATTAAAAAAACTTTAAAAGAGATGAAATAGTTAAATTTAATCAACACCAAGGATAGGAAATTATATTTTTTTTTTTTTATTTTTCCTTGCATTTCATTATACTAAAGCTAAAAAATACTATTTATGGTTTAAATTTAAAAAAAATAGGGGAAAAAATTCCGGAGGAGGCGTATCCGCTTAAGCAGCAACTATCCCAAATCAAAACGGATAATATCCGCTTCTCCACCTACTTTATAGTATTATTTACTTATTGTTGCTCTGACAAAGCTTTACTACTCTACTTACCATGACAGACGTTTGAACAACCGAGACTGCTTCACTTCAGGTGCAAACCTCTCACGAGTCTCACATATCTAAGGGATTTGTTCTCAAACCAACGATTCTCGTGGATATATTTGCCCACCTTTTTGTACTTACTGGTGTTATAACAGTTTATGATGACGAAAAAGGATTTATAGTGTGATTATTCAACCTATTTTCAGCGAGGATTTTGTGCTTTATTTTAGGTTTTAGTGCTAATACGTGATTCATAATAAAATCTTATTGCCTGGGTCTTGAGGTTGGATTCAAAATGAAAATGATTCTGGTCTCAGATGCAATTTGTCATTGGGCTATTCGTTATATGCTAAGTAGACCCGGGATTCATTACAAATATCTAAAAAAATATATAATACATTGTAAATGAACGCAAAGAAAAACACTAATACGACATTTGAAGCCGCTGAAGTCGACTTTTTTTAATATTTTATATATTTTACGTTTTGTTATAATACCAAAGGAACAGGAAAAAGCTTGCAAATAAATGGCCAAAATCTGTGAAAATTCTGTTCATGTTGGTTAGGTATAACGTTTATCTGGATAGAAACATGGAATACAATTGTCGTCAGTGGGTCGATAAAGTAAGACCATAAAGTACATAAGAGTAATTAATGTATAAGAATGTACGTTTATTTTATGACAGTACAAGGAAAGTCACCATAAAAGACCATAAATTATGATAAATTCATTAGGGAATTAGGCCCATGAAACCCATGAATACTCATAAAATATGTTGGCTTTGAATTTCAATTTACTCATCGTGCATTTAAAAATTCTTTTCCAGCTTAATTCATAATATCACAAATTCTTATATAATTCTAACAGTTCAACACATATTTTGAGCCAATCAAAGGTCCAGCAAAGATATTTACACAAACACCACTGAACATCAAAATGTTCATCCAGTATTTGGGTCATAAATTAAAGAAGTCATAGTAGGATTTTGGTAAAACTATGTCTTATATTAAATCGTCTGCACATACGAAATGTAGTATTTTTAGTCCGATACACGTTGGATAAGGATTAGATTTTGCATATACTATATTAAATTGTAAGATCATTATTCATTTGAGAGACAAAAAAAGAATAATAGTCGCCTTCCTTTGTAGACATAAAATATTATTACGACGAAAATAATTTAAGAAATTTAGTATTATAAGTCCATCAAACGTTGGGTAAGGATTCAATTTCATTTGATCAGTCGACCGTACACCAAACCCCACCAAACAGACCAGAGATTACTTCATAACCCTTTGAAGTCCGACGCAATTGATGTTTAGTTAATAATTGCTTGTTTGATTATTATGAAATCTAATAATATTTCGTTTCAGATTTATTAGACTATTTTGAAAATGAAAATGGTATATTTAAAGTTACAAAGATTTATCGTTGTGTTATATAGAGTTCATTATTCATCTACAGATCTTCTAGGTAGATACTGATTCTATATTATAGATACAGGGTGTTGAAAAAGTCTTAACACACCCAAAAATAAATTTAATCGGGTAAGATAAAATGTTAAACTTCAACATATGATCACTTTTCTAGCTTTTTGTAAGAAATAAAAATATTACCTTCTCCACCTTTAAGGGTAGATAGGGGGTAACTACAATTTTCAAATATAAAGACCCATATTGTGAACTCATTTTAAAGTTCTTAATTAGTAGAATACAATGCCGCAAATTTGAACTCAAACTGATAACCAAGTCTAAAATGGCAGCAGTTCAAAGATATATTGAATCTGCAATTTTGAATCTTTGAACAGCTGCCATTTTTTACTCAGATGTTTCTTTAGCTCAAATTTGTGGCATTGTATTCTACTAACTAGGATCTTTAATTTGGTGTGCATATTGACCTATCTATACACTTATGATTTTCCTCCGACTTCTAGCGGGCCACCACCCGAGGGGGTACCACATATAAGTTAATGAAAATACTAGTTGTATAATTATCTACCATTTTTTTTTTTTTAACAAAACCCGTCTTGGAATACCGAGCAACTCTCTATGCACACTATTCTTTTGTTTACTAGATAACAAAAATAACGTTATTGCATCATACCTATATTTTAAAGCAAAATAATAAATGCTAAGATATTCAGTTTTTAGAAAGTTGTACATGTAAAATTACGGAATTTAAGACTATTGTTTTAGATTTTCATTATATAAATTATATAAGCCATGTAACATAGAGCAATATCAATAATACTACTTGAGTGCACTTTGGTTAAGCAATGGTAATAGTTTAGCAATGCATTAGTTCCAAGCCATCAATTAGAAACTAATTGCATTCAGGAAATTAACTATTGATTTAGATGCAGTCTTACCACTCGATAAAGTAAAATAGCAAACATCAGTCGATTTAACTTAATACTGTCATATAAACCAACTGCCTTATAAACTTGATATTTAAAAAAAATAGCATATAAATGGGTATTCGTGTGTTTGTTTTCGTAGACAAAATATCTAATAATCTTTTACACTTTTCTACTAAGTAATTTAACTTTTTTCCAAAGAACAACAAAATTCATTTTTTTAGTGAATTTTTTATGGTAAGGCCTTGACCCGGGACCAATTTAATTTCTATGTTTTTATGTCCCCAGAGTTCGATGAAATTTGGTAAAAACCTGAAAACCTACGTTTATTCAAAAAAGTTCATGAACATTGTGGTCAGACCATGGGGATGGGGTTTTTTCGTGAGGGGGGATGTATGGGGTAATAATTGGAGGTTCTCACTTTTGACTTGTACAACAACAAATTTCCCAATTTCTCTCTAAAACATTTTAAAGAGCTTAAAAACAAATAATTTTATACCTTGATGTGTTTTTGTACGTTTATTTGTTGCGGATATTTTCTATTTAAATATTAAATTCCCATGTTATTCTTATGGAAAATAAATAAACTGTTGTAGTTAATATTTTGATATATTTTCATCTAATCTGGAAATTAAAGCTGTTTATATTTGACTAAAAAGGCATTTTATTGCCCTCCCTGTAGCAGCAAACCAGTCTGCAGGTTTGCTGCGGTTGGCGTATTTTTATTTTATCAATGCATTTCTATTATATTCCTCTATGGTACTTTACCTATCAAAATACGATCCAAAACACGTTTACTCTGATTAACCTTATCGAAAAACGATCACATCAAGTAGTAAAGCTGTTATGTGCCTCTTTAATATAAATGCATTTGTAGAACATAATTGGTGGGAATTAAAGCTGTGGATTTTTTTTTATTTTAACTTAAATAAATGAAATTGGTTTAAAGTTGTAAGCTGAAAACTGTGCTGGTAAATACGAGTATTACTTATGATTAACGTTCATGCGTTTAAATCCGAAACTATCATACCATAGTAAGTAAGCCTAGTATTGTTTTACAACCCCCCCCCACACAAAACAATTCCCATTTCCAAGTTTTAGGTAAGATTCGACAAGAAGGTCAATGTGATTAGCCTTAAGCGGAAATTGTGGCTTTTGTAATATCCGCCTAGGCCCTACTGTTCACGTCTTATCTTTATACTGTATCTACATAAAACCATTAACTATAGATACAGTTATTAAATATTATAAAACCACTAGCTGTAACCCGCAGGCTTTGCCCCGTTTAACTTCTTAATTTTCAAGATTTTCTCGTTCGCATGGCTCAATCACGTCCTGGTTGAAGTTTGTTCGCTACGCTAACTCACCTTTTGGTTGCAAATTACCTGTTGTCATAAATGTAAATAATAGTGCTGCACCCTGTTTGTAATCCCTGTAACTTTAATGCTATTGAACATCATAGAACAGAACCAACTTGTTTAATTGAAACAGCTGTTAAGATTCAATAATTCCATTTCTCATAAGGTTAACATGGGAAACTCCAGAGCCACTGGGGCGGAGCCCGAAAGGATTTTTGAAATAAGAATTGCCTATTTGTTAATCGGGAATGTGAGCTATCATCATGCCAAATTTCAGCCAAATCCGACCAGTATTTTTCACGTTCACTTGTCACAAACATACATCCATACATACATCCAAACTTTCTCATTTATAATATTAGTAGGATGATACAGTTTTAGTCAGGTTTCAAGGGCTAAAAAATAGTTACATTTTCATTCGATTGGAACATTGTTATACAGTATAATTTACTTACAGAATAAGAATAAGAATCTTTATTGTCAGTAAACATTTTTAGGAATATAATGAATAAAGTAAAAATACTTGGTTGTTTGTAATACAAATGAGCTACATACATGAATAAATGTATAGGCACTGACATAAAAAGTAAGGCAATAAGCTTACAAAAATCTTTAGTAATAGCGATAAAATACAGAATCCTTAAAATCATCGGATTTATTTCCTATTTAAATGGCATCAATTTTAAATGTAACCAAATTTTGGTTGCTGCTATAGGGGAGATGCTATACTTTACAATAATTTGAACTAATGTCCTTGGGTATCGTTTGGCTCAAAAGTTATATCATACAACAGATATCAGAACATTTAAAATTCTATTTGACGCCATTGGAATTTGTTAACGCTATATTTTGTAGGGAAACACTCCAAACCATGGTCTTTTTACTATCTTATCAAGAACTTTGTGTGATAGTATCCACCATTAAATGACCAATTAAATAACATCTGGTCTTTAAACAATCTCGCTTAGAATTGAACCAGTTAACTTAAGACTTAAATGCGACTACTATAACCACTAGCATAGACTAAGTTTTATCTATGCCACTAGGCTACCCAGATATTATTAATAAAATACCCCCGCCACAGCAAACCTGCAGACTAAGCAAATTTCAACTTGTCTGATTACATTTTTACTAAAATATTTCCATAAATAAGACATATTTATTCCCAATTTAAATAACATTAGATTTAACAAGTGCTTAGGTTTGCTGCTACGGGGAAGGTAAAAAGTGTTTTTTGACCATATGTCAATAGTATAGGATGAAATAAATACATTTGCCAAATTTTATAAATATATCTATAAACAAGTAAACTACAACAGTTTTCATTTTCTCCTTAAGAATTTCATGGGAATATTAAATTACACTTTTTAAAAATATTTTAAATCAAATGATCGTTTAAACAGACAAAAAAAAAACCTCAAAAACAGATCATTAAGAGTTTACCAATAGGGATTTAGTATTTTATTATTCTAAGTAAAACCTTTAAAAGCCCACCAATAATTGACAGTCGATCTCATGAATCGTAATGCAAACATTTGCAAGTTAGATACGCTCGCGATACAATGTTTAACAAATGGCTGTCTCCGATGTTAACGCACAGTCATCAATGTTCATTCACGAAAGCCCGCAGTTTGTAAGCGTGCCACAGAGGGAATGAAACATGATTTTTTATGTTTATGTTACTCCAAAGAATTCAAAGAGAATCTAGAGTTAAAAGATAAGTGAAAAAATATGCAAGTAAAACTAAAAGGGGGAAAAAGTGTTTCACTTTTATATGCACGCTGCGAAATCACCAATGATGATTATTTATTGGTACAATTTAACGTTCGTGTAAAATATTTATAAGTTTTGAAAATATTTAAGTGCAAATGAAAGTATTATTAAATCTAAGTAGTAAGCTTTCGCAACAAATATTTATAGAGCAAAAACACTGTAAGATCAAATCGACTGATAGAAACTTATTTTGATCAAATTATTTAAGAAATATTTATAGAGCAAAAACACTGTAAGATCAAATCGACTGATAGAAACTTATTTTGATCAAATTATTTAAGGGAAAGAATCTTTTACCATGTTAAAATTAACTTAAGAATATCAAAAGGTAGGTAAAAAAATTATAGATGAGCGACTATCCCTAATGGATTTCAATGGCGTTGCAACCCTTTTATTTTTTGATAACGGTCATAAGATCGTTTGAATTTTTAAACTATTTGGTTGTTTGAATGTTAGATAGACAAAATGTTTGAAGGGTCTGCCAATTTCAATGAGAGACTCAAATTAAGGTTTTATATTGGTACAGTCTTTTACAATGAACAATTTAAAAACTATTCACGATGAAATAAATACAAATCTTTAGGGTATCCAAAAAACGTGTAATTCCCAACGACTAACAGTTAAAACTACATGCAATTGATCTGGAAAATAATACCTTTTAAAACGTCTCAACATACGTATGTTTATACCTACTGATACAAAATATAAAGCTAACAAAGATTCCAACACTTTAAAGTGGATAACTATTGCAATGGAGAGAACAAACTTTCACGCACACAAGATAAGGATGACAATTTGCAGCTGAATCTGAGAATCTTGTAAATGACAAGTCGGTAAAACTGGAGAATCGGTCTTGCAATTTGCATAATAACAACACGATTAAAAAGCGTTTAAATATTTTCTAAAAAAAATAAAGTCAATTTTAAACTGTAATTAGTGCGAAATATATGCTAAGAATATTCACAATTTCTTTTATATTTTACTATTGGAACTTTCTGTGAAGTTTTGTTACACAATACCAGTGTGCAGATATATTACACAACATTTGAATTACAAACTTCAAGTTTACAAACTCTATTTATTTCATTACATTACACAAAGTGTTTAATACTTATTCAACATGCACTATTTCAATTGCAATTCTCAAGGCTTATTGCAATAAAATCAATATGCAATTAAATATACGTCATCAACTTATAATAGGTAGGGGTGTAGCTAAAAATAATGTATTAAAACCATTAAAAATCTTTAGGCACCTCTTTACCAAGTTTCGTATAATTTAAAAATTAGTAAATTACTTTTTAGAAATTTAATTTGTTGAGTTTAAAGTTATTGTAATATTTTATTAGTGCATTTAAGTATCTGCACTGAAATCCTTTTTTATATTCACAATAATATTTCAATATCCAATGTAATACAGAAGATTCTCTTCAAAGTCGGTTATCTCAAATGAGAAATCCTTCTTGTACACATCACTGAATGCATTGTCTTCTGGTTCTATCTCCTTCATATTTTGTCTCTATTGTTTACCCAGTGTAATACTTATCTCATAAGAGATAATAACATCCATACAATAGAAAATGCATCCACATGTATTGAAATTAGAACAAGATTTATCTAATGAAAAAATCAGACCTTTTGGTGTGTGTAACATTGAAAATATACTTTAGAAGCACTTCGTGCATGCTTTAGATTATTTAAATGCTTTAGATGTCTTAGATACATTAAACGATAATTTATCCGACTCAGTTTCCTATTGTAATTAAAATTACTGATTTAAAATTGTATTTCTTTGATAAAGTGGGAAAAAGTATTAATTTGGATGAAAGTTCAAATAAAACGTATAATAAATTGAAAATAGGTCAACATTTTTTTTTTACTTTTTTTACATGATATCAGTACGTAAAGGTATGTAAATGTATACAATAAAGTAAAACAAAAACTTTTCTATCTACAAAAATGTTAACTTACTTCTATTTTATGATATTCTTTCAAATGTTTAATATTGGTCTCACGTTTAGCTATATTAATAATTATTTACAAGAAGGTAGCTAGCGTAAATGCATTTATTTTAACTAATTACTACACCACAATTTATACAGTTATCTAGGAAAAAATTACACTTTAATGACTCTTACAAATGAAGCTCACACACTAGTAAAAATACAAATAATTTCTAATTCGTATTAGATCCCAACATCCCAGCTTCAACGGCAAATGAACTAATCAACACTTAGCCTAGCAATTATACAATGGTAATTACTACTTGGTCAGATGATTGGAGGGATGTTTAGAAGATTAAACCGCACGAAATTGAACATCCAGCCAATTGGGTATCCAGAGTAGGGCTACGTTTACTGAGGGACATCACATCGCATAATGAGTTGTGAATAAAGCTTGGGCGAAATATAATTAGGTTCTTCATAAGTTATTTGGTTAAGAATTGGCATAAAAAGAGTGTTGCAAAGTTTATATTTAACTACTCACAAAATACTACTCTAAAGTATTTTCTAGGTTAAAAGTAAGTAATAGTTGTTTAAAATATGATCAAATATGTTAGAGGATTAAATTCAAAGGTTCAGAGTGTTTTTTCAACGCAACACCAATAATTCCAACTACTTGAGACACTTTTTAACAAAAAATCAGCTCATAGGGTGTCCCTGTTTTCTTTAACTGATTTCCAATCAGCTAATATGCGCTGTTCAAGTTATCAATGAGGCTTAGTGTTATTGATAATTTATTGTAAATAAAACGTAATATGGGGTATTTTGTATGCTGAAAAACAGATTGGGAAAGCGATAAGTTGAGATTTTTTCACAATAAATCTCTAATGTTCCCTTTAACAGGAAAGTACCGTTTCGCTTGATTACATTTATTTTGGGTTCTAGAGGATAAAATTTCGAATCCCGTTTCGGCAAGGCTGGGCCCAAAGGTGAAAGGTTACGGGGTATGTTACCCCATAGTTTGTGTGTGTCCATAAAATCAATTTAGGTTAATTTAGATTTTTTTTTTTAATAGTTCAAACATTTTATGAAAATATGAACAATAAAACAATGAATTCCTGGGGTTAAAAATTAATCCTGGTCAGAATACTGTATTAATTTTTATTTTTTTATGTATTTTTATTAAATTTTTTGGAAAAATATGTATTGTTCTATATTACCATTTACAAAACAAATTAAATCATAAAACCATACCAGAATTATGGTTGGGTTTCTGTCGACTAGGTAAACAGTATGTTCAAGGTAAATAATGGACCATATACAAAATCTTATCGTTTGTAAAAAAAATTGAAACTAGAACAAAACTAGATTTGAAAAAAATCCTTTGATCAGTATGCTAGTAAACTTATAGTTTACAAACTTTTTGACAAACAAACCTAATTTCGAACTACATGGGCTGGTAATTAACAAAGTTGGGCAAATAATTATCGTTGGGTGACTAGATAAATACTATAATCACGCTTGAGTCCAGTCTTGCCAAAACTTCTAATCACTTGCCGGTGGTAATCTGCCAACCTATAAGGAAAGTACTGTACACGAGTTGTGTAGAAAAATATAAACTAAACTGAATACTTTAGTAAGACTATAACTACTTTAATTGATTCGATATATCAAAATATTGATGGTTATAGGTAAACATGAGTAAACCGTGCAAAATATAATTAAAATATGCTTTTATCAGTAGAAACACTACCTGAGTTGTGAGATCATTTTTGTAGATTAAGAATTTTACGACATTATTATAATTAGACAACTAAGACTAAAAGGTATGGACTCTATTTAGCTTCAAGGTGTCCAGTTTTCATTTCAGAGAAACCGTAGGTCCTAGAATGATGCAATCAAAATTTTCTCCACCAAACCAACCTTAAACAGAGCATGTTTTACCCATTAAACACATGTAAATTGTTTTCACTTCTGTTCGTATATCTTCGGGACTTGTGATGCATAATGTTTTACAATTAACGTGAAATTAATTAACGGGGGAAAAGTTGTTACACGTTAACTCGAAACCTAAAAGAGATATGAATGAAGTTTAAATAAATTTGAATAAAATTATACGCTTTTTGACATATAAGCCTATCAATATTCTTTTCTATATACAAATTTTACTTCACCATTCTAGAACCAACGGTTTCTCTAAAAACAATCAATACTGGACACCTTAGAAGATATCCACAACATATATGACTGCCAAAGCCTCATTTTCAAGTTTCCAATAAAATTCTCTAAGCTCTAAAATCAATTTGGTAACGAATCATGTGAGAATGAAACGACCAAAAGTTTGGAGAACTGTGGTTTTGAAACGTAAATTCACTGCAAACTGTGCTATAATTAACTAGTTATTGTTTAACTTAATTGCGTATTCGGAAACTAATTCGCCTTTAATACGAAGTTTCCATCGAACTTTTCACATAGCTACAGATATTTTCAGCAAAAGTTAAATATTTGAATAGCAATTAAGTAAATGTTTTTTTTTTATTTGTAAGACTCCCATGTTACCGTTATACTATAGTTTTGTTTGTCTTCTGTTTTAGTTATTATTTTTCTATGTTACCATGCAGTCAGGGTCGTAAATAGGAGTAACCAGAGATATTGTATAGAAATTACAAGGTACTGACTAACTGCCGCCAAGAAAAGTTATTACACTTTAAATGAATACTTGTATGTAATCTTAGAATGTAGTAAAGTGCAAGATTAAAATAATATATCTTTTTAGTAAATTTATGTTTGTACATATGGCCATGCAAACATTAATAGATAGTAATAGATGAATAGTAACTTTTGTCTAAACAAAATATACATGTTCATAAAATAAAGATAGAAATTACATAAAAATATATTTCCAATACAATATACTATATATTAAAATTGATTTGGAATCATAGTGTTAGAGAGAAAACAAAGTCTCGTTGCTGTTTGTCATCAGAATATAGAGACTGTTTTAGAGTTAAATCTTAATTAAAACTTTTTGTCTTACTCCCCTTCTGCTGACGTGGAGTATTTTTGGTTTCCTTAGAAATCAGTTAATTAATTCGCTTAAGAATTAAAATATCTCATTACCCTATCTATGTTTTTCAAAATAATAGTTTAGCATTAAAAAAAATATTTGATCTACATAGAAATTATGGTTCACAGAAAATATCAAACTTATCTACACAGGACTGTTTATAACATTTTATACATTCGCAGTATGTTTGTTCCCTTTTACACACAAAACGCATTGAAAAGAAGAAATTTCTTAGGAAAAATATTTCACCATTGCTAAGTAAACCTTTCTTTTCAAACATTCCTATTCACCCTAAATTCACTTTGATCTTTAACTTAAAGCGAATGTTGGTTTTAAAGAGGCCTCGAACAGCATTTAACTCGGCTCAGATTGTTTTGAAAAGCAAATATTAGAAACGAATATTTTTACAAGAATTACATTTTGTATGTCACTACTTTAAGCTTATTTAAATGTAATATTCGACCAATTTTACAACTTATAGTTTAGCAAGACTCTGTCATTTAATAAGAAAACTATTTTTGCACTCAAAAATCCTTAAAAATGTTCGATTAAATTTGAAATTAAATTAAGATACTTGTTAATTCGAGGCTAATTTAGAACCATGGTCCTTTCTTCTTTCAATAATTAATTATTAAAAAACAAATATTTATTTAAAGATTTGATCTTTTTCATAAATTAATAATATACTAAAATGTTATGTGGGTCCATGGAATGGTTTTCTAAAACCACATGAATACCACATGATGAATTTAAAGGATCCATAATAGGGCAGGCCCAGTTTCTTTTGAAGGGAAAATATTTTTGATTAAAAAACTGAAATAGGGTATGCCTATTTGTGGAGAATAGTACTATCATTGACGATTGTATATGTTTCAATGCAAGCCAAAAAACATGGGACCTTATTCCATAGGTTAACATAAAAAGAAGAAATATAAATAATATTAAAAGTATATATCTCAATCGAATAAGAAATCACAATTTGTAAATGATTTACAATTAAGTAAAAAGTGTTAAATATTTTTAAAAAATAAGTATTTTATGGGCAGTCCTAGTAAACCTATACCTTAAACCAATTGAAAAACCTTAGACAATCTTGTCAACAACTAAATTTTTTTACCGTCTCACAATGGGATATATTTGAGAAAATTACTTTACTAAATGAAATAATTTGTTTAGTGAACACCAAAACAGCAGGTACTGTCAATTTTTGGTTACAGCCTTGTATAGAGTTATACAATTTTCATTGGGTCCTAACTCCTAACCGGGTTAAAAAGAGTTGTCCAAACATTTTACCTACCCCTTATTACAAAAAAAGTTAGTCTACATAGTTTATGCGAATGTCAAAAAAATACCCGAAAAGATTAAAAATATTTCGTTGATTTAGAACCAACAGATATACGGTTATCCGTGGGCAACCCCTCTCCCTTCCTCTACAGCCTATGTCACTTTGCACTGATAACACATGAACTACGACAAAACCGGTAAAATAATGGCATTTGGTTACTGGTGGCAAACATTTAATGTAAAAATGATTCTCTACCACATGATATGCAAAAGGATTGTGGATGGGTTATTTAACAAAATAATGAGGACACTTGGTAAGAGGTGTGATGACTAAATTAGGATTTACGTGTGTTGATTTCAGTTTAAATGATTTCAATTTTAGATTTTTGGCTTTTTACGTTAGGGCAATTTAAAGGTGTTTGTAAAGGACCGATGAAAATCCTAGTCTTGTAACAATTGCGACAAAAATTCCAACAGTACTTAAACACTGATAAAATAAAAACTACACCACGAAAAGACCTTTAAGGAGAAGGTACGAATTGGAACGCACTATTTGAATACGAAAACACGTGTATACCTATGCGTGCATTTTCACATTGAGTTTTGAAAACAAAAGACTTCCATTAATATGTAGCGGCAGCTAAGTATTACTTACTTCACTGGCATTTCTTTTCATACAGAGCTTTGATCTTTGACTCTACCGCTAGGGTACTTGTTTACCTATGTTCGTGCTGGATAAACATAAGCTCAGCCTCTATGATAAAAATATCCGGGGTATTTAAAACTACAAAAAACATACGTAATTGCCAATTCACTCCCGAAAACGATAAAAATGGCTGTAACAAAATATACACAAATGTATTACAATTGTATTACCAAATTAAATGTATTGTTTAATATCTTAATCCAAATACTTAAATAATATTAGGCCTAAATAAAATCATCTTATATTTCGGACAAATTTATGATAGGTACATTATGGAAATCTATAGGTAATTAGATCTAGCCTTACTAAAGTGCATTTCACATACAAATTACTATGGAAAGAGACATCCACTGTAAAAGTGTTCTTGTTTGCGAAATTCTGTGATTCAAGTGTAAATTACTCTCTGTTTTCTCTTGCGTATAATTGTAGCATATAAAATGCTTTTGTATTAGAATATTAGTATGATAACCTTTGTTTGTATTTTATTTTCTATTCCAGTTTCAAGAACTTGAATTATATTAGATTACCGGTACCTTTATTTTTGTAACCTGTAGTTCTTGTAGGTACAATGGTTGTGTCACCATATGCATTTTTCCAGATTATGTGGCATATTCAAGAGTCTTCTTCAAGTTTCTTTTTAGAATTTTAATACAAAAACGCCAGCTATATTTAAGTTGAGAAATAACTTGCGGCAACGAGAATTAATTCATGTGTATTTTTATTACTTTGCGCCACAAAGGGAAAATAAAATATTCTGGTTGAAGGGACAGAGCTTTGCTTTTGAATAAATTATGCGGAGAGAGTATGATCCGGCAGAAATTCATTTGCATACTATAAGTGTCAGATTTGCAAGTGAAATTTATTGACGGGACGTTTGACACGCTGAGCCTGCAAAGGTTTTTTGTCTTTAAGCTTTGAAGTGGTAAAAATGCAACACCAACTTCTACAACTACTTGGAATAATAAATCGCCAAAAAATGTTTCCTGTGTGTGTTTTTTTTACAAAATAAGAGTGTAAAAACGTTACGGTTGACTGTAATAGAAACAAATAAAACTCTTGCGGTGAAATTGAAGTAGTACATGTGAAAGTTAATCAATTAAATGAGATGGTTGGTGTAGTAGCACAGACCATGTTATGAAGACCTGAGATCGAATCATACAGATTTGCAAATTATCTATCAGTTTTAGACACGTGTTAATATTTTAACTTTGTGGTTTAGACCTTTAGACCCATAGGTATAAATAATAACACTTAAATACTTTCAATTGAAATGGCAACCATATGAAAGAAGGTATTTTAAGCCAAGTATCAATGGAGATGAGTGTAGGATGAGTGGCGTGATCTTGTAGTCTTCCTACTGACTAAAGTTATTTTATATGTTGTTGTGTTGTTATTTTATGTCTGTTTGGAACTTATTTTGGGTCCTAAAGTAAATAATATTGGATACGTTTCTCATGCAGGGGTGAGTTTCGTAGAAGCTATAAACGCAGAAATAAACCCCTTTTGTGATTTTTCTTCTCACATTTGTACAGGTTTTGCTTCCATGTCAGATGGTTTCTGCTTCCAGAGTGGACCTTTAAGAGTATAACTAACTAAAACAATTTCTAAAAGCTCAAAATGTTAATGTTACATTTATTTCTTCACTTGTCATTTTGTTTCAGATGTTGTTCAATCTTACAAACTACAAGTACACAATGTGTTCGTTATACGTGGAAACGTAGCTGTTCTACGTTGTCAAGTGCCTAACGTACCAAGGTCAGTGAAAATTACCTCAATGTTTTGTCAAAGTCCATAATATATACAAATAAAACATACAATATGTTTTAGACCAACAATTAATCTTTACAATCAGTGATGCATGGTTGTTTTAAGCCTAACAGGCTAGTGGGGGGTAAAAACTAAGTATTGAATTTAAAATAAAATCATGGCTTGAAACCTGATATTCCTATATACCTATTTGCGAACAAAGTAGTGTACAAGTAAATTCATTTCATAATATAACACTCCAGTTTTAAGATTAAAGCCATGTTTGAACAAAATAATATTATAGTATGTTATTAAATTATGTTCGATTATAATACATTATATTGTTGCCAAAAACAGGTTTTATACCTTAAGAACTGCACAGTTACATTTAATTATTACATGATCAGTTATGATTTCCCTATCATGTTTAATGTGGATTTATTTGTGGCCTTTGTCGTAAAACACATCTTCTAGTGTAGGGTATAGATTATGCATGTCAAAATACAAAATATACTTTAGTAGTTATTTACTTAAGTGTACTACGAGGAAGTGTCAGCTTAAACGTTTTTTCCTGATTAATATTAAAACATTTCAGAGACGAAAAATCGAACTTATTTTAAGTTTTACAAATTATTTTGCATTGAAATTGCTATTCCTAGATTTAGTTGTTACAAATAAAACTAGTGCCACCATTATTGAAACTGTTGACTTTGGCACCTGCAAGTGTACCTATTTATCACAACAGTAGCTATCATTTTTGTATATTGGTATCGGCTGAATTTTAGATATTTACCAACCTTTATCTAAACTTATCTCGTAAATTTACAGTATCTAGCATCAAGTTGCAAAATTAGGCACTTGTTAAAGGCTACACGATAGTTTATTTGACCTCTCCTAAAAAAATACTTGTAATACAAAAATATGAAAATTTTAGGTGTTTGTGTGTTAAATCTAAAGTCTGTCAGGTCGCATAAATAGACATGTCCACATTAATAATTTATTTGAAAGTCAAATAATCAACCCAAATTACTCATATTGGTTCCATTTCTTTTCCAAATCTTTCTTATCTTCATGCACCTAAGGTCCGCAGTCAATGGTAATTCCCTCAAACCTCCCTCGATTAGGACTTCAGTTAATTCGGATATGAAACACTCGTACAAAAGGGATTCTGATTTTACTACAGGATAATGATTCCACTAGCAATACCGGTACCCAAGTCAATAGGGTTCCCAAAGGCAGCAATTGCACCTGTGCACTTTTCGATGAATCTTGGAAACTCAACTGTCATGACTTCCTGCAGGTCGACGATCCAGACGGTGACATGGCTGAGGGACGAACCTCTTCTTGGCCGCTCGGCTGTCCACCCCGAGGGCAGGTTCACCATCACCTCCCTAGGGACCCTGCACGTCCGGGACACCACGCCGGAGGACAGCTACGTCAGGTTCTACTGCCAGACTGTCCATAAAGTAACTGGAGAAAGGAGAATCAGCACTCCGGGCCAGATCATCGTCAGAGGTGAGAGAAATGGGTTGTCGCTATTTGTTTGAAAAACCAATCCATCTTCAAGTCACTTGACTGTTACTGGAAACTATATATATGAAAAGTTCATTTTGTCTACGAATTATTTGGTTGGCTTTCACGTTGGTTGCCAAGTATAATTAAGTTTATCATACCATGTACGATTAATCACTGTCGAAATAGTTAGCTGTCTGGAAACTTGATCTACATAGACAATTAATGTTGGTGGGGATAATGGGATCGCCAATGCGGAAAACTACAGAGGAAGAGAATATGTATATTTGCGTACCTCAAAACTACGCATTGTCAGAGACTATTGATCTTCCCGGTATTTAAGTGCAGCAAAAACCCGTAGCTGTAGGTCTATAAAAGGAGGAGCTGAATAAAATAGATAAAACTACTATTTTAAGTTGAATAACAAGTTTATGTCAAATTTTAAAACAAAATAGCATTCTTGTAAAAAAATAATTTACCCTTCATAATTTTTCAGAGCCAGAAGGTAACGTAGAGCCCAGGATAGAACAGACGATGGCCAATGTAGCAGTGAGGGTTGGTACTACTGCAGAGTTAGTCTGTGCAGCTCAGGGCTCACCTCCTCCAACATACAGGTGAGGATACTGACTGTATAACCAAGTGATTTAGGATTCAAAATACGTGACCCAAGGATTGCCAGTTTATAAATTGAAACACATATTTACTGGAGAAAGAGGAACTAGAGGAATTTGCTATGTATAGACAATACATATCATATGCATACACATAAATTTGATATGTATAAATAATATAAATTTGAGAAACTCAACCTTTCATTTACAAGCATTAAGTGTTCAATGTAAAAAACCATTAACGTAAATTCTAACAGATAATGGAAGATACACGCTTTTGGAAATATAGGTTTACTTGGAGAGTTATGTTCGAATATGTAATTAACCACTGGTTTTTGAATGACTTAATCGTCAGTCATTCAAAAACCAGTCAGTCTGACTGACTTAATCTTTTTAACTTTAAAGATAATTAACCTAAGCTCATTTAGCTGATCTTAGTAGTCAAATGCTATCGTCCTACTCTGTAAACAAGCAGTATTTATCGGGCCTTATCCTTAAGCTGAAAACTTTGTTCCCCTTGGAAGATCCAATACAATGAGTTTATCAAATACAGATTTCCTCGAAATCAATATGGCTGACTCAATATCCTCAATCCAAATCATCATGCTTAACAAATGTCTCGCAGGTGGTATCGCAAGCTGGACGGCCAGCTAGGCTCTTCTCTGCAGGAGATTCGTCCAGGTTCTGTGTTGGTTCGTCCGCTAGACTCGGTACTGCAGTTCCCTCGAGTACAGACTGAAGACGCAGCTCACTACGTGTGTGTGGTCAACAACGGACTAGGAGAGGATCGGAGGGAGTTAGTGTTGACGGTGGCTACTCCACTGCTTGTCCACATCCGACCTCAGCACCAGGTTGGACTTAAAGCTACCTGTGAAATAGTCCTTTGTGGAGAGAGGTCTTCAATGTCGATCCGATATAGCTTTTTACTCATCCAAGATGCAAGAAAGCAGTGTTTTTTTTTTTTCTGTGATGGGTGGAGCTAAAGTAATGACTTCCAAATCCTCGGTATTATGGCATTGCCACATAAATTAATTATGGTAGGATTTGACTACAGAATCATTTAGAAAAAAAAGACATACACTAAACCTATTAATTCAACTGCACCAACCTTTCGCTATGTTAAACTTCGTCGAATCATAATGTTTGTTTTCTACATTAACAAAATGTTTAACTTATCCATGTAATGTATAATCAAGAGGGTTATGCATTGTTTACGTGCATTAAATCTATGTTAGGCCATTCTATTCCTAAAATTTAGAATTCTACTTTGGGATTTTCTACTGTAATCCTATTCAATTTCGATAATCTTCAACAACTTGCTACAATTCAGACTTGGTAACAGGATTTCGTAACAGGTACTGTAGTCCACTTACTTTTATCGTGTACCATAAGCCTTTTAATACTATAAAGCTGATGTTTCATGCTACCACAGATGGTTGATGGAGGCACGACGGCCATGTTCAACTGCTCCATACAAGGCGGCCAAGGCAGGTTCAACATCAATTGGCTCAAAGATCGCAGACCATTGATGGAGAGCGCCAGAATCAACTTTATCCAGCGACGTGAGGTGTTGATGTTGAAAGACATCAACAAGCATGACCGTGGGATGTACCAATGTTTGGTGCACAGTGGGGACGAATCAGCTCAGGCTAGTGCAGAACTGGCACTAGGAGGTGAGATTGTGATGAGACTGGTGATTGTTATTTACAAGTAGACGTTGATAATGAAGTAGGCCTATAGGGGTTTTATCCATGCTTTTTGAGTGTGATTAATATTAGACACTTGTCATTTTTTGAGTTATAACTCCTCCCACATTTTGCTATGGACCAGTTATCCGACATATTTACGTTATTAGGTTGATTAAGACTTTTTTTGTGTAATTGGTGTGTTTTATGTGCTAATTAACTAAATGGGGATGGCCCAAAAGTCTGTTCTTCAATGATTACTATAGCTCCATACTACTTGACTCTTGTAGGCTACAAAGGTTTTGGCAATTTATAGAGAAACTTATCTTAAAGTGTAAAATCTATTTTAGGGCGTTCTCCAACTCGGAGATTCTCCTCGTCTGGAAGATCTATATTTTGGTTATATATTATAGGACCATTAAGTTGAGGTAGAAAACAAACTATCGAGCCACGAAGTTATCAAAGCATAAATCAATGCAAAGAGTAACTTTTCGGGGGTCTATGGTTTTCATGGTGGATTCCATAGTTTCTTTCCCTTCTAGTCCATCTATTGAAAATTCTAGGGCAAGGTTTCATAAAATCCTCTACATCTCAAGTCCTCTATTATTTACAGCTGTGGGGCCTGAGCTGCAGTCCACCTTTATAGAGCAGACCCTCCAGCCAGGTCAGCCAGTGTCGCTGAGGTGTGTAGCCTCTGGCAACCCTCCTCCCCAGTTCACCTGGATGTTGGACGGTGGACCCCTTCTGCCCCGTGGAGGCTACATCCTCGGCTCCCATCTGGACCCCTCCGATGACGTCATCAGTCACCTCAACATCTCCGTGGTGAGAGTACAGCACGGCGGAGTCTACACATGTTTGGCCAGAAACCCTCTGGGATCTGCTGGCCATTCGGCCGCACTGAATGTCTACGGTGAGTTTTCATTTCTGGATGAGCGACCGATGAAGACCTGTTTTATTATTCAGATATAAATTGTATAATTTCATTACATATAACTTAAAACATTTATGTTATATGTAATGACATAAATTGTATAATTTCATTACATATAACTTAAAACATTTATGTTTTGTATTTATAAATAACATGTTAAAAATAAGTCAGAGTAATATAATACGGAACCTACTTGCACTATTCAGTCAATAAATTTTATGTTTGTTACTACCACAGGTCCTCCAACCCCTAGAACGCCGCTCAACATCACCGCTGTCTCTGGCGGTAACATCTACCTGCGCTGTCCCGTGTCTGGGTTCCCTATATCGAGCACGACCTGGCAACGTGATGGCGAGAACCTCCCGGCCCATTACCGCCACCGAGTGTTCGCCAACGGAACTCTCCTGGTGAGGAACGTAGATGGCAACACTGACAAGGGGGTGTTCCACTGCACCGTACGCAACCAGCAAAACCAGGCTGCCAACGGCAAGATATTTGTGGAAGTTATGAGTAAGGGATGAGTATTATCATAGACTAGAGTATGTTTTATCTATGGTATTATCATAGCCTCCCTATTTGTATGTATTCAGCTGTTTTCTAGCGCAGCTTTTGTAATTTCCGATGTGATTTATCACTTAGCAATATTCTTAAGTTGCTTATTGATACGAACTTTTTTTGTTATGTTGAAGCCATCTCAGTTTTAGAAACATCCATTTAACAACCAGATTCCAAAATGTGTGTGTTTTTTTATATAATCATAAAATTAATTTCGGTGTACGCACTTATACCTGCTGTATTAAATTGTTGTTCAGACCCAGAGAATAATCATTTCACCTAACGTCAATTACATTTTTTTGAACTTAGATACTGTAGATTAAAGAAATCAATATATATTATCCAAGTTGATTGTTGATGCGTGCAATTTATTAATCCTCTAATGAGCCTTTGATATTTAAAAACATTAATGAGCAACTTGCTAAAACAATACATGCGGTTTATACATCTTTTTTGTTACAGAGCCCCCAGAAATAGCACCATTCTCGTTTCCAGAGAATCTGCGTGAAGGAAATAGAGCACACGTGTCTTGTTCTGTGATCTCAGGAGACCTCCCGATTGACATTATTTGGCACAAGGATGGAGGAGCCCTCCCTCAGGACCACGACGTCCAGGAACAACAAAGCTCGTTCCTCAGTTCTCTGCTGTTTACTAATCTCAAAGCGAGGCACGCCGGTCACTATACATGTATTGCTCGAAACGCCGCAGCAGAAGCAAACTTCACTGCCAAACTAGTAATTAAAGGTAATTTTATTAGTCTTGTTCGTCCACTTAAACCAATCAGAGAGCTATTACTTTTCAACACATAGTTCAATATTTCAGTTTTAACTAACAACAATATACAATAATGAACATTTAAATGAAACTCAATCTTAGCTGAAACATTATAAATCCAAAGAGTATAAAATATTAAACAGCTGTTTTAAATTACAGATTATATATCAAACTTCTAACAGTCATATAAGTTGCAAACATACTGCAATCATAGATAACACATATTCGTCATTTTTCCCATCCTTATGGAACATCTTAATAAAGCCAATTTTATCGTTAGTTCTGTCCGGTGAGATGTCGTGTTTTGTTTACAATTTGTTTCTTGCTATTTCAGTCATTTAAAACCCTGTTTAACCAAATAAAAACGATATAATCATAAAAAATAAATCATACTTTGGTTATATCACACAAATCAAATCATGAAATTAACTCTAAAATAATGGAAACAAAATTTTATCGACACCAGCAACCAGTGTCACCTAACATGAACTATAGGCACGAAAAACGAGCTTCAAAATGTAGGCCTACAATGGGAATGGGATGGGAAGTCTACTTGTATTGGTTATTCTATACTATAATCCCCCTCCCGAAAATTTGACTCGGATACTTTTTACGTTATTACCAAAATGATCGGACCATGGGGACGGAGTTTTATGGGAGGATTTATGGGGTAAAAATAGGTTTTTCTCATTTTTGACCCTCAAAACTTAAAATTTTCCAAATTTTCTCTAGACCATTTTGAAGAGCTTAAACAACAAATAATTTAGTATATTGATGTGTTTCTGTATGATTATTGGTTACGGAGAAAATTGTAAATTAAAAATTCCTATGTAATTCTTATGGAGAATAAGTTAACTGTTGTAGTTTGCTTGCGGATATATTTGGATCAAACAAGGCAAATCTATTTATTTTAAACTAAGCTATTAATATTTAACTAAAAACACACTTTATTACCCTCCCTGTAGGCAGCGAACCCAGGTACCGTACTCGTTAAACCTAATGTCATTTGAATAGATTTATTGAAAATCAAACCAGGCAAATGGAAATTCGCTTAGTCTGCAGGTTTGCTGCGGTGGGGGTATTTATTCACGGTCTGCATTGATTCATGATCTCGTAGTTTTATCTATTGACCCTTTGTACATATCACTCAGGTTATTGAAACAGGGATAGCACCAGAATATGCATGTCAGTTTGGCAAAATTTATGTAATCAAAAGTATGTATTTTTTAGCGAATTTCCCTATAGGGAAGTAGCTATTACCGTAGGTCTCATGGTAAGACCTAAGCCCGGGACCGATTTACTTTTTCATTTTAATGTCCCCAGAGGCCAAAAACACCATTCGTTCACATTTTTATATATCTATATATAGAGATATATATATATATGTGTGTCCATCCGCACGATAACTTGAGTAATTTTTGTCTGATTTTGATAAAATTTGGTTTGAAGGTGTAAGGCGCGATAAACTTGAATGAGTTCGCGAACCAGCATGATCGGACTATGGGAACGGGGGTTTATGGGGGGTTTTATGGGGTAAAAATAGGTTTTTCCCATTTTTGAGCCTAAAAACACAAAATTTCACAATTTCTTTTTAAACCATTTTGTAGAGCTTAAAAAAACAAATAATTTAGTATATTGAAGCGTTATTATGCGCCTAATTGTTTCGGAGAAAATTCAAAAAAATTGTAATTTTAAAATTCCCATGTTATTTTTATGGAGAATAAGTCAACTGTTGTAGTTTGCTTGTTTATTTTTTTTATTTTTTTTTTTAACAAGTATTTATTCACAATCTATTCTATACTAGAATAATAAGTAAATTTGATAACCATTTTAACATGGGTTAGTTACACTCCATCAAGTGCACTAACATACAAAAACTTTTAAAAAGTTCAACTAAAAACGATTTGGAAGGTCTATTGGATTAACTCTTTTGAGCCTATATGTAGCTTCACTATTGTCGAGGAGGTTAACTGCCAGGAAATTTGGATGGGTTTCTAATTTTCTTTGGTATTTTTCACTTCGTTTCTTTATTTCTTCTTTAACATAGGGTAATTTTGTATCTTGATGAATTACTTTATTTGTGACAAACCAAGGTGCTTGTAAAATTTTTCTCAGTGTTTTCGATTGAAACCTTTGAACTATTTCTATGTTTGAGTTGGAAGTGGTTCCCCAGAGTTGGATACCGTAGGTCCAAATAGGTTTCAATATAATTTTGTATAAAAGTAATTTATTTTCAACAGATAATTTTGAATTTCGACCAATGAGCCAATTTAGTTTGTTTGTTTTTAAATTTAAATGAAGTCGTTTGTTCCAAATGTGTGAATGCCATGTAAGCCGTCTGTCGAGATGCATACCAAGGTACTTAACTTCGTTGGATTGTGGAAGCATGACATTATTCAATGTTACTGGGGGACAAGTTCTTGTAGACATAGTAAATGTAACTTGAACAGATTTTGTTTCATTTACTTTAATTTTCCAATTCTGTAGCCACTGAGACAAATCGTCTAATGCAGCCTGAAGGTTTGATGATGCCAGAATAGGATCCTGATTTGATGATAAAAAAGCAGTGTCGTCTGCAAATGTTGCAACCGTAATACCCTGAGTACTTGGAAGGTCATAAGTGAACAAAATATACAAAATAGGCCCAAGAACACTGCCTTGTGGTACACCTGATTCAATTTCATGCACATCTGTAACTATATCTTGATATTTAATTTGAAAAAAGCGTTCGGACAAATACGATTTCAACACTCCATAGTATGTATGGGGCAGCAAAGTTTTAATTTTGAACAATAATCCTGTGTGCCAGACTTTATCAAACGCCTGGGCTACGTCCAAAAAAGCAGATGAACAAAAACGTTTATTTTCAAGATCTTCCTTGATTACATTAACTATTCTATGCACTTGCTCAATGGTGGAATGCCTTCGGCGGAATCCAAACTGATGGGAAGGCAACAATTCTTTTTCGTCAATTATAATTTGAAGTCTTTTTAAGAAAAGTTTTTCAAAAACTTTAGAAACCACAGGAAGAAGAGATATAGGCCGATACGAGGATGCTTGATTTAAAGGTTTACCAGGTTTCGGAATAACAACAATTTGTGAAACCTTCCACTGTATTGGGAAGTATTCAAGGCGTAAAACTGCATTGAAAAGTACTGTGAGGAAAACTATTCCTTTTCTAGGAAGCTCTTTCAACACTTTACCTGTTATCAGATCATAACCGGGGGCTTTTTTGCCGTTTAAATCGTCTTTTATTACTTTAGCTACTTCAGATGGTGTGAACAATTTTATTGGTAAATCAAGTTGATTTGGAGAATCGAGGAATTCCAAAATTTCTTGCTCAACATTTGAATTAATATTATATGGCTTGAACACTTCCTTGAAGTATGAAGCAAATACATCTGCTTTCTCGATGTTGTTTTTGGCCCAAGAACCGTCTTCTTTTAGAATAGGTGGAATGCAAATTTGTGGACGTTTTAAGTTTTTTGTAACTTTCCAAAGGGAGTAGTCACTAGCTTCAGATGGAGAAAGGTTTGATGTGAAATCTTGAAATCTGTCATTGTTTAATTTAAACAGTAACCTTTTTAGTTGTTGAGTGGCCCTGTTTAGATTTCTTTTATCCGTCTGGTCTCTAGAGTTTTGCCATATTCTACGGAGTCGGCGTTTTTCGGCAATTTTCCTATTAATTTCAATTGGATAGTGTATTCCTGATTTTAAATTATGTTTATTCTGGTCTGGAGTTGCTCTCCAAGCGGAGTCTTGAACTGTTTTGTTGAAATGTTCAACAGCAAGATTCAAATCTTCTTCGCTCTTCAAACACACAGAAATCTTTAAATTTTGATCCATTAATTCACGAAAATAATTCCAATCTGTATTTTTGTTGCATAAATGTGGTGGAATAGGTTTGAATATAACATTTGAAGCGATCGTTAAAATTACAGGTGAATGGTCTGAGGAAAGGTCCAGAGATTGCTCGATTGTCACAAAATCTCGGGATACACCTTTTGTAACAAAAAAATCAAGAAGGTCTGGTATTTTTTGACGATCAGAGGGCCAATATGTCGGTTCACCTGTCGATAGAGTATCAAGGTTCCGTTCTTGGATTGACTGCAGTAGTTGTCGACCCCTAGGAGTTGCCAGACGGGAGCCCCATGTAGGATGTTTGGCATTGTAGTCTCCTCCTGACAAAAATTTACAGCCTAAAGTGCAGAAGAAATCATTAAACTGTTGGCGTGTAATGTTGTGTCTAGGTGGGCAGTAAATAGAACTTATAGTAAGTGGGCCTGTTTCAAACTCCACTACAACAGATGAACTTTGGATGAAATCGAACTGATATTTAGGCAATTCATGGTGCTTGATATGACTTTTAATCAAGATAGCACAACCTCCATGAGCTCTATTGCTAGGATGGTTAGTGTTGTATAGACTGAAATTTGGAATTTTACAAAAGTTTAAATCAGTAAAGTGAGTTTCAGAAATAAGAATAATGTCCAACTTATGTTTAGCAATGAACAGTTTTAATTCTTGGCATCGCTGTGCCAAGCCATTAGCATTCCACAAGGCTATCTTCAAGGTTTTCACCATTAATTGAGCTTTTTAAGAACAGTTGTAAGTAGGTCAAGTAAGGAACCTATTTGTTGAGATTGTTGGATAAACAGTTTTTCAAACCGATCAAAGAATGAAGTTATTGTATTTGTTAACTTTTCTGTGGATGCATCACTAGAAGCATTACTTGGCGTGCGTGCATTCACATTATCAGAACTTGTGCTGGGTTTAGTTTTGATACTTACTCGTGAGTTGCTAACTGCCTCCGCATACGAAACGTCAGGACGTGTTAGATTGTCAGAAGAAGCAGAATTTGATGATTGAGTAACTTCAGCTTGTTTTGAGACGGTAGTTCTTTCTCGAGCCTGGGGATGTGTTCGACTCTGGATATTTTTGAAGACCATGCATCCCCTGTAATTGGCTGGATGACCTCCTCCACACAAGGCGCATATTGCAGGAGTAGAATTGTCTTTAGTGCATTTGATTGTATCGTGTTCTTTTCCACATTTAACACATCTAAATGGATGCCTACAGTAGGTTTTTGTGTGACCATATTGTTGACATCTTTTACATTGAACAATTTCCCTTTTCCTATAAGGGGGTTCAAAAGTTATCTTAGCATGTAACAAATACTGAATATTGAAGATGTCTTTGTTATTAGAACTCGGCTCTAAATCAACAAAGAACATTGATAGTGGCTGTTTGGTGGTTGAATGAAGTATATTAGAAATATTTCTTACCTCATGACCCATCTGTCGTAGTGCTTCTTTTAGTTCTTCTGTATCAACTGAATAGTGCATATTCTTCAATACAACTCTGTATGCTCGATCTTGTTTAAGCTGAAATGTATGGAAGCTGACATTACTCTCGTTAAGTTTTCTCACTATTTTTCTATAAATATCAGCAGATGTTGGAAGAATCTTAACTGAATTGTTATTTATGCATTTGTAGGCAAAAGCAGTAGTGTCAACGACAGATTCAAATGTTTGAATCATTGCCTTCACATTACCCACATCAGGAATAAAAATAGGTGGAGGTTTAGGTTCTGATGATTTTTTAGAAACTGTTTGGATGTTAGAGTCCATGTCTTCATTATCTACATTTAATACTTCAAAACTGTTGCTAACTTCAGTTCATGTCTTGTTTGGCCTTTTTTTTGTTTCTATTAGAAACTTCTCCAACGTTTCTGCGTTTGGGAATCGTTTGCCAGTTGTCTGTATCGTCTTCTGACGTGTTTGTCTTGCTAGGAGAATCAATCATAGCATCGATGATTTCAGATGAAAGAGAACCCTCGGTATTGGAGTAGTTGTGGTCAGAGAGGTGCGAGTTGGTGTAATTCACACCTTCGTCGGCCATTTCAAAAGAGAAATGATAGATAAACGTAAACAAATCAAACGGTACAGGTTATGAAATTTCAAAAGTCTAAATAGTTACCACGTTACACATCAAATCAAGTCTGAAAGTAACTGAGCATAACGGAATACTAACGCACATTCATTTATGACTATAAAAACAAAAACTAACTATTAAAACCGAGCTTTTTTTTGAAAAATAATCAAGAGAAAAATAATCTACAACTATGGTGTAAAACAATTGCTTGTTTATGAACATATTTTGATCAATTTTGGAAAATACTTTTATTTCTTACTAAACTATTATCATTTTATAAAAAGAATGTTTTTTACCCTCCCTGTTGCAGCAAACCTTAGTACTCGTTAAACTAATTCTATTTAAATAGGAAATAAATGTGCTATTTTTATGGAGGCATTTTAGTGTAAATCCAATCAGGTTAATGGAAATTCGCTTAGTCTGCAGGTTTGCTGCGGCGGGGGTATTTTATTTTACTGTGTTTTTTGTGTGTTTTGAGTTATGGATGTTGTCACTATTAAACAGACATATTTCTGAACAAAAGTAAAGTTTATTGATTGAATATTGGTGTGATTTAAGTCATAGATTAAACATACTTCCTTCAGCTGGTTAGTCTATGATAAAATAGATCAATGGTTTGATGTTAACAACAATTTACCAATCTTTCAATGCATATTTTCTGCGCTCTATTTTAATGTTCATGACAAACAAAAACTGTTAAAATCCGATACAGTACTTTAAATACTAAAAAAGGAGGTCAAGAATTTTTGTACTGTTAGCACCAATTATTCAACAAGCAAATAGCCTATTATAATGCTTTTGTTATTGTTAGTACAGTTTGGTTAACAGCTACATGACATAAGATCAGCCTTCTAAATTAAAAATGAAAAAAATTAAGAAACTGGCATGTGGAGGGAATTTTTCAATTCCAATAATTCCAGAATTCCGGTCAAGTGAAGTCGAAGTGAGTTTCTTCTTTTCTTTCTCCAGTCCACTCCCACTGTCCAGTGGGGTCTGACTTAGGGGAGGTACGAATGAGGCATTTAGTTCAAAATTCCTCCGTGAACAGCGCTGTAGTAGAGAGCACTTTGGCAATAAAGGGTTACTAATCGCAAAAATAGTTCTGTTCATAAAATAAAATTATAAATGTCTCAAATTCAATTTTATTATTTTTTAATTATAAAATTAAACTATCATAACCTAACCGAACTAACCAAACTTGCTGATAAAGAAATAATATAACAAAAGTTTAGTAATCGGAAAAATAATTCTGTTTATTAAATAAAACTAGAATTTGCTCAATTAAAATTTTATAATGGCTTAATAATAAAAATTTAACTGTAATAACCGAACCAAACCAACCAAACTTGCTGATAATAAAAAAATCTTGGACAAAAAGTTAATGCTACCAGCAGGATTCGAACCCGGGACCTACAGTATATCAGCCCGGCACGTTAACCATTAGACCACCGAGGCCGATGGCTATCGACCGTTTTGTTACGGTAATGGCGTTCCCTCAGCTAATAAGAAGCCCACAGCTGTCATCGTAGCCTCTTCTATACCTCCCCTGAGTAAATACCCTGTCCAGTGTGAGTGTAAACAAAACAAACAGAGCAGTGAGCTGTTGTTGTGTTGTTTTGTTATTGGTTGTATAGGTTAAGAAAAGAAAGAGTTTTAACGTGGCTGGAAGAGCCTCAAATAATCACTAGAATACTGGAAAGCCAAATTTTTAATGGCTAACACAAAGAGGACTTCGAGTAGGAGTACCTCCAGTGAAGAAATGAGTGCAGACGGACATGAATTGTCAGACCAAGAGAAGGTTTGTATAGTGTCAAATTTTATCCTTCATTCTCCACCTGGGGAATTCAATGAAGTTTTTAATGATGTACGAGTTCTCCTCAATGACGATGTTCTACTAAAAGAAGGAGCTTCAGAGTCAATTTCCGAGTACAATAAGGACCAATTAACACCAGTAAAAATAGAGAATAGTGGTTATCAGGTTCTGATTACAGATTTTAATGACATTGGAGGTTCACGGTTTGTTGATGCTCGCTCTAAACAAACATTTAAGTTTGATCATCTAATAAAACATGCTAGTGACTTTGAACATTTGGAACCAGATCTAATGACAGAAACATGGAGATTTCTGTTGGAAAAAGAGTTAGATGAATACATTTTTAACCACTACAAAAATGGTGTCTCCAGTGTTTTTGCAAAGAGGATAGGCACAAATATTGTGTTGACTGCTTGTATAGAAAACCACCAGTTTAATGCCAACAACTATTGGAATGCCCGATGGAGGTCCCAGTGGACTGTCAATATTATCAACGGTTCTGCAGAAGTCAGTGGCATTATAAAGGTTCAAGTCCACTATTATGAAAATGGAAATGTCCAACTGGTCAGTTCAAAAGATATTAAAGAACTCCTTGTAGTTTCTTCTGAAGAACAGATAGCCAAGGATTTAGTGAAACTAATAGAAGAAACAGAAACCAATTATCAGAAAGCAATTTCTGAAAATTACCAGACGATGAGCGGTACGACATTCAAGGCTCTGAGACGTCAGTTGCCCGTCACAAGAACCAAGATCGATTGGAACAACCTGGTTGGATACAGCATCGGTAGGGAGCTCAAGAGTCAGTGACAACAATATTCGGTAACCTCATTAGTTCATTTATTATTCCCTATCGTTTGGACAGTAACAACTGACTACCTCAACAATTACATGATTTAAGACAAACAAAATGCTCATTTTCATGTTATTTTTCAAACTCATGCCTTTATCGTCAAGTGTTTTATAGTGTAATTCATCAGACTTTAAGACAAAGTAGCCTAGCGTAACTCATCTAAGAGGTATTTAAGTTAAAACTGAGCTAACTTAGGCTATTTAAAACTTTTAAATTACATTCTTTCCTATTTAACTTACCGTGACTGATGGACTGAACCCTTAAAGACATTTTAAGTTGACTTATTTGAAATAAAGTACAACGAACTGCTGTGTTTATATGGGTCATTCATTAGTGGGAGTGTTTGAATAAAAGATCTTTTTACCAAAGACTGTTGAAAATGTTTAATCTTTGGACATTTTTGTACTTAACATTTATTTGAACAATTAACTTATATAGCCCTGTAATTAAGTTACCGGTACATCACAAAGTAGATCTATAACTAAACCAATGTGAACTAGCCTATATAAATTACAGTTTTCAATTAATTTTTGTCCATAAGTTCAACCTAAACTTCGGGTGTTGTTTCACTGTTAAGCGTTTTTTAAGAAAAGCTTCATGGTTGTCTTTCATGGCACCTAATATTCAAATTTGTCTTTGACTGTTTCAACTTTAAGGAATAAAAGTTGGTTATGAATAAATATTGAATGAAGTTGTGTTTGATATAATTTATTTAGGCCTAAGTTACCTACTCTACCAATAGTCTAAGTCTACCTCATCCATACAATATTAGCCTATATAGCCTACTTAGCAAGTCAGTGCAAGTGACATGCAATAGCCTTACATTAACTAGGGTAGGTAACATTGCAGTAAATTAGGCAGCCTACTTAAAAAAGGTTAGTAAATAGTCTTCTCATAGCATAATTTGGTAACGTACATAAGTTAGGTTATTTAACTTGTCTGGAGAGGACCATAGACAAAAATAATTAAATAGGCTATAGACCCTCAACTGTGCTGCAGTTAAGTTACTATAGATTCTGGCGCACACTGCTGGGAGCGCCAAGTAGTTACGGCCTACACGCTATGTTTAACTACACGGCGCTCCCAGCAGTGTGCACCAGAACCTACAGTAACCATGGTAACCACTGCACGGCTGACAGTAAAGTGAATTTACCAAAGGCCTACAGAAAATAAGCTGTTACCATAGGTCCAATGGTAAGACCTAGATCTGGAACCGATTTTTCTTTGCGTTTTGATGTTCACAGAGGCCCTAAATATGTATCCGTTCAAACTCATGTACATAGCTGTAGGCTATGAGTGTCCGTTAGCATGATAAGCCTAATTGGAGTAAAAATTATCTGATTTTATGATGTTTGATACAAACGTGTGTCACTGTAAACCTACGTTTATTCCAACTTGTTTACACTATGCATGATCAGACTAAGGGAATACAGTTTCATTTTTCAATATAGCCTCCAGATTACCCATATAAGTGGTTTAAATAGTCTACCTGGATTTTATCCAATCCAAATGGTTGTGGTAGCAACTAGTTTCGGTTCAACACTGGAACGATAAGGCCACTTATTTTCTATATTGGAGTGTTAGTGTTGCACAATTTTATGGTTACAGCAAACCCCCGCCCCCCCCCCAAAAAAAACTAAATTCAAATGTTTTTCTTATGGAGAAAAAGTTAACTGTTGTATTTTGCTTGTTTAATGTATGCTGATCAAATTTGCAAAATTTATTTCATTCCAAGGTATTAAAAATTTAATAAAAAATATTTTAGTTAACCCTTTCTTGTAGCAGCAAACCTAAGTAACTTACTATTTGAATAGAGGATAAATCCTGACATGTTTAAGGAAATATTTTTGTGGAAGATAGATCCACTTAGTCTCCACCGCAGGTTTGCTGCTGCGGGGGTATTTTTAGTTTTCAATCAACTTATTTTGGCAAAAAAATTTATCTGTTGCAGGAATATTTGAAATGTATTTTTAACTTCAGTTTCTAGTCTAAAAAAATAACTTTTATAAGTCAGATACGATATATACATTTTTAAGACAAGTCAACACTTGTGATTAAAAAGTATGTTTTGGCTTGTAACTTATATAAGTTACTAACTTAGCCTTTTCAGAGTTCATCCGTGAAGCAGAACTCAGATGAGTTTAAGTAAAGTATCCTATGGTTTGTTTAACTCACTGATTTGGAAGAGTGTGGTAAATCTTGATTGCTGCATAATGATTTGCACTTTTAACACTTTGATTTTGGGTAAATAAGGCGAAAGACCTTGAAGTCGACGAGTACCAGAGGTGTGGACAGTCCTCCCATCTTACATCTGTAAAAATCTGCAACATGCCTTCTAAAAGGCAACTTGTATACAGGTAACCGATGTCTATATAACTTTCCCGTAAGGGGGTCTGGGACTACAAATTAATAACCCCCAGTAAAGAGAGGGGCCCTACTGTGGAAAATTTGTAAAAATTTAGTTACAAAATGTTTGATTTTACTCTTTTGGTACCTTGTCAATCTAATTTTTCCATTGTTTTTAAAATTTGAAAACTTGACTTATTTAACTTACTGCTTTCTGCTGTGGCCTCTTCCCAAAACAATGCCTCTTCCTTTCTCATATTAACTACATCCAAGGTGTTTCATATCAATATTGTTGGTGCATTAAACCTGAGGTTGTTAGCTTTTGGTGGATGAAACCAGGGACACACCTTCATGGGGAAGGATAAGATTCATGATAACCTTTTACATACAACTAATTATCAATAATTAAAACCAGATTTACAAAATCTATTTTCCTTTTACCATATATCACTACAACATTGCTGTTTTTTCTCACCAAAGCTGTAAGACATATACATATTTTTTTATTAATTGCTCCTAGAGTTCTTTTTGTACTAATTTATTGTTTCAAAACCATTTGAAGAGCAATCAGGTGTGTTAGCCTAGCTTTAAGGCACCGTCCTAGCTAGACGACCAGAGCGACACGATCAACAAGACCAACGGTCGCAACTGTCGGTGAAAAAATGTGTGCACACTGAGAAGCGTGACAAGGCGACGTTCCACGGGCTGAGGAAATAGCTGTGGTAGATGCCGCTTTGTCGCGTCGCTGGACTAGCGCTACCAAATAAGCAAACGACAAACATGTTTGTATCTTAAAGTGCTTGTAGCGCGACGCCACTCTTGCTGCTCAGCTAGGACACTCCCATTACTTACCATGTGTTTGTATTGTTCGCTATTGTCGGTCGCGTTGCTCTTGCCGTCCAGCTAGGACGGTGCCTAAGTTTCTTCAATTCAAAATGTCGCTGTGGCATTAATGTAGTGCACACTGCTAGAAATGGTGACTCCTGTGGTCAATCTGGTCGCACTGTGAAATTGTAAGTGCCTGGTCTTCCAGACTCCACAGAGGATATAGTGCAGCACACATCCGCTAGACTATAGTTCGGACACTTAGAAAGCGACCTCCTCTAGCATTGGGTAGCATTAGTGCGCAGGTCGTTTCCCAAGCGGCCGAACTATAGCATAAAAAACTCATGATTCTAGGTACACGGTTATATATGTGATCAATGTTTGTCATGACCATTTTAAAGATTGTTTATTGTTACAGTGGCTCCCACATGGTTGATGGAACCACACGATATCTCAGTACTGTACCAGCAACAGGCAGCTCTACACTGTCAGGCTCATGGCTACCCACAGCCTAGGATCACTTGGATGAAAGCTAGATGTCAGTACATGCGTATTTTATAACTATAATACACTTTAACTTGGCCACAGTCAAGTCATAAATGTACCTGACAGCTGTAAGGATGAATTAAAGCGAGTTTATTAGGTATCCCATCCTACCATAACTCCCTGATATTCTAAAGATGAGATAAAGCTGTGACCATAAAGAGAAGCAAGTTTTTAGGTATCCCATCCTACCATAACTCCCTGATGTTCTAAAGATGAGATAAAGCTGTGACCATAAAGAGAAGCAAGTTTTTAGGTATCCCATCCTACCATAACTCCCTGATGTTCTAAAGATAAGATAAAGCTGTGACCATAAAGAGAAGCAAGTTTTTAGGTATCCCATCCTACCATAACTCCCTGATGTTCTAAAGATAAGATAAAGCTGTGACCATAAAGCTAAGCAAGTTTATTAGGTCATCCTACCATAACTCCCTGATATTCCAATTTTTGTTTGCTTTCTTCTTGTCCATGTTAATGAAACTTTTGATTTATTGGTTTTGAGTAAACTTATACAGAATATTTCTTGTGATTATACTGCACCTAGAAATATATTCTAATTAGTTTATCCTACCATAAAGTCGATTTACCAAATTTAGAAGTCACAAACCGACTGAGCTTAAAGTTAGACAGGTATTTATTATTTATAGCGCATTTTGAAATTTCTTGTTTTATTGTAAACTATGAAGAATCTTTTATGGTACGGTGTAAGGATGAACAAGGGTAAAAAGTAGTGTTAGGTACCAGGATCCGAACTGGGCGAACTCACAGCATCGCTGCCTTTAGGCCAAAGTCTGCGGCGCTACCGACTGAACCACCGACTCACCCCAAACCAGACGTTCAACTGACGTTGATCATGACAGTGTGAGATTGTGTCTGTGTGTAATTTAAAATTTCACATGTCTGTTGCAAAGTTTGGTGGGAGAGACCAACTAAAATAGTGGACATAAGTTTTAATTGTTTTTTTATTTTTTATTATAGTTTCAAAAGTGTTCAACTCTAGCCTATAATCTAATCTGTAGCCTACTTCTGTTTCTCAGTGGACCAGCCAAGCGACTTTGTCCCACTAGAGACAGACTCCCGGATGTTCCCGGCTGGCAACGGGTCACTTCTGATCCGGGCTGCAGACCCACTACATGAGGGACATTACTCCTGTGAGGCTAGCAATGGCATCGGGAACATTCTCCGGAAAGTCATCTTTCTCAGAGTCAATGGTAATTATAGTAAAACATTATTCGATATTTATCATGTAAAGTACGATGATAAATTGAGCTTGGAGGAGAGTGAAAGAATATTATGTTCTACATTTACTTTTCATAACCAAGTAAAATCTGAAATGCAATTTTATTTCCTCACTAGCAGTTACCCAAATCATGACTGAGTTTCCCAAATCATTTCAAATCATGACTAAAGTCGGGACCACGTAAGTTTGCAGTTGGTAGCAGCCAATCACAAGACAAGTCTAGTGTGACGTTGCCACATCGCCCATTGACAACACTTATTAAATATACAAAGCAATATTTTCAAATCAGCTGGTATTAGATTTGGCAACACCGCACGGTTCTTATTGGTTCATTCAAAACCATATGGTAAATAGGCTCCTCCCTCAACTGCAAACTTATGTGGTCCCGACAATAATATAGAATGTTGTGGTTATTCAAACCAACAAAACAGTTGGTGAATGTAAACATCTGCTTTTAGATTATATTTATTTGTAAACATTGTAGTTCCAAAAGTCTGACATTGGACCCCTTAAAACCTTCTGGGGCGGAGCCCTATTAACGGATCTGCTTCAAAATTCACACAAACCATCCTTGAATAATGCTTAATAATGCCTGAAAGTTTCATTACAGTCTGTCGAGCTGTTTTCGGAGTCCATAGGGTACGGTATATACATACACACTTCCTCTTTTATAGATAGATAGATTCTACACTCTGACTTATTATTTATTTTAATTTTTTTTGGCAAACCATAAGTGGGTTTCAGTTTTTGAGATAGGTCAGCCTGAGTAAATATATTACGTTTTTCAACAAAATAAATATTACACTTAAATTCCACAACAAACAAAAAACTTTGTTCAAGGAGCCATCCAGCTACCAATTGTTGTAAATGTTCATTAAAATGTACTCTTAAAGATGCAAGCAGTATAAATTTATGATTTTAAGTTTTTATTTATGATTACTTTTCCTTTTCCTCAGAGTTTTATTCTAAAACATTCTATTTTGATTTCCCTGTCAAATTTAAAGTACTGCAATAAATCTAGTGTGCCTATGTCTTCAATGGATTTTGAGAAAAGTCAATAGCTTTTTGATAGCTTTGAACTGGATTCAGCCGTCATTTCTAAACAGCTGGTCTTAAGCAGTAACAAAGCTACATAGATCATCTCACTCCATTCTACACTCATCCTTCACTTATATTCCAGTTGAAATACACACCAAGGTGACGTCTCCATCTCAAATGATTGTAATAATGTATTTTAATGACAGTTTGAATCAGAATCATGTCAAGGAATCACTCGGCAACCTTTTGATCGTTAGGTACCCACTACCCAGCTGTACCACTAAATTATAACCTAACCTAACTTTTTCAGTGCCAGCCCACTTCCGCACCCGTCAGTTGAACCAGTCCGGCGTGGCTGGTGAGAGTGTCATCCTGGTGTGTGAGGCGGAGGGTGATCTACCCCTGAGAGTGACGTGGGGTGTCTCGCCTCGACTGCACGTGCCGCCTCCGCACAGTCGACACACACCCTCGGGTCTCGCCTCGGAGGTCCACCTGCCAGAGCTAACCAGACAAGACGCAGGCGCATACCACTGCAACGCTCACAACGAGTTTGGAGAGGACAACATGGTGATCTACCTTACTGTCAGAGGTGAATTTATGAACCATTGGGTGAATTATACATTTGTTGTTGTTTACGAACACATTGAAAAAATTCATTTGTCATGTGGTCCACCTCACCTTGATTATGCATTTCATCTTGTTATATTCTACAGATTTTCTGAAAGAATAAAACTTAACCTGAACTTCGCATTGGGCCTTGCTGTGTAAAAGGACTTCATGTTGATTTTAAAAAAATTATGATTTTTTGTACATTTTTTGTTTGTATTGATTGATTTAGATATTCAGTATCATATTCTAAAAATTGTTGTTGTAAAAAATTGTACAAAAAAATTGTTTTCCAAAAGTGGAAGTGTGTGTTGAATTTAAATAACACACACTACTGAAAGGAGGGCTATAGACTAATCAATGTGTTTGTTCAGTATCCTGAAATTTTGTTAATGATCATTACGAGACTGTTGTGTTCTCTTGCACATTATTTAACTTATGTTTTCTATATAGACTGTTGTGTTGCACATTATAAGACTTTGGAGTGTTTGAATGTTTTATATGATTCTGCCTGTTGCAGAGCCGCCTGATTCGCCAGAGCGCCTGGAGGTGGTTGAGGTAGGCAGCAGGTGGCTCAATGTCAGGTGGTCACCGCCTATCAGTAGCCACACCACCATCACACAGTACCTGGTTCAGTTCCAGGTAAGGCGGAATATAATTTTTCAATTTTTAGTTTACTTACAATTCAGGTTGTAAAAACAGTTTAGGCTTTCAGTTGGCAAAGACCCATTAATTTATTTGAGGAAATCTTTCTATTACTAAGTTAGTAAAATCCAAACCCCCAAGAACCGTAATATCATTTTTTGTAATCTACCTACCTAACTGTTAATCTTATGAGAAAGTATTTAGAATGCCTGTTTCTTAACCCTCTGAGCTGCAGGGATCGTCATTAATTTATTTCTGTCTATTTTCCATCCTGTTTTACCCTTTTGCAATAAACACAAAATAATTCTTTTGAAAGAAGTTTGAAGTGGACACCCATTTGGTAAGGGTGTGTAAAAAATAGCCTGATTTGAGGTTCAACTAAAAATATTCCTTCTATCCTATTAACTACTACTTGAATCATCTTCGTTTTTTTTAGTTGAGCCACCTCCATTATGCTCTCAAAAACAGGTGAATTCATTATGAATTAGTGAGTAGAACTGGATGGGATTCAAACACTCAGTCAGTGTTTGTCTCCTGGACCGGGATACAACAGTTTAGTATGTTCCTACATTGGAAGCGAATTGTTCTGGTCAGCCCAACCTGAATTAGATGTCAATTATGCCATGTTTTGCCAAGTTGGAAGTCATTGTGCCATATGTTGCCAAGTTGGACGCTACTGTGCCATATGTTGCCAAGTTACACACCATTGTGCAATATGTTGCGCCAAGTAGGAAGTTATTATCCCATATGTTGCCAAGTTAGACGTCATTGTACCATAAGATGCCAAGTTTTACGTCATTGTACCATAAGTTGCCAAGTTTGGCGTCACCGTTCAATATGTTGCCAAGTTACTTGTTATTGTGCTATATGTTGCCAAGTCAGAAGTCATTGTATCACGTGTTGTTTACAGGAAGAGGGAGGTGGCAGCTGGGGCAATGTAACTGTAGGTGGCAACACTCACTCTGCCAGGCTGAGTGGGCTCACTCCTGCCACTCACTATAATCTCAGACTTCTGGCTGTCAACGAGGTCGGGGCTGGAGCCCCCAGCTCCTCGACTACTGCCATCACTCTTCAAGAAGGTGTGTTACATTTTATGCCCCTAGACGTTACAAAATGAATGTCTCTTTCGTTTTCACCAGGACGGTGATATTTCAAGCTAGGATTTCTTTCTTTCCTTAAATGAATAACCAAAAAACTATTTTTGTTTCAGCACCAAGCGAAGCACCTGAAGAAGTGACGGTGGATGCTACGAGTGCAGACACTTTGGTGGTCCGATGGAGGGTAAGCGGTGATTTAGAATTGTAGCATTTATAAATTTGTAGTGGTTTTCATCATAGCCTCCTCTAATAAGTTTTTAATTTGACGGAGTACCATTTTGGATAGAGAAGAGATAGCAAACTCTGGTTTTCACCATTCTTTAAGTTTTTGTAAACACTTCAAAATGAGGTGTCACTTGAAGAGGTTTTACGTTTAAAATATTTGAGTTGCCCCCCAAATCCCCCCTTTTGGGGGACACTAAAAAATTTCAAAATCATAAAATGAAACTTCCTGCTTAGATTGCATGACCACCAAAAGGATATCTCTCTATATTTACTTAGAAAGATATTAGAGAGGTGGTCTTGACTTTTTATTCACCTTGTATATAGGTCTTTGTGTGTGAATCATTTGACAACTTTGCAAGATGAATTATGTTCAGACTGAATGTGATGATTTGATAATAATATGATACGACTTGATAAAAGGTCATACACCAACCGTGCAGATGAGTCAATCAGTCAGGGATTTTTCAAATAGTTTCATATGCTTGTCAACAAACGAGTATTTGAATTTGATGCATTGCATGATCTCCAATGCATTAGCGCACTTTACATTCTTAAAAGGTATCAGTTGCACCACGTCCAAAGCCTCTACCAGTTACACAACGTCCAATAGCTTGTCGTGCGACAGCGCTGAGCTATTGGACATCGTGTAACTGGCAGCAGCTTTGGTCATGCTACTGCTACGTTTTCAAGAGTATAAAGTGCGCTGTTGCACGACGACCAATCTCATGACGTCCAAAGCTTGTAAAAAGACTATGTTTCTTGTAGTTACTGTACTTTTGGACATGATGAGATTTGGACATCGTGCGCAACACACCCTTTGAATTTAGTTTCAAGTTGCAAGTATCTTAGACCTAATTGTTGGGTTTTTAAAACAAGATGAAGTGAATTTTATACCGGTACTTTACCTTGTCCCACACAACATTAGTTTTTCACTGTTACCCTTTGCTATACACTTCTGTACTGACTCATGTTTCTGTGTGTTTCCAGGCTCCCTCTTCCTCTAGCCATGGAGAAGTTGTTGGTTACCAAGTCACATATAAAGAAGTAACAAGTGGAGGGGCTCCAGAGGTAATTTATTTTAAGAACCCCGCAAATTAGTTAATATTTTTTATTATAAGAATATTTTGCAATGGCATTAGGATTTTTTTTTTTTTCTAAGTAGGTTTGAAGTGATTTTCTACACAAACCCTGTTTTGAATTCTCACCGGTTAAAGCTTTGTGCCGGTTATGTTGTGACAAGTTTGTCATTTACCTATTTGTACCTGATGCGTTAATTTGTTTTTACTGCCTAATAATATCTGCTAAGTCTTGGGTATAACAGTTAACACGTTCGCTGCTGACCACTAGATGCCGGGACAGCGCCAGGAGCTGAAGTAAACGCTCGCCGCTGCGTGACATTGCCGCCGATACACTGAATTACAGTAAAAACAACAGTAGTTATACTGGATGGCAATGTTCTGCAATAAAACTGGCTTTGGACGTAGTACTAACCCAGATAGCACAAAAACGTTATTTTCACGTGAAAAAAACATTTTTCATTTTACATTTTCACGTTATTTTGATGTATAAAAATGGGGAAAATCACGTTATTATCGCGCGAAAGTAACGTGAAAATTTCACAACTTTTCACGTAAAAATAACGCGAAAATAAAACGTGAAATTTTCGTTTTTACAATACAATATTTTCACATTTTACACTTAATATTTACGTTTTTAAAACGATCCTGCTTTTAAATTTTGTACACTTTTTCACCTAATGAAAACGTTTTTAAAACATTTATCTTTTGATTTTTTAACCATAGTCATGCAACTTTCATGTTTTGTAAACACAAATATTAGGAATTTGTTTACATTTTCAGCAAATTTAAGCTGTGAAACTCAATTAGTCTAGAAAACAAAATCAATCAATCACAATATCACACCCCAGATAGCACAAAAACGTTATTTTCACGTGAAAAAACATTTTTCATTTTACATTTTCACGTTATTTTGATGTTTAAAAATGGGGAAAATCACGTTATTATCGCGCGAAAATAACGTGAAAATTTCACAACTTTTCACGTAAAAATAACGCGAAAATAAAACGTGAAATTTTTGTTTTTACAATACAATATTTTCACATTTTACACTTAATATTTACGTTCTTAAAACGATCCTGCTTTTACATTTTTTACACTTTTTCACCTAATGAAAACGTTTTTAAAACATTTATCTTTTGATTTTTTAACCATAGTCATGCAACTTTCATGTTTTTTAAACACAAGTATTAGGAATTTGTTTACATTTTCAGCAAATTTAAACTGTGAAACTCAATTAGTCTAGAAAACAAAATCAATCAATCACAATATCACACCCCAGATAGCACAAAAACGTTATTTTCACGTGAAAAAAACATTTTTCATCGTACATTTTCACGTTATTTTAATGTATAAAAAATGGGGAAAATCACGTTATTATCGCGCAAAAATAACGTGAAAATTTCACAACTTTTCACGTAAAAATAACGTGAAAATAAAACGTGAAATTTTTGTTTTTACAATACAATATTTTCACATTTTACACTTAATATTTACGTTTTTAAAACGATACTGCTTTTACATTTTTTACACTTTTTCACCTAATGAAAACGTTTTTAAAACATTTATCTTTTGATTTTTTAACCATAGTCATGCAACTTTCATGTTTTGTAAACACAAATATTAGGAATTTGTTTACATTTTCAGCAAATTTAAACTGTGAAACTCAATTAGTCTAGAAAACAAAATCAATCAATCACAATAAGTGATTCTGATAGATAACAGCACTACCCAGGTTACAGTCGATAAAGTAGTGTCGCTATCTAGCAGGAAAGAGATGGAACGAAGACCTGTTCCAAACGACCCTGGTGGTGATTTTGCGAAACTATATTTGTTATTGTCAAAAAAGTACGTCCCCACGAGCTGCAAAGAAATATAGGACGCTTGCGACTGAGCTGGCTTATCCATGGCAACGTTAAACAAAAATGAACGGTGACGTTCCGGAACGTTCCTAGCTCCTGGCGCCGTTGCCCGGCTGATGTTCCGGAACGTCCGTAGCAGCGAACGTGTTAACAAACAACTCAAATCAAAAACAAAATATTTGAAAATTGAATCACAAATATTAAGTCCTCTTTTTTACAAAGACCTTTGAATAAATTAACTCTGTGTAGTAAAATCAGGCCACAGTCTCCATTCATCCTGAGAAAAGTGTGTTGCTTTTACATGGTTTGAAACTAGTTCCAACTGTCTTTGATTTGGAACTTAAAGAATTCCGACTAAATAAAAAAATCAACTATAACAAGCCTCAAGGATATTTATTTAGTCAGGGCTTAATTGGTAACAAAGTCACACAAGTAATCTCAGTCAATTTTACGTGGGTTGCAAAAAGGCTGGGTTCATCCAGGCAATACTAATTGGTAATGGTAATACTAATGATAGTAAATACATTTTTCAATAAATAAGAATGCAAACTGACTCCACAGGTGCGCACTGTAAGAGGCAGACAGAAGTATGAGATGGTTTTGACAGGACTGAAGCACTACACTAGGTACGAGGTGACTGTGAGAGCCTTCAACCAGGTGGGACCAGGGCCTGCCAGCACACCTCAGTTGGCTACTACTATGGAGGGTGGTAGGTAAATATTGCTGTTACTTCTGTGTCCTATCACACTATTGTCACTAGAGGCGTGCCAAAAGAACTGGATCTGTCGTGTTGTTCCGTTCCAAGTGCAGAAGATTTTGGAACTGGTTCTGCAATCGGCACCTAGTAGTTCTGACAAACGTTCTGGAACAGTCTGAGTCTATACCTTAGGATAGGAGATCCGCAATTTTTTATCGCACTTTGGCAGTTCTGGAATCATCTAAAATGGTAAAGTACGGAAATAGGTTATGGAGGGTAAAAATGGCCATGAAAACCTTTTTCCTTTGTTGTCTTCTGTGAGAATTCTGGGTTTGCACTGCCCAGCATAAACACAATTCCTTCTGAAATTAACATTTTCACGGCCATTTTAATTTCCCTTGCCTATTTCTACACTTTCCCTGCTATCATTGCATTAGGGTCATAAACTTCAGCCATCCGGTGATGAATGTCAGCATCAGATATATTTCTTGTGGTCAAAAACGTATTAATCACCTGATCTCGCACACTGCGGGAGATTCGATAATTTAGAAACACACAGCAAAGTGTACATGTCAACTACATAGCTGCAAATTGTGTCATTCTGTCCAAAAATTATGCCTGTAAGGCTGTAAGCAGTGAGGAGTCTTGTATCATGAACTAGGATGTCGCATGTACTCATGAACTACAGAGCTATACACAAAAACGGCCCTTTTATGTCTAATTTATCCAGTTTGTGTTCAGTGTGGATATTTGATATTTTGCTGTTAATGTTGTCTGTAAACTAATGAAGCCTGGGGAGCGAGCTGGCGTAGTGGTTAGAGCGCGGGACTTTAGTCCCTGAGGTCCCGGGTTCAATCCCCGCCAAGTCACCAATGGATTTTATCCAAGTGATAATGCCACAACCCCTAGGTCTACCCTGAAGTAATGTGAAAAACAATCCCAGGCTCGTGTCTAGCGTCCTAGGACAAAAAAAAATAAAAATAATGAAGCCTCATAAATTTTATTACTGTGACTTAACTATCACAACCTTTATGATACCTTGGTGTTAGGCCTACTTTTATTTTTTAAACTTAAATTATACTTTCTTTTGATTGTGCGTCCAAATTATTCCAGACATCTTCAAGTTTTGGTTAATATTCAAGTGCGCTACTTAGATAGTATCTAATAGTCAATTCTAGTTTGCTGTCACTAGTTAGAAAAGCAAATGTTTTATAGTTTGTTTGGTTTCTTAGTTTTTGGTTTTGCTTGTTTCCTATTTGATTATGTGCTATAAAACTGCTGTTTAAAATCTCAGTTAGTTTTGACATTACTCATTTCTAATACCTTACCTTACTAATAGTAATAGCATGTCATATCTAATAACTAATTATCTTCATTTTATATTCTTTTGAAAATCCCAATTACATGTTGTAATTTCAGTGCCAGATGCACCACCCGTGGACATCAGATGCAGTGCTCAGTCGTCACAAAGTATCCGTATACGATGGGAACCTCCACCAGTTGAAAACAGAAACGGAATCATTCAAGGATACAAAGTCATTTACAAGCAGGTCGACCCAAAACCAGGTAGTGTCTGTGAATTGTCCAATAAAAACTGGTCTAGTAGTGAGTGACTGCAGTTTTGATTACATAATCTGCGGTTATCTAACCTGTGTTATCTGGTTTTCTCCGCAGACGATTGACTACCAAGATATAGTGCGCAATTTCCATGTACTGTAACCTTAAAACACTGAAACAACGCCTTTAACCGCCCCTGTATGTACTTTAAAGATGTTTAGTGCCAAGGAATTTCCAGACACCTGCACTTTATTATATTTATTTTCTTTGTGTTTTGTTTGTCCCTGCATACTACACATTTATCCAACTACTTATAGCTCCCTAATACACATTTCTATTCCTTTCTTTCCTTTCCCATCTTTAAACCTTCTTCCTACATGTTTCTACTTTTCATCTCTCTACTACACATTTCTGCAACCTCTTGGTGTTTCTTCCAGTGGCGGATCTAGAACAGCCACAAGGGGGGGGCGAACCAGGGGGTCTGGGGGGTTCGGCGGTACCCTCCGAAAAATTAGTGTAAACTAAGTCTCCAAAATGGCAGTTTTATACCATTTCTTTGTCCAAAGTTAGTGTAACAAATTATTTTACCCAATTTGTATGCACTACTGTATTATATGCAGTAAAAAATATATGTATATGTATGCCCGAGGGGGGGGCGGTCGCCCCCTTCGCCCCCCCTCTGGATCCGCCACTGGTTTCTTCACAACTTGAACACAGTGTGAACTGGAGACTAAATGGAGGGATACTAAAATATATTATTCTTTACAGTTACAGATGTGGTGTTCCTCTGTTGTCAGTTATTTTTTATATTTATTATGAGGGCTTCAAAAAAGTTAAGGTTGCTGGTTTACAAAGGAAAACAAACTTAAAGCCTTAAACTAAAAGTTATGTTCGAATACTCCAGGAATACTTGAAGACAACAAATTTATGATTTCCAACATGTTTACAATTGGGTTTCTTATTTTCTGTTTTATCTAATCATTCCGACCTTCTAGCGACTGTTCGTTTGACTAATGGGAATTTTACTGTACTAACAAAGATGCAGTGTAAAATTAACAACTGAATAAACTTTATAATGATTTCTCTTTTGCTAATTTAAATGTACTATTTATTCCATAAACCACTGTTGTTGTGTGGCAGGAATGGCGGCAGACGTGGAGATAAAGAAGACGACAGTTCTGGACACTACGCTGCACGGACTGATGAAGTATTCCAACTACAGCATGAGACTTCTAGCCTTCACACACACAGGGGAAGGAGTTCATTCTCAACCGATCTACTGTGCCACGGAGGAAGATGGTAGGTCTATTTGGGAAAAAGTTAAAAGATTGTCTTTGTCAAATCATAGCCTTCGGGAGGTAAACACATCGATGAATTGGCAGAGATAGTAGCTGACGTTTTGGTTTTCATCTTACCAGTTTATCTTTGTTAACTCAACAACGTGATCATCTCAAAAAGATTAAGATCCAACAGTAAATTTTGCTCATTTTGGCTGGCCCCTGAACGGATAGGACAAATATGAACAGTCAATGATTTTTTAATAGGTCTACAATAATTTATTGCTAGTACAGTAGAGTCCCGCAAACTCGGCACTCGATAACCCGGCAGTCTGGATAACTCGGCCATCACCTGGCTCAGAAAATTAGTGATTTTTTGAGTCCGAGTTAAACATGGACTCAAGCCAGCTCAAGTCAAATCATTCTCAGCTCGTACAAATGATTTGTTTTACTATATCTGATGACTTAATACTAACTTGTAATATAAATATAAATTAAAGAAGTAGTTAATAAGATTAAAAATTGTATTGTTCTTGTTTTTAACCCTAGTTCCCGATAACCCGGCATTTCACAAACTCGGCACCCTTACAGTCCACATTACGCCGAGTTTGCGGGACTCTACTGTATAAAAATTTTTACGAATAAAATATTGATGAAAGGTCATTGTCTGCAGGTGAGGATCCTATGATGTAATTTCAATTAATAGTAATTTAATCAGTCTTTAAACAATACAGTCTATAAAGAAAGATATATTTTCCTTATTTTTATCCCAGTCCGATCTAGTTGTTATTTACTTTAACCAAAGTTTCGACACTGGTTGCATAATGATCACGCAGATGCTATTGTCGAGAAGATCAAATTTCTACAGAAGTCGGTCGCTGGGACGTTGTTAAGGTGGTCATGTACACACAGACACAAACATTGTACTATTGAAGTGTTTTCTTTGAAAACTTTATTTGGTATATTTTTCAGAAATGTGTCACAAAATGATCTGTTCCAGTTCCTGGGATCCCTGAGCAGATCAAGGCATTAGTGATGACGTCTGACAGTATCATGGTCACATGGACACGACCCACGGATGCTAATGGTGTTATCATCAAGTACACTGTTTACGTGTCCAATGGATCAAGCAAGGTAAGCTGTATGAATCTGCCATTAAAATGTGTATGTGACTGGGACGGTGGCGTCCTGTAATCCAGCTACTAGAGGTCACGAATTGTGGATATTTATAGGCTTGCACTGCACTGTAGGTGCGATACTCCCTGGTGTGGATTAACATCCACACTTGTGAGTACTACGACTATCGGCAGTACTATCCTGATAATTAGACCAATTCCTTAATTACAATGCAAAAAAAGTTTGAATTCCACTACAAACTGTAGGTCCCTTAGTTGACATTGGCTGTATGGGCTATTAGTTAACAGCTGTGTTTAAGGAATATGTCGGCCTTAGTTACTATCAAGACTACACGATCGCACCTCTCATCTCCATTCATTAAAATACCTACACTCTTATGGTCGTCATTTCAAAGTAAAGTATAAAAGTATTAATTATAGCCTAAATCAATGTATTCTGTAGAGTTATTTGATAATATGATGGATCTTATCATATAAGGTCAAGTTAAAATAAAAAGTAGTTCTTTAGACTAAGAAGGAAGAAAGTTATACAGTTTCTAATACTGCCAAAATTAATTCCCTCCCAACCACAAAATATATTTACAGTTGCTCTACATCATAGTAGGTACTTTATATACAATTCTGGTCACAAAATCATTAAAAGATGTACTTGTGAAAATCTTACACAGTTTTATTCGTTCAATAGGAAGTGTTAAACAAAGAAACAGTGTTTGGAGAAGAGTTGATTTGCGAGGTGCGCAGGCTCAAAGAGTTCCAGAGATATGAGTTCTGGGTGACAGCCTCTACCAGTGTCGGGGAGGGACCTTCCAGTACGAAGGTGTCTCAGAGTCCTATATCTAGAGGTGAGTTTTGTAGTGCCTGAGAGACAAAAGGTCGCCGGTTCGATCCTGTGTGTTGTAGCTTTTCGATGGTTTGAGACTGAACCCTGCTGCTCCTGATCATTGAGCTTTAATTAAACTAGTGGCTTGTAGGGACATAAGTCCCTAAAAAGCTCAAATGTAAAACAACTTTTTTGCAATACCGGTATTTAAACAAACTCAGAATAACATTATCTATGTGTCAGAATAGGCATCCCTACACCATATCTTTTGTGTAAAAATCAGTTTGTTGTTCTTCTTTGTTTGCTTTTGTTGATGTCATTTTCAATAAATAATTTGAATCACTCCAGTGGTTTAACATGAAAAGGCAGCAAAAATATCATTGTTTGTGAATAAATACTGGTTTACTAAGGTAGCTTTGGTCTTGTGGTTAATGAGGATAAATAAAAGCTTCCCTGTTTGGAATTTTAAAAATTCATTGGAGGTTCGCCTTCAGTTGAATTGAAGACGCCTGCAATTTCATCTGCAGTAGGCTTATTATACCTACGACGATCCATATTTATCCTGTCTACAAACCTAAGTTCTAACTCACTGTCCCCTTGTACAACAATTTCTTCCGAAGCTCTTTTTTAAATTTGTGCAAATGGATTTTCTAATAGAATTTCAGCTAGTTTTGACAATATTTCAGGTTTTAACCCTTTTACCGCCACGGACGAATGCAACATTGCGCGTGAAGGCCGCCGAGCGCTAAGTCAGCTGACCGCGCGAAGGTCGCCGACCCGTCAGCTGGCGCGACGCCTGAAAACCGCCGCTGTAAAATCGACTGATTTGATGACATCTGTTAAAACGGTCATAACTCAGCTGAAACAATAGCTAGAGCTATGATCTTTTTTTTATTTTGTTCGTATTTATTTGTTCTTTATGTCTATGTATAATTTGTAAACCATATACATTGTTTTTTTATTGTTACTGTAAGAAAAATCTAAAATTTAAAAAATATTTATATAAAATTTTGATTTTAAAATTTTAAAATGAACATTTGTATTATGTTTCCACACAATAACTATAACTTTTCTTAAACCTTATTATCTTATGAGAGTACAGTTAAAATTTTAAGCCAAAATATTTACAAATAAAAAAAATATAAGAGAAAAAGAAAAACTTGTTTATTTTTGACAAAACTTGAATTTTGTAAAACATTGGTAGTTTCGTATTGTTGGGTGACAATAATACCATTTAGGTTCTTACAGTGCAATTATTAGTGTTCAAAATAACATTTAAATTAAATTACATATAAAAAACACTGTTTATAACAATTACTTGTAACTGTAACCCAGAAAAAACATTAAAAAATAAAGTTATATCGTAAGCCTACCTTTATTGCTGCTGTCCCAATGATCCAATGTGCACAGAAAATTAGTTTTTGGTTACACAGTCAAAACATTAAAAATATACAATAGTTAAAAATCACACTTTTATATAATATTTACACATATTTACAACACGGTGTTTTGTTTTTGTTTACGGTTTACACTTGTGGCGTGGGAGGCAAGCCACGTGACATCCGGCTTTGCAGTTCACACACACCGTTTTGCTACGCCTTCTCTTCCCTTCTGGGTCGTTCTTCCCGCTACAGACCGAACATATCTTCTCCTTTGCACCATCGAGCCTTTCTACCCCAAATCCTTTCTTATTCATAGGTCCATCACCACCCCCGCCTAAATTTACCCCAGCATTTTTAACAGAGAGCCATTCTTCAGCTAATTGGTCGATTACTGCAATTTGGAACTGCAGGCGGTCCACTGGTCTGTCAGTATTCAATTTATATAGGACGTATGCATTTAGCATCATTCGGCCGAAAATGTTAAAAATCACCTTTTTCCAGTGCTTCATGCATCGTCTTTCGTCAAGGTAAGTATAAAGCATCTGGTCTGTTCCATCAATGCCGCCCATGCCATGATTATACTCATGTACAATTTGGGGTTTGTTCTTTATTAATATCCTCCCACTTCTACGGATTGTGTATCGTACATTTCTTGCCACTGATTTAGTTGAAAGGACAATAAACTGAGATTTGTTTGTTGCCTTTTCTCTGTAGGCCATTAGCAAAAGGGGTCCTTTCCGTACGTATACCTTTTTCCCAACTGGGTATTTCCCACGCAATTGATTGGGGATTCCTTTGCGATCAATTCGAACTGTGCCAGTTACATTAGTTGAGTTTGAAAAAAGGTATCTTGCAAGTTTTTTCGTTACGAAAAAATTGTCCAAAAACATGTGGAAGCCCTTATGTAACAAGTTGGCCATTTCTAGGAGTTTTACAACGACAGTGTATCCTAACCCAAACTGGTCAATCCTAGCCCGTTCAGTTTCATATCTGGCCCCCTTGTAACAATAAAATTGGTAGCAGTACTTGGTGTCGGCGTCACAAAGGACCCAAAGTTTGATACCCCATTTATGGTGTTTTTTTTTTGGGATGTACTGCGTTAATGAGATCCTCTTTTTAGTTCCCACCAAAGATTCGTCAATTGATAGTTTTTCATATGGTGTGAAATGCGTTCGGAAAACTCTGTTACAATGGTCTATTAAACACTGAAACCGACCACATGGGTCGTAGTTTGGGTCCCCAAGCTTTGGTAAGGTGTTTTTGTCAACAATGTGGAAGAACTTGAGCAAAATTTCAAACCTGTTCCGGCTAAACATCTTACTAAACCATGGGGTACTTGATGATGATGCGGTAAACCAGTACGATTCTATTGTTGGTTTTCGAATGACGCCCATGTTTAAGATCACAGCAATAAATCCTTTCATCTCCTCTAGTGTAACATTTACCCAGGATCTTAGGCGGCTTTTAGGGGACAGGTTGCCTTGTTGAGACCTTAAAAATTCGTTTGCATATTTGTTAGTTTCCAAAACAAAAGTGTTTAGTAAGACATTTGTAAAGAACAAATAAAAATATGACAAAGGACGTGAGTTACGGGGTGGACAGTGTTTTGGTCCAGACAACTCAGCAAAGTTGAAAGTTGCGGGAAATTCATGATCGTTACCGTCTTCAACCTCCTCCCATTCACTACTGTCAGAATCGTGATTATTCCTGGGCCCTACAGGCTGGGGCCTTCGAACACGACCCCTCCCCTGACTACGTCTGCCCCTCGGTTCCCGATTTACGTGTCCGTTAAGCATTTGTGGAGTATTATTAGGTCTGGGCATTGGGGGATCATCAGGATCGCTATCATCAGAACTACTATAACTCACAGTAGGCTCGTGAACATCAGTTTGGTTGAAATTATGTTGTACAACCGTTTCTCTGGTTGAAGGCCCTGGAGCATTTATATCTAAATCTAAAACCCTAGGCCTATTCCTATCTGTTAAAAATCTAAAAGGATTGGGTCTTTCAGCTGGATCGTAGGTTGGGTCCTCGTCTGTGTCGTCAAAGATTTCATCTGAGGAAGAGGACAGGTCATCTAATGAGTTCACCTCACCATCGTCACTAGCGACGTCGTATCCACTTGCTAGAATTTCGTTTACTATAGCGTTTTCACTAAGTGGTGACGGCGGACACGGTCTTTTACTCATTTTACACCAAAAACGTACACAAAACTAGACTCTAAATAATGTTTTCCGCACTAAATAAAGTAAACTAACATCACAACATGTAATAGTAAACAAAACCTCATTGCAGACTGTTTGGCGCCAGTAAAAGCCGCGACAGACTGCGTGGCGCCAATCGCCAGTCTGCTCATGGCACGGCCCACTTGATCGATGTCATTTGTGTTGTTGGGATACTATAATAAAAGCTTTAGATAATTTACGCTGCGGAACCAACTAGAATGGTCCTTAGGCTTTATAGTAATATGAAGTTTACGAGTATATTAGTAAAAATAACAGCGCAATATCAAAAATACGCCGAGCCGATCTGATCGGCCGGTGGCGGGGTTCGCTCGACATTGCAGAGCCGATGAGATCGGCCCGTGGCGGACTTCGAATACAATGTTTAGGCCGATGAGATCGGCCCTTGGCGGTCTTCACAACATGTCGTAAGGCCGATCTAATCGGCCCGTGGCGGTAAAAGGGTTAAGTCACTATTTTCTCGACGCCTTTGACGAATTTCTGTTGCTGTTGATGTGTCAATAATGTACAATTGGCCATACACGGGGTCTGTCGTTCCTATGAACAGTTCCCCGCCATGTGGTATTCCCCTGGCGTTCATATTAATTACAGTACTTATAATGAAAAGCCAGCAGCCTACATACCAAAACATCTTGAATCCCTGGTGATTTTATAAAAGTATGATCGAATATGATTACTCTACGTTGTATATTCACTGCACTAAAAAAATTTACTTACGAAGGAATGCAAATACACCATTTTAGAACCAATAACATTTATAGGTTATTTTAGTTGTATATATTTACACAACCTTAACCTTAAAATGTGTAGAAATATAAAGAAAACAACATCATTTAAAATAAACTTGAACATATGATTTAAAAATAAAAACAAAACAGAAGTTAGATTTAATTTCGACTCTTTGATTATTTATACAGAATATTTATTCTATGTCGTTTATTCCTTTAACACGACAATAACGTAAAAGCATGAAAAAATGAAACTTGAGTATATGATTTAAATATAAACAAAGAATGCAGACGTTTTTCCGACTAATCTTCAATATTTCAGTTTTATTATAGTATACATTTCATAGTTGACTGGCTAAAAGTAAACCAAATGTGTGTATTGATCACTGTTTTCAAATCTGTGGCACAGCTGTTTTAATTTCAAAAGATGTAAACAAATTAAACCCCATGTTTTTTTAATGGGAAAAGTTTTATTCTGTTGCGAATTTATGGTAAAAAAATAAGAAAAATGAATAGTTTTCCCTCAAAATTCACGTCAAGACCTTTAAAATAAGACCCCTCCCATCCTTCTACGGCCATCCAGTCACTCACAATTTCTTTACAAAAATTTGACTTACGGAATTATATATATAGATGATACTGGTTGATGAAACAGCTGGTCTTAGTCAGTAGCAAAGTGCACAAGGCATCTCACTTCATTCTACGCTTATCCTTTATCCTTATCCTTAAAATGCACACCTAGGTGCTAAGCGGTTTTAGGGTAAGAAATCCATCCCCTCCACATGACGTTTTAAACAATATCTGAACAGCTGAGGTTTTCCGAAACGTGAATCAGCTGCTACATATATAGGCCTATTAATTTTGAATCGACTAGTAATAATGATAGACAGACTATTGGTCTTGCTACAGTAAAACTTTTGTATAATAAGACCATTATTAATCGGTTGATGTGAAAGGCCAAAATCAATCTCAAAAAATATAACTGCAGGCTTCAAACACAGAGCAATTACAATTACATATGATTTAGACAATTAGAAATTAGGTGAGAAATTACAGGCTTAAAACATTAAGCGGTTCAAAAACAAGCAACTACATTCCGTTACAGGGTTTCAACTCCATGCAATTACCAGTTACGTTCAATTATAGTAATTATGTACTGTAAGTAATTACAGGCTTTAGGAACTAAACAATTACACAAAATGACAGCCTTTACAAAATAAGCAGTTACAGCTTTAATGTTTAAACCATTGACTATTGACAGGCTTAAACACTTAGTGGTTGTACGCTACGCCTAACTACATAACCAATACTAAGCAGTTACACACGGTTGCAAGCTTAGAACAGTCAGCTATTTTTTAAGCAATTATAACATATAAATAGCTACTTCCCTATACGGAAATTCGCTAAAACCAAACAATTAAAAACTTACAGACTATTCATGGAACCATCAATCTGGGAAAACACTTCCAGGGTATCACTGACGGATTGAGTGATTAGACACTTAAGCATACAAAAATATTGAAAAAATTCATCACTTATTGAAGTCACATTCCTCTGTTGCAGTGCCAGCTCGTATAGCTGGATTCTCTGGCAAGATGGTAGGTGTGGCCGGTGCTTCTCTCAGTCTAGGCTGCCACGCTGTTGGTCTCCCGGCGCCTTCGCGTATCTGGCGCGGACCTACTGGAGCACCACTCAGCCCTGACTTCAGGTAACCACTAAACAATTAGTAATTAGTTTCACCTAGTTACACGATGTGAAATCTGTTCCCATCCTCAGGTGAGAATTTTAATTTACTCATTGTTGTGGCTTGCCCCTGAACTGGTAAGACAATATATATACAGAGTGTCCCACATAAGGTGTCTCAAATTGATTACGGAAAAACAGGTTAACGTACAAGGATGAAATAAAATTATATCCCACTAAATTGACCCCAAGGATTAACCTAAAAATATTTTTTTAACTTTTTTCTGATACAGGGTGTGCCAAAAACTGAGGGGTCACTAGTTCGAATTTTCAAATGTAATCATATGTCATGTTATACATAATTTTAAATGTATTTAGGAGACAAACATTTTGGCAAAACAGGAAAATCAATTATGTATTTCCATTTCAAAATGGTAGCAATTTGTTGGAAAAAATCTATATTTTCTTAATATTCCGAGTTTCCTATACCAATGCACTTAGCCCTTCTCCGGTTGAATTTTCTTGCTTGTTATGAAATTAGCTTTACTGTGATATGCTACAAGTAATGTTTATTATTTCAAAAGAACAATATTTTTACGTTAATCTTTGGGGTCAATTTAGTGGGAAATAATTTTATTTCACCCTTGTATGTTAAGCCGTTTTTCCGTAATCAATTTGAGACACCTTACGTGGGACACCCTGTATAGTGTTTTTTTTTAATCTACCTTCAATTTCCTCCCAGTCCAATCTAGTTGTTTACTACAACTATAGTTTTGATGCTTGCATTATGATCATGCAGATGCCATTGATGGGAATATCAAATTTCAACAGTCATCTAAGGAGCTATGTTCACACAAATATACAGAGAACATAGATTCTCATAATGAACAAATTAATGATGGGTCTCTCGTGGGAATAAAAAGGCCTGTGTTATTATTTAATAGCACCGTTGTGGGAGTCGGCTGAAGAAGCTCCCCCCATACAGCTAAATTATAATCCCGCAATCACAGAGTCATCATCATTGACACCCACCATATTGATCTTTTGTACTTTATCCCCTAAAGTACATGATCAGATTCCAGGCCCCAAAACGTCCACTAAACTTGTTTTCTACTAATCGTAATGGAAAATGCCCACAATAAACTCTCATGTAACGCCAATTTATCATCATAAAAACAAAAAGAAAACTGTCAAAAAATGTTCCCTATGTTCCAGAGTGTTGTCAGAGTACACTCTTATGTTGGGTCCCCTCACCTCCGACCTTGCTGGCAACTACACCTGCAATGCGGAGAACGTTTTTGGACGTGATCAGGTGGTCTATCAGGTGGTGGTACTGGTGCCACCAGGCCCACCTCAACTGCTTGTGCCTGCCAACACCATGGCCAGCCTGGCTCTGCAATGGAAGGTGATGAGTGACGGGGGCAGTCCAATCACAGGTGAGACACGACATCGGAAACTTGTTAAGGACACTCACATCAGGGTTACATACAGATTGTAAAAATGAACAAAAAGACTTATGTTACCATTTTACTCATCAGAATGGTGCAATACAGCTGTTTCGTACTGTGGAAAATGCAGCACTTATCCTCTGGTTAGCGTCAAGCTTCTGGCATAAAAATGCTGTCTGTTTTTTTTCAGCAAGCAACTGTAGTTGATTAATACAATGGTCTCATAGAGACACATGTGACGTATTTGGATTGAGAGACTGTTATGAGTCTTTTTAACCTAGTTCAACAGTTTGTGTACCTACCGAGAAGTAAGGTACAGAGGAAACAATCTTATGGGACGACCGTGCACTTTCAGCTCTGGAATGTTGTGCCAGAAATATACTTGTGACGGGCAAGGAAGAGCCCGAACAGTGAGCACTGTGCAGGAATTCAAACAGTGCACAGGGTCTTCATCCACTGTGAGCGTTGTAGTACATGATGGCGAAGTGGTCATTCCCCTAGACACCAGCATTAGTGCTAGACACCACTTAAGTGTACCATTGAATATTTCCTCTATACCTTAGTTCCCTGTGGTGTACCCAAAAATAAGTAGGCTAATTTAATAAACCCTATCCGACTTATATTTAATTCACAAAACTAATTTGCAGGTTACCATCTTCATTACCGCAAGAAAGGCGAGGAGTGGCGTCAGATAGTGTTGGACTCTGACAGAAGAACATTCTCACTAGAGAAGCTGTCTTGTGGATCAAACTACGAGATCTTCTTACAAGCATCCAACGCTGTGGGACTCGGAACTCCTAGTCAGACTGTACAAGCGGCTACTAGAGGCGAGGGTGAGTTTATAATACCCACGCCGCAGCAAACCTGCAGACTTAGCGAATTTCCATTTGCCTGATTGGATTCAAACTAAAATGTCTCCTTAAAAATATCACATTTATTCCCTATTTAAACAGAATTAGTTTAATGATTACTTAGGTTTGCTGCAACAGGGAGGGTAAAAAAGTTTTTTTAATGTAAAATGTTAAAAGGTACTGTGGTTTAGGAAGAAATTAATGTATTTTCCAAATATGATCAAAATATGTTCATAAACAAGCAAACCACAATAGTTGACTTATTCTCCATAAGAATAACATGGGAATTTTAAAATTACAATTTTTTTGAATTTTCTCCGTAACAATTAGGCGCATAATAACGCTTCAATATACTAAATTATTTGTTTTTTAAGCTCTACAAAATGGTTTAAAAAGAAATTGTGAAATTTTGTGTTTTTAAGGTAAAAAATGGGAAAACCCTTTTTTACCCATTTACCCGGGGCGTAACCGGGATCGATTGAAAATAATAAGAATACTTTAGTGAGAGGTAAAAGAATGTTTAATCATTATTCAAATAAAGTGGATGGACAATATGATATGATAAAGATAATAATAAAAACAATAATAAAAATGGATGATAAAATAATTACAGGCTCCTTTTATTTAAGTAGGCCTAAGCAAATGAAATTTATATATAACACTCTAATAATTATAATTCTTTTTGACACGTTATTATATTCAAACAGGAATTTAATAGTCACTATATTTATTCACACAAATTATAAATGAAATCTATTATTATAAGAATGATTACGATTAACATCAATCAATCACTGACTTTAAAAGGTTAAGTTAGCCTAAAACCTGGAGACCGGCGAAGTGTCCCCGTAAGATTACTGGGGCCAAGTGTCTTCCTTTCGGTCAACTTCAACCTCAGTCTCCCCAAAGCACAATTGCTAAGTCTACGGTTTTTGTGGGTCGGTCGATTGAGCAAGCTACGTGTCATCAAGAATTCTGTCTACTAAATGCCAATGTTCTGACACTGGTATATGCATTGTGAAATCCATTTACCAGGTCTTTTACTTTTGAAATATAATCCCAAAATTTAGAAAATAATTTTTGGTGACTACCCGTCACAATATACTAAATTATTTGTTTTTTTAAGCTCCATAAAATGGTTTAAAAAGAAATTGTGAAATTTTGTGTTTTTAGGGTCAAAAATGGGAAAACCTATTTTTACCCCATAAAACCCCCCATAAACCCCCGTTCCCATAGTCCGATCATGCTGGTTCGCGAACTCATTCAAGTTTATCCCGCCTTACACCTTCAAACCATATTTTATCAAAATCGGACAAAAATTACTCAAGTTATCGTGCGGATGGACACACACATATATATATATCTCTATATTTAGATGTATAAAAATTTGAACGAATGGTGTTTTTGGCCTCTGGGGACATCAAAATGAAAAAGTAAATCGGTCCCGGGCCTAGGTCTTACCATGAGACCTACGGTAATAGCTACTTCCCTATAGGGAAATTCGCTAAAATGGGCAATCAATCAATGAAGTGATCATCATGCAATCAATCTACAACAATCTAAAAAAAGTCAATCATTTAATAAAGTAGGACAGGTGAAATCAATCTACAATGGGCAATCAACAAAGTGGTCATTGTACAATATCAATCAACCCTTGAACACAACATACAAGAGTGGATATCAATGTGAGATGAGTGTAGAATGGAGTTAGATAAGTTTTTTTTTTTTTTTTTTTTTTTTCTTTTTCACTGACTATATAGGCTGTTTCTTATGCCAGGATAATTAAAAAAAATCACTAATCAGTAAAAGCTAAATGATCAAGAACAGCTGGGCCCAGCTTTAAATTGTCAAAAAGCTACTAACTTTTCTCAGGATCGCATGATTTTTTTACTAGGCGAGTTTTATAACCACAATAATAACGAGAATGAAGTGGGATCACTAGTGTCACGTTGTTTCTGGCTAAGGTACATTGAAAATAAGTACAAATGTCTCGTCGTAAGTGTACCTAAGTAAAACTCTGGTTAAAAATAAAACTGAAACATAACATGGGATATAAGTACAAAATGCTTAAAAATATACTTGTAAACATTCAGATAAGTTATTAGCCAGGACCATGAATTACTGTTCATTATGCAAGTGAAAAACCAAACAAAAAGATACGTAGTAGCAAAAGGTAGTTGTGCGCATGCGTGGGCAGATGGCAAAACAGCAGGCAGGCTCTGTATGATGAACACATTTTCCTAGCACCAAGAAGGATAATATAGGTTATCATATCCAAATCTTTTATTGACTATTGAATGGAGTTATTAGTTTTGATTTTTCTTTCATTTCTTCAACCCCCAGGTGACTGAATGTTTGTAAACATAGCCAACATGCTCAAGCTGTTTTTTCACCTGCGAAACGAACTGTACAATCCATTCTCAAGAACAGCTGGGGCAAGCTATGCACCTTTAAAAACACTGACTTCTCTCACAAATTAAAACTACGTTACATTTCAGCTCCCCCCGCACCTGAGAAAGAAGATCTGATCCTGGTGAATGCTACCTCCGCCACAGTGTTCCTGGAGTCCTGGCCCTCCTCGGGTTGTCCCATCACCAGTACAGACGTCGCCTACAAGCCGCAGGGTCAGGCGCAGTGGAGCATTGTGGGTGCTGGTGTGACACCTCGGGAGGAAGTTGTGATTACTGACCTGCTACCCGCTACCAGGTAATGTTATGATTGTGATTTAGTAAATGTAGAACAAAAGGTTTTGGTGGAGTTAGACCCAATATAGGACTCAAAGAATAATTGCAGCAGACATTTTCCATCATGAATACAGTAGTCCCTCTTATCCAGACTCTTCCAGGACCGAAGCCAGGATAACGGTTTTTCTGGTTGAATCGATGATTGGCAAATTGCTATTATCATGTCAATGCTGAGACAGTGGAATCACCTTAAGCCAGTTAACAGAAAGTTCCACACATAAAGTGAAAAGAAAAGGATCTGACTTCAGGGGTTTCTCTTTGTTGATAATTTTGCTTCACTAGAATATTATATCAATAGCACAGCTTAATTGGTGATTAATTGATTTAATTTGTTTGACATTTTCAGATATTTGCTGAAAGTTGCAGCGCATAGTGATGCTGGAACTACCAGAAGAGAATACATCTTTGCCACAAGGTCAAAAACAGGAGGTTGGTAGTTTAAATTACCTATACAGTAGACCCCCTCTTAACCGACCCTAATGGTAATGGACCTAGGTCGGATAACTCAAAAGGTCGGTTAAAACGGGCAATCCCTCAAATCATAATATAATGAAGTGCTATTCATTTGGAATTATATAATCATTATTTTGAAGTCATACTTGCATTATTTATAAAATAAACTACTCTTATCTCCTTTTTCATATTGACAGAAAAGTCACAAATAAACACAAAACACGGTTAAGTCAAATAGGCCTACTTTCAGTGGAATATATTATAATACTAGGCAAGAGTCAATAAAAATTTATCAATAAAAATATTTCAATAACTTTAGTACTGTAATGTATTAATTGATACAGTACAGAACCTTTTGTCGAAATTAAAGATGCAAGCAACCATATTGTTACAAGACAGGATGTTTATAACCTCTCAATGGAGGCTCCAGGCACAAAAACTATCTTGACCTTGGAGTTGTAAACCCCCTTTCCCTGCCCTCCCTACAAGTTGTGTTGTTTCTGTTTGTTTACTCCAGTGATAAGATAATCAGGTAACGCACACTTTATGATGTTATAAATTTGCCATACAGATAACAAATCAGATCAGATGTGCTCACGCTAAGAACGATGATGACAAACTGACAATAGGCTATGCTATAATTTTTGTGATCAATACAAAATAATTTATTCTTAGTCATATCCTGTGGAGATAAGCGTATGGTTCAGTTCTCATCGCCCAGCGTGGGAGCGGAAATGCCGAGATTCCTAGAAAGCGGCGGTTAAACCGAGCTGCTCTCAAAGCAAGGTCGGTTAAAACAAACTGTATTATTTTACGATCGAAGGCGGATAATCCGATTATCGGTTAATACGAGGTCGGTTAAGAGGGGGTCTACTGTAGTTTTTTTCAAGCACAATACAATTAAATTTTTGAGACTTAAAGTTTTATTCAATTGTGGTTTTTTTTTTTCAGAAATGATTCCCTTGGAGATGATTCCAGAACCAACCACCTCTATAATCAACCAGTATGGGATCCTGGTCCCTATAATAGCAGGAGTGGTGGGGACTATTGCCTTTACTCTCTGCGCTTGTATTGTGTTCAGAAAGAGGTTAGTGTGAACTTTACTTATTCTTCTTACTTTTAGTCGCTTCCCCCAAGCAAAGCAATGGGACGAGCACAAGAATATGGTTCTAAATTCTAAAGCCTTTGGCAAATTTTGTAATCATAAGTGACATAATTAAACTTTTGAATTGTTTGTACTTGTATAAGTGAACAAAAAAATGTTTAAAAGCTATACCTGATATGTGGTACAACCTAGGAGTCAAGTTTAGAGGCACACTGGTAGTAAGTAGGTTCTAGGGTATCCAGTGTTGTCAGTGTGGTATATCGTCATATAAACAAGTGGTCTAAAGTAGGGATAGACGGGTCCCGAAATTTCGGGAATTTTTCGGGAAAAAAATCTTCCCGATTATCGGGACGGGATTACATTTGATTCGGGAATTTTTCGGGACGGGATTTGGTCCGATCGCCGGCGATTTTGCCGCTTCGCGAGTGCCGATGACGCCGCTATTGCGAGCGATAGGTCCGCGAACGCAGGAGACGAAGTCGTTTCGACGATTGCGCTGTGACCGCGGAGTCATACCGACGATCACGCCGTGATCCCGGAGACATACCGACGATCGCGCCGTGACCGCGGAGTCATACCGACGATCGCGCCGTGACCGCGGAGTCATACCGACGATGACCCCGTGACCGCGGAGTCATACCGACGATCGCGCCGTGACCGTGAGTCATACCGACGATCGCGCCGTGACCGCGGAGTCATACCGACAATCACGCCGTGACCGCAGAGACATACCGACGATCGCGCCGTGACCGCGGAGTCATACCGACGATCGCGCCGTGACCGCGGAGTCATACCGACGATCACGCCGTGGCCGTGAGTCATACCGACGATCGCGCCGTGACCGTGAGTCATACCGACGATCGCGCCGTGACCGCGGAGTCATACCGACAATCACGCCGTGACCGCAGAGACATACCGACGATCGCGCCGTGACCGCGGAGTCATACCGACGATCGCGCCGTGACCGCAGAGTCATACCGACGATCACGCCGTGACCGTGAGTCATACCGACGATCGCGCCGTGACCGCGGAGTCATACCGACGATCACGCCGTGACCGCAGAGACATACCGACGATCGTGCCGTGACCACGGAGTCATACCGACGATCACGCCGTGACCGCGGAGACATACCGACGATCGCGCCGTGACCGTGAGTCATACCGACGATCGCGCCGTGACCGCGGAGTCATACCGACGATCACGCCGTGACCGCGGAGACATACCGACGATCGCGCCGTGACCGTGAGTCATTCCGACGATCGCGGCGTGACCGCGGAGACATACCAACGATCGCGCCGTGACCGTGAGTCGTACCGACGATCGCGCCGTGACCGCGGAGTCATACCGACGATCACCCCGTGACCGCGGAGTCATACCGACGATCGCGCCGTGACCGTGAGTCATACCGACGATCGCACCGTGACCGCGAGTCCTTTCGACCGCGAGTCACAAGTTTCTACAGGTACCTGAAAGATTGTTACCCATTTTTTGGTTTTTATAGATCAGTGCCACAAACGGTAAAGATTGATTTTGTGTGCCTTTTTTTGGTAACTGCAAGACTCAAGACTTTCTTTTTATGCACAGAAAAAAATCCCGTCCCGTCCCGTCCCGAAAATCGGGAAGGAAATAAAAATCCCGTCCCGTCCCGTCCCGAACTAAAAATTCAATCCCGTCCATCCCTAGTCTAAAGTAATGTGTACCTAGCCAGAAGGCATTATTAGTTCAAATAGAAAATATTACTCCCAATATTAAAATCCCGTCGCTTGAGACTTTGATTCTTACTGTTGTGTTCTACAATATTACTCTCTGCACATTCGATAAAAGCACACCAAACACTGATAACTCACCTTATTCCACTAGGAGGTCCTTGTCCTGTCCTAACCGTGTATAACCTGTTTAGGACCTACACAGGTTACAAGGGGGCGGAGACGCCGGCTGCCAAGAGTCTAGTAGAGTTGGAGAACCAGAGGAATGACTCGGCGGCTCACGCCTACTCTCCTTCGCCCAATCGCAAACATCAGGATTCCAGTCTCTCCGCCAACAAAGGCAGTGATACGTCAGGTTACAGCACTACACGCTTTTTTTGTTTTTTTACTTTTCTTTTATACACCTGCCTTGTTCACCAAACGCATGTGAGTGTGGTAGGGTCATGTTCAGAAATTTAAATTTTGATTTGGAATCCAAATTCCAGAACGTTAAGTACCGAATCTCAAATTCAGAATAAATAACTGAAGACCCACGGAAAAAAATTGACTTTTACATCTGTTATTATTTTTTCTCATCAAATAGTCGAGTCAACAAAATGTTTGGAACACAATTTCCGACTTTTTTTGGTCTAATAAGAGGGTGAACATATTCAAAGTATTATTTATGATTTATTATAATTGACCACATATTTTGTTTTATTTATTTATTTATTCAAGTACAAAAATTAAATTTTACAACCATAATTTCCAACAAGCTTCACAATCCTTACAAGGCTTATCTGCAACCATACTCCGCTCACAATATTTAGGCGGTTTTAAGGGAAGAAATCTTTTCCCTCCTTTTTGTTTTCCCCTTCTGCCTGAATGAAAAGACATTAAATTACTTTTACGCAATTTTGTGGGTTCCTGCATGCAAGTTTATCATTTATGTTCAATCTGTACAGACTTGTAGCTTTTTATTTGCTTTGTAGTGTACAATTTAGCTGTACATTGTTTGCATCTCCATAGATTAAACATTGTTTGCATCCTTCTGCATTATTTTTTGCTGATTGCATGTGGGTTAAAATTGCTTGGACGATGTTAAAAGCCTAGACTTAAATAGGATTTAATATGGCACAACATGCATTGTTTTTAACCAAAATGAAACACTGTTTAACATCATTAAATTTTCTACACCAATCTTTGGATTGTATATTAGTACAAACTAAAGCAGTGGCGTATCCAGGGAGGGGGCCCAAGGGGGCCGGGCCCCCCCCCCGAAATTTTTTTTTAGTTACCCTGTAGGCCTACACACGGCACACGGGAGCGTTGCAACGCGCGTTCTAGAAACAGTCAAATGAGTGCAAACACACTACACAATACGTGTTGTTATTATATATAATACCGGATTACTGGAATGTTATCAATAAAAACACTTAAAAATGCAATTAAAACACGTCTCCGAAGATCGCGCGATCGGAAACCGCTATTGCCGCGATCGGGCATGACGACGATGACGTTTCCGTAATCGAGGGAAACGATGATAGCGTGTACGGTCACGAAAGATGATCATGATTTTGCCACGATCGTTCATGACGACGATGACATGTGACCGCGGGAGACGATGATAACGTGTACACGTCCGCGGGAGATGTTCGTGATTTTGACACGATCGCGCATGACGACGATGATGTTTCCGTGACTGTGGGAGATGTTTATGATTTTGCCGCGATCGCGTAAGTCGACGATGACGTTTCTGTGACTGAGGGAGTAGACAATGATGTTTACATGGCCGCGGGAAATGTTAAAATCTTTGCCACGACCGTGAAAGACCACGATAATGTCTACATGACCGCGGGAGATGTTCATGATTTTGCCACGATCACACAAGACGACGATGGCGTTTCCGTGACCGCGGGAGTAGACAATGATGTTTACACGGCCGCGGGAGATGATACAATATTTTGCCACGACCGCGGAAGACAACGATAATGTCCACATGACCGCGGGAGATGTTCATGATTTTGCCACGATCACGCAAGACGACGATGACGTTTCCATAACCGCGGGAGGCGATGATAACGTCTATACGTCCGCGGGAGATGTTCATGATATTGCCGCGATCGCGCAAGACGACGATGACGTTTCCGTAACCGCGGGAGGCGATGATAACGTCTATACGTCCGCGGGAGATGTTCATGATATTGCCGCGATCGCGCAAGACGACGATGACGTTTTCATGACCGCGGGAGAGAATGATGATATGTACACGGCCGCGGGAGATAATCAGAATTTTGCCGCGACCGCGCGGAAGACCTCCCGCCAAAAGACGCGGATTACTGGAGTGCCGGAGTGGTACCGTGCCGATTATATAGGGTCTTTTGTACAATGTTTTATAATGAAAAAAATGACGGCAGCTGGTACATATAGTGTCTACTTCAGTATCCAATAGTCATTGCGTGTACATTACACATTTTTGGTCGAGTTTTCGATCACCGGACGACCACTAGTATGCTTTATTCTATAAGTTGAGTGTAGTTTTATTAGCTTGATTTATTTTATTAAAATTACGTCACGCAGATTAATAGTAGTTTAGGCAACTTGTTTAGATTTCAGAACAGTAAAAAACAAATTTTTAGTAGTAATACACCAATATTATTCTCTACTTTAGAGCCTCCAGAGGTGTTGTAAACTGCAATTTAGCACCATAAAATACCAAAAGTTTTCCCCCCTTTAGTCCTGGGGGGTATTCCATGCCCCCCAGACCCCCCGGATCGGGCCCCCCCCCAAAGCAGAATCCTGGCTACGCCACTGAACTAAAGTACTGGTTATATAATAGTACTGGTTTTAAGCTCCAACGCAACGTGTTCACATTTATTGTGTGATAAATTGCCTGAAATAATACAATAATACTATACAAACCCAGCCAACAGTATAAAATAGGAAGATAAACCCCAAATTGATAACTGCAGTGCTTAAGGTATCTCCGGTTTAAAAAAATAAAATGGATATAACTAAATTAAGCCATCCACAGATTACCTGATGTAAATTACTGATTTATGTTGAATCGCAGACTTTTTAACCTTGCCATACTGTCAGGATGACTCATTGTAAGCTATAGCATCCTTTGGGTCTCGTCAAATAAATCATTAGTAAAAATTTGGATAGACTAACACACTAGTGCAATCTCAGACATTCTCATTTAAATAGTTCTTTTCTTATACAAAATTTACGACATCTGGTTCATAGAGATCTACAAAAACCTCTAAAATAAAAATAAGCACAGAGGGCAATATATGCAAATGCAGTGGATTTGTCTCACCGGGGGACAGGAGCAGACTTAACCAAACAATGTGAAAACTTTGTTTTTATTTGCTTATCATCTGCTATACATTTTTGTGACACTGTATCATACTGTATAATACCGTATTACTCCACAAGTAATTTACTCCCTTGGTATGACTGTAGGAGCTGACTATGAGATTTGCCCCTACGCCACCTTCAGTCTACCTACCCAAGCCATGGCGCACTCGCTACAATTCCAGACGTTTTCTCAGAGAGAATGCTACGAGGGGCTGCCAGTCAAGGAGTACCACTACTCCAGGGGTCGGAACAAACCCGGCACCTCCAAGAGTCCTCCTGACGGGCTTAGCTTAGGTACGTACAATTAGATACGGGTCCTTGCTTAGGTTCGTATTTGGGATATCTTAGACAAGGGTCCGTTGGATGGGCTTAGCTTAGGTACGTACAATTAGTAGACAACGGGTCCTTGCTTAGGTTCGTATTTGTTATACATCTTTGTCAAGAGTCCTCCTGACGGGCTTAGCTTAGGTACGTACAATTAGATACGGGTCCTTGCTTAGGTTCGTATTTGTGATACATCTTTGTCAAGGGTCCGTTGGATGGGCTTAGCTTAGGTACGTACAATTAGATACGGGTCCTTGCTTAGGTTCGTATTTGTGATATCTTAGACAAGGGTCCGTTGGATGGGCTTAGCTTAGTCTTCGTGTAACCGAGAGGACAGACATGTTCAAAGCAGACGTGTTTTCGGGCAGACCTAAGAATACTGTCTTCCACAGCAGCACAAACTCTATCGAATGATAGTTGCCTGGTGTCCGATCTGACTTTAGACAGCTTTTCAGCTACCTTTTGAATGCAGAAGCCTTTTACTAAAGTTAGTAACCCACTGCATGATTGTACTATGGGACGGAACTTCTCCACGTCGCCCAAATTAAAAGAATGCATGGAACTGCCGTTGAGTTGCAATGACTGAACCATTACTTTTTAGATATGATTTTATGGTTGCTCTGGTGTCCACTGCTCTATGACTAAAGATAATGGCAATGTGTAGGCTTTCCATTTTCCAACGAGCCGAACCCCACCACTCACAGACAGCCTATCGCTGAACAGTGAGCTGCAAAAAAATAGATCGCTTTTTTTGCCACACCCTGTACTATCATGTATCATTATTTTTATGTATCTGTATTTATTGTAATGTTGTATTGTTTACTTCAGTGAATACCCTTTTATTACCTTTAAACTATTTAAAATAACACATTTTAGTAATTTGAACTTGAAACCACATAGATAACGTTAACTTCAGTACTCAAGTTATATACCTAAATTGCTCACAAAGATTTTAAATGCAGGTTGGAGGAACTACAGTACATTTGCAGGAGCAGGTAAATCAATCACATCTTTGGAAACATTTGAGTAGAATTTTGTATCGTGTAGCTTTTGCTTGGCACAGTGTTGTAACAAAGAAATTAACTTTTTTTTGTCAATGACTTTTAAAACAAAATCTTGAAATCATCATAGCTCATAAGAATTGTAATTACTAAGAAAGGTTTACAGTCCATAATAAAAATAAAATATAAACCTTAAAAATTACACTAACATAGTAACAAATATTACAAAGATATTCTTTAACTCTCTTGATCACGTTTACAAATTTAATTTATTAAAAATCATATTATCACACAATTCAGTCAATGGGGTTAATTTTTTCATTAAATCATTTACATTTTTTAAACCTTATAACTGATTTCTTTAGGAAGAATATAAATTTCCAGTAAAACGAGGGATAGCTTGTGAAGAATGCACCTTCACTCTTGTGTTGATGAACTTTTCACAGTATTGAACTCTTAGTTGTCATATTGTATGTAAAATGTACATTGTGTGTATTTGTACTGAATATGAAATTTGGTAGTGTTGAAATTGTGGAAGTTTGTGTTTAAAAATAGTTATGTTTTGTGAGTAGAAGCTTTGGAATGTTATGGGTCGTCAAAAATAGTTTGATGATTTGAAAACGTAAGTGGCATTATCCGAGCTCAAGGTGTAGGGCGTAGGAACACAAAATTACGACTGTGAACAAATCCAAGCACGTTAGTGAGTTTTACTTTTACATTATCTTATCTCCTACAGGAAGAAATTAAGCAAGTGGCAGAAACGTATGTTTGTTACAAGCTATGAAACTAGAATTTCCACCTCAGTGAAAAAACTGAGTAATGTATATTTGTGTTTACATTTAAAGTTTAAACTATGGGAAAATAATTGGGGGCATGGGAAATAAATTTAGAGATGATTAGCAGATAATTGTTCTCTCTTGCCTTAAATTATGAGCACTAAGGATAATAATTATGAGCTTGGGAAACGATATTTTTTGGCATCAGCTTTGAATGGAAATGTCTACTCTCTGTTGGTGGGATAAGAAATTTGTTTTTTTTTCAAATTTACTACAACGTTCATCATTGACTAATTATGCTCTTAAATATGAGCCAAAAGTACAATAATTATGAATTGTTATTGACATTATTTGTACTGACTAAATCTTGTTACATCAGGGCAGGATCAACTTAAGATTAGTAAGAGATAGAAGCTGGAAGACGCAGCATCTTTCGTGTAATTTTTGAAAGTTGCTATGATAGATCAGTCAAGGCCTTAAACTTTCTCTACAATAGGCTATGTACTTCTTGTCGTAAACAATCCACTATCTATATTATTTATTTTACTAGAGCATATCAACTCCTTCAGATCTTGGAGGATCGTCTGTAAAAAAAACGTTTTGGCACAAATATTTTTTTAAATGGGAACATTATCCTGTGTCCACCTATACAAAACCATGAAACCAGACCAAACTGAGTGCAGGGAAGGTTTCAACCCAGTTGATCTTCTTTCTAGTCTTAAGTGGCTGGTGTCACCACTGAATTTCATTGCTGAATTCTTGCCGTGTCAAGTCTACACTTTTAAATTTTGACCTTTTGCCCATTCAATGATGAGGTATCCTCATAGCAAAGCTGAGTATAGTCTCACTGGTTGACCTAGAATTCACCCAACTTCCCTATTCCTGCTTGCTGATGTTGGGTTTGGCCAAATGACAATTTGAGATTTGAAATGAAAAAAAAAGATAGTAAATTCACGGCAAAACAGTTTTGTAGCCTATTCTAAACTCAAGTTATCAATTGTGAAGAAAAAAACAATTGCAACAATAAAAATTACAAAAACACTTGTTAAACTGATCCTTAATTGAGTTCTAGGTGTCAAGACTGCTTCAACAAGCAAAATAACAAACTTTCACTTTGAAACTCTGTTTTATCTGGAAAGGTATTGTAAAACGCAACAATCGCCAAATATTACTCTATTTCTCTGCATGTCTACAGAGATCTCGTGTATATCGAGTCAGCAGACGTTGCCTGTCGGACGCAAGGTGGAAGCGAACACAGCCTTCCTGTCGGACTCCGACAGTAGCGGGGGCAAACCTTCTCACCGGCGACACCCCACCCCCGCTCATAAGAACCACAGCACAGGTGAGTAGAGTGGGGCTGTGTAGTATTGTAATGCTTTAGTTATGATTTGATTCAAATTCAGACACTTTCCCTCATAAGATTTGCGTTAAGAAATGTTCCTTGAGTTTTGCCTGGATAGAAATATGCTGGATAGATATATTTTTTAGTTTGCCTCCATGGAAAAACAATGGAGTTTGTCTTGGATATATTTTCTGGGACATGTACATGGGTTCTGTTTAAAACACTGAGTACCGAGTGGTAAGAGACTATGCGTACAAAGGAGTATGACAAAGGTCTGGTAGTAAACTTTTAACACATTCACTACCTACTCAAGCCTTCAGGTTCAAAAGAATGAGATGGGTCATTTTTAAGTTAGGGCCGTTTTTTCACGTCCGCAAAGAGATTCCTCCCCACCTACTGGCATCTTATGTGTCTTCTGTTTTTTTTTTTTTGTTTTTTTTCCTGTAAATTGGTGGGAGTTATTCAATTGGCTTACACAGCAATTAAAATTGTATTTTGTATCTATATTTTTATTTTATGAATATGTAGAAATCCTTTTTCACGAAAATGTCTGACACTCAACACAGTCAAACCTCGATAACAAGTCACCCTTAAAAAGAGGTGTACTTTTAAAATCCCTTAGAATTTATTTTACCCCTAATCATGATTACATGCAAACCTCGATAAAAAGTCAACTGTGCAAGTTTTATTTAATAATCCCTGTGAAATTCTTGTTATCGAGGTTCTACTGTAGCGCTAGGGCTTATGTAGTATGTATGGAATAAACTTAACGAACTAACAATCAAACCTGGATAGGCTATGTTGTTTATCAAAGTTACATTATGATACAGTTTTTAGTTAATTTAAGACAATTTTCTTCTTTGAGAATAAGTAGCTAAGTGACATTACCTTTAATCACCACTTGAGACGGGCTTGTTCCAACTTTCCAATTCAGTTTCAACAATAAGTTTTTTTTCAGTAAGGTACACTAAATCAAAATTTAGCGTTTTTAATTTCAAAAATCTAAAAATGTTATATTTATTTAGCGTTCTATAGATTTTGCTTTTCACATTCAATCAGTGGTAATTAATTATCTTTCAAATACAGTTTTACACTTTTAATCCAAATTGTATCAACGCTGGATACTTTTAGGAGAGCTACAATTTCATTAATTTCATATATTTTTTTACAAAAGCCAAGTTTTTGGTTAGGATTGTTTTGAAGAGGAACAGAATTGAGGTAGCTTTAAGACCAGGCGCTGATAGATACCCAATAATTTTCAAACCACTCCCTTCAAATCATTTCCCCTCTTTGGCAGTAAACTTAATGTAAAACCTCTGGCAAAGATCTTTTCGTTACCCGATTGAGACCTCGCGGAGTGTAGGGACGAGCCTGTCCGTGTGGTGTGTTGTGTGTTATTTTTACGTTGTGTTGCTGCAGACTCCACAGTGTTTGAGTTGGATTCCAGCACGGAGTCTGCCGAGGCGTCGCCCCCACTGAGTCGCAGAGTGCCGAGTCGTCCCAGGTAGCGCAAGTAGGTGCATTTCAATAGCTATCACTAGCGACTTTAGCGTACGTAACACAGTTTTGAAGAATTACCCTGCATCACTGGACATTTAAGCTACAAAAAACTATTATTTTAAAAATATATTTTACCGTTCATCACTTTTTGGTACATGACACCTTAGTTTTGAAGATCTACCCTCATCTAGGTCTCATCACTTTTTTAGCCTATATAATACACCTTAGTTTGAAACTCTATCCTGCAAACCACCACTTTGTTTGCTGTAAGATTGTACAAAATCTTAGTTTGAAAAATAATATTTCCTGCTTCCCATCACTTTCTTGGACTTTTAGCATACATAACACATTGGTTTGGAATCTATCCTACACCCATCACTTTTTTAGACATTTTACTCATTTCAGCAGCTTTCAAAACACCTCAGTTTGAAAATCTAGTTCAGCTTGTACTAGCAATGGTTCTCAAATCAGCTTGTCAGCTATTCTTAACAGGTAGAATTGTCAGTTTTAAATGACGTAGCAATCATATGCCAATTCAGCTTGTAAGTTCATCTTGTTCACATCAAATTGATAAGCTGAATTGCAAATTTACACCAAGGTGACTTTATTTTGTTACTTTTATACAAAATAGTAGAAGAAATAAGTTGGAAATAGTAAGCTAATCTTAGCTAACGCTAACACACTGTTATAGTGTATAGCTAAAAACCACCTTACACTTTTCATTGTTGCTGTTGCTGGTGTACCCAATGAGACATTTGACGCAGGTCGGTCGTGCGAGTGACTGTTCAGCCACCCTCCTGCTTCTCCGACTCTAGAGAATTGTCCGAGGCCGAGTGTGACAGAGACAGAGAGGGGGGAGGGGGACTGAGACTCTTGCGACACGAGGAACTCGAGCACCAGCTGTCTACACTGGTCAACAAGTGAGTTAATTATTTAAATTAATTTTTTACGTTTCCTTTCACTTTTACTGTCCCCAATGGCCAAAGCTTGGGGAGCGAGCTGGTCTAGTGGTTAGAGCGCGGGTCTTCAGTCCCTGAGGTCCTGGGTTTGATCCCGCCACGTCACCAATGGATTTTATATATGTGATAATGCCGCAACCCCTAGGTCTAGCCTGAAGTAATGTGAAAAACAATCCCAGGCTCGTGCCTAACGTCCTAGGACAAAAAAAAATGGTCAAAGCTATTGACAACTTATCCACTGTTGTGACAATTTTAGAATTTTACTGGAATTTTGATAAGTTGGCTGACCAAAAATGTTTCAAATTTGTTGTTTACATAAATACTTCTTTTCTATGTACGTGTGTTTACCTGTTAGACTCTTTACTGTAGGTCAGGTCAAAATCTCCGGTCTTTAGGTCTAAATCAGGTTGGACCAAAATTGAGCCGGGCGAAAATCGGTTGCTTCGGAAAGTATTGATATTGATTAAATGTAAACTATTTAAAACACTCTGTAGAGTTTGACAGGCTAAGAGACACTGTGATTTAAACAATATAAATCTGTATAAATAGAGTTTTTCTCAAACTAAGAATTGTAAACACCAAATCACCAAAAACACTTTATGATTTTTTTTTTTAATGTCTTTGCAAAACCACTCCATGAATTAACAATGAAAAAATAACTTCAGGTCAAAGGTAGTAAACTAGATTAGGAATCTGTTTTACTACTACCTTCACAAAGCCGAAAAATGCAACCATATCATAAAATGTTGTTTACTTTTTTGTAGAACGTTATCATAGTGGTGAGTTCAAAGTGCTGTTTGCTAAACACATTTCTATTCAATTTGAGTATTTAGTGTTCAAAGTGTCAAATATTTAAGGATGTATTGTATAAACACAAAGTTTTTAGTTTTTGTTAATGACTCTTCTGTCACAGGTACAGACACGAACGAGACAGAGAAAAACAGGACTACACAATACATGTGTGAAAGTGAACAAAGAGACAGACTATGCAGGAGAAAAGTGGACAAAGGAACAAACTATGCAGGAGAAAAGTGAACAAAGGAACAAACTATGCAGGAGAAAAGTGAACAAAGGAACAAACTATGCAGGAGAAAAGTGAACAAAGGAACAACCTACAGTATGTAGAAGAAAAGTTAACAAGGGAACAAACTATGCAAGAGAAAAGTGAACAAAGGAACAAACTATGCCAGAGAAAAGTGAACGTGGACACTAAATTTATCATTGATCAGGTTTAAGTGTGAATAAAATAAACAGTTGTTTCGGGTCCAATCCAACAACCCCTTAAATTTGGACTTCCATCACCCTCTGTGTTACGACTAAAATCAAAATGTTGTTGAATTTTGTATGGTATAACGTTAAGATAAATTTAATAACTGTTAACATAATTAAATATTTATGGGGACTGCCTTATGTGTGTATTTACGGAGCTTAGATTATACTCTGAGAGGTTTAACAGATGTTGCTAACTGAATCACTGTAAATAGTTCACTAAGTTAAGGTTTTGTAAACATATCATTTATATACATGTTTCTAAGAAATAAACTTTTTTTGATTGGAGATACTGTCTACAAGAAGTAAACAAATAGTGACAAAATTATGAGTTTTAATACCCAGAAAAATCTAAGACTGAACAAAATCTATAATATTAAAACGAAACAAGAGTTTTTTTATTTCACGATTCTGAATCAACCACTCGACGGATTTTCATGATTTTTGTGTTGAAAGAAAGATAATTTTGAGAACTAGGGAATGTCGAAGCCATAATTTTAGTTTAGGGTCCCAGTTTTTTAGAAATTAAGTTTTAATTTTTAAAAAGTCTAGCAGCCGACGCTAGCAATTTAAAGTATTTTTAATGCTGGTTTAACTAACAGCTGGTTTATAACTGCCATTGAAATGTTTATGTTACGAGTTGTTTGTTTACAAAAATATTGTTCGTTGGCGTTTGCCTACATACTATTTCCCTTAAAAATTTAGGTAGTTTTCCCCTACCGTGAAGGATCTGCGTTTTCAGGAAATGTGTTATTTTGAACTAAACATCTCAAACACTTGCATTTACTCAAGTTTTGTCGTAAATGCAATCTGTGTAAGTATTTAGTTTATGCATTGCAAATTTCAACTCATATTTGGGAAATATTTTTTCAGCAGTTTATCGCTTAATTGTTTAAGATATACGTGGTTTACGTACCTACTTCTGTGAGTATGTCGGCATACTAAAATTTTCGTTAGTAATGAAAGCGTCAATCGGTGTAGTAGGTCTCTATAAAACTGTCAAATAAACTGCAGGGTGCAGCAGAAAACAAAGTCGACTCATACCATACCCACTATCCCCGTAGTACTGATGATTCAGAAACTTGGGCACTGACCATAGAACCAAAAAACCTTAATGCTGGGTTAGATAATAAAGTGCAGAGAAAATATACAGACCAGTTCAAGATAACGGCCCGGAGGTCGAAATACAAAAGAACAGAGAGATAAGAGAAATGTGTTAACACCCAAATATAGGAATGCTTTCCAGAAGTAGGTACAGCTTGGATGGACAGGCTGTGCATAAACTTGTAAAAAGTATATTCAAAGGAGTACCACATGATAGACGGGAAATATCAAGTTATGAAATGCATCCTCAGACTGGGATCTAAATTTTGAAGAGGCAGGTGATAGAAGAGAATCCTCATAAAAGTTTCAGTGGTCACGGAGGTACGGTAAGTACATAAGTAGTACAGTATGCAATTGGAGGTGGCATGTAGCTACTCTACTCAAAACAAGTGTGAATCGGTTGCCAATCTCACTTCAAGATTTTTCAAATCGACACAAATGCTGTTTTATGGTAAAATTATCGGATTTAAAATGCATATCGCCATATGTAAGGTCTATATTCGAATTGAATAAATAGGTGGTCACGTTACATTGTTTATAAGGTAATCTTCCCCATTAAAACTGTCAGAATTGGTGTCTATGCGTGTAAACTAGATGTTCTGAATTATTCCGTTTTAGTTGACAACTCGATTCCCGTACGTAGGACGGGCCACCAGCTCGTATACTTTAATCTGGAAGCTTTGGTCTACTTCTATTTTCAATGGTTTAAAGGTTGTTAGTATAAATTTTAATATTTTGAAAACCGTAAATTTTTTGGACCGTGTATCTTAATATTAGTAAACTTTCATACCACGCACATTTCTAGGTAGTTCAGTGTGGTCACAGAACTCCTTTCCCGTTTTTCCATTTTACCTGCTTTTCTCATTAGCAAAACCTGTCTTTCCCAGTTACCAAGTGTACCTATTATCAGGAATCTGAATTTCCCCAATATATTATTATTTTTGGGTACCAACAGTTAGCTCAAAGGATCAGTTGGGCCGAAAATGATGCCAAGCTCGGGTAGAGTTGAAACAAGCTTAGAGTATATTTCTATTTCTGCAATGGTGGAAAGCATTTGCTAAGATGCTTGATCAAAAATTGACGACATCATTGTGTTCGCGGGTGTCGTTCACAGTTTTTCCGTGATTGTGGGAGGCAATGATGTCACCATGACTGTGGAAGATGTTCAAAATTGAGCATGCAAATGTTGTACACCGCTGGGTGTTAAATTCTTCAAATTTTTTCTTAAATCTACATTAAAACAAAACGACAACAAAATCAGATTTTTCCATAAGCTTAAAAATAAAACTTTTAGATCGAAGATAAGTTTTCCCAGTCTGTGGCCACCCTGTAGTTACTACAGTAAACTACTATCCAAACATGTTTAAATTTAAATCGATTAGCCTCTGGTAGCAACACCATAGTATATGGAATCAAATACAGACGCCAGCAAAATGAATATAAATATTCAAACTGGAACAATTGCCTATTGAATAATTGCCTATTGAACAATGCCTATTTTAACAGTAAAAGATACAAACAGCAAAAATGTAATACATAGTCACAACAAATTAAGATAGTTTCAGGGTAATAAACTCTCTATAAACTGTTATATGAATTATTTATTTCTATTTTATCAACAAAACATTGATGTGTCTTTATAAATAATGAAAATAAAACAGCCTTATGAGGTTGCTCTAAGGAAATACAAGTACTAATAAACAATAGACAAGACCAAACAAACAGTTACAAAAATATCGGATGCAATTTGTATCACAATTTGATATATTCGGTTTAGAACTCATAAGAAATTCAATGCAAATAAATCTTACACCTAATCCAATTTTGTTTTCAGTTAAATTAATTATCATCCGAATTAAATCATAATTTAACTCGATTAGTCCTACCATGTAACATTAAGTTTAACAATTGGTAACGATGATGGGTAAATGATAACCGTTGAGATATGATATGGGAGTTGAAACAATCGTGATAGATTCGAACAACCAATCGTACATAACAGCTTAGTAAACCTATACAATGTTTGTAACAATTTCAAACGAAAGAATATCGTAAATTTTCCCTAGAATAATTCAGGCTTTACATAATTACTAATGATCGGTTAGAACACTGACTCGATAGTAGTGTAGTAATACGCCCTGTGAACACAATAGGCCAAACAGACATTAGAATAGAGTAGCCATAGACAAAGAGAGAGAGAGAGATAGGTTTCTTTGGTTTATTAGGATAATTTCATTAAGGGGTTAGTAAGAAAGCTTTTGAAATCATAACACTGCATTACATTTCTGAACAACCTGATTTAGAATTACTGGTGTAAAATGCAAAAAAATCTATTTGTTTTGATATAAAGAACTCTTTGCTGATATTAACAAATTTCAAACCAGATTTTTCAGAAATGTATTTATTAAGGCAATATGAATTATTGATTATGGCGGTTCTAGATGTGAGTTCATATGTTCAAAAGTCTTGCAAATTTTTTTTTGTTTTTGTTCGGTGAAAAACTGAGTAGGTTATCCAACTAAACGGTTCAATTAACCGTTTAATTAATGGTTTGGCTAAGTAATTAAGCTTGAATAGTTCAGTTAATGGTAAATAGACTAAATAGATAACTTTTCAAATTAGGTTGACATATTGATACAGAACAGAATCATTTATATACATGAATCCAAAGAATTGTATGGCTGGCATATGGTATGTCCCTCCACTTAAACCTTTTGAAAAAAAATTAAAACTCAGTTTTTTTTTTATTGGAGAAAATAAATTTAAAATATAATGGCTGACACAAAATTAGGAGGATGGATTTTATATAGATTGTATAATGATTTTCACTTTTAGATAGCCTAATTACATCTTTGCGAGAAACACCATCACCAATGGAAACATATTACATTATTAAGTTTGTAAACATTTCGATATTCATATCAATTATATACTGTAAGCATTTTTAAAGCTAAGCTAAATAATTTTCTGAAAAAGAATCAACTTACTTCCTCTCAGGCTATGAAAGCTTAAAACTTTAGAGACAAATTTACAATTCTGTGCGCCACTTCTGTATCTATACAACTAGATCTTCAATAATTGATTTTGTACAGATAACTTTTAACTAACATTATATCATTAACAATTATACATATTTATAACCGTAACACCCATAGCTACACAAGCCATAAACAATATGGCAGATTTTTATTTGTAATTCTATTTTGTCGATACAGATCGGTTTTCAACTTAATTAATTCTGGTTTTCAATAATCAGCTATTGTACTAATTAAAACTTTAAAAGCTGTAACAACGATACAAAATGCTGGATTTACAAATGTAGCTCGAACGATACCTTGAAAGTGTAACTTAATGAGTATGGTCATGGAAAAAAATATCCTCTGGGAAAAATATTAAAACCAAAGTTACAAATATTTACAATTAGTTAACAGCCCTTGTGGGAATCGTAAACAGTCAAAATATTTACAAATATGTTATGGATTTTGTACTCTGAATTTACCCTGGGTCCATCTGCAAGAAAACACTATACACTTTGAATATTACAGGGGTTATTGAGTTTTGGTGTTTTCAATTTATACACGATTAAGTCTTAAAGTTTTGAACTATGCCCAGAAACAGTATGGAGTTCTATGTATTTGACAATTAGATATTTAGTTTGACAAAACACATTATAATGGTGGATTGGAGGTTAAATGCAAGTTTTGTTTAAGAACTAAGAATTTTATGGACCATCTTATTTACAATGAAATAATTTTAGTGTCAACCTTTGAAATCTAGTGCGAGTTTTCAGGATAGCTGTGGGCAAGGATATTATAGTTAAGAAGATATTTCTCTGTATTTACCAACGTTAAACTGATTTTGATTTATATATGGATTGTGTACAAAAATTTCACATTGTTTTCATTCTTTAAGTTGTTTTACACAATTATAGATTTCTAAAGGCTTAGAAGCTCATTCTGAAATCTATTGAAATCTTTAAAAAATAACATATTTTACTCTTCAAATAAGTCCTCATAGTACTGTACCTTTACAATTTTAAAGTATTCTCAGTCCATCTTGAGATAAAACTTTATCCGAAAGTATAACTGTTCCAACAAACATTCTCCAATTACAATCGATCAAAATTAAATTCATTTTACCAAACATGACCATATCCATTAGGCACTTGAATCATAAAAAAACCACTGTCAAAAAGGTGTGACTCGCCAAATGCTACTGTTGGCCCCATTACATCAAACAGCTTTTGCAAACAAGGTTAAGTCGGAAAACTGACGGAAATCACAAGATCGGCACTGTACAACAGGGACGCAGTTTTAGGCTTCCGCCTAACGTTATTGTCACGATGTTGACACCACAATACGCTAACGACACGCTAAAGACCAACGTTTAGAATACTATTTGGTAAGTTGCTTGCAGTTATTGCTCGGAAAGCTGTCTTTTATGTTTAGATCTGTCGGTAGCACACTGTGTCCTCACCGAATCACTTCCGAAGGAATGAATTAGACACTCACTATGTATATATTAACAGTATCAATGTACATCGGAGAAGTAGCGAACCGCACATCGACTAAGCTAACGTAGATGCACAGTAGAAGGCAGTGGTCGATAAAACCGACGGAGAGCAGAAACCAACGGACAAGCTTGTGTTGTGCGTATCAAATTCAACTAATCGATGCACTGCTAACGTAGTTGGAAATAAATAGTGGTCAAACAGTCCCTGAGATCACAGAATGATTACAACCTTCCTTCATGTTCTAACGTGACGAGGGGAGCTTCTCTGTCAAACGCTCGATTCTGATCCTGTTCTATCTTCATTGTCCAGCTGTTCTTGATCAATCTGAAAAGTAAGATTTAGAAAGTTTTGATACCATAAAATCTTTCAATAAATGCTATTGTCATTGTGGTTTCTAAGTGTAATGTCAAGTTTACATGCTGTGCTTGGTAATAAATGAACAGCAAGTATAGGCAGGTTATATGCCTCAGTTACTGTATTTTAAGTTACCTATGGCAGGTAACCTGCCTGACTATTGGCCTGTAAATACAGCTTTAGGAATTTCACTTGATCTTACAGGGATGAACACTTAGTAGGCCTATGGATGTGATTTAAATTTACAATAAGCTTAATCTACGTGAACGTTGAACATGATCTTTTTAAGTCCAACAAAGGAAAGCTGCATGTCAATAGAAAAGTCAAGTCACTTTACCAGTAAAGTGCAAGTTAATTTAATGTGATAAATAAAAACTAGGTACTAAAAGAAAGTTGCTGACTAAGGTAATTGTAAGAGATTGTCTGAATCGGTAGAAAAAATCAAACTCAGCTTAAATAGAACACGTTACTGAAAAATCACTGGTTTAGTGCAAAAAAAATATCTACGCACCAGTTCAACATACCGCCCTACAGCTATACCTACGGCTAAAAATCCAAATTAATTCAATAAACATTCTTCTCTCAAAACTGTAGTATTGTTCATTGGCTCAGAATACGTCAATGATACTAGCGTTACATTTTATCTAAACCTTTAGAAAGTAATTTTGCAGACATATATTATTTCTTTGCCTGCCACAGAACACGTTATCATTCACAAAAGAAGCTTTGTCAAGCAACAGTAGTTCATTATTTATACTAGAAGTGCTTTCATGCTTTATATTTAACTGTAATCGCTGTTGTGCTGTTTAAAACATCACACTTTTCTTTGTATAAGACAAGGCTCTAAGTGGTGCATAAACAATTTAATTGTGTTGGTTATTGACAGTTCTATGGGTATTTATGTCTGATTTATATCTTTTTACCTGAGAGAGAGCTTGGAGGGAAGAGAGAGAAGACTGGGAGAGACTAAGTTCTCCTCCCGAAGTGTTGAGAGGGGGAGGGGGTGCGTACTCTTGCATCAAACGCATGCTATGTTCAGTCTAAACAAAACACATTGTCTCATATTAATAATAGTAAGTGAATAATATTAGTTGTTTTAAATTATTACCCATACCCATTTTATACATGTATAGGAGAATGGAGGAATAAATTAAGCAGGTAAACGCCACAAAAGATTTAGATACTGTGAGCATTAAAACTTTGCCTCGGTGCTATAAACTGCCACCTCAAGAAAAATATATAAATGTTGTTTTAATAAACTGTCACAACTTGCCAACAGACACCTAAAAATCCAACCATTTTAGCTGAAACCCAAACTAAATCAAAAGTTGATAAATGTGAAAGTTTGTGTGTTTGTTTGAAGTTCAATCACGCATAAACCACTGGACAGATTGGGCTGAAATTTGGTACGATGATAGCTCACATTCCCGATTAACATATAGGCATATTCTTATGTCAAAAATACTTTTGGGCTCCGCCCCAACGGCTCTGTAGTTCCCCCTGTTAACCTTACGAGTATTCATATTTAAAGGGAATTAACGAATTTAGTCAGTTGTTTCAACTAAAAAAAGTTGGTTCTATGATATTCAAAAGCAATAAAAAGTTATAAGATTTACCAACAGGGCACTATACATTTTTTTGCATTGATGTTAACAGTTAATTTGAACTAAGCTGAAACAAAAACTGTGATACGCAATGAGAACTGTCAAAGTATGATTGTTTACAGTTATGTTTATGTTTTTAATGTCATGAATATAATTTGTGATTTTTTGTGAATTCGTAATAATTTATTTTTCTTTATTGTTTAGGTGAAGTGGTAGAACATTATGGCTATGGTAGATGTGTAATACCATTAGTATACCGTCAATTTAAAGAAGCAAATTTTATCAAACTTTGTCCTCCCCCATTGCAAACGCAAAGCTTGAGTATAACTGCAATAAGCATTTTAAAATTATATGCCAACCCCGTACGAAGGACGGGTACTCTGCTAGTGAAAAATAAATCAATCTTATTCATGGGTTTAGTATGTTAATTTGTTGTTCGATGTAAATATTTTATTCTGTTACTTTTAAATTTGACAAGCACATGATACTCTTTCCTTTTACACTGCATCACTGTATTTGTTGTGTTCTTTGACATTGTCTATAGCAATGTAATGTTGACGAATGGTAAAGAAATTCTGATTCTGAAGGAGACAGGCAAGTCTTATACCTCTTGTTTCAGCCTCTCCATCAGTCGAGTGCGGTCTGCGCGCAGCTGCTCTGCCTCCTGCGCGTGTCGCGCAGTACGCAGACCTGACACTTCTAGTAGCGCAAGGTGAGCGTCTTTCTCACTAATAGCTGCCTCAAGAGCTTCCTGCCTACAAACATTCTTGGGTTAGCTATCATTGACTAGGTTCCAACCAACTGCTGACATGTGAATATTATTAAGAAGAAATTCAATGAGGTCTCTAAGAGAAAGGAAGGCAAGGCTTCTTTATTATTTTTTTTACTTGATGGCCGGCTTAGGCTCCAAACAACCTTAATGTGGATCACAACATGGATATAAAGAAATTTTTCAATGGTGTAGAGTTTTAGGTACCTGCTGAAGTATACGTATCCCATATGTGGCCCACCTATAGCCAATTTTTAATTTAGCTACCGTATTTTGACATTAGCATAATTAATAACTCAGATATTTAATTAGAAAGACTTATTGATGAGTCTTTGTTAAAGTATGGATGCTGTGGTTGATAAAAAGTTGTCCTCGGATCTAGTTTGTTGAAATGTTGGGGTCACTCCAAAAGAAATTGAAGTAAGCGCACTCCGTCCGTGGCACAATATGTCGTTCATTTTATTCTAAAACTACCTGCAGTTTTAAAACAGGGATGTGATTTACACTTTTAACAAAGGTCAAGATGTAGATGGCTACAAAGAACCATTTGTCAGTTATAAGTATAGACCTCTGATTAAAATCAGCTGAGATATTCTGACTGACAGACTAAAACTTTTTATCATCGACACTTAGGTTTTTTTGTGTGTTTACAGTGTGATATATTTAAAGCCATGACAGTGGAAATTTGTAAAAATACTATGTGTAGGGCAAGCAGGATAAGGAGGTGTCCACCGTCCATCAAATGTTTAGGACAAAAGACACTGTTTAGGCCTATCCTTCTCACAATTCAATCAGCTATCCTTGGATTTGAAAGCAAACGGAACACCACTTATGCATCCCAGTCAGTTACATGATTTATGTATAAGTTATGAAAATGCATGATTTATGTATAAATTATGAAAATGCATAAAAAAAGAAATTTCTCGAACATTACTCTTTCAATACTTTTCAGATTTGGTTTGGCAATCAGAAAAAATCTGATGCTGTGTACTATTTTCCCTTTCTTTGATACTTTGCACTTGTCTACAAAAGAATTGGAATTAAAAGGGTTGGAGGGAGGAATAAAAGCTACAGTTATTCCTACAATTTCTATAAATGAAGCACTAGTCATAGCAAAAGATTTGACTTGAAGATATAAGCTTCCATAGTCAAGTTGTGCCAACGGAATCTTTCTCCTCAAGTGACTAAGTCTTAAAACAGAATACTTTATTGATGCATTGCATCAATTCATCTTAGACCAAGATTCGACAAAACATCCCAACACAGAATACTGCCAGGTTATGCTGAATCGTACTTCATCTGAGTGAGATCCTGCAGATGTTCTGCTCGTTCGTCCAGTAGCTGAGTCAGTCTTCGCTCTAACTGCTGCAGTCTGGTCAACAACGGTCTGCAGTTGCTGCATCGCAGAGCGTGAGCCGTCTGTAGCGATAACAGCCTCTGCTCCAGCTTGCCTACCTACAGGGGACAAGAGAAACGTGATAACCTCATAACAGGACATAACCTAAAAAATATTACCAGAGAAAAAAATCCGGTCCTGGATGGATTAATAACTTATGATTTCTATTACATATTTCTCCACAAGTTATAGTACCTTTTCCATGATCTCCTTGCGCCTCAGCTCCTCCTGCTGTAGCCCTCTCTCTCTATCCGCAGTGATTCTCACACTCTCCCTCAAAGCCTCCTCGAGTTCCTCGATGCGGTCCTCCTTGAGTCGCACCACACTCAACAGTTCCTCGACCTCGTCCACTCCGTTCTCCCAACCATCCAGAGGAGTGTTGCCATTCTGCTTCAGGGATTAGGTAATAAGGAAACAAAAGAAGCAAACAAAAACAAAAAACAAAAACCAAGTAAACCGTGCTAATACTGAATTATTAAATGCTTATGATTGCTTCGTGTGACTGCACCGATTTTCAATTTACAATTCGGTTCTCAAAGTAATCAACAATAACAACTTTTAACTACAGACTCCCTCTAACAATGAAATAATCCTCCAAATTATAAAATATTCCTCTAGGTATTAAATTGCTTCTATTAAAATAAACTTTTCAAGAAACCGGCTGGACCAGCCTGATAAGCGCAAAACAAATGTAAATAATGTAAAATAAAGAGAGGTCATAGGAGAGGGGGAGGAAAAAGAAAGAGCATTAGTAATGCAATTGTATGCTTAAGACATAAGTGTTCCTTAAATATAAGGTAGTAAGATGGCTATTTACATTACTGGTAAATTACTGACTTGATTAGTTTAACTAAAAAATAAGTTGCAGGAAAACAACTTCATTTTATCTACAAGCATTTTTAGTTAACTTTAATTAGGGTACTTCAAAAATTGGAGAAGAAAATATTTTAAAAGATGCAGTGATTTACAATTAAATTCTAAACAATACTATTTTTAGGTTAACCAGATGTTAACTAACTGTTAGAAGTTAACCGATTTTACTTTGAAAAAGGGTACTTTGAACCATTTAACAAGGTCTTTGCTTGTTGTCCATTGTACAGTTTTGTTTTAAGTTGTAAAAAATAATCATGATTATGGTAATAAAGCATTTTTATCTGGTCTATTCTATCCATCCTCTGAAAATGAATGCAAAAACAAATACTCTGAGGAAAAATTAAACTTTTCCATTGATCTTACTTCTTCTGCTTTCCGTGCTTGTTCTCTTTGTGCATTGGCAGTTTGTTGGCTTCTTAACTTGGCTTGTGCAGTCTTTAAAGCTCTGTAAAAAATGGAGTAAGAATAAATTTAATCACATAACACTGTAAATTTGGTTTTACTTAAGAAAATGAGTGGTTAGTTGTATTTGTATACTTATATATTATTCATTTTATAGATTCTTCAACCAGCCATCAGAGATATATGAAAAGTATAATTAATCAATCATTAATTTGGGTCCATGTCGTTCAGATTAATGAATAAAGATCTTCAAAGATGAATATCAAGTATTTTTCACAGGTTAATTAAAAAAAAAACATTAAATTTTTAAGGTTGCTGTTTTAACCTTGCATTTCTCGATGTAGGCCTCGGAGCATGTCAAGAGAAGAAGTGATTTGGTACAGTACACAAATTAACTGTATTGATAAGATTTAGGAACCGGGAACCGAAGAATCGCTATAGTTCGGCCACTTAGAAAGCGACCTCCTCCAGCATTGGTTTAGCATTAGCGCGCAGGTCGTTTTCTAAGCAGCCGAACTATACATACATATAGTTCCAGTCAATCAAGCTACTGACTGGACGACCGACTCACAAAAGAATTGTCGCACAGGTCTTTATTCTGTGTGTGTAACATTTTAGGATAAACTAAATAAAGAATAGGAACTGTACTGATAACGTTTTGTATTAGAACGTACAAAATCGCTACCTACAGTTTCATTACCCCACTATGACTGAAAGATAGACTACATAGTCCTGAAGTGTTTGAGGAACTTTTTTAGCTAAGAGATTGACTGAACAAAAATGAACTGTGTACTGAAAAATCCTATTGGAACCAACAACATCGCTACGAGTTCCATCACGCTACTGACTGAACGACCGACTCGCAAAAGAATCACAAATCACTCACTGTTGTAGATCACTGATTGCCTTGTCCTTTTGGTTGTGCTCCTCCTGACTCATCTGTACCAGTTGTAACAATCTCTCCATTTCCTCTTGTGATCTCTTTATCTCGTCTCGAGATTTCTCCAGTTCCTGGCGAAGGACTTCAGCTTCCACTTCTAGTTTCTGCATAGCTTCAGTTCCACCGCCTGCCTGAGGGCCTCCCTGGAATGTCAAGTGTGTTTCGTTATAAAACTTATTAAATCGCTGAAAGATTTTTGGAAGGATAGCAGGCTTACCTGATTAGGAATGAGTTCTAGATCAAGAAACACAAAAATCCTTACTACACAAAAGTAAGATTATGTTACCCTCAGTGACAGCATTTTCTAGTTGGGAAGAGAATTTCTTCAGGTCTAATGGTCAACAGTCACTCATGACCAAATTCCAAACTTCCTTGGATCAAGATGATGTCAGTGGCAGTGAAATTATTAAAAATTTATCATGGTATATATTTGTTTTTGTATCTTTATAACCTTTTGTATCTGTAAGTTTTAAAGTTTCAGAAATAAGGTTACTCCCAACAGAAAGATTATTCAGCAATAATTTAATAACGACTTTCCTATTTAGCCATAATTGAATTATCACTGGCGATTGTACACCACATACATTGAAAGATTGATTTGAACAACTTTTTTAGCTTTACTTTGTATGCGACAAACATTGATCTTTTTAGCAAAGTGAATATTCACCTTCTGCAATTGTGCTTCTCTCTGGTCAAGATTTTCTTTTCTCTTTTTGAGTTTCATTTCGTAGTCCGCTAATGACTTCTCCTTTTCTTCTACTTGTTTTACTTTAGTGTCTAGTCCTTTCCTGTGCTCTTCTATCTTTCTTCTCTGTTCTTCTAACTGTCTTTTCTGTTCTTCTACTTGTTTCTTCAAAACACTACTTTCTTCGCCAGCTTTCGCTGTGCCAGCTGCGAGTTTCTGGTTTGCTGCGTGAAGTTCCAGCTAAAAATAAATACAAAAGTAACATTTAGTTTGTGAGATTAGAGGTAAAAATAGGTTGAATTGAATTTAACATGAATATTGTTTTATTATCTCTTTACTGTTGCTTTACGAGAGGATATCTTCAAGTTTGAAAATTTTTTCCAGAATAAGTTTATATTAATTTATTGTAAAACTCTAAATCAAGGCAGAAACACCTATGCTCTATATTGTTTAGTATTTTAAATATTCAATATTTTCATTTGATCAAAATACTTTTCATTAATGGACCATATATAATTTTACAATATTAGTAATTTAGGTTTTAAACAATTTATTTGAATTTTTTGAAACAAATTTTTTAAATGGTGTAAGAATACTATTATTGCGGTATTGTAACACAATAAAAATGTATACAATTTATTGATGTTTTCAAGATTGCAGCGATATTTTTATAGAACAATAGTTTCTATATTAGAAATTGCCTGTTTTTCAAACCTCTGAATTTGTGTGCAGCCACTGTTACCAATGAATTATTGTCAAGGACATCTCTGTTTATTAAGAAACAAATTTGTTGCTTTGGTAAATCTGAGATTTATGCTAATATAGGTACGCCAATACATAGATAACATGACAGCATAAATCTTAAAATGCATTAACTGCAATAATATAAAAAGAAATAATAAACAATTAGCAAAATTGAACAAGCAAACATTTTAACACCCAAGTGCAATACATTTTTGGAATACATACTAAAATGTAGTGCTCAAAAGTATAATAATAGAATATAAATTTGCTGATGTGGTTGTCCTTCCATTACTCAATTATTGCAAATTCATATATAAATACAATAAAATAAAAATATAGTTTGGATTTTGATTTTATTATTGAATCTGATGTTCGAATAAATGCTACCGTACAATTTATTCTAGTTATTTTTAATTATATATATTTGTTATGTTTGTGCTCATTTGATTTGTGCTAGTTGAATTACTAACCTGGATTCCATTAAAACATTTAAAGTGACATGGAATATAATCCCACTTCATAATTGTATAAATCATTGACCATTCAAGTTAAACGATTGTGAAAGTAAGTGCCATCATAAGTGGTGTGATAACATCAATATGAACAATACATTTATTTGTTTTGCAAATATTGTGACACCCAGTAAACATTCCAAATAAAGACAGCTGTTTTATCATCCACCCATCTCATCTGCTTGAAAATTCAAATTTGAAATTGACTTTTATTTGATAGGCGTAAAGAAGGGCCGAAATTCAACATATAATTTTTTCTATGTTGTCAAATGATAACAACATATTTCCTTTTTGCTCCGTAGTGCCTCAAATAACTCTCAAACAGCTGTCTTAAAACATGATTTCCAGAAAAGAAAGGTAATTTTTATTGTGCCATCGCCGTGCAAATTGTGTGCAACGCACAGTATTCCATGCAGAAGAAGAACAAAAGGAATAGTTAAATGTATTAGTTGTGGCTGTCCAAGACATAAATTAAAATACATATGTGTCAAAAAACATGTAAAATGTGAACATTTAGTGTACGGTACTTACCTCAAACTATCTACATTGAAAGCTTAATGATAATTAATAACTGTGTGCATACAAGTAAATTAAAAGTAAACTAACTTAAAATAAAATTGAATATTGAAGAACATAACTGGAGGGTTGGAGGATGCCCAGTATAAAATATTTCAGCAACAAACCAATAATAGACAAATTATAACTAACAATCACTGGAAATTATCTTTAACCATGGATCCTACATACTGAAGTAGACATTGCTTTTATGTTCAGATTTTAGAGTAAATCATGTTTCAAAGATGAATTAACATTTGACATGGACTATTGGATACAGAAGAAGACACCCCATCTACATGGACGAGCTGTCCCCAAATTTATATGGGCTCTCTTTAACTAAGCCCATTTTGATTAAAAACTGGTGACAGATATAACATGGAGAGAGAATGTCCAGTTGTATCAATAGTCAAAGGTAGTAATTAATGCAATAAGATATGACTATTGCTACCTAGAAAAGTATTAATGGAGGTTGACCACTTTTCAAAAGTTTAACTTTACGTAATAGTCAAATTTTTTTAATATCCTTTTCACACAAAGCTGTTACGCTAACTTAAGGCAGCATAGTGTCTATTTCAATATGTAGTCAACAGCAGCACACAGTGAAAATCAAAATAATGCCGTTCTAAACATAGAGACTGATATAAATAATATTCTACCCATAAATTTCAAACAAGAGAGAAGACAGAGAAAGAAAATCGTGTAAGATACAAAACATCCATTGGGTAAACAGATCCTGCCAATAGTTGGACGATCCTCCAACTAACCTGGTTCTTCTCCAACTCTTGACAAAGCATCTCCAGTTGGGCTTGGAACCTTTCCCTCTCAACTGCTGCACTCTTCAGTTCAGCCTGAGCCCTATCCAACTCATTCAACAACCTCTGAACGTCTTCCTTGGCTCCAGAGACTCCGGTTTGTTGATTCTGAAGCTCTCTCTCCAACATCTGAACTCTCTTTTGAAGTGCTTCAATAGTTTCCCTAGCCTCCGCTTGTAGCGCTTGCAACTGTTTTTCAAGAGTTTGATTTTGTTTCTCAAGAGCTTGATTTCTTTTTGCTGTTTCATCTTTGGTTCCGTTCTGTGCTTGTTGCATCGACTGCAGTTGTTTCTGCAGCTCGTCAGCTCTTTTGCGTTCGGTCTCGATGGCTTTTCTCCATTGCTCACTCTCAGTTTCTTGCATGCTGCTGATTTGTTGCAGCTGTTGCTGGTGTTGTTGCAGTTGCTGTTGCAGTTTTGCCAATTCTCTGTCTTTGTTTTGCAATTCGTGCTGAAGTTTTACCACCTCCTGCTCTTTGGAAGTGATCGCCTGTTGCATCTTATTGAGTTCCTTATCCATACCTTCTTTGCCTGCTTCTTTTGCTAACAATCTACGGATTTCACTCTTTAATTTTACATTTTCATCCTTTTCTCTCTCGAGATGGGCTTCTGTGTCTTGCAATTCTCGCTGGAATGTCACTAGCATATTTTGAGATTTTTCTAACTGTAGTACCAGCTGGTCCCGTTCAAGAGTCAACTGGTTTCTTTCAGCTTCTAGCTTAGCAAATTGTTGTTCCAATTTTTCAGCTTGCTGCTCCCTCTTTTCTAAGATTGAAGCCATCTTATCTTTTTCACGAATCGCGTGAGTTTGCTCCTGTTGTATCTTAGCCATCTCTTCTCTTATCCTAATATCTATATCTTGCCTGGAACTTTGGGCTTGCTCAAGTGCTCTTCTGGTCTGTTGTATTTCTTTCTCTAACTGTAACTTTTCTTCTGAATACTTACGATTTTCTGCTTGAGCTTTTTCTAGCCTTTCATGCAATTTGGAAATGTCAGCACTCATTCTATCAAATTCTATCCTGGTAACCTCATTGTTTTCTTGATACTTTCCTAAATGTTGCTGTGACTTTTCTAATTCTCTTATCAGTCTATTGTTTTCTAGCTCTAACCTTTCCTGATTTTCCTGTAATATTTCCACTTTATGCCGTAGCCTTTCCACTTCGGCGTCCCCAGCAGCACCTCTACCGCTGTAATCAGAGAGCAATCTCTCGTTTTCAACCTGAAGTCTCTCAATGTCACGAGAGAGTTTGCCTATTTCTACTTCCGCTTTGTCTCGAGCCTGCTGAGTCTTATCTAACCTGTCTCTTAGTCTCTCCAATTCCATGTCTGAACCTCCTCTACCAGCCAAGTCTGACCTTAGTCTGTCATTCTCTATCTGCAGTTTTTCTTGCCTATCTCTAACCTTCTCACACTCAATGTGCAAGCGCTCTACCTCCATGTGGTGTTTTTCTTGTGCTTCTACATATTTACCTATTTCACTACGACTGATCTCAAGTTCTAACTGCATTTCCGTCATCCTGTTCTCAATTTTTTCGTTAGCTTGAGCCAGTCTCTCACTTCTCTCCTGTTCGTGTTGATATTTACCTCTCAGGAGGTCTGCTGCCTCTCGTAGTCGTTCCAGTTCCTCTTTGTTTCGTTCCTGAGAGTCCTGGTATTTCCCGGCTCTGGCAGCGTGCCTCTCTGCTTCTTCCTTCAGAGCTTCTGCTTCAGATCGATATCTATCAGCTTCCAACTGAGCTTTCCTCATTTCTGATTGCATCTTATCTTGTTTGTCATAAACCTTTTCGAGCTCTATCGAAAGTCTTGCCAACTCTTCCTGAGCTTTCTCTTGGGCAGCTTGTGCCTTACTGTACATGGCATGAGCTCTCTCTAGTTCAAAAGACTGTCTGTCAGCATCTGCTTGTAGTTTATCCCTCTCTCCTTGAACACGTCTCAGTTCTATCTGGGACTTGTCATAACGTTCTCTCATCATATCCAAGTCAACCATAACTCTATCCATGTCTTCTTTGAATTTATCTTCATTCTCCTTGGTTCTACCAAGCTGCAGTACAGCTCTGTCGTACATTTCTTGTAATCTCGCCATTTCTTCTTGCAACTTTCTTTGTTCCTCTCTTGCTTTTGTGCTTAACAACTGTGATTTCTCAACTTCCATTTCGATTCTATCTTTTTCTGTTTCTGCTGCCTCGAGTTTGTTTTGCAAACGATAGATTTCACCTTGGCATCTGAAAAATATAAATAAAATATATAAGAGATACTTTCTTAAAAAAATATGTGTTTAGAGGTAAAATTTTAACTCTATTTAATGCCTCACATTAAATTTACCTCTATTTTAGCTCCACATTAATGTGTTGTTTATATATTTATTTTTAATTTATTTGAAAATTTACTTTAAATTATAACTTTAACATTTAAAATTGATACTAAAAAGAGGCTTTAATTTTAAAAAGTCTGGGTTAGGTATAATAAGGTTGAAAGTCTAAAGCTACGTCATAACTTTTAAGATTATCAGAGAGGTTAACGTACAAAGTAAAAAGTACCAATAGAAAGTACGGTACAAATTATTTACAAAGTATTAGCATAGACTAACCAACACAAGTAAACTTTTCATCCCATTGTAAATTTTGAAGCACGTTTTTCGTGTCTAGTTCATGTACGTGACACAAAGGCGCTAGTGTCGACGAAACTTTGTTTCTATGATTTTAGGGTTATTTTCTTGATTTGTGCTTTACTGTTTGGTTATATAACTAGGGGACAAGTTATTGTTTATGATTAGATCGTATTATTTGGTTAAACGAGGTTTTAAATGGCTGTAATAACAGGAAACAAATTGTAAACAAAACACGACCTCTACATAAACCGTACAGAACTAACAATAAAATTGTCTTCAGCTGTTCCATAAGGATGAGAAATCTACTAAGGGAGTATGTTTTATCTATGGTATTAGTCACTGTCCTCATTAAATCTTATGAACACATAATTTATTCTTTGTAAAAATCGAGGATACTTCATAGTAAAAGAATAAATGAAAAACTTTACCACCTGAATTTATATTGTCTTTTACTAATAAAAAGAGTAAACTGTTAATTTGAAACTAATAACAACAAATAATTACAGTATCTAAATCTGCATACTTCATTGTATTTTTATTCTGTAATGTATTTAATCTGTCACAAACTCACCTGTCATATTTCTCTAACATACGTTCAAACTCCTTGTGTGATGTTTCTTTGTCTTCTAAAGCCTTTGAAAGCATTGTCTGGCATTTATCTAGCTTTTCTTTTAGAATATCAACTTCAGTTATTATATCATCCCTCTCCATCTGAAAAATATTTACAACTTTCATAATATGGTATTTGTTATATTTAATTTTTTATTGGTAATATTTAAATTAAAATATAGTATAGTATAATTACTGGTAGTTTTATCAGGTAAAAAACGTAAAGTTAGTGTGTTTGTGAGTATACTCATATATTATCACGATGTATACTCCAATTTTGATTACTGATAAATCTTACTTCTTACTAATATTATAAATGTGAAAGTTTGTGTGTTTGTTTGTTTGTTTGTTTGTTTGTTTGAAGTTCAATCACGCATAAACCACTGGACGGATTGGGCTGAAATTTTGCATAATGATAGCTTACATTCCCGATTAACATATAGGCATATTCTTATCTCAAAAATCCTTTCGGGCTCCGCCCCAGTGGCTCTGTAATTCCCCATGTTAACCTTATGAGTATTCATATTAAAAGAGAATTAAAGAATTTAGTCAGCTGTTTCAACTAAAAAAGTTGGTTCTATGATATGGAAAAGCATAAAAAAGTTATAAGATTTACCAACAGGGTGCAGCACTATATTTTTTTGCATTTATGAAAATAGCTAATTTGTACTAAAGTAGCAACAAAAAACTGTGATTCGCAATGAGAACTGTCAAAGTAGTATTGTTTACAGTTATGATTATGTTTTTCATTTCATGAATAATTTGTGATATTTTGCAAATTGTTGATAATTTATTCTTCTCTATTGTTTAGGTGAAGTGGTAGAACATTATGGCTATGGTAGATGTGTAATACTAAAAAAAGCAAATTTTATCAAACTGTGTCCTCCCTTATTGCAAACGCAAAGCTTGAGTATAACTGCAATAGGCCTAAGCATTTTATACTTATATTCCAACCCCGTACGAAGGACGGGTACTCTGCTAGTTATTAATAAATGATAAATAATAAATTAATAATAATGATAATAATAAATAATAATTTAAAATAATAATAGTATTAATAATTTATAATGAATTATAAATAAATAAATGATTTTTCACCATGATAAAGTGTGTGAGAGAAAATAACATTTGACTGGTTAAAAAAGTTATGAGTATGTTTAAATTTAAAAATGAATTTGTCAAATTGCATTTAAATAAAATAGAAGAAATTCTACATTGCATCTGATGAAGGACAATCTTGTCTTAACCCTTTGTACGCATTATTGATTAATCCTTTGTAGGTACGCATTAATTGATGTGAACTGTAAATATTTTTTCCAACATCAGCTGTCTCAGCTGCTTGGGTTTGCATCATGGAGGATTCTTCTCACCGGAATCATTTTAGTTTCTCGACAGATATCACCATTTTCAGACATCTCAACCTTCTTTTTGTAAGAAAAATGTGACTTCAGGCCATTGCTTATCGCCCTCATAGCGTTAAATTGTCTTTGTTAGGCAATACCACTGACAATGTGAGCACTAGGGATAATGTCTGTGAAATTTATCCGAGCCACTGTGCAAACAACCAAAAAGCTGGTCATCAGACTGATTAAGATAACTTAAAAGTAGTCTTTCAGGTCATAAAAGTATCACAAAGAGCTAAAAGCAGGTGCAGAGCCTATACCTGTAGTTTCTGCTGGTTTTGCTGCGCCTTCTCCCAACGTTCCCTAAACACTTCCGTCTCGGTGTGCATGTTCTCTCGATCTCTTTGCGCCTTCGCCAGCTGACTCTGCATCAGCTCCATCCTCTCTGACAACTTCTCACACTCTTCCTGAAACTGATCTCGCTCTTTCTGCAGACGAGCTGTCAGGAGCTGAAACATGTACGTCAATTTTTAACGATCCTCACACCAGACACAAGCATTGTATAGTTGTTACTGCCTGATTGGTTCTGAGGCTGCTTTGTGCATTATGACTGTGAAACGTCATGGACACAAAAAATGTTCATGAACCCAAAATTTGCTTAGAGGATAAACTTTAGACTTCCTCTTCTTCTAATCTGTTTGGTTCATACCTCAATTCGTTTAAGGAAATCTCTGTTTCAAGCACTCATAAAGCCACCAGTTGGTTTGTCTAAAAATGTTCAGTTTTTGTACAAAAGTATTGCTATCATACATCATTTGGTATAACACTGTAGTTTGTTGATGTTGCAAATGTAATAAGTGATTTTGAAAAATAGATATTATTTTTTATTATTACTGTATTTCATTATTGGTTCTGACTTTTTTAGTTTGGACAAGGGGTTCAAAACATACGAGGGAGAGTTCACTGTATATAGAGACCACTCAACAAATAAGTTATTGAAGTACTAACAAATTATATTGTATTACATGCCTCAATTCCCTAATGATTATCACTTGAGTTGTATTGTCCGAGATACTTTATAAATAATTCCATATTAATATTTTTTTTATGAAAATAAAATTAGGTTTATTTTTTACAACAGCTTAGAGCCAAGTCATGTTACAAAAATCTGATTCCAAAATCCATACTTAAGTCTTAACTTATATAGACTTTTGCCGGTTTTTTTCAACAAGTTTATTGCAGGTGTAACTGATATTTTTCAGCCCTCTGAAAGTTTGCTAGAGTAGAGTTTGTTCATAATAGTATTAAAAAAATAATGTTAAATTTTGTTTCCCATCTCTTTTTAGTTAAACTTGTGTGAAAACTTTATGTGCATGTACATATTTTAAAAGACCACGTATCTATCAACAAACTAAATCCAAAGTTTTAAATTGAAAGATAAACAACTAGTTTAACAAAATCAATGCATTTATTTTTCCTGCCATCCACTTATTAGCTGCAAAGAAATATTAATACATTCAATCAATACAGCAATAGACTAACAGTGACTGAGCAATACAATACGATGCCTACTGGCAGAGCATACTCATATTATACTAACAAAATTCCATACTATAACTAAGTTTATAATAGTTTCAGACGGATGCCCATTGTGTAAAAACTCTAAAATAATGAGTTATTCAGAGTAAAATATGTTCGGGTGATGTTTGTTTTGCATAAATTAAGTAAAAATGGTGCAAATATGTTCATTGTCATAATAAAAAGAGCTTACATCTATTATATAACTATGGCATAAAATTTTAAGTTTCCTAATGCCATTTTATTGCCATGCAAAAGCTGGTTCATAAAGCAAAAAGAGCTTCCAGAAATACTGTATTGAACATATAATAATCTGTATGTAAGATTTTATGTGTGTTGAGTACACAAAACTAATGAAAAGGATTGTAGATCGCATTTTTAAATTATTTGTTGACAGTATTACGAGTATTTATTGTAGCATTATCGGTTAGTTAATTTTGTTGGCTGGTTAAATGTTTTTATAAGTGAACAGTACAGACCCTAGTCATGTTACCTACTATCTAACGTCAACCTTTATCGATGCTTTAGATAGCGTCATGAATTAATAGCCCAATGACAAACATAGCATCTCGGTACAGAATCAATCTTTCTTAAGGTAAAACCAACGATTATCTTGACTGCTACATAGAAAATTATGACGGTTTTTGCTGAATAAAGCTGGGTTTTCCTAGGTGCGGAATCGGAGCGCGGAGAGAGGAACGGGGAGGGCGGATTCCTCTTGTTTTAGGTAATTTAATCTTACTGTTTTCCTAGAAGCGGAGCGGAACGCCATGTTAATAACTTTTCCACTCTCCGGGCTCTTCTTCCGCGTCCAGGAAAATCTGGCTTAAGACATGGGAACTTTTTTCTGATTGGTTCTTTCTCAAATGGTATTACTATAAATGTTTGTACCTAATTGTAACCGAGTAAAATTTAAGTAGAACCCTTATCCAGGGTTTAAATAAACTCAAACTGTAAATTCCACAATGTTTATGAGAGTTGTCTGTAGATTAAGGTCATCAACAAACTCCTATCCTGACTTAATGGTCAAATATTATTCAATGCCAGTTAATTATTAGATTTTAACTAGTCTGGTCCTTATGAGAGTTCATTGCAAACCACAGTTTACGAGCACCACTCTTACATTTTTGTGGTTGAGAAAAACATTACGGTACATGTTTTGTAGTACAAATCTTGATTTCACGTTATGGTTCATTAATTAATTGCGGAATGTATAGTTGTTGGGGGTAAAAGCTTATGCTCAATATCTAGTTTTATGCTACAACAAAAACCTACAGCCAATAAGGGACCGTACTAGGATGGACACCTATATGCGACACTTTCCATCAGTTTTGTGCATTTATTGAATGTAGGAAGCTCTTGCAAAAATTTAAATAAATACTTTAGGTTACCTTTTAAAAAAAAAAAAAAAAAGTAGAACCAAACTATTTTTAGGTACTTCTGGGAAAATTGTATTTACCAGTTAAATATTCCATAAACAAAATTGAAAAGCCAGTTGTTGGATCTGGAATTCTCTTTCGACTACTGAAGCAAAATATTTCCAAATAACTAAACAAGAATGTATTTAGCTGACAATGACAAATATTTCAATATTATAATACAGAACATTTTTCCAAAATATACATGTAACAATCAATAATTGCTTTAAAAATAAAAATGCTGTGGTTAATGAAGTTAAAATACCGACCAGGTAAGATTTGACCTCCCCGTCCTGGAAATAAAACTATTATTCAAAAAAGGAAACATTTAAACTTAACTTCCCATTATCTTCTCAAGTTTTAATCTGTCTAAATGTTCCAAACAAGTTTATTAAAAGAGCTTAAAGTAATAAACGTAGTTAAAGTAAATTAGTTATATAGTTTTAAAAATTAAGAATAGTTACAGTTAGTATAGTTTATATTTTAAACACCGTACAATGTAGAACCACGTATTATACGGTAATTATTATTTGTAAATTGATTAGCTGGAAATGTGTTTACAGTTTTATAAAAAACTTACATCTACCTTAATCAAGGTCAACTACCTTCAAAGCATTTTGGGAATACCTTTAAGGATACAGTCATGCTATTTAATAGAGCATTAGATGGCCTTTTAAAATATACAATTGAATTAGCAGTTCTAAAATGTTTTATTACAAGTTTTTACCGCATATTTATTATTTTTATTTCAGATAAAAATTGAATTAATGATGGAAGATTTATTGAAATTATTGACTATTGAAAACATCATAGACAGCAACTCGTGGTTGATTTTATGGTAATATTGTGAGGGGATAATAGCATGGGATCTCGACAAACTGAAAAGCCAGACATAGTTAATTTGAGACCAGCCAATCGCACTATTTTATCTTTTGAGTCACCAATAACTAACTTGCCTATTGTTTATAGGGTTCACCGTAACGGAACTTCAGTCTCTTTAGATTACCCTATTCAGTAAATCTATGATGACAGCCAATTTGTTAATTTAAAGACAAAAATTACAAATATACACTGTATACTATGTTTTTTTTTGGGCTTGTATAACAAATTGTTTTCTATGTTACACCAGCTAGTCAATAATCCTGAAAGGTTTTACCTGAGTCTTCTCAAACTTGTCTCGCAACCGGTCTGCTTCCAGTTGAACCGTTTCCTTCTCCTTCTGCAATCGAGTAGCTTGACCAAGGGCCTTATCCAGCTGAGATTGGATATTTTCAAAGTCATAGTTTTGCTTCTCTTTCTCAACTTGCATCTGCATTTGGAGAGGTGAAAAAGGAGATTTAACAAAGTGCATTGATTGGTGAAAGTATGCTATTTATTATTATCCATAGAAGAGTACTAAACAATCCTTATACTCACTTTTTGTTTGGGTTCCTCTAAGAAAATATTTTAAATATATATGTGTAAAATGTTTTAAATATTTCTAACAACGGTTATTTAATACGTTTATGACTAAAAATAAAAAACAAAAATTTTAAAATTATGTTAAGATGTAGGTTATAGCTTTTTTGATGAAAGTAGTTAACCATTAAATACAAGTTCTAAAACATAATTCATTTCTTTTTCAGGTGGACCCAAAGAAATGTGATTCTTGGTGTTATTTGATGCTGGGATAAAAACAACACAAGTTATACCATTTCATGTGGACACTTTCCCATTAAGGTACCTTAGTATGGCTGTAAGCCTTCTTTTCCCTAAAATAAAGGTTGATAAAAATTTTTAAATAAGTTCTGACACATATTTTACATCTAGCCTGTAAACCCTAAAAACTGCAAGTTCCTCTATATTAGATGTGCTAAACCATAGATTATCTTTGGTGGGTCTTCAATAAATGTGTCTTTCCTAAGTTGTGTCTAACTATGAAAAAGTTCCAATTAAGAAAATGCAGTTGTGATTATGTTACCTTAAACACGACCAATTCCAATATTCTAAATCACTGTACGTACAAGTGCATGTACTCACCCGCCTGATCTCGCCTGTAGACTTGTCCAGCCTCTCCTGCAGCTTGTCAACTTCTCCCTGAGCCTTGTCCAGCAAGTTCTGCAGTTTCTCTTGTTGCAATTGAGCCTTCCCAAGAGTAGCCTGGGTCCGTTCCAACTCCTCCCTCGCCTTCTCAAGCTCCGAGGTGGCTTTGTCTCTCTCCACATGCATCCGACTGATGGCAGACTGTGCTCGGTCGTACTCCTCCCTCAGACTGTCTTGTTCGCCCTGAGCGTTCTCCAGTTTTGCCTTCAGTCTGTATATTTCGCCTTGAGACTTTTCCACCTTCTCCTGCAACGACGCCGCCTCGCCTCTTGCTCGCTCAGCGTCCGCCTGAGTAACTCTCAACTCAGCCTGAGCCCTTCTCAATTCAGCTTGAGCCTTGTCAGCTCTCTCCTGATACCTATCGAGTTCTTGACTCGTCGTCAACGTGCTGCGGCCAAAAGTTGTTTGAGACCGTTCCAAATCGTGTTTCAGTCTTTCGTTTTCCAGCTCCAATCTTGCTAATCTCTGTTTGGCCGCTTCCCAGTCAGCCCCACTTCGGCCTACTTCGCTTGTCGCTTTGTCCAATTCCGCTTTAGACTTGCCGAGCTCCGACTGTGAACTTTCTAGTCTCGCTTCTAATCGGTCTTTCTCCGCTTGAGCTCTTTCTAAGCGAGCGTTCAGTTTTTCAACTTCACTCTCTAAGGCATGTAGTTTTAATTTGTACTCGGCGATCTCTCGCTCGTGCAGTTCTCTCTCTTCTTGTCTTTCTTGCTCTGCTCGGTCTCGTTGTTCTCTCAGCTGGTTCATCTGTTTCTCTTTGTCACCGATCGCTTCTTCCAGGCTCGACAAGGCTCCCTCGCTAGAGCAGTGATGCGCCTGCATTGCTGTAAGTCTTGCTCTTGCCATATCCACTTGGTTGTCTTTCTCTTTCAATAGATCTTCTAAGTTCTCGATCTACAGCCAAACATAAAATCTGGCATTGAAGGACAAGTGCATACAGTTTGAAAATACATAGGTTGAAAATCATTGAGGGTAGGTACCGTACTTCACCAAAAGAAAAGAAACCGAGTAGGAAATATTTAATATTAAAGGTTGAATAATTATGGCACAGGTACAAAAAATAAAAAAAACAATCAAAAAATAATATTGTATTTTCATAAAAAAGCAAAGATTATAAACTAACAACTTAACAATGGTTCTATGGAAGTGTTGAAACTAAAAGGGGAAAGAACAAAACTATTATTGAACAAAAATATGTTTATTTTACATACAGTAAAATGGTGACAAAAACAACAAAATATAAAACAACATACAAAACAATATACAAAATTATAACAAGAACGTAACAAAACTTGGTATCCTACATAGTCTACAGCAAATAAATGAAACTAGTTGTATGACACTATCAAAAATATAAATTATTCAAATAAAACTCAGTACAAAACTTAAAATTGTGTTGGAGATTAAGAAAATAAGAGAGAGGAAATGAAAATGGCAAAATAACCAAGACATTTATTTCAAATAACACAACGCAACTTATAAACTTAAAAAATAACATAATGCGGGTAAATAAAAAGTAGGGAATAACTTTCTAAATTACACATTCCTAGTCTAATGAACTTAGTCTAACCTCACTCAGGGTTACTTCAAATAATAATCAAAATAATATCGCTAGAAGAGTTTATTGGATTAAATACCCTATTTTGTTGCTAAATTGTGTATTTCAAAAGTAAGTACCATGCATGATGTTTAACTTAATCGCATGCATTCTGCCAAGTTGTACTTAAGGCCCCGGCCACACGAGGCGGTTTAACCGCGCGAAGTTAAGCCGCGCGAAGTTAAGGGCTTCGACAACACATTGAATCAAATGAGAGTGGCCACACGAGGCGAAGTTTAGCCGCATGTGCGGTTGAGCCGCAACATGTCGTCCCCCGACCGCGCGAAGTTAAGCCGCGTTGGAGGGGATGACACATGTAGTCTTATGAGAGTGGCCACACGATACGGTTCGACCGCGTGGCAGCCGCGCTTATTGGAGATATTCTTCGGACATTTCCAGTGGTTTTTGAGTTTGTTTTGTGTATTTTTTACCGGTTGTGTGGTGTTCAAACAATGTTTGATACATATGAACTCCGAACTATGGTTTCACATGTGCTCGTAAAAGGTTTGGAACACAAAAAATTGTTTTTCCGTTATGAAGGGATGGACCCAATGATTTATGTTAACGTTCCAGATCACCACACGATTTTAATGTACAAACTAACATTTAAGTGTTTCACCCATGACTAAAAAGAGTGAACCGAACTATGTTTTAATAGAGTACTGATACTGGGAAAACCCAACAGGAAGCGGTTCATCCGCCCCGTGTGGCCAGGCACTTCGCGAGGCTTAAATTCGCCTCGTGTGGCCGGGGCCTAATGTCAATGAAGATTTTTCAATCATTAGTTCAAAATTAGTAATCAAAGCCAATGTTAAAATATTCTCAAATGCATATTTAGTGTTGTTAAAAATCAATTGTAAATATCCTCCCCAGAGCATTCTTTGCAGTTATAAGTCTATAGAGGTCCAGATATTCAATAAAAATAAAAAGTGATAACAAACAGAGAAAAACTATCAAGAGAATATATGCCTTAAAGGCAAAATTAGTAGGTAGTATAACTCTTGATTGTCTTGTACTAACTTTTTCGGACCCATTCAAATTTAATATTTATCTAAATATGATGAATGCAAAAGTGTTAGAATGGGTGTGTTGGCTTTTTTGACATCTTTATTATACTGAGTATGATCAGCTGGTTGTAAGGTTAATATAACTTAGTTGAGGCCAGTGGCGTAGTCATACATTTTCCAGTACGGAAACCCTCACACAAGTCTTCTATTAAAATTTTGATTTTGGTTTTGGAAAAATTATCTATGGCAGCGGACTTGGATTCAAACCTTCAAAATTCTCAAGTCAAAAGTTAAAATGTGAGAAAAAGAAAAACTAAAAATCAATCTCATTGCAGTTTTGAGGAGTAACAGTAGCCTACATAAAACAAGACTTAAACTGTTGACGTTTTCTCTGTACTCATTAACACTCCTTCCTGTGTAAAAAAAATGTGGTTAGTGTTAAACGGACCTACCTTTCTTTGCAGAACGTTTATTTTCCGATCCTTTATGTCCATGTGGTCCTTAATTTCACTCAACTCGCTGTTCAATCGGTTGCGATCTTGGGTTGCTTGCATTGCTTGCTGAGTCTTTTTTTCGATATGCCGATTTTTTTCTTCTAACCTTTGGCGAAGTTCTTCAACCTAAAAATTACAATGAGGTTTTGATTATGTTTTAAACACTTATTTATCCATCCAAATTATGCAAAACTTTGTTATGAATACTTTGCAAGTTTTTTTTCTGCCTTTTTTTACATTTAAATGACTAAATTATTTGCAAATTGTGATAAGATACAGATTCACACTTATTTAGAATTCAAGATTGCCTTGTTCAGCGACAGCCTTTACACTTAAAAAAAAAAAAAAATTAGAATAGCACCCTCTTTCAACCCAAGGTTTGTCCACCTCATTTACCGTGCACGTGTTCAATCCTTTGTGAGAGCACATCAAAGAAAAGGGATACTTTTATAAAATCCTGATTAGTGGGGGAACACTACTGTATTTGCAAATCTTACAACATTGTACAGTGTTCTGAAATCTACAGTACTAACACCACCACTATCCTGTAAATTACTCAAAGATATTACTTAGCAATTCAGTTGTTTTTGCTTAAAATTACAAATGCTCAAAGCAATAAGTACAAACGTTTCAGTTTAAATAAAATGTAAGTTGTTTTCAACCTACATAAAATTGTACTCTGATGTTGATTTTAAAAGTGCAACCGTTGACTATTGATAGCACTAGACTCCATCCCTATGTGTTAAAGCTATTGCTGTAGTAGTACAATCAAAATGGATGTAGTCAAATCGAGCCACCAATAGTGTAAATTATCACAAGGATAAAATATTACTAATATGAAATAAGCCAACTTTTCAATTAAGTAAAATTGATTTGACAAATATTTGTAAGCTATGGCATTAAGATGACATAAACTATCGGTAAAGTGGAAAGTTCTTTTCACATTGAATAGCGTTTAATTTTATTTCACTTGGCAATTTGCAATACTCACGTCAGCCTGAAGCATGTTGTAATGCTCCTCCTTCGCACACAAGGATTCCTTCAGCACAGCGATGTGTCTCTGATAGTCCTGATGTTGCTCCTCAAGGGTCTTCATTTTCGCACTCATCGCTAGAATCTCCTGGTCTCGCCTCTGGATCTCCGCTCGGAACTCGTCCAACTGGAAAATTATTCAAACCTGCTAGCAATCACTCTACTTTTACAAGATTCCCCGCAATCTACCAATAAAATTTCAAAGCTGTCTACGCTCATGCTACGTTTTAAGCTTAGCTCCAGTAAAATTGTTAAAAATTACTAAAATACTTTAAGCCTACCTATGTTGGAAAGGATACTTTTTTGGCGCTACATCTAAATTACTTACTAAGAGTCATGCTTAGGGAATACTTTCTGAAATGCAAGCCTTGATTAAACAAAGGGAAAGTTCTTTAATTAGTCCAAGTAAAATTGGTCATGATATTTCTTTAATTTTGCCACGGATTCTGAATATTGATGACTATAGTATTATTGTATTTATATGAATAAAGTTTGGGAACTAATATACTATATACTCTTGAATATAATTTCCTCAACTAATTATCCGCCATAAAGAAAATGTATCTACTAATTTATAAAAGCATACTTTGCCCTTCAGGGCACATCAGTAAAATAAATGGTATTGCGTCCTAAACAATTTAAATTAAATCTAATCAAGTTTTATATACTTTTCCCAGTGAGGAAAATCTAACTAATTGCATCACACATTCTGAATCGAACACATTTAATAAAATGTTTACAATGCTCAAGCACAGGTGATCAAAACCATGCACTATCTACTTTCTTAGACATAACTGCAAACCAATACGAAAATATTCAAACCTGACGGAGGAGTCATGCTAAAGCAATCACAGTAAACGAAGAAAGACAAAAGGTTAAATTGGATGCCTGAGGTGGTAAAATGTCTTTTTCCACACGAACCACTGAAAGCCGAAAAGAAACGGAAGCAAGTGTTAGGTTTGACAATTAAGGCAAACAGGATGCAGGTGCTTTAACTGTTTTGACTGTGAAAAAAGCTGGCATCTGAATATTTACCACTTTCCTAAAAAGAATTTATTTCTTGGTGTACAAAGTTATCCCAGGTAAGATTTCAGAGTCACATCTTTAAGGTCTTATTTATTTGGTTTGTCAAACAATTGAACATGTTAATTCTTTTGCAATGCAGGAATATTGAAAATTCAACTTCAATAACATTAGAAAAATTTTTTTTCAGTAGGAAATAGTTGCCCTAAATAAATGTTTCAGATCACATTAAATGTATCTATATCAATGTAACTTTTTGAACAAGTCAAAAAAGTAATTTTGTCTTGGCAAAAACATTTCTGCAAAAGGTTGAACTTTGCTCACGGAAAGCTGAGTGCTTTTGAAATCTGGTTTTACATAGCCGACAGCCAACCTCCAAGTGTGCAATTGACCGTGGAATCCTACCTGAAGGATTTTGGAAAGATTGAAAAGTTGAAAAGGTGCATAAACTGAATGCATGCTCAATCACGTTAAACAGTATAAGCACGAGGTCGGTGACAGTTGATGGTTCCGTTCTCGGATGCAGAGTTGCAGACACAGGGTTGGTCTAAGTGACTAAGTGTTGCTGCCGCTTACTTGATGCTTAAAGCCCAGCTGAGAGTGGGGGGGAAGGGAGTCTAACAGAGGAGAGGGGAGGTACAGGTCTCGCGCTCCGAACTGCTCCCTCATCCGATCCAACTCCTGCTCCAACAGCTTCACTTCCTTCTCCAATGTTGCGATCCGAGCGTCTTTTGTCTCCAAAATGGCCGTCAAAGTACTGTTTGTCGGCCCACCCGAATTTTGATTCTGGAACGCTTTCTCTAACTGCATCTGCAGGGCTCTAAGGGTTTCGTTTGTCGCTTTTAATTCCTGAATTGGTAATCAGAAAAACACAAAGTAAATCTACCATGTTTTAGCCAAGGGTTCAAGTACATAAAGGAAACCAAAGCTATTTTCTTGATGAAGCAAAATATTTTAAACATGAATGTAAAAGTTAGTTTTGCTATTTTATGATTTTATATACTTACACTGCTTTCAAGATTTTGCTCTAGAAAGAGAAACCCATACAATTTGTTGGATATTATGTTAAATATCTACCTACTTTACTTAATCAAATTCAAAGTTTAACTAATAAACAATTTATATACTTCTAAGGGGTGTAATTCAATCAAACTATAAATGCTTCAGAGAATAGTGTAAGGTTCAAACCATAAAATGTCTAACGTTTGTTTATTTTACATTAGGTGAATTTTTTATTCTTTACATTGAACCAAAACAAATGAAATTATATTTTAAACAGTTTTAGCAAGCCATTAATAACTCGATAAAGCAAACTGTAATGTGGTGGGATTTATTGGAAGTGTAAACTACAAAAGAGTTTGAATGTTTACAAAGCACACTCTGTTTTAAAGTGGCTTGTTATGGTACTGATAGCGAACTAGGTCAGTGTTAACGGTCTACGGCCACCGAAATGTTAAATGTTCGGTCTCGAGCAGGAGCCCAATATACCGCATGCGACACCCATTACAAATTGCGGCTTACTCACTCGTTTGGTAATATTGAGTTCCTGGTCTCGATTCCTCACAACAGATTCATAGTGGCGTATCATGTTTTCACTCTCGACTAGTCTCGCTTCTAACTCCTTCTTAACTCGTTCATCTTCTACCATTTTACCACCTACAAACATCCATATAATCAGCGGGGGACTAGCACAACTGATTCGTTCCCAGAACAAGAATTCACCTGTAAGTTGCTCATGTTCCCCGCGATCTACGTTACACATGCTTCGTTCACTGTTAGCAAGCGCGAGAGTAAATCATGCAAGCGCGAGTGTCGTGTGTTTAACTTACAGTTTGTCGTGTGAATAGTTATACTGGGAGGTGGTCCATTCCATTCGCATTGGTTTGCAGTTATGATGCATTACTAGGGTGTTACAAATTGTAAAAACGGTGCAATGGACTCCGAAAAACAACAAAATAGATAAAAGGAATAACAATGAAAAAACGGTTTGTTAGTGAATGTTTAACCACCTGTTTCTGAGCCAAAGCTTGCATTTGATGTAACATTTGGCGTTCCTCCTCTTTTCCTAAAACAGAATGCAAGGCCCCTAGATGAGTTATGTTATATGATACAGAATGTAAGGTCCCTAGATGAGTTATGTATTATATGATACAGAACGCAAGGCCCCTAGATGAGTGATGTATTATATGATACAGAATGTAAGGTCCCTAGATGAGTTATGTATTATATGATACAGAACGCAAGGCCCCTAGATGAGTTATGTATTATATGATACAGAATGTAAGGCCCCTAGATGAGTTATGTATTATATGATACAGAACGCAAGGCCCCTAGATGAGTTATGTATTATATGATACAGAATGTAAGGTCCCTAGATGAGTTATGTATTATATGATACAGAATGTAAGGCCCCTAGATGACTTATGTATTATGTGATTCAGAATGTAAGGCCCATCGATGAGTTATGTATTATATGATACAGAATGTAAGGCCCCTATATGAGTTATGTATTATATGACACAGAATGTAAGGCCCCTAGATGAGTTATGTATTATATGATACAGAATGTAAGGCCCCTAGATGAGTTGTGTATTATATTATACAGAATTTAAGGTCCCTAGATGAGTTACGTATTATATGATACAGAATGTAAGGCCCCAAGATGAGTTATGTATTGTATGATACAGAATGCAAGGCCCCTAGATGGGTTATGTATTATATGATACAGAATGTAAGGCTGTAGTTGGGTTCATGTGTTAAAATGTGACTGAATTGAAAACTGTATATGAGTTATGTGTTAACTGTGAGGGAATATAAGGCTATAGATAAGTATATATGTTAATGAAAGATGAGATTAAGGTGAGTGTTGTGAGATAAGAATGTAAGACTAAAGATAGTTTATACAGGGTGAGTTTTAATTGTCCCCCCCCCATACTTTTTTCTAAATTTTTTCAAATATCAATCCCAGACCACTTCCAAACATTGTTGGATAGTAAGTACTTCATTTTGACAAGGTGGTCATTTCCCGCCGCCATCTTGGATCCGCCATATTGGATGCAAAATTTGTTTTTCAAATGTTAAGGTGGGGTTGTGGACCCATTATTTCGAATTAACTTTTTACCCTGATTACAATGCCGAAAACCGTTTAAAAAAAATCTTGATTCATTCTAAAGTTATGAGGGCTTTTTAAAACTTTATTTTTAGCCCATTTTAACAGTGTGCATTTACAAACTAAGACCATAATCTCAAAATAGTGCTAGATAAAGATAAGTATACACTACCAGTAATTGTCAACCTATTTTCACTTGGTTATGACTGATGTATTTTTTTCGGATCCACCATTTTGAAATGTGATAAATTATTTTAAATATGAAGGTGGTGTTGTGACCCATCATTTTGAACTACTTTTTTAAGCTAAACTCAATGCCGCAATCCATTTTTTGTTATCAAGTTTTATTTATGAAATATTGCAATTTTTCTGTTAAAAATATCAATATTTCAAAATCAAAAAATGAAAATGAAAAACGGATCATGGAATTAAGTTCAACTTAAAAAAGTAGTTCGAAATGATGGGTCACAACACCCCCTTCATATTTAAAATAATTTATCACATTTCAAACTGGTGGGTCCAAGATGGCGGCCGAAAAAAATACATCAGTCATAACCAAGTAAAAATAGGTCGACAATTACTGGTAGTGTATACTTATCTTTATCTAGGACTATTTTGAGATTATGGTCTTAGTTTGTAAATGCACAATGTTGAAATGGGCTAAAAATAAAGTTGTAAAAAGCCCTCATAACTTTAGAATGAATCAAGATTTTTAAAAACTGTTTTCGGCATTGTAATCAGGGTAAAAAGTTAATTCGAAATAATGGGTCACAACCCCACCTTTACATTTGAAAAAAAAAATTTACATCCAATATGGCGGATCCAAGAAGGCGGCCGGAAATGACCACCTTGTCAAAATGAAGTACTTACTATCCAACAATGTTTGGAAGTGGTCTGGGATTGATATTTGAAAAAATGTAGAAAAAAGTTGGGGGGGGGGACAATTAAAACTCACCCTGTATGTTATTAGACAAAATGTAAAAGTAATGATAAGTTTATGTTTGTGTGTAATGGTGGTAAAATGATGATGACTAAAGATGAGTTATGTTTAGAGACAGAATGTAAGGCACTTGAGTTTATATGGTATGAGACAGAATTTAAGACTGAAGATAAGTTTATGTGCTAAGAGACAGAATGTAAGGCTGCATATGAGTTTACATGTTATGAGGCAAAATTTAAGACCTTTGACTCATGATACAACTAGACTTTCCATCCCCATGTTAAATTTGTCAGCAGTTATCAATTCAAATTTGTCGTAGTTGATGTGAGCCACCGACAGATTGTGCTGATCTAAATTACTAATTTCTGCCAAATACAATATTTTTTTTACTATGTCAATCAAATGACTTATTGTGGGCTATAGCAACTGATATGACCCATCAATTTAGTCAGTAACAGAAAATAGAGTAGGAAATAGAATTTTTACACTATAGTGCATTCTGTGACTGGCTCACAGAACTGGGCTCTACGCTCTTTTTTAATAAAAAGTTGGCGACATCTGGTCCATACTGGGATGTCTACTTCTGTATCCAATGGACAATCATGAGACTAAAGATGAATTTATGCTTATATGTTATGCATGTATATGTTATATCGTATGTTACAGAATGTAACCTGCTTATTAGTTTATGTTATGAGACAGAATTCAAGACTAAAGATAATTTATGTTTATATGTTATGAGACAGAATCTAAGGTGCACATTAGTTTATGTAATGAGACAGAATTTAAGACTAAAGATAATTTTATGTTTATGTGTTATGAGACAGAATGTAAGACTGCATATGAGTTTATAGGTAATGACACATAATATAAAACTAAAGATGAGTTTGTGTTTCTGTGTTATGAGACAGAATGTAAGACTAAATATGAGTTAATGTTTGTTTATGCTTTATGAGACAGAAAGTAATACTATAAAGATGAGTTAATGTTTACATGTTATGAGACAAAATGTAAGACTTATTAATTAATGTTAATGTAATTAATTACTTAATGTTATAGACAGTATGCATGAATTTATGCATTCAAAAAGACAGAAGATGTAAGGACCATTCATGATTATGCTCCTTAAGTGTTTGGATGAGTTATGTCAGGAGGAGGTACAACAAATCAGATTCATCCAAACCCAAAATAAGAAAAGCTTTGAGTGTGGGACGGTTAAGATGACTTTTGTAGGGTTTTAATTACTAAGACCATCTGATCCTCAAGCTCAAGTCAAACTCATTATCAACCAATTGACTAATAATCAATGGCAGCTAGGTGCAGGTTTATATAATGAAAAATCAAGAGACTTCTCTCAGGATCAAAACAGTAACTTTCTGAAAAGTTGATGAACTCTAAAACCACTGTTTCTGTGATAGAACATAAAACTAGCGAATTATTTTCTGTGCAATAGGTCCATAAAGTTCTCATCATGAATTTTTAATCTCACACGTGAAGAAATGACTTCATAATTCATAGGAGTTGTGTTCTCATTGGGTAAAAGAATGTTTCAAAACATCATTAAGATATGTAAACAATTTGACTTTGAAATACTGGTATAATTAACTGAAATGGATGGTGTGTCATAAACGTTAAATTTTAATATTCTAATATAACAACTAAGAACAACTGATATTATTCCAATATTTTTACATTTAAGTCTTGGCGATATATCTTATTCCGGTAACTATATCGCACCTCAGAACATTATGTACTACATGTATGAAAATGGATGATTGGATGAAAGATAAGTAATATTTCATAGATGCATCTTTAATTATAAATTTATTTTATTTTTGCTGTATGTACTTATAATGTATAATAACCCTGAGAATAGTGTACTGAGTATGTATCAGTACTTTATCTGGCAAAAAAATGTATCCTAAGAGTAAGACAAAGACAAATCGGAAAACCTCGGAAAATTATAAGAAAATGTTACCAAAAAGTTTCCTATCAATAATACAATTTGTTTAGCTGTGAGGTATTAGTATATAACTAAAGGGGGTAAGTTATTTGATTTATTTATTTATTTAAAAAAAAAAATAAATAGGCTATTTGAAAAGTTGTATGAACAAAACATTGAGTGATTTTTTGGAAAATCATTCACCAATGTCATCATTAAAAAAATATTTTGATATTATATTACTCCACAGATATTATTTTCATATCCACTTTTTCAAAATAAATATTTTTTTGTATTTTTCATGTTTGCAAACAGCTTGAATCCTTATTTCAAAATTAATTAGAAGTGTAAGAATACATCTGTAATAACATATGATTATACATATCACGATTTAAAATATGCACTTCAAGCTTAACTCTGTTAATTACTGTCAGATATTCATATATACTAGGTATTATTTAGTTTGTGACTATATAAAATAGTTATTAGGGTATCTGAATACAATGTTGATTTTTTGTTGAAAAAAAATAACCAATAGAAATGGATCAATAACAAGTTCTATCATATAAATTTAATATTTCAGATAAATTTGCTTCATATGTAGTTGTTTCATATAGTTAGGTACCTAATTTGTTTTCTTTGTAACAAGTTTTAAAAGTAATAGGAAAATTATTTAAAAAATTAAGCTGATTTTAATAATTTTAGCAAACATAACATTTTGTTATAAAGCCCAAGAGTGAATATTATATATTGGTAAACCTAAAATACTTTTTCTTTTAAAAAAATTTACAAAATTTCAAAAGTTTCAGTTTTGTAGCAAAAAAATATTTTCAGAGTTTATTAAGCTGGAAAGTAGAGTTTAACCCTATTGACTTCCCCAAAGTCTTATCGATAACTATTTTTATTTTATTAAATAAAAAATTCCATTTATCTTAAATCAAATTGAAAAAGTATTTATGTCAAAGGAAAGTAGTAACAGCTATTAGCTAACTTACCGACTCCTTTACTCTGTAGCATTTCTAAAAGTTTCTTTATACTTTCATCTCTTGCTTGTAAAGTTTGCTTCTGAGTTTCAATTCTTAACTCCAATTCCTGAAACAAAACAAACAATCATACATTTGTCCTCCAATCCGAATCAAAAATGAAATTTACACTTGTAAACTCATGGTGTAGGCCTAAAATACTGAACATTCCAACAACAATTGATATAATGGGTTATACAAATTTACAAGACCAGAATATAGTTTTTGCTTGGTTAGGTTTTCCTTTTAAAGATTCAACATTTAACCTCATACAAATTTCCCAGGTAAATAATAAAAGTTGTTTATTATTATATCCAAACTAACAACAAATACAAGTTAGCTGTGATTTAGTACCATAAACTTGTTTGCGTAAATTTTGTATAATTTTTTTGTATAAATTTTGTTTGCATAAATAACTGCATAAATTATTGCATAATAACTTTGTTGCATAGTGTTTCTAAAATAAAACTCCATGCAAATTGGACTTATCTACAATAATGCATACAGCGGCATGGTACAGTAGTTTAAACAAATTCTTAGGTGACAAAACCAAGTAAGTGTTTAAATTTAAAATTCGTCCATAAAAATCATGTATATCATACATTAAAAATAGTATAAGATATTCAATTTATATACTATTTCCTGTTTTAAAATAAATTTCTAAACCACATCACAGGCTAGAGAAATATTCTTATGAAACAGGGAAACGATAAAGTCCTGCTTCTATTGATCCGCTTAGACAACTTTGCATTATCTAGCAGCTAACCTAGTTCCTTGAAATGCAAATCATCCTTCCTGGGTAAAAATGTGTTAACATCACCTGGATCGGTAATATATCTCAAAAGTTTTTGTATTTGCTATTTATTTATAATGTTTTATTAATAACACCAAAAATTAATATCCAGAATCGCAAATTTAAAATAATATCCTTTTCTTCACACAATTTCAAACTGTTTCCAAACATATGTGTGGGTAAACATGTATATTTTCTAGTGTCACCTGACAAAGCAGGCTTTTTTGTACAGATTATAGCACGCAAAGTAGCTAACTGATGCATTACTTTTGCCATTTTACTTTACCGCACTCATTTTACTTTGCCGCACTCCAGTATTCCAACCAAAAAACACAAAACAGTGTGCTTTTATAAGGCAAGTAATACGTGTACGCTTGTAAATAAGTTGGCAACACTTAAAGATACTATACGATCAGCTGGTGCAGCGTTTCACCGCCTTTGAGTATTGATACTACGGCTTAACATGTTGTTTTGTGTTAACATTATATTTTGGTTCAACGCAACCTAAAACGTGTTGTTTAGTGTTTGAATATTTATATGCTTTATGACAACTGTAGGGAAAATATATTGTGTAACGCGAGCGCAAAGTGCCACTTTATGCAGTAGTTACATAAATAACTATTTCATACAAAATAAAATAAAAACATTTGACATCATATCGTTTATAGATCTTTTTCATAAAATGTCACTCAATAACAGAGCATACTAGTTTTTATCGGATCTATTTTCTTCGTCGAAATCTGCTGAGTATATTTTATTTTCTCTGCATCAAAATTAAAATATACAACACGATGTCCTAATTTCCAATCGCATCCTGCATTTGAGGAAGCCATGCCAACTACAGTTGTTTAGCAAAAAATTGTATCTTTAGGTTTCCTCATAGTAATGATAATATGCCAGTTTGTCTCGATATAAACATCAAAGAATCAAAGAAAGCTTGATAACATTGTGCTGTGTACAATTATGCTATCAAAACATCTCTGAACATCATGGGATGTCAAAGGGCTATTCTTAACCACAAGTAGTTATCTAAAACTACAGTGTAGATTTGTTTGTAGTATTTTAGACAACAGGATAAAAATGTTTTAATACAATACTATCAAACGCAACGTTGTCCAAAAGATGTTTATTGTTCAACAAAAACTAACGATTTGAACAAACAACCAAATTTTGTTTGAACTGTTAAATTTATAATTAAATGATAAGGATGTTTTACCAGTAAAAATTTAATACTCAAATCCATTTTCTTAATAACTTAACAGCAGAATGGCCTAACGAAGTTTACAAAACTTGTTGGCAAATTCCAAAACTTATTTAAAAATAATACATAAAATGTATTTAAGAACAAATTTGTATACACAGTTAGCTTTCTAATATCTTTTGTGACAATGAAGCACTCATTTATACTAAGAGCAATTTCTTTACAAATAAATTTATAATTACATCCAGTACAACATTAGCTAAATATGAAAAAGTAGAGATAAGAATCTATATTTTCCAAATTACGACAAGCAAATGACAAACTATCACCCTACAAAATTATTTTTACAAGAATAGCACCAGAAAAATGTTTTGATTCCTCGTTTCCCTGTTTACATTCTAACGTAACTGAATCTAATGTGTTTGCATTGCTTTCCTCTTCAAGTAACTTATTTATCATAGGTTTGGAGAAAGAATACAGCTTTAATATTTAATAGGTGTATAATGGAAAGTCAAAAGGTACCGGTAGTAAGCTGAAGGCATAAGTATTTTCCATTTATGCAATCAATTGAATACAGTCCTTTAAATAAAGGCACTTGAGTTAGTCAGTGGATACATTTTGTAACATTTTGACGCATTATTCAGCTAAACTGGCAGCCTCGTCTTTCAGTTGTGTTTACACTGAATGTCAGTTCAGAGACAAAGTGTTTTATGTCAAAGAGCTGTTGATTCTTTCCACTGGATTAATGAAGATGAGTTTCTGGTTCCAAAATGTATCCAGTGATAAAATTGTGTCTGAGTTTGTAGATTGTAGATTGTAGACTTTCCCTAAAACATTCGTCACAAATTCATTTTGGTATTATTGGTCATTAGTTTTTGATTAGTGTTGTATTAAATTTCGAATTGTGTTGATTATACTAAAATTAGCGTACGGTAAATGTAAAGTATACTAACGAAATCAATACCTTTGCTGTCGATTGTTTTCTTTAGTGTATAGTGAATTTTAAATTAAGAAATTGCACGCTTTGAGAAAAATCCTAAACAAGGAAAAAACCCCAAATAGCAAAACAATATATTAACGATGGAATTAATTAACCTCTTTGTAATTTACTAAATTGGAATCACGTAATGCAATACAAACTAGTAAATTGCATGTTTCATGAAAAATATTAGATTAGTATTAAACTTACTCCACCCTCCTGAAAAATTGATATAATTTGTTTAATTATTTCCCATTAGACTAATTTCCCCCCACTTGTACTGTGGTTTATACAAGTTATAAACTTTATATGTGTTTATATAAAGTTTATATTTGGATCTGCTGGGAATTGAACCCGTCTCTCTCTGAAGTCTAAAAGTTTACCTCTAGGCTATCTACAAACTCCCTCTGAAACCCATACTACGGTCTATAGAGTAAACCTATAGAGTTTAACCAACATAGTCTATACTCTGTGCCCATTCCAATATCTTAGGTGGAGAGTTAAAATACCCCGCCGCAGCAAACCTGCAGAATTAGTTAATTTCCATTTGGCTGAGATTTTGACTAAACATTTCATATGCAAGATTTATTCCGATTTAAGTAACATTAGGTATAACGTGTACTTAGGTTTGCTGCTACAGAAATGGAAAAGAGTTTTTTGTAAAATGTAAAAAATAGGTATTGTAAAATATTAAAAATGTTTGATCAAAATTTATTCATAATCAAACAAAATACAACAGTTTTCATTTTCTCGATAAGATAACATATTTTTAAATGTACAGTTTTGAAATTTTATCTGTAAACTTAAATCATACAACAACGCTTCAATATACACTACAATACATCTTTTACTCTACGCGATGGCTGTAATGTAAATTGAGATTATTTTTGTTTTAAGAGTGAAAATTAGAAAACTCCAAATGTTGCAGGATTTTAAAACCCCATAACACCCTATTCTAATGACTCGATATTTCTGGTTCGCGAACTCATTCTTATGCCACCATAAATGTCCATGCCAAATCTCATCAAAATCGGACCAAAACTACTCGAGCTATCGAGTTTGTGGACACATATCAGAAAATTTGCACGAATAGTGTTTTTGACCACTTGGTACATAATGAAAAAGGAATTCTTTCTCGGTATAGTTTTTACTATGCCTACCCTATAAATTCTCTATAGGGAAATTCGCTTATAATTGCAATTCATAGCCTTAACACCACAGTATGGGGAAAACACGTTAATCCGTTTTTACGGGAGACCAAGTGTGTAGTGACGTATTAAATAATCCTTGCACAAAAAACGGGTTAAATGTGCAAAACTAAGGCAGGGACGAGGGGGGGGGATCAATGGAGGTGGCGACCCGAGCGATATCTGAAGAGTTCATTGTAACAGCAACAAAAGCTGTGAATAAATCTCCACCTTTTATTTCTGAAATGCCATTTTTATCGAAGGCGTCAGTGCGTCATTAAAAACTGTACGGCGAGATTACTTATGAAAACCCGTGGGAGTTTTATATGTAACTTGAGATTTAATTTTTTAATGTTGGTAACTCGTAGATAAAACATCCCTTAGTAGATTTCTCATCCTTATGGATCAGCTGAAGATTTTTTGTTAGTTCCGTCCGGTGCACTGTTTTTACAATTTTTTAGTAATTTAAAACCTCGATTAACCAAATAAAACTATCTATTCATAAACGATAACTCGTCCCCTAGTTGAATAACCATACAGTAAAGCACAAATCATGAAATTAACCCGAAAATAATAGAAACGAAATTTTCGTCGACACTAGCGATCAGTGCCACCGGACATAAACTAGACACGATAAACGAGCTTCAAAAATTTCAATGGGATGAGAAGTCATTGTGTTAGTTATTCTATGCTCGTAGATAGGATTTATGACATGTCAACACAACTGGCTGTTTTTATTTTATATATATATATATTTTTTTGTACCAAAGAAGAAAGAGTGCTATTGAATTAATCATATGGAAGTTATGTTCAACTAAATATCGGCTTGTTCTTGAACCAATACATAGATTCAATCCCCATGTTAAAGCTGTCTCTAATTTTTGCATCACAATGGATGTAGTTGACGTGAGCCACCGATAGATTGCGCTGGTGTAAGTTACTGATTTACGAATAGACGGGTGTTTTACCATTCAAACTAGGGTGACTATTCTAAGCTATAGCATCAGTTATGTCCCATCACTATGTCGTTAACAAAGAATTACGATGAAAATATAATTTTAGATACCAGCGGAATATAACTGGCTCACAGAACTAAGCATTTTATTAATACAAAATTGGCGACAGCTAGTCCATGTAGATATGATGCCTACTTCAGTATTCAAAAGTTAATTCCAAAACTTTATTTAAAGACCGATGATTAAGGACAGCTGGGTAAAGTTTTTGGGCCATAAAATCGAAAAACTTCCTACTTTACTCAGGATTAAACGGGTTTGATTAAGAGGCTAGAACTTTATCTACTCAGCAACCCAGATAAATTGTTAGGGGGGGAAATGTTACACTAAATGTTGTTACATCACACATTATTATGATAAAAACACAGTACAGTGTTTTAGAATGATAAGTTTTAGAACTTCTCCTTCCAGACCTTCCTAACAAACAGTTCAAAAAGGGTGTGGGATGTTTCCCCCAGTCAATTATTTTTTTTACTTAAAACGGACAAGTAACACTTTTTTTTTAATTGATTGTATATCGAGTGTGTTGTTTTGGTTTTACCCTGTGTAAAGCTAGTTTCTGTTACTCATTCACTTGTTAAACGACATATTTTTATGAATACATTTAAATTCAGATGGTGTTAGTAGATGAAATTGTTCGATTTCAAATGTATCTTGATGTAATATGACTTTATTTCAAAATTACATTTGTAAATTGTGTTTTAAAGGAATCGCATGATCTTATGTCTAATGTCTCTAATTTTTTAGGCTGCATTTGTTAAGAACTACTATCGTTAGCAAAAACTGCACTCGTACTTCTTATTTCAAAATCAAGTTGGAAAGCAAATGATGAAAGTATAAATATTTAAGCCTCCAGAAGAAGTGGAGGGTTATTTTTATCACTCTCTAAGCAACTTATTGTGTGACTAACGTTGACCTAGACGCTATAAAATATTCAAACTGTCGTCCGCTAGCTTACAACATTGCCTTTTGTATTTATTATACGTCAAGTACCAGTTTTGCCCAAGTAAAAACGTAAAACACTTAAAAATTATCAATATACTCCGATATTTAACAATACAATTGAAAGGGATTGAAATAAACTAGGTTTGAAAACATTATTGATTAAAACATAATATAGAGTTATTTTCTGTCCACAGCACAGGAAGTTATACAAAAATATTAGGTTTACAAACTCTATGGGTAATGTAGAAAACACCCATTATTGGTTCTAAGAAAAAAGCTCAAAATAGTAAAAAGTTACACATCCTTTTAAAACACCTTAGTTAGTGAATGATAAGGCGTTTGTTTTTTATGTAAATCACTTTAACCAATGTCCATGTCATAAGAAAAAATGCCCCAAAGATGAATGATTTTTACCGTGAGTTATTTTCCTTATTATGCCTTAAGAGTTATTGGAACAAATTAGGCTCCTTCCAAACTAAACAATCACTCGTATGCAACAATCACTTTGTTTTTACATGGAAAATACCGAAAGTAAATGCCATCCCACATCATAAAAATTACAGCCACTTTTCATGGTGCAATATGAAAATGTATGGGAAGAATCACAGTGGTAATTCAGGAGAAAAGTAAACAGTCATAAACAAAAACAAATGTAACTGCTGACTCATCCTTAATCTTAACTGTGATTAAATTCAACCTTTTAATTTAGACCAATGCCTCTTAAGAGAGGGATTTCCGTAAAACCGAAAATAGGGTTTAGGGGGAAGTTTCTCAATACCTGTCATTGAAGTTTGCGGTTGGTAGGTGTGCAGCTTACAGTTTTCTTAAATGTTATTGTCCTTATTCACTTTATATAAGGTGTAAAAAGTAAATTTAAATGGCATTTACAATGACGGCAGCCACTTGGAGCAGTTAAGAAACGTATTGGGTGGCTCCCATGAGTAGTTGGCGCAATTTAGGAATACCCGATTACCTGACTCAGGTCAGTTGGCGCAATTAAGGCCCGTCCCTTTTGTTTGGGTTGTTTATTTACCTTTGTGCAACATATCAGTCCAGTCTAGGCATTAATCCAGAAAAAACATACACACATAAACCACGTCTTATTTGTAATACCAAATAAATGTCTGGAAAACGTATATTAGTGACGAACATTAGAAACAAAATTAATCTCAGAAACGTATCTTAAATTAATAACAGGAGGTCTAAAAATACTAAATGTTTAACCCGAAACACGTTAGCAAGAGCTGCAGTGGGTTTGCACATTGTAAGCAATAAAAGCCTGCCGTCACAAGTAGGGGGTTGTTATAGGTTTGCTCAGCAATTTTCAATGAGTTATTCAGTCTCGAGTTCTAAATGTGGATCAATGTTATTCTTTCGAGTTACATTTGAGAGCTCAAAAATACCAACAATAGGTACAAAGATAATATATACACCACTAGGGCCTAAATTGATTCGTTTCGGCTCGAGCTCAAATTTAACCGAGGTGAAACCGAGGTTAGAAAATGAGTAAGGGCCTAAAACACAATTTCGGTCTACGAAGATGAGAAAAATGTTTCTCAAACTTCACTATTCCTTTGACCAATCGAAATGCAAATTTTGGAAATTATCATTGACCTTTGATTCGTCTTTATAAGTTAGTGCCCAAATAGTTACCATAATGTTTTTCTTACAAACGAACTACTGTAACCATAGATAGTAATTACGTTATAGAACGGTTAGTTTGATAATCCTCGTAAGCCACCCTAAAATAAGACGTGGAAGTTTGAAAGTTTGCTTCAGCTTTTGTTAAGAAGAATTTGCTCTACTTTATTTTTAGTGTGATGTTGGCTTGTAAGCACTGTGAATAGTCTCTGATGGTACTAATTATTTGTTTATTAGTTTGTTTATTTATTATTAATTTATTTGGTAAATGGCAAATCTTTAGTAGGAGCGTTATGTTTGATTTGGGAATGGTAGTAAATATAATGTTTCTCATAGTCTACATTGGAATTTATACAATGATCTACGGATATAGTTACTTGGCTTAAATTGAAGAATTAGGGTAATAACATATTTCTTTATGAAACATCAATTGCAACATAGTTTGACAGTTATAGAGGATTGGGGCTTTTAAACTTTATACAGTCGGTTGTAGACCGTTAAGGGATTCGAAAACAAACATTGTTTTTCATTAACCATACTTGAATAAAAGCTTGAGTTTAACATGCAACCTAACTACTGCTCATGAAGAATGTCTTTGATACACGGCTAAAAAGTTCATTTTCTTCTCCAAACTGTATAATTATTATCAACATCGTGATAACAGTTTAGGTATATAAAATATCTTTCTCATGTTGAAAATCGAATTTAATATTTATGGTAGACTCTGAATTTGTGTCTTTGCGTTTTTGGTTTAAATTAATAATTATAGTTTTGTTATAAAAAAAAAACAAAAAAAAACACACTCACCCAAAACTTAATTTTGGCTAAACCATAAGAATTAGATTTGTTGCTTAATTATTGTAGAAAATTTGTTATAATTATTTTGTATTCTATGTATACGTATAAAAAAATGAATACATTGAATACGATTAACAATCAATTATTTTTATAAAATACTTGGTTTTTAATGGTAATGAAAAATAATTATCTTGATTAGTTACTCAAAACTTAGTTATGTCTTATGGAACACGCTGTGCTTTATTATTGTTTTAGAATGTAATTGCGATACAAAAACCTTTTTTGTTCTTGATATTTTTGCTCTAAAGCTACTCACTTTGGAGTTACAACGTGTTACAACTAAGAAAAAAGTCTTGTAGTGTATATCTGCATCATGTAGCTCCTAAACGAGTAAAAGATAAAATACAAGGATTACTAAGTCCTACAATTGCATCTACATTAAATCATAAAATACGTTTAAAATCTTCATCGGTCAGTTTTAAAATTGCTGGATATTTTTTACATTGTCCTTTACAGCAAAACTTGCAATTTCATAGATTTAAAAATCTCATAAACGACCGCAAATATAAAAACTAGGTTTAAACCTCCAATTGACGTTAGTTCCGCGAACTAGGTTCTACGATCAAGACATTGACGTGGCATTCGTGACTAAATAGCGTGTTGGAAAACAGATTGAAGAAAAGCAAAGATAAATCGGACTGATATTTAGTACGCCGACGGAAAATTTCTCATCGTATACTTAGTAAAGTTCATATATCAGTAGACATCTATATGGACTAGCTGAGGTCAATGAAATTAGCTTTACTGTGATATGCTAAGAGCAACGGATTTTTGAATGATCATTGTTCAAAATTTTCAAATAGCAACATATGTGAATTGGCACACCATTGTATAGGCTTTTTAATTCTTAACCACTTTGTAGTTTACACTTACTTCGTATCTCTTTTAGTTTTTGTGTAAATAGCAAAAACCTAATTTTCCTATATCAAATGCATGTTATTTGGAAAACCCAAATAATAATTAGTTCATAACTTGGCGTTCAAGAAACTCAGGTATTTGGAGTAAAACTTTTAACAATTCATTTAGAGTATAGTAGAATTTAAACACTTGTTATCATAAATATACTTATTGATATGGTAAAATCCAATAAAATGTCGCATTCTTGTATGTAGAATTTGTATAATTCTAGGCATAAGCCTAAACAATTATAAACTCAAAATCTTAAATATTTGTATGATACATACTGAAACTGGACGTAAATATAAAATCACAGGGACACTTAAGGTTCTATTTAATTAAAATCAAGTAACACAAAAACCTACAACAATGCAATAACAACAAAATACGAGAAGGGAGCATTGTTATCACTGTAAAAGAGCTGATTCTTATCCATACAAAATGCTCCTACTATTTTGTTACCATAGCTACGTTCAATATATTTGATCAAATCATGCGTGTTATTTTCTCATAAAATCTGGTTTTAAGTGGTGTATTTTTTTTTGTTTTATTTTATTTTTATTATTTTTTTTTTTTTTAAAGGATGTTTGAATACTAACCTAAACATTATACCTAAATCTGATAAGTTTGCTGCTCCAGGGACAGATGGATTACCTAGGAAACCTTAGCAAAAGCACACACCATAACTCAAAATAATAAAATTGCCTAAATTTGTCGGTGAGTTGATCTATCTAATTTTCCCAATTGAAGTTTAACTAATCATACAGAAATGTGTGTTAGGTAATTTAGTTGCTGTCAAACATGCATGCTAATCCACTGTCTATGGATATATTATGTAGGGCGACTGAATATTAATGATATTGAATTACATACAGTCAGGAACTATGTTATAGGTGATACGGAGTCATAAAACTAATTAGAACAATGCTAATCAGTTCACCATGATTATATGGATAAAATTGGGTTTGTTTAAAGACAATTCATAGTAATTTAAGTTGTCTATACTTTGTAAGCTTAAAATGGCCAATACTTTGAAATTTTTAGTTGAATCAAGATAATGTTTTTTTCTAACACCGGTTTCATTCTATCTTAAAATACATACCAAGTTTCATAAATATCGGTTAAAAAGATTCAAAGATAAAAATGGTAATGTAAAAAGTACAAAATTACGTTTATCTGGTTAACGAAGCGATTTTGGAAAGAAGTTGTATTCTTGATTTTATTTTTATTTTGACCCAAGGGATCACTACATCTATTATGTCCCCACCCTTTTTGAACACCCTGTATAACATATAATACCTACAGTATTGTTTAAAAAAAAATAATTTAATACCTAAATAAATTTTGGTACCTTTTTTATTTCCATTTTTTTTTTAGCTAGATACGAATGTTCGCATCGCACAACGAAATAAATTAGTTATAAATAATTTAGCTAAAAAGAACGGAAGTATAAAATACATTTCTTTAGTAACGAAATAAAGAAGTTACGATCAAATATTTAAAAAAAACTTAACCGTTCAATCTTCAATAACTTCTATCAGATTTATAAGAAGGAATTTATGTCCCCCTGTAATACTGTTTAAGATATATTCTCATTTCCTTCTACATTGAATAATTTCCTTTAGATCAATTTCTGGATTGGCTAGCTAATTAGTTTTTACTTTATTTACTCCACAAATTTAACGATTAATAATTAAAATCACCGAATCAAACATTAATGCGATCATAGGTTTAAGTATTAACAAACAACGTTTCACAGTAAATATACCGCAAACAAAACACGAGAATCTTCTCAAGTAGGAAGCAGTTTAATTATCTAACAGTTTCCAAACCTCGAAGATCAGCAAGATTGATGTATCTGATGGAGCGGATCATCAGAAAAGACTGATGTCTTGGCGAGTTTTCGTAAACGATGAGCCTAATGTATAGCCTCTTCGATATTGATTTCGAAACTCATATTCGTTAGAAAGATTGTAAAAATTTTACGATGATCTGGGTTTCCAATACGTACGCTTGACTTTTGAAAATTATCTGGGTAGCCGAGTGTAGTGCTCGCCTTCAAATCTGAAGGTCGCTGGTTCAATTACAAGCGTAATCGTTTCTAAACCCAGATGCCATTTTTTATGGGGTGAGGAATTAGTGATGCTATCTAACAAAAAGGTCAACGTTAAGTAACAAGATCATGGTTTGGACCGTCTCCTTTCAAAACGAAAAAAATCACTTTGCGCAGACTAATTAAACACAAAACTTGAATGAGTTCGCGAACCAACAAGTTGGTGTGTTATCGGTTTTACAATAAAAAAATCACTCTTCCAAATAATTCTGTACACTGAAGCGTTATTGTAGGATTTAAGAATACGGAAAAAATACCAAAATTTGTAGCCTTCATTTGTAATTTCCATGTTAGTTATATGGAGGAAAATTAAACTGTTAAAGTTCGCTTATTTTTGTTCAAATTTTAATCATATTGAGCTAATGACTTATACCATACTATACGTGTTACATTTTACGAAAAACATGTTTTACGCCACACTACATTATTTTGACGAACTTCCTACGCAAGGATTTAGTCCAGAAAACAGTTGTTTGCCGCCAGCTTATTCAAATGGGTTTCATTGCGTACTACTGTTCTGCAATGAGTTTTACCGGACACCAATCAGCTGATTATACTTGTATTTGCGTGGCAATGAGTGGTTATAAACAAAAACATAACCTCTCTCAGAGGTTATGACTAGTGATTTTTAGTCCTTTAGTTGGTGGAAATATATAAGGATTTGTACGGATTAAGTAGTATGGCGTAAACTATCGTACGTAACTCGTCCAAAATGTGTGTACCGGACTCGTATGGTAATCCCGTACTCGACTTCGTCTCGCACGGGAACTACCACACTCGTCCGGTAAACACTTATTTTCAGGACTAGTAACGTAATATACTATTCCTTCCCTGTAGTAGCAAACCTAAATACTCAAGAAAACTTATTTAAATAGGAAATAAAAATGACAAGTTTAAGGAAAATTAGTAAAATTCTATACCTTCGACTACTACCAGTTTAGACCCTCAGCAAAAAGTACAAAATACAAAATGTGTGCCAAAGGTCTAATTAGACCTTCCAGGATTTAGACCTTCAGCAACTGATCCGTAAAAACTAATGAGACAAATGGAAATTCACTCAGTCTGCAGGTTTGCTGTGGTGGTGGTATTTTATGACAGTGGAGGTATAAAAGCTGCCACAGTTTCCAATAATTTGACCTTTCGGCTTGGCTTGGTTAAATATTTAGCGTAATTGACAGAAAACAGTAACAATTGACAGCAGATTCAGCTGGTGCGCTGAACTGAGGCCATTTCCATTCTAAAACTAGATAAATGCTTTGACAAATAATAACAGAGTAGGATTTGTAGACTTAGAAACAAGTTGTAACTAACTTGAGAAACGATGGACAGTGAGAATACATAATTTTCTTAGAAAATATTTTCCTGTCACTATGGCCTTTGGTTTGTCAAGATATTAAGTCCACCGGTATGAGAGTTTTGACTTCATTCATAATTTGCAAAACAGCATAGATACTGCAAACGGCTGATTTAAAGCCATCGGTACCTGGGTTAACAGACCAATATGACATAAGTTACCGTGATCTGTGATGATGAAGAGGAACAGATTTTTTCCCCGCAAGAATAGTAATTAAATTAAAATACCCACCTAGATAGAAAAAGAAGAATACGGTTCGCTTTCAACCCATACCCTTAACAATCTAACTGTTGAGACAAGTCAATTTACAAAAATATCTAAACAATGGACATGAGTTTTTACCTGTTAGTACGGTTTGAACATTTTGAACCTCAAAAACCTGGGAAAAATCGCCAAATAACATAATACCGCCGCCGCATCAAACCTGCAGATTAAGCAAATTTCCATTTGCCCGATTGCATTTTCACTAAAATATTTCCACAGACAATTTCAGATTAATCACCTATTTAAATAGCATTCGACAGGGAAGATTCGTATTTTTGTACAAAATGCAAAACAACATTTTTTTACAATATTTTAGTATTGTCACGATTGTGACAGAAATTATATTTTATTTTCATATGTTATAAGGAAATAGAATTGATTGTTAATACAAATCCTGGAAAACTAGAAGAAACCGGTTTTCTTAGTTCAAGTCGATGCCAGCATTGATAACTGCAAACGCGCAGTGGCCACATACAGATTGGCCAATGGTTTAAGGGTCGTTTCTAACATACAGATTGACCAAAGGTCCTAATGAGCAGGGACAAAAAATGAGGGAGGAGCTTACAGCCGTGATGTCCCGTGTGGAGGAGGAGCTTGTCTATTCACGTGAAGTGTTTGTCAACGCTTTCTAATCTTAACAGTCAAATAGGTGGCCGAACTCAAGAGACGCATTTAATTTTATAAAACATTAGGTTTTATATAAGCTGTTTAGTAAACAAATAAGGTTCTTACACTCGACTACAGCTTAAATAAAACAGTGTGGTATTCTGAGGCAAATAATAGGTTATAAAATACCCCCGCCGCAGCAAACCTGCAGACTAAGCGAATTTCCATTAACCTGATTGGATTTACACTAAAATGCCTAAATAAAAATAGCACATTTATTTCCTATTTAAATAGAATTCGTTTAACGAGTACCTACTTAAGTTTGCTGCAACAGGGAGGGTAAAAAAGTTTTTTTTATAAAATGATAATAGTTTAGTAAGAAATAAAAGTATTTTCCAAAATCATTTAAAATATGTTCATAAACAAGCAAACTACAACAGTTGACTTATTCTCCAGAAGAATAACATGGGAATTTTAAAATTACAATTTTTTTGAATTTTCTCCGTAACAATTAGGCGCATAATAACGCTTCAATATACTAAATTATTTGTTTTTTTAAGCTCTACAAAATGGTTAAAAAAGAAATTGTGAACCTTTGTGTTTTTAGGGTCAAAAATGGGAAAACCCTATTTTTACCCCATAAAACCCCCCATAAACCCCCGTTCCCATAGTCCGATCATGCTGGTTCGCGAACTCATTCAAGTTTATCCCGCCTTACACCTTCAAACCAAATTTTATCAAAATCGGACAAAAATTACTCAAGTTATCGTGCGGATGGACACACACACACACATATATATATATATATATATATATATATATATATATATATATATTTTGTTATTGTATACATCAATGAGGGCTACTTTAAATGTTACTAAGCAAATCAAAATACCACAGTACCCTAAAAACATTTTATTTTATATTACTTACATGTTTCGGACATTAATGCCATGATCAAAGTATAGTATATAACCTATTAGTTTCTTTTATTTACAAACATTATTAGATATTTCTTATTAAAGAACAGGTGATAACTTTTATATTAAGGGAAGGAGGTGTTTTCTTTAAGATGTATAATTTCATTGAATATTACGTTTTGATTTTGAATTTGTGTCAAGTTTAGTAAATTGTCTTTGTCATTAATATGGTGAGTATAAATATAAAAGTCTTCCTTTGTATTCATTTTTTCACCTTTATTTCAATATCCAGAATGTGCATATTTTTATTCATTTCTGAGTATGTATGGTCGGTCTGAAGTATATGTTCGGCGTATGAGGATTTTTGTGTTGTCATATTGTTTGATCTGATTGCCTGTATATGCTCTTTGTATCTGACTTCAAATGTTCGACCTGTTTGACCAATATAGTATTTTTCACAGTTGTTACATGATAATTTGTAAATTCCTGATTTCTTATATACATTTGGTGGGTTGGGTATCGTATTTGTTCTTTTTTGTATTATGTTGAAAGCGTTATTCCTTGTTTTATAACTTAGTTTAAATTTTGAGTTCGGTAATGTCTTTCTTAAGGTTTTGTTTAAGGATGAGCTGAATGGAATACATATAAATTCTTTCTTTACGTTTTCTTGTTCTTCTACTTTCATTCTTTTTGTTTTTTCATTTTTTATTAATTTTTCAATCATTTTTTCTTTGTATCCATTTGTTCCTGCAATTCTTTTTATAGTTTTCTTTTCTATTTCAAAGTTGTCTTTAGACATTGGTATGTTAAGTAATCTAAATACCATTGATTTGAATGTAGAAATTTTGTGTTGCCAAGGATGGTTTGACTCAAATGGAATGATTAGGTCAGTTTGGGTAGGTTTCCGATATATATTGAAATTATGTCGATCGTTTTCTTTAGTAATTGTTATGTCTAAGAAATTTATCTTCTTTTCTTGTGTCTCCATCGTAAATTTAATTGTTGGGGAGATAGAATTTAAGTATTTCAAAAAATCTTGATATGAGTCTTTATTGCCGTTGTATAAGCATAATATATCATCGACATATCTATACCAATAGATTATATCTTTTTTAAATGGATTTTCGTCGTTTATGATTTTTGATGATTCTAGATGCTGCATATATATGTTTGCTAGAATACCAGAAAGTGGAGAACCCATAGCCAATCCTTCTAATTGTTTGAAAATTTTGCCATTGAATTCAAAATAGCTTTGATTGATTGCTACTCTAGATAGTTTCATAAGATCATTTAACTCATTTTTTGAAACCTGTTTATTTTTGTTTAAAGTTTCTTGAAGGATTTGAAGGGTATCTTTTGTAGGAATATTTGAATACATATTAGTTACATCAAAGGAGATAAAAATTGCATTTTCAGGTATTAATTCATCCTTAATTTTTTCAATTAATTTATATGTATTGTTGATACTGTATCCAGATTCAAAGTTTATCTTATGTTTTAGTTTATTATTTAGGTACTTACATACATTGTATGCTGGGGCATTTCGGTAGTTAACAACAGGACGTATTGGTACATTTGTTTTATGTGTTTTAGGTTGTCCTCTAAATTTTGGTATTATTGGATTTATCATTTTTAGTTGTATCATGTCACTTTTATTTAAAGTTTTACATTTAGATATTGTACTATTAATTTCTTTACTGTATTCTAGTATGGGATCTTTAGAGAGTTCTCTGTAATTATTGTCTTCAAAAAACTTTATTGAAAAGAAAACGATCGACATAATTTCAATATATATAGGAAACCTACCCAAACTGACCTAATCATTCCATTTGAGTCAAACCATCCTTGGCAACACAAAATTTCTACATTCAAATCAATGGTATTTAGATTACTTAACATACCAATGTCTAAAGACAACTTTGAAATAGAAAAGAAAACTATAAAAAGAATTGCAGGAACAAATGGATACAAAGAAAAAATGATTGAAAAATTAATAAAAAATGAAAAAACAAAAAGAATGAAAGTAGAAGAACAAGAAAACGTAAAGAAAGAATTTATATGTATTCCATTCAGCTCATCCTTAAACAAAACCTTAAGAAAGACATTACCGAACTCAAAATTTAAACTAAGTTATAAAACAAGGAATAACGCTTTCAACATAATACAAAAAAGAACAAATACGATACCCAACCCACCAAATGTATATAAGAAATCAGGAATTTACAAATTATCATGTAACAACTGTGAAAAATACTATATTGGTCAAACAGGTCGAACATTTGAAGTCAGATACAAAGAGCATATACAGGCAATCAGATCAAACAATATGACAACACAAAAATCCTCATACGCCGAACATATACTTCAGACCGACCATACATACTCAGAAATGAATAAAAATATGCACATTCTGGATATTGAAATAAAGGTGAAAAAATGAATACAAAGGAAGACTTTTATATTTATACTCACCATATTAATGACAAAGACAATTTACTAAACTTGACACAAATTCAAAATCAAAACGTAATATTCAATGAAATTATACATCTTAAAGAAAACACCTCCTTCCCTTAATATAAAAGTTATCACCTGTTCTTTAATAAGAAATATCTAATAATGTTTGTAAATAAAAGAAACTAATAGGTTATATACTATACTTTGATCATGGCATTAATGTCCGAAACATGTAAGTAATATAAAATAAAATGTTTTTAGGGTACTGTGGTATTTTGATTTGCTTAGTAACATTTAAAGTAGCCCTCATTGATGTATACAATAACAAAATATATATATATATATATATATATATATATATATATATATGTGTGTGTGTGTGTCCATCCGCACGATAACTTGAGTAATTTTTGTCCGATTTTGATAAAATTTGGTTTGAAGGTGTAAGGCGGGATAAACTTGAATGAGTTCGCGAACCAGCATGATCGGACTATGGGAACGGGGGTTTATGGGGGGTTTTATGGGGTAAAAATAGGGTTTTCCCATTTTTGACCCTAAAAACACAAAGGTTCACAATTTCTTTTTTAACCATTTTGTAGAGCTTAAAAAAACAAATAATTTAGTATATTGAAGCGTTATTATGCGCCTAATTGTTACGGAGAAAATTCAAAAAAATTGTAATTTTAAAATTCCCATGTTATTCTTCTGGAGAATAAGTCAACTGTTGTAGTTTGCTTGTTTATGAACATATTTTAAATGATTTTGGAAAATACTTTTATTTCTTACTAAACTATTATCATTTTATAAAAAAAACTTTTTTACCCTCCCTGTTGCAGCAAACTTAAGTAGGTACTCGTTAAACGAATTCTATTTAAATAGGAAATAAATGTGCTATTTTTATTTAGGCATTTTAGTGTAAATCCAATCAGGTTAATGGAAATTCGCTTAGTCTGCAGGTTTGCTGCGGCGGGGGTATTTTATAACCTATTATTTGCCTCAGAATACCACACTGTTTTATTTAAGCTGTAGTCGAGTGTAAGAACCTTATTTGTTTACTAAACAGCTTATATAAAACCTAATGTTTTATAAAATTAAATGCGTCTCTTGAGTTCGGCCACCTATTTGACTGTTAAGATTAGAAAGCGTTGACAAACACTTCACGTGAATAGACAAGCTCCTCCTCCACACGGGACATCACGGCTGTAAGCTCCTCCCTCATTTTTTGTCCCTGCTCATTAGGACCTTTGGTCAATCTGTATGTTAGAAACGACCCTTAAACCATTGGCCATTGGCGCGCGTACAGATTGGCCAATGGTTTAAGGGTCGTTTCTAACATACAGATTGACCAAAGGTCTTAATGAGCAGTGACAAAAAATGGGGGAGGAGCTTACATCAGCGATGTCCCGTTTGGGGGAGGAGCTTGTCCATTCAAGTAAAATGTTTGTCAGCATATGGCAACAATAGCATATTCCTTCGCTCATACATTTAATTAAAACTGAACATTGTGTGCGGAATACTAAAGACAGACATTTCAAGGTAATTTTCAAACAAGGGACCTACACCTACAAACGAGAATGCGTATCCTTTGAATCTTGAAAGAAAACTCCGGGACTTTTAAATTGTACATTATCTTAACCAGCTGTAACCCACAGCCTTCAACCCGTTTGACTTCATCTAACAGTATAACAGTATATTTAATACGCTAGGCATATTTTTGTCATAATTGTTTTGGAGCGGTGGTGCTACCGATCACCATGTCCAAGGTGTCGTTAGAAAGGTCTTAGCATGTAGTTTTGCCATCAAAAAAATTCTTTGGAATTCCATCAGGGCTCTGTCCCAAGGGCCTTCAGAGTTCCTATGTTATTCTTTTAGGGAAAATGTTTGTATACAGTTGATCAGATGAATACTTTGAAATTGACACTAATATTTGAAACAGCTGGTTGTACTAAATTGGAGACATGTGCTATAATAATTATTAGATTAGTTGAAAAAATTAATGTTTCATTGTGTTTAAACCAGTTTTTATTTGCACAAAAAAATCAGAACATAACCAAAAAACGTTCGACATAATTGGAGACTATAAGACAGTAAGTTGAGCTCGAATAAACAAAACAGAATACAGTAATAAAAACAAATAATCACACCTGATTTTAATCATACAGTACTAATATTGAAAAGTTTGTGTGTTTGTTTGTTTATTTGTTTGTTTGTTTGTTTGTTTGTTTGAAGTTCAATCACACATTAACTACTGGTCGGATTGTGTTGAAATTTGGTATGATGATAGCTCACATTCCCGATTAACATATAGACATATTCTTACCTCAAAAATCCTTTCGGGCTCCGCCCCAACGGCCCTAGAGTTTCCCATGTTAACCTTATGAGTATTCATATTTAAAAGGAATTAAATAATTTTTCCAGCTGTTTCAACTATACAATTTGTTTCTATGATATTCAATAGCACTAAAAGGTTATACGGTATACCAACAGGGTGCAGCATCATTAGTTCTTTATACATTTATGACAACAGCTAATTTGAACCAAGCAGCAACAGAAACCTGAGTGTTGGAACTTTATTCTTTCTATTGTTTAGGTGAAGTGGTAGAACATTATGGCTATGGTAGATGTTCTATATACTATAGTATACCGTAGATTATAGTAAGTTAAACCAAATTTTCTCAAAACGTGTCCTCCATCATTAAAAATGCAAAGCACGAGTATTTAACTACAATAAGTATTGTATACCAACCCCGTACGAAGGACGGGTACTCAGCTAGTAAGGTAATAAATTGAAAGAATAACATACTAATAAGTACAGCTGAGGTATTTTTAACATTAGGTATATGGAAAGTAAAGCAATTACGACCTTAAAGGGCAATTTATGAAATAATTGGATAGTTTTGCGCAAGGTTTCTCATCATGACGAACATTTTAAGTAAATGGTTTATGGGGGTGCGTTTTCTCAAAAGTTCATGGATACTTTGGGCTTTATATATGGATTATTGCTATAAGTAGGTAAACAAATTAACAATTTTGTAACAAACTCCTCAAAATACCAAAAGATGTACTTTGTGCACTTTACAAGATGTTGATGGCGAGTTTATCCGTAATTAGTTATATTAGCGAATTTCCCTATAGGGAAGTAGGGGAAACGGACTTTCGGCCTGCGCTGCCCCTGACTCGGCCTGGGCTGCCCCTATTATGTGGTGTAAAGGGTAGGTTTCTCGGGAGTAGGTACCTGACCTAAGCTTGCGCTTTACCCACTAAATCCCAGGAATCTCCCGGAAATACCTGTGGGGTGGTGGACAGGGTCGTCGACACAGGAAACAGGGCAAATAGCATTGGAGCCAACCTTCTAGGAAATACATTACTATTGTATTAGAATACTGCTGTAATCTTTGGCATTAACGACTCAGGAAGTGATGGTGTCTACGGGTGGTGGATATCCGCCCCAAATGAACCTATTTTTGTTTCAAAATTTTAGATTCAAAAATACGCAAATTCTTACTACATATAATAAATTTTTTATGCTTCTTTTAATACTGTATATGATAGTGGTTTTTAGTACTGTATTATGACAAATTTAAATGTAAAATACTTGCAGTTATTTGAACTTGAATTCATTATTTCTTAGGCCGCGAACGCTAAATATATAACAGATGTTCGTGTACAGTAGTTAAACAATAAAAAATAGTGCATTTCATCACTAGAGGGTACCTATTTAACATTACTGTGTTACGAAACATTTATATGTAAAATACTTGTAGTAATTTGAACTTGCATTCTTTATTTCGTTGGCCGCGAACACTAAATATAAAAGTAACAGATGTTTGTGTAAGGTAGTAAAACAATACAAAATAGTGCATTTCATCACTAGAAGGTGTCTATTTAACTTTACTGTATTACGAAACCTTTAAATGCAAAATACTTGTAGTAATTTTAACTTGAATTCTTTATTTCGTTGGCTGCGTACGCTAAATTTTGGCCGTAAAAGTTTAATTTTGATACTTACTTGTTCTGTGTTATTTCACCTAATAACAACAGTACATTTAATTCCATCCAACATAATTTTTGTTGGAAATGCACAATGTTGAATTGTGTGTTCCAATTATTAAATTGCAAATTACATTAATTAATTGTTGAATGAAATGCATAGGAGCATTTAATTCCATCCAACTGAATTTTCTGATTTTGTATATAACAAACTGTAAATTTCTTTTATTGATTGTAAATATCTACATCACTAGAAGCCTTTTTGTAGTAATTGATCATTTAAACACTGCAGTTACAAGTTAAATTTTAATATTTTTTTGTACCAATACACCAGACTGTTAATTAATATATAGGATTATATTTTAAACGCATTTTTATAACATACTTGTCTCTTGTTACATTGGTTTAGTTTTTAATTTCGTATTTTATACTTAGTGTCTATCTGGTTTTTACATAACAAATTGTTATTTACTTTCACTTTGTATTTGCTTGTAAATAGGACACTACCAGAAGTTTTTTTTTGTAAACATTATTTTAAACACTGCAGTTTTTTGTTTACCTTACACCAGACTGTAATTTAATTAAAGTAGGCCTATCATTATTTTTATACTACGTCTCTTGTTTAAATTATCTGAATGAATGTACTACGAATGTACATTCAGCTGTTAAACTACAATTCACACTTTAAACTGAAACAAGAGGTTCTACCCGTGAATTCACGGGTGAACAGAAACCACCATTAAATTAATTTAATCAACTATGACTTTATATTTCATTTAAAGGGCCCAAGTTCGAGAAATTTTCATGTGAAAGGATGTTAAAGGCAGTGGAACCTTCATACCTTACGTCCTAAGGTTGGCCGAGGTTGTACCTGAACACGCAGCTCTCTTTCACGACATCTTTAATACTTTTCAATGAAATTGCGATCTGTTAAAGATCGGTGACAACCTCTTGGAACGAACAACATACATGGTTTGTTAATCTCATAGTCATCATGGTTCGAACACCTTTAGTTACTCACTTGTAACAAACAGCTATAAATAGCTTCACTGTCCATTCACCGCGACTCTTTTAAGAACGTAAAAGTAAATAATAAAATAAGTAAACAAAAATGTAAACAAACAATAGTTATTTTCCTACAGTTACCTAACAATGTACATGTTCTCTCACTGATTTGAGAAAGCAAAGTGGCCAATTCGCTCATCAGTGAGACAATGTTAACATTGTCTCACTCTAATTACTTTGTCTCACTCCAGATTTGCATCGTGAAGGCACGAAATAGTGAGCGCGTAACATGCAGTCAACGTCGTATGCGCGCGAAATACGTTGGCAGCACTGGCTGTAAATCAGCTGGTCAGCTGTTGTACTGTTGTATTTGTCACTTCGCATTAAATGTTATGTTAAAAGTTCACTTCTGTGTAAAAATAGGTTATGTTTCTTCACCAATTTATTTGTTTTATGGTAACTGTAGGAAAAGTATATATGCAACTCGAGTTCAAAGTACAATTGCCTCACTCGAGAAACCATTCCTCACTCGCCTACGGCTCGTGAGTAAGGATTTCTCTCGAGTGAGTCAATTGCTCACTTTTCTCACTAGTTGCACAAATAACTATTGTGCAACTAGTGAGAAAAGTGAGCAATTGACTCACTCGAGAGAAATCCTTACTCACGAGCCGTAGGCGAGTGAGGAATGGTTTCTCGAGTGAGGCAATTGTACTTTGAACTCGAGTTGCACATTATACTTTTCCTACAGTTACCATAAAACAAATAAATTGGTGAAGAAACATGACCTATTTTTACACAGAAGTGAACTTTTAATATAAAATTTAACGTGAAGTGAAAATACAACAGTACAACAGCTGACCAGCTGATTTACAGCCAGTGCTGCCAACGTACAGGGTGTTTCGCGAGCATACGACGTTGCCTGCATGTTACGCGCTCACTATTTCGTGCCTTCACGTTGCAAATCTGGAGTGAGACAAAGTAATTAGAGTGAGACAATGTTAACATTGTCTCACTGATGAGCGAATTGACCACTTTGCTTTCTCAAATCAGTGAGAGAACATGTACATTGTTAGGTAACTGTAGGAAAACTATATTGTCGATTGCATTGGCCAGCTGTTGTTCACTAAATTAATCAAATAATAACTTCCAAAACATGCAAGGCGTAGCCTTTTGAAAATCAGCCTGTGGGGCAGAGCCCTTAGGGAGTTCGTCCATATCAATACTTTTCGGCAAAATCTACACACTCTAAGCTTCATTTTGATATGCCATATGCCTATATTTTTATTTGGTAAATGGCCTTAACCGTTTACATAAAATTTGATTGTATTACTGTAATAATATAATATACTGTTGTATGGATAATATTTTTGTACTATTGAGTGGATGGATTCTTATGTAAACAAGCCTTGAAATCATATTAAGTGAGACTAATTCGTCAACGTTTGTGATTTATGAAAGCTATAGTGACAATAGGCGGATGGTGGCCCCACCTTCTGCAGTAGCCTATCTATAAAAGCTATAATGTATATACAAAACTATAATATCTATAACTAATATTATGATGGTCAATTTATACATATCCACTGTTTTTGTATCTTGAACTGAGGTGACACATATGTCGTCAAATCGTCGTTAAAATTGGTTAAAAACTGTTTAAATATATAACTTTTAGCACGGTGTTTGTAACTAAACTAGCCCAAACTTAGATTTAAATCCATCTAATACCTGCTCTTGCTCTGGAGTGCTCTGGGGCTCAGGTCCTTCTTGGAAGTACCGTACCTAATCCTATTCATAGTTTTTGGCCAGCTTGTTGTGTCAAACACCCCATATCACCCCTTCCCTACTTCCCTCTTACCCACAAAATCTTTTCAATATACCTATAGGGAATCTTTTGGGGACAGCAGACTCAGAGCTACCCACGTTCCCTATTGTTTGTTGCGGAGGGTAAGTTTCTCATAATCACCCCAGGCCGAAAGTCCTACACTCGGGAAGTAGCTATTACCGTAGGTCTCATGGTAAGACCTAAGCCCGGGACCGATTTACTTTTTCATTTTGATGCCCCCAGAGGCCAAAAACACCATTCGTTCAAATTTTTATATATCTATATATATATATATATATATTACTAAGCAAATCAAAATACCACAGTACCCTAAAAACATTTGATTTTATATTACTTACATGTTTCGGACATTAATGCCATGATCACAGTATAGTATATAACCTATTAGTTTCTTTTATTTACAAACATTATTAGATATTTCTTATTAAAGAACAGGTGATAACTTTTATATTAAGGGAAGGAGGTGTTTTCTTTAAGATGTATAATTTCATTGAATATTACGTTTTGATTTTGAATTTGTGTCAAGTTTAGTAAATTGTCTTTGTCATTAATATGGTGAGTATAAATATAAAAGTCTTCCTTTGTATTCATTTTTTCACCTTTATTTTCAATATCCAGAATGTGCATATTTTTATTCATTTCTGAGTATGTATGGTCGGTCTGAAGTATATGTTCAGCGTATGAGGATTTTTGTGTTGTCATATTGTTTGATCTGTATCTGACTTCAAATGTTCGACCTGTTTGACCAATATAGTATTTTTCACAGTTGTTACATGATAATTTGTAAATTCCTGATTTCTTATATACATTTGGTGGGTTGGGTATCGTATTTGTTCTTTTTTGTATTATGTTGAAAGCGTTATTCCTTGTTTTATAACTTAGTTTAAATTTTGAGTTCGGTAATGTCTTTCTTAAGGTTTTGTTTAAGGATGAGCTGAATGGAATACATATAAATTCTTTCTTTACGTTTTCTTGTTCTTCTACTTTCATTCTTTTTGTTTTTTCATTTTTTATTAATTTTTCAATCATTTTTTCTTTGTATCCATTTGTTCCTGCAATTCTTTTTATAGTTTTCTTTTCTATTTCAAAGTTGTCTTTAGACATTGGTATGTTAAGTAATCTAAATACCATTGATTTGAATGTAGAAATTTTGTGTTGCCAAGGATGGTTTGACTCAAATGGAATGATTAGGTCAGTTTGGGTAGGTTTCCTATATATATTGAAATTATGTCGATCGTTTTCTTTTCAATAAAGTTTTTTGAAGACAATAATTACAGAGAACTCTCTAAAGATCCCACACTAGAATACAGTAAAGAAATTAATAGTACAATATCTAAATGTAAAACTTTAAATAAAAGTGACATGATACAACTAAAAATGATAAATCCAATAATACCAAAATTTAGAGGACAACCTAAAACACATAAAACAAATGTACCAATACGTCCTGTTGTTAACTACCGAAATGCCCCAGCATACAATGTATGTAAGTACCTAAATAATAAACTAAAACATAAGATAAACTTTGAATCTGGATACAGTATCAACAATACATATAAATTAATTGAAAAAATTAAGGATGAATTAATACCTGAAAATGCAATTTTTATCTCCTTTGATGTAACTAATATGTATTCAAATATTCCTACAAAAGATACCCTTCAAATCCTTCAAGAAACTTTAAACAAAAATAAACAGGTTTCAAAAAATGAGTTAAATGATCTTATGAAACTATCTAGAGTAGCAATCAATCAAAGCTATTTTGAATTCAATGGCAAAATTTTCAAACAATTAGAAGGATTGGCTATGGGTTCTCCACTTTCTGGTATTCTAGCAAACATATATATGCAGCATCTAGAATCATCAAAAATCATAAACGACGAAAATCCATTTAAAAAAGATATAATCTATTGGTATAGATATGTCGATGATATATTATGCTTATACAACGGCAATAAAGACTCATATCAAGATTTTTTGAAATACTTAAATTCTATCTCCCCAACAATTAAATTTACGATGGAGACACAAGAAAAGAAGATAAATTTCTTAGACATAACAATTACTAAAGAAAACGATCGACATAATTTCAATATATATCGGAAACCTACCCAAACTGACCTAATCATTCCATTTGAGTCAAACCATCCTTGGCAACACAAAATTTCTACATTCAAATCAATGGTATTTAGATTACTTAACATACCAATGTCTAAAGACAACTTTGAAATAGAAAAGAAAACTATAAAAAGAATTGCAGGAACAAATGGATACAAAGAAAAAATGATTGAAAAATTAATAAAAAATGAAAAAACAAAAAGAATGAAAGTAGAAGAACAAGAAAACGTAAAGAAAGAATTTATATGTATTCCATTCAGCTCATCCTTAAACAAAACCTTAAGAAAGACATTACCGAACTCAAAATTTAAACTAAGTTATAAAGCAAGGAATAACGCTTTCAACATAATACAAAAAAGAACAAATACGATACCCAACCCACCAAATGTATATAAGAAATCAGGAATTTACAAATTATCATGTAACAACTGTGAAAAATACTATATTGGTCAAACAGGTCGAACATTTGAAGTCAGATACAAAGAGCATATACAGGCAATCAGATCAAACAATATGACAACACAAAAATCCTCATACGCCGAACATATACTTCAGACCGACCATACATACTCAGAAATGAATAAAAATATGCACATTCTGGATATTGAAATAAAGGTGAAAAAATGAATACAAAGGAAGACTTTTATATTTATACTCACCATATTAATGACAAAGACAATTTACTAAACTTGACACAAATTCAAAATCAAAACGTAATATTCAATGAAATTATACATCTTAAAGAAAACACCTCCTTCCCTTAATATAAAAGTTATCACCTGTTCTTTAATAAGAAATATCTAATAATGTTTGTAAATAAAAGAAACTAATAGGTTATATACTATACTTTGATCATGGCATTAATGTCCGAAACATGTAAGTAATATAAAATAAAATGTTTTTAGGGTACTGTGGTATTTTGATTTGCTTAGTAACATTTAAAGTAGCCCTCATTGATGTATACAATAACAAAATATATATATATATATATATATATATATATATATATATATGTGTGTGTGTGTGTCCATCCGCACGATAACTTGAGTAATTTTTGTCCGATTTTGATAAAATTTGGTTTGAAGGTGTAAGGCGGGATAAACTTGAATGAGTTCGCGAACCAGCATGATCGGACTATGGGAACGGGGGTTTATGGGGGGTTTTATGGGGTAAAAATAGGGTTTTCCCATTTTTGACCCTAAAAACACAAAGGTTCACAATTTCTTTTTTAACCATTTTGTAGAGCTTAAAAAAACAAATAATTTAGTATATTGAAGCGTTATTATGCGCCTAATTGTTACGGAGAAAATTCAAAAAAATTGTAATTTTAAAATTCCCATGTTATTCTTCTGGAGAATAAGTCAACTGTTGTAGTTTGCTTGTTTATGAACATATTTTAAATGATTTTGGAAAATACTTTTATTTCTTACTAAACTATTATCATTTTATAAAAAAAACTTTTTTACCCTCCCTGTTGCAGCAAACTTAAGTAGGTACTCGTTAAACGAATTCTATTTAAATAGGAAATAAATGTGCTATTTTTATTTAGGCATTTTAGTGTAAATCCAATCAGGTTAATGGAAATTCGCTTAGTCTGCAGGTTTGCTGCGGCGGGGGTATTTTATAACCTATTATTTGCCTCAGAATACCACACTGTTTTATTTAAGCTGTAGTCGAGTGTAAGAACCTTATTTGTTTACTAAACAGCTTATATAAAACCTAATGTTTTATAAAATTAAATGCGTCTCTTGAGTTCGGCCACCTATTTGACTGTTAAGATTAGAAAGCGTTGACAAACACTTCACGTGAATAGACAAGCTCCTCCTCCACACGGGACATCACGGCTGTAAGCTCCTCCCTCATTTTTTGTCCCTGCTCATTAGGACCTTTGGTCAATCTGTATGTTAGAAACGACCCTTAAACCATTGGCCAATCTGTACGCGCGCCGCGCAGTCTGGTGGCAAGTGTTCGAGACGAGGTTTAGGGTAGCGATGATTCATAGTTTGGAAGAGAACCACGTTGTTTCAATCTCATTTTGCGTAGTTGTGGCCGACAGTCAACTTGTTCCCTCGATTTGGAGGTATGTAATGCAAATAATTAAGCAATTTATGTTTAAGGTTATTCCAGGAAAAATCAGTACAACTTCAATTTGTAAATATATAGCTAAGCATTTTTGGGTAAACCAATTAATAATTTTACTTAAATTTTGATTAACATGAAGATTGAACACCACGTGTTTTTGGCTCAGGTTTCAACGAGTGTAAAAAAATTGTTTTAGCTTTGTTATCTTAAAAGGGATTAAATTTAAATAGCATTGTGTCAATCTAAATGAGTTTTGTAACTATCAATAACTGTTCAGAGAGAATATTTCGATTAAATTTTATTTTTTAAGGTAAAATTAGGTTGGTTTCAAAGTCATGTTCTAGTTGAACCGACAGGATTTTAATATTGTTTTAGTTTGGGGTAGTTATTAAGGATTTGTCTAAACAGTTATTTATTTCGATATGGAAGAAGGATATGTTTAATTTAGGCTTTGTGTTTAATTAAAATGTCACAGTAAACTGATTTAGTAATTCGTTAAAGAATCAAGATGTATTAAGTAGTGGAGAACTACCGGTTTAACAGCACTTGGGGCGTTTTTTCCCATAAGAATAACATGGGGATCATTTTTTGGCCACCAAAACCAAAAATCCTGATCTTTGCCTAAATATCCCTATATAATTGTCAAACCTTATTTCTTACTTATTCCCTATAAATATATTCGATATTAAGCTAAAAAAGCTATTTCTTACATTTATTTACCCTTACAAGTGTACATTTAGAGTAGATACAATAGGACAATATGACACCACTTTAGGCACGTTTTCCCCATAAGAATAACATGGTGAGCTTTTTTTGACCACTTTTTTAAAAATCCAGCTCTCGGCCTATACAAGCCTATATAAATGTTCAATACCATTGTACAACACTATTAAAATTTCAAATCCATATCCATTCACATGTATATTCTCAAAATCATCAACTTGACAGTGCGAGGTTTGTACGCGAACTCGGGCGCGCTCCCGGCTTATGACGTGCTCCCTTGGACATCCTTAGTGGAAATCCATGAGTTCTGGCTACTTGGGAACCCAAGCCATTTGACATATAATAAATCACCTTTTTTCCTAATTATCTTCTCTACCAAATACATGTCCTTATACTTGGTCTTTAACAACTCCTCTGTATAGAAGCCTCCCCTGATTATATTGCCATTTTCATCTTTCAAGATATAAGTCACAGGCTTTGTATTCTTAACTTCTGCTATTGTAAATAGTTCCCCTGTCCAATTTGGAGTATAACCTTTACTAAAAACATGTTTATACTTGGAAATCCTTACGCTATCACCTACCTTATATCTTGGCTTTTTAACTTGCTCTACTTTAGAAGTCAACCTCTCATGTACATATTTACTATTCTTAACATTTACTTGGTTAGGCTTCATTCCTATAGATCTATGCACTTTATTATTATATTTTCGAATTAACTTTGGAAGTAAATCCAACCATTTATAACTCCCCTGAGCACTAAATTCCCTATATAACCAATTCTTTAAAGTTCTCTGAAACCTCTCTACAATTGCAGCCTTAGTTGTAGAAAATGTGTGATAGTGATTAATATTTAATTTTTTCATTAGTTTGCTAAAATATTGATTAAAAAATTCTTTTCCATTGTCAGATTGAATGTTTTTAACCCCCTTTGGTAGAATGTTTTTAATGGCTTCTGTAACCACTAACCCTGTCTTATTCTTTAGTGGAGCAGCATAAGCTTTTTTAGAAAATGTATCTATTAAAGTTAAAATATATTTATTGCCAGAATTTTCTCTAGCATAGTTTTGCATATCAATTAAATCTATTTGTACGGTTTCGTTTATACCTAATACTTTGAAAGACCTTCTAATGAAATTCTTTCTTGCAGGCTTATGAAGTTCGTATGCAATTTCATTCATTTTTTATAACATCATCCTTTCCTGTAACTCTAAATACATCACCATTAGCCCCAATCAATAGATTATCTTCCATTCTTTTAAATACATAGTTTTCTGGTATATATGGTCTATTATCTATATACTTAAATCCACTCAAAGATGTGGGGTCAGCAACTAATAAATCAGGATTATATTCCATCAAATTAAATTTTTTTTCTCCATATACAAATTTTGATCCATCATAATGCATAGATTGTGACATTAGACAAATATCATCCAAATGTTCCCCCTCTGGTAGATTTCTTATGAATTGTTTTTTGGCATCCCAACATTTTTCTTTTTTATCAAAAGTTATAGTCTGTTCTTTTATAACACAGTCAGTGTCATCAATGGCAGGTTTAACACGTACTAACCTTTTATTATAAAAACTCCAATAGCCTGCTTCCATTTTTGGAACTTGTGAAACATTCACAGCATCTTTACTATCTGTACCTTCTATCAAATTGCTAAGTTTCTGTTTCTTAGCATTCCAAACACCATTCTCTGATTCTAAAAATTCATAATTATTATCATCTTGTACAAATTTACCATCTTCTTTTCGTATTAAAGTCTGTTGTAAAGTGGGCACATCATTTAAACTTTCACCCTTTTCTACATTAGTAATTTTCTGTTTCTTAGCATTCCAAACACCATTCTCTGATTCTAAAAATTCATAATTATTATTGTCTTGTACAAATTTACCACCATCTGTTCGTATTAAAGTCTGTTGTAAAGTGGGCACATCATCTAAACTTATACCCTTTTCCACATTAGTAATTTTCTGTTTTTTAGCATTCCAATTTTTATTCTTAGATTCTAAAAACTCATATTTAGTTTTACCTTGTAAAAAGACATCACCTTTTCTAGTTAATGTCTGTCCCAAAGTTGATACATCATCTACAAACTCCCCATCTTTAACATTACCAAGTTTACGGTTTAAACCATTCCAACTATCGTCTTGTAAATTTAAAGTAGGTTCACTACTAGCCCTGGGTTCTGCAGGCTTATTATATGGATTATATAAACGATAAAATTTATCTATAAACATATTTTTATTTAATAAATAATTCCACTTTCTCTCAATTCCTCAATAATGGAATCTATTTCATTATCCACTCCTGAGTTACTGGCTTGGCGACTTAGCCAAAGAAGTCTTAACCTATCTACAAGCTCATTAGGATCATCCCAATAAATATAGTCTATTTTATTACCAGTCACTTGTCTCAAACCTTCACCAACAGACTTAAATAGAGGTTTAATTATATTAAGATATTTAGTATGTCTATTACTTGAAATTGGTGCACCATCTTTGTAACTCTTTAAATGTCCATTTGTAGCTTCCAAAATTTCTTTATAATTTTGCAAATCAGCCGGAGTATAATCCTCAGGTTCTTTTAAAGTTAACAATTGCCACAAACCTTTTGTCCCCTTGTAGGTTTTATTTGCAATTGTAACATCATCATTGGCAATGTCAACTTCCTTATTTCCAATAAAAAATTTATTTGCTTCTCGTCTAATACCATATGTAGTGTCTGTCATACTACTTTTACTGAGGTAATTTCCTAAATAGTCTGATGCTAAAAGACCAAAATCTAATTTCTGTGGGGTGGATTGCTGTAATGGTTGTAATCTTGGTATTATTGGTATTCTAGATGGAGTCATTGGGAGAATCTCCATTCGAGGCCTCTCTGTTTTGGCAATTTTTTTTAATTCTTGTAATGGCTCTATTAAAGGTTGGAATGTTTGAAACCTCTCTTCAGCCTCTAGAAACTTGCCACGTTTTAAAGCTCTATATTTCTCTCGTATTTGATTTGCAGAGTCAACCAATTCTTGTTGAATGTTTTTCATCTTTTATTTACATTTTATTTATCTCATTTGACAAAGGATTGTACTCAAACACTTTATCATGTATTATTAAACAATATGCAGATGTATTTGCTGGTACATTTTCTGCAGTTTCAATCTCTAATTTAATATCAACAATTCCTTCCTTCACTGTTTCGTTCTGTCTAGAACAATCTATTACAATTAGTGGATATTTCTTCATAAACTCAGCCCTACTAATCATAGGATCTGGGATAGTATTATAGTAAGTCTCTCTAAACCTCATAAACATCTCATAAGCTTTAGAGACATCTCCATTTTCAAAGTCGAGATTTAAATCACTATAAGGATAATATTCAGAGTTTAGAAATACTTTGAGATTTTTTAACTTACAGTGATCAAATTCATCAGTTCTTTTTCGTGCACTATTATCCCTAGCTGTTTGGAAACCAAATATAATATACCTAGGCTTCTCCAAACTTGAAGATGTCTTTACTGACCATGTATGTCTTGTGGTATTGGGATATGATGGAAGTTCATGCAACTCTAAGCTTCTAAATGCAATTTGCAAATTTTTATTTTGCAATAACATCTTTTGTAATTGTAACTTCTCCCCATCTGATGGTATTACATGTGGCATAACCCATTGAATTGAGTTAAGTGTAATTTTAGGAATCATATCAGCAGTACCACTGGCTGGAGCACTAGTGGTTGTTAATATACAATTCAAATCATTTTTGGATCTTTTCAACACCAATTCTTGTTTGACATTTACTAATACCTTATTAAAATCCTCAAATACACCCATTAACAGCTCTAATGGCAAACAAGTACTAAACTTGCCACTTTTATGGAACTCTTTTAAATTCGTGTCAGAATCAAATGCTACATTTGACAATTTAGTAGTTTTATTGTAAGAGCTCAATATTTTCATAAGACTAGAAATTCCTGGGTTTCTTACAATGTCTATTTCTTTACCTGCAACTTCATATCTAATTTCATCAAATAAGAATGCAAATGCATTATTTATAAAATGACCTTTATCATGATTTTCAATTTCTCCCTTAATATACAGATAACTTCTACATGGGAGAGTTAGCAAATCTTGATTATTAATACATATTCGAATTTCATCGGAATTATTTATTGCTAAAGTGTTATGGGGAACATAGGAGTGATTTGTAATTTTAACCACACTATCGTCGAATTGGGATTTCCCTGTAACGTCTAGAAAATCTTCCATTTTTATTAATAGAAAATTTTAACTTTAGTCCTATTGATCGTAGGAACCTAGCATTTTGTACACTTATAGATAAATTCTTATAAATTCTCATATCTTTTTTATATGACAAGTAATTGTAGTTTCTTCTCCATTAAAGTCAATTGCCTTGTCATGCTGATCGGCAAATGTAATACTGACAACATCTAAACTTCTCTTATTTACAGGAAAATATATAATATTTCTTGGAACTTCAATAATTTTGTAGCCAGGAGGAGCTTCTGGATAAAAGCTATGTATGGTGTGTGATTTGTTTCCGTTTAAATAGGACCCGTTTGCAATATTACATTTTACTCTAATCACATTTACATTATTAATGTTTATTTTATTTGTAGATTCAAACTGAACACCAGGAGTAGAAACACCTTTAAATCCCAATAAAACAGACCCTAAACATGGTTTTGTAAAATCAAACACGTGGCTAGAAAGTAATGTCGCTTTCATAGTTTTATTATTAGCTGTAAGGAAAAAGTCTGGGATTTGCTTTTGAATTTCCTTTGCAAGCTCAACCACCTCATATGTTCCTTCAGAAATTTCTATTGTAACTGGAGCTTTGTGGTCATAATAGAAAACATCATCACCTTCTTCAATGGTTAATTTGTTGCCTTTAAGTTGATTTAATTTTGGAATAAGCCCTTTGAATAAAAGTTTGACTTTAGTATTAATTAATGCTTCTCCATTCTTATGTATTATAACTTTAAGTTTACCATCTAATAACTGGTTTAAATCATCAACTAAGATCTCTCCCTTTGGTAATGTTTTTTTCTCTACTTTGTAATATGTTAAAGTATTAAGTGGTTTTTTTACATTAAATATAGAATTATAACTTTGAAAATCTACTAATCCAATTACATAATCATCATTTAATTCTATGGGAGGAAAGAACACTGACTTTAGCTCTGGCTCTGTACCCGAAAATGTTATAGTAAATGAATCCATTTTTATAAACAAAAATTTTTTATGAATGATAAACATAAAATTCCACAAATAGAACTATTTAAATCTTGTATTTGATCGGTTGTATAGAATATTTTATGTCCCTCAAAATATTTAATTACTTCTTTTGGAGGTTGGATTCCAAATGGGTCAAAATAAATTACAATATCTTTATTTTTACGATATGCTGTCCAATGTGTGCCAGATGAACTGTCTAAATTAACTATTCCGCACTCTTTTACTTTTGGTGTTAGATTTTTTAGCTCGTTTTTTAGGTACACCCCCCGGAAGTGAGGCACGTCTTTTGCGGCCTCTAACAGCTGGTAGTTGTCCATCTTTTTTATTAAATTTTAATCCCATTCCCATTTTTGCTTTTGCCTTCATCAAATTTGTCACCGCATAAGCTGCAGCTCTTTCAGCAAGATTTGCGTCATTCGCCGTTACTCTAGTCCAAGCTAAGTCTGCTAATCTCATGTCTGCTTTGTTCCGAGCAGCGGTATCGGGATTATTCATGTAGAATATGTCATGCTCTTTACAATAAGAGTCTAACTTATTTTTTGGAGGTACATTTTTAGCTAAATTCTCACGTACATTCGTTCCAGGTCCACAGTATTGATATGTTGGTATTTTCAAATTAAATGGAAGGTTATTTATAAGAGTATTCAATAACCCTCGACCCCTGTAAGGCTTTAAGAATAAACCTTTGCCTTTTTTACATGTTTTCTTATTATCATTTTTTACCATTTTTATTATATAAAAAAATGTCTTTTATTCAACAAAAACATAAATTTAAAATAGTACATACTAAGGAAAATATACCAAAGAAGTTGGGTCTATTTCCTACCAATATTCGGTGTGTTATTTGTGGTCCAAGTGGAATTGGGAAGACGGTTGTAATTTACAATTTAATTGTGAAAAAGGAAGGATTAAAATTTACAAACTTATATTTAATATCTAAATCTTTAGAACAAGAAAAATATAAAAAAATAATTGAAATATTTAGTTTGTGTGACGAAGTGAAATTACACACGTGTACTGACTGTGAAATCACACCAAATGATGTAAAATCACAGTCAGTTGTTGTATTTGATGACATAAATAGTCAAAATATTACACAATTTTTTTCAATGGGTCGACATAAAAATATTAACTGTTTTTACTTGTGTCAATCTTACAGCAAAGTACACAAACATTTACGTGATAATGTAAATTTCCTAATATTATTTAAACAAGATGATTTAAATTTAAAACATGTATATAACAATCATGTTGGTAATGACTTTTCATTTAACCAATTTAGAAATCTCTGCCACCAATGCTGGGATAAAACTAAATATGGCTTTTTTGTAATAGACAAAGAAAGGTCAAAGAATAATGGCAAATATAGATTTATGTTTGATCAATTTTATAGTGACCAAGCGCAAGCGTATTGATGCCATCTTCCAGAATAAACCTCTTGTCATCGTCAAACGATAGTACTTTCTTATTCATAGTTAAGGTTTGAAGATGATGATTTGTAGATTTAATTCTTGTCACATTCTCATAATAATCTTGCCCAGTTGCAAGACAGTTTAAATAATGTTGATGTCTGAGGAGATGTTTAACTGTAGCACCATCAGCTCCTTTAGCTTTTTTGACCTCTAAAGCTTGCTTGTCTTCTTCATATAACCATTTTAGAGGAATATAAGAATATAACTTTGGTCTTAAACCACAATATTCATACATAATATGACCATCTAATTCGTCTTTAAACTTGCCAGTGACTTTTTTATTTTTATCAGAGTATAAGAAATGGTCTTTACTATATCCAGAGGTATCAAAATAGTGCAAGTCACTTTCTATTTCCTTGTAAAAGTCCTCTGTAACTATAGAATACATTAAAGAATCTGTATCAGTCATAAGAAATCTTTTGTTCTTAAATTTTGACATATAATTATAGTGGAAATCATACATTATTACTTTACTAATATCCAAAATGGTCATTCCCAAATATATCGGCTTATTAAACTTTACAACTAATTTATTTAAATGTATAGCATGTAAATTGTTATCGAACTTTTTGCTACAGTCAAACCTTGGATTAGTGACATATTTTGTTAATAGTGACTCATCCTTGAGATATATATCACGAAACTTGCGTTGGTTCATAATTGTTCGACCAAAGAGACTATTATTTAACAATTTGTAAAAGTCTTTTTCAAAATCATTTTTAGCACATTTGCGTTTTTCAATATTAAAATTAATATAGGGTGCAAGCCATTTTGATTGTCTAAATTTTAAAATTCTATAGTATTTTGTAGCAACCAAACCTAATTCCTCATATTTTTGTAATGCTTTATAATGTAAAATATATTTAGTTTTGTCATTTAAATTAGGTATTAATTTGCCATTCATTTTCTCAGGTGCTAATGGATAGTCATTATGTAAATCATGTAAGCTTTTATCGTATTTTAAATCAACTTCTAAGATATATCCAAACTCATCATTTTGATTGTTTTTGTAGTCTATCTCATTCGTCCAACGAAATCCATCCACGGGTAGTGTCTCACACATAGCTGTGGAGTATAGCGAGTTACAATCTAAATATATTAAATACACACTTTCTTGATTGGGATCATAATGTTTGCCCATATATCTATTATTGGCTTTAGCGTAACGTGTAGAAATCATACTGACTCCTCCTCTGATTGCACTTTCTATGAACAAATGCATGTCAATATCTTGAAATAATTGTAATTTTATACCAGTCATTCTAAGACAAGCTTCCCATGTTAGTCCTGGAAGTGAATACATATGTACGGGGTCAAGTTTGTAATCCTTTAAACACAGGTCTCTAAATGTCTCAAACACATCAGCCAGTAGCAATACATCTGTTTTAAGATATAAATCATGATATTCTTGTAAATTATGTATATTAAAATGGGTCCAGACATTTTTAGCATGTTCATATTCGTTGGAAGAGATATGTTCTTTAGTTAGAGTACTATAGAAGGCTTCAATTGGGGGTAGAGACTCTGCAAACTTATCTGGTCCTGTCATATATTCATAGGGAAATACGCCTTTGCGTTGTAGTAGTGGATTGTCTATGAATCTAAATGTATTTAAATTGGAAGCTAATTTGTATAATGGAAGGGACAGAAAGTTATAGGAATCTAAAAATACTAAATCATCAACAGAGAATGAAATGTACTTTTCCATATCTTTGGCTATGCAATTTAATTTACGATTAAACTTTCCCAAGTGTTGCATAATTAAATGTCCATCGTAATTTTTTAAGTTATGAAAGAATACTGGTATTTTCTTTGTTACTTTATAGTTTAAATTGCAATCATTGTGGGCAGCTCCACGGTATTGGCCATTTGAATGACAATGTTCCCGTACCCTATCAAAATATAGAGGCTTTTCACAAATATGACAATGTGTTGAGTTTTGGAAAGATGCCTCTTGCTCAGGAGTCATTACAAGGGGGATATATATTGCCATTTGATTTTTAATGAAGTCATAAGTCTCAAACAACCTTTCGAAAAACACATCCATAACATTTTCGCCACTATATAACTCTTCAGAAATAATCTTAGAATCTTTTACTACGACAAATGCAAATCCAGATGGAGTATGGTTGTTAGAGTTTATAAAGCACTCAAAATCAGCATAAATTACAAATGGGGCTTTAAGTTGATATTTATAATTTTTAAATTGTAATGTATCTTGTTTAGACATTTCCACTCGTTGGACATCAAAGTTTTTACAATATGTTATATGACACTCCAATATATCATTAGTGTAAAAATGTTGCAAACATAACTTGCAAAAATGCTTCTTATGGTCATCTTTTGTAGAGTGGAACATTAACTTATCAAAATCACGAATTAAACAGTAATGTAATTTACGACCTTCTTGTAATAATAATAAATCTATATGAATATTACTATTTAGTTTAGTTGTTCTTAATGGATATATAAATTTATCATATTCAACCCCAAATACATTAACACTTATGTTATTTTGTATTTCAAATTTATCTATATCAGATATTTTCACAGGATACTTTATGTTTGTCATATTCAACTGACTTTCATAGGGTACATAATTAGAGACTCTATTAGCACTTTCATTAGAGTTCCTTGGATATAAAGCTGCTAAAATTGACCAAAGGAAGCATTTATTATCAGAATTTTTTATATTTAAAACTGCATGTTTTGATTGAATACTTTTTGGTGTGGGGATATATGACTTTGGAGTTAAAGGCTTATACTTATAAACATGCAACTGCCAATATTTAGTATGGTCATATATCCATCCACTGCCTTGGGCTTGATATTTATGAATCGACGCATCAATCTTTAAAAGTGCATTTTCAATTTGAGGCTTTAAATCTCTCTTTTCAATAGTTAAGGTAGTAAGGCTTCTAAAATCTGCAATACATTCTTTTTCATTAACTAATTTTCCATTTTGATCCATTGAATATTTTATAAATTTGATTCTCCTAACTAAAGTCCATTTTATTGGCAGAGGATAAGACTTCAGAGTACTTTCAAGGTCAACTCTAATCGATTCACCAACAAATTTTATCATTGTGTATGGACAATTGTTACAAGAATTGACATGTCTTTTAAAATGTCCAACAACATTTCTTTTACAAAAATTACAACTTTTGTGTCTTTGTAATATATGAGATTTTAAAGCCACGTTATTATCACAGATTAAATTGCAAACTTTGCACAGTTTCACCTTCATTTGATGAATTACCTTGTAGTGGCGAATCAGGTTACTTTTGGTGGAGAGCGACACGGAGCAGTGTTGACAGGTGGGCCTCATGGTCCAGAATGAAATATCACTCGGATGTCACTTCTATTTATAGACTTTTCGAAAATTTCAAAATTTTTGAAATTTTTAACTAGAAATTAAAGATTTTTAACAATTTAACTAGAAATTACTTCAACAGGAGGTCACCCACCCAGGACTTAATCAAGAGCTACCACTAGAGACGAGAAGACCAACCATGGGTCAGGAGCGAGAGCCCGGAGCATGCCCGTGCCGTGAGCCGGGAGCGCGCCCGAGTTCGCGTACAAACCTCGCACTGTCAAGTTGATGATTTTGAGAATATACATGTGAATGGATATGGATTTGAAATTTTAATAGTGTTGTACAATGGTATTGAACATTTATATAGGCTTGTATAGGCCGAGAGCTGGATTTTTAAAAAAGTGGTCAAAAAAAGCTCACCATGTTATTCTTATGGGGAAAACGTGCCTAAAGTGGTGTCATATTGTCCTATTGTATCTACTCTAAATGTACACTTGTAAGGGTAAATAAATGTAAGAAATAGCTTTTTTAGCTTAATATCGAATATATTTATAGGTAATAAGTAAGAAATAAGGTTTGACAATTATATAGGGATATTTAGGCAAAGATCAGGATTTTTGGTTTTGGTGGCCAAAAAATGATCCCCATGTTATTCTTATGGGAAAAAACGCCCCAAGTGCTGTTAAACCGGTAGTTCTCCACTACTGTATTAGACACATGTTTGAGACAGCTGATTAAAAATTACTTTGTGGTCAGTTTTATTATTATGTAAATTCAGTAAGATTTGTGTTAAAGGGTAATTTGTTAAAATATTTTATATTTTGTACTTAAAATGATTTTATTTAGGGGGTTATTTCAAATGTTTATCAATGAGAACAGAATGAGAATTATTAGTATTCTGTGTTTAAATTTATTGTGGAGAAACTAGGCTTTAGGAACAATTTGGGGAAATTAACTTTGCTGGATAGATGTGTGACTAGACTAAAATAAAGATATCAAAGAATGGATCCATAGTACGAATTTGGAACATGTCCTAGGGTTCAAGTCCCAGAGTTAAACATCGTCGGAGAGTACACCATCGCCTATCTGTTGTCTGGAGGAGCCTGGACCAGTATCACCTTCCTGGGGGCCTGACAACCGTCTGTGGACAATCTGTTTGCAAACCATGGAAGTCTTCCCACCAGTAGACTGTCTCCGGATCAGATCATCTCACTGAAGCTCCACCAAAGATTGAAGACAGCGTTCGTGAAGTGATGAGTACCCTTCACCATGTTACACATCAATATTTTCAAATTTTATGATTAGGCCTATATATGAGTTGTAAAGTAGAAAAGTATGGACTTTGGAGAGGACAAGAAGTTTTAGGGAAATGTTTATGTAAGGTTTGATCGATCAAAGAAAGGGGAGGGTAAAATTAAAAGGGGAGGGGGGTTAGTAATGGTTGTAAAGTTTATTTTAGTTTATGTGAAGTAGATAGTTTTTGTTTATTTTCTAAGGTTTAAAACATACTGAACATTTGTTAGTTTTAAGATTTTGCTTCATTATATTGGATTTTTACTGGAATAATAAGACTTCTTATTTCAGCATGCCCTTCTTGCCTCTTTTCACAGCACGTTACACTTGATTTTAAATTTAAGATACTTAGGTGTGTCAGATGCGCCACTCTGCTAATCAAGTTCGTGTTTGTGGGAGGTGGAGAGAGAGGAATGATGAAATAGAGATTTTAAAGGTTTTTGAGTCAAGTAAATAAATCATGGGTTTCAATGTTGATCTGCTCCACAAAGATGAGCTGTTGTACGAGTTGCAATGGCGGGGTTTCCCTGTTACTGTAAATAATACTGTAACTATCTTGAGAAAACAACTTAGGAAGGCTTTGAAGGATAATGTACCGACGAAATGGGAAAATTTAACTGTGTTAAGGGTAACAATAGAACTAGACAATTGTCGAGAGAAGGTTGAAGAATTTCGGGAATTACTCGCGAGTGTTGAAGAGATTAAGGAGGCGGTCGGTATTCATAGGTTGAAAGAGCGAGTCAGTCATTTGAAGCGACGTTTGGGTAATTTGCTCGAAAACGGGAATATTCGTTTGCCAGATCAATCGCGAAGCCAGGTTTCAGAATGGGTCAATGAGTCCAATCAGTGGGAAAAGGCACTGTGTAAAGGTTTAGATAGGTTAGACCAGACCGTAGTTGAAGCTAGTTTGAGAAAGTTAAGTGAAACACATGAAGTTGAGGAGAATGGTATCGAGTCGGATAGTATAGATTATAGTAAGGATGTTTTTGAGCCAGAAAATGCGCAAGCGATGGGTAATTTGGATAGGGACCAAACAGCATGAGATGCTCCAGGGTCTAATGTAGAGATAAGCAATTTGGGTATTGATAAGAGGTTGCATACATCTTCTACTTCCGAGTTGTTTACAAAACTAACTAATCCACTTGAAAAAATCATACGTGAAATCCCTTCTAATGTTAATGGCTTGGACCACAATAAGTTATTAGCTTTACTCAATGTAGTAAATAAGTTAAAAAAGTGTGGAAAACTAATGATTCACAGGTGTTAGAGGTTGTAGCTAGTCATGTAAGCGAACCATTGTTGGGTAGAATAAATACGCACATCCAATGTGGGTCAAACGTAAGCTCTGTGCATAGTGCCTTACTAAGGTACTTCATTCCACAGGGTTTATATGAGAAGCTAAAACGTGACCTGGTACATAGACCCCAGGGTCCAGACGAACCTCTTGCCATGTATGTGTGTGAGGTAAGGAATAACGCGGAGTTATTAAAATGTGATTACTCAGAACGTGAACTGATTGACGTAATTATCGTAGGAATAAATCCGAGGGACAGAAATAAATTAGTTTTCCAGGAATTTCCTAAAAGTTTACAAGATTTGGAAAAAATGTGTATGGTAATTAAGAATGTTGAGTATAATGACTGGGAAAGGGAACAAACAGATAAGAGGGAGAAGGAATCAGTTTGGCGGTAATAATTCTGGTCGTGGTTATGTAAATAATGTAAATACAACTAATGGAAGAGAAGGCGGGAGTAATCAGATGGAACCACGATTATGTCACTACTGTTCTAAACCCGGTCATTTCATAAGGGATTGTTGGAAACGAGGTAGGGACATTAGGGGAGGTTACACTAGGGGAGGTCACACAAGTGGCGGGTCAAACAGGGATGACGTTGGGAGTAGGCCTACAGGGACCAACAATCAGGGAAACTAGTGAGAGGGAAGAGTGCCTTCCATAAAACAGGGGACTTTAATAAAAAGAAATTTAAGAAAACATTCAACAACAGTTTATGTAATTTAGATGTTAAGAAACATGTTAAGAATGAGAAAAATCAGGTAAAGAAATTAGAGAGAAAGATAAAGAATAGGCGTTGGTTCAAAACTAAAAGAGGTATTCATAACTTGCCAGTAGTAAATGTACATTTTAGTAACAATATGGTACAGTGTGCATTGTTAGATTCGGGGAGCTCTATAAACATTATAAGTAAGAATGTTTATGATAAGCTGGAATCTAAAAGGCTAGTGATAAGCAGGTCTAACGATCAGGTTAACTGTGTCACCGCTACAAGTGAATCCGTAAACTTATTAGGTAAATGCATTGTGAAAGTAAAAATTCAAAATAAGTCATGGTCCGTGCAGTTTTTTATTGCCGAGAAAATAACCTGGGATGTAATATTAGGAGTTAGGTTCATGGAGAAAACTGGACTAGTTTTAAATCTAAGAGAAAATAAAGGTTATTTTTCATTTGATATGGACAATATTTTCAATTTGAATGTAAACGAAAATAACAATGTGAAAGCTGTCAGTTGTGGTGGTTTAGAGTTAAAGATTGGGCGGTTAAATCTCAAGGACCGAATTGAAAGTTTAGTAGAACGCAATCCACAGGTTTTTACAAATGAAATAGGAAAGGCTTTAGATTTTGAATGTGAAATAAAGTTAAAGGACACTTCTCCTGTAAAGATAAGACCCTATCCTGTTTCCCCGCCAAACATGAAAATCATGCGAGACATAACAGATTCGTTATTAAAGCAAGGTATTATTGAACCAAGTTTGTCAAACTATTCATCACCTAGTTTCCTAGTTAGTAAAGGGGAGGGGAAAGGTCATAGGTTGGTGACAAATTATAAGGAACTGAATTCAAAGATTGAGCCTATCGTGCACCCTATAGGAGAATTACAAGGGTCATTTAACTATCTTAGCGGAGCTTCAATTTACACTGTGCTAGATTTAAACAATTCGTATTATCAGGTGCCCTTAGATCCTAAAAGTAGGCACCTAACTGCGTTCTCCACTCCTTACTCACTTTACCAATACCGCCGTTGTCCCTATGGACTACACCTTGGATCTGGGTTATTGTCAAGTTATCTAGATAGAGTCTTTGGAGACTTAAAATTCAAGTCTGTAATATCGTTTGTTGACGATATAGTCGTTTTCTCTAAAGATCCAGAGGAACATATGGAACATTTAACGGAAGTTGTAAATAGGTTATCAAAAGCTAATTTGACGGTTAATCCAAGTAAGGTGCTGTTTGCTGCGGAGGAAATAAGTTTCCTAGGACACCGGGTTTCCCACAACACATTGAAAGTGGACCCAGATAGGACAAACGCTATTAGGGAGTATAAGAGTCCGACATCTGTGAAAAACCTAAGCAGGTTTATTGGAATGATTAATTTTTACTCGAGGTTCATTGAAAATTATGCAATATTATGTGCCCCGTTGAATGAGTTACGAAAGAAAAATGCTAAGTTTATATGGACGGCTGAATGTGAAGCTAATTTTCAAAAGTTGAAAGGATTAATCAGTAACCCTCCCGTGTTAAGATTACCAAACTATGACATGCCCTTTATACTGCAAACAGATGCGAGCCAAGTGGGTTTGGCGTCAGTGTTATTGCAAGAGATCGATGGTGTTAGATTTCCGGTCCATTATTACTCTAAGAAGTTTACAAAGCAGGAACTAAACCTTACTGTTTACGAAAAGGAAGCATTAGCAGTTGTACTGTCGATTCAAAAGTTTAGGAGTTACCTGGAAGTTATGCCATTTTATTTAGAGACGGACAATCAAAGTTTATCTTGGGTTTTATCACACCACAATAAGTTAGGTAAATTGGGACGCTGGACAGAGTTAATATTGGGGTTACCTTTCAAAGTAAAACACATTAAAGGTAAGGATAATAAGATTGCGGATTGCTTGTCTAGGATGTTTGAGGGATATCCCAATATTGAAGTGGAAAGTGAGATGTCAGATGATAAGATAAATGAGTTGGTAAATAACCTGAGTTGTGTAATGAATAAGGAAGTCAGCCTTAGTAATGTAATTAATAACTTAACGGAGTATCCAGCAGCCTTTACTGACATACGTGAGCACCAACGAAAAGATGAAAGCCTTTCAAAGATAATAGACCAGATACAGAATGGTGATAAGGTGTCACCATACACGATGAGTCAGGGAGTGTTATTATTCAAACCACCGAATAAAGTAAAAGGTCGGATTGTAGTTCCGGAAGCAATGAAAGATATGGTGTTGCATTATTTTCACAACAGCGTTAGCACAGGGTGTCATTTAGGTATTTCTAAAACAGCGAATAAGATAAAGCATATATTTTATTGGGAAAGGATGTTAGATGACATAAGAAATTATGTAAGAAAGTGTGAAGAGTGCTCTAGGTCTAAACAATGTCAGCGTACGTATCATGGAGAAATAGTAGATTACCAAGCTTCGAAACCTATGCGTAAGCTGTATATTGACATTGCAGGTAGTTTTCCGAGGAGTAAGATAGGCAATAGTATGTTGTTAGTGGTAGTAGATGATTTCACTAAGTATGTCTGGTTAGTTCCATTAAGAGATGCAAAAACACGCAATATTGTTAAGGCATTGGAAACACAGGTTTTTAAACATGTAGGAACACCTGAGATGATTGTTTGTGATAATGCTGCTTACTTTAGAGGAAATGAGTTTAAGAATTTCTGTTTCAAATATGGTGTGAAATTACACAGGATTGTGGCGTATAATGCAAAATCGAATAAGAGCGAGCGCTACATAAAAACTGTAAAAGGTAGCATGGTAGCTCTACATCACGATTGTCATGACAGCTGGGATAGTAATTTGCATTATGTACAGTTAGCAATTAATACTGCTGTAAATGATGTAACCAAACACACAGCATTTGAACTTGTGTACAACTTTGAGCCAAATTGTAGTTTGTCGACATTGTGGAAGGTAAAGGAGTTACTCGGCGATGCAACTGATAAGGGAGGAATAAAGGCCAAGTTTAGTACTGCAATAAGAAATCTAAGGCTTGCTCACGCTAAAACCAAGGAACGGAGATTAGTGAAAGAAGGGAGTAAACATCCATTTAAGTTGTTTGATGAAGTGTATGTAAGGCTTCACCATATTAGTAACAAGGCAGCCAAGTTCCAAGTAAAACTTGCATACAAATGGTCCGAAAAGTTTAGGATTATCCATTTCTTGACACCTGTAACCGTATTATTGCAAAAGGTATCAGATTTAAAAATCATTCAAAGAGCGCACCTTGATCAATTAAAGATGGTATAATAAAGTAGGGCAATTATGATGACATGAGATAAGAAATGATTATATGTACATAGTAACTTATTAGATTTCTGGGAATATTTGTTGTGAAGCCTGAATAATAACGTGGTATTGAACGCCTAAGTGGAAGGTTATCAGCGAAGCCTGAATTAATGACACAATTAATTAATTGATAAGGAACGCGAAGCTTGACACTTTAGAGCGAAGCATGACGAGATTATTGTTAGGAACGCAGAATAGACTGAAATCCGATAGTAAACTTTAACAATCAGTAAAAGTAAAAGAATAGATACATTTAAAATGTAAAATGAATGAATTGAATTTTACTACAATACGATTGGAATATTTGCTTATCGCTCGGACGCGAGTGAATGAAGCAACAAAGGTCTTATCTCTTCTTCACGCACAGTTTGTAAGAAGGAAGTTACATGGCCAGGTTTCTTTCTTCATAACAGTGTAAAGAAGACCAATATGTGTGTGTAGTATTTATAATTATGTAAATTTGGGAAATTATTAGAAAAAGGTAGAATTAAGCGTATGTAATTATAATTATAACATTTCTTATGCCATGTTGATGTTAGATATTAAAGAATGTATATAAAATAGGCGCCTATTTAAAAATGTTGTGTTTTCAGTGATGTGTTTTAAACAAATGTAATATTTCTTGTATTATATTGTAAATAGATATGTGTTAGTTTATAAGAAATTTTGAGACCTATGAGAACGAAGTAATGAGTATATTGGTATTTCATCAATTCATGTTATGAGATAGTAAGGTTAGCAATGTAATCCAGGCTACTAACATGAAGTTTTAAATGAACTGAAAATGAAGTTTGACAATTGTATCAAATAATTGAGTAAAATGTTGAGTAATGAAAGGGGAGGAGATGTAAGCAACCTGAAATAAGCGCGCGGCGAGAACGCGACCTTGATAGTGGGGTCAGATGTTTGATAAGAGATAATGCAAGCGGAAAGGTTTGTTTACTTTTCAACGTCTGTGATTATAGGTCGTCGAACCGTGTTGTTTAAGGGGCTTAGGGTGTGGATTATGACACCGAGAAAAAAGGGTAAGAACAAAAAAAATGCGTTTTATTTTGATTTGCAAAACAATATTTTTTGTTTGAAAGGGGAGATTTGTCACGATTGTGACAGAAATTATATTTTATTTTCATATGTTATAAGGAAATAGAATTGATTGTTAATACAAATCCTGGAAAACTAGAAGAAACCGGTTTTCTTAGTTCAAGTCGATGCCAGCATTGATAACTGCAAACGCGCAGTCTGGTGGCAAGTGTTCGAGACGAGGTTTAGGGTAGCGATGATTCATAGTTTGGAAGAGAACCACGTTGTTTCAATCTCATTTTGCGTAGTTGTGGCCGACAGTCAACTTGTTCCCTCGATTTGGAGGTATGTAATGCAAATAATTAAGCAATTTATGTTTAAGGTTATTCCAGGAAAAATCAGTACAACTTCAATTTGTAAATATATAGCTAAGCATTTTTGGGTAAACCAATTAATAATTTTACTTAAATTTTGATTAACATGAAGATTGAACACCACGTGTTTTGGGCTCAGGTTTCAACGAGTGTAAAAAAATTGTTTTAGCTTTGTTATCTTAAAAGGGATTAAATTTAAATAGCATTGTGTCAATCTAAATGAGTTTTGTAACTATCAATAACTGTTCAGAGAGAATATTTCGATTAAATTTTATTTTTTAAGGTAAAATTAGGTTGGTTTCAAAGTCATGTTCTAGTTGAACCGACAGGATTTTAATATTGTTTTAGTTTGGGGTAGTTATTAAGGATTTGTCTAAACAGTTATTTATTTCGATATGGAAGAAGGATATGTTTAATTTAGGCTTTGTGTTTAATTAAAATGTCACAGTAAACTGATTTAGTAATTCGTTAAAGAATCAAGATGTATTAGACACATGTTTGAGACAGCTGATTAAAAATTACTTTGTGGTCAGTTTTATTATTATGTAAATTCAGTAAGATTTGTGTTAAAGGGTAATTTGTTAAAATATTTTATATTTTGTACTTAAAATGATTTTATTTAGGGGGTTATTTCAAATGTTTATCAATGAGAACAGAATGAGAATTATTAGTATTCTGTGTTTAAATTTATTGTGGAGAAACTAGGCTTTAGGAACAATTTGGGGAAATTAACTTTGCTGGATAGATGTGTGACTAGACTAAAATAAAGATATCAAAGAATGGATCCATAGTACGAATTTGGAACATGTCCTAGGGTTCAAGTCCCAGAGTTAAACATCGTCGGAGAGTACACCATCACCTATCTGTTGTCTGGAGGAGCCTGGACCAGTATCACCTTCCTGGGGGCCTGACAACCGTCTGTGGACAATCTGTTTGCAAACCATGGAAGTCTTCCCACCAGTAGACTGTCTCCGGATCAGATCATCTCACTGAAGCTCCACCAAAGATTGAAGACAGCGTTCGTGAAGTGATGAGTACCCTTCACCATGTTACACATCAATATTTTCAAATTTTATGATTAGGCCTATATATGAGTTGTAAAGTAGAAAAGTATGGACTTTGGAGAGGACAAGAAGTTTTAGGGAAATGTTTATGTAAGGTTTGATCGATCAAAGAAAGGGGAGGGTAAAATTAAAAGGGGAGGGGGGTTAGTAATGGTTGTAAAGTTTATTTTAGTTTATGTGAAGTAGATAGTTTTTGTTTATTTTCTAAGGTTTAAAACATACTGAACATTTGTTAGTTTTAAGATTTTGCTTCATTATATTGGATTTTTACTGGAATAATAAGACTTCTTATTTCAGCATGCCCTTCTTGCCTCCTTTCACAGCACGTTACACTTGATTTTAAATTTTAGATACTTAGGTGTGTCAGTATGAAATGGATTATATTTCCGAATTTGATCAAAATATGATCATAAAAAAGCAAACCAAGACAGTTTACTTATTATAAGAATAACATTATAATTTCAAATTCGGTTTTCAAAATTATTTTCTATAACCATAATCGCATAATAATACTTCAATATACGAAATCGTTTGTTTTGTATGCTCTACAACATGGTAGGAAAGACTTTTTGCTCGAGCTATTGTGCAAACGAACATTTTATTCCCCTTAATCTCTATATGGGAAATTCTATAAAATAACGCTGTGATAGTTAACCATGTGATTGGACCATCTTAAACAATACATCCAACAGGCACGTTAATAGTAAAAAGTTGCAAACCTGAAATGATAAATCAGCCAAGATTAAGGTTTGAATTACGTAAAAGTTAACTCTCTTTTAAAACAATTTTCAACCGTTCCTAAGAAACGACGTTCTTATCAACCATAGTAAATTTTTGAGTTTATAAACAAGTATTTTCACTTGCAATGGATCAAGTCCAACCTGAACCAAACACCGAAGAAAAGGAGGATGTTATGGACCTCGAGGTGAATATACTTCAAATGTGGATGGTGATTAAACGGTTAATATTAGAGGAGGAGAAACTCTCTACATTGGAAACCGACCATAGACGTGCGGGAGGATGAAAGAATATCGGCGAGTAAAGAAAAATATGTCTAGACATCAGTGAAATTTGTATAGGAAGCCATGGCGGTTCGTTTTCACACAAATTACAATAAAACTTCTAGATTCATGCTCAAATATATTATTTGTAATTGAAAATGAGTACTTAGATCAGACACCCTTTGTAAATATTTGATCTTATCCAACCTACTAAATGTTGAAAAACCCCGCTAGCCAGTCTTGTTTCAGTGGAATTCCTTAGATGTTTGATTACATTAGCCTATTAGATATGGCCACTGATTGTTATTTGCATTACTATATGATAATTCCTGATCTACAGGTCAACCCTATTGTTTGCATTGCAGTAAAAGTTAATTGGAGAATTGATTGGTCAATTGTTACAGTGGGTTATGGGGGGTTGCAAATATTGAAAATTGATTTGGAGACTAGCGTTATATTTTGGGAACTTTTTCACGACTAGTTGCGAGATGAACACGTTGTATTACCAGCATATTCACAAAACTTGGAAGTTCGGACCACTCGAAGCGTTAACGATTCGGGCTGTCGGAAATAGGTTCAGTTACATTACTTTTACTGAAGTGACCAAACACAAGATAACTATAAAAACAAAACTAGCTAATCCCACAACTTAGAAAAAAATAAATTATAACGACTTTCCACTCGTAACATTTTAAAATATTTGTATGTGCCAATATAAAAATATATTTTTTTAAATAAGTCATTAAAAAACGATGATTCCCTAGAATATTTTATTTGTGTGTCTAATCTCCAAGCGAAAAAATCCATCCATTTTTCTTACACCCAAAAACGATTCCGTGAGATTAATTTTGGGACACAAACTTACCATCTTCTAGTATTCTTCTAAGCCCTTCAAATAGATGTATGCATTACATAAGTTTATAAACATAAAGTTTGATAATAGAAACACGAGAAAAATAAACAATTCACATCTAATTTATCTATACACATTGTTTTGTCTAGACTCCTTCAGAATATGATAATGATAACGGTAAGTAGATACTTGACTTGATGTTCTACTTATGGTGATTCTACTTGAACTTGAACCGTTGTGTCTATTATAATCTTTAATATTACCGCGCTGCTTCGATGTTCCCCTTACTGAAATTTTACTTGAACTAATCTATCGTTGTGTCTATTATCATCTTTAATATTATTGGTCTACCTCGATGTTCTACTTATTGAAATTTTACTTGAACTAATCTATCTTTGTGTCTATTATCATCTTTAATATTATTGGTCTACCTCGATGTTTTTCTTGAGGTTATCTTACTTGAACCTATCTATCTTTGTGTCTATTATCATCTTTAACATTATTGGTCTACCTCGATGTCCTACTTATTGAAATTTTACTTGAACTAATCTATCTTTGTGCCTATTATCATCTTTAATATTATTGGTCTACCTCGACGTTCCCCTTATTGAAATTTTACTTGAACTAATCTATCTTTGTGTCTATTATCATCATTAATATTATCGACCTACCTTGATGGTCTCCCTGAGTATGGCAATTTCCCTTGTCAGATGTTCGTTCTCAGCAAACAATACTTCCATCTGCTGCTGCATCTCCAGGCTCGGCCCCCGCATCCTTAACCGCAGCTCTTCCTCCAGCTGTCGTACCAACATCGCTTGTTTCTGAAACGAAATCAAGGATGTTAGAATTATTTTTACTTTCTCTATACATAGACCTGTATATGGACAAGTTTTAATTTCGTCAAAGTTTTGGGTGGATGTCCTAAACTTTAGTGATTTTCCCCATAACATATCATAGTTAGTCCAACCGCTTACCCATGAGAATGTTAACAAGCTATTTTGAGAAAGTAAGAGTCACATTGCTGATATTATGTGTTTACGATAGAAGAGATTAAATTATAATACAATGTAAATCTACATGAAATACTAGGTAGTTAACAACTTTTGGGGACATTATGGAATGCCAAAGTTTATAATTGATTTATTGACGAAAATTCTAAAAGAATAGTTTGGACACAAAGCCTGTGGAAAAATTTTGTTAAAAAGCAAATAATATATAAGTTGTGAATGTTCCTTTTTCAAAATTCCGGACCCTTAAGACAAAAAATATATGTAAAGTGCCCATGCCATTATCTTTCCTTATACGTAATCATTTTGCAGAGCTTTAACATTATATTTTCTTTTGAAACTTGTGTGGAAAATGGGTTTGCATCCCAAATCATACTTTTATTTGACCGCGCACATCACTAAACAGTTCTGGTTTCGAATTTACTACACCTTAGTTTTATTCATGTTATAAATTAGGAGCGCACAACTTATTAACAAAAAGTAAACCTCAATTATAATTTTAATACTGAATAACTTATAAGTATAATAATTTTTGTAATACATAATTACAAGTGAAATAAAATTTTTATTTCGATCTCTATTGTTGGTCGAATGTATAATTTAATTGTTTGTACGCCTCATTGATAAAACGTGGTCATTAAGTGCAGTAAGTTAAAAATATAAAAGTATACAAAACATACTTTCAAAATGTTCTAAAGATCATAGATTTTCAGACCTGGTCGTAATGAGGAACTAGATGTTTCAACGGTAAGTGTGCAACGCTATATTTCACTGTTACTATCGGATAGCGTGTTACAAGATGTATGGACGAGATTGTAATCCCTAGGAGGAAGTGTAATTCATTACACTGATTGGCTCCAAACTACCCTTACAGCTTACAGGCAGATTAGAAAGCAGAAATTGGCAATCAACAAAATCGGAAAACGATTTATGAATTGTCAATCAATGAAAACACGATTTTTGAAGGTGACTATTATGTTTATGTCAACATTTCGTAATTCGTGCTGCTTTTATCTATTCATGTTTTTGAGCCTGTACAGCATTTTCCCCAACCCTTGTGTTTTCGTAATGAATGGACGGTTTGTGTTTTCGTGATGAATGGACGGTTAAATATTTTGGAGTGTTTACCGATGGAAAGATAAGCACTGAGTAGGCCTATCATTTTGTAATTTGAGAAACCTCATCTCGACAAGGAAAATTAAAAGTTTCAAAGTTGCTTACGAAATAGAAAGTGGGCTTATGAAGCACTGAGGAACTACTTTTTATACTAAAAAAGCGGATTCATGTAACGAGATAGCTTGTAAAAATCTAAGACACGTGTTCGGAGGAATGCCATGTTCAAAAGCCTTCGCCAAGGAAGACACTCAAGTACTTTAATGTATTTTCTGGACAAGAGTAATTATTGTTTTATAAAGGACATGTACAATATATAAATTAATACATTTCAGTGAAACTACTGGGTTACCTGGAGAAATCAACGTTGCCGTGTTCACGGTAGGAAAAGTATTTCAATGTGCTTCTAGTATTATTAAACTAAGATCATGAAAAAAAGTGATGAAAAAAAGTGATATAATGATACACAGCCTTACTTTATTCCATCGGAACTCTTGACGGGTTATTTAAAAATCTACTATAAGCACAGAGGTAAATTTTTTTATGTAGGCTATGTATACTAGTGATAGTGGAATAATCAACTTTGTATTTTGCTAAGGAAGATTCAAATAAATTCCATTTTATTTCAAGAACAAACAATCTTATCAAGCTTAAAAATAAATGAATTCATAGAATCAAAAACACTTCAAAAATGTTTTCCAAATCTTATATTGTTGCCAGAACTATGTTTTAATTTTTTATTGGAAGTATTTACTCAGCATTATTAGTTCAGATACGATTAGAAAGCTCTAAGAATATAAAACAAGTTTGTTTAGATAAAAGTCTAACAGAATTTATTTTCACTTTTATGAAATTAGGGAACAAGATATTTTAGAACTGTTTACATCAAAATTTAATGAACACCCTGAAACTTTCATAATTCATATTCCCAAAAATTTAAACTGAAGTGAATAAAGTATTTTTTTCAAAATGTGTATGTTTGTATTTGTGTTTGTTTCCGAACGTCTAACTTTTTTCATAACACACTTAGCGGAAAGCTACACAATAAAACCATAGTCGACAGTTCCTCATCTTTTGTTACAAAAATATCGATTTCAATCATAAAATTATTTAGCAGTAATTAATAATTTAATCCATTAATCGGATGATCGTTAAAGAGAATAAAATCTCGATAAAGTATAGCTTGAACCAATTATTAGGATCTCTTGGAGGTTTGGAGGAAATTAAAACTTAAAATTTAATCAGGAGAGAATCAAGGAAAGTTTCCAACTCTGGTAATGAACTTTGAAGAGGTTCCAAAATGAACCCAATAGTGGTATTCCTTACTGAGCAAATATTTCATTTAGCATTGTTGTTCATTTATAAAATTTACATTTTTAACAGAGGTAAATAAATTTGAGTGAAAATGTTTTATATTCTTCTTTCTAAACTACTGTTAGTAAATTAACTGTGAGTTAGCTTAGCTATTTTACAACTTATGACAACGAGAGATTTTCACTACAATTTGCCAAAGCACTTCGTTTACCTTTCTTTATTATATAATCTAAGATTAAAATTAATGTAATCATTGACAGGCTAATATTTATGAGATAGTTTTAACTATAGTGTGGGGGACATATTATGACATTGAGAGGACATCCATTCTTATAAACAGATTTTTTCCTGTTGCAAAGCACGGGGCTAGCAATAAAATATAAAGCAAATGAATAATCGAAAACGAATAAAAATGTACGTAATTAGTATCATATAGAAATGTTTAAAAAATACTACAAAAGGTTTAACCGTGCTCTACAAGAAGGATGAGTCTTAATAGTAATCATAAGATTGCTGGTTCGATCCTGAGAAAAAGTATTAGTTTTAATGGTTCAAAATGGGATTTTTACCCATAAAATACCATACTTACTCCCACTACTTGTCCAAGATAAGATTTGAAGATAAACTAATGGTTTTTTATTCATTATATTATAAAAGCTATAATGGAAGGAAGTATGTGTCATATTGCAAATACCATTTATTACATACACTATTGCTTATTTAAACCAGATTGTTACGACCTAAAAATAGAATGATTTCTAAAACCTGGACCTTTGTAAATTTTTCCGTACGCTGATACCTAATCCAACCTTATGTTTAGTAGCCCATCCTAAAGAAATAAGCTTAAAAACTACTAAAAACAAAATGTTGACCACACGTGTATGGAAATAAATCAATAAAGCAATACTAATAAGCTTAGCATCGTATCTTTGAAACACCCGAGGGACAGTGCCCTGCGAAATTTTAAGACCATGAATGAGACAAAATTACCTTCTAAACTTACCAAGCTGAAACATAGATAGCAACACGAAATCGAAAACACCAACTTCCAAAGAGTTGTTCAAACCCATATTGTTACCAGAACTTTAAAAGAGACACGTAAGAAATATTTATTTCTGTAACTAGTGTGCAAAGGCAATTTACACTCGCGTTACACATAGTATTATTCCTACAGTTACTATAAAGCATATAAATAATTAGGCTTTCAAACACTACAAGCCATTTTTAGGTTAGGTTATAAATCCAAGCGTTGAACCAAATGGGAAACGCTGCACCAGCTGGTCGTAGTCGTATTACATTTAAGTGTTGCCAGCTTATTTTCAATCGTACACGTATTACGTGCCTAATGAAGGCACACTGTATTGTGTTTGTTGGTTGGAATACTGGGGTGCGGAAAAATATGTGTGCGGCAAAAGTAAGTAAATGCAAAAGTAAGTAGCTTTAAAACTGTTTTGGGGGGAACGTCGTTCCCAAACAGGTTCACAAAGAATTTAAGCGAAAATATACAAAATATACAAAAGCATGGTTTTTTATTTATAAGGATTGCAATTAGCAAAATAGTAATTTTTAAAGATTCAAGCAAAGGAATATATTTACGACAGAGTTCGATCGTAAATGGGATTGGTCCAGCTATACATCACATTGTTTGTTTTAACTTGGTGTCAAGTTGTTCAGTCAGAGTCAGCACTTGGGTAAATTAACTTTGCACCACATAGATCCATAAGTAACTCAGTTCAGACAAAAAAAAAATTAAAAGAGGACCATTTATATTATTTACACATTTACTACGAGAGAACATATTAAAATTTGTTTTAAAAAGTTAAGCCTATTCGGCTAGAACATTTACTTTGTGTTAAAAATATAAAAGGATTATATTTAGATGTACCATTGTGTAAAATCTGCACTGATATTAGAAGCAAAACTTAATATTTTATTGCTTAATAATGTATACGTAAATATCTAGTTATGTTAGCGTGTCGCTGTTCTGTTTCGCTATTTTCATCACCTTTGTGTTTTTTTGTGATTTTACCATATGGGGAATCTATTACCGTAAGTACCGTCCGTAAGTATCGTGGTAAGACCTAAACCCGAGACCACTTAACTTTCTCGTTTTTGAGATATCAAAAACAAAATCCGTTAAAACATGTATGCACAAAGGACCCATGCACGAATTGGGCATTTTATTGGGTTCAAAAACTAATTTAAATGTAAAATAAATGCAAAACCTTTTTTAAAAAATATCTACACTATTATTACTGAAGAGTGTTATTACTTACTCATCTAAATCATTCTGTAATTATCACAAAAATACTTAACATCCATTTTCATAAACTGTTTCGACTGTCTCTTGTTTACAAACTATCTGTGATTAAACATTCAACAAGGATCAGCTGTTAAATTACAATTCGTATTTAAACCGTTGTAAAGAAAGTCGGTCAGCAAACACTGGATCTTTGAAAGTGAACTCTAGAAATATGTGAAACACAAGGAGGACAAAGCTCTTGAGGGCCTTTTTTGTTACCATTATTTCGTTACCATATTTCGTACGGAAAGTAAAGAAAAGAAACGTCTTATAACACTTAAAACATATATTTACGCTTATACTGTTACTCACAAAACGGTAAATATACAAAAAAGATGGTAAGTGGTGATCGATTTCGATTGGACACTCCAATCATCATCAGACCCAATAGGCGAATAACACTCATTCCTAGAGACACTCCTTCATTGGCCTATTGGGTCTGATGATTGGAGTGTCCAATCGAAATCGATCACCACTTACTATCTTGTTTGTATATTTACCGTCTTGTGAGTAACAGTATAAGCGTAAATATATGTTTTAAGTGTTATAAGACGTTTCTTTCCTTTACTTTCCGTAAATTTAATAACACGTACAATGCTGATCAAAAACATATTTCGTACGAAAAAAGGTACCATTTTTCGAACGTTTATTGTTACCATTCGAAGGTTCATTGAACACTTTAAGAACACACATCAATCGTGAAAATTGGCGAAGTAGGATAGCTAAAAATGATGTTACAGTGAACCCCCTTAATACATTAAGTAAATATATAAACATGAGTCCGTAAGCACAACTCAAGTATAAATCGTTCGATTTTGATGAAATTCTGTACAAATTAATGTGTAATGAAACATCCATTCGAGATCAGTTAAGTATAATGAAAGTATTAAAAGTATATTTGAACTAACTGTAAATTATTCGTCTGAACTTTGAAATGTTGTAGAAAAGGTATCACATTTTAATCCATGCAAGAACTGTACATTTATATTAACACTAATAACTATTTCAAAAGTTACACTAGTTTACGATTTAATTAAGTTAGGGAATTTAGAGAGATTTAAACCCCTCTATTAAATAAAGATAGTTTTTGTTAAAATAGTAAATACAGTTAGTACGATTGTTCGTTTATTTTAAATTAATACATGTAATAAATATTGTATGTAATTCCTTTAAGCCAACTACTAGTTCTGTGCCAATTCAATTACTATTTCGCTTTTGTTTTACGTAATTGAATGTATCATTGACTATTGAGGAGGTTTAGTTAGAAGATACGTAATTAACGTAGACCCTCATTCATTAGTGAATGTAATTAGTGATAATTGATAGGTAATTAAATCCGTCAATCTAATTAAATGGTTTCTTGATACCAACAATTATTCAAACAATTGATTTGTGTGTTTTTTTAGAATAAAGCAGGGATGAGTTTTTCCAATACTGGACTATTTATTAAAAATTACTAAAGCTAAATTTATTTTTATGTTGGTGAGTTTTGCTCGCACATATCTCGATTGAAATAATTTATTCGTTCTCTGATGCGATCAAATTATTGTCGGTGAAGTAAAAGAATAACTTATAGTGTCAAATGTTTGGCGCAACACCGGGAATCGAACCTATGACATCAATGCCTTGGATACGCGATCCGAACGACTGCGTCGTCGAACTGTCAAGATTATTTATAAAAAAGATTACTAAAATTGCATCACGACAGTAGACAAAATAAAAGTAAATAGTATATTTCATCACTAGGGCGTAAAGTGACTTTTTTCGACCCGAGCTTAAGTTAAGGAAATGAGAGTTGAAATACACTTTATGCCCTGTGATGAAATATATTTTTCTCTAAATTGCACGATTATTTAGATTGCATGTAAAGATAACCTCAAAAAACCACTTACAGCTAGATTTCAATGCAATTAAGCTATTCAATCATTTTACATATTGCAATTAATTGTGTGTGTGAATTAAACTATCGATTAGTCTAACTATTGACAATAAGGCAACAATAAGCTACTACCAATTAATTTAATCTACACATAATTTCGATACATGCGATTGCTAACAATCAAAGTTTACGATGGTTCATTTTTACTCACTAGGGAGAAAAGGGTTACTTTAGACCCACAACGCTTGTATTAAAAAAGGCTGCTTTTGCTGAAGGATGACAAAAATGTATTTTATTTCACACCCTTCTTACTAATAATAACCAAACACAACCGCTATGAAACCCCTGTTTTAAGAGTCAACGAGATCTAAACAATATAAACATCAATGTTGGCCTCAATGGAGTTAACTCCCAAAGTTATGTTTGTTTGTCTTGGTTGGACTGGAGTGCTTGCTTATGTAATGTAAAACGTTGTTTGTGTCGCCACTTCTAACACTAGTGGTGGGATTGGTCCAATAAAACAACAGTATAAATTGTCAGTTTTGGTTTGTTTCGGTTTACAAATATTTTTTGTAAAGTCCTTCAAAGACAAATGATAATTATTTTAATGTATTGGAATTATTCAAAAGTACCGGAAAACGCTGTGTTGATCGGGTTTTAAGGTGAACAAATTTCAAAGACCAAGAAACAAAATAATATACACGTGTTATTAAAAAAGGAATAAATTATATACGTAATATCTCAGAGTTTTTTTTTTTTTTTTTCAACAAAGAATTACTTTGAACCCAATAACATTTTTGATTGTATTAACAAAATGAAATAAAAAATTAAAACTGTTTTGATAGTAATGAATAATTTACTATTTACCTTAAAAGTTACATCGCTGTTTACAAAAAACGTAAACCTGCTGTATACATACAGAAAAACACACGCCCACATAGATTGTTAGTTTCAATATTATGCAATTCTTTGTACACTTTTTTAATTTATTCATTGATTTAAATTGTATCTTAGTTTTAAGTTACATAGTTACATAGTTTTCTTCCACATAGTTATATTAAATTTAATTTGTTTGGATCAGCTGTCTGAAATTGTGAAGTTTTGCTTGTTAACGTTGAAATGTCAATACAAAGGTTAATTAATTGTGAATTTTCTCATGCTTCTATGGATACCAATTATTAATAACTTTTGAAAACCTCTCCTCAAAACTTTGCACGTCCAAAGGGCGTAGCCCGAGAGGAACTCTGGTAAGTGAATAGGCCTATGACATTCCTAGATATGTGGACAATCTTTAAGCTACATTTTGGCTGTATCAAGTTAGTATTTTAGCCGTGGTAGCTGCACAGACAAACAGACAGACACCACCTTAATTGTGTAATATCATAGATTGATTTAAATTATATAACAGTTCGGTAATCAAACTCCATAGTAAAATTAAAAACTATTTACGTATAGGTATAAAAAAATAACAAAAATACGACTTTCCACCTTTTCCCTTCTGGGGGTTGGTAAAACCATTTTTTTTTCTAACGCGCAACGCCTAAAACAACAAAACTTTCAACACCTGTCATCTCCCAGATATTCAACAACCACATAACACTAAACTAAACTTTTCAACTGCTCTTTTAAGCAACAATTTCGAAGCACATGTAAAGTGAATATCACAAGTGAAAATCTGCTGTCGTCAAAACTTGTGATAAAGTGGTGCGATTTGCCTAATGATTAGAATCTTTACTGAGAGTAAGTCTTAATTGCACATCGAGCTATGAGCCAAGTTATTGTTGGCACTGAACCCTCACTCACTACACTCTCGCTCATTCATTCAACTTTGTTAAAACAATGACACTAAGAACATTACATTGTTTCACTATTTTTAGAAGGTTCAATGTTTTTTGCTCTATATTTTGATTATTAATGCAACATAGAATACAATGTAATAGTGGTTTGGCAATATTTTACTAGGTAAACTTCATAGTTTCTAATTTGTAAATTATGTTTATGGTTAGATTACGTTTTTGTTGTTAGTGTAAAGTATTTTCATCCACCTCTTTTCCAAAATTTAGTGGCATTAAAAGTGAATTTAAACTATAAAAATATCCCCACCACAGCAAACATGCAGACCAGGCTAATGACCATTTCCTGGCTGTATTTCCACTAAAATGTTCCGTTAAAATTGTAAGAAGCATTTCCCATTAAAATTACGTTAATTTTATTGAGTAGTTCAGTTTGGTGTTTAAAATATACATTTTGATAGCTTAGAACGAAATAAACATTTTTCCAAATTTCATTAAATTATATCCATAAACTACCATAGGTACAGGTACCAGGTTCGAACAAAAATATGTAATGTACAGACTTCTCTATTTTTACCCCACTCTGTAAATAAAACATGGCTTTAGAATTTCTTCAATTTGTTTTGATTTTCTGTTTATATTTCAATGTTGTTTCGTCACCAAAATATGGCAACCCCTTTAGGTCCATGTTAATTATTTTTTAGTTTTAAATTTTTTGTGCTTATTTTTGAGCCTATTTTAATTTATAAAAGGATTCTGCACATCTACAGAAAATAACTTTCTAACAGTATGCACAGATTTGCCCAGCGTGTATATAGATTTGTGTAGCATGGTGAAAAAATAGTACAGCTCACGTTTATGACTTATATGCTTGTTATCAATACTCATGTGAAATAACTCATGAAATAAGCACATAAAATTTATCCAAACACATAGGATATGTTGTAAAACGTTAGCCAGGATAGCTAAAAGCTTTAGTGAAACTAAAACAAGGATAAAGAGAGATAAAATTTTATTCCGCATTGCAAAAGAATCAGCCAGCGACAAAATAGTGAGAAGGACATTTCCACATGTAATTTACTGTTGAAATACATCGGGAGGGAAATGTTGACTTTATCACCCACCTAACATGTTGAAGTTATCTTAGTCCCCATGTGTTAAGATTAGGGGATGTTGCAAAATGTGTTATCACTAGGGCAACTTTGGTAAACCCCCTTCTAACGTACTCGTTTGCAGTAAAAAAATAAACACATTATTTTTTCGCAAGTAAGAGTATACCGTAGTCTTTATTTGACGACTTCTCCTTTTGTGTTCAACTAGTACATTTTTATTAAATTTTTTTATTAACGTTACAGAATTGAAATTGATTATTATATTTTTACATATCCCGATGTTTGTTCTTCTGTTTGTTTCTCATATTTGTTCTTCTATAGACATGAAAATTCTACTCTAGTAGCCAAAACCAATGGTACAACCGATGAAAATTATAAATAAAAAACTGAGCTTATAAAAAACTACACACATGATTTTAACAAAATATTTTGAAATACACATTTGAACAAAATTGTTTGCGCTAGAACAATTTTTACGGAGAAAAGAACGCTTTACAATGCTAGCATAGCATGTTTTGTTGTTATTGCATTGTTGTAGGTTTCCGCGTTGCTTGCTTTTAATTAAATAACGGCTAGTGTCCCTGTGACTGTTCTCAAAAGGATGTTTTTGTTGTACTTTTTACAATCGTAAAAATTATTAATTTAAGTAATGTTATTCCTAGCCTTAAGTATTTGTGTTTAGTTATTTTATATTTAGTTTTATTCTAAAATTATCATAAATTAATTCACGTAAGTTATTTTATTACACTATTTTTAGATTTTACATAGCGTAAAAAGTAATGAAATGTAGTTGTTGTTTACGTAAATTAAAACTTGTTAATTAATTAAACTATTTTAATTTACGATTTATATAAAGTAATAAGTAATACCTAATACAAAGAATTTTAAGTCGAATCTATGGTATGTATTAGCAATTATTGGATAATTAATGAATTATCCATTAAAACATCCTCAGAATAGCTGGCATGTTGTTTATTTCGACGCAAATGTGCATTTTGTTGGCCTTTAAACTAATACTGTTCTGTTAATATATTTATTTTTCTCCATAAACCTTACCCTACCATAGAATCTGAAATAAAGTAACAGTGAAGAAAACTAACCATACTTTAATTGGTTAGTAGTTCAAATACTGTAGTTAAATAGTTACTGGTTGATAATTGAAATACTTGCTAATTTACTAGTTAGTAACTCAACTAAAATTATACTAGTTAGTAACCGCCTAAAATATTACTTTTAGGTCGGGTCTAGACCAACTAGTAGAACTTTACCAACTCAACTGACCACCAGCCACCGTCTAAATTGTAGCACTCCAATAGACTAAATGTTACTTGTAAGTTGAAACTGTTTAGTAGTTTATAAGTAATGGACACAAAATTTTATTTAATAGCTATTTGTGTAGAGCGCAATGACTGTTTGTGCTCGTAATACACACAAGATCTTTCTTACCATAATTAGGTTATAACAACATACAGATTAACTTTTTATATTTATTTAACATGTCATATAGGTTATGTTTACTTTTTTAGGTTATGTTATTTGCTTACCGGTTGTTAACTAACGTACCGGATCCGTAACAGTGGTTTGTGTAGAAACGACAACTGTGAAATCAGCTGATTTAGCGAGTGGGAATGACCTATTCCCGATCTAAAGCGACAATGAGCTGTTTTGCGTACTGTTTACAGGTATGGCAATTTGTTCATGTCAATGCAGTGGTAGTAAAAGTAATAATCGTTTCTTACAATTAGTGTTAAAATAATTATATTTGCAAAATTATAACAGTTGACTCTATCAGTGAAAAACATATTATTAAAATGATTTTACTCCAAGTATATAACGTCCCATCATTACTGTAAATATAATTTTCATTTTCCCCATGGCAAATTATTTCTTACTGAAAACAACCATAGTATAGGTAATAATGGAATTAAAAACAAATAAATCAGTAATTTGTTAACTATATTTTTTTTATATAGCCTACTATATTTTACTAAACAAAAACACAAGGTTCAAAACGTACACGCTTGGCATTCTAATGCTATCGAAGACTGTAATACATTTCAAGACAGAAATAAATCCTGCTATAAAATGAAGATTTCTAATGCAATCTTGCATTTACGGTTAGGGTTAAACTCAACGTCCAAATAAATCTCAAGGATGCACTTTAATTTTATCCCCGTCTCAGATGCCACTCGTAAACTTACAAATATTATTTGACTTTGAAGATTAAGTTTTGTTTTACTGGACAAAACATTATTAATTGTAAGAAATATTACGTCAATAGCTCAAAATTATATTTGTAAAACACATTAACAGCCAATTTATTATTTTTTTTTACCAAATCGATCATAACCGTTTTAGTGGACATAGGCCTACAAAACGGATTTTGGGGTTCTTAAGATAGATAAACTCTACTTCATTAATAACTTTAGTTATGGAATCATAGTGCATTTGCAGGTTTGCACTGTTTGCATTATTAATGGGTAACATTTTTGTTTTTTGCACATCCCTGTCGATATGTAGCTACAAAGAAATGTAATACATTTTGCGGAAATACTAAATGCCATTGTAATAATGATAGCAGTTTGGAGGGACGTTTTTAGGGGTGAAATCGAAGTTCAATTTTTTATGATTTTTTTCTCAGCCCCGGTAATTGGCTACACAAAGCCCTACACTGCGCAACATATAAAACAAAACTGTTAACAGTCTGCAACGGGGTACGCAGTCATCGTTGCGATATTATATTCCTCTGGGACAGTTTGCAGCATCAAATCCCGAATCGCGACGAAAAATAAAATGACATTGTTTGAAGGAACTAATACAACAATACAGCTTATTTCATTTATGTATTAATTAATTTATTTATTCATTAATTAAAAACTTAATACTAGGTCTTGGAGGATTCAGCAGAATATTTTACACAGCTGCTATTTCGATAGTTTAATTTTATAATTTTCCATCCACAATATATGTACCACTCAAGTTGTATAGCAAATTACCACTTTACCACTTTAACCACTTTAATACCACTTTATTTTCATCAAACGATTATTGTGGAAATTTGCCATCACAATTGTAAAAAAAAAATACCCTTTATTATATGAGTGGTTATAAAGTAAAGTAATAGTATTATTATTATTACTATTAGCAGGATATAAAGCTGTGACCTTGAAGACCGAAGTCCCGTACTAAGCCACTATACTAGTTAGCTCCCTGTAGTTTAAATCCATTCTCTGCATTAACTCAATTTTGTGAGTTTATAATATTCTAAATTTATACGTTTCACACTTCATTAATAATAGTTACGTTTATCAAAAAATGATGTTTAAAAGTTTGCATTACGGTTAAGAAGATATTTTTAGTGAGTTTTAAAGTATTGCGTGTTCGGGTTTAGTGGGGTGAAAGTGGCTGTGGTGAAATGCAAGGAGAAACATCGGCATTTAAATGCAAAAATTTTTCTGAACACGTATTTTTTTAGATGACATTTCTTAACTCTATTTGATGGATTGTATTTGTAATATAGGCCTATTCGTTTTGCTATGTTAACTTCACACACCTCCATTACTAAACTTATTTGAAAGAAATACAGTTGGTCGTTAATTTTAACCACTTTTATGTTCCACTAGACTTTACCACATCCAATGTATGTGGTGGAGTTCAGATCATTTTTAAAACCACGCCAACTACAAAATGTTTGCTCTACGTATATTTTTATTATTTATTATTTGATTGAAATAATAATTTACTTGATTTTTAGCAAAATATGAATAAGTGTACTTGTCACGTACAATAATATCTACAATTTGTTAAAACTAGTAGCTTGAATGATTTTTTCGTCCACAACTTTTGCTCAGTGTTATTGCATTGTGTATTTTTTTAAATATATTTTTATTATTTAACAAGATAATAATAACATGGTAATTTTAATGATTTACTAGTGTACATGTTGCTCTAAATCGAGCAATTGCCAAGAAGTACAGGAGTTATTTATAAACAAATGACTTGTTTAAACTAATAACAGTCATAATTTCCGATGATTTTAAAAGAGTCGAGATTATTAACTAATGGAAATACCCACAATTTACATAACAGGCCTATTTCAGTTTAATGGGGTTAATTTTTAACTATCAAACTGCCCATGGACGGGAAAAGGTAAGCTTACAATTTAAGTCAACGTAAAAAGGCTGTCAGCTTTTATAATGTACCGTACCTAAGTTATTTAGCCAATTTGTAGACCGTAAGGTGTAGGCTACTTTAAACTCTACAGAACAGAGTTAGGCAAAAACTGGCAGAACTCTGAAATGGTGTTATTTATCACAGGCATACTCATATGCCAAATCCTTAAAATAAAAATTCAATAATTAATCACTTATATCATTGAACATAAACCAACATCCAAAACTATACACATTTTAAATACAACGTAGATAATTTAATCATTGACTGTTTACAATTAACATATGTTCTTCTTCTCACTTTTAATTTTTGCTTCACAACGGGAAAAATCAGTTACATAATCATTGAAATTAATTTATAATAAATAATCATAAAATAAATATCATAAAGTTTGAGATTAAATAAACCTACCACATAGTTGTTTTATTTTTTTGGATCAGCTGTCTGAAATTGTGAAATAGACATTTGACAGTTCTGATTGTTTACATTTAAATGTCAAAGCAAATTTAAACATTGTGAATTTTCTCATGCTTCCATGGAGACCAATTATTAATATTTAATTTCTGACAACAGCTGGAGTTTCAAAACAATTTTTGTTTCCCATGTTAATCTTATGGATAAATACGAAACTTTAAAGGGCCCCAGGGCCTCACTCTCTAATTATTTACATAAAAAGAAAGTTTCTTGCACAACTTCACGTTACGCTCTTTCCAATGACACCAAAAACATGTCAATAGGTTCAGTAGTTTCGGAGGAGTAATTGTCACAAAAATCCTGCTTGCGTATTAAATAAGTGTAAGATTTTTGTTATTGATTATTTTGTTTCTACATATAGTAGATTTTTACTTAGTTGTATATGCAGATTGGATTGTAAGTCTTCGCCTCGTACACTTAAACATACACAGGAGTTGCACCAACTCAGGTAATAACAAAAAGGGGTTTATTTTACTAACCGTTCCAAATCATACAAATCTAGAAACAATACAAATATTGAATTAAATAAAAAAAAAAAATGTTCCCTTACACAAGCTTTTATTGTGTATCCCTTGGTTAAGTTATGAAAACGGCCCAGCATAAATATATAAGCATTCACACATAAAGAAATTATATACAATTATTGCTTCTTTTTCAGAAGGAGGCCACCATTGTTTAAACTTTGGAAACACAGTTTAGTTTAGGTTAACTATAAAATAGTTAGGTAAAAAATCTGTAAACTAACCTAGCCAAACCCAACCTAACCTAACTATGGGCTTTCCACAATTTAAAATAGTAGCAGCCCACTTCTGAAAAATACCCCAAATTTTTCCTCAAGCTGTTTGTCTTGAACTGTTATACGAGACCTTATTCTGAGGCAACATTGGCTGGAAATATTACATATGAGAAAGTAAGTGTGTATGAAAGTGTGTTAGTGTTTAATAGGATACGGAGAAGACCTAGAGAGGACTTCGTCTGCAAGAAACGGTAAAACGATTAGGCCAAGACAGGGCGTTTGGCTACGGCTTAACTTATATAGATAAGACCATAAAAAATAAGTGACTTATTGTATCAATGGGCTTGAAAAGGGTAAGAGAAAAGATCTACTCTACTGTCAAAGGACATGAATTTAGCAGGTTAATTCCAGCTTAACCCTATGTTCATTGGTTATTTTATAATTTCTAGAAAATGTTGAACAAGGTTATCTCTTTAAAACGACATAAATGATTTTTCTTATTATTAAAACTCTAAAATTTGCATAATATTTAATATCGGCGAACTACCTAATTGAATAGACATTAACTGTGAAACAAACGAAATATTACATTGGCAGCATAGTGTGAAAGAAAACGGTTCAAGTTTCAGGTTTGGTCTTTCGTTTAATCTAATCTGAACAATTCCATATTCACAGACTGTGTAATATACTACAGACTATGTATGAAATAGGCATGTAAATTGTACAAAATGTATACGTTTTGCACGAAGGATTTAAAAGGTTACCGAACCCAAATAGTAATAAACAAAACAATAGTACACACACCAACACACACATGGATATTTTAGGCTGTGTATAAATGGAAGACGAGTAATTAATTGAGATTTGAGTAGTATGTTGTGGACTAAGATTAGTGGATTTCTTTAAAGAGGTTAAAGAAACATAGAACATTTATACAAGCTTGTATTGTGAAGTGAAAGGTTAGAAGTTTGTGTAAAATAATTTAAATGTTTGATTTCAAACGCAAAGGCTAGTTAACTTAAAGTATTTTACGAAAATTAACACGTAAAACATTTAGACAACAAAACCGAAATCACTTGACAATATCATACATAGTGTAACCTGGTTTTTTAAATAATCAAAAGCTACACACTATTTTTTGTAGTATTGGTTTACGAAATTTATTTTGAGACCCACAACATCGGTAAAGTATATTATTATTATTTATAACTACAACATTAAGACTTACTGCAACGGCAACTAAGAGCATTTTTAACCCAGTACCTGCAACAAACAGGAATAATTATAAAACCCCGTAAAAAATCGGGAATACTTTAAATAAAATATAGGGACCGTGCAAAAATAGAGACTGCTGGCGTCGAATTCCCAGACACAAGAGTGAATTCCGATCTTCTTGGTCGAAAGAAGAAAATTACGGCTCAGAATAAACCGAAGAATTTGCCAAATAACTCAAATAGAGAAGGTACAGCCATTGACTATTGGAGTCAAAGGTACAGCTTTCTCATGAACTGTTTTAAAAGTTGTTTTTATTGGTATAATATTTAAAACCAAAAATTAAGGATAACAAATTAAAAAAAATTTACTAATAGTTGGTTAATTTACTATGACAGAAATTACCTTTTGAATTAACTGTTCAGTAGTTTACTTTTTTATATGATTCATTAAAAGAACGGTATTTACATTTATACATTTTACAAATTGATTGTTTATTTTTGGTTAATCTGGTTTAATAGTATAGGTAAATTAATGATTGGATTAATATCAGTACTATTTTCTTATTTAACAAAATAAGTTTTTCATGTTTAAACAGGTTTGATCACAAGTTGTAAAAGTACACAAGTCATAAATGAACAAGTATTTCTACAGCTGAAAGACATAATTACTTAACCTACAGATGAAGGATGGATTATTGATATAATTGTAGATTAATTTATACGTTCCCAGCATAGGATAACTCGTACAATCAATACAGATTTCCACAATATCATCCTAAGATTACCTAAATCAAAATAACTTAACCAAAAGAAAAATAGTTTATGAAGTTAATTCTAATTTGTTAATGTTTCACGTAGATGTTCATGTATGTTTATAGTTGTTACACAACAATTAAACTTTAATAAAATCCATTACCTGTTTATTTATGTGTGTACACGATTTAAAATAAATAACATCAGAATCTCTAGAACATTATTAATATAAGTATATCAGTAAAACATATTAGTGTTTTCAAACTTTATGTTTGACCAGTCTATTCGGCGTATTTTAAAATTTTGATCTGAAGATGGAGCTATGAATTTACATAGTCATCTACGACCACTGATTAGAGTTTGGAGACTTCAGCTTGGCGACCTAGATTATTCTTGGGGCAATAGTGCATGAATCAATTGTAATGATCAAATATAAAAACGATTGATATTCTTTCTAAAAACATAAACGTCTAAATATCTGACAGATACCTCAACATTTTAATCTAAATTGAAAAAAAAATTATCCAAATTGTTAAAAGATGTGAAACCTTCTTCCATAAAATAAAATATCTCATTGATTTACAATATTTTACATGTTTTATGTAATTTTTTAGTGTTAAACGTAATATAATCTTATTTTACAAGTAAATATATATTATACGTTTTACTGGTAGCACAGTAAACATTTCTAGGAAAAACCCACAAACGCACGAAAGGGAGTATAAATTCAGACATACAATAAAGTCTGTACAAATGTGCCAACGCTATGGCAGTGGTCGCTGCGTAGTATTTTGCCGGGCTTTTTATTGCACGCGGGCTTTCGGGAAATGTGTTAAGCGAATAACAGATTGTCCACAAAACAAGTCGCTATTTCTCTTATACAGTATTTACAATTACATTCGATTTTAAATAATTGTCAATGGTTAAATTAATAATGCGTTACCACAGTGTACTTGTACATTATTTTTTTAATCACACAGTTAATTACCCTCTGCAGTAAACCTGAAGACTAATCGAATTTTCATTTGCCTGGTAGGATTTTCACTTCAATATCTCTGATTATAAGGAATCTCTGATTATATGGGAATTTTAAATTTAATTTTTTTGTATTTATCCTTAACAACTTGGCGCTTAACAACGGTTTAGTATTCAAAATTATTAGTTTTTCAAGCTCTCTACATACATTTTTACCATGTTAAAAAAAAAAAATTTAGGTCAAAATGCGACTGACAAATTTTTACCCCAGAAAACCCCCTATGAACCCGCGTTCCCATAGTTCTATCATGCGGGTTTCCTAACTCGTTAATAATTTATTTGAGTTTACACGTTTTTACCGAATTTCATCAAAATCTGATGTTTACTTGTATTTCTTTTTACTTTTTTCTGTTGTGCTAACGTACACAAACAAACATTTTTGTTATATGAACGGGCTGTGTTTTAGCCTCTAGGGACCTCAAAATAAATAAGTAAATCGGCACAGGAGGTCTAACCATGAGACATACGGTAATGGGAAATTCTGTAAAAGGTTTGTTTATATTAAAAAAGGAAATCTAAAATTGAATTGAGTAATTCAAAACTGACAAAAGTTGAAGAGGGATTTAACAAAAGGTTCTCTTTTGAAATGAAATCATTTGGTGCAGTATATTTAAAGACACATATGCGCCACTTATTCAACGTACATTTAGGTATTGAAGTTACGTAGGACATTTTACATTTTTACTTCAATTAAAAAAAAGACTTTTAACACACTGAGTAGTAAAAGTAAGCTGTGTTTCTAAAATGTACAAGTATCTATTTTACACAGTAGATTTAAAGAACCGCATTTTCTGTTTCGCGTTCTCTTCCAGTTGCAAAACACGCGTAGTATCTTTCATATTTAAAAACAAATTGACAAATTTAATCCACAAACGTCAAAATAGCGTTTCCTCCACAAACATAACATAACACGTTATGTACATATATATACATAACACGTTGATACAACTCTGTTCCATGTTCGAGCCAATAGTAACGATCAAACTCAAATCAAATTTCAATTTCGTAATCTGCTTTCAATCAGAGAGTGGATGAAGTGGAATTACGAATTATACGTCGTGTTGGTGGAGGCCTATGTTGTGCGTTAATTTATTTTGTAGCAATAAAAATGTTTAATGTCTTCTTTTAAATTATCTGTTAGCTAGAAATTGTACTTAACTACATTTTACGAATTTTATACAAAACTATGTGTAATTCTGTAAAAAAAACCTGTAATTTCGAAGATTTTAGCCCACAAGTTGTCCTATTTTAGTTATTTTTTATGATTTATTAATTGTGTTGTGTAACATCACTGTTACATTAACTTTTAGAAACTTCATAGTTTTATATTACGTGACAGTTTTGATTACTTTAAAATTGAATACAAAATTCTTGAGCCTACACAATTATGATGGTGTACGGCTATCCAAAATACAAAACTTAACTAAATGGAAATATTTTTTGGAAATATATTAGTTTCCGTTAACTGAACTAGCTCCAAAATATAATAAAGAGAGTATGTAGACCCATACACAAACTGCAATACAACAATAACAAAATATTTTTAGATTATAAAAATGACATTAGATCTTGGAGCACAAAACTAAAATCAATTATTAATGGTGTACGTGTTGGCATACACAAAAACCAACGCTTGGCGATTAAAAACTATTTTGATATTCCATATAAAATGCTTCACGAAGTAGTTAAGTAATAAAGACACATGGGCCATGAGCTATAAATAGCGTTTGGGAGGTGAATGGAGGCACAACTGTGACACAGCCGTATTGATTGTGGCGTTGGCTGGGTGCGCTGTGAACAGGTCTTGGTAGAATCCTATAATCCTCAGTCGCGTTTGCTCTATGGCTACATACCTTGGAATGTTTGATACTCTATGTTTAGGGTGATATGAAGACTCCTGTAGATTAAACATAAGGTTCGACAATAGAAAATTAAATAGCTCCGTCCGGTATATGTACATTTTTTGTATACAAGCTATATGTTTCCGAGTAGGGCCTGTTTAACGTATTAAAAACTTAATATAATTATAAGTGGCAGCATATCCCCTGTCTTAATGATCAACGAGTAAAAAACAAATAGAAAATAATTTATCCTGAAATAGGAAGTGAAGTCTACCAGCACAATTTAAAGTCAATCTGAGATTAATAGAATAAACAATGTAGAAAAACAAAATACAGTAATTTGATCACTACTTATAATTGAAAATAGCTTGACACATTTGTTATTGGGCTATTTATTGTTGTGACATGAACGGATCAATATTTACTCAATTTCATGTCAAGGCCTAAAATTTAGAGCTTGAAGGAATTTTAAGTTTTAAAAATGTATATTTTAATATCCAATTTATATATCTATATATATAATTCTGGAAGACCAAATTGTTACCAGAAAATTGTGGATGTCTGGTAAGTCGCAGAAAAGTGGGAGAGGTCTTAAATTAAAGGTCTTGACCCCAGGGACTCGGGAAAAATAGCAGAATTCCCATAAAGTTACCAGAAAACGAGATATAACGTAAAATATCCACCGTAAGAAATGCATGGGGACTGAAAAACGTCTGCATTCTATCAGCTGTTACCGTACTTATTTATTTGCAACGTTTACATTTATTTCGAAAGTCAATGTTGGTAAACAATGTTTCAAAATATGTTGTGTTATTGATTTAATCATTACTAGTGGCTTGTAGGGACATAAGTCCCTAAAATGCTCTATAATATAAAACAAATTATTCTAATATTTAAACAAACAAAGAAATACAGTATATTATCTATGTGTCAGAATAGATATCCCTGTATATATGCCATATCTTTTGTGTAAAAAACAGTTTGTTGTTTGTCTTTGTTTATTCTATTTTCAATAAATCATTCGAATCACTACATAGATTTAACTCTGCTAAAGCAAGGCCACACTATAAAGGCAGCAAACATATAATTGGTCGTGAATAAATACTGGTTTATTAAGGTAGCTCGTTAATTATTTACTCAATGTGGTTATTTCTTGTTAAACACAAGTTTGAAAAAGTTTCAGAGTAAAATAATATATTTCCATATTCTATATAACGTAACTAAAAAGTCTTAATTATTATAGGTAACGTTATCCCTGGTTTTATATAGTACATTGCTGAACTTACTGGCAAATAAGTATAATCCAAATGTTAACATTGCGTACTGGCTTGATGATAAATCACGATCAGCTGTATGAAGTAAACAAAAATTAGCAGAAAATTGCTTCTAATGCTATTCTTATGGAGAACATTATATCTCATTTTCTAGTAACTTTATGGAAATTCTGCTATTTTTCCCGAGTCCCTGGGGTCAAGACCTTTAATTTAAGACCCCTCCCACTTTTCTGCGACTTACCAGACGTCCAAAATTTTCTGGTAAAGATTTTGTCTTACAGAATTATATATAAGGATTTTACAATTTTATTTCATTGACACATCAGAAGCAACTAATATACGACTCCAACGGAAGGAAAGCCAAGATATAAAACAAGAAACACTGTTAATTTTAAGTAACATAAAATTGATGATTTTAAAAACATATTTCGAATATTTGTCTTTTTATATAAGGTTTTTTTTGTAGTCTAAATTAGGGGCTATGGCCCCTACAGGCCACTAGTTGAAAATATTTAACTAATATTTTTTATCGATCCCGAGACTAGGTCTTTCTGTGCCGCACGTAGTAATATTTTCTTCCCTATAGGGAAATTAGTTAAAGGTATTGTTAAAGGTTAGTTAAAGTTTTATCATAATTTTTGTTTAGATTGATTGGACTTAATTTAAACGCAAATGAAACTTTTTGTATAAATGACGAGGTAATTATTACTTTGGAAATATTTTTCATTATTTATGAAGTTATTAGGAGGAAACTTTGAAGAAAATTACTACTTTTGACAAAATGCTTGAAAATTTTATTGGAGTGTTAAAGTGTGTTAAAGGGTGTTAAGGGTCATTTGAAGGCTTCGGACGTGTTATACTTAATTATCATCTAATTATGATTTTTTACTATTACTCCTTGATTAAACATTTACAATACAATAGTTTATAAATTTAAGCGTCGCTTTTCAGGTTCATTATAATGTAAAGACGTTTTTGTGGGGTAAGGTTGCAGGTTTTAACAAATATATTTAAGCTTTGAACTCCAAGTACATTTAATATAATTTTCAAAATAAAATTTTTTACAAAAATGACAAGTTTTGAACCACTCAACATATCTTTAAAAATAGACCAGCACTACTGGATTTTATGAATTATTAACGTCATTAATAACTAGAAATAGTATATATTATTAAATTTAAATTTTTACGCTAAAGATTTATTTGTCAAATCGCGAATAACAAAGTTGTTTCTATATTTCTACAACAAAATTTAAAAAAAATCATGGTTCATTAAGCTGAGCATCAAAAACTTTAAACTGGAAAGTTTATTCCAAGTTTCCCAGTTTACGATGCGTATTCCGAAGATCTAGCAAAACTTTACTCTAGAGGGCGATTATCGTTGTCTCTCTTGACTAATTTCTCTAAAGATTTAAGAGTTACATGTCATTTTTTCGCACTAACGATGGAAAAAAATGAAGGCCTGCAATTTATATGTGTTGTTAAAAGCCGGGATGGTTTTGAAGTGGTTGTAATCAATCCACTTAAAATTAAAACTTAAAATCCACTTATTAAAATTATTTATCAATTGCCATATCAAGAGTATTCACGTCTTAGTCTTTTAAAATATGTCTATTTTATTATTAATGATAAGTTTGTGATATATTTTAAAGTTGTTTAGAGGAAAAATATTTGTTCGTTCGTTGGTTGACTTACTTCAGAACCTTGGTCCGGTTGTCTCATTTTCAATTTAAATGGAATTACATATGCACTAATATACATCAACTTGTATGACTATAAATAACATCTTGATTGACATTTTATGTGTTTGAGATAGTGTACGAACATAACTATCATTTATTATTGAACATTATTAGTTAATTGGTTAATATTCAAAAACAATATTTTAAAGACATCAAAAGTAATTATTTTGAATGCTGTTTTTTTTTTTTTTTTTTTTAGTGTTATGGAGACTTATCATTAAATAATTAGAAATATCTCATCATAAGCACCCTTTAAGGGTCGAGGTGAAGCTCTAAATAAACTTTTATTAGGTTTTTCTGAGTTCTGTTTAAGCGTAAAAGCCCAGCCTTACAAAACAACCATTCTCACGCTCACAATTTATATTATTTTAAGGGAATATTACATAATTTTTAGTATTACCGTAATACATAAAAATACCCCCGCCGCAGCAAACCTGCCGTCTAAGCGAATTTCCATTTGGCTGAATTGATTTTTAATTGATCTATTTAAATAACATTAGGTTTAACGAGTACCTAGGTTTGCTGCTACAAGGAAACTAATAAAGTGTGTGTTTTAAGTAAAATAATTATTGCTTAGTATAAAATGAATACATTTGCCAAGTTTGATCAAAAGATATCCATAAACAAGCAAACTACAACATTTTACAATATTCTCCATAAGAATAACATGGGAATTTTAAACTTACCATTTTTTTAGTTTTCTCCGTAACCAATAACCGTACGAAAACACTTTGATATATACTGAATTGTTTGTTTTTTTAAGCTCTTTAAGAAGGTTTAGAGAAAAATTAGGAATTTTGTGTTTTGAGGGTCAAAAGTGAGAAAAACCAATTTTTACCCCATAAAACCCTGTTCCCATGGTCCGATCATGCTGGATCGCGAACTCATTCAAGTTTATCCCGCCTTACACCTTTGAACCAAATTTCATCAAAATCGGATACAAATTACTCAAGTTATCGTGTTCACGGACACACACACACACATATATATATATATATATATATATATATATATACATATATAAAAATTTGAACGAATGGTGTTTTTGGCCTCTGGGGACATCAAAATGAAAAAGTAAATCGGTCCCGGGCCTAAGTCTTACCATGAGACCTACGGTATTAGCTACTTTCCTATAGGGAAATTCGCTAATATATGTAAACCTATACGGAAAATATGTATAGATTTTTATGATTGAGAACGAAAAACTTTTCTTCGACTGAATGTTTTTAAAGGAGAAAGCAAGACAGCATTAGCGATTTCTCGTATCTTATAGGGTTTAAGGTGAGTATGCAGTGTTGTCTCTTGTGTACTCTCCATTGAAAAAAGGTCTCTTTGGACTCAATATCAGATAGAAGAAAGCAGCTTAAGCAATATATTCTATACAATTCTCTTTCTAAGAACAGGTAAAGTTATCAGTAACAATAAAACTGTAGGAAATTTAAAAAAATATGATAGATTTGCTTTTTATTTATATTATTCTTTTAGTGAATTTCGTCAGCCATGTTGGTTTAGCCAAACTATTAGTAAGTAAAAAAGAGAATTGAATAAAATATATCAGCGAACTAACACATAATTTCTCCCATAAGCTTGACAAAAACCCTTATACTACTAGTCTGATATAGGCTAGTAGCTAATATTTGATAGGTAAATCACAAAAAATCGCAATATTCTTGAGTCGTAGCTTTTACAGCATTGAGGTACTATTTTTTTTTAAGTTGAAATTACCACATCATGCTATATTTTAATCAAAATCATTTAAGACTTTTTGGGACAATTGAGTTTTTAAAGTTATTTTATAAGTTTTTATGGGAAGATTACCATTAAAATTAAAATTTTCAAAAAAGGAGAAACATCCTGGTGGTACTATCGATAAGTACTCACAGACTAAATTCCTTAGTTTAATCGTACAGTTAGCGTTGATTGTATCTGTAAATACGTTATACACAAATCTATGAAAACAAAAGAAAATTACTAAGTTACGAAAATCAATTATTGTTTTCGAGTATATTATTGTATATCTAAATAATATACTATATTGGTACTGGTGTTTACTTGTAAATTTGTACGTGCCTTCAATAAAGGCTTCCTTCGATGTATAATAGTGTATTAAACCAATAGTTTAAGGAATAGTAATAGTAAAGAATTATCATTCCAACAATTCACTTTTTGCTAAATCTCTATACACAAACTCTAATAGGTAACCCTATATCCAACCACATGTTTCAATGGATCATTTTCAGAAAGAAGTGTTCCGAACGCCTTATATTATACACTTACGGGATTGGAAAACAGTTCCAAAGAAACTTACACTCCACAACTAAGTGGTATGGTATCATTTTGCTGACTTTTCTTAATTTACTTCACGTTCTCCTAAATGTACTGGGGTACACTTGTATGATCTGTAACATTTATTTCCTTTGCTTTCTGATATAGTGTAACCAAAACTGGCAAATAGACTGAACATAAATACCCACGCCGCAGCAAACCTGGACACAGAGAAAATTTCAGTGAAAGGGGGAGGGAAAGGTGTTTTTGGTAAAATATTAATATTATAGGGTAAAATTTATAAATTTGCCAAATTTTATCAAAATCTACCAAAAAGTCTTTCCAAACTCATTGTTAGAGGTTGAAAACTAATTTAGTATATTGTGGCATTTCTGTACAGAAAAAAAAAATTCCCATCATATTCTTATGAAAAATAAGTAAACTGTGGTAGTTTGCTAGTTTATCATAATTTTTTGAAAGAATCATTATTTTTCATCCTTAACTATTCACATTTGACTAAAAAACACTATATTACCCTCACCTCTGTAGCAGCAAACCTAAGTACTCGTTATTATAATGTTATTTTAATGTTATTTAAATCTCACACTCCTAAGGAGATGTTTGAGTCAAAATACAATCAGGCAAATGACAACTTTATTAGTCTGCAGGTTTGCTGTGAGAAGCGTGATAGTATATTATTTTATTTTTTAAATTTTAATTCTTTCCTTTCCTTATTCCAACAGTTGAGATGCTCCACGAGAAAACTGTTTCCATGACACTCCAAGAACTTTCAGAACGAAGAGGTTTAGTTCTAGTGGAAACGCGGATTTGAATAAAAACGAGACGATTGCTTCTTTCTTATCGCAAGGGTTTTTTCTGGGTTGATCCAAAATATATTGTTATATTTTTTTAAGTGGTATCATGGTAAAAGTTAGTTATACTGTAGGAGTTCCGAGCTCGAATATAATCTGTTGATTTTCTTGTCGTTTTACCCCCTTTTTGTAAGAAATATAAACCAATTCATCCTTATAGATATACATACACTTTATGGCATTGTTATGCAAGTAAATTGCGTACTTTTGACCCAATTTCCGTTATAATGTCATAAATCCTTCAAAACTGGATACCAAACACCATGTATATTGAATTAAGTTAAGTCTTGATTTATCATTTAGACCAAAAATATTAGAAACTATGTATGCCATTTGTATCCCACGGTACATGAATAATTTCTAATTTCTATGGACAAATTTGGAAATTACAATATTTTCGTCATATTGAAATGAATAAAGATTTCTATGAATGTGTTTTTGGAATAAAAAGTATTTTTCATTACCAGGTAAAAAATAGTTAGACGAAGCTATTAACATCCTTCCGCTTCACATTTCCTTAATCTTTTTTTACAAGAGATTCATTTGTACAGGTGTTTCTGAGATTCAAGGAAGGTTTAACAAACTAACATTGTTAGAATAACCAGGATCTGCGTACAGGGCTTGGCGGCTTAAATGCAATGTAATATTCATGAAGGGCCTACTAGCTTAGGACTTTGTAGTCTTTGTAGCCTTGGTAGGAAAAGGCCATGTAAACGCATCATTAAGGTATATTTGTTTAAGCTGTATTTAAAACATAAATTTTCAAAATATTTTCTTTAGTAATTTTTTTATTACTATTTTATTACAGAACCTACGTGGATATAATGTTATCGTGGTACATCGAATATTACAAAAAGAAAGAAAATACACCTAAGAAATATTTGGGAGAGTAATAATTTGCAGTCGAGAATATACAGATGGTTAACCAAATAGTCACATTCCTTGCTATATATACTAAAGGGTGATTTTTTTATTGGTGCGGTTTTTAAAACTAAATAAAAAAATGAAAAACCACCTGCATTGACATAAAAATGCATTTATTTGAGCTACAGTGTCATGACATTAACGTTTAAAAATGATTTCTGGCATATGGGCTCCATTCCGTTCGCGTAGAAAGCCCAATCGAGTAGTCCAATTTTCGAATACTCTTTCCAGCAGCTGTAGGCTGAATTCCGCCAATAACTCGACGAAGGTTAGCTTCCAAGTCATTTAAAGTTTCAACACTATCGGGCAATGTTATGGGACTTTTTCGTTCCTCAGCTAAACGAACTTGAAGTGGATTTAGAAAATGTCTGGTTCCAACAAGACGGCGCGACGTGCCACACGGCAAACGACACAATTGGCCTCTTTGCAGAAACATTTGGTGAACGTATCATCTCATTTAGAGGTAGTGTCAACTGGCCCCCACGGTCGTGTGATATCACGCCAACAGACTTCTTTCTGTGGGGATATGTTAAGTCTTAAGTATACACTGACAAGCCACAAACTTTAAATGACTTGGAAGCTAACATTCGTCGAGTTATTGGCGGAATTCAACCACTGCTGCTGGAAAGAGTATTCAAAAATTGGACTTCTCGATTGGGCTTTCTACGCGAACGGAATGTAGCCCATATGCCAGAAATCATTTTAAAACGTTAATGTCATGACACTGTAGTTCAAATAAATGCATTTTTATGTCAATGCAGGTTGTTTTTCATTTTTTTATTTAGTTTTAAAAACAGCACCAATAAAAAAATCACCCTATACTAATGTACAATGGTCTATTCAAAACGTACATCAGAGGTTTAAACTAAAAGTAGTCTTGAGTATGATTTACACTCAGTACGGTTCGTGGTTATCTTGTTGAGACTGTTTATGATAATTCTTTGAAATAGGCAACCGTTGAATGGATTCAGGAAATTATTAATTAGGATCCACATCTATGTATGTTATGTTCATACGTTAAGGATCCACCACCGTGGCTTGTAGGACATCATGGAGAAGATATACGAATATAAGAATTCGTAGTATTCGATCAGCACCCGTCATAACAATCCTACCATCACCACGTAAAAAATTATCTCCAATCCCTACGAGACAAAAAACGTACTCAAATTTTAAGATATTGAATTAAATTCTTGAAAGTATAGAATGTATAGCTGTTAGGAGTAAAAAATAACATTCTTGTTATCTGTTGCCATTGACATCGGTCAATAATTAATACTAAAAGCCTTACCTTCAAAATCCAAAGGTATGGAAGACAAATTAATTTTAAGATCAAAAATAACATTCATTCGCCTATTGGGTCTGATGATTGGAGTGTCCAATCGAAATCGATCACCACTTACCAACTTTTACATGTATTTACCGTCTTGTAAGTCAACAGTATAAGTGTAAATATATTATTGCAAGTGTTATTAGACGTATATATTTTCTGTATTTTTCAAAAAATAAGATAGAATCCTTTCAATGGATCTGTTAAACAATTTCCCAAATATCGCTGGTGGGATAGGCAATTTGGTCATGTATATGTATGTATTTATATATAGAGACGAACAATTATATTTTATAACTATATTAGGGTTTGAAATGTTTCTTCAGATTTTTGAACAGTCAAATTGTAGCCATTTACTCTCGGAGAGAAAGAAATAACATTCCATTACAAACGATAACCTGACACAGGTTTCCTTGGGCGTAGGTTTATTGTTTATTGTAAACCGATACAAATGAGATTCTAAATGTTTCTTTAGAAACACACGAAAATTAAAAGTTGTGTTGTTTGAAACATTAGGTACTCTAATCATACTGTGTGTATGTAGATTCGGTTTTATCTTTATTATTACATAGATTTATTACATTTCAATCAATATAATAGTATTTTATTGATATAATATAGCAATTATTAAAGAAAAAGCGAGTGTCTGAAATGATGCAATGAATTCGACTTGTATTTCGTAATTGGTATAAGACTGTTGAATTGTATAAAATTTTTATTTGGAGGGAAAACACATATCGTTAATCTTTTTATGGAAGTGTTTCTTAAGTAATATTTTGTCTAAAAGACACATATCTAATTACCTAAGTAGTGGACACTCAGCTAATGTTTGTTTTTAACCAGGGGGTCCGAGAAATATCGCAGAGCTTGAATCAATTGAATACTGGTGTTGTTTTCATTCTGGTCTAAACAGTCAAAGAAACAGAAACCCATAGCTCTATTTAAATCCATTAGAACATGGATTGAGTGTAACAACGTTCTTCCTAGCGAAATTCAGAAAATGCTGTCCCTAAAAAACACACGTTTTCCTATAACATGTTACACACCTCCATCATAATTTGGAATAGTAAATTTATTTCATTTGATTTGAAAAAACTTATCAAGGGCACGAAAACCCTCTATGTGACCCCTGAGATATAGGTAATCTGGCATAGTCGAGCTTGGATGGGGGGCCAATTTCTAACAAGAAGTGTAGGCCTACTATTAATTAAAAAAAAATAACTCTATCAATTGTTCTGAATTGTTGAAACTGATCACGGAAGGGAGGTTCTATAGTCTAGTGATTTGTATTTGCTTTGTTTACAATCAGTGAAGTCTCCGTGATACACAGACGGTAGCGTCTCCGTCCGCTATATATAGCATAGTCTGAGAGTCAAGGGCTTGAGTGTTGTGCCAGATGGATAGGTTCATCACACTACGGATGAATTTAGGAGCTGTCATACAAAAATTATCTTGGTGTATAGTGTATAAAAAGTATTAATGTGCATTAATGGTTATAAGAAATGTGTGTATGCTTACTTTATTGAGACGTCAAAAAATTTGGTAATTTTTCAAACTTAAATGAAAAGGTTGGATTATACGATATTTTTGCTATAACGTCGTATGGATCGTATAGTTGAGAACAAAAACACATAAACATATAGCACAACTAATAGAACAACTGACGGTTTGAATAGGCATATAAACATGTATGTTAAACGGTCAGTTTAATTTTTTCAGCGGATTACATGTTAAAAGGGTTTTTGTTGTGAACTTTTGACACACCTCTTCAGAAAAGACAAGTTCCCATAAAACATGATGTTAGGCACTATTGTATAGTCTATTGGCTAAATAGACGAAATACGCATTTATTAAAGACGAAACTTGGACAAGGCGACAACTGGTAATTTAGACTTTTAATATGTCAAATAATTGGTCTGGAAACACCACAACAAAATAGTTTATGCTAATAACGATTTCAAAATGAATGTAGAATTGAGTGTACTAGCCTATAAAGGTTTGGTCTATAAACCACCAGTTAACAAAGCTAGGGACGAATATTTAGCCTAAAATGAAAGCAGATTGAGTTAAGACTGTGGATTAGAGTGGGCAATTTTAGTATATTTGTAGCTTGTAAGGATCAGGTACATTTTTAGCCATACCCATAAAAGCCAAATGATCACGGAGAGCTGTACACAGTTCGAAACCATCTTAAGGTATAACATAACCTCTTGGTCAACCATTATTGTGCGTTTTCGATAGTGATAATTCAGAAATTGGAGTCAAATTCGAAACTAAAGATTGTTTAAGTAATTATAATATACTAAGGCTAAGTTTTGGAATCATCATAGGAAAATTAGTCTAAAATTTATGAATTCAAAAAACTACATTCCTTTGTGGTTTATGTTTGCTCATTGAAAAACTCATAATCATTCTAATGAAAATGAACATTATTCTAAGCTTGTAAATAATCACAAATCAACAAGAAATGCGTTTTAGAACTCTTTGTCAAATATCATAAATCGTGTGGTTTAACATTATTATCAAACCAGGCAATGTAAAATTTGTGAACATATTATTTTTGTGCTATAACTATTTTAAAAACTGAATCTATTATTACATTCAATAATCTGTTGCCGTACCCATCTACAATAACTACTTAGGTATTCATCTTTGGTTATTATTTACAACATATACAAAAATACGTATTCACTTCTTTTTTCCGAATCAAAATCAATCTAAAAACTATGTTTCTCTGAATGTAAGGTAGGTCATCACAATGAATTACTTTATTTCAAGTAGGTTACTTACGTACAGTTTGAATTTTCAGCTCAATTTTCATTTAGTAATTGCAATATAAAAATAGCATACAACATTAAAATGTCACGTGGTTAATTTAAGATAAACAATTATCTTAAAATTATACAGCAAAACAGAAATACAAATCTGGGTTTAAAAATAAGATCTAGCATAGTCTTGTGTAAGATTAGTGTGGTTTTTTGGTATTAGTCAATGTGTATATACACTTTTTAATAATATTCCTATATCTTTTGACATGCTCTACAAAGGGTAAACCAACAGGTTAGGGAAATGTTAAAAATACGTCTATAGTGCAAAGTGCAAATTCCATTGGTAAAACCATTATGCGTTTAAAACGGAAAGTACTAATCATCCGTTTACAAAGTATAAACATATTGGAATCCCACATGATTAAAGACTGGCAATTATATGTTGAAGATACTATACTTTCTACCTTTTAGATCTAGTTAGTAAAGAGCTATGTTTAAATCAATACCTGTTATTGTTATTTCCTTGAATTGCTCTTATACTAATAAATATGGCCATTCTACTTATTCTGTGCTTGTATTCTAAATCCTAACTAAAATACGTGACACATATGTAATAATTGTTGTTTAATTTATTTGGAGTGTAAACACAAAATAGTAACACTTGTACAATACAACTCTAATTTAACTTGGGCCTAATTGAATTGCAATGCAATTTAAATTAGAAATAAAGGGCTTGAAAATCATATAAAATAACACTGTTCTGCTATAAAGTTGTGTCGAGTAAGAGAAATGAAGTAACATGTGACAGTGGACAAGCAAAAGAAACTTAATTATCACAGTAAGAGACCTAGAGTGGCTAAACCAATTAATTAGGACTTTCCAGCACATGTTGGTCTGTTTCTGCACTGAACCAGTTGGACAAGATTGGTCTACTCGCTAATTGTATTTATATCCAATCTATGTATTTCATCATAAAACTTTCAGGAAAAAAGCTATAGAACCATTGTCAACAAACATAAGAGTCACAGATCCTCTCATCGCTGAATATACACATAAAAGTATTATTTAAATATTTATCTAACAAATTTGAAGCAACTTGAAGCTGAAAAATATACTATTTCGAAATATTCTATCCTTATTTCGTTGAATAAGGATTGAAGGATCTCAAATATTCACTTCTTACATGGCGGATTCCGAAAAATGGTGGGAAGTTTTGCGGTAACCAGGAACATATCCACTATTGGTTTATGAGAGTGGCAAATTTTTAGGTGTGGATCGTGGGCCTTGAAGTAAAAGTTTCTCCAAGTGGGAGCTAATTTAAAACTAAGATTTTTGCAACGTAATCTAACAGAAAAAGAAATTCCTCCCACCTCTGAATCAATTTAAACTGAGGATTAGAACTTTCCATGGTTAAAAGAGTTAAGTAAGATTTATGATTATACAAACAAATTTTGGTTGACCAGTCCTATTGTCTGTTTGCATTCGATTGTCTAAAATCAAGCTTTGGATCCTCAAAAACCTGATTTACGCCTTGATTAATGTATTTAACCAACGTTCTTTCTGGATCAGAGTATTCTTGACTAAAATTCTCATACTGTTGTAACATATTCTTGTGGGCCAAGGAAACAGGACCTTAAGGTCTGGATACGAACCGGAAAACATTCTTACTAAGCACTAAGCAGGGGTCGACCTGTTTCTCTTCCTTCGTCAAAGTTCCTTCTTTGAACCTTTAACATCGATATATTTCCGCTAAAAGGCACGAGCCTGAAAAGATTTATTAATTCAACTAAGATTTAGAAGAGGGTCTTTACCTTGAGCATTTAACACACATTTCGTAAGGTAAAGATAGTTTGTATGAAGACAGGAATTCGTGAATCAAACTCAGGAGTAAAAGTGGGCTAATCTCCTAACTTAAGCCAACGTAAATTAGACACTAAAACTTCCAAAATAGTCAATGATTCATTTTTTCATACTCTCTTTTTACCTGATTCATATTTTTTGTCTGGTAAGTTTTCAAAGGTTGGAAAATGATTTATAATTTATCCTTGTCAGAAAATTCATAAACAAAACTTCAATATATTTTTTTAGAGAATCCATCAAAAGGCTGTGCAGTTCAGTTAAAACATTGGCCCAAAGCTTGACACTCGGTTGAATCGGGTTTGAATGGTGTGTAGGTATTGATTAGGCTTGTGCGCAGTCGCGACCAACTCTTTCTCCCCTCTCTCTCCCACTTCACCGCTTAAATGAACATTTCCTCCAATCAACATACTTTATAGCCTTGTTTGTACCGTGAGATGCTACTGTCCTCTAAACACCTTGGACTTCCCGTGAAATCAGGTTAATGTCAATACTATTTTGAAATTTCTGCGAAAAATCGCAAAAATCTAGAAAATGTCACAAAATTAAAATTGTGTTGTTCACTTATTTTTTTATTAGATTACGTCTAGTCGACTTTTATTGGAAAGCATCCTTTAATTGTGAATCCTCTAAGTGTATTTCATATAAACCAGGAAAATTCGTTTCATTGTTGATTGTTTCTAGTGAGTCGATACAATCTAGGAATTATTAACATTTGTATAGTGTGTGACTGTTTTTTTTTTGTTTTTTTTTTGCTAGTTTCTGTCGGATTTCAATATTGACAGAAAACCGTCAGTTTTCCTTCCGTTTGGACTATTAAGTCGTAGGCAAGACATCCTTAACGATCTACCCAACCTTATTTACTTAGCTTCTAATCCACTTGATCTGCAAGAAGTAACTTACCTAGAAGGAAAAACATTTTTAAATAATGCCTTCTATGTTTTGTAATAATTTACAACCGTCAAAACATTTTATAACTTTTATAAACCGGAACAGCAGCTGAAATGGCCACCCAGAGAAAAGATACTAAATACAAAGATATTAAACCAAGAGGATTCCAGTTAATCGTCCTGGGTGTGAAAAGTGCTGGGCCATGGTGAGAAGAAGACAAGAACTGTATAAATGAAATAGGCCGCAAGCTGATTGAAAAAAAAAAAACAGGTGACTTTAAAGCGAGGAGCTACCTACTGTAGTTCAACTGATTGCCATGGCCATTCAAAACGGAAATGTCGCCAACATCATTGGATCCTCACCCGCAGACGACGACCTTTCATCAATATTTTATTTGTAAAATTATTTTTAAAATGTGTGTACTAGCAATAAATTATTGTATTTATTCTAATAACTTCTATCCTTATTAAGAGAAAATATATAAGGCATTTTGAAATTGAGTAAAAGTCATTTTTAGGTTCAAGCAAACAGATATTGGTAAATTTTAAAATAGCCACTGTAAAGGGTTAATTAAACATATTACAGCGCTAGAGACTGTATTTCCACAATTTAATTTGACAAACACAAAAAAATTGACGTGAATCCATCATAGAGAGTTTTAATTTAAAATAACGACTGCAATAAGCGATTTAATGAAGATGATTATTGTAAAAGCGCAAAGAAAACTTTGCGGAGCTCTCATTTTGAGTTTGGGCTAAGTACAGAGCAAACTTTCAGTCTACGATTATCGCTACCACAACTGCTGACGCCACTAGAGTCATTTATTTGGTTATATTTTTTTACACCATATAAAATCTCAATCCTTTGAGTGAATCATATAAAAGTATTTGATTCATTCTTTGTTTCTCCTTCAAACCGTTTTCCTTAATTTATTCCGCATTTAGATACATTGAAAGTATTTGAGAGATCAAGTAAATCTTTTCTCATATAAATTTGCACTAGAAACTTTTGATTAATTAGTAAGAGATAAAAAATCACCGAAATATTACAAGATACTACATTAACGATGAATGAAAAGTATATTGATTAAAGTGATATCGGAGGCTAGAACTCAGTTTTGTGAAAACTATATTTCGGTCGTATCACTTCCTCTAAAGTTATATTGGACAGCTTGAAGTGTTTGGCTACTAAATATTTAATGGTATATCTCTGTATACTTTCCAGCTTTTACAGATCGTGTAGTTTTTCTTATATTGATAAGTAAGTTATTTGCAAATAAGGCTTAAGTAGCCCTCAGCAAAGGGCAAAGAACGTAGTAAAACTTGAAGCATTAACTCAACATCACCCGGTTAGCAATTAAGTGCAGTTAAAGCATTAACTGAACAAAAAAATAGTTGAAAACGAAGGAATACCTTGGACTACTTCCAAAATTTCCAATTTCAGGTTTTGAGAAAGCTTTGTAAATTTGAAGGGATATCGTATTTTTGCACCCAATTTATCATTCAGCTTAAAAGCGCCAAGAGATATTTAGTTTCATGTTACCTGGCAAAATAAACAAATATGAAAAGGGTGTAAATTTTCTACTGGTTCCAGTCTCTATGGAAAAGAACTCTCTTTGTATTAGAACCTATGAAATGGGAGGAAAACCCGCCTTAAATAGTGAGTTACTTTTGAAGCATTTTATACATAAATACAGATTTTAAACATTTTTGTTGATTCGTAGTCTGTAGGTATTAATGTTAAATAAAGCATGTACGATGATTCTCAGAACACTTTGAATCGACAAAATCCTTCTACAAGTGCTGCAGCTCTACATTTAAAACAATGTTAAGTTCGTAAGTGGCTTGTACCTAGAACTTTTAATCCTAAAACCAATATTTGAATCAGATTTTCCCGTATCATAAAGGACTAGACTAGACAGTGTTAAGTTCGAAACAATTCATAGTTTCAAGTGAATTCCGCCTAAAATGTTCTAATTTGTAACAAAATAAATATCTACTTTTAATCCCAGATTTTCCTCTTCACGTTCTATAAAGTAAAACAGTCAATATATACATTGGTACACTATATTTACTGTTGTCGTTTATGTATTAAAGAACAAATCCTATGTTCCCGACCCCTTGAATACTTTGCCACAATTACAATGATTGCAATTGTAACTATGTAGGTAGTATTCAACTATAAGTGGTTCCACTTGTAAAACAGTAATACATTTCAAGAGCTTTAGTATAAAATTGAGGGGGTTTGTCTGTCTGGAGGCTGGCATGACTAAAATACTAAAGCGGCACGGCCAAAATTATGCACAAAGATGGTCCACATATCTAGGAATGTCATAGCCCTGAGTTCCACTCGGGTTACGCCCCTTGGATGTCCAAAGTTTTGATGTGAGATTTTCAAAAGTTTGTCTCCATGGAAGCATGAGAAAACTCACAATGTTTACCTTTGCTTTGACATTTTTAACGAAGCAATACAGCCAAATGCTTATTTCATCTTTTCAGACAGCTAATCCAAACAAATAAAATATAATATTATACACAACTATGTGGATTATTTATTCTAAAGCTTTGTCTTAGATTATTTATTCTAAAACTATAATCGTTGCTGTATCAGCCCAGCTCTGCATTCGATGTAGTAAAGTGTCGTAAGTTATTAAAATAATGTTATTGATAGTTAATAAATAGTATGACAGTTACAATGCATAATTTTTGTATAAGTTTGGCGGATTTTTGTTTATAAATTCGAACTACTTAACAAGATTTTGGATTAGGCGGTATAGTACATTTTCCCGTTGCGAAGCACGGGTAGCAGCTAGTTAGTTGTATTGTATACTTTTTGTTGCAGTCTTTCCACTTAACACATAACAATGGTAATTGAAGGCAATGCGTACAATCTATCTATAGTAGACAATCTGTAGTAGAGATCTATCTGTAGTAGTATCATATTTATTGTAGGCAAGTGTTTCTATCTATGTTAGGTAGTGTTACATTTACTACATTAACTAGCTTGTAATCTATAGGGATTGAACACTGAAGCCTGTCCAATGTCTAGCCACTCCAATCCCCATGAGTACATCGGCATCCGTCTATATTTAGCAACGCAATGCCAAGGCTACCAGAGATGTTCCAGAAAATCCATCCACACTCGATGAATCGACCTTTAACCGATCCATTCTGGCTTATCGCTCTGAGTTAATAGTTTATGGCTTGAAGTGTCTATACTTGAAATATGTCTGAGATTTAAGCCTCCAAGTGTCATTTAAAACTGTATAACACTAGGGATTCAAACTATAAAATACCCACGTCAAAATGTAAGTATTAAGTATAAAATGGATGTAGTTGGGTATTTTATTTGTGTATGTTGGGAATTAAGTGTATTTTGTTTTAATTTTATTTACAAAAATGTGTTTTATGTTTTAACATTTTGGTTGTGCCAACCAAACAGACGGCCGTAGACTATTTTTTGATTAATTGTATGCTTATGTTATAAGAGAAATGTTTATTTATCAAATAAAGCACTTTATTCATTCATTTACGCATTCAACAGAAAATCAATTGTAAACATAAGATAATCCTGGTGTAACAGTGCTACTATATTTTCTTCACGCTATGCTATATTGAATACATTTTCCTGGTTGAGTATAACCACGCTTAACTCATAAAACTACAGGGTGAGGCAATGAGAACGCCACAATTTGTTTTAGCTGTCACATGTTAATTGTTGCAACAACGAATGATCAGCTGTGCTTATAACATCAATTAAACTATGCCATTTTAGTAAATATTATGCCTGAGGCTATTAACACTGTGATTTTGATGTGGAAACCTATTTTTAAAATAGTGATTCTTGTGCAAAACCCAGATATTGTTTGGACCACATTCCATCCTTGGTCAACATAGCGCTGTTTCAGATTGGAAAATAATGGTGAATTGGGTAAAATTATTTAGGATAAATTAAACCTAAAAAATAATCGGTGGGTGCCGCAAAACTCTTTGTACGCCAGCAAATGTTGAAAGAGTGCGAGTAGCGGTAACTCAAAGTCCAAAGAGATTTGCCAGGAAGTTTTTTGTTGTTAAAAGCTTTACAATGCCTCCTTTTTTGGGAGGGGAGGGGGGTTTGTTCTAATAAGCTTCTTGAAGTTCAAGGTTTTTCAAAGTTACCCTACATGTTTGCTTGAACCGAAGCTAAGAATTGTCCAAAAACTAAAGTGATTCCTGAAGAAATGCTTGAGGAGTATTTGATGGAGTTTTCAACTGCCTAAAAAGGAATGTCAAATAGAACAAAGACGTCACTTGCAGGATTTTGTTCTCAAGAAATGGAATAATGACTTTGTTAAGATAAAAATAAAAATATAAGCTGTTTTTTATGTGCTATTTATATCCATAGGGTGAATATTATTGAGTTTGTACTGCTTATAAATTGGGGCGCTTTCATTGCCCCACCCTCTACAACACTTCTACCTAAAACATGATTCATCTGAGGAAAATACTAAAACATCATCCCACCTTGGAAATCAGCAAACTATAACATTGGTTTTCAAAATATACTGTATATACGAGAGAATAAAATGATACTGTTATAAAAGCCAGGCGTATCCTAAAAGCAACGTGGATCAAAATAAAGTAAACATTCCCACTTGAGGATTGTTTGACGGATCATTCTTGCTCTTACAATGTTTGTTTATTTCCCCAAAGACGGCTCTGGGACAAAGATGCTATTTTCAACAGCAAATTTTCTCTTGCACAAATTTTAAACTAGACAGAATATGTTATAAGACCCCAGACAAATTTAGTGAGTAAATTACATAACTTTCATCAGGGATTGATTATTGTCGTTCAATGATGTGTATAAATTACAATTCGGAAATGAATACAATATAGAATGTAGCACTAATGTAATATTCAGCATAACCTACAGTGTAATAATTTGAAATTTGTATTTTCTTACCACTTATATTGCCCCAAAGACAATAAAGGCAAGAAATTAAAATCAATAAATGTCACCCTTCTAAAAAGTTTAAATTTACGTTACGTGAGCTACTTTACAAAACTGGAATTTTAAACTTCTTCCTTAGAGGACAATTCTCTAATAAAACGTTAAATTTAGATAACGTGTTTTTCAAACCCAAACAGGTAAAACTTTGTTGACAAGTTTTATGCTGATCCTGATTATAAATAAATCACTTAGCTTTTGTTTATAGGTTCACTTAAAATCTACAAATTCTGGACAGGTTACGAGTTGGACTTGATATTCATGGACCAAAGAGAATGATCCATAATTTGAAACCGAAAGATACATTCTGGAAGAATGCAATTAGAAACCAGACTCACAACAATCTGCGATGTAGAGCTCCATTTCGTCCTGAAATTTTAATGATCAGTGCTTTTCCGAACCTTAATGTTGCTCTAGCTTCTTCGCAGAAGTAATCTAGTTAATATTTGAACACTCTTTCTTTGACTTTCTACTGACTTAACATTCATTATTCGGGTAATGTTCCTGTTTGAATTACTGAAAATAATATTTGAAATTGTTCACTGTGTTGCTTTCACAAAAACAATGAAAATTGCTAGTGATTTCTATGTAGGGGCGAAATATATAGGAATGCTTACGTCCTAGAAAGGTGCATCAAGGTTATGTGTCAGTTAACGTATTAAAGGTTTCTCTAAGTAATTATGCTTTATATGTTCGTGAGAGGAAAAACAAACTTAGATTTTTATCTTTGTACGTAATACGTTTTATCGCATGTAACTAACATGAAATTAAGATAGTCAATCCCAATATTAGACATACCTCACCATCATATTCTTACGGTCCTGAAAACATACTAACTACTTAATTACTACAAAGCTACTAGGCCTAACTATAGATTAACTGAAGAGTACTGCACTGATAAAGGAGTACTGCACCTACTAAAAAGATGTATCAAATCAAAATATAGAAAATATTACTCCATCGAAATTAGGGTACTTTAGAAACCAACACTGGATATTGCCTTTGAGAATATCTCAAATCTACACTCTATAACCCGGATCTAATTAACCTCGAAAGTTTTGAAAATATGATCGAAACTTTAACATTTTCATTCTGCATAATGATTCATCTTTATTCACAAAGCTTAGTATGAAGACGGAATTTGAAGTAGACGTAATTTAAACTTTGTTGAAAGTTTATGAAGATTTTTCGCTCTCTCATATTGATACTGACTCAGATAATTGTTTAAAATGTTTACTTAGGATGTTGTTTCGTAGCTTTCCATTTTACATGAACATGTTTACACACGTTGTGGTGACAAAGTTGGGGTTTGCTAGACAAGCTAGAACTAGAATATATTAACGATATGTGTGTCAATTTTTTCCAACGACTATTATAAACTCACAAATGGCTAATGAAACAGCTGATCTTAGTCAGTAACAAAAGCTATAAGGAACATCACATTTCATTCTACCCACCCTTTATATTTGGGTTTAAATACGCACCTAGGTAGAGTCCCATTCTTAATTGGTAAGCTAATAGTAATACTGTAGAAATAGTAATGAATCTAGGACATATAGGTTTACCCAGTAGTGATAAGGGCCAATATTATTAATGATAGAAAATTATTGCTTTTCGTTAGCTTCAAATTTAGTTGTGCAGTTTTATTTTATTTTTATGATCATAATTAGTTTTACTAACTGATAATGAGGGTTGTCAATTTTGACATTAATTAAAGAAAAAACACATTTTTAGGCGTATTTATCAAATTTATTGTAAAGTTTGAAATAATATTTGATACTTTGTCATAGAATGGTACATTTTGAATCCGTGCCTATTATTCACCATGACTCCATATTATACTTGTGAAGAATAAATTAACGTACAAATTTTGCCAGTATATATTTTTAGTCGTTAAGAAACATCATGAAGATAATAATCATTAAACCACATGGTTTACTTCATCTCATTTAACCTTACGTACTCCTTAATTTGACTAAGTGAAGAATCCTTTTCATGTTGACAACTTTAAATGATAAGCAGATATAAAAATATAAAAAGATATAAAAATAAGATATAAAAATATGACAAAGCAGATATAAAAATTAGGCTGTATGCTTGCTGTGTCGAGGAAAGTACTTCAGAAAGACCAAAGAACCGCCAACTTGGGATGAATATTGTACACAGACCAGCTGATTGGATTGGCGCCAAAACTTCATTGCTGCCAACTAAATAAATTGATAACACCAACTTGATGCCACCGTTGAGCTGGGTGTTTTGCTGCTCTAAAACTTCCCACCCCATCCATATATATAACTATTAAAAATGTTTAATATTCATTTCAGAATTTTTAAAATTTGCTTTCAACTAAGTGTTATAAAAGTTTTTACAACTTTAAAAGAATTGAATGTAACTCTGGACGTTGTATGCACAGAATAATAAATATGTAATGGTCGTCACTTCTCTTAATGTAAGTTTTCTCTTGTTTTTTAAGCTTATCAAAATTAGATATAAATATTTTAAATAAATATTAAATATAAATTAATTAAATATTTAAATATAAATATTTTATTCATCCTTATACTGGTAAGTAAGTGAAACCCCTTCAAACCATATGTAACATTGCTTAACAATTTTATAAATCTCAAAGTGATTCCTTGAAACAAAAATATGAAAATAATTTCACTTTTAAAGTCATAAACTTAGTCCAAAAACGATTCTCTCTGTATGACTGGATCCTGACAAGTAAGTGCCTAAAACAGTCTCGAAAATTCATGAGGAACCCAATTTGACGTGAAAACTAAATCTTTCTTACGTTTTCGAGGATTAGTATAAATCAGTATACATCTAAATAAATGGAGAATTTTTAATAACTATTGAACCTATTTTGATTACAAAACCGTGACGTTGGCCATATTTTCCAAGCTTAATGCAACTAATGCACAAATATTAAATTTTAATTTTCATGTCACATTCAAATCTTTTTTTATTTAGGCTCGTCTTCAATTGACTTATTCAACAGTAATCTTGTAGGTCGTCTTGCGGTATTTTGCAGCTAAATATGTTTTCCGATTGTGTTTGCCAAAAACTGTATGTGTTTGTGTTTACAATTAAGATTTTCTATACAAATTAAGTAAATCTTATAAGGAATATTATAAAATATTGAAACAGCTTTTTGCCATTTTATTTCTTTGATCTGTACCATATAAATACAATTTATTCCAGTAAGTAGCGCTAGTGAAGTAGCTATAGTGAAGTAGCTATAGCGAAGTAGCTATAGCGAAAGAGCGATGGTATACGAAAGCCTAGAGCATCAAGACATATGTTTCTTTCACTTAAATGACAACAGGAAATGAGTCAGAGAGAATTAAAGCCAACTCTTGGCACCCGCACATGTGTGGAGATGTCCGACTATCTGACCCTGGTTTACATAGTGGCTTTCGTAGGGACGTGTTCAACATGCCAACCTTATTAGTGATTTTTTTTATAAGTTCTACAAAAGAGATCTATCTATATACTTATTTAATACGCAAGCAGTTTTTTTGTGACAATTACTCCTCCGAAACTACTGAACCAATTGACATGCTTTTGGTGTCATTGGAAAGAGCGTAACATGAAGTTGTGCAGAAAACTTTCTTTTTAGGGAAATAATTAACGAGTGAGGCCCTAGGACCAATTAAAGTTTTGTATTTCTCCATAAGATTAACATGGGAAACAAACATTGTTATGAAACTCCAGCTGTTGTCAGAAATTAAAAGTGAGAAGAAGAACATATGTTAATTGTTAACAGTCATCAAGTTTGCTACAAACATTTACTGACCTGGTTCAAAGGAAATATTCACTATTTGAATTGGTCATAGAACACCACCAAGAAGAGAAAATATAAATAATGTTTTTTTTTATTTATAATCGTTATTATGGACAACCTAATACGGCTATGAGTAAGACTATTTATAGAAAACACAAAATACAAGATCAGCTTTTGAAAAATGATAAGATATGCCTATTTACAAGAAATGTTGATTATATCGATCTTTTATGTACCTTGAGTATTTCCATAATCTTTGAGTCGAAACTTTTAAAGTCATCAGAAATTAAGACTGTTATTCGTTTTAAAATAACGCCTGTAATACTTAGCAATTGATCGAATTCGAGCAACAGGTACACTAGTACTTATTTAATACGCAAGCAGGTTTGTTGTGACAATTACTCCCCCGAAACTACTGAACCGATTGACATGTTTTTGGTGTCATTGGAAAGAGCGTAACGTGAAGTTGTGCAGGAAACTTTCTTTTTAGGGAAATAATTAGAGAGTGAGGCCCTGGGGCCCTTTAAAGATTCGTATTTCTCCATAAGATTAACATGGGAAACAAACATTGTTATGAAACTCCAGCTGTTGTCATAAATTAAAAGTGAGAAGAAGAACATATGTTAATTGTACAGTCAATAAGTTTTCTAATTTAACAGTTTGCTACAAACATTTACAGACTTGGTTGAAATAAATTATGGTTACTATTTAAATTTGGGTTGGCGTAAATATTACGATGGAAAAAAGCGAGAGAGCCTGGATGAATTAATATACTAAAAAGAAAACTAAATTATCACTGTGCTGCATGTCTTAGTAATCATTGAAAGAGCCGATTTGCAAACTGGAAACATAGGAAAGTCATAGAACACCACCAAGGAGAAGAAATAGAAATAATGCGTCGAATCTTTTAAGTCATCAGAAATTATGACTGTCATTCATTTTAAAATAATGCCTGTAATACTTAGCAATTGCTCGAATTCGAGCAACAGAGACACTAGTTATAATTATATAGTTACATTAAGATATTTTGAGAGGTTATAGTATTCACCTGGTTAACCGGAAAGTCATCTGTTAAATCCTGAAAATTCTGAATTGAAGCTTTTTTAATGGTTAAAATCCGAGTCCAGTTGTCTTTGTTAAATGGTTTTGTTTATAAGCATTTTAAAATCATTGTAGACTTTTCATGTGTTCAAATCACTATATTAGTACATATGAGGCGCTCAAAATCGTTCAACTTGTTGAGGGTTCAATAATAGTGTTCATCAAACATATGGTTTTTGTTCATAAATAACATTTTATAACAATTGTGTTGAATAGTGATCAAATTAAATCAAAAGGTTGCTGTATTGATCCTGAGAAAATTCGGTCGCTTTTTGATAGTTCGAAACTAAATCCAGATGTCCATTAATGGTTAAAACAGCTGATCCTAAAAAGTAACATAGCAACACATCTCACTCTATTGTTCACTCATATTTAGGTTAAAATACTTACACATGTGGCATTCCACCACAACTGATAATGATAATAATGGTAATGTCGACCATTTTCCTGACATCATGATTATAACAACAAAATCTCTTAGATGCGGCATAAAAAATTATTAAAGACATTTATTTATCTAATAATAATTGGGTGTACACTAATGAACCAGCTAACTGAAACAACTAATAACTAACTAACAACTAATGAACCATTTAATTGACAATTTCTTGTCATATTTGTCCAAGATAATGGTCAATTAGGAGCAGAATCAATGCTTGGTCGTGAAGTTTTAAAATCCCGTCTCTGTAAAGTAAAACAGAAGATGGAAAGTATACAGCAAAGCGCACTTTGCAGAACAATAGTGCTTTAAGAAGTGCATCTTACAAATTGCGACCGCCTCGAGGAAAAAATAATTTGTCAACCCGTTGCCATGGGTTTGGAACTTCTATGTTTTTACTTCAGTAGTTTTCTAGATGGTTGCTTTCTAGTGGTTAATTCGTTTGAATTGTTATTTAGTTTGCGCTATGAAAACTCTGTCACCAATAATTGAGAAAATAAAGATGATCAAGAAATTAAAAATCTTGTGTTAAAAACAAACACACTTATTAATATTTAAGTATATAAAGATTGTGTTTATTTTCGACGTAAGCACATGTGTGTAGGGGAACTGTACAGATTTTTGGTCTAAGGATGTTAAAACGAAAAAATACATTGGTCCCAGATCTTACCGTGCCACCTATAGAAATAGCTACTTCGGCTATGGAGAAATTCTCCAAAACCTTGTTATATTAAGGAGTTTTGAAAACAATAATAACTGAAATATTTCACAATATTGCACAGATGTTTATGCTATGCTATACGAGAAAAGGCTATTCTAAAAGTAGGGCGATGCATTCCGCTACGATGGTGCATGCTTGCATGCAAAACAGATGGTTTCATAAACAGAGAACAGGAAGAGAAGATCTGAACACAGTCTAGTTTGCAATATAGAGTTTACCCATCTTCGCTCGCTTGAGTTGTATAAAAGGGCTTACCTTTTTTTAATTTAGTTGATAGTGTTTTTTATGTTTTTGTTTTTTTATTTTATTTTTTTACTCGAAGACTGGATAAACCCCTTGTCTGATTCTACATAAAGACTTGTTTGACATTATTTTTACCATTATCGAATGGACCATCGAAAACAGTTCTACAAAGAAAACACTTTTCTTGCAGAATCAAACTTCACATTAATTTGATTTTAACCGGTTAAACAAATTTATGTAGGCTAATTATTACGTAAAAATACTTAGATTTGTCTACGCTTCTTGTCTATAATTCTAAGACACTCTCTTGCGGTGCTAATGGTATAATAGCTTTTTTTTGTGAGTCGGTTGCTCAGTTGGTAACGTCACGGATTTCGGGCCCAAGGCAGCGATGTCCTGGGTTCGGATCCTGGTCACTGCCACTAAAATTTATCAGTACAGTTCACCTTTGTACTGTACCGGCTCACCCCTTGCTTTGCTGGATACGTTCCACGCACAGATCTGTAGTCTATGTGGACGGGTTATGTGCAAGGTTAAAAGAGGCTGCTAACCTCTTTAAAAAAATTATAATAGTCTTGTAAAATAGAGGAGTTTGAGAAGGCAACGTAAAGAACCCTGTGTACCCATCTTGGATTACTACTACAAGAATAATAATCTCCTGGTAAATAAATAGTTTTATTTACAATTTACAAACAAAACAATTGGCTAACACTGTTTTAAATATGTGTTGCAACACGCTGCATATATATAGTCAATGATATTATCTAAATAGCCTCTTGGTCAGGTTCAAGGTCATTTACCTATTCTAGCTGAATATGATTGAGTGTCCAATCAAAATCGATCACCATCATCTATTTTACTACAAAACGCACGTTATTATCCTCCCTGTAGCAGCAAACATAGGTACTCGTTAAACCTACAGTTATTTAAATAGATTTAATTCAAAATCAATTCAGGAAAATGAAAATTCACTAGTCTGAAGGTTTGCTGTGGTGGGTATTTTTATTACTTTCTGTGTATCCTCCTTTTTTATGGAACAAATCGTCATCACACGGGCAGGATATATAATACGATTTTAAATGTTACGAAAACATTTTTTCATGAATATTCTTTACTCGTGTATCCTCTATCTGTTTTGCCATGGAATATTCGATTGTCTAATCCACTGCAGAACCTGATAATCACGGTTACTGTCTAAACTCTCCTCTGATCACGTTCAAAGTTTTATCCAGAAGTGAGGGATCCCACTGCAACCTCAATATCATGACGCTTTGCCGATATCGTCTCTAACACGTGATATTTAGAGACACGTGATATTTAGAGACAAGTGTTTAATAGTCTCTAACCTCTAAATGTATCCTTCAGATATATCCGTACAGGACACTCATAGTGTAAGGATTCAAATACTTTACACCATTTGAAACTACTAATAATAATATTTCATCCTCATTAACTTACAGATTCGGGGGTTTGACGTTTAAACCTCACACATGATTTAGAATAAATTTAAGTTGTATGGTAATTTAAAATAAAGAGGTCCATTGATTGATTGAGCTCTCACGGTTTGTTCAAAAAGGAACTGAGAAAATTACTTTATCAAAATTGACGTGGTGGAATATTTTAGAAACATGAGAGAAAAGATTTGTGTCAGGAGAGAAATAGTAGGAAGGGTTAAGATATGATTATGGCATTTATTTTATGCATTGACTTTTTTTATGACATTGTCGTATTGCCTCCAATAATTGTACTCTTTTCTTTAATTTTTCAGTACACGCTACTTTTGTCGAAGAACTCGTACTTCCCATTGGTAATCGTTGAAGAAGGAGGTGATTAAATTAAACTATTAACAATTTCAAAAACCCCGTAAATGGCAACAAATATTGTATAAAAATGTCACACAATATGTCACACAATTTAAAAAAAATGTTGAAATAAATTAACAATAATGCCACAGAACAGTATTACTCTGTGGATGGTTTACTGTAGTAACACATATTAAAAATTTTGAACCGATATCACTGGCAATGCTTCTAGTTTTTTTTCTTTTTTTCAAGAAGCTGACTCCAAAACATTTTTAAACCTTGGGTAAGCGATTAACTTCAATTCTTCTAACCAAGAATATAAGACAGTTTGAGATATTTACAATAATTGTAAATTCCAAAGTGTGCTCGCTGCATTAAAGGATAACTTGTAATGACAAAACTAGTTCCAACCGTGACAAGAGACAAGCGATGCGGTGAATGTCACGAACAAACTCTACTTGTCACGGAAATAAAACAGTGACTTGTTCTTGTTTTGTTTCATTTTTTAAAGTGGCAAATCACCACTATCCCTTTGTTTAGTTTGTTATATTCTCTTTGTTAAAAGATAGTTTTGTTTTAAATTTTCCCATATGCATGTTTATTATGCATGTTACTTTTAAAAGTCTAAAACAAAAACAAAATAAAAACTTTATTGTTTGGTTTTGCAATCAACATGCATTTTATATGAGAAAATTTAGTTTTTGGTTTATAACTCAAATACTAAAATAAATGGACAGTGGGTGTAAATAGGAATGTTGTTCATCAAGACGCTTAAAATGAAATTCTATTTGACATTATGTTTATGATTGATTTTCTTTAATTACCAGGCTACCTACATTACAAAAAAATAAAAAGTACTTAGAAAATTAGTATTTTGAAAATTATTACAAGTGACACATTATTAGAACTCTAAGCAAGTCCTTTCTAAAAATGTACAATGAGATATAGGTTGACAAAAGGAAATTTCGAGATTCGAACCCGTGACTTTCATTTCTTAACCCTGTGCTTATGGGTATTTTAAATGGATTTTTCATATTTGATTTAGGGGGGATAGTTTTATTTCACGTTTCTAGGTGAAAACGTACTCCCGTAAGTATATGTACGGGGGGTCTGCCTCACCCTGTATAACACTTCCCACAAACTTAACAAATAGTTTTTAAACAACCATACATCGCATTTGAAAATGCAACAGAATGAGCTATGCAATCTGTGATACATTGTAAATTTATACATCAAAGAAATCTGTTTTATGTAGATGTTTAAAGCAGCATATATAGATATTGATAATTTTCAAAGTATCTGCTACATAAAGTATAAATAAACTATCTTCTACTTGTAACTTCTATCATGCCTTAAATTATCGAATTTAAATTATATAGAACTTTTGTTAGAATTAGCAAATGCTACAGATAGTAATGTTACGTGGCGAGTTCTGTCATAAAAGCAGTCAACATTTGTGTGAATCTCAAGTCATTTATGATCACAGAAGAGAAACTTCTTTTCTCACAAAATCTTTCAAGGAAACAGCTGATGAGATTTCAGCCTGTTTTTTGTCCTCACTTACAGGGGTTCCCTCCCAATGATGTCTAACAGCTGCTCTCCCTATGGAAGGGGCGGATTCATTCAACAGTTTCGAAAAATATGGGTTAGTAGATTTAGGGCCCAACCGACCATGAACAAGAGGGCGGAGTTCTACATCATCAACGTATCTTTAGTTTACTTCGTCCAGCGTTTTTCATTTTGCTGTAATGGTTTTCTAATTGTGTTTCCGGGTATCTAAATACATTCCTGATTAGAATTGTATATGATTTTGCAGTGATAGCCTCACGATTTCAATTCGGCATGCCCCCTTTCAGCCTGGTTAAATTCAAAAGCATAAAACATATTTTGGAGTTACATTTCACCTTTAAAATACTTTTTTTTTAGTTTGTAATAGTATACAGGAATAAAAAAACCACGCATTCCATATACTACTCAACATTTTTACATCAATACTGTTATCAAAGACAGTAATGTTTTCAAGATCCCTAAAAAATCCGGAAACTTCTTTTGAATTCTAGCGAATTTCCCATATAGGTAATAAGCTATTACCGTAGTACTCATGGTAAGACCTGGACCCGGGACCTGGAACACCATCCGTTCAAATTCATATATATGTGTGTGTGTCTATAAGCTCGATAACTCGAGCAAAAATGATCCGATTTTGATGAAATTTGGTACAAACGTGTAAACCTACATTTATTTAAACGAGTTCACGAACCAGCATGATCGGACTATAGGAACGGGGGTTTATGGGGGGTTTTATAGGGTAAAAATAGGTTTTTCCTATTTTTGACCCTAAAAACACAAAATTTTACAATTTATTTCCAAACCATTTTGTAGAGCTTAAAAAACAAATAATTTAGTATTCTGAAGCGTTATTGTGCGCCTAATGGTTACAGAGAAAATTCCAAAAAATTGTAAATTTAAAATCCCTATGTTATTCTTATGGAGAATAAGTCAACTGTTGTAGTTTACTTGTTTATGAACATATTTTGATCGAATTTGGAAAATACATTCATTTCTTACTAAACTATTAACATAAAAAACCACCTTTTTACCCTCCCTGTTGCAGCAAAACCTAAGTACTCGTTAAACTAATTCTATTTAAATAGGGAATAAATATGATATTTTTAAGGAGGCATTTCAATGTGAAATCCTATCAGTCTAATGGAAATTCGCTTAGTCTGCAGGTTTACTGCGGTGGGGGTATTTTATACTTGCAGATATTGGAACGAAGCTTCACACATATGACACATAAAAATCTTCTTCTTGAAGCAAAAGTGAATTTTTCATTCTTGCTACAAGGAGTCATAAGGGAATTATGAGAGCATAGGTCAAGTGGCACATTACGTTAAATGGCTATAATTATCTAGAGAAATGTTCTTATTTGAGAAATACTCTCTAATAAGATTAAACAGTGCCGTAAACTCAATCTCAACAGACTGAACATAAGGTTTTCTCGTGTTTGTATGATGCTGTTTTGTTTATTTCACCTTAACTTTACCTAAGCAATGTATAACTTTAAGTATAACTATATGAGTAAGTGGAAAAAGTTGGAAAAACTGTAAACTTGGAGCACATCACCGACCAATGTGGTGGAAGAACATATCAAATCAAAGACAGACACAGTTATTCTAACCCTAAAGGGATAAAAATCCATACTCAGGATTCCTTACAATCATGGAAGACGAGCTATTTTGACCCCACATGTTAATACAAAACTGTTTCATCTTTCTAACCGTATGATTTCCTTCAAATAAACCTTTCTCAATAGTGTACAATAACTGTGTTTTCTAGGACAACGGGAGAAAATCATTGTCACTTGGGGCGGTTAGTTAATAGTATGAATGTAATATGAATGTATAACTTGGATAGACAACTTTTTTGCCAATCTTTTACTAAAACACCCCTCAAAACCAACAAGATGAGAGAGCCAAGTCAATTGAGATTATTGTTGATTCGAATCAATATCTGACCTACATAACGAAGTTGAGAAGTCACAATTTGATCAATTGAACATGATCAACTCCGGTTGAACAGAATGTTGCAAATGAAGATTGATTTTTTCAAATAGTAAGATTACATATGAATTGTCGTAAAAAAACATCAAGCGTTATTTGAAAAATTTAATTTGAAAAAAAGTGCGAGTTGGTACGGAGTGTTTTTTCCTTTTCAAATAAATCCCATACAAGTCTAAAAGTTAATTATTTAGTGTCCACGCTTTTGCATATGTAATAAATACCACTGAATAAATAATAAATAATTCGTATAAGTCAACGTCATAGTAAAATCTGAATTTGTTGTAAGCATTGTATATGAACACAAACTTTTAAGAAACCCCCAAGCAACACCTATCAAACCCCCAACACACTTGAAAGCTCTTGATGAGAAACTTTCTCTGAAAAATACTAGTTTTTCAATTAATCTTCTAAGGATACAAACCATAATCAAAGTGTTGTTTTTAATCATATTTTAAATATTACATTATGCGTCTGCTCTTGTATTTGTTTTCATACATAATAGTTGGTTTAAGCTTTTTTTATCAAGTTATTTTTCATTCTCGTACATAAGTACAGAAACAAATTATTTATACAGTACAATACAATGCGGAACAAGTTTATTGAAATTAGTAGTTGCGATTATTTCCTGCAAATCTTTCCTGTATTCTCTTCTGTGTCGTCAGTCCATTGCAAAGCACGGTTAAAGCAAATATTATTAGTAACAATGATACTAAAATATAAAATATCAAAACCAAGGCAAAAATTTTCCATTATTCGAGTATTTCAAACAAATGTTCACAATTTTCCAAAGAATGCAAAGCATATAATTATCGTGGAAATGTATTCATCTTTCTGAAATTATCGAATGGATAATATTAAATAATCGGGGAGCATGTAGAATAAAAATGAATAAATAGAATAAATGAATAAAAAGATAGCCAAAAACTGTCTTGGAACTGCAACATAACGATTGCTCAACAACAACTTTATATAAGCGAAATACTGTGTAACTTATGGCTATTTTGATAAGAATTAATTAATAAAAAATATAGAAGGAGTTGACGGATACCAGCCCTAACGGATTTTAATACAATTGGGTTTACTGGCAATATTTCGTGTTGACGTAATTAGATACATTCATTGACGAATTTGTTCAGTATAAACAATTGAGAAAAGTTTTATTGAAATGAAACCATTAAAAACTTACCTAACTAACCAAAATTGCTGTAAGTTACCATTTTAAAATTCCGTTTGATATTCCCCATGCCTTTTCTGTTATCAAACGAAATTTTGAAATGGCACAGCAAGTTTGGTTATGTTAGGTTAGATTAGAACAGTTCAATTTTGTATGTATTATTTTTGCCTAGATCAGTTGTCATTTTAATTTTAAATTTTTCGAGAATTAATATGGATCGTAGAGGAAAATTAAAAAATCTATGTATCGAAAAAAAGTCATCGATAATGAATGTTTTCTTTAACAGGAAAGTACCGATTATTTTAGTAAGAACACCTTATTTGTCCATCATTATTATATTACGCTGTGTTTTCTTTCTAAGAATAACTTTTATCACGATGTCTATGGTTTAGATTCGCGATTTACCAGTGTAGTTATTTGTACAACGTTACTGAGCTTGGGCTTACTCCTCCCACAATATTGATTTCCCGGCCAGACCGTGGCTTAGCGAAACTTTACCGATCTTTCAACTGATTGGATTGGAGATCTTCTTATTGTGTTTAGATCTAATTTTATTGCAGAAAAGAATTACCAAGCAAATTGAAAAGTTTAATCAGTTTTACTGTTATTACATTGCAAGCATTTGCTCGGTGAAATATTAAAAATATTCAAAAGTTAAACAAAAGGGTGCATGCACTTACATGAAGCTAATAGATTGTATACATCAAAAGGTTCATGTAAAATCTGTTCATGAGCAAAGATAAAGCAAATAAACAGTAAGTAGTTTATTTTTTATTTATTTTTTTATTGTCTTCTATAAGATCAAAATGTACAAGGTTTTAAATAGTCAATTCAAAAAAGTATTCTAACAATCACAAGTTCAAACGTAACATTTTTAGACTTTTCAGTAACAACGCTTTGCATAGATTAGCCTATATATTGTTATTTTTATCAATGCTTATCATCATCACAGCACCCTTGATGTATTGTTTATAACGATTTGTGTTGTTTTAAACATTTGTCATTTTTTTACAGATTCAAACATTATTTAACGAGCGATTTTTAAAGAGATTTTGTATTGACGACTTTTATTTGATTTGGAATATGTAAAATATTTAATTGCGGTATATATTGTATAGCATTTGTCATATTAACTCAGAACAAATGGAAAAGCTTTTGGAAATTTCTTTGGGAAATATAAAACATGGGTCCTACCGCTTGTTCATGATAAGGGTTTCTAAGCTAATGGGAGAAAGTATGTGTCAGATTTCTGATACAGTTTTCTGACTGTTAAAGTTGTAAGATGTAATGTATACTATTTTTACGTTACTTTACATGATCGTGTAACTTAAAACCTTAACTGCCACTTATTCATACATATGCTAACGTGTATATGAACCATTTACATTTATTTGGGTGGTTATCGAGATATTGTCACTAAATGTGTCAGGTTACGCGACGAACGGGGTCAAATCGCCTATAAGTGATATCGATATCCTATTGCCTTTGATCATAAAATCATATATAGATCATATATTTGATCATATATAGATCATATACGAGGATTCTAAACGTTGGTTTGAGTGTCGATTTTCACTGTACAGTGTCGGTGTGATTTTCGGCAGTGTCGGTATTCACTGTGGTATCTTTACCACCAGCCCTATCAACTGTCGGGGGACTCTCCATTCTAAAGTGGACTCATCTGTAGGACATGTATTTATTTTATAGGTGGCTCCACAGGATTAGGGCATTATACAGCTAAATAAACGGTATCAGCAAACAAACACATACTTTCTGCCATTAACTTATAATGGGTAAGCGATGGGAGTTATATTGTATGGGAGAAATTACAAATGTTACAATAACTATAGAACCATAATTTTTACAGCATTAGGGGTTCTACCTGTTTGGACTTAAAATTGACTATAACGTACTAAAGTTAAATCAAAATCGGTAGCGCAGTTTATTTATACAATTCTTTCGTAATTTTATGGGTTTGGGGAAACCTACAAGAGTTACAATAACTTTTGAACAGTAATGTTGACAGCAATGATGGTTTTACAGGTTTGTATAATATTTAAAAGGATAAAACCCACTACATTTAATCAAAATAGTTTAAACCGTTTTTGTGAAAAGCCTATTTTTACCGGTGTTTTATGGTTTTCAACCCCCATTAAAAAACTAAATTAAAAAAGAAAATTAAATCATATGGATTTCGGCCCACATACAAAATTTCATCGAAATTGGTCGTACAGTATTATACATGGATGATTACTTAAAACACTGTTTTGGGTTCAGAGGGACCTAAAAGTTCTTCCATAGCGTCTAAGTAAATTTGTTTAGAGAAATATCGGTAAGCTCTATAAAACTGTGTTGGTTTTCAATCAGTCCAATAAATTCTGAAATATATTTTGTATTCCCTAAATTAATTTGTACTAGTGGTCGTCCAGTGGTCGAAACTCGACCAAAAATATGTAGGCTATTTTGGATTTTTTAGATAATAGTGGTTGAGGTATGTTGGAATATCTTTGAGGATGTACCTTTTTAGCTGTAGTGAGTGTGATCATGTGTTCAATGTTCACATATCAATTTTTGAGGTTAAATCAAAACAAACAAACTGGCATGTTGTCAATTAGGGACAATTGTTGTATTACTTACGAAAGAAGATTCATTTAAGATAAAATAAATTAATTTAGTTCACTGTCTGATTTAGATAACATTCAGTATTTTGGCTACTGCATTTTATAAACCAAACTCGAATCTTGCTTCCGTTGGGTACTTGGTAAACGTATTGCAGAAGTGAATTATTAACAATATAATTTAGCTGTTAATTAATTATGATTTAAATGGGTCAAAACTCAAAACGTTAGCCTATAAAGGCTTATCTCGTCAGCTCAAGAGTATAGGCCTATAATTCTGACCCCTAACTTGAAACCCCTAAAAGGTGGGTCTGGTCATAAGAATTTCCAAACGAAACGTAAATTATCATTATGTCCCAACAGTTTATCATGTGTATCCCAGTCAAAGCAACTACATTATTCTATTAATATTATGATCAACATTAATGTTGCAAGAAGATACTGTATTTTAATATTTGCCCATATTAAATATTTTTTTAAGTAACCATAACTTAATTTGAGGACAATAATTAAATAACAATATATCCTTTAGTTGATTTGGAATTAGGAATCACGTCTCTATTTCACAGCAAATACCCTCGAATGACCAAGTAAAAAATTGACACGTATGTACACGTGATCGCACTAAAAAGGTTAATCTTCAAAGATATTCCACCACACCTTAACCGCTTTTTGTTAAAAAATCCAATTGCACTGTACATACTTCTCTATTTTTCACCCCATACTGTAAATAAAACATGTGATTGACACTTCTACTATTTGTTTTGATTTTCTGTTTATATTTCGTTGTTATTTCGTCACCAGCATGGAAACCCATAAAGCCCATGTTCATTTTTTCAAATTTCAAATCCATTTTTTGTGCTTATTTCTGAGCCTACCTACAGAAAAATATCTTTCTAACAGTATGCGTAGATTTTTCCTGCGATGCACACAAGCTGAGAAAAAAGGTTTTAAAGAAACATGCTTGCCTATTAATATATAGATAGATTCAGTTTTATCATAAATAAGATAAATGTAGAGTAAAATTTTAATATGGTTGTCACTCGTGTCTTAACCTTGCATAAGTATGAATGTCTACATATGATTTTCAGCCAAGGCTTTACTTTGTCAGACATACTAAATCATCCTTCTTGTCCAGTCAGAGTTGCTTTAATATTTGTACAGTACAGTTAACTAGTTAATTGTAGTCGATTCATTTGTTCAGTTACCAAACGTTTTTTGGGCTCGCGATTGAGAAAAATGAGTTGCGAGTTTTTAAGAAAGAAAATTTTGTAAATATATTGAAAATCAAAATGAAGTACGGTAATGCAAAAGAACGAAAATTTAGTATAAAAGAGCGAAGGTAATTTTGGAAATTTTATATCAATGCAGTAAATAATAAAGTAATATTTGTTAAAAAGAAGGTAATAAACATGTTTGGTTTGATAATTTTGTTTAAATAAATTATTATTTTCAAAACATTTCCAAATCCACCTGCTTTTGGCAAATAGTAATATATTTACAAATGAAATTATTGAATGGAATTTGTAAAAAACTACTATTTCATGTAGTAGGCTACAACGGTATAGATTTTTACAAACTTTAAATTGAAGCATTTTCTTCACTATAGAACAGGTGTTTAGCTATTTGTTCTAATCCATATAATTACTGTGCATTTGTTTTTCAATAAAGTATTTTACGAAATTGGAATCTTTATGGCAATATATTTTGATTTGTTTGCTAACAAAATTATAATCATTTCCGATTTCAAAAATAACCGCCCAACATATCCCATCCATTCAAAACTGGGCGTTTATCTTCAAATAACCTCCAACTTAAAATGTAATTTCTGCTAGCTGATTTTAATTGATAACAAAGCTAAAAATTCCCTGGGAAATTTAGCTGCATACATTTATAAGTTGAAGGCGGAAAGGAGGAATGTTACGTTTTTCATTTTTGGGCTAAAAATAAAATGGGCAATGTGTAGGCACGGGACCTGCGGGGGGGTTAGGGTTGGAAAGAAGAGGGGAGCAACTCATTGATCTCATGGTAGTGACTGTAGTAGGGGTAGGGGGAGGGGGTGGCAAGTAGGTCAACCTCAACTGAGACCGCGTAAATCCGTAAATGAAACCTCAAAAATCAGTACCTAGCGTGCCTCTGAAATATTGGGGGAATAAATGTTGATGTTGACAGACCTACATTCGGAAATAATCCTATTTAACAGTTTTTTGATTGTTTATCCACGATTGGGGGATATTGAAGTAGATAGCTATTGCGTTTTATTGGATCGAATGTGTTAAATGTTTTTAGAAAATGTATGACTAAAGTGGGGAAAATGATATTCCTACCTGATTCTCAGAGTTGAGCAGTTTGAGCTGGTCGTTGATGAGGCTATACTTGGCAGACTCCTCCTTACGCAAAGCTCGCTCCTTCTTCAGCTCCGGGCTCCAGAAGGTCTTGATGCTGTGCATGCTAGAGCCGAGCTTCTGGTTGGTCAGTTCCAACTCCTTCTTCAGGTTACCCAGTTCCCTCTGCAGATCCGTGTTCTGGTGTTGCAACTCCCCTATGTAGGATCCCCCTGGAGCGTGGGTGTTGGGGGACTGACGTGCCGACCGCGTGTACAGATCGTCCTCCAGGTACATCTGTCTATCCAGGGAACGATCTCTGGCGGAGGTTCGTTCCAACGACCGCTCTCTAGGCTCGCGGATCGGCATGAACTCCCGGTCGACGGGCTCTGCCCCCGTCCTGTCCAGAGACTGGTACCTCACCGACATAGGGTTGTTCGCGGGCCTCGTCGCACTACGACTCCTGTGGTGCCCCCCGGCACGTCCCCGGTCCTCCATCATGACTGGACTCTGCGCTTCCTCCTCCCGGTAATACGGGGAACTCATCGACTGGTAGGGAACATGCTCCGGCGAACTCCCTCGCCCCTTCCTACCGACCGGACTGCCTCGACTGATCGCTGACGGGTAGTTCCTCGACGGCGACCTGTCTACCGTGGGAAGCTCCCCCAGCCGTCTCGCACTCCTCGGAGATCTGTTGCCTCCCGCACTCAGCGGCGCTCCCCCGTAAGGGTCTCTGGACATTGTTCCTGGACTCCCGAGGTCCCCCCTATCATGTCTCACACACGCTCGCGGTCCCCACACTCACTCCTCACTAGGCCCGGCCGCGGCTATACTCGCACCTGCGTACTGCGACGATCGATCCTCTACTCACCGACACTACTCACTTCACTAGCTACTACTCCGTACTCAGGAGACATGTCTACGTCACTGGGACACACTGGCCGACTCCTAGCCTCACTGAGGGCGCACCCCGGGACGGACGACACTGTAAGGGGCTAACCTCTGAGTATCGCCTAGAGGCCCCTGCGAGTGTCGCTGTCGCTGCTGCTGCCTAGCGGCCACTCACGACAACTATAGTACACAAACTCGCCACCAGCACCACATGTCCGCCCTCCCTTGCTGAAAAATCCATATTGGCATAGTGGCTTGGCTTCGGATATGTTTCTACCTTAAATTTGACAAATTTGTATTACTTAATTGATTAAATCAGAGACCTTCGCAATACTTGTATACAGATAATTTGCGAGACCGGCAAATAATATTCAATTAATATTGAGCATTACTTTATTATCGGCAAAAATAATACGGTACCTATGTCGTTAAATACATGGACAGTTAATTGATTACGATAGCGAATATAACATGGAATGTCTAACAAGGATAAGTGTGAATTTTTAGTTTGCTGAGGGATTAGAAAATGACTATTGCTTAAGCCTATTAGCAAATTAGCAAATGTAAACTGGCCATTTATGTTTGTTGTAGATTATATTTCCAGAATAAGATATTCATTGTTTTCCCTTCATTAATAGCAGTGAGTAACGACCATAATTAATCTTTTATGGTCTTATAAAGTCGTTAAAAAAAATTGCAGCCAAGGCAGATTTACGCATGATAATTGAGGATGAGATGATCAGGGTTTCCCTATGCTTCTATAAGAAGTGTATCCGTCAATAGAAAGGCTGAATGAACAAACTACCAAGAACTAGTAACACAACTTAATTGAATACTTAATTGAATGAATTGTATATATTTATAGAGATGCACTGTGGATGCGAATGCAATACTCCCTGGTGTGGATTAACGTCCGCACTAGTGGGTACTACGACTATCAGCAGTACTATCCTGATAATTAGACCAATTCGTTAATACCAAGGCAAGAATGTGGTTCGGATTCCACTATAAACTGTAGGTCCCTTAGTTGCCATTAGCTGTTTTGGCTATTAATTAACAGCTGTGTCTAAGGAATATGTCGGCCTAGTCACTAATAAGACTACAAGATCGCGTCACTCATATGTGGGTTAAAATCTAAAATACGCACATAGTGGCGTCCCCATCTTAAATAATTGAAATTGATATTAATAAAATGAGTTTAAAGTACTCAATTTTAAACCTAACTATGTATACAAATGTGAACTGCAATTTATAAATGTAAATTTTAACTTTGGTAATATATTTACACTTTAATAGTTATTTATTTTTCATTTGTCAAATATTATCTAGAAAACACACAAAAAGGGTACAATTTATTTAACGTGGAACAATAAAATTTCAAGATTAAAACTCAAGAATAATATTCTCTATTTAAAATGATAAAACACACTCGTTTGTCATATAAACTATCGTATGACAATGATATACTATTACACTCATTTACGCTCATAAAAACTAAGATATTTCGTAAAACAACGTTTTAAGTCAACGTTTTTTAGTTAAATATTTAATTTTTATCATTGAAGGAAAAGTTCACCAAGTAGGCTACTTACTAGAAGTTAAATGACTTAATCTCAAGTGGTTTAACTCTACACTCTTAACCTGTTTATATGTACTACGACTGTTTATATGCATAACATTGAAATTACTCAGCAAATTGTTTGGTTGTTGAGACTTACACATTTGTTCTACAAAACTTGGTTCCTTATGGTTAGTTTTAGGTCTGTCGGTCTGTATGAATTTTATAAATTGTTTTAATACTCGAAATTTAAATCTGATAATAATCAGCTGTTTTATGTCCAATTCATGGTGGAATAAGGATAATTTTCATAGCATGAAATGTATTGGTCTCGACCAATAGTTATTTGTGCAACTAGTGAGAAAAGTGAGCAATTGACTCACTCGAGAGAAATCATTACTCACGAGCCGTAGGCGAGTGAGGAATGGTTTCTCGAGTGAGGCAATTGTACTTTGAACTCGAGTTGCACATTATACTTTTCCTACAGTTACCATAAAACAAATAAATTGGTGAAGAAACATGACCTATTTTTACACAGAAGTGAACTTTTAATATAACATTTAATGTGAAGTGACAAATACAACAGTACAACAGCTGACCTGCTGATTTACAGCCAGTGCTGCCAACGTATTTCGCGCGCATACGACGTTGCCTGCATGTCACGCGCTCACTATTTCGTGCCTTCACGTTGCAAATCTGGAGTGAGACAATGTAATTAGAGTTAGACAATGTTAACATTGTCTCACTGATGAGCGAATTGGCCACTTTGCTTTCTCAAATCAGTGAGAGAACATGTACATTGTTAGGTAACTGTAGGAAAAGGAACAATTTATTTGACATATTTAATAAGGAGGAACATTACATACTCTTAATTTGTTTTCTCTACAAAAGAGTAGGCATATTTTTATTTATGTTATATTAATTAGTGGACCCTGACGTTCCGACTTTAAAATAAAAAGTAGAAGAAAACAAGAGTGCTATGTTTAAAGTGAAGTTGCCCCTCTTTATTTCCTAAGCAATTAAAATATACGGATCACGCCATAAAACTCACATTTGGCCTAAGGTTAAACTGTAAATCTTCTTGGAAGCAGAGCTATAAATTACACAAACAAATCAATTCATTCCTGGGAGGTATGGCTGAGAAATATAGGCTTTGCTGTTAATTAAAGTACCATATTTCATTCTAAATTGTCTTTGCCCGAATCCAATTGGGCCCTAACCATGCTAAAATCAAAACGGTTAGTTTCAGAAAATGTTTATGTACCTTACAAAGACTATTGCTGGGATACAATTTATTTAAAAAGGAATTTTCTCATTATAAGCAATACAAATTTTATCTTACTTTAATCATGCAAATAATTCAAAGTTCTTGGATTTAAGCCATTCGTTGTTGATTACATAAGTTTATGTTCTCTAAACGATTGTATTAGCCATGTTCCATAATTGATTAGTAAAACATAAGCTACTTACGTTTGCTATTTACATATATTGGATCCGATGTATGTTCCTGATAGGTCTAGAAAAACTTCAAAATATAGGATTTCGAAATTTAATTCCAAATTGTTTTGTATAGCATTGTTCGTCTGGTTATGGTGAAAAAGAAAACAAAAAAAACATTATATTCCCATGATACTTACTAAGTCAACTATAATTTGATTGTTTATGAATATTTCAATCAAAGTTGGTCAATTTTTGTATTTCATATCAAGCAACATCTAAAAAATCCTACTTTTTGATATTCCTTGTAGCAGCAAACCTAAGTACTGTACTTACTAATGTTATTTAAATGGGGAATAAATATAACATAAGGCAATATTTCAGTGGAAATCATATCAGTCAAATGGAAATTCGCTTAGCAGGTTTGCTGCGTTGGGGTATTTTTTATTTCAACATGATTTAAATGTGGTGAGTTTTTATACGCTTGGCTGAACCCAGGACACAATACAGCCATGTTGTCATTCTGTAGCTCGACAGTGGAAAACATGTTTACAAGATCTGTCTTTTGACTTGTGACTTGTGACCAAGGTTTGGCATCAATTTCTGAAACTGTTGGAATGTTTGATATTTTAACGAAACATTGTCTAAAATATTTCCATTTTAATGACAAATGTAAATAAAAATCGCCCTGACTAAATAAAACAGACTGTATAAAGATATACAAGGATTTCGTTCATCCCATCTGAAAAAAGGCGCTTTTAATAAAAAGTTCAAAATATGGATAAATTTGAATTTGATATTTTTTTTTTAATCGGGATGTTTAACGAAACTCTTAGTGTTAAACAATGTTATATTAGGTATATAGCTTATTTTTCTTTGTATAACAATAATCTTTGATAAACGAGAAAGTAACTTAATTTAATACAGTGAAAATTTGACGAAAGAACTATGGTAGAATTAGAATTTAACAATAACTAGCTGTTACGCTGTTACCCACGTGCTTCACCCCGTTTGACTTCATAAGTATTAAAATATTCAAAGTTCAAGTTTTACCATTGATTGGTTAAGTTAAGCTGAAAAAAACAAAACAGAATACAGTAATACAAACAAATAATCACGCCTGATTTTAATAAGGTAATACATTGAAATTTGAACAAAAACAAATAAGAACAGCTGAGGTATTTTTAGCATTATGTATACGGAAAGTTCCCTTTAGAAAGGAATTACGACCTTAAATGGCAATTTATGAAATAATGGATAGTTTTGTGCAAGGTTTCTCGTGATGACCAACATTTTAAATGTGTGGTTTATGGGGGTGTGACTTTTAGTTTTCTCAAAAGTTCATGGGTACTTTGGGATTTATATATGGATTTTGGCACTTGTAAACAATTGGATCCATCTTTAAATTCCCTCGCTGACCATATTTCAGTTTGTTGCTCTTAGAACTGTACAAAAGGACTATGTCACGATAAGTATAATGAACGAATCAAACATGGAGAAAACACCTATTGAATAACACTACTGTAATAGTTCAATGATTTGTCAGAGTCAGTAGTTGTTCAATTTTTGGCCCTGTACCTCAGCCTACAACATCGCAACGCAACTTCTTGGATCTTTTGTACCACATAATATCGCCTGATGTTTGCAGGCGTCCGCCGTTCTAAATAACACAGATTAACTGCTGCATAGATTTAACTTTATATTTACTGTACTTTTTTGGCAAATTTTAGCGGGTGTTTCGATTTTTTGTGAATATTTATTATGGTCTTTATTCCTAGTTGAAATCATCCACTATACATTTTTTTTATTAGCTGAGTAACTCTGGATACTAAATAGTTCAGGGTAGAAAGTTGGTCTATGGCTAGGGCTAGAGCATGGGGCTTTTTTCTCAGAGATCCCGGGTTCACATGCAGACAATCCCAAATGACTTTAACTGTTTGATGTGTAGAGACTCTAGGTATAGCATGTAGTAGGCGTAGAACTGATAACAACTGATTATATAGTTAACGGTATAACGGCATACTTCAAGGTAGTGCAGATATAATCTAAGATCTTGGTAAGTGTTATACCTAAAAAATGTATTTATAATTTTTTTTATCTATGAATTGGGGCTCTTTCATTGCCTCACCCTGTACAATGGTTGACTCGCAACATTTTTTTGGCTTAATCTTCTACTACTACTCGGGTCAAGGAAGTTAAATCAGTCAATAAGTTTATGAATGTCATCATTTAAATGAATAGAGGATACTAATTTAAACTCTAAATGTGATTCAAATTTTAGTAATATAATCTTTTAGTAATAAAACGAATACAAAACTATCTCAATTTAAATATATAATTCCTCATGTTCCAAAACTAGGTCATTTTATTTTGAAAACCCAACCGATTTTATCAAGATTAGCATTTTAATAAGAATTTCATGTTTTCAACATTCTAAAATCACCATTGCCCTGATATTTGTTATGTTTCTCACAGTTAATTTTATACAGTTCAATTTATTCTAGATGTTTATGTTTTAAGTTTTCTTGTGTTTTTTTACAACTAAAACTTGTAAAGTGTCTGTTTGAATGTTGTGCCACAGCTTGTCATTAAAAGAGTAAATAAAACCCCTATACAATATTTACCAACCCCAAATTAACCAAAAACGGATTAAGGACAACGATAGGGGGTAGTTTATTAAGTGTGAACACTTGTTGTTTTAACCAACCTTTTCTTATGATCCAAATATTTCTTTCCCATCTTAAACAACAGTCATAGAATATAGTCGTGCCCGTGTTCCTGTTCATTTTTATTCTTATTTGATCTGATTTGTAATTTTATAGCAATTTGTGGGTGTATCAATCATAATTTTTAACTCAAATTTTTATTATATTCATGAGTAAAATTTTTAATTTGGGCTTGGATTACAGAGTCGGTGACTTTCTATCATAGACGAATAAATTGGTGGTTCTTTCGTTACTGACCAAATCACTTTGCGTACATTCATTATTGTTTTTTGTTTATCCTAATGACAGGAATGAACAACAAATAGATTAGGTGTAAGCACACACAAATTTGATCATTCGATCGGAAAAACGAACCCTATATCATACGAATCAGTCAAAGGTCAAATTTCTTTGATAACGGAGAAGAATTTATTATAAAACATTGCAAAACCAAGCATTGATGTGGGTAGTTGGGTTTGTATCGAATTTTCCTATAGGGAAAAGGTTATTACTGTAGGGTGTGCACGGAAAGATCTAGAATCAGGACCGATTTACTTTTTAGCCTAAATTTAATGTTCACTCAAGCCAAAAAACTATTCATTTTTATGCTTAATACAATATTATGTAACATAGAAAAGCCTACCTTTAATCACAACCACAGTGTAGAAAAAAAATATTTTTTGTATATTTAAGCGTTGTTGTACAATTAAAGTTTACGGAAAAATCCCAAAAACTGTATATTTAAAATTCCCATGTCTTGTGGAGAAAAAGAACACACGTTTTATTTTGCTTGTTTTTGCAAAATTATTTATAAAACACGTTTTCATTCATACTGTCCTAAAAGCAGCCGTTTTTAGTTCTCTAAATCGTCCGCAAATTCATCGTTTTCGGGTAACTTCAAAAATAGGGAACATAAAAAACATTTGGTAAATTTTTCGGTTCGCTAACCACAAAATCTTTTAAGAGCATTATGAAAACTATGCTAATCACACGGAATTCAAAGTTATGTTTGTAAACAACAGAAATGTAAACATTTATGGCGACTTTTTATAACCTCAAATTGTGTGGTCTTAATTTTTAACGATTACAAGGTTATTTCCACAGTATGATAATATGAAAATAATTGTTCATCGCCGGAGCAAAAGTGTCTTTTTGGTACTTAATCGTATTTCCAAGCGATTGCCTACCAAAAAAAGCCAATTTCGCTCCTAGTGATGACAAGTACTATTACCCTTCCATGTAGCACTGTACCATCAAACCTAACTACTCTTTAAATCTGTCGTTATTTAAACGGGGAATAAATATGACTTGTTTATAAAAATATATTAGTTATCCAATCATACAAATTGAAACTCGCTTAGTCTGCAGGTTTGCTGTGGCGGGGGTTTTTCACTCATATATCAACAATTCTTTTCTACATAATTTTATATGTTTTGGTTACTATTTGCTTCTAATATACAGCTTAAACGAACGTAGGCCTGGTCCCACTAGGTTAGGTTGGGTGTAGGTTATTTTAGAGTTCGGTTATGTAAAAGGCTTACAGTTACACGCAGTTTAAACTCCAACAATAACCTCGTTACTAATCTTCTCTGTAAATGAATACAAATTAAAGCCTACAACTCGAATGCTCAGTTTGTCGCCCCGGGGGCTACGCCCACGAATGTTTTGGGATTCCGCCCGCTTGGGCAAACCCGGAAATGTTGGCATAAGCCCTGTCAACGCAGTGCGGGATATTTTTCATGCGTCCACAACAGTAATGAGAATATGTGTGTTTAACCTAAGCGTATAATTCAGTAATTTATTCAGTTATACTTGTCTGAGGAGTTACAAGTTTGGTTTCCACAAATATTCCTGCTAATCTTTACCCTGAGAAAATATATAAATTTTAATTTGGTAGTGCCGCGTGGTAAGAATGCCTTTACAAATGGTTCGATTACAAGGGAGACCGATTGTGTATTTAGATGTAATTTGTCATGCTTGATTACCGTAATTTAAGTTAGTTAAAAGGTCCAGGGTGTGGACCGTTCCCTTGTAAACCCCGTAGAAAACTTCACAGGCGTAGAAAAATAATAAATTATTTATTACTCGGTTCAGTTACATGTGTTTCATCGCCAAATATAGTAGTTGTGGCTCTTTTTGGTACGCTATCGCTTGGAAATACGATTAAGTACCAAATAGACACTTTCGCTCCGTGTGATGAACAACTATTTTCATCATACTGTGGAAATAGCCTTATAAACGTGACAAAATTGGATCACATAATTTGTGGTTATACAAAGTAATATTCAATCTTTATATATCTGTTCTTTTTGATCAAAACTTTAAATATCGTGTGGTTAGCAGCGTTTTCATAATGCACTGATAAAATTTTGATGTTAAAAAACCGAAAAATGTACCATAAAAAATTCCCTGTAAGCTATATAAATAGGGAATTTTCTCTTCCCTATTTGAAATTACCCGAAAACGATGAATTTGCGGACGATTTAGCTCAAAACGGCTGCTTTCCAAACAAAATGATGAAAATGTCAATTTACTCTCCACGAAACCGTGAACTAAGACAGTATTAAAAAAGTTAAGATTTATCGAAACAGAGAAAATTACTATAACCCGTGATGAGATGTGAGTAAGCTGATAGGGATAGAAATCAGTGGTTCCCGAACTTTTGGGTTCGAACCTTACCAGTAACCAATGTTTTAGCTTATATATTATAATATCGCAACACTTAACCTAGCCTCAAATAACGCATTACAGTTACGGACTGGAGCCTAGCATCGTAGGACGAGACGATCATTAACAAACTTGATATCACAATTATTGATGTATTAACAGGTGTCTTGTGCATGACTTCATCCCTAACCCAGCCAACCTTCAAGAAAATAGATCCCTCCGACATAAATCCTACTGTAGTTACACTAATGGGAGTCAGAATTGAATATTTGATTTATTTTCTCAATATATCACTCCGCGGCAGTCCCTAGGGCATTCATCGATTAGTGAGACAATCGATTTAATCCTGTAGCTTACGTAGCCTTAGGAATTGGTTAGATTTATATCTAATAAAATTATTTTATTTCATATCGTAAAAAAAATTTAAATTAATATTTGAAACTGTTGTACAACTCAGGATAGTAGTCTTCAATCATCTTTATGAATTTATATCAACAAACAACGTTAATGCAAGATTCCAGAATGATTTTAAAATCTTCGTAGATTGTTAGGCTACAGTATGTTGAGGCAAAATATCCATTTCACAGCAAACCGAATTAATATGCGAATTATCTCAATAAAGACTTTTTTTTATCAGGTTACTGATGAAAATTATTTACCCTAAAATACACTCCAATGGTAAATCATAGACTTAGTAATGGGTTTAATTATATGGGATGCTAAGAGAAGATGAAAAACACGTTGAGTTAAATTTTAAAACCATAAAATGAATTAATAGATTTAGCAAATGTAATGGATTTGTAAAAAGGACAACATAGGAACAAAATAGTTTATTTAACATATTTAGCATTTCAGAAAAATAAGGCGTGTGGTAAATATTTACATGTTTTCAAGTAGACAAATTTAGGCGAAATGTTTAAAATACTTAAAAATATTTTTGTTTGACATATACGTGTACAAAACACATTAATTCCAACGAGTTCGTGAATCATCATCATCTGACTATGGTAATGGGGACTATGGTATGGGGTAAAAAAGTGTTTTATCATTTTTTTTACTATCAAACATAAAATTTTACAACTATCCAAACCATTTTTTAGGGTTTTAAAACAAATAATTTGGCAATTTTAATTATATTTGTACAATTGGTTACAAAGACAATTCGAAAATAAAGAGTTTTAAATTTGCATGTTATTCATATGTAGAATAGGTAAAAATTTTAACATCTTACTAGAAAACACACTTAATCACTTCATGCAGCAGTAAACCTAAGTACTCATTAAACCTAATGGCATTTAAATAGGAAATATATCTAACATGCTTAAACAACTAGTTAAGTGAAAATCCGTTTGCTGTGGCGGTGGTGTTTTAGTGCATTATAATAATAGTTGGGTATTTTCAGCTATATTTTGTTCAGTAATTATTGTAAAATCTTCATTTTAGCGAATTTCCCATATAGGGAATTAGATATTACCGTAGGTCTCATGGTAAGACTTAGACCCGGGACCGATTTAGTTTTTCATTTTGAGGTTCCTAGAGTCCAAAAAAAACCATCCGTTCGAATTCGTATACAGTATATATATATGTGTGTCCGTTAGCACGATAACTGGAGCAAAAATTATCAGATTTTGATGAAATTTGGCACAAACGTGTAAACCTACATTTAATCGAACGAGTTCTGGAACCAGCATGATCGGGCTATGGGAACGGTGGTTAATGGGGGGTTTTATGGGGTAAAAAAATGGGTTTCCCCATTTTTGCCCCTAAAAATATAAAATTTTAAAACCATTTTGTACAGCTTAAAAAAACAAATAATTTAGTATTGAATCGCTTTTGTATGCCTAACAGTCATGGAGAAAATTTAAAAAAGTGTAATTTAAAATCCCGTGTTATTCTTATGTAGAAAATGAAAACTGTTGTAGTTTACTTGTTTATGGATGTATGTTGATACAATTTGTCAAATTTATTAGTTTCATCCTATACTATTGACGTTTGGTCAAAAACACTTTTTACCCTCCCTTTTGCAGCAAACCTAAGTACTCGTTAAACTAATGCGATATAAATAGGGAATAAATGTGATATTTTAAAGGAGACATTATAGTGTACATCCAATCAGGCAAATGGAAATTCGCTAAGTCTGCAGGTTGCTACGGCAGGGGTATTTGCGTTTTACCATAGAAGTAGTAGGCACTCTTTCTCAGTCTACTCCTATAATATATTGTTTTATAGATATCTATTTATATCTATACTTATTTAATACGCAAGCAGATTTTTTGTGACAATTACTCCTCTGAAACTACTGAACCAATTGACATGTTTTTGGTGTCATTGGAAAGAGCGTAACGTGAAGTTGTGCAGGAAACTTTCTTTTTAAGGAAATAATTAGAGAGTGAGGCCCTGGGGCCCTTTAAATTTTCGTATTTATCCATAAGATTAACATGGGAAACAACATTTGTTATGGAACTCCAGCTGTTGTCAGAAATAAAGAGTGAAATATTTATTGATGGTATCCTTGGTAACAAAGAACAAACCCACAAAATTTTAAAATGTAAACAAGCAGAACTAACTGTCAAACTAATTTTTATTTCACTATTCCACACAGCTGGTTCAAACATATTAAATACTGCATGATTATTAGAACAGGAACAGTAGGGATCATAAACATTAATAAAATATGTCACTCGCCCGAATCATTTTTGTCTATGCCCGAATGTAAACATTTAACATTGATTAAATTGATCTGTCGAACTATGTTAATGTCATTAGTATGGAATTCTTTCAGTTACATCATTTGTTGATCGAGTTTGTTTCAATATTTTTGAACTGCTGTAATAATATTTTACAGAAAATAATTGTTAGATAAATTCATGGATATAAGTAATAATTCAGATTCTTCAATCTTTGCTGTTATTAAAATTGTGTATCCGCAGGAAACCTTCAGACTAAGCGAATTTCCATTTACCTGGCTTAATTAATACAAAGATATTCCCTGAAAATGGTAATTTTTTCCCTATTTAAATAACATTAAGTTAATTTTAATATGAGTACTTAGGTTTGCTGCTACAGGGAAGGTAGGTGTGTTTTTGTTGAAATGTCGATAGCTAAGTGTGTTTGTTATTGGTTTGCAAATCCTGTAATACTTTACAATTGCTCGAATTCGAGCAACATGTACACTAGTACTTATTAAATACGCAAGCAGGTTTTTTGTGACAATTACTCCTCCAAAACTACTGAACCGATTTACATGTTCTTGGTGTCATTGGAAAGAGCGTAACGTGAAGTTGTGCAGGAAACTTTCTTTTTAGGGAAGTAATCATTAAAAGAGACGATTTGCAAAATATGGAAACATAGGAAAGTCATAGAACACCACCAAGGGGGAGAAATAGAAATAATGTGTGTCATAAACACTAAAAAACAAAATCAGCTTTTGAAAAATGATAAGATATTTACAAGAAATGTTGATTATATCGATCTGTTATGTACATCTTGAGTATACCATAATCTTTGAGTCGAATCTTTTATAGTCATAAAAAAATATGACTGTTATTCGTTTTATAATAACGCCTGTAATACTTAGCAACAGGGACACTAGTATTTGTAATTTATTAACATCCACCGAACCCAGTCCATTTCCTGTCCCACCTTCACACGAAACAGACGTTTCGCTCGTCATAAACGAGATAATAGCGATGCACGCACCTTCGTAATGACTCGTCAAGGTGGGTGTTTTAGTGGCTAATACTTTATGACTCGTCGTCGTTTTGTGTCAGATTATTATTGTGTTCTAGTAACCCCATCCGGTTATGACACTGAGTCAGGTGGCAGAACATCTGTTCATTGCAGAATATAAACATATGTTTAAACATTTGTTTTTTACTGCGATGCGGTAAGGACTTCTTCCTTGATCTGTGCTCATAGTGAGTAAAAATAGTAAAAACAAATGGTAGCAGCAAACTGACTCATAGTTCCTCCCAGGCAGTAAAAGTGGTTGTGATAAATAATGTGTAAAATCACAGAACTGTAATATTTATAGCATTGTTGGTTGTACCAATTTTTTTTTAGAGTTAAAGGGACTATAACCTATAAAATCTTTATAGAAAATCGTGTGAGTAGTTTGTTAATAAACTCTGATTCATGCATCATCTTATGGGTTTTGTGGGAAAAATAAAAGAATTTCTATTATAAAACTGAAATAAAACGCTTGGAGTTACGATGAGTACATACATACGAAATTCCAATTAAAATCGGACCCCATGTGTGGTCCAGCTCTATACATATCTACAGACACAGACATCACTCGAAAACCACTTTTTGGGTTCAGGGGGCCCAAGAAAGTTCCACCCAAACCTTAAACCAAGGATGTTGACGAAAACAATACTTTCTCCACTATAAAATGAACCACATTAGCAACGTCATTCATAAAAGGCTCATTTAACAATGTTACAGTGACGTAGCCAGGGGGGGTCCTGGGGGTCCGGACCCCCCCCCCCCTTCTGGTCTTAGATATACAATTGTTTTGTTAAATATAATGTAAAATTATATAATCATACTGCATTGACGTTGGGGTTGATTATTTTCAATGCCAAGAGAGCTAAAAAAGACCGTTTTAGGGCCTACATTTTTTAAATTTTTCCCGGACCCTCCTTTTACCTGGGGGTTATGGATTACCCCCCCCCCCCCCCGAATCCCTGGTCTGTCGACCCCCCCTATTTTGAAATCCTGGCTACGTCACTGAATGTTATCTTTGTAGCAGAAAAAAGTAAAAACGTCCACCTCGATGATCCACATGGCTATTTCAGCATCCAAGTCAATGACTATGCCTACACTTGACTCCAGGTAGAAAGCCTGGTCGAATTATAAGTCCAAATTGATAAAACGGCTCGTGTTATAAATTAATTCCGTCCGGATTTCACCGCTACAACTTCACAAGCGGCCAATTTGAATATTCCACCTATCTTCGCCCACGGTAAGTCTACAAATGCGAGAGTAGCCGCTACAGTGCAACATACGTGCTACTGATTCAAAAACTCTACTATTTTAGGAATAGTTTGGATGGTTTTGGTTGTAATATTATACTTTTAGTGGTTTTCGACTAAGAAAATATGATGCTAAATGAGACCATGCTTTTTAGTTATCAATATCAACATATAGATCCACATATAACATATAAATCCACCTAGTGAGTATTAAACGAGTGAACTGCAGATAATTTTAAACCGTTTTTGGAGTTTTTCCCGAAGTTCTGCTGAATTCTCAGATTGCGTAATCCTTTGAAATTTGATACTGCAATTAGTATTAAAACTAGAAACACATTTGGATATTGATTCAAGATATGCTAAAGAGTGACCCATCCTTTATATATTAGTTGACTGTACTATAATTATTTACGTTTAGAGGAACAATGTAAACTGTTTTTGTACAAGAATTATTCTAAAGTTTTTTTTCTTCCTTTCATAAATCTTTCATTTTAGCGAATTTCCCATATAGGGAATAAGCTATTACCGTAGTACTCATGGTAAGACCTGGACCCGGGACCGATTTTTTTTTTCGTTTTGAGGTCCCTAGAGGCCAAAAACACCATCCGTTCAAATTCATATATATATATATATATATTTATATATATATTTATTATATATATATTTATATATAATAAATATTATATATTATATTATATATTATATTATATATATTATATATATATTTATCATATATATATGTATATATATATATTTATATATATATTTATCATATATATATTATATATATATATATGTGTCCGTTAGCGTGATAACTCGAGCAAAAATGATCCGATTTTGATGAAATTTGGTACAAACGTGCAAACCTACGTTTATTCGAACGAGTTCGCGAACCAGCATGATCAGACCATGGAAACGGGGGTTTATGGGGGCTTTTATGGGGTAAAAATGGGTTTTTCCCATTTTTGACCCAAAAAACATAAAATTTTGCAATTTCTTTCTAAACTATTTTGTAGAGCTTAAAAAAACAAATAATTTAGTATATTGAAGCGATATAATGCACCTAATGGTTACGGAGAAAATTAAAAAAAAATTGTAAATTTAAAATTTCCATGTTATTCTTATGGAGAATAATTAAACTGTTGTAGTTTGCTTGTTTATTAACATATTTTGCCCAAATTTGGAAAATGTTTTTATTTCTTACCAACTATTAACATTTTACATAAAAAAACACTTTTACCCTCCCTGTTGCAGCAAACCTAAGTATGTTTTAAACTGATTCTATTTTAATAGGGAATAAATGTGATATTTTTAAGGAGACATTTTAGTGTAAATCCATTCAGGGAAATGGAAATTCGCTTAGTCTGCAGGTTTGCTGCGGCGGGGGTATTTACTTTTGTGAAATTGTAAAATCGGAAGCATATTTTGTGTGTGTTCCATCGGCATTGAAAGTGTTGAGACCATTGTTAATATCTTATTTCGAGTAAAGTTTACAGCTTTACGTTAATCTTTCGATTCAAAAACCCTCATACAATCGGGGGCTTACGAATAAATGATTTTAATTTGTTGTAATATGTTGTTATAGTATTTTTGACATAACAAGAAGTAAATAATAGACACAAAAACTGATTGCAAACATACAGGTGAGAAATACACATAAATTCCATAAGTTAAGCAATAAAAACTACAACAATACAACAAGGTGGTTATAGTGCTTACCTTCATCTTTCAAGGTCACTGGTTCGATTCCGCATAATTGGTTCCGGAACAAAATGCCATTAATGATAAGGTAATCATTAATAACATTATACTCTAGCAAGAAAAGCCTGGACCGTTCCCTAACAAAGAACATTGACTTGGCGTAGAACATCACAAAATTTAGACAAATGTCTATAGGAGTATGTTGAAGTTTGTTAATGCTCAACCACATCTTGATTCAGAACTATTTTGGTAAAGGTACTTAGGAAATCCCACAACTCCTAGTTCGTTTGGTGAGTCATTCTGCCACCACAATATAAAATAGGTGACAATAAAACAGCTCATAATCTTTGCACAGTGGTTGTTCTTTGTCTTAACTATTCTTTATCTTCTCTCTTTTGACAGGTAACTCAACTAAAGTTAATTTTATTTATAGTTAAACTGTTATCACTATTCTTTATCTTCTCTCTTTTGAAAGATAACTCAACTAAAGTTATAGTTAAAATATAACTGTTATCACATATCTTTAGTGGAGTGAGAGGTACGTTTTATAATTTGAGCCCGGGAACTAATACATAGATCAAAATGAGGCATTTATTTTTTATATGGAATTTAGGATTTGTGAAAAGTTTCTTCAGATAGAATTGCGGGAATATTTGAAATACAACAAAGAAACAAGAAACAAGAAACAAAGAAAGACAATTTATATTAATATTAACGTTAGTAACATTTCCTATTATATAAGTTAGTACTTTACAAGTGTTTACATATTACACTTGCGTCTTTTATGACTCTCTTGTCGTCAAGGTCCTACAAGATCATAAAGAAACTACTAAGACTTGACTACGTAATTTTTAGAATAAAGTAAGACCTTATACAACCAAAATATGTGATAAAATAGTTTTCTTTGGAACCATTAAAGTTTAAAAAAATAATTTAAAAGGCCAAGAATCGAAGTAATCATATGTTTTAAAGTTGCAGTGATCAAGGTAAAGATTACGTCGAAACAATTAGAGGCTTCTCAAAGTGAGAAAGTAGTTCTGATGATTTTATCTAGTCCAATTTATAACCCAGTCCCTCTTTGCGTCCTATCGGTCTATTTAATAGGGTCAATTAGTATGTTGACAAATCGTTATCAAAACCACCTAACTTTTCACTGGCCGTCTAATCGGTTAGTGACAGCTCCTTTGATAGCTCGACGATTTTGAATATTTTGTAGTCTTGTTAGTAATGCAGGATGTCAGTATTTTGAAACTTTGCGTTCCTGATTTTTCCTTTTTCTAATAATATTTAACACGTTCGCTCTGACGTGGTCAGTCAAAAGTAAATTTGTGTACAAATTACCATAGAGTTAGAAAACTTTAAAGTGTTTTTATAGGAATAGTTAGATGTAATTAAATATTTATCAAATGTACCCTACTTGGACAGTTTTAGTAACAAAACAAGATACTAATTATGCTAGCTAAACAGTGTACCACCGGTGGTACACGTCGACCTTTCATCATGACATTATGTTGAAAACAAACATTCTATGTACTTAAAAACTTACTTTGAGCAGTAAAAATGGACTGTTTAATTCAACTTTTGATATTTAAAAAGTTTTTTAGTTAAAATAAACCTATTTTTTTAACTTTCTGTTATATTATTGATGTAACCTGAATTTGGTTCATGTAACACGCTTGGAAAAGTTTCAAGTGGCTTCTGCAAACACGAACACATACAAAAACACTCACAAAGACTCCGAAATGTAGTTTTGTTGCGTACAATTACCATAGTAACGGTGTTCGCCGATGGCGCACGACGGAGTTTTGGGGGTCACCATGTGTACCACCGGTGGTACATGTCGGAGTATCGGGGTCACCATGTGTACCACCGGTGGTACATGTCGGAGTTTTCAAAAACTTAATAAATCGGTAAAAGATTTATCGGAGCGAACATGTTTTAATGTACAACAAAATTATTAACACCAGACGAACTTCCTTTATTGTAATATCCTCAACAGTTGGTAACAACTCCAAAATAGTTCGTTTAAACGTACAATAGCTCGAGGCAATCTCATTTGGAACGCTTATTACCAGATTTTAAATGTCAAGGGCCGCGTTTAAATTTATATGGAATCGTTAAAATGAAAAATGAGAAAACCCACACTCGAAGAAAGTAGAGTAAACAAAAATTATTAGGTTTGAGAGCCTTGAGATGTGTTGTAGGCGTTATAGCCCCTAGCACACCGGCTAATCATCTGTTAAATTAACATAACTCTAGAGCAACATTTGGTCTCGACTATTCTAACAAACTCATTGTAAATATGTTATTTAAAAGTATAAGTGTTATCACGAAAAAGTGTATCAACGACTAATTTTAACCTAACTTTGGCATTTTAAACACATGGAATTAGAACGTAAAACTCTATTTAAAATATGAAATAATAATACAGTATGTATTGTGTGTTAATGTGTAATAATTTAGCTATAGTTAACTTCGGGGTGGTGTAGTTGGAATTTAAGGGTACTAATTCATGGTTATCCCAATGCGTGTATTTCCTTTTTTAATATGGATGTCCCCATAAAATCCCATAATTTTTTTTAACTTTATTTAATTTACAATTTGTTCAAGTTGAACAATAAGCAAATGATATAAATAGTAATACAAAAATAACTTGAAGAACATGAGCTAGTGATTGTCCACCGTCAACACTAGCAAACAATTCCCATAAATTGACGGAAAATTCTGATTTTCACGAAAAAGGCACGAAATATTTTAATTTAAATTTAGTATAATAGTTCTTTTAGCTCTAAACACAGTGGAACAATTGCTGTAAAAATGTAAAAGTTAACGCAACTTTTTTATTTTCCCTATAAAAATATAATAGTTAATCCCGAAGCGGCGTTTGCACCTGAAAACGACCAATGTCAAGCTAATGGTAGAAAGTAGGTGTTAGATTTCTACTTAGTAGAATATAAAAGATACAAAATACTCAAATGTACATACAACAAGTCCCGAAAATATACCCAATGGTCAATTAGATTTAAAATATTTCTATTTACATTTCCAATCTTAAACGTTTCACTAACAACCACTTGCAAGCGGTCCAATTTAAGTTTTTTTGCTCGATTGACTCACAAGTTCGAAGATATGTGAAGGTGGGTTCTAAACGGATGTGTAACACAACTAACAACTGCTGTCAATACACGGTTCTGCTTTTAAGCAGTGTTGGCGACGGTTTTGGGAACCTGTGTCGCCGAGCTGTATCTCTCCTGTGGACATCCATTTGAAAACCCGAGTACCAACCTGTCCAGTAGCTCTGTTTTAGGAGTTGACTATTTCAGTTAAAATATTTTTGACTTTCAACCACACTATGGTTTTTTTGGTAATGGTGGGTATATGTTTCTTATAGGATAAAGAGTTCGGTAACTGATTAAGATTGTAAAAACACAAGTGCCCCGTTTTAGGTAGGGAAATCCTGAAACCTAATTACTATACAAACCAAGCTATGGCTGAAAACATGCAAGCTGAAAATAACATTTTTTTAAGTAGTTAAAAAAAGTTTATTAATTAACAGTTTTGGGCCAGAAAACTATATTCAACTTCTATGAAAATTTGTAAGAGTCATTGCATTACAATAATGCAAAATTAGGTACCTCGTATTCTATTTAATTTACTCTTTGAATTACTGTTAATGCACCAATTATGTTTTCAGTTCAGTATCAAGTATTCAGTTTGTTTTAGTTCTTATTTTTAAGTTCACAATCCGGCTCGAAGGACCAAAAATTAACTTTTCATTTCCAGCCCAAGTGTATCAAAAACTTCTTATTTACGACGATTTATGAATTTTCGAAATATATATACGTATTTTAGTGTGGATACTAAAATAGATATATTACTGAGCATATCGGTTACTAGCCTAATGGTAACTGGATTTAAAATCTTCATATCAAACACCTTATGCATATCTTCAATGATTGTGTGTATGGGTAATGTTTGGTTGTGTAATGTGAAGAAAATAGAGTACTTAATAATCCTTACGAATTAACGTAGGTTCGTAGTATTCGTAATGTAAGGTTAAGTTTTAAAAAAAATATTAAACAAATGGATACAGTTTTACAACTCTAATATTACATAATTTATATACCCACAGTATCTTTTGGTCTACTACCAAAGTTTCATCCTGAAGTTTCTATCCAACCTTTATGGAAGTTTAATGAACACTTTACCTGCCATAAAACAGATAATGTTTGTTTACAGGCGCACATCTTTTAATGGGCTTATATCACCAAAGTGGGGCCTTTATGAAGCCATATAATTTACTATTTTGCCTGTCATTAAAAAGGACCAAGATTTAATACCATCTTTACAAGCGAGACTAAAACTTGTTTAGAAAGTTCTAGTGGATATACACTCTGTTCATTCTTGTCTACATCTCTATTTGGTAAGAGATTGAATACAAATGTTGATAAAAATCAACTGTTTTAACTATATTTAATTTGTATTCTTTATTCTTTAGTTTATATGATTACCCATTTAAAACGTCCACTTGAATATCTGTAGGTTTGCTTATTACAACTTATACTTATAGGGTTGTATTATTTGCAAACGTATACAGATTAGAAGTAGTAAACATTTTGTAGAAAAATATTCTTTCAATGTAAATCCATATGACGTATACTACACATGTATCAATATTTGTATGTTTATAATTTATTTGTAATGTGCTTGCAAAAAGCCTTGTTTTTACAAATTTTAAAAGTGCTAGATGTTAACTTTGAAATCACGCAAGGTAATAAAATTACTATTATTTTATATTAATTGGTAAAACTAAAAGTATGATTTTTATCTTAATTAATTTTTTTTATTGTAAGCACAATGATGTACACATGCATTATTATTACCTACTATTGACAACTGACTAATTCGATTTACCCAAAAATGCATTCATAAAATTTAATTAAAAATTAAGCTTATGCTTTTAATATTTCTATATTTTATAGTATAACACTAGAGCGTTATACTAATTTCAAGAAGGTTTTATCCCCAATGCATTTTAGTAAATGAAATTATGTTTCATTAATAACATTTTTAACTAAACAATTTCTTGTGAATTAATTAAACCACATACCAATGTAAATTCAATCGAATATTGCAGTCCCACACACTGATTTTCATTCATACAAACATTGAATTTGCAAGTAGCAAATAACAAATTCACCTGCATTTTGTAACTTTTAATTACAATTTCTTTGACAGCATAGATAATGACGAATCCCAATATAAACTTCATTATGCATTCAAATCTCTTATCAAATGAACCATATATTGACCTGTCAGAATAGCACTTAATATGCTTAGTATACACCCAGTAATACAATTAAAGTACGCAATACAGTATAATACGTGATTCTAATTGCTAAATACAATTGGTTAGGTCAATTTTAATTAAATAAACTAAATTCCAAGATTACTAAAATTATGATGAGTATTATTAAAATTAAGAAAGTAACACCATTACTGCAATTGACTAAAAATGCAAACTAAGATTGACTTTATATGTTGAAAATAATGTATCGAATAATACCTCTTTTGCTAAGCATTGATGTGTAGTAGTTTCTTATTTTTGTATGGATATTTGGTGCTACTACCCTGTCACAGACAGTTAATTATTTCAATCATATGTTTTGGGAATATTTCAATTGTTTGTTCATCAATGTAGTCCATAGCAACCTAGGCTACGGTGTTGTTTTTACAATTTAGTCGATGTCACGCATTTTCTTTCATTGTAAATTAATGTGTTTTAATGAATCTTTTGGTGTACACGTAATGCACATAACTCTAGTTTTAACACAGAACAATCAGAAATAAATAAATGTATAACTTAATTTTTTACTGTAAAAATTTTAAGCTTGGTGAAATAATGAAAGAATAGAACACATCTAAACATATTCTACTTATATCGGATATAAACACGCCTTATAATTATTTAAGACAAAAAATAACCAATCTACATGTATATTATAAATAGAATAACAGAACTTCATAAATTGTCACAAAAAAGTCTCCCTAGAGTAGGAACGTTATTACTGGACTTGACTGCCCCAACGTTCTCTTTCAAATGTTCGTAGTTAATGCCTTCACTCCCACAAATGCATTAATTCACTCCTTAATGTCTTGAGAGGCATTAATTATCACAAGACTAACCTCTCCGTTCTCCGTCCACGGACCGATATAATGTTGAGTTATGTCCATTCTGAATTACAACGACATATTTCTACGTCCTTAAGAAGATTATGTCACCGTTTATCTGATGGGCTTTTAACGTAGGTGAATGAAAGGTTAAAAATATTATTTGACTTCAGTTATATACTTCAGTTAGGGTGCCTAGCGTTAAAAATGTTTTCGGGTGGTAGAGCAACACAACTATGATTTAAATCCACAATAAAAAAAAATATATTCCATACACCCACTTGTAGAAACATTATTTTGATTTATTTAGAAAAACCTGCACATTTACACAACATTTAAAAAAAAATCCTAGTATTTTCTTACATCTTTATAACTTTGACACTACCATCATATTCTCCATTAAATTCTACGTAAGAATAGACAGCTTTTTGTCAGCCCAAAGCTTCAGAATTGCTATTTAAATTGATTAGAACGAATTTAATAGAAAATATGATGGTAGTGTCAAAGTTATAAAAATGTATTAAAATGCTAGAGAAATGTTAAAATGTTGTGTAAATGTAACAGGTTTTTCTAAATAAATCAAAATAACGTTTCTGCAAGTGGTAGTATGGAATATATATATATATATTTTTTTTTTTTTATTATGGATTTGAGTCACACTTGTGTTGCTCTACCACCCGAAAAAATTTTAACGCTAGGTCCAGACCATCCTAAACATTGATAATGTATGACAGGTATATCTATTAGTTATACACTTGTTATACGCTTGTTCATAATGCTAAAGTAATAAACAAAAGTTTGCTGTTTCAATGCGGGGGTTTATAGTGCTTATCAAATAAAAGAAGTTAACTAGTTCGGTACTTAAAGGTATCAGTAGCTCTTTTAGAAATCGATTCCTGGCTCAATTGTTTTTGATCCCTTGGCTTTAATAAATTGTCGTGGTAAAAAGTGCTTTCTTCGTAATAATGCTTCATTATTAGCTTCAGTTAATTCTACTTTTGCCTTATAATTTATATTTGGCCCAACTAAACATACATGGCCCTACATACACTACCCTGTAAAATTTATTAAGTATTTTATGATGAACAATTTATCTTTAAAATAATTAGCATGGTTTAACTACCTCTGCAGATTATGTATAACTATCTTGTGAAGAGTTTCCTTTCTCTTAGAAACACATTTTTATTATTTACTTGAAATATACTCGGATTAACTTTATTGGCACCAAAAACACACACCCAAGGTTAAATTAGTAACAAAAACCACAGAAAAATAATAATAAAGAGTTAGAAATGAAGTGGGAATTTCAACTTTTAATAATGATGGAGTTTTATAACGTGAAGCAGTATTTTATAAGCAGCTAATCCTTTCTCAAAACCTAAATCCCCTCTCGTTCATATCGTAACTATAAAAGAATAATCTAAAATAATAACGTGGGACTTATAGTGAAGCTTTTACAAGCAGCCTTAAGTTAAGTCAAATAACTATTTATAAGTTATTTGTCTATTTTAAGTTATGATGTCTTCTTCCTTCCACTAGGACTCCAAAACAGTCAAGTGAACCGGAGGAATATACTAAACAGTAATAGCTTTTAAGCCCGAGCTAAACTATGGGCTTAATACTCATAGCTATGTGAGTTCCATGGTAGGTGAGTTCCATCTGCTAGATGTAAATGAAAATTACATCTACTAAAATTCATTATATATAAATTAAATGATCTTCTAGATGTAATGTAAATTAAGTTTTAAATTTCATAAAAAAGACGTTGAAAAGAAAGAGAGTTTAACAATTATAATTTTCAAATTTTGGTTCAAAATATTGTCAGAATTTTACTTTACTTTCAGATCTACTCTCCCCAGACATTTAATTAGCAACATTTGCATATAATCATACATTTTTGTGAATCTCCCATATAAGGAATAAACTTTTACCTTAGATCTCATGGTAAGACCTGGGACCGATTTACTTTTTTTCGTTTTTCGGTCCCCAGAGGCCATAAACACCCTCCGTTCAGATTCATATACCGTCTATACATGTATCTATTAGCACGATAACTCGATTAAAAATGATACGATTACAAAAAAATGTTTTAACATACGTTTATTCAAACAAGTTCGTGAACTTGCATGATCGGTGCACAGGAATGGGGTTTTATAAGGTAAACATTTGTTTTTTTTTTCATTTTGTTGTTTAATCCATCCTGTAGAGCTTTAAAAATAATTTACTATATTGAAGCGTTGTTGTAATGGTTACGGAGAAAAGACCAAAAAACTTTACATTTAAAATAACAATTTCATTCTTATGGAGAATAAGTAAACTATTGTAGTTTACTTATTTAATGACATATTTTTATCATGCTTGACCAATTTATTTATCTATGCTAAGCTATAAACATTTCACTAAAACACACTTTATTATCTTCCCTTAAGCAAAAAACCAAAGTACCCCTTAAATGTTCTTTTAATTTTTTTTATAGGGAGTAAATCAGACAACTTTATTCAAAAATTTTAGAGAAAATCCAATTAGACAAATTGAAATTTTCTAGTCTGCAGTTTTTCCAAGTTTTCCATATAATTTCAGTCAGAGATGGGTGATTTTAATCATTTTATGCAGTTCAACAAAACTATTTACCCTATAAACAAGACCAACGACCCCATGATACGAGACGAGAGTATAAATTGCAACTAGTGCTACAGTTCATAGCCTCAACCCACCAAGTAAATTAATTCTTAGATCGTAAATCTTCTAAGGTATTGATATTAACCTGGTAGTAAAATGCGTCGCCTACATTTCATCACTATGTTATACATCCAAGACTACATTTTGTAATGTAGTAAATAATTTTAAAATACAGTATAGCTGACTTAAACAATACAACGATTTACATTTTGTATTCATAAACAATTTTTTCATTCCCCACTCTCAGTTTTTGTTTATAGTATATATTAGAGAAAGATGTATCTTTATGGACTATTTAAAAACATTTTTAATATTAGTTCCGGGCGTTTTGTAAAAGGAACGTTTTGTAATCAACTATTTCCTTTGTGTTACCATTGATTATATATACCTGTAGGTATATATAGTCAATGGTGTCACCTATCTAATTCATTTGCCATTGATGGTTTCCAACGATGTTTTTATGGAGAAAATACTTGCTAGGAAACACAAAATATCGTCAGAAATCATGTGGATACACTATAACTAATTTTGACATCGGGTTTAAGGTTACGGTAATTTACTAGATTAAAAGTAGTGATTTACTAGAATCTATATTCTAACATCATAAAAGTGTTACTTTTACTATACAGGGTGTCCAACTTTGACGTAAGAACGTTTAACGCGTTATGGTGAAAAGGAGGGGGGTAAGTACAATTTTAAAATGATCTTATAATACATGGTCTGGTCATTCACTGGTGCTTTTGCACCGATTTACTTTCGAGAAATTGTATTTTCTATTGCATTAGGAACTAGGAGAATACGGTAAATACTTGCAACTACTCTTCACACGGTAGATTTATAAGCTGTTTCCCCACATCGGTTATTAATAGAAACGCTTTAATAGCTATTCAGGTGCCCTACATCTATGGGGAGTGTTGCACGACGTCCAATGATATAAGTCAGTGTCACGACGTCCAAAATGTATTTTTTGAGCTGTCTCACGACATCCAATATATACTATTTGACTGTTGCGAAACTTTCAAATCTCATCATGTCCAAAAGTACAGTAACTGCAAGTAACATATCGTTCTACAAGATTTGGACGTCACGGGATTTAGCACCACGTCCAAAGCCGCTGGACGGTTAGCTGGACAAGGTTAGGTTAGGTTAGGCTTTGGACGTTGCACAACTACAATTTTTTAAGAGTGTAAAGTGCGCTGTTTCGCGACGTCCAATTTCATGACGTCATGAGCTTGTAGAAAGACTATTTTATTGCAGCTACTTTTGGACAGGATGAGATTAGGACGTCGTGCGAAAGTAAAATATTTTATATTGGACGTCGTGAGACAGCTCAAGAAATATATTTTGGACGTCGTGACATTTGGACGACGTCCAATCGCATCCCGTCTATGATCAATTAGTAAAACAACCAAGACGAATATGAAACGAACAGTTATAATTGATGCTCGATTAATCGCAACATTGTCCCTCTTTCAATAACCTTCCTGAAAGATTAAATTGCGTTCAACGGCGAAGACTCGTAAATAGCAACTAATGACAGGTTAGGCCCACCCAGGAATAAATTGATTCGTTCCTCGATAAATTGATTCGTTCCCGTTCGAACGGAACTGAAACTGTTGACATAAGCTTGCATGTAAATTTATAGTGATGGTTGTGATATGTTTATCTATTCTATGCACTATTTTGTTTCGTGTAAAAAGAATATTAGGAATTATTGGAAAGGAGTTTTAGTTTTTTTATATATAATTGAAGTGCCGTAGAATCTAGATATAACAAGGTAGGGTTCTGGACCAGCGGTTTTTGGTATAATCTCATAACCTTTGGTGTTTGACGGGATTTGAATCTCGGACTTGATGACGATGTCTCACGCTTTAAAAACAAAACCAGCCATACCTTAACGTACGAAAAATTTCACAATGTGATTAAGATGCCATTAAATAAATATTAGAATGTATTATAGGAAGCCAATAACAAACCTTTCAGAGGATTTCCCTTTTAGGGAAGAATCTATTACCGTAGGTGGCACGGTAAGACCGTTCCGCGGGACCCGGGACCGATAACATTTTCTTTATGTCCCAGAGGCCAAAAACACCACCCTCAAAAATGTTTAATTAAAGTAGTTCGGAGTCTACCTTAAGCTTAAAGACTACAAAAATTAGTAAAATAATATATAGTATCGTTGATAACGTTGATACTCAAAACAGAGATTGCTGCACTAAACTGTTAAATGTCAAATTATATAAAACGAAATTCCAATTTCCATGGGCTTAATTAAGGTCAGATTGTTCATTCCCCAAAGAAATTTCAGATTTTTGATGTTTTCGTGGGGTTTTTTTTAAGTTAACATGTTTATATGTACATATTCTATTTTGTAGTCAACAAATAAAATTTCAAAACATTATCCAGTCAAACAGTTGATGTTATAATTGACATAGCATAACCCTATGCATTGCCCCAAATTATTAATACAAGTTCATTGAAAAGGGATTCTTACATAATTTTCCAGTTTTAATCATGGTTTGCCTAAAATACAGTTTTCCCAGCTCCAAAGTTATCAAAATATCAACTAAGTACATTATGTTTTTAAAACTAGAATTTTTGTATGTTTTGAGATTTTAATGTGTTTAGGAAATTACTATGATTCTATACTACTGTTTTACCAACAAAAGTATCATAACACATTGGTCATTCAAACATTCTATTACACAAAGGGTCTCTATCGTATTAAAAAAGTACATTTTTGCTTCTCAGGTTTCTTGTTTTCCAAACCTCAGATGTTTCCATGATGCTCTATATAACAATGTTCCCTGCATAATTCATTAAGTGTTTTACACACAAGGGGGATTCGATGTATAAATCTGGCTCTGAACGTCTCCGATTTTCTTTTTACTCTCGAGTTTAATGGCGTGCCGTAAAATTAATAGTCCAATGTCGCCAGGAATAGTTTGAATTCTTGCTGGCAAATGAGATTTAAGAGACATTCACTGAAAAATCTACAGATTCAATTAAATATAAATTTACATAGATACGAAAACAAGATATTAAAAAGTATTATATTTAGACCTAGACTATTATTCTTGTTGGTTTCAAAATATAGCATACTATTTAATCTTAACTCAATTATAAAAATTTTCATTGGGTGAAGTTGTTTCTAAAATCTTTAAATGGAATTTTTTTTAACTTTTATTTAAAACTGCTTGACTGTTTTTTTCGGAAGCTTTAAAGTATTATTTTTTTTTATTATGTATCTAAATTGACTTTCTATGGAGGTTATGGTATTTTAATAAACACGTTACCCCGTAAACAAGATAGCTGGAGTAATTGTGGTTAGACTTTTATTAAATTATGGCATGAACTTGATGGGTGGGACTTGAATGGGTTTGCAAACACACTGTTTGCTATGAGGTTTTTACATTTTCCAAATTAATTATTTTCATATTTCTACCCTGAAAACATAAAAATTTTAAATTTTAATTACAACCAACGTGTAGGGCTGAAACAAGAAAAAAATTTGCATGTCATGGTATTGTTGTATGATTAAAGGTTACTTAGAAAAGTTTAGACAATTTTTAAATTTAAACTTTTTAATTTTATTTATATATATTTTTTGGTAAGTATTTTTCTTATTCATGAACATATTTTGAAAAAAAAATTGGAAAATCTATTTATTTCATACCGAATTACTAACTTGTCACTAGAAATACACTATTACCTCCCCCTTAGCAGCAAACCTAAATTATCATTAATATTAATATAATTTGAACAGAAAAAAAATCTGACATTTTTAACGGAATATTTTTTGTGAAAATCCAACTTGGTAAATGCAGTTTGGCTGCGGTTAGAGTATTATAAAAACTACTTGAGTATTGTAAATACTTTATTCCATTCCTTATGACACCCCTAAGCATTCGTACTTGTAAAAAATCTTAAAATTACTACCAAACTCGTTGACACATATGTGTACTCTCTGTGTTAATGGAAGGGGGGGGAGGGCTCCAGATACTAAACACTTTGAGGCGGCTTTAAATCAATTAAAATTAATTAGTTCGATAAGAGCGAACCCACGCGTCCGCAGAAAGTGGGCGAAGACCAGATGACGCTGGGAGAAACATGAGTTGAAACTTAAACGGTCACAAAAAATACTTAGATGTTTCTCAAACCACTTGATGTTGTTGGGCAAGTAAAATGAAGCTATTTAGTACTGAATTACGTGTGAGAAAGAGAAAAGTTGTTTCTATACCTTGAAAATATGCATTGGTCTATCGAATGATGCTACAAATGGTCCATGTATAGGAAAGATAGGGTTTGGAGTACTTCCTAAAAAATGTATTATATGCTGATTCTGGTTGAAATAAAAACTGTTATGTGGTTCCAAATAAATATTTTTAACTTAAATTTATTTCAGTTGTATTCTTGAAAGGTCGTAGAAAGTTTATTTTAGTTTAGTATTTCACCTTCTGGTATTGTACGAAAGAATGGCGTGAAACTAGGAATGGATTAACACTTATTTATTTAATTACATGCCACCATATTTTAGAGGACATAAAAATTTATGTTTATTACAGGGACATGAGTTAACCTTTTACAATGTTGCATAAATGAATAATTGGTTGTTAAATTTCAATCCAGTGGAGGATTTCACCTTGCATATAGGACGTGGAGAAATATCGCTGAAATATTATTCAAAGTATACTGGCCATTATGTAGTGATAAATTAGTAAATTATATTTGAGAGTTCTCCAAAAACTATAAAGTTCTGCTTGCCTTGAGAGATATTTAACTATTTGTTTTCTTGATTTGCGATGGCAATGACTTATGTAGGATTAAACGGGGCGTGGCAATGAGATCACCAAAATGTCAAACATGTGCCCTATACATAAAAATAACACATCAAAACATATCTTACCTTATGTTATTTTAACTTGATGGAGTAATTATTCCATTTCTAGAAAATAACGTCCTTGTTCTAATAGCATTTCTTTGGTAGCTTGAAAATTCCACCAAATATTCACTCCAGCTTGAAATTGCTTGCATATTCTGGACAATTATTATCTTCCGTTAAAGCAAATCGCTGGGGCGACTTTAAAAAACCTTTAACTGCAAGTTCTTTATAAATTGTTTGCAAAAGAATCACAATTATTCCTAAAATAGTATTGCGCAGCAAAGTTACAGTGTTAATAAACTCATAGCATAATTGTTTACTAACATGGCGTGGTTTAATTGAGGTTATTAGAACAGCTGTTCATTCATTGTTGCATTTCTCATCATGTGACAGCGAAAGTAAATTGGGGGGTATCATTGGTACACCCTTTACAATCAAAATTTCAACTTTTCAAAAATGAATACTTTGACACTGATTTAACAGTTTAAGAATAAATGCTACCTAGAGTCTTCCTTAAAACCCAAAAACACTATAATAAGTTTTTTCATGAAAAGCATATTCCCTGATGTAAATAATATTAATCGTTTGGTTGTATGTTTCAATCTAGGTCGATTAAAAATGAATTTCATTATATTTGGAGTATATTGTTATACTCCATTATACTTTGCATTTGGTATATATTATTTGGAGTATATTATACCTTTAAATACGCCACATTAGTTTATAATGAAATGAGGAGCAATTGAACAAATTCAGAATACTTAAACTTTGTATTAAATAAATAAACAACTTATTACATAAAATTAATTATTCTGTTCAAAGATGTTACATATATTAGTTATGTGTTTTGGTGTCATTTTATAAGTACGGAAAATAACTTAACACTATTTTACATAAATTGTACAACTTATTAGTTAATATGTGCTTATTATAAACATTTTGCATGTACAAGTTTCGTTTATCGGGTTAATATCATACTTTACATAAAAAATATAAGCTGCCAAGGAATAAAAGAGAAACTAAAAATTGAGTACCTATAGTAAAAACATTTCCAAAATACTTAATATTTTGTAGAAAATTTACGAATCATAACAGGATAGAACTAATTATGTACAAGGGTAAACACCATATAGGTTTTTTTGTTTAAAACATTCTCATATTTAAAAAAAAACATCTTATGCATACAATTATTTTGTTCATCAAATAAGTACATGATTTATAACAAGTAGCATTTATTATCTGTGACAGTTGCAGCACCAAAAGTAAAGAACTAATATTGTACGTGAAACTTTCACATTCAAGGCGTAAAATTGTTTCTAATAGAAACTTCTCCTGAATAAAATTGAATAAACATTCCGTAGTCCATATCTTTTTAATGCACAACAAACAGATTTCGTAAGAACACAAAGCCATTTCAACGTTATATATAGTCACAAATCAGGGTTAGGCAATGAATATACAGTCAGGAGTAAAACATAATTTTGCGTAAAATCTTTAAAATAGGTTAAACGAGTAGAAAAAATGCGTTAAAATTTGTTATCTCATATTACATATATTTTGCAGGCTGTGTTCATTGTTTGTATCAAGTTGCAATGATCGCACGGTAAAATTGTATACAAGGATACATTTTTACACACTATTTAAAAAATTTTTAAAGCTTCAAAATCTTGACTTTACGGTTAGTAAAAATCATTGAGATATCCATACACTTTCAACAATACATTTTTATCGTCAGTGATATAGCAGTTGTTGCATGGAATGTCAACCTATTGACAATATAACCTGTACAAATTTCGAACGACGTTTTATACAGAACCCTTACTGCCATTTCTTTATGCAGCTGCCTCAACAGTTTATTTACAAGAGTATTGTTCAGTCCGTTCACTGCAAGTGTCACATTTGACGTAACAGCACCAATGGAACTTGCAGCGACATTGGGTGATCTTTGTAAACTGGTGGGTATTGTAGCCTCGTCCACAGCAAAGAAGATCACAACCGTCAGTGCCTGGGAACAGAGAAGTTTAGTGCTAACAGGTTGGCAAAATAGGCAAGATGGTGAAAAAGACCATAAGGGTTAAACTACAGGTTCCAGAAAGCATATTTAAATATCTGGGAGTAACAATTACAACGAAAACGTATGTTGAAATTCTAAATAGACTCACGGCAGCAAAAAGATCATAAAGGAGCAAAATAAAATTATTGAATATAAACTTCTACCACAATATACCAAAATAAGAATGTATAAAACCACAGTGGAACCTGTAGCGCTACAGAGACGTGGTATTTCACTGTAATATCTCTGTAAGAATTGTGAAAAACTTACATAATTATTTCGTAGTAACTGTCCATACTACTAGAGGAATTCTAGTAGTATATACAGGACATACTATTGTGCATGAAATCTAGAGGACTAAGGATACTTTTGATTAAGTTCTCTTAACATTGCATAAAATCTAGTGAACCTTGAGATACTCTCACTTCATGATTTCTTCAGTCATTTTAGAAACTTGTTGAACAAAGAATGATGTATTCTTTCTGATCTCTGAAATTCGCAATCAACAACTCTACCGGGTTACATTACCACTGTCTTTTTAGATACTGGAGTAGACATCCCATTTATGAACCAGCTATAGCCAATCATTTTTACTAAAACTGAAAATACTTAAATGAACCCTTTACTTAGTTTTTGAGACTTTAATATTTATTATGGCATGCAGATGCAGTTTAGAATACGTTGTATCAGTTTCGCTTGGTTTAAAAGTTGGCATATTTGATAAAAGTGAGTATTAGATTTGCCTTGGTGTTGCCTGAGTTCTTGTAGGCAAGATGTTTGTGTCACCTATGCATTTCGTCATTTTGTGTGGCATCTTCAGGGGTCTTCTTGTGTTAGTGATAAGAAGATAAATCCATATTGTAGATTGAATTGACGAAATGCATGGGGTGGCACATCCTAAAAGATATCAGACAACAACAAAGATAAATGTAATGACTCAAGTGCTTGAAACTGGGATAGCAAAAGAAAAAAAAGAAGTCAGTAATTTAATCAACGTTCTCTGTCATTGACTCAACTTGAATTTTCAATCCACAACTGGCTACAACTTTACCAAAGAAATGTAAATTAGTCTACCCTGGTTTCCTCACCTGTAGATGTGCGGTTACACAGACGTCCTACTGTACCAAGCGACCCTGTGGACAAATCCCTCTCACAGTAGTTGGGGGACTGCTCCAGAAATACCAGGTCTGACTTCTTCGGAGAGGTCCCCGACAGTCCTGGCCTGTATTTTGAATCAAACAATATAGATGATCCTTAATACATCAATAACAAGCTGTATTTAATACTGTTGAACGTCTGCAAGGTTTTAGTTACCTTTTAATAAAAGTAAAAGAAGATACTGAATACATAATAATTAGGTAACTTTGTGGTCGAGTCATGAAAGATAATTTAAAGAGAACCTAAAATTTTTACAAAAGTAAATTACTTTTACTTTTGTTCCATTGTATTCTGTAGAATTCAAGCCCTTTTCCGTAGAATCCAAAGTTACATCAACAATAAAATTGCTATCTAAATTGGAACTAAGATGAAACCCCCTTTTAACACATTCAAATTAACAGGTTTTTGTGATAAATTGTATCTACACCCTATTTAAAGGTATAGTGCTAAAGATGATGCAACTTAGGCTTCTGTTTTCATCCTGTCTCAATACTCCTTGTATTTCTTGTAAGGGTTAACTTAACATAACAAAAATCTAAGAACCTGATATTGGAAATCTTAACATCAAGATACCCTAGTACACGTTCACAGTTGATTTTCTCCACCCACCTCCCTCTCCGCGTCGACAGCACGAGTCCTTTGGGCGAAGGCAGCGCCACCACAGGCCTAGCTCTCCAGTACTTCCTCATCAGGTTGTCGCCGATCACTCGGAACGGAGGGAGGGTTTTCCAACAAGTCTTCATCGTGCAAGAGCCTGAGACTCCATGGCACTTGCATTCCGTCACTAGACTCTGTCTGACGGCCTAAGCAACAGAAAAACATGGAGATTTAACACACATTAAACATGGATTCTCCGCAGGAGAATCTGAGATTATCATGTTTGAATTCCCATGAGAACCTAGCGAACCAGATTTATTTCAACATGACTATGGGATCTGATTTCAGAGTCAAAGACGTCTTGTGGAACGTATTGCTAGTTATGGAAAAATCCGTAATAATCCTATGACACTTGTCATAAACTATATTGAACTTATAATAGCCATCTTGAAAGATCAGTTACAAAAATGGTCACCAACTTCATGATTCGACACTCATGCTCTGTTTACGTGTTCTGTTGCATCCTGAGAAAAGTTAGAAATTCTGAGAAAGGTTTGAAACTGAACCCAGCTCTCGTTGAACTTACTAGCTGACTTCTAAAACCCCTCGAGACTTGGAATTTAAATGTTGGATGAAGAAACAACATGTTTCAGGGTTGTAGCATAGTGATAGTGAAAAGGTAGAGGAATTGGAGGTTTGCGTCAGTAAAAAAGCTACACAAGAATCTCACACTATTCTACACCCATGATTGAAAATTAATACTCTAATTTGTGTTCCATCTCAACTCATATTTATCTCGTATCAAACCTTAGTTCCAAAATTCACCTTTCTGCCGGCCTTGTTGTTATGCAGGTTCATCAGACTGCGTGCGTCAGACTCCAGCTCTCTAGCGTCAAGAAACCGTCGTGCCAGCCTCATGCCATAGCCGACATCCACGCTGCAGCCGCCCCACTTCCAGCCGGCAGGCGCCAACTCCTTCCGCGTCTTGTGGCGCGGGTCACAGCCGCAGGAAGAGATGTTTCCGCGGGCGCAGGCTGCCGCTACAGCGTACGCCACGCCGGCGCTGCTGACGGCGTATGTGAACGCGGCTTCTTTGCTGCCTGCGGAAAAGAGGATTAAATTACAAGAGGATTTATCTCTAGAGTTAGGTTCCTGAATGAATGGTCTAAGAGCACAGATTAAGGGTGCGCTCTACCTCAGCACGGAAATCTCAGCTCGGGCTTCAGTTGCTATGTTGCACCATTGGACAGTGCCGCGAGAAGCGCTTGCAGAGGTTTCCAAGATTACTGTTTCCAAATTAACCAATAATGATAGCTACGCACTCTAAACGGCTTATAGTAGTGCAAATACTAATCTATAGTTCTGCGTTTTCAAATTTTAAAATAACGTTTTTTTAATAAGTTAGGGCTAGTTGAAAAGACCTTTTTTCTTGTCCTACAAATCAAGTGTATATGGTGTGTATTAAAAATAAATGAAATAATGAAACGCAGAACTATAGAAAATTGCATCCTCTTTAGTATGAGACCTTAACTTTGATTCTACCTTCAATGTAGCAGGTGAAAACAGTAATCTTGCAAACCCTTGCATTCGTTTGCGTGTCAGGGGTAGAGTGCACCCTTAAAGAGTAGACAAAGGGTAGAAAGTATGTAGTATTTACCTATGTTGTGGGGCATGTGTGTCAGCTCTTTAATCTTTGCTAATAGATAGATACCACCTTCGACTATAATAAGCACAATTTTTCGAGTTTTGGTCTGTTTTAGAGGTCCTCGATACAAAAGTTAAAAATGTAGCCATTTTAGAAGGGAATGGAAGAACGAAGTTATGAATGGCGACAATTCCTCCATCTAGGGATTGAGTTGAGGACACTAGATGGTAAGTGATAAATAGTAAATAATTCAGTACCAAAGCCATTATATATTTCATGTTCCTACATTTTCTACATGAATCATTTGATAATGCATCACTGATAAATTAAATATCTGCATTATTGACATAAAACATGCGTAGGACAAACAACATTATATACACATTCCAATTTATTTCTCTTTCTTCGACTCTCCCTCTTTTCAAATTGGCAACATTTAAAAGAGAACGTGATAAATATATGTATTAAGTAGTACAGTAGTACGTACTATTCATACTGTTTCCATACTGTTCAATGAAATGGCGACCATACAAAGTAGGTATTTTATCATTATAAACTACTACGAATAGGTACTCCACAGTGCGAAAAGAGCGTTTAGTTCATACAGATTCAAAAATAATCAACCCTTCCAACATTGAACTAAACTACTAGGAATTCTCTTTCATTCTTACTAAAGAGGGTGCTAAAATGTTGTCACCTATCAGACTAATGCAACGCGTGTCAAAATTAGAACTATTTCCTTAGCATACCAACCCAAAGGTGTCACCAAAGTGAAGTAGCTTCGCCAGATGTTGGCTGACACATTAAACAGCAGTTGAAGCCTACACGCCGTAACGTATTCACCTCGTAGGCCCCCATAAAACCTCATCTCTGTGATATTAATCGGTGATTGTAAACAGGTTCCCGCCACTTTATAGATTGCTCTTTGTTTGGCTTGAGCGCGTTATAATAAAATCAATCTCTATACACCTCCTTCCTGATCTACCGATATTTCAGGGTGTTATTTGTAACAGGTTATTGTAGAAAAGCAATCACTATAAAGTACGGATTAGGTTGTTCCGGAGCTGTTGACCTGTTTGACTAATGTGTGGAGTTTGTTTTCTATTACGAGGGAAGGGCGATAGTAACATTTGTACGGATTTAATTTATTGTGTTGCGTTTCTACTTTGTTCAAGGACGTTGATTATAAAGAATACTTACTTTTGTAAACGTGGTCAAATGTTATTTCATTGAAATATATAACTTAAAAGGAGTCATTCCTATTATTATGTTTCAGAGGATATACACTTTTAGACGTGCGCTTGTTTGAGATTACACCTATGAGATGTTTGACAGAAACTATAGTGACGAGCATGAACTTTACAATATCTTTCTACCCTTGCTTATGCACTGGAAACATTAGCTTACAGTGAACTTTGCTTCAATAATTTATCCTTGCCCCTTCGAATCTAACTAAAACGGTCCAATTCATGCCCGGGGCTAGAAGACCCTTTTATTTCCCTTTTTCAAATTACCAAGGTCGTTCCCATCTAGCTATAACATGCAACGTAATTAGACGCATACTCGCCTGAACTAAACGTAAGGTTTAGAAAGGTTAGGTTGAGGTCACTAGACTCTGATCACCCAACCAAACCAACATCATCTTTAAAAATGAAATGTGTATACTGTATATGTCTATAGCGAATAATCTCAAACAAACAACGGCATATGACTAATTTTAAGGTAGTAGTGTAATTTAGTGTCACAAAAGTGGTTTAGTGTCAATGAGTGAAACGAAAGTCTATGGTGTAAACATAAATCATTACAACTATATACACTATAATTACAAAACTACCTTTTACATATATTCCAACATTGTGTAAACCATGAACATCTGAAAAGGTAGTGTATGATCTAAAACAGAAATTCAATCGGCAAGAGACGGAAATTTTTAAAACAAGCATGTGCCGCTTCTTTCATTCTTGGCTTGAAATACTTTTGTTTGGCACTTCTCTTTCGTAAAATTGAAGAAGAAAGCCAAATGGGGGGTCTGGGGTTCATCCTTTGGTAAGGATGATTGCTACATATGGAGTATAAAAACCTAAGATTTAATTTTTACATAAGGGATTCGCTAAGATTTAATTTTTACATAAGGGATTCATTCGAATGTTTTCTGTTGTAGCCATTAAAGTGTGAGATTTTCCCAAAGCTTTCAAAAGTAGTTCTGCAATCCATCCATACTTTGCCGTAACTATACGTAGTTTTATCGCTCCACCTTGTATAATTTCGTGTCGCCGATATGGAGCTTGCTGTCAAAAGTGGTAAATTCTTTTGGCAATCGTCTTCTAACGAAAACTGAAAGAGTTCATCGCGTAACTTGTTTGAAAAACCCACACATAGCCTACTCAAATGATATACGTCTTCATAACTGTGTACCACCAAAGATTTTCCTGCACAATTTACCTATTCCTTGCTGAAACCCCGGCTATTCGTACGTAAATTTGTCAAAAACTAAACGTTCTTAGTGGCCTTAAGAGTTCGCCCTCCTCAAACTATCTTTCTCGAAGTGAAAACACCAAAATTCATTGACAGATTTGTCAACACCTATGACAATGACCTATGAACAAGCTATGGTGCCAGTACGTACAACTACAACACAGAAAGGAAATGTACAGAGGGAACATTGGTATACTTGTGACGAGCAAGGAAGAGCCCAAAAGTGACCACTGTGCAGAAATTCCTATCACACAGGGCACAGGGTCTTTCTCCACCATGGGGGGCTTTTGTACCTTAGACACCAGCGACTAGTGCTAGACACATGTATACCCTGAATGTTTCCTCTGTACCTTACTTATCCGTGCGTAAAAAACAGAATATAAAATCTTACTAATGATTTCACTTACCAACGACCACCACGTGACCGAAAGAGTTTCCTCTGCCAATAGCAGAGCAGTTCCACCTGTGATTGCTAAACTGCTGTTGACACTCCAAGGTCGCCAGTCGTATACCGTCACCCACGGCCACCATGGCGTCAGGGGCCGCTCTGCACATGTCCCTCTGGCGCGAAGTCAGTCCGGGGACGCGGTTACAGATGGCGTGCGCCCCCAGTGCCACTACTGAAGACTTCACCCTGTGGGGCAGAAAAACCTTTGATAAAACAAAGCCATAGAAGAACAGAAGTAGGAAATTCAAAGAATGCGATGCTTAAAAAGCGGAAGTCTTGGCCGTATGTGAACAAAATATCTTACTTCGTCAAACTACGTCCTCTCTGTACAATAGATGATCTTTTAGTTCACTGTGTCATCTTTTTTCTCATTGCAGATACGTTCACCCATTGCTGCAAAGTAGAAGATTTCAGTAGACGAGAGACAAAGAAAAAGGTCTTTTCTGTCTAATCACCTATATAGATCACCTATATAGATATTATACTCTTAGGTTAAATTATCCCCGCAACATATTCCTTATTCTCTTAGTTGGCTTTCATTCTCTTTTTCTCAATCCATTTCCGCATCTTAGAAGATGGACAACGACTTGGTGGACCAAGAAACACTCGGGGAAACTTTTTCTATCAAAAGACCACTTTCCTTCCATGTTAAGAATTTTTTTAAACCATTACGTTTTACCATAATCAAAGGCTTTACCCTTCTGAACTAAATTAGCTGTTCGTTATGAAACAGTATGCGTTTTGAACCAGTTTTACGATATTATTGATGACTAAATAACTCAGGAAATGTTTATTTCATCGGAGTTTAGCTGTTAAGTTAGCAATAATAGCAAAACACGAGTTTCCCTAAGATAAAAAAGTGCTGTGATTACGTGGTCTTCATCGTCGCACCGTGTATTTCTTCCACGTTTTGTATAGAATCACAAAACGTGTATCGAACTATTAGTGCGTCTGTCATCTTGTCAGCATTTAATAGTGGACAAACGTCTTTCCAAAAAAATTCCATTTGATGACAAGCTGTTGAGTGTTGACAGTCCGTGTGTGTAAATGACAGGTTAAACCGCCTGACAAGCTGTTATCAGAGCGCAGCACGTGTCGCAAACGATCAACGATGATTCACGAGATAGCCATCGTTAACGATCAATCTCACATCGCAACTCGTGTTAACACCATTGCGTGTGAATTCGTATGTAGCACAAGAAATAATCATGATTGAATCAGCGTTGATGTTGATTGGGTGGGATTAGGATTATTACTTTATTTACATAGGTTTGTTTTTCAATCTTAATAAGATTTTTTGTCGGAATTGTATATTTTTCTGTGACTGTGTAAAATATTATCTAGGTAACTCAGTTATGGTCAACCCTTTGAATCTAAAGGATGCTAGTTCGAGCTCGAGTGAGATCAGTTCTGGACCAAGACGACATTTTCAATGGGGTTGTGGGTTAAAAATGGTCTTTATAAAAAGTCATCGTAACAAATTGACAAGACCCGGGCGTGGACTTTTTTCTTACAAAATTTAAAAACTCCAATGTTATAGACAAAACATAATAAAGAACATAAAATAAAACAGCGTCAATTAAACAAAAATAGGGAACGAGGGTGTTTACCCTTAATTTTGAGTATCTAAAATGTGAAAAAACCATTTTTTAACGTTAATTAATCAACTTGTCTTTCAACATTTTAATAAACCCCTGCACACCCTCCAAGGACTAGTTGACCACTACCAAATCCAAAGGGAAATTCCACCCTTGACCTATCCTGGTGTGTAATTTTCTATACAGTTTGTTATTTACTGAATTATTTTTAGTTTAGTTTTTTAGCAATGCCTTATAGACGCAATCTTCTGGGAGAAAGTCAAGGAGTAAAAACGTGACGTGTTTTAGCCTGTCAAATTTTGTTTGACATTCAACCAGCATCGAACTAGTGAACATAGTTTGTAAGCGGTTTTGCATGTTTATACAACTAATATCTAATCTTGATGATATTCCAACTCCAATCGCAGATACATGCCGAGGTTTTCACCTGTCAAATCTTGTTTGACATTCAACCAGCATCGAACTAGTGAACATAGTTTGTAAGCGGTTCTGCATGTTTATACAACTATCTAATCTCCTTGATGAAATTCCCGTTCTAATCGGAGATTAACATAATCTATGTTACCTACAATCATTTAATTGCATATATTACAACACATTTGCCACCTACTGGGTACATTTGCATAGCTAGCACATGTTACTTCGCGTCTACCGCATTAGGCGGTAATTGACAGTTGCCAATCGATAATCGATATCGCTCACGGCGAGATGTAACCGAGGATTATCGAATCAGCAGTGATTATCGATAGTTAGCATAATCGGTTACAAGCCGAAGCTCCGTTCATCCACTTTGATGACGTCATGGGGTTGTATGAGAGAATTAAGATTGAAGTTGTAACTAAAACAATGGGTAAAGAGAGTACGTTTGGATTTGTTCTTCATTTTTTCTCAAATTTATCCAACATTAATTAAATATTATTTTAGACTAGCTGTTACCTATGAGCTTCACCCCGTTTTAATTCAAATTACACTAATAATATAACCATTGATTGGTTAAGTTAATCTGAAATTAACAAAACAGAATAGGTACAGTAATACAAACAAATAATCACACCTGATTTTAATAAGGTAATAAATTGAAATACAGGGCCGGACTTACCTATGGGCGAAGGGGGCGAACGCCCGGGGCCCCCGGGCCAAGGGGGGCCCCGACAGGGGCCCCCTTTGTACATTAGTTTTTATCATTAACTTCGAAAATTGATCAGACACTTAACAAATGGCCTTCTTTTGTAACAGCTTTATTTTTATTTTCGCTATCCTATGTTTAAGGTTATTGTTAGGTGCATTTTAAGGCATTACTAGGAATGAGATTCTTGACCCTAAGGGACTTTTTCTCAGAGTTGCACTGGGCCCCACGCTTAGGCCTGGTTTACATGAGCTGAGCATATGTGCTAGGCTGTGACGGACAAGTTTCAGTTTCAATGAAGCCGCTCGCCCGAACGTACGGCCGCGGCGAATGAGTTGAAGGGGGTCCCGCGCTTGGGGCAAAAATACAATAAATATGAAAACTCTTGTCCCAACGTAGAACGTAACTTGTAAAATTGTATTGTGTTAAATGGAGATTCACTGGAGTTCAAATACTTTTAAAAATAAAAACATTGCTCCGTTTATGTTTTATTAAATGTTATTTTTTTCTTTTACCTCTAAGTATATACCAATCAGGATTTTAAGGGGTAGAAGAATATTATCCGTTCAATTAAAAGGTTTTGTAAAAATAGTAATTAATTAAGTTATGCGTCCAAATTTTGATCTCCAATTTAGTCTTTGGAGTCAAAATCATATACTGTAGCACCAGTAAGATTTTTTAGATCTATATAGACACTTTAAAACAACTAGAGTCGTCTGATGTTAACAAAAAATTACATTTATTGGGATTGGGCGAGCGTTGTCATATGAAATCGTAAATAAGCGAATAAGCAGAAGCAGCTGCAACAATAAATGATAATGAGCTGATAAGGGATCCTGTCTAGTCCTGTCTCTCACGCACGCGCATACACACACATAAAATGCATTATCGCCTATCCAAAACAATTTAAATCACTTTACTCCCATAGTTTGTCCTTTGAGACTAGTGGTCACGTCAAGTTGGTTGAAATTGTCTTACTTTTGTGTTATTTTATTGTAATTCTGCAAACTAACAGTACAAAAACAAAGCTGAAGTGAGTAATGTTGTATTCAATGCTATGTTTGTGTTGCATTAATCGATATTGGATCCATGTAAACATCTTCCAGTTACTCATATAAATACTTAGCTTGTGAGTGTTTATTAGACATTGCAAGATTTTGCTCCTCAATAAAAAAACTCAAACTTGAAAGTCCCCAATGGTACTTTTCATGCTAGGACTTTAACATATTATAAAAACGAGAATGCCATAGGTACCAAAACCATTATGAAAATAAAATAATCACACCTATATTGTAGTAATATTGAAAAACCATACAAATCGACGGCAATAATCGATAATTTAAATACGTAATAAACAAAAATATATCAATACTTCATATCCAAATATATTATGGTAGCCTACCATGATACCATACCAAATATGCCGTCACTGGTACTATAAAGCAATACATTTTTATTTTTGTGTATAAAATTAAAATATGCTGTATATAAAAATATGTTAAAATAGTTATGTTTTAAGAATTTTTTTATATAGAACTTATTGCTTATTTGGCCTTAAATTGCTCTATTTGAAGCCTAAATTTAGAAAATTTTCCCGGGGGAGGACCCCCTAATCCCACTAGAGGACCCCCCCCCCGAACTTAAATCCTAGGGCCCCATTGGAAAATTTGCCCGGGGCCCCTGAAGTCGTAAGTCCGGCCCTGTTGAAATAACAAACAAATAAGTACAGCTGAGATATTTTTAACATTAGGTAGCCTATATGGTAAGTTCCCTTTAGAAAGGAATTACGACCTTAAAGGGCAATTTATGTATAAATAAGAAATAATAATGTAATACGATAAATAATGGATAGTTTTGCGCAAGGTTTCTCGTCATGAAGAACATTTTAAGTATATGGTTTATGGGGGTGTGACTATTAGTTTTCTCAAAAGTTCATGGGTACTTTGGGATTTATATATGGGTTTAAAGCTATATAAGCCTATATAGATTTTCGAATGTTTAAGTAATAGGGTACCTAGTGCAGCTGTGGTACAGGCTTAAATGGTATAACTCGTAAAAGAAGAGAAAAACAGTTTTAAAGTCTGGTAACAGCAACAGATAATACGTGGATAATGGAAGGTATTGTTTTTGACAAAAGAAACTATTTTGCATTTTGAAGGGGTAAATGTTAACTGAACAACTAAAATACAGGTTTAGAACCGTTGTACATCTTGTGTGATGTAAACTGAAAAATAACTAAAAAAGATGTAAATAAAAATATTGAGACAAATATCAAAAAGAGGAAATAAGCAAGGAGTTTACATGAAGATAACAGAAAACGACCCAAAAAGTACGAGTTGTATGTGTGGCAAATTTATGGGGGGAAATGGTTATTTGTGTAACTAGTGTGTAAAGTGGTGCTTTGCTGCACATGAGATAATATTTACGCGCGAGCCGCAGGCGAGTGTGAAAAAGTTTCTCCAGTGCAGCAAAGGCAGTTTGCACTCACGTCACACATTTTTTTTGCAGTTACTATAAAGCGTATAAATAATTAGTCTTTCAAACACTAATTAACAAGTTTTTAGGTTAGGTTTAAATCCAAGCCTTGAACGAAATGGGAAACGCTGCACCAGCTGATGGTAGTCTAGTATCTTTAAGTGTTGCCAACTTATTTTCAAACGTATTTCGTGGCTAATAAAATCACGCAGTTTTGTGTTGTTGGGTGGAACACTGGAGTGCGGCAAAGAAAATGAGTGCAGCAAAAGTAATACGAGTGCGGAAAAAGTATGCAAATGCAGCAATTACCTACTTTTGCATTTTATAATCAGTGCAAAGAAACCCACTTTGCCAGGTAACTGTAGGAAAAGTAAAATTTACACCTATAAAAATATACGTGGATTGCTTGGAATACGACCTCCGCAAGCCAGGAAAAAGAGATGGAGATTTAGAACAAAACACGAAGAAGGATTAATGCAATGTTTTTTAAGTTAGGACAAGAGATTAAGCGACCACAACATAACAGCAACAATGTAAACAATGTACTGTAATAGGAAATTACAGCAGTTTAGGTAATTTTAACTGAATAAAGTAGCTGCTGAACAAGCGGTATTTAGCTCAGTCATCAAAGTACTTGCCACAATCAAATCACAATCTGTATTAATGAGCATTGCTTGTAAATGCATAATGTATATTCATTTAACATGGCTCTGGGGGATACATAATCACGTCGCCAAATGACAGGAAATCACATAACGTTTAAATGTGACAAGCATGTCATGTTCGTAATATATCACATGTTTAACCGCATCAAATTACCGTTTAAATCTTGTTTTTTGTGGGTAGTTTTCTTTCTCTTCGATAGGACAGCTTTTTGTGGACATTGATATCCGGATTTCAACGGGGGGGTGGGGAATATAGTGTAAAATGATATGAGGAATGTGCTTGCAAAATGTGAGGAAAATTTAATCACTTAATGGCATAGTAAATTAAATTGTAATCTTGTGTAAAATTTGTATTTTAACCGTTTATAAAGCTTAGCGTTGGCACTATTGTGTAGGTATAGTATTTTAATTACAAGATAAAACTGAACCGGAGTGTTTTAAAGAGAGCAGACAATGCCCAAGTTTTAGGTTGACCTATAATCTGAAATAAGGTCAAATTCCCAATAACACTTATTCTCATGAATACTTATTACTTAAAATTAAACTGCAGACTTCATATTCTTACTTCACAGCTTCATGCTAATGTTGACATAAAAACAGCATTTTTATACATATCGTTATTTTTTTTATATTTACAATCTAGATCCTACATATATTCATCATTGTTCTTTTAACAATAAAGAGAACTTAATGTTAAAGCCATAAAGGCATTCACTTTTTTGTTCCTTAATCCTCAATTCTGTCAAACTTTTAATACGCTAAATATTTCGTGATTTTCATAAGGTAACTACTAGATTAATAACAAATCTGTAAAAAAAGTCCAAAAGTTTTATCTAAAAATAATGGTTAGAATGTTTTAATTACCAGTTCTGATGCGGTAAAGTAAAAAAAAGTTGAACCCATATTTCAGCCAAATACTCGTATGGGATCGAGGATGAAAACAGCTTTTTTCGAAAACAGATTTTACGACGAATTTATCTACAGAAGCAACTGTCAAAACTTGGTCAGTATCGAAGCTAAACAGGGTGTTTCGAAATTATCGGGACATATTTTGTTGATTTGTTTCTTGGGCTAAGATAAACATAAAATGCCATATAAGTATGTGTCTAAAATACTTGGATTTCTGATTGTCGGTCTGTTTGTGATTTTTTTGAATTATTTTATATTTTAGGAATTTTTTAAGATTGAAATTTCAAAATTCGTATAATTGTGTATTTTTTATCGAATTTAAATTTCCTATCCTTTTAATCTCAAAAATAGTTGTCTCAATGTTTACGGGTTTCATGAAATTTGGTATTAAATATTTAAATTGCCGCCATATCGAACGGCTCGAGATATTGGAAGGAAACTTTATAAGCTCTTTTTACCTTCTACGCTTCACATTTATACTAATTTTGAAATTTCTATCTTGAAAAATTCTCACAATATAAAATATTTCTTAAAAATCACAAACAGACCAACAAACAGAAATCCAAGCATTTTAGACCATACTTATATGGCATTTTATGTTTGTCTTCGCCCATAGAACAAGTCCACAAAATATGTCCAGACAATTTGGAAACACCCTGTATAAGGCAGCACACACCGTTTTACATAAACTATGGTTATACATTCGTTGTTAACTCGTGTGTTGCTAAAAAAGCAACATTGTTCGCCATCTCCATAAAGTAATGAACTATAATTATATTTCCCCAACGTCAGCCCCAGCAGCAGTGACGTTGACGTCCAGAGCTAGTTTTCTCGTTGACATTTCTCCACACTTCGCGCCGACATCGTTACGATGTTATCTCCGCGTGTTTCTCCGCAGATAAACCTTCCCTCCAAATTGGAGACATTAATCAAACAGCTGGAGTTATCACTAAGCGTGTGTTGAACAGTTGAACATGCTTCCGTGGCTGATGTCTTCACTAACAGTTTTGGGGAGTTATTGATTATAAACTAATGAATTGCATATACATGTAATCGTTGTGCGTAAATTGCGTCATAGTACTTAATCGTTTGAATATTTCTCTTTCTTTAGAGTGTTTGTATTCTAAAGTTACAACTGTGGATTCAACAATTCGATCTCAAGCTGAAGGTTTTCACTTATGCCTTCACTACGAGTGTTACAAATTGCTTATTTCATGCAACAAATTATATTATTCGTAAACATGCTCTTCAGTTTTAGTGAGTAATGATGTCCTAACTGCATTATTGTAGCAATTGGTTGCATAATGTTAACCGCTAATCGCTTTCAGGAATGCCCGGTGCAGCACTTTGCAGTTGATTTTCCTCATACAACACTATTGGTTGGATGGGTTTTCAAAACTTTTTCCTAGCTCCTTTCTCGGATAATGAAGCTAAGGCAATCAAACTTTTTATATATTTAGGTTTTTTGTTTTGTTAATATTTATTCTGTCACTTTGTAACATAAGTTTATTTTAAGATTGTCTGTTGTCAGTCGCTTATTTTAAGTGGTTTTAATAGGTTTATTTTCCGCTTAAAGTGCAGTTTGTACTGATTGTAGTTGAATTAACGCCTCGCGAATATTTATTACATTAGAGTAAATTTATTCGTTTTCAATACTGATTAGGTGAAAACCCTTACAATATGTTGTACTGTAGAGGAATAATTCTGAATAAGAGGAAAACATACACCAAATTTACATAAGTTGTAACCTTTTGAACCCAACGCTGGCACCAAAATTAGTAGATGCTGTTAAGATAACGTATTTAATGAGAATCTAAAAACCAAACCCACTTATGGGCACATTCTCAGACCAGATGTGGTAACCTGTTATACTGGCCAGTCTCTTATCAATCGTTGGCGCTTATCACAGATTTTACAGCTTCATCCGTCCCTAATTAAAAAACAATTGGAACCCTCCAGAAGTAAAATACCTGAGTTATCGGTTCTAGCTTTCAGGTGAAAGTAACTGAAAATAACTTCTTTATCATACAAGTAAAAGAACTGGTTTGTTTTAATTTTCAAACTGATTTTTTGTTTTCTTTGTTCATAGGAGTTTCCATGGAGTCATTTTTATACACATTAACCAGTCGTAATCCATTGGGGTTTAAAAAAAAATATTTTTTCACAATGCGGCCTAAAATTCTGAAAGTTTGGACTAATACCAAAACAAATAGTATTTGTTTTATGTCAAATATTTTTTATAGAACTTATTTCATACAATAGAGTTTGCCTCTAGATTTTTTTTACAAATTTGATAGTGAACAAGTAAACGAATGTGTAAAATGTTGTGCTATTAAGTGAATAATAACTTTATGATTGTAAGGGTAGAAATAAACTACATTATAACTGTTATATCCCTATTTCCTTGGAACTATAATCTATCTGAACATAACATTACTACTTAAGCATTGACGAATTCTTTTACATGAGTGGTGATGATGAATCTTTGATCTAGACTTTATAGGTACATTTAAAGTTCACCCAACTAAATCCGTCAACAAATGAGCCCTGGAGTTGAACCAAATTCATCTCTTACAAAAGAACAATAATTACAACCAAGGTAGAGTAGTCTTGAAAATCTAAAATAAACTTTAATAAGATTAACCATATAGCGTACACCTTATTTTTGGGGGAACGGTTGCCGTAGTGGTTCTAGCGCAGGACCTCGGTCTTAGAGGCATTTGGTTAAAATACTATCAGTAAACAATGAATTTTAGCCATGATACGGTGGAACTCGCTTTAAGCAGTATGTTCAAAAGTCTAGAGATCAAAAAAGCCATTTTTATTTTTTTAAGAGAATCTTTTCTAAATCACATCTTCATTTATAGTACGACAAATACATATAAATATTCTAAATACTATAAATAACTGTGAAATGGTTACTACAATACTCTAAACAGTTGTGGTTTTCAGAATATGCTGTAATTATTGATTACTAACAGTTAATGAATTTACACAACAATAAAGAACGTTGTAGCCATTGACAGAATCGACAATTCTCACAATAAGATGATCACTTGTTAAATCTTTTTTGGACTCGTCAAAGTGTCAAATGAGAGATTTTATCAGAGACATCACAAGAAGTGACGGGACAGAAGATTGATGAGTATTGCGGTAAACAAATATTGTTGACAAACAACCTGAAATCATTTATGTAAAATTATAGCCACCAACCAGAAGTTAAATATTCTACGGCGTGGGCCAACCAATTTGCCGTAGTTTTATCTTTAAAATAGTAAGTGTTCACCAAACACTAGTTATTTTTTCTATTCCTTAAAACTTAATACTTTCATCGAAGTCTAAAAAATTAAAATCGATGAGAAAAATTACTGATTCTCTTTAGCCCGAAACAAATATTGAAAAAACCTGTTTTTGCTGCAGTAGGCGAAGGCAAAAGACTTCGTTAATTTTAAATAAGTGTAATTTAATTTTATTTTAGTTTAATTTCCCCTTATTACTCTGACAATAAATCATTAATTATTTTTTGCATATACCAGAAATTGCTACGACCCCTATCAGGACCTATATTTTGAGGCGGAAATGAGTAAAGTATAGAGCACATGAGATCATTGTTACTAAGAGCAGCTGGTTCTTGTCAGCTGATAAAAAACCATCAGGAACGAAAAACAGCTGAAAAGGCCAATAAAACAGCTGGGTCCAGTTTTCATAATTTCCGAATTTCCTCTTTGTCACACTGGTTTTATTCTGATTAGGCACACACTGTAACGACTCCTAGACATTGATTAAATTTACTGTAATATTTATAAATATACATTCTTTGTTATGTGGAGTCAGTAGCTGTTCCAGGTGGCAGTAGCGGTGTATGTGCGTGCAGCATCTGACAGACTAGACACCTCCCTACAGTAGGATAGCACGCAAGCCCCCAGCAACACCACGGCTGGCAGACGTGCAATGGTTGACAGCTGGTAAAAGACTTGAGCGTTTTTATTCAGAAAATTATTTTATGTTTAAAGCCGCATTTACACCAAAGTAACCAATGTAACTTTTTGACTAGGTTTCTTGTATTTATTTAGTAGACACATACCATCCCTGATACATTCAACGCAGAATGGACTCCATTGCTAAAAACCCCTCACTTCTCTCAAATTTGGAAACAGTTTTTATTAGATTTTTCAGTTTTTACCAGTACTATTTCCGTACTCCACACTAAAATATCCAAATGTATCGTCTAAAAGCACTAAATGTGCTAAAACTTCAATCTAAAAATAATCCTAAACATTATTTTACTCTCTTTAGTACCCCATTTATTCTCCATTCAGAATATCAAATCAAAAGTTAAACTAAAAAAATACTTTTTGATTTCCAGTATCCATTCCCTAACTCATTTAAATGCCAATATTCCAATATTAAACCGTTTTGAATAAAAAATGATATCTTGTACACATTTCCGGCCAGTAGACTACTTATTCCCGAGTCACCACTACTTTCAAAATGGCCAAATATATCTTCTAAGATCATTGGAAATAATGTGAACACCTGTTTATTACAATCATTTAGATTACATTTAGCAGCTACGGTTTTCGACGTAATAGTACCCTTTTGATGTACAGTGTACGATTGGATACAATCCAGGTAAACAAATTTAATATTAAAAATTATATCTTTTTGTGAGTCGTTATGATTCACCATATTATGAAATATAGTTATGACATTTAATGGTTTTGCTAATGAAAACACATTTTTTTAGAGATGCAATCGACATATGGCTTTTACACTCAACCTGTGATCTACAAAAAAAAATTGAACGCAAGTCTTAGGAAATTATATTGAAAATGATATAATGAATGAGCAATTCGGTTTTAATCCCCCGGACTTAATATGGGGAAAGTATTGTTTCAGTAAAAATCTAGTTTGAGTTGTTGGTAAAAATATCCGTTTTGGGCTCCCCTAAACCCAAAAAAGTGTGATCAAATTTTTGTTATTTTTTCCCATAAAATATCATTGTTACTACCACCGCTTACCCCGTTAAAAGGGTTATCAACAATTTAATGGGACAAATTATATCATTTTTCTGATACAGTTTTTTTTATAATTGAAGAGAGCATTCCTAAAGTCTAGTTGACGACCAGCAGTAGCAAGTTTCCTATAAAAAATAACATTTAATGAACCACTCGCAGACTGAGCCACACATTATAATTAGGAAAAGAATTAGTTAAAAATCCAACTCTGCTGAAGAACAAATTGCAAAAGTTGCAAACATATGGACAAATGACTTCAACCTACTCATTACGACTTCCATTGTTTATTCTTGGTCGTTTACACCGTACAATCATGTTGACATATGTCATTGTCTCTAACTAGCGTTTAGAAACTCTTTAGTACGAAATGCGTGGAGCGCAGTCAGTTCTTTGAATTGCATCCAGCCATTTCATTAGGAGAAAGCAAGGTATCATAAAAGCTAAAGAGATCTTGTTTAAAAACATCAATTTCAATAATTTTCAATTATTTTAGACAATGTCACACACTTAGGTGCGTATTTTGAGCTGACTATGGTTGATTGTATGATAAAGTTAGTTAGATTGTGTGTAGCTTTGTTACTAAATTTAACTGTTTCATTAGTCAGGATCATTTAGTAAAAGCCCAATGATAAAAGACAGCTACATCAAGTATACTTCGAAAAGGCACTAACTACTTTTCTTAGGAATCACCAATCTCGACAAAAATTTATGTTTACAGCTTGAAATTGTGTATTAAGTTTTATTCAGTAAAACTGAATTGTGTTGTATTGAAAGTTTGAAATCCATTCGAGGTGAACATATGAACAATGTTGGTATTTGAACAGACAAAAGTTCGTTATTGCTGTTTTATATGAAAGTATTTATTTAAACATCCATTTAGTGTAACTGTTAGCTATACATTTCAATAAGTTGCCCCCATTAACTTAATTCTTATTAATATGTCCTGTAAAAATTATTAAACAGATATTAATATCATTGCGTGTGTTTTATGGCGATCTAAATCCAATTCATAGATAGTTCCCATCGACAGCCTTGTCTTTTCAACTTAATAGTTGGCCTTACTGCAAAATATGGGGGACAAAGTAACGTCGAAATCGATACATTTATTGACTGGCATGATTTGAACCCGGGTTTTTTAGGACAGAAGTTCCGCGTTCCAACCACTAGATCACCAGTCTATTGAAAAGATAAGACCGTTACAGATCAGACGTGAACCACAGTTGATTCTCGCACTTATCTCGTCAGAAACATTAACACTTGTGATCGGACCTGAGTAATGGACAAACCATGTTCTAGCCTTCATAAGTCAAACTGTAATCGTTATTTACGACTTTCTTCTGTTAAGTAAATTGTTTCAATACTCTATTGCGTCCGAAAGCATTTTGTTTCAAATGCATTGCATCATTAGAGATTACATAATACCTACCTATGTCTCCGACTTATCAATGGGAAATACTTGGGCCACTATTATTATGTAGGCCTATAATTGAAAGATAGTACTATTTACCTTATAGTCATGGTTGAAAGGTTCCGGTTCTTGAAGTGTGATGTGAGGTGAAAAGTTTATATATTTACACCACTTCTTAAATACAATTATCACCTACGCTATTTTATTAAAATTTATGAGACACCACTCAGTATAATCGTTGTTTTAATGGTGAAAAGAAATTAAACTAATCACAAAAACATAATTTAAAAATATCTTTATTCTGTATCAAAACTTGTTGGCTTATTTAGACAAATACAAAAATGTCAAATGAAGGGGGATGAAGTGTTTGATGAACAACGAATAGCTTGATCTTGAGGCATTTTCCTCAAAACTTTGATTTTTATATTATTTTATTATGACCCAATAAACACTAGTTCCTATTTTTTTATACTTCTACGGGACATCCTGTATAGTTTATGGTTGGCGTGTAACTGCTTTCTACAGTAGATTTACAGAACATTATTCTATTCTGGATCCTCTTATATGTGTTGTACCATTGACTATATAACCACTGGATATTAGCATTGAGAATAAGTAAATACCATAAGTTTTTATTCTTTAGTTTTTGTTGGGGTTATTGCCATTTTATTATATACCATGGTTTGTTAGGATAAGTGACAGGTATATAGTCAATGATACCAGATACAAAATATTCATTGTGACGTCATACGATTCACAAGTCTCACTAAACGTGCCCAATAGGCTTATGGGTTGAAACTAATGGTTAGGTGCGAAAATCTCCACTAATGCCTGCAGATTGTGGTCATTACATGCACTTTACGGTGTTCGCAAATTGATAATGAACCGTTCAATGTCATCAAACGTTCTAAACCAAGAATGTGTGGATAAAACGTTCTGAACCAATGTTGTGTATAGGTTATTTAACTGTAATATAAAAATTTTCATGATAAATTATTAAAAGTAATTGTGAGCTCTTTTTTTATAAACCTTTGAAATTGTATGTAACCTTAGTATTATAACATGTATCCTTTGTGTGAATAAATTGGAGTTATTTTATCATTAAGTTGATGTTAGGCTTCCAATTTGGCGAATGCACTTATTTTTATTCTTTAAATAAAGAAAATTAGAGTTAATATACAAGTTGTTGAAGTGCTTTGAAGTTGTGATGGTCATTGGCCATGTCTAAACAAGTTTATTCCTACATTCCAAGTGAAATTACTGAATAGGAGGGATTACTTTTATAGTTTCTGATTCTTCAGAATTTGCTTTCATATTAAAATAATAATATGAACCATAGTCACAAAAGTTGACAATTTCAATGAATACCACATAAACCGTAGGTAAATAAATAAAATAAATTTAAAAGGTCTTTATTGATGAGCGAATTTCAGTTTCAAATTGAATGTAGGAATTGTGGAATTCACAGCTCAGAAAATAGCCAATGACAAAATAATGGGATTTTTTTTTCTTACTATTGCTGTATTTTGGATATGGTTTGTGAAATCATTAGTGTCCCCCCATAATAGTGTAATCCAAAGAACACGACAAAAATACAAAGTAAAAGATACTTTGCATTGTATCTTTTACTTATAATTTTTTACAAAACCCCAGTAGAAAATTTGTAAAAGATATTATTTGCCATAGTATATTCAACATAACACTTCCTAAATACTGGTAGTGAAGACATAAGAGAAGACATCCGACTTAGAATACAACCACTAAAAGACAAAAAATAATCATTTACGATATTATACTTCACGTATAACTCCCCAAAACTGGCAGTGAAGACATCAGCCACGGAAGCGTGTTCAACTGTTCAACACACGCTTAGTGATAACTCCAGCTGTTTGATTAATGTCTCCAATTTGGAGGGAAGGTTTGTCTGTGGAGAAACACGCGGAGATAACATCGTAACGATGTCGGCGCGAAGTGTGGAGAAATGTCAACGAGAAAACTTACTAGCTCTGGACGTCAACGTCACTGCTGCTGGGACTGTAGAAACGTTCGTTATTAAAATTAATATAAATTACAAATTCGCTAGGACAAAGGACAGGGATAGAATGCTACTTATTTAAATCTGGACATGGTTACTAAGTTAAATGGTACGAGTAGCCTAAAGCTATTGGTTTTGGCTATTAAGTACGCCATCTATAAAAACATGAATCGTCTGTATCCAATTATTTTTACATGGAGAAAACATAATTTTTCTCAAAGATTTCGTGTTTAGTTTTGGTTTAATATATATAAATGGTCCCATGAAACCCCACATGTTAAAATAATGGGAAAATTGCATCTTAAAAAAACGGCCCAACCAATTTTGACTAATATGTTAAGCTCCGTTTTATCCTACACGAAATAGTACAACACCTATTGCTGTAAAAATTACGGTTCAAAATGAATTGCTGCTTAAGGGATTTTCCCACAAAAAATCGTAGTTACTCCCACCGCTTACCTATGATAAGGGTTGTTGACAATCTAAGGGGAGAAACCATGCTGATACAGTTTGTTTTATTTCGAATCTAGATACATCAGTTACAACATGAGATATCAACTTCAGCATTCAAAAGTCAATGATATTATGTAATGCTGAAAGCCCCTTTAAAAACGTCCACTGATTTAAATCACGCGTCTCATTTAAACGAATTCAGATTATTTACAATTAAAAGCAACAAAAAGTGTTGACGTCTCGGTGACAGTCCCCCTCCTCTAAAACAGATGATCGCAATCAGCTGTTCACAACGTCAGATGAGGCTGTCTGATAAGCTGTTATCAGTTGTGACGTTAACGAGATCAGCTTGTCTGGCTGATCGTTATCAAGTTTCTGCGCGACGGTCCACAGTCCAGGATTCCAATGTCTACTGTTCCAGTGTCCAGTTAATATGTCTACTGGACCAAAAAGTTCTTATAATAATAAATACTGGAAGTTGGATACACGAACATTATTCGTGTGATAAATTTAGTTATTTACTTATTACATCCTAGAACGCTAAACCAATGCTTCCCAGAACCCAGAAGCATTTAGACATTGATTTAGGGGATAATCAAGACTCAAGAATATATAGAATCATGCTAGGGCAGAGTTTGTTGTGTTTATAATTTATTGTACTAAATGAGGAATGTGAGGATGTAATATCGCCTACACATTGCGTGCCAGGATCAGGTGTTGTACTACCACACTCACAAAAACACACACGCACGCAGTCCTTTATGGCATCTGGCTAAACGAAGTAGTCAATGTTATTTTAGATTTGATTTTTATATATAACTTATATCCTATTATAAAATTGATGTGTAATAAACTTAGTGCTGTAGCCGAGAGGTTTAAGTTATCAGCTACATTGAAGGAAGCCAGGTCGACAATGAAACAGGTCAGAAGAATTTAGACAATTCCTGGACCCAGCTACCTAGGCTGGTCAAACGAAAAAAAGGAACTAAAAAAATCTAAGTAGCTAGAACAGATATTACGATTAATTATTACTATAAAGCTGGGTTTTCCTAGGCGCGGAGTCGGCGAGCGGAGAGAGGAACGCGGAGAGCGGACTCCACTTGTCTTAAGGCAATTTAATGTTAATGTTTTCCTAGAAGCGAAAATCTTCCATTAAAATTTATTTTCACGAAATAATTACACTGGTTTATCTCAGACTAATATTTTGTGATTTCAGAATATTTTTCGTCATTCGCCTATTGGGTCTGATGATGGTTGGAGTGTCTAATCGAAATCGATCACCATTTACCATCTTTTTTGTATATTTACCGTCTTGTGAGTAACAGTATAAGCGTAAATATATGTTTTAAGTGTTATAATGCGTATCTTTTGTTTACATTCCGGAGAATATTTTTATCCTACATTCAAATAAAATAACAACATAAAACTACAATAAAAAGTTAAAAGTATGATTTTTGTTACGGTACTCATGTTAAACTTATTAGTCGCCTGCACCTTTTAATAGTTTCAGGATTTTTTTACACTTATTTAGTTTATTATACATTTAATCGATTGTTAAGATATAGAAAATAGTATAGGGAAACATTTTATATTCAAGGCAGGCGTAAACATAAGCATTACTTTGCAAAAACACTGCCTACTACTGTATTACACTTTACAAATACAGGCAAGTCATTATAATCGTAATGTATGATCATAGATTAACAACTCCTAACTACATTGTAATATAGAAATCTGAAATTTTTGATTGTGATTGTAACTTAACTTTTTTTATAGATATACAATTAAAACCAGTTTTTATTTGTCCACGTTAATTATTTTATCCTCTTTAGTAAATCAGTTATCACGTAGAGTATTGATAAATCTTATATTAATTATGCATGAAAGATAATTTGTTGCTCGTTGGTAATATTTGCAAAATTATTCATTAAATATTTACTATATTAATATTTAAATTTATTCTAGTTCAAGATGATCAACTTATCATCATTTGTTGCAAAATTTCACTTTTAAATTATTAACGGAACCTAAGTAAGCCGTTCAACTAAGTACAACAAGTTTTACTAACTAAACATTTTGGAATTTTCTATAAATCAATTTCATTGTTGTCATTTATTGCAATGTTAAATCTTATGGTACAAGTTTAATGATTACATACCAAAAACATCTAGCTGTATTACATCGTGAATTCAGCGGTAATCTAAAGTAGTAATCAGTCATACGGAAAAAGTATTCATGAATTTAAAGTTATGAAACATCTAGCGTTTCGATGGGTGCGTTTTGCAGGAAATGAAGATTTATCAGATGAGACGAGTTTAGATAACACAAACGACGAGCCCAACTTAACGAGGAGTATCTCGTTATCGCAAACGATACACGTGATATTTGTTTACTTTGAATCTGTTATGAAATCTGATACTGTGCAGAAAATAATCAGTAGTTAAACGACTATAGTTATTATTTCTTTGTATTATTTTAATAATTGTCACGGGTACCTCGCTAAAAATTAAAATAGCTTACTTCAATCGTTAAGAAAAATAATTCTATGAACAAAAGTTATAATAGCTTTTTAGTTAATAGTGGCAATTTTGTACATTACCTAAACCAATGGGGTGTGCCAAAATAAAGTGGCATTGGACTGGGTTGAAATGAACTTGTTCTTTTTAGTAAGAATTGCATCTAAAAACTGCCTCTAGCTGAGAAGCAGTTCAATGTTTCATTCCAACCACTTGAAGTTGTTCATTTATGTTCTTATTTGTTCCAAGCCCCCTCAATTAACACGTTTACTACCGAGTGTCTGGAGAGTATACAGAGAGAGGCAGTAAACCTGTTAAAAAATCTTTGAAATAATTTTCAGATTTTAAACATAATTTTATTTATGCGCAGTTTTTCTAACAAATTGTTTGTAAGGCTAAAAACCACTTGCAGATTGTAGAATTGTATTTTTAACTGCACTCCTGCATCTTTTTGCACCTGAGATTTTTTACATGAAAGAAAATAAATTGTATCAGAAATCTTACGCATACTTTCTCCCGTCAGCTTGTCAACGACCATTATAGCGGTGGGAGTAACTATGATATTCTTTGGGGGAAATCACAAAAGTTGCGGATATACCCACCCAAAATTCAAACTCAAAAATGATTACGAAAACATCTCCATATACTACGTATAGGGGGGGGGAGATAAAAATGGAAAGAAATTCAAATTTAATAACCTATACGATGTGACATAATCAGAGTGGACTCAACAATTAAAAACTACTTTTAAAAACTAATTTTCTCTTTTCAGCATAAACAGAAACGCCTCATCCCACTCCCATGCTTTCTAATTCTCTCACGTACTGTAAATTTCAAATTATAATCGGAAACTGATAAGAATGTGGAGTAGATAAGACGATCAGAGTGTCTCTGATACTCACAGGTATCTGATCAGATACATAAACATTGGAGACAATTAGTCCAAGGTAATGGACAAACCGTGTACCTTCATACATAACATGGTGCAACTAGTTGTCCTCATTCCATCTTGCAAGTTTACAAGGAAATTAATCGGTTTTCTCGACTTTGACAGAGATTAATTAATTTTGTCGTTCAGTACGCAACTCTCTTGCACTTTGGATTCTTGTTGGACCTTGAAGTTTAACAGCAATGAATGTATGCAGATAATATTGCATGCACAATATCTGTTGTCAGTTAACTTGATTGATAATCAGAATATAAAATGGGGTTTTAGAAGTAATAGTAAATAATTTTGAGTTTGAAATCAGAGTTTAAAAACATTCCAAGATCGTAGCTAGTTTTAATAAAAATCTACTAGCATGTAACAATCCATCTATTTAGTCCTAAATAAAAAATTTATGGAACAGATATACGGTCTGCAATCCAGTAACCAGAAAGTCCTTATCCTTTCCGTTTCTTTTGCTGCCAATGCGCCTCTTACAGCTACACCAACGAGATAAAGATGCTACCTCTCATTTGCCACTGACCCAAAACCGGTGGTCAAATGATTGATTCATTTCACCAGGTAGACGGTAGACTGTAGACACTCGCTTAATAGAGCTGGCTTTGATTGATACTCGTCTCTGTTTTATGCAACCGTCCACTCCATTAACAAGACGTCTTAATGCGACTCTCTCGTGTATTATCAACAAATTGCTCTCGACCACACACGAAGAACCACCCACGCTCTGCTAAATACTCTTAGGATGATCCATGGAATGTATTGTGGTGATTAGTGTGGATAGTGAGTCAGGGGAATCGTAAAAATATGCTGTGATTCTTGTAAAATGTAAGTTTCCTGTAGCCAATTTCACGGTCGTGCATTAATTGCGCCAAAGAGTTTCTTAATTGCGCCAAGCCCTCAAAGGGTCCCAAACAATGTTCCTTGGTTGTGCCAAGCCCAAAGGGTGAGTTGCCGACAGAAGGAATGTCCTTACGTGTCATCCTAACCTAACCAAACCTAATCTAACCTAACCCAACCTACTAAATTATACAGTCAAAGAGTGACACTACTTGGTGTAGTTAAGGGTAGCTTCCTGGAGTATTTGGTGCAATTCAGGAATACCCGACTTCCTGACTTAGGTCAGGTGGCGCAATTATTGCCAGCCTATTTCACATCAAAAGATCGTGTGGAAAAAGGCATGAGAATAGTTCACTATGCGCATTACTTTCTGTAGTGATTCAATGGCTTGAAAGGCTTTGTGCAGGAGAGAATTTTAATTTAAATACTAACTCTATCTTCTGCCAAATGGACTAAGATTATTCTTTGGAAAACGTATCAAGATTAAAAAGTGTGAATTGTCATTTTGGTTCCTAGTGTAAGAATGTTTCACATCAGGTTCTACGATTCACGAAAAGGCTGTTTGAAAATGTAATTAGATTTCGCATAAACTAACGTTTTTGATTATTCATTTACAACATTCATTTTGCTCTCCTCAGCATTGACTAATTCATAAGAAAACATTGTGCCACACAACTACTGAGCAGCCTGCTAGTGCTAATGTATTCAATCGGCCTACCAAAGATGACGAATCGAATCACAATAGTCATGTTGGCTCCCACCTATCGAATGCAGTCGGGCGGCTATTGGTCATCTGTTGACCAATAGCTTGGCCGCCTTTCTTGGCAGCTTAACAACAACGTAAATCAAGTCAGTAATTCCTAGATCGACGTCAATATCAGAAATGTTGCGCAATGTCACTAATCAGCGAGCTTTGGCGTTTCTTTCAGATGGATTAACATGTTGATTGGTTCAGTAAACGTTTTGCGTACTGCAACATAAAGTGATTTACGTTCAACCACAGTAATATATTGCTATTGGTAAAAAACACTTTAAAACTATATCGTGTGGTGTATAAAATGATAAAAATTGGTATTTAGGTTATAGCCTGAACCAAAATGGGTTTCTGGGACATATAGGCCTAGCTGGATTCATATAGTGTTCCTCTAATAATTAGGTCACCGGTTCAGTACCGAGAAAATCATGAGCTGTTTTATTGTTTGAAACGTTACCCAGCATTCACTGATTGTTGGTCTTTAATAAATTTCCCTGGCTAGCCCACATCATTGTTGGTAACAAGCTGTCTTTTAATTCATTTAAACATTCATCCTCCATCCATGTTCGCATTAAAATACACACTATGGTGTAAAAATAAGTATTGTATTATTGATATTTGAAGTTATACAAAGGGTTAAACAAGCTCTAGCTGACTTAAAAACACACTTAAAAACTTAGTTGCAAACATCTTTAGCCATACAACGGATAATTTAATTTAAATGTTTTTTCTTTGAACTTTTGAAAACACAATGTTGAGTCTTTTTCACAATAAATTTCCAATAACACTAAACCAAATAGACAACAATGCTAAAATGAATATCAGCTGATCGAAAATAAAATAAAGGAATCATGTGATGAGAGAGATAGTGAATCTCTGTACTTCAAGTTTAGGTTACGTTAAATAAAGAAGTACAAATTCAACGATGTTTCTGATCAATAGTATTGTCTCAGAAACCATATAATAGTATTGTATATGTAGCACAACTTATGAAAATATTAAGGTTACAAAGAGGTAGCCTTGTGGAACTCCCAACTTCAAAGGATCTTTATATTTTGGAATGTGGTACTATCTGCATAGTCATTCTAAATTAGTCCTACACGAATAATTTACATATCTTACGGTTACGGCCGGCGCTCTAGGACATACAAACGATATTTTAGCTCCAGACCAGATCAAAATTGAATATTTTCTATTAGAGTTTTGAATTCTGTTAACTGTCTCGTAGTCGTGTCACCTTCGCAGACGTATACTCGGAATCTTACAGACGTTTTTGTTTGATTGTTATGAAAACGCTAGGTCGTGGTGTTTTTTGAATGAGGACTGAGTGAAAATGTACTGTTATATTATATAATGGGCCCAATAAATTCTCGGTTTCAACCGAGTACTATCCTTGTATAAATTTAAAACAGCTTTTATGATTATTTTTAACATTCTTGTATTAAGCACATGTTATACATTGTATTAGACATATTTTGTCTTATAGCAAAAAATACTGTATTTAATATACGCATCGCAGGGCTAAAGTACTTCTAATAACCCGAGTGAAAAATGTCAGCATCGGAGTGAATAAAGGTACTATCTGTACATTTTCCCACCAAAAATTTGTCCGCTGATTTGGCGAAAAATAGTTCCAATTAGTAAACATGTTATTAGTTATTAATATGAGTCATCAGTCCATTGGGTGCGATGATAATGGTATCCAATGGAAAAGAGCCACATTGGGCCATATTGGTGAACCATTCTACTTCTGTTTGAAAACTCCCTATGATAAATAAATTGCTGGGCTAATCGTGGATTAATATAACTTTCCCAGAATCAGTTTACGAAAATACTCAAAATTAACTTAGCGGTCCAAGTTAACAATTTTTTTCTGAATCCTACATATTTCCAATATCAGAAAATATAGGATTACAATATTGCATTATTTGCAATATTTTTTTACAAGTACAAAATGATTCCATAGAAAGTAATTAAGTAAATTAACCATACCCAAATATGATAAGATATATAAAAAACAAGGACAGCTTACAATTGGACATACAGCATCTCACTCTGGTTTCCATTCCTTACAACCCACGAACTCTAGTTTGTCCAGTAGTGTTTGGTTTTATTGTATTGACAGTGTCTGTACCTTGCTGTTTTGTTGTTTTACTGATCTAATCCGATAAGCGTTGTACTGTACTTAGTATTTGACTTGCGAAAATGTCCAGCGAAAAAATATAAAAAAATTAAGCCCTTTTACTTTTACTTGTATAAAAACGGATTAAAACATTTGGTCTTAACTATTAACTTTAAAACAAGAAATCAGTTTATTTTTTTCACAGTGCTTAAAAAACAATTAGTTTGGATGAAAATCCATCCAAACCATATAGGTACTAAATGAAGCTATTGCAAAAAATCATGTTTCAAGTAGTACTAAAAGATATACTGTACATAGGACATCCGAATTAAAACATATAACAAATTATTTTACATTTATTTATTTATTTATTTATTCATTCCGACGGCAATCGCCATCTTACAAAACAATACATTAGACAAGAAACACATTGGCTTTTAGATTAAAACATAGAGTGATATTTATGCTTTCGTTCAGACATTATTATTATATACTTCTATTTAATTATGACAGTGTAGTATTTATTACATACTGTGTAAACTAACTTTGGTTTTGTATATTGTTTCAAACGGATGATTTTCGTACTTCTAGGATTCTATTACGTTCGTGAATAATCAGTAGGGTAAACGTTTTATTTTAAACTTCCATGGTCTACCATGAAGCTAAAGATTAGGTGTATTATTCTCTTTAATTGTCCTTCAGCCAGGAAGGAGGGCCCTTTCAAAAATGTTATAGATACAGAAATTTGCTTAAATTTTTAAGTTCACTCAAAATTGTATTGTTTTTTCGTACCTTAGATTTTTTACCCATTCCCAAAATGATTATTTTTTCAACTCAAAAGTTGTCCCTTAAACCCTTGGACTTTTATTTTACACTTCTGTTAAAAACATAAAATTTATATAAAAAAACAATTTCGATCGATTCTTGCAATAAATTACAGTATAGACCTTGAGAAAAAATCTAAGAAATCGAGTGACAAAACAATATGTGATCCATCAAGGACCGCCATTGGCTCCTTTGTAAATTATCCTGTCGTCCTTGAAATGCTTAGTTTATACGGTCGCGGTGGCAGCTTTCCTCAAAAGGAGATTTTATCAGTCAAGTTTACTTTCCCGAATCTTTGCCTACTGTGAAGTTTTAAATCACTTCTGAAGTAGCAAAAGGGGGAACAGTTTCTATGTGTTTAACTTACTTTCAGCAAATTTCCCATAAAGCGAATAAGCTTTTACCGTATTTATATGTTTAAATGTGTCCGTTGGCACGATAACTCGATTTAAAATTATACGATTTCGACAAAATTGTATGCAAACATGTACAAACATGACCGGGCTAAGGGAATGGGGTCTTAAGGGAGGGGGATATGGGGTAAAAATATTTTTTCCCATTTTTGACCCTAAAAACATAAAATTTGCAATTTCTTTCTAAAATATTAACTTAAATAAGAAATAATTTATTAAATAAAAAAAATTTGTATGCCTAGTGGTTATAAAGAAAATGCCAAAAAACTGAATTTTTAAAATTCCTATTTATTTTTACGGAGAATAGACAAACTGTTGTTGTTTACTTGCTTATGGAAATATTGTAATTGAATTTGGTATATTTATTTATTTTATACTAAGGAATAAAGGAATCAACATTTCAATTAAACAAACACTATTACCTTTCTTGTAGAAGCAACCCCAAGTACTATTGAAATTAATGTCAAAATATAAGTAAATCTACCAATTTAAAAGGAACATTTTATTAGAAATCTAGCTAGGTAAATGGAAATTCGTGCCTGCAGGTTTGCTGCGACGGTGGTATTACATTTTATTACAGTTTTCACAAGCTAAGCCCACAGTAAAGTTGTGAAGTTAGTTCAATTTTTTGCGAAATTTATGTTGCTTAAAACATTGTTTTATATTGAGGCACGAACAAGATGGGTTCACGTAGAAGATTAAAAAATTAAAAAAATCCATGTTGAATTATTTTTACTGCATTAATTCAAGGTGGAGTTTCTTACATATCTGTGTCATTTCCCAACAGTATGACATAGGTGAAAATATATGGCTGCTTAGGAAACTCTAACCTTTCAAAAACTCCCTCAGGGAAATACTTTGATCCATCTCTAGGGAAGTAACTTAGGAGCCTTTCCATGTAGGTACGAGCATCATGAGTTTATTAGGGTATACTGTATATGACAATATTTTTAATACTTTGAAAAACATCTCAATTGTATTTTTATGGATTTTAAACATTTTACAAAACGATAAATTTGCTACAGTAGGAGGTTCCTGACTTTTTGTCAGGGTAATTTAAATTTAAAATCGAAGCTATTCATGATTTTTGCAAAATATCATTTCCGTCTACAACTTAAGATTTATTGGAGATTTTTGGTACAATCTGTTTGTTACAGAAACATGCGGACATACTTAATTGTTCACTATTTAGGTTGATGAGATATAACCGAAGTTGTCATAATTCATTGACTTACATCTCTTATGGTTTGTTTTTCGCAAAGAGTTTTTCGATACAGAAAAAATTCCCCGCTTGAAAAATGTGTTATTTTTCGTGTTCTAGATATTTGACAGATGAAGTTGGCCTCCGAGCATCTGGGTTGGAACATTATCGTTACCAAAAATTATTGGTGATTTGAATGATCTAGGCTCTGCTTTAAGAGAATATCTATCATTTTAATTACCAGTTAATTTTGAAAAATATTGTCTCTTACCTTCTATTTTCTTAATCAAAATATTATATTTTATGAACAAAATCTGGGAATCTTTCTAAAGCCAGTATAAATTAAAACCCAATTTATAAAATAGGAAAAACTGTATAATTCTACTTTAAGAGACGCATTCATGTAAACTATTTATGATTTTTTTAGGTCTCACAGGACATTTTGTGATGCAAGATGTTCAAATCATTCTGCTGCGAAATGATGTGTTGTGATGTGAAGTGGGTTTGGGCAACCTGATATCGACGAGATATTACCTACTGAAAGCCGCTCCGAGAGTAAAATATGATCTCGGAACTTCTGAGAGGAGGTTAAATTCTAAGCAAGCCTTCATACTACGTTACCCTTTGATTTGAAGTGATCTTAAGACAATTATTCATTAGTTAAGTCTTTGTTGTCTACATTATCGAGGGGATTAGTTCTAAGTAGTTGAAAATCAAATTTGTATTGAACAAACACAGTTTATTTTACAGTTTGATCTTGATGATTTCACAGTTATGAGTGGAGGGTATCGGATTAGCAAAATTGTTTGAGCATTTAAAATCGTACCAAATTCAACATGTAAGTGAACAAATCAACTTGTAAATCCTTATGTATTTTCCTTCATAGTACCTAAGCAATTTAGACACTATTTTCCTAGCAAATAAATAGACTATTTTTTAAATACAAAAACTTGCTAATATCCTTTTAGGTATGCATATCGTTATACTTTAATCTATGTTTTAAATTCAATTAGAGCTAACCTAGCTGTATATGCTAAAAGGGGATCGAGCTGGTCTAGTGGTAGAGCGTGGGGCTTAGGTGCCCGAGTTCCCGGTTTCAATTCCCACCAATCACCAATGGATTTTATCCATGTGATAATACCGCAAACTTCTAGGACTAGCCAGAAGTAATGTGCAAAAGAGTCCTGCATTAATTGCGCTTAGGTACCAAAAGATTGTCCTTAGTTGCACCAAGCCCAAGCCAGGTAGGGTGATTTGCCAGCAGAAGGAATGTCTTTGTTTACATGTCGTCCTAACCTAACCAACCTCACCTAACCAACCTCACCTAATCAACCTAACCTAACCCAACCAATCTAACCTAACCAACCTAACCTAACCTAACCTAACTAACCTAACCTAACCAACTCAATTACACAGTCAAATAGGTCCGCCATTTAGCGCAGTGAACGTATCGGGTGGCTCCCTGGAGTAGTTGGCGCAATTCAGGAATACCCGACTACCCGACATGTCAGTTGGCGCAATTGACGCCCACCCTGAAAAACAGTTCCGGGCTAGAACTAGCGTCCTAGGATGTGAAGGTAGGACATAAAAAAATTAAAAACCTGTATTCTAAAAAAATGGTATAAAGTGCAATTCCCAAATATACAAACAAACCACAGCTACGTACCCAATTGCAACAGCTTACCTAGTACAGTAAAATAAATTAGGAACCTACACTTCTACAAGCAAAATACTAAATAAACAAACACGACTAACCTACAATACATTGAATGACCTCCAGACGTTTCCACAGGTTCATTTTCAAAGCGAGATCATAAATCGCGTACAACGGTATGAACAAGTCTTGACTCGCCGCTAAATCTACCTCCACTTAGCGACCTACTGCAGTCGTAGTCGTCCATAACTGGTATTGCAGCTTGTATGTCCGTATTTATTAACGACGGGTTACAAATTCATGTCGGTGTAAGCCAATATTCGATCGCAAAAAGTCAAAATCGGTCAGCGCTTGTTGTGTGGGTGCGTCGCCTTTCTTGGGCTTGGGTCGGTTTGAGATTGGAAATAAGTAGAAATGCGTTTATGCTTCATTCATCGTTGAAGGACAACACATCTTCACCATTCCATTCCACAATCATCCTTCACTCATATCCTATACTGTAAAACAAGCGGACAAACTTTTATTTTCATCCGAGGATTTTTGATGTTTTTGTAATGGGATATTTTGTCAAGAGAAATCGATTGGAGTTGATCACAATGCTGGGAAAATCCAGTTTCCGTCCTACAGCCCTTGAAAGTAACCATGTTGTCGTCAATACCTTTTTGTAGCTACAGTTAACAAAAACAGCTGATACAGGTAATTTTTATTGTGCTTATTTGATTTGACGTTTAAACAAAAAATTAAAAAATTAATAGGGTCCCTGTTGCTCGAAATCGAGCAATTGCTAAGTATTACAGGCGTTATTTTAAAACAAATAACAGTAATAATTTTTTATGACTTTAAAAGATTCGACTCAAAGATTATGGAATACTCAAGATGTACATAACCGATCGATATAATTAACATTTTTTGTAAATATCTTATCATTTTTCAAAAGCAGATTTTTTTAGTGTTTTCTACATATAGCCTTACTCATAGCCGCATTAGGTTGTCCATAATAACGATTATATATAAAAAAAACACACATTATTTCTATTTCTTCTCCTTGGTGGTGTTCTATGACTTTTTTTATGTTTCCATAGTTTGCAAATCGGCTCTTTCAATGATTACTAAGAAATGCAGCACAGTGTTAAATTCAGTTTTATTTTTAGTATAACCATTTATCCAGGATCTCTCCTTTTTTCCATTGTAATATTTACGCCAACCCAAATTCAAATAGTAACTATTTCATTTCAACCAAGTAAGTAATGTTTGTAGCAAACTAACCGTTAAATTAGCAAACTTATTGACTGTGTTTACAATTAACATATGTCCTTCTTCTCACTTTTAATTTCTGACAACAGCTGGAGTTACATAACAATATTTGTTTCCCATGTTAATCTTATGGAGAAATACAAAACTTTAAAGGGCCCTAGGGCCTCGCCCTCTAATTATTTCCCTAAAAAGAAAGTTTCCTGCACAACTTCACGGTACGCTCCTTCCAATGACACCAAGAACATGTAAATCGGTTCAGTAGTTTCGGAGGAGTAATTGTCACAAAAAACCTGCTTGCGTATTAAATAAGTATAGATAACTGTATTGGTTAGTTTGGAATCAATGTTACATGTTTGCAATGTTAATTTTCAAGGAATAAAACGTGGAAGGCCTCCGAAGCGAAAATTTATAGAGAATCTGCAAGAGAGGGAAGTTAGCCTACAATCGATCGTCGGGGAACCAAATTTTACCACTTTGTCTATAACCGACCCAGTTCCAACAAATGTCTGAGAACCTCGGCCAAGTCGCGCATCGAAGAATGAAGTTAGAGCAATAATTTCAGATCTTATGTCCGAGCAACAGAATGATCAGCTTGAGCGTGAAAGTCGACGAATCACTGGCTCGGCGTTTGACATTGACCAAAGAATGCTCTCATAGGTACTTATGATTTTTTTCGAGCGAAGCTCGGTCCCCAGGTACTTTGGGTTAAAATACGCACACAGGTGGCGTAACCATTGAAATGGTTGGTTGATGATTATTTGGAATGTACATCCGATATAAGGATTAGGAGTAGCCATTAACCGAAAGTTTGTGTTTAAAAACCACTTCGTTTATGATTTTATGCTAATTTTGATATTGAACTTTAAGTGTACTTTTTAAGTTATAAAATGTTTGTGTATTAAGAGCGCTAAGTGAGTAATTAAGGTTCGAGAACTGTAGATGGCCGCACGACGCTTTAGCTAATTTTAAGGCAGACATTGACAAACACTTAACTAATAATAAATTACGCCAAACTTTATATACCTGCACCAAAAAATATAAGTTTAATAGGAAAAAATAGTCATGTATAAATTTATTTATCCTAAAAATTTATAAATGTATGAGCAATTTTCTAAAGTAACACAGATGTACAATATAAATAACGAAACTTAATCCAGTTTGGTAAAATTAAGTTTCATCGAAAATAGGGAATGAGAATAGTTTTAAGAAGGGTAGTTTCCAATAGTGTAAAAAGTACTTGCTAAAAGCTTTGAAACTACTTGGAGCGAAATGGATCCTTAACAGGGATCTTGTGTTACTTTATAAATCTTATGGACAGAAAAAACTACTTCAGCATTTTATAATATTTACTTTAAATGTGAATATTTCGCAATGATTTGTTTTTAAAATAATTTAGCAACACTAATAGTCTTGTAACATATTTTAAAATATTTTTTTATTTAATTATTAAAATAATATGAGTAGTCTTATAATTCAGCCTTAACACTGGCCATAAAAACTAAGGTATATAAACTAAGATATAATTCTCTAAAACTCACAAACGTAACACCGAAATATAGATTGTAGCACGACTAGTTTTCCATAATGAAAATCTGTTAATGGTTAACAGAAATGTATGTTCTCCAACCATATTATTTTGTCACAGAATTTGCAAACGCTTCAATAGCTTCTATATGATTCCTAAGTACTTCTTTGATTATATAATTAGTCTCCTATACATTTTTATGTTTTGGCAGTATGTAAAATACGAACCATGAAAGTAGGTATTACGAATACATTTTCAATTAATGATAAAACCATAATTAAAATACAAATATTCATTTTTAATCGCCTCAAATAAATCATGTTGACACTACAGCTAACTTCATTGTTGAATCACAAACTAAACAGATGTTTTATATACTTATTCAGCATATAACTTAACACAGGTGATTTCACTATGGTGGAATGTCAAGATATTTATCACTTCACCTTGAAATGACAACATATTCTCTACAATAGTGTTCCACTACTTGTTCGCGATGTAGACTTATTGTTTTTATCAGCTGTTCCTACTCATACATGGAATGCAGTTCAGACAGCATACAAAACATGTACTCTTGCAGACCGGATCGAGAAAAGTATGTAGCTTCTAACGGAATTTAACAGAATTTGCAAAATAAATCCTCTATTCTAGCAGATGAAGCAAGGACAGACAGTCTAAACCCTAACGATCGTGTAATAATATCCATAACCATGGAATACCTCTTGTGACCTTTTCTAAGAATAAAGTCACACCTTAAATAAGTTTTAACTTGCTTTAAGTCAAGTTTAATTGTAAATAAAATTCAATAGGTATAATAATAATAAACAATTATGCCAAAAAACAAATGTCATCTTGATGAACCTAAGGTCCCAAGTAAGAAACCGGAATACATCGCTATAAGAATGTGAAAAATATAAATATCATTATTTGTATTGAAGTATTAGTTTATGGCGTTGACATAATCACACAGTATCAGTTTTTTGTTCTCCCCTTATAAAGTATATGCAGAAAGTCACCCTACTACATATTTCGTAAAAATTTTCGAGTTTAAATTTAAGGTGGGAATATCCGAATATCCGTTGTGGGTCCATTGATAAAAAAAAGGTTTTCGAAGTGAAATGTGCGTGCGTGTGGTACTAATCCATTGTATAGCCAGGATTTGTTTTTTTTTGTTTTTTTTTCAATTGTAAATCTTTCATAAAACCCATAAAATTATAGACAAAATAATCAGATTTTCACAAACATAGATATAACGCGTTTGATAAAAATTTAGTATGTTATTATTTTAAGTCTAACGAAAACGGTACATCCCCCATTGCTGTACCAATTACGGTTGAAAAGTAATTGCAGCTTTTGAGGTTTCCCCTATAAAATACCATGGTTAATCCCACCACTTACCCATTATAAGGGTTTTTGACAAGCTAGTGGTAGAAAGTAAGTGTCAGTTTGCTGAACCATTTATTTATTGACATTTTAGCTGTTCAAACGTATATATTTAATATATAAAGCAACTAGTAATTCGTTTGATTGAAGATGACAACTAGTTGCCAACTGGGAGGTCTACAGCACTTTAAGTTTACAAGACATATTCTCTGAGCTATTTACATAATAGGATTATAAAGCTTATATTATTGGCAAAGCTCACAACTATAAACAACTTGAAGCAGTGTTAAAATCAGCCTAGGTAGTAAAATAGTTTAAGCGCATGTTTCAAGGGCAAACAGTGGAGGAGAACTTATTGAACAAGGCATGCATAATAACCTGGCTTGTGTTGAACATGTTATGATCATCATAAGGAAACGTACTTAGGTTTTATAGTTGTGTTCAGGAGTTCATATATGACAAGTATAATTCAAGTTTATAGGTCTACAAAATCTGTTGGTGTTTAACGTTTTGTATTATGTGTGTGGTGGTGTAATACTTATGAACACGTAGTTGAAAGTAAAATATTACTATTTTACTCTTTTTTGCTAGTTTTCCCTATAGGGAAGAAGCTGTTACTCTAGGTAGCACGGTAAGACACATGCCATTTTACTTTAAATTTTTGATGTTACTAGAGGTCAAAACATGATCAAAGGGGTTAAAAAAAATTCCAACCTTTTTTTCCTATGGTAATATCCAGAGAAGGTTTCAATGTTTTTGGCTAATACTTAAAGATTTTTAATTTTGCCATGAACTTCCCCCTGAAAATCTTGTGTGCATTTGCAAAAAAAAACTGGATGGGAGGGTCCAAACTAATAACGTTATGGTAATGTGAACTTCTCTAATGAGAATCAAAAGATTAACTCTACAGAAAAAAACCAAACATACAAACTATAAATTTAAAAAAATGTTACAGCTGATGCATATTCAATATTTTAAAAGTTAATAATACAACCCTTTAATTATAGAGGTCTGTGCCTTTTGGAGAGCATTTATCGAAAAAAAAATATTATTCTGGGGAGTTTGTCATCAAGACCCTTTCATTCTAGCATCGACTATTGGATACTGAGTTTTGTGTGCATTGTTACATATAGATTTATTTAGTAGCAAAACAAGAAGAAAACATGTTCATACATAATGTATAAAGTAAAACAAAACGAATCCAAAGAACGGTGCATGGCATAAAATGTAGTTAACTCGTACATAGACCAAAATTGTATATGGACCACTTTAACTATTAACTTGAGTCGAATGCTGTAAGTCGGTTCGGATGCTCTTCTCCTGGGGACATGTTACCGCCCTCCAGAGTGAGGCATTTAACCAACTTTGAAAATACTCTCTTGCGCCTCATGCCGAGCTACAGTCTTGTCTTGATCATGGGTGACTTTGTGACTTATATGACTATTCACTTCGCCTCAAGCTAACTTGAACTTGTCGAAGAAAGGCGTAGGGCATAGTGGTGAATGTGATTACAGTCTTGTGAGAACCTACATTAGCAGTAACCCAACCACAGTAAGACAGTCCTGAGTCGTTGAAATAGCTCGGATCTGCCGGATCGGACGTCACTTTGATGAATCGCCCATTGTAAAGACTCGTTCTTTGCTGTCGCCGAAGATTTACTCAATCGCCAGACCTCCTGTGCTGGTAGATAAAGGGAATAGTTATGTGATATTGTACGTTTCAATGGTCCGATTCGAACTGGAGATTACGGTTTAGGTAAAATCCATGTTTGCGTAGTGAGTATACGAGTTTGTGTGATTTTATGCTTTGTTCAATTGTGACAAATAATGCAAATTTCCGATTGAATAGGAGACAGGTATGTTTCGATCAATCCCACAATGAGTTCTGTGAATCAATTATGTCTGTTCTATTTCGAATTGAATATAACAATTAATTTAGATGCCTATTCGCTTGGCGAGTAGGCATATCTTAAGACGGCTTTTTACTTTTGTGTTGCTTTTGACTTTATACGTAATGGTGAAAGTATTGTTTTCGTCAACATTTTCAAGCTTGAGTTTTGGGTAAAAAAATACGTTTTAGGTCCTCCAATAAATTAGTTTTTAAAGAGATGTCTGTGTGTATGTTTATGTGTACAGAGCAGGTCAAACCTGTGGACCGATTTTTATGAAATTTGGTATGTAAGAGTAATCCATACTCCAGGTGTTAATTTTATTTATGGTGTTTTTCCCGCAAAAACCTTAAAATTAGGTCTTACTTCATAAACATAAATAATTAAAATTTAGTATACTATGTTATAGTTCTTTCAATTCGAAACAAAATAGTACTACTCAATTAAAGTTTTTGTGATTATTCCTATAAAATATCATAGTTTCTCCCACCATTTACACACGATAAGGGTTGTTAAAAAGCTAATGGAAGAAAGTATGTATTAGTTTGCTGATGCTGTTTTAATCAATATGTAACATATCCTATAAAAAACGTGCAGTGCCAATTACACACAATAATTAACATATCGTTGGCTAAGTGACCTGTGTAAGCCCTTTAAATCTGATCAAACATAATAACTTTTAAACAAATATTTTATAGGGACATTGTATTTTTAGCGAGCCGTTTGCTCACTCATTGAATCAGAAAATTATTCAAATTATAAAACTTCAGCCACAATTAATTATTAGTTTGTCAAAACGTTTAAATGCAAATAAAAAAAATTTGCTAGAGTACAAACTGCATAATCTATAATGTAGCTCAACCTCTATGTTCCACTTAATCCGTGTTATGTTGTGAATATCCTCCTTTTTGCTACTAACAACGCAGGAAGAAACTAATCTTGTTCAAGGAACGCGGTGGCCAAAAAACTGGTTGAGCAAGAACTTAACCTGTATGTACTGTTAAGCCTACCTTATTCTCCTTGAAATTGAATCCTTAAAGTCTCAACAGTAATTGTGTAAAATATTCAAGTCTATCTAATCTTTGACAATAGATACACATTTGAGTAGTTATGCTAACACTGAATACAATTTTGGAATTAAAATTATTCAATTTCTAGTTTTTTAATACACAAATTCTTCAAACCCAAACTGAAACATCGACTTATTGTAAACCTTAAGGATAAAGTACTATTCATGTACACAATGCACTATGTAAAGTCCAAACAGGAACTGGGAAAACATAGGTCTCGTCATATGCTGATGTCACCCAGATTGCAAACAGAAAATCACCTGATTGTACCTGCCATATTTATTTGTTTATATATTTGTTCGTTTGTGTTTATATATTTGTTTTTATTTGATTGTTATTGGGTTTATAATTTAGCCTGTCCCAAATAGTGAAATGGCGTTTGCAATCTGGGTGACGTCAGCGTATGACGGGAGTATCACACATTATGTTTTCTCTTCCACCATGAATCATTACCGTACAGTAGTAGACATTCCATCCCCATGATAAATTTGTAGCCAGACTTTTAATCAAAATCTTTGTAGTTTATGTGAGCCACCGACTGATTATAAATTACTAAATCCTGTGTAGTGTGGAATACTCAAACTTGTTTGCCAAGTCAGACTCCTGGAATGACTTATTGTGAGTTATAGCAACTCTTAGGACTATCAACTTGATCAGCCACAAAAAAGGTAGAAAATTTAATGTTGGACACTAGCGCATTCTGTGTCTGGCTCAGACAACTACATTCTTTTTTTGATAAAAAAAATTGCAACAGTTGGCCCATATAGATAGAATGTCTACTTCAGTATCCAATAGTCAATGGTAGTACGAATTGAAATCTCCAAACAGCTGTTTACCAGCCTAAATCCATGCGAGTCCATTTCAAAACAGAATAGTGAGGTAAAAAATTTTTGAATTCTCCTAAAACGAACAAATCATACGTTCCGCATATATAAATTGTAAATACAAACGTTGACTGTCGAGTGGACTAGCGAAGTTGGCATTTCTGAAAGCAGAAACATGCCTCAGGGTTCGGCATCTATCATGTGTGTTGAGAACCCGTTCCAAAGCCTGATTCATAGTCGCCGGCTTGTTATTTATTGTATTCCTGTATAAAGACATTTGAAAGTATAACACTGTACGACCACACTGTTGAGCCCTTTAAATATTAAAAGGCAGTAATAACTTTCGTTGAAGTAGAATTTCGCTTTGTGGTTCGGCTTTTAGTAGTACTGGATTTAGTGCTTTGGTGTTATACAGACCACACTAATAAATGAACTTCCGAATAAGGTTTTAATTAGTTTTAATAACAAAATCTGCCTAACCTAACCTAACCCAACTACCCTTAGGTTAGGTTAGGTTACGTTAGGTTAGGTTATAATTAATAGGTGTGGTTGGTATAGCACCAAAGTGCCCTGGATTTTAGTTTAAGTGGTTACTTTTGTTCCGTGAATTTTAATTATTTGATTCAAGCACTCTTTAAAGCACATGCATTGGCATTGTAAGCATTTAACAATTTGACAATCTGATGGGTTAATTAGTAGTAATATTTGTATTAATATCAAATTTCCTTCTTTATATAGTTTCGCTTAACCCATCACATGACACGTGAATTTCGATTAATTTTCACCGTAACCACGTCTTGTAGCCTATTCATGTGTAGTCTACTCTTTCTTAAAAATAAAAATAAGTCTTTTCCATCACCAAGCATGAGGTCCTCCATTGTTAACTTATTCATTTCATTAAAACTACTCATGATGTCGAAAACTATAAACAAAAAATTTTAGAAAGAATGTTAAATCGGGAAAAATAATAAATTTTAAGACTTACGTAATTGAGAGTAGCTCAGTTCATACCTGAAAAATACAATAATTCTTAATTCAACAATAATATTTAGTAAGTTTACCCAAAGGGAGGTAATATTATTACCGTAATGATCAAACTTGAAGTTGTTGTTAGGTCCTTTGTAATTTTCAGGGTCATCAGATGCCAAAAACACTGTGCGTTGAAATTAGTATTATTTCACAAATCGGTCATATCCGACCACAGGGATTTTCTGTCAATCCAAAAATTACTTTATGCAATATAAGTAAATCACCTTTCAAATTCTCTTAGAAATTATTTTACAATTTGTTTATGGTTGGGCCTTTTCAATACTATCACAGTAAATGTTGAGCTCTTGTCCTAAATACACTAATATAGAAAAAGTATGAGATGTTGTAAGTGGTATAGCTTTACCATACTTGAGTTAGCTGATATACTAGCTACTACTATAGCTACTATATCGAACAAACACAAATATACTAGCATATAAAGGTAACATTGCATTGCAAATACCGAAAGTAGCATTTTTTGTTTCGCACTCAAGTTTACAGGAACACAAAATTTTACGTTGAAAGCTCAGAGTTATTTCACGTGCTTAAGGACGTAGTTAAGGACAAATTAACTAGTTAACACTATTTTAATGCACAAATAAAAGCAAATAAATTATAGCAAACCTACATTGCAACGTAAAATAAAAGAAGTTCAAGGTTATTTTATTGTGAAGCAAGTTATTTTTATAGTGGGCAAAATTTTGACTAATTGAGAGAAAAGAAAAAAACAAATTTAGAGATGGTAAAATCAGCTGATTGTTACTCCTTGCTCTACTCTAAGTTACAGCCTAGGAAGCAATAACCATCAGCTGTAAATAGCTACGTTCTGTAAGGAGTAATGAAAAAAATAATTTCAAGATGTATAACGTTGCCTTTTTTAATTTTTAGTAAATCCTCACGTATTTTAATAGTGAAAATACATCTGAAAACCTACGTAAGGCGTGGCGATATACCGTATAGCTGTGTAACTGTTGTTTATTCAGCCAATGTATAAATCACTTCCCTATATCATCGAAACCGGTTTAATATTCAACTGAGGCAGTGGGGTTTGTCTGACTAATGATCGATTAATTTTGCTTCCCGTGAATATAGGTATGAATCAAATTGATTAATTGATTTTATTCAAGCAGAACTAAATCTAAAAGTCCACAATCTTATCATTTTTGTAGCATTGCAAAGTCTTAAAGTGTTTTAAAGTGTTAAATTAAATTAAATCGACTTAACACACATTTATTTATGAAAAATAGTGTAATATTCTTGTCTCAAGAACTCAATTGAATGATTTATATTACGAATAAATATCATTTCTTCATTCAATTCCTTAATCATAAGTGCCAATTTTAGATTATTGCCAACTAAATAAAACTAAATTACAAGAAGAGTATTTTATATGGCTAGAAAAACAAGAAAGCTTAATATAGTGGTATAAATATTGAGTCGAAATACACAGTTTAATACCCGATTACGCTTCGATCAAAATGCAAATTTAAATAGTTGTCCGGTATCGTCATTATACTGATTATTATATTTATGCCAGCTGCTATAACTGCAACCAGATTAAGACATTCAGAGCAATCTTTGCTAAACATCATTAGAGCGTTAATGATACTTGAAATATTAGCTTGAAGAGGTAGAAACACCTTGTATGGTGATTTGTTAATCATTTTTACAATATTCAATTTTAATAGCTTTAGCTGTATTAAATATCTTTTTTTTTTACGAGTATAAACAATATTTTCAATTTAAATTAACAGACAGGATGCGTAGCTATCTTAGTAAACGTTTTATGTAATTTACATCGTATTATCACTGACTTTGTGTATTAGAGATATTTGATATCTTTCTGTAGCTATGTTTAGCCTAGAAAGAAAAATTCGTTATATGGACGAAAATTAGCTTATGACCTATGTATAAACCTCTTCATTTTTATTAAATTTTCGAATTACTTTCATTAAACACACATTGACTAAACACATATCTTGTGAAAAAAATGGTTCTAGTGTCATCTCCAGAAAAGCATATTATTTTATTTTCGTTATGTTACTTTAGTAGACATTTTTACATTTATGCGCCCTTAAATCATCAAAAACCCCCAAATATAAGTCTCATGCTATTCGTATTTCTTCCTAAATTAAATTGGAATACTAAAATATCTTACTAACAGAGTCGAAAGACTGGGACGGTGGCGTCGTCCTGTAATCCAACTACTGAGAGGTCACGAATTGTGGATATTTATAGAGATGCACTGTGGATGCGATACTCCTTAGTGTGGATTAACGTCCGCACTAGTAAGTACTACGACTATCCGCAATACTATCCTCATAATTAGACCAATTCGGAAATACCAAGGCAAGAATGTGGTTCGGATTCCACTATAAACTGTACGTCCCTTAGTTGCCATTAGCTGTTTGGGCTATTAATTAACAGCTGTGTCTAAGGAATATGACGGGCTTAGTCACTAACAAGACTAGAAGATCGCGCCACTCATCCTTCACTCATATTTGGGTTAAAAAAACGCATATAGAGGCGTTTCCATCTTAAGTAATAGATAATTGACAACTGATAACTGATAATTGAAATCAAAAAATAATCTTATTATTACAATTAGATACAATCAGAACACTAAATTTTTAAATTCGCCCAATAATGATGTTCAAAAGTATTTATCCTACAGCAATACTGTCTCGCCATATTTACCATATGATTTATAGCCCAGGTCAACCTTACACGTGGTATAAATATTACATTTGTACAGCGAACGCCACTTCAATTATTTTAATAAGGAGGATTCTCAAGTAATCCCTCGACTCCCACACAACTCAGAGTTACGCTGGTCCCAGGACATAAACCATATCAGTCAATTAAACTACACTCCAGCACTCGGCCTCAGATAATATCTTCACTCGCACCCACTCCACTGAACGTTGAAAACTATTCTTCAATTACTCTTTGGCGCTAGTGTACCTCTCTCTCCATTGGGGTATTAGTTTTTCCCACCTTCACATCCTAGGACGTCAGGAAACTTTTAACACGTTACTTTAGGCTAGTCCTAGATGGTCGAGGCATTATAAAATAGATAAAATATATTGGTGATTGGTGGGATTTGAACCCGAGACCTTGGGCTCGGAAGCCCCGAGCTCTACCAATAGACCATCTCGCTCCCCATTGTTGATGAGTACAACCATCAATGTATAATTACTACACACACCGAAGAGTATAATCACAAATTTAGACATTTATTATACAAGTTTATTTCGTTGTTCTAATAATTTTGTTGTTTACATGTAACGAATGAACTATTGAAATTGTTGTAAGTACGAACTTTCAGAGGGTTAATATCGTAAAATATTTTTGTAATTGTGATTTTTGTATGCCTCTTTAAGGTTTGCAGGACATTGGGGAGCAATCTGGTCCAGTGGTAAGAGCGTGAGACGTCCCTCATGTCCTGGGTTAAAATCCCGCCAAATCACCAATGTATTTTATCTAAGTGATAATGCCCCTAGGTCTAGCCTGATGTAATGTGAAAAACAATTCCAGGTTCATGCCTAGCGTCCTTGGACAAAAAAGGTTGTAGGATAATAAAGATCAGACCAGAAAGAAGTCAGATCCACTGATGTTTGAGCAATGATGAAAACTACCAGGATACAAAAAAGAACTTGTTTCAAATATGAACATCAACAAACTAATGTGTTGTTTCAGAGTCATAAAAAGGAACAGGTAAAGAGGAAGAATGCAGGTTTGCAACTAACTGGGATGACCAATCGATTCGACCCGGACATTCAAGTCTGTCTGACTCATTGGAAACCATTCCTGAATACGTCTTACAACTCATGGCTGTGAGTCATGAAATTTTTTATAATATGAACGAAATGTGTGTCTCTATATCTACGTATCTGTTGGTTTGTGTTTTGTTAGTTTCTGCGTTTGTATATGTTCCTAGTGAACACAAATGCAAATGCAATCCAAATTTTACACAAGGATACATTATGTAATAAGGAAAGCAATTAGACGCAGAAATTGATTGGTTTCCAAGTAAAAAATCCAAGACAGTTACATTTACATTGTAAACATTTAAACTGAATCATATTCTGTCTCGCAATTTTTTGCAAATTTGAATTTTCAATGGTGATGGAAACTAAAAATAACGGGAAATTTGATTTGTACAAAAGCTGCTTTGGGTGATTTTGAAAAACATTTTGCATGTTATAGTACTTAACCTCTAAACAAAATTGGACACAATCTCCATTGCTGTAAAAATTATGCTAAAACTTTATTGCAACTTTTGTGATTTTATCAATAAAATAACATAGTTACTCACACCGATTATCTAATAAGAGGTTGTTGATAAGCTAACTGGAGAAAGTATGAGTCAATTGGCTGGTACCGTTCATTGTAAATTCATTACCCTACCTATTTTATTACCGTTAGTAATGTAGATAATATAAAATGTATGTTTTAAGGTAATTATTTAATTACGTGTATTAATTTTAATATAAAATGTATGTATTACCTAAATTTCATTACCATTTTACCTATGATCATCATATCATTACTTTACCATAACTTCCCGAATAAATTGAAAATGTTAACACCAAGTTTACGGTAAAAGGGCCTTCTGTGTTTTGGGAAATCTTTTATGTGGCAAAGCTTGACAATATGTTCAGGCTGCCTCGTCAGTAATCCACTGAAATGTTGACATTGCAACAACTCAGTCTCCGATATTTTCCTTCGCCTTATCTGGCAGATAAATATTTTCCTTACATAAAGTTATCGTTGCCTTAGAATTAGTAGGTTTGACATATCTTCGCCTAATATAGATTTTTATAAATATTTATTTTTGTAAATATGAATTTTTTAAACTTTTTTTGTAAATATTTTTTTTTATAAATATTAATTTTTATAATTATTTTTTTTTTTGTAAATATTTATTTTTATAATTAATTTTTTTTTTACAAAGGAATTGTTCTCCTTAAAAAAGGCGAATAAAATATGATTAAAAATAGGTCAATTCTAGATTATTATACAAAACCTATTTAAGAACAAAAATAAATTAATTAATGTTAAATCAACTAATATTATATAAACCTTTAGAGACTACCAGCAGTTTGCAGTCGAATTTTTTATTATAACATTCTATTTAAAACCGACTAGAAATAAAATTTAAATTTAAATAACTTTTTATACCATTTCAAATTTAAACCAGAGGAAAATCTTTATTGCCAACTGATGTGCCAGTTTCGTATTTAGAAACTAATTTAAGTTTTGAAGCGGATATACTTTATTATAGAGCCTTGTTGAACAATTTTTACGAATCTACAATCAAATCTATCTAATTTTTTGTCTACATCAAACATCTCAGACTTTCAAACCTGAAATTGTTTCGAAAAATATATAGCCTGGCAATTAGGTTGTGGCAGTTTTCAAACGATAAATTGTTCCATAACTTTGTGTAAATTTATGCAACAAATTTATATGTGCAAACAATTCTTTATGATGGTTTTAGAAACAAGTTTTTAAATTAACAACTTAAATATTATTTCGATGAGAGAAACTTATTTTACTAACTCCTGATCTTGGTTTGTATATTCTCGTTATACATAATCTTTTTAAAAGCATTGTTGGATTTAATATTATTATAAAGGGCACCTATGTTCAGGAAAAGGTGTTAACAAACTGTGATCCAAAAGAAAGAGAGAGCTAAACAACTTAGGTAACTGTAACTTTTAACAAGTTGCTTCTTTTTACGATGCTGATTTGGAGAGTTCCTTCAAGCTTGCTCAGTTTTTACGTTTACAGTTTTGTTACAATGTTTTTCATTGTGTTTGTTTGAAAGTTTTAAAGCTCTACCAACAAAATAAACGGAAAACTGTATTTTATATAGAGTACCTGTTTTTTTTGTTCTAGTTTTGAAACGTTAAAACGTTACCAAATTGTCTCAAGATCAACCTTCCAACTCTCAAATTCAGTTATACAACAACTTTGACATTTTGTTGGTTAATTGATATCATAATGCCAAATTGCATGATGGTAAAGAATCAGCCTTGCCCGAAAACGAACAATAAAAATACCGACTTTATCCAAGAATCGAATATTCGGAGTGTGAACTAATCAATTGGTAGATTACGGAGTTTCGTTCCTAGAGTTCCTGGGTTCATATCCCACAAATCAATTATCAATTATCAATTATTTAAGATGGGGACGCCACTATGTGCGTATTTTAACCCAAATATGAGTGAAGGATGAGTGGCGCGATCTTGTAGTCTTGTTAGTGACTAAGGCCGACATGTTCCTTAGACACAGCTGTTAATTAATAGCCCATACAGCTAATGGCAACTAAGGGACCTACAGTTTATTGTGGAATCCGAACCACATTTTTTCCTCGTAATTAACGAATTACGTGGTTCATGGATGATACCAACTTCCTAGTCCTTTACTGTTCAAGGTTCGATCCTAGAGCCCTACGATGAGGTATGACAAAGTAGGGATTGATCCGTTCGTCTTCATATTGTAAGGTGAGCACTATAACCACTCATCTACCCAACTACTTAACTATAAAGATATGCATAACCATTGACGACCACGATGAATAAGCTATTCTAGTGAGAGACCTACAAGTATTTTACACTGTCTTAAAATAAAACTATTAGCAATTCGTGTGTCAGAAGCTACTCCATTAACCACTTTTCAGTCACCAAAATTAAACCCATAACCGGTAGGCCAGATTACATTAAGTAAGACATCCCTTATGAGCTCCCTCCAAAACTAGATATCTCCCTCCAAGCGGTAATCACCCTGTCATCGCGATCGGAAGCACATTTCAAACCAGTTGCCATAATTCACTGACCTATAATCAAACCACAAAAGACGAAAAATGATCTCGCGCACGGGAAGTGACGTACGGTATTCATAAAGTTATAGAATAAATTAGACAGCCAAATTGGTATGGTACAATACGCTGGGCGGGCACACACTCTAGTGTACTATATTTATCGTAAATTTAATTTTCTCGTTAGCAGTTTTTCAACGGCTCGAGTTATGTCGACCGGACGAGGCAATTATGTTGTGTATCTTTGAAATCTGATAAGGACCGTGTTGGTTCTAAGAGTGGAAAGAGACGTATGGACTTTGGAACTTGAATGTTTTTAGATTGGAGGTAAAATGGTTGAAGGTTTGGTGTCCTGGTATTTGGTAAACAACTTAAAAAGTGAACATTTCACAGAAAGTTTGCATTAAGAAGGCCAGCTATTTTAAATTATATTGCCCTGGATAAAACTTAAATGTCGGCTGCTAGACTTAAGAAATCATTCAATTTCTAAAAAAAACAGAAATTCAGAATTAAAATTATGGCTTGGACATTCCCTTTCGCCAAAAGTTCATGAATCGTCTATGAAGGGCATAAACGGCAGAACTAAATCGTCTCAGTGTTACTTGTGGTTGATTTTTTATGGCTTCAAGTTTCAAATTGATTCCATCTCTGTAACAAAAAGTAGACACGAGAAAACTTCAGAATCGATTTCTACAACGATACTTTGTAAAAATATAACTAAACCTTACACTATTGACTATGGTAAACTGAAGTATTTATCGCATCTGGGCCAACTAACTGTCGCCAATGTATATAAAAGATTTTAGTTGAGCGAACCAGTGACAGACTGCTCTAATGTTAAACATTATATTTTATATCTTACATTTTGTTGCTGACATAGTTGATTGGTCTTGATAGCTCAAAATTAGTAGTACGGAAAAAGATCTTCCTATGAAATGATTCTTGAACCATAAGTGAGCAACTCTCATCCAAACTATTTAACCAGATTAATTTCACCTTGTTTAAGGTCGCTACATCATTGTAAACCCAAATCTGAGAACTACCGTGACCATGTATTCACCTCAGCAGCTTCAGACCTGCTCGAATGGCCTCTGAAAGGCACCAATTTGGACCGAAACAGCCTCCACTCAGCATCCAATAATGATTGGAATCTACAAATAGACTCGGAATCGACCAATTAATGTGAGACCAGTTTTTGCGAGGCGTCAGTCAGGTTCAAATTGGCAAAGTCGAGGATTTCCCGCTTGCGCAGTTCGTGCATGAGTCCAACTCGGTGTGAATACTGATGAGCTCTGGATCGATCATAACTCCAAGACGAAATTGGTTCATTAAAAACATCATTAAAGGTCTTAGCAGTTAAACTAAATAGATAATCTTTTTCTGAAAAAAAATCCTGCCATGTTAAAATAATTCATTTACAGAAGTATAGGTTGACTACTACTGTAAAATCCGTTCTCGCTTCTCGCAGTAGTTCAAAATGAATCTGTGAAAGATTACGTTACTTAAATAATAATCTTCAATGGATAGCACGATTATCAAACACTAAATGAGGGACATTTAAGTGTCTTGCTGATTATTCCGAAAATGATAAGCATAATCAATTGAGGTGGGGACGCCAGCAAAGTGCGTATTTTACCCAAAATATGACTGAAGGATGAGAGTAGAATGGAGTGAGATTTATGTAGCTTTGTAACTAAGATCAGCTGTTTCATCAGCCAGGATAATTTTAAATCCCAAAGATCAGGAACAGCTGGGTCCAGTTGGAATAAATAAATTATTTTGTGGATTCTTCACAGATTATGTGTATCAATTCTTTACTCAGAGTAACATAAAACAAATAAAGGAAACTTGATACCATTTTGCATAATCACAAGTAGTTCCAAACTCTCTAAAATCTTTACAAGGGAATTTTAAAAATAAATGGTCAATCAGTAACATGCGTAACAAGTGTAAACCCATCACAGTTCTTCAGCAGGAGCTGCTAAGATTGACCTCAACGTTTTTCAAATTCACAAATAGACGTTTAAATCTATCAAATCCAACCTAATCCGTTTGAAAATGTGTTAATGCTATTTCTATTCAGTAATTTTTAATTCACTAGAAAACCCCCTAAGTTTTATCACAACATCTCACTACCTGCCTACAATGCATGGTCTACATACGCAAGACTTGCGACATGGAGTCATTCGTATTCCACAAGGAGGATCTTTTCCTTTCCCAGACGACGTGGAGGTTTAACGCCGCGTTTATCTGACAGACAGATGTTATCGGGCAAAGCTGCAGTTTAATTGGCCGAGATTGTTTATGTCCCGGGACCCGCGTAAACCCGCGATTGTGGGCGAGTTTTCTAGCTCTGTGAATCCGTTGGGAAATAATTGAAGATTGAAAATTAAATTATTATTGTGGTGACTCAATGTACGTGTTTTACAGGGGCTGTAATTTGACCGAGAAGATACTTGATCGTCAATTCAGTTTATTGTCGTTTTAAATTAAATAAAAAATACACTTAAAAATTATAGCTTGACAACCGTGTATCTTAATAGGGCCAAATGGTATGCGGTTAACGAATTTCCCATATAGTGAGACACCTATTTTACTACTTATGGCAATATCTCAATGAAGTACGGTTTCTACGGGAGGGCTACCATTTGACCGAGAATCTCCTTGATCGTCAAGCCAGTTGACTGACATTTTAAATCGTATAGGCAACGTTATTTTTCAAAACTTTATTGCTTGACAACCCGGTATCTTCTTGGCCAAATGGTATGTAAACGAATTTCCCATTCAGGGTAGAACCTATTTTTACTTTTTGTTGATCAAAGACTTGCCAATTTGTCAATAAGATATGGCATTAGTTGAAGGAAGTACGTGTTTAATGGGATGCACCAATTAACCAACAAACTCCTTGATCGTAACATCAGTTGACTGTAATTTTAAATTAAACACAAAAATTTACTCTGTCAACAAAATGGCTTAAAGACTAAGTCAAACAGTAGACAGTCTTTTTCTACATTTTGTTGGTCTTCTTCGTATGTTTGTCAGACACGACTGCAGCCAGAAGTCGAATCTGGTAGATTATACAGTGGCGGGTGGCTCAGATTATTCTTGACAGGTAGCTCGGGCCTGTTGCTTGTCGGATCGGATAAAACGCCCACACGTGTCAAAACTGTGGCGAAAACACCGCGTAAATTGTTGCGAACCATAACAGCTTATCCAGTTGTTATGAAATCTTGATTTTGAAGTGATAATAGCGATCGTTTAAAGGCTTTCAACATGTGTTTGAAATGTCGATTTAATGCACTTCAGCTTTTCTAAACTTGGGACTATGCATTGCTTTTATAGTGGTTCTATAAAAATTAGTAATGCAGTAGGTTATAAGACCGAAACTAAAAGTTAGGCTTCCACGGTCAAAGTTGATTTTGGTCTCAGTAGATGACACTTCATTAATAAGGCGAGAATAATGGAACATTTCGGATTAGTAGTCATTCATCTTCAGAGCCAGATACTACACAAAGGACCTACAGTTTAAATACAATTCAGACTAATTTGGACCAATAAAATGGCAAAAAGTAAAACCTAAACTGTTGGTTTATGGTGAGGTTGATTGTAAATTAAATTTTTCTACAGTTACCTGACAAAGTTGGCCTCCTTGCACTCATTGCACGTAAAGTAGCTAAGTGCTACATAAACTTACTTTTGGCGCACCCATTTTTTCCGCACTCCAGGATTTCAACCAAACTCAAAACAGTGTGCTTTTACTAGACACAATACGTGTAAGCTTGAAAATAATTTGGCAACACTTCTACGACTTGAATCAATTTGTAATGTGTGTTTTCATAATTGAAATCGTAAGTTCAATTTTCTTAATTTGATCAGAACTTTCATTTGGCAAAGAAGAATACAAAAATCAAATTGCACCATAAAATTCCCTCGTTTGGTCACTGAAACTCAATCGGATTAAAACCACAGCTCTACATACAAATTAAACCACATCCACCAGCAATTAACATATCCTGTACAAACCAAGCTTTAATCCACGTTAAACACACCTACTAACTAGCCACAACATTATAATCTACAAGCAATAGAATCATCCTGTTGGACCAATGAATGACACAATGGGACAATCACAATGACAGGCACAATGACACAATTGTCAGCGACGTCCCTGCAACCAAGCGAAGTTCCCGGGAATATTCCAAATGGACCATTGACCAATGGCTAACATGTGTGATCTGAGACCGATCATCATGTAGATACAGACAAAATGTTAAGTGTATTTGCATCTGTAAATGATTCTTGGGTTGTTTTGAGTGCATATGCTCATTTAGCTAATATACTCGTACTACAAACGAGGTTATTTTTTTCATAATGTGAAAAAAAACGTTTAGGTGATCCTTAAAAACCCTTAGTGGTCATAATTACTAGACCTTTTCAGATTAGATCTATGTTTAAGACTTTGTTGAAGGACTTTTGGAATCTCGAGTGGGCTTTTTAAGAAGTTAATATTTATTTTTACATGGAAAAAATTTAAATTTACACACAGCTAATTAAAGCGTCCTGGCGCAGCATTATTTTTCTAATTTGAGGTCTTCATTAAAGCAAATCCGTATAGCTAATTGGGATTCTAACAAGTGTCTACATTGGCTAAGGGACTTTTAATTCCAAGCCCATACCCCTTGCATGGCGAGCGTAAGGGCACTATCATGCTCGTAAAAACATATAGATTATCTATTAACCTATCAGTTTCTGTAGTAAAAAATACTACAATTTCAAAAACTTACATCCCATCACGTTTTTTTTTCAAGTAGTAGGCCAATCACGTGGTATTTACCACAAATTTAGTACACGAATTTCCTCTACATACTTGTTCAGAAGCACGCGTCGTGTCATTAAATTTCTGTAAAAAGCCCAACAGGCTTTGCTTCCAGACAAAAGAATTGACAAGGCTGCATGTTCCACGGTCACGTAGATGATGAGCTGCCGGACCCAGGAAGTGAAATGGCGGGAACGGGGAGAAGCAGAAGAAAACACAGAGTAAGAAGCCCTGCAGTGGCGGTGTCTTGTTACATGTAATAAAGTGGCCGCCGCCGGCTACGTGTTGATCATAGACAAGAAAAATGACAAGGTGATGTCAGCAGATATACAGGATGGACAAGGAGGAGTACACCGAAGACTGGGAGGTTGAGATTTGATTTGTATCCAGTTAAAAAATCAACACTGACGGTAGAAAGAAAGTTTTGAATGAAAGTGTGCAATTTGTCCGTTAGACAAGTGATGGAGTTATGGAAAAGGTTTACCTTAAAATTGTTTGGTAAAGTTAACAGCGCGTCAGAATCAAGCTATGATAAAAAAAGGATTCAGTTCATCAAGCCATGCACTACGTATTTCAAGCTGAATAGGAATGCACAGCATAATTTTAGAATAGAGTGACATGACCTTTGTGGATTTGTTTGTGACTTAGATCAGCTGTGTCTATAGAAACAGATCGCAAACAACAATCACACCTGCAAAGTTATGCAGGCCATTTTATGAAAATTCCAATGATCATTTACTGCTGAGTAGCCTAAAAGAACGATCAAGATCACTGGCGTTTCTCATAATCGAATACACTCACTTCTAATAATTGGGTCAGCACTGCAACTGCTAACTCAGATAAGTTGTTATATAAACAACTAAAAATATCATGGCACAAGAAGAAAATACTTCTGTGTGGTCATACATACAACAATTAAACGGTCAACCATTTTGGATTCAAAAATCTGGTCCACTTTTGAATCGGCTCATGATCCTAGAGGTGTTACGACACCTCAAACGCCTCCGCAAAATTGATCAGAGCGGCGTTTCCACAATCTCGTATAGCCTCTGGTCAGAACCCCGAAATGTTGTCCAAACACTTCAATTACCCAAGGAGAAGCCGTCCTCCCACATAACATGTAATCTTCTCGTCCCAGATCTCTCACTGATATCTGTGGAACCTGCTATTAGTCGGCGATCCTCGCATTATACCGCCTTCCATATTCATCAACTCTTAAATAAGAGATTATTAGAGAATATCCGTATCTTATTGATTCTGATGCCGACAGTAGAGCCTGTAATGGACGTAGCAGCTGTTAATTAATTTACATTTTGATTAGTTTTCCAAAAGTGAAGATGGGAGGTTGGGAAACGAGGTTTCTAACGGAGTCGTGTGACTATAGTGGTTTACAAACATTGCTAGAAAGAAAAGTGAGTTTTGGAAATATCTTTGGAAAAAGGTATGGTTGAAAAGTCTCTACGGGTAATGTAAGACGAATTAAGAAGACAAAATATATTTTCTTCAAGAGAAGGATGTTGAAACGAGCTGATCTGTGGGACAGTAGATGTAATGTAGACACCAATGATCTGTAATGGACGAAACAGCTGTTAATTTATTTACATTTTGATTACTTTTGTCAAAAGTGAAGATGGACGTTTTAAGAGTATTTTGAAACGGTATCTCTAGGACGGTGGAATCGTGTGAACTGGTTGTCGTGATTTATTAACAAGCTACAACGTGAAGCTGTATATTTTGAAAAGGTTTGAATTAGTAGGTTGTCGGTTTGATCCTGAAACGATAGAAGTTTATTGTGGCTCAGGACTAGATCCATAGATCCAGTTGTAATGTTGTAACCATCGACTATTTTTAATTATTAATTCACCTAGTAAACGGTTGCGGCTAAAGAATCATCTGATCTTAGTCTGTATCATATCTATTATCTCATCCACGCACTGTTCTTTGTTCATTCGTTTTTACACGTAAATACGTTGAGTGAGTTGGCGTATTATTAATCTAGTTAAATTTACTAAAAAACCTTTGGCGGTAAAGATGAATAAATGTAGAAGCCAACAATTACATCTTTGGTCCTAGAGAAGCGTTTTCATACTAGTTTGACATTGGTCGGCGGAGCAATGGTCATAACGTATATAACAAAAAAAGAAGTGTTAGTTGTGGTCTGTTCAAAAGTTGTTTGCAGGGGGTGGGGATAAAAATGTGTAACAGTAAAATTATTTTGAAAAAATCACTGTTTGTAAGGTGAATTAATTAAGACTAGAGGTCGTCCAGTGGTCGAAAATATGCGGACTTCTCTATTTTCACTCCTTCTATTTATTTTGATTCTCTGTTTATAGTTTGTTGTTATTTCGTCACCAGCATGGCAACTCATAAGGCCCATGTTAACATTTTATAGTTTTAAATTAATTTGTTGTGCTTATTTTTGAGCCTATTTTAAATTCATAAAGGTATTCTGCACATCTACAGGAAAAAATCTTTCTAACAGTATGTTAAATTTTCCCAACGATGCACACGAGCTGAGAAAAAGGGTTTAAAGAAACATGATTGCCTATTAATATATAGGTGACTCACTAATTACTATCAACATTTTAATAAAACAACTTTGAAACTAGATAGTCTGTTAGAGGAGAAGTTACGAATTTTATGTTAGCAATTTTAAACAATTAAATAAAAGACATACATTTAGCACTCATAAATTTGCTAAGAATATTATTAATGACTTTAATATATCAGAATAATTTCAGTAACTGTTAAGGCCACAAAAGTAGTTATTTCGCAATATATTATTAATCAATATTTTATATACACTCGTTTTATTGCTCGTAACGAATCATTCGTATTTTGACTACACTTCCTAAAACATTTGAATCTCATGTCCCAAAATTTACTGTTTCTATGTCTATTACATGTGAATAAAAACATAGTTGGAATTGATAAACTTGTATTCTTCTTTGCTCTATGTAAATACTACAAATGTTTGTCCTAGCAACGTTTCCCTCTCTCTCATACATGTAGAGAACGCTGTAAGAGTCAAGATAAGAGCACTACAATTAAAAACGGGTCTTGAACAGGTAACAAACCTTACTCTTAGCTTTAAACTACGTTTTTGATCTCTTTCTCCACCTACGACTATAGTTTTAGTTAGAGATATACCACTACCAATGAAGGAATTGAATCATCGAAAAATAAAATTTGTTATAGTTACATTTGTTTGTGGTTTTTTGTGTGAGTGTTAAATAATGTTTTCTTTTGCGAATTTTGGTTTCATAAGGATGCATAGTTTTTTGCCACTAACAAAGTAGGTTTACCTTACGTCGTCAATCCTATTGTAGTCTCAGGCGACTAGTTTAGCCTGAGAAGCAATACTACCTACTTTAACGTATTTGTCCTCAACGCTAGGCACGAACCCGAATTATTGTGTTTTCACAATACTTCAGGCTAGACATAGCGGGTGTGGCATTATCCCAGATAAAATCCGTTGATGAGTTGGTGGGACTCGAACCCGGGACCTCAGGAACCGAAGCCCCGCGCTCTAACCACTAGACCAGCTCGCTCCCTCACTTTAATTTTCTATTTAAATAAAGAATTTGCAGCACAATCACAATATTGCCCATTTTACTCTTAAGTATTTCTAAAGTCGTATTAATGTTTGCATAAGAGTAGTTTACGCAACGATTGCATAAAGATAGTGTTAACGACACGAGTAGAAGATTGATGCCTTAAAAACTTCTACTAGTGTCTTTATTACTACTTACGCGAGTTCCGTACACTACTTTACCTACGACAGAAATCACTACTCCTACTAAGAGCGGTTATATTTTCGTTTATAACCTCTCATTGCCACTGCCAGTGATGCAACAAAACAATGTACCAAACACTAATTGCACCACTCAACAATTAAATTGGCCTGAACAGCTGATCAGTTGAAGTTCGAATCATTAAAATCTGACTTTGCCTACGACCGTTTTTTAAATTAGCCATTTCAGTTCAGTTCTTAGAATTGAAAAGTTTACTTTCATATCAGCTTAGTTTCATTTCATATCAGCATAGTTTTTCTCATATCAACACAGGTAACGGACCAATGAGGTTCAAGTATTGAGAGAAAAGAATTAAAATTGTAATGCTTCGAACGTCAACTAATCAGCTGATCAGCTGATCAGTTGACCAATTTAATTGTTGATCTGACTTGTTCCTGTTGATACTCGCGTATTCTTAACCCAAGTTTGTGGAAGTTAAAGGAAGGTAGATTAAACTGATTTAATAATGTCAGTTAGTGAAAGTGAAGTTGACGAGATGGAAATGAGAGAACAAACTGTTTATAATATTCTATAATATTCTATGCTGAGATCTAACTGTAAATTAACTGTTTCACTATAATCATTCAGTTGTCAAAAACAAAATGCAAAATTTTCCTAATTGTACCTGATGCAGTATTTATGGTAAGAATGCTGCTAGCAGAACACATTCCCTGAAAAAGGTAACGTATTTTTTTAACGAAGTTTTACAAACACGTAATTACAGGAAATCAGCTGATTATAGAATAAGTCGTTGCATCACTTTCCTTTCATTGGCACTGACAATAAACGAAAACATAACCTCTCTAGAAGTAATGAGTAGTGATTTTTAGTAATTAAAAACCAGATTGTTAGTAATTAAAAAACTTTCGTAGGCAAAGTAGTGTACGCAACTCGCGTTAAGGCTCGTGCCTTAAATTTTCTACTCGTGTCGTAAAGACTAACTTAACGCAATCGTTGCGTAAACTACTATTCTCTCTCAATCCTTAAACCTCATTGTTGTTATGAGTACCCGTGTTGTTATGAGTAAAACTATGATGTTATGAGAGTAAACAAAGCTGTTATGTAAAACTTTTCAATTCTAAGAACTGAACTGAAACGACTACTTTAATAAACGGTCGAAAGTAAACTCTTTAACACCTTACACTTGCGTAAAGAATATAAGCATATCGTTACAGAGAGATTCCTTGCTATATTCCTTGCACGTTTCTGCATACTCGAATCAGAGCCGTTTGCTAATATTTATGCAGACTACAACTCCAGAACTTGTTCCCTCTGTTATATTCGTATTCATAACTTTAACTTGTATCGACGATATGTAAATGGTTTTGTTATAATAGCTTTATCGGATTAGTTGCATAGTCAAAATTGCGTTTCAACGTCAGTTATTCGTCTTAAAGAACGGTTTAAGTATTACTAAATTTGTGTTTCTATTATTTATACTCTTAGATGATGTACTCGTATATACTCAAGAGGGTTTATTTTAAGTTGGATAAGAAAAAAATGTTTCTTGCAGTTATAAGATTATTTTATAATCGATTTAGTTTTATTAAATTTATATTATTCAAATTTATTTATCGTTGATCACTTAATTTTGAAAAAATGTATAAGTAACCGTGATTTTGCCATTTACAACAAAGATTCCGTTTTTTCAATAGTTAAAATTATTATTTTATTTTTTACTTTTGTAATTTGAGGTCAAAAACTTACTCAGTACTAAGATGGATAGATGTTTAAACCCGAAATGAATTTATATTTTAACAGTAAACTTCCCAAGCTGAAATTTGTTTGATTGTTAGTTTTTGTATACATACTAAACCATTCTAGTGGCCATTAGGTGTTGGCTTTTTGATCAATAATATTTTTTTTTAACTAACAATAAAATAGTGTGCTACAAATAATATATTACTTATAATTGTGTTTCTTAAACTTTTTGTTAAATATATTTTTAGCATACTGTTAACTGCTAATATTGTCATCTATAAATTTAAATAAAGGTGGTTGCCATGCCGGTAACGAAATAACAACAAAATATAAACAGAAAATCAAAACAAATAAGAAATCCCGATGACATGTTTTATTTACAACGCAGCGTGGGGTGAAATAGAGAAGTACAGTATGTTGTACTTTGATAGAGTTTTCGACAAGGACGACCTCTAGTCCATATAAATCCGTAGTTAATAACATTTCATGTGAACTTCCATTAAATTTGAGCGTTTAAGGTTTAACATGGTATTTAATTTATTTGATTACTATATCAACAATTGTTTCATGACATCACAGCAAACCACCGCTTGCCAATAATAACCTACCGATATGTGATTATTTTATTTCATTACTTATACCGTAATTTAGTCAATACAATATTCTGTTGAAAGCTTTGATAGTACATAACGGCCTCAATTCGCACTTAGCAAATATTTCAACGATTTAAAAGATGCCATCTTTTTTTCTTTTTACTTAATATCTAAACCTTTGGAGAAAGTGCCCTAATCCCATATTTTTGTGAATGTGACGGGAATCGAACCCGTCCCTCCCGCGCCAAAGTCCGAAACGCTAACCACTAGGCACAAAACATCTTCATACACAACTCATCAAAAACTCTGGAATTGTTTTTCCTAAGATGCTAGATTGCTAGGCACGAGCCCGAGATTGTTTTTCACATTACATCAGGCTAGACATAGGGGTTTCTGTATTAACACTTGGATAGAATCCGTTTTTGATTTTGTGAGATTTAAACCCGGGATCTCAGGGTCTGAAGTCCCACGCTATACCACTATACCTCGCTCTCCATTTTTAACCTAAGACAGTAGGATAATAAACTTAAGACAATCAAAAACCTAAAGAAGGCATTACTTTAGTGTCGAAACCAGTTAACAAGTACAATTTTTGTTTGTTAGCCGTTGGTACCATTTTCAACATCTTACGTTAATCCATATGTTTAACAGTAAAAAAATAGTCAGTAGCTTCATGAAGTGACAAAATAACTAATCACTCTTCCAGATGTTATTTTAACTAGTTCAACCACAATTAAGTATCCGAGTACAAAACGGAGCGTGTTACAAGAATCGCTCCGCCCCTTTCTATTAAAATAACTATGGAAATGAAGCCCTTTGGGCACCCAGTAATTATCCATGATGTAATATATTGTAAGTTTGTTAAAAATGCTAACGAAGAGTTCCAAGGAATGCCACCCAAAGTTTTCTCTTTCAACACTTGTGTTATCTTGTATCTAAATTATTATTACTGTTTGTGGGATGTTTGAATTTTATCTCTAGTTTGGAACGGCCAACTTCGTACCGAATTTGCAACTAAGCTTTAATTAATGGCCGTCTAACAATAGGTAAAGTTTGCCACAAAGGCAAGTTGTGTATGATGAATGATCGCATGAACAATGTTGCTTTATTTCATACAGTTGATGAGTTATTTTTTGATTGAATATAAAGGTTACTTGATATTATAATTTTTGTAAATTATTATTTTAATTGGAGCATACTTAACTATTTATTTATGGAATACGCTTTTATAACTTTCCGCTGATAAATTGTTTTGAAGAACTGGGTTTTTGAACGTTCGGTATTTTATTTTCTAGTAGTCACGCCATGTTTTGGAATCGCAAGTAGAGTAGATGAGAAACAGTCTGAAGTATATGTAAATATGTAAGGAATAATAGTAAGGAGTAGAAGTAAAGAGTAAGAGCCAGAAAGAAGAGTAAGTAGTAAGAGTAAGGAGTATAAATAAAGAGTAAGTAGTAAGAGTAAGAGTAAGGAGTAGAAGTAAGGAGTCAAAGCCAGGAATAGGAGTAAGTAGTTAGGATAAGAGTAAGAGTAAGGAGTAGAAGTAAAGAGTAAGAGCCAGAAATAAGAGTAAGTAGTAAGAGTAAGGAGTAAAGGTAAGAGTAAAGATTAGAAGCAGTAAAGAATAAAAGTAAGAGGAAGAGTAAAAGTAAGGAGTTAAATGATGAAGGAGTTAGAGTAGGAGTAAAAAGTAAGAGTATAGAGATTAAGATTGAGGAATAATAGTAAAAGGTATAAGTAAGGACTCTACATTGCTTCATTGGTATTTATTACTTGTAACAATAAATAAATAGATTTGATTTTAAAGTAAGGGAGTAAGAGAAAAAGTAAGGTGTACAGGTGAAGAGTAAGAGTAAGAAATAAAAGTAAAAATAATTTATTTGAGTAAGTAAGGATTATAAGCAAGAGGCAAGGAGTAAGGAGAGTATTTCCGGATATTGTATGGTGTTAGTTTGCAAGCAGTGTTAGTCCAGCTCAAATATTAGAGTTACGCTCAATCCACTTCCTTTGTGGACTCTGGCACTGCCTTCCTTTGCTGAGTTTTACTACAATAAATTACAAAATATTCATTCTTTTGATGTTGTTGATTTATTCATAGATTTCAAATCAAGTCTGTAAGTACTTCCATTATGCAGGCACGGAGCTTTTGTTGATTGTTGTCAGATATGTTGTTGAACATTTGTTGGAGATATGTTTTGGCAATTAAACGCATGTGAAGCTTCTGAAGCTATTTTTATTTCGATACCAACATAAACCTATGTTCCCGGATTTCTAAGTTGTTAAGCAATAAAATGTTTTAATTTTTATGGAAACAAAAAGAAAATTAACATGTCTACTAATATTTGATCACATTTTGTAATTTTAAATTTCACATAGGCTTTTTTAATGAAAAAGAATAGGTTGTAAGATTCAATTCTTTTTTGGTGACGATTCTAGAAAAAAAGCTGAGTTCAAAGAGGGTGCCAGCTGTATTATGTAACAGCTTTGAAATGTTTTTTGTTAAGGCCCCGTGTTCTTATTAAGGTGTCTTGTTAAGGTGCGTTGTCCAAAAAATAAGATACAATCCACTAAAACTAATTTTAAAAAGAAGAATGTTAACATACTATGCATTAAATCAATGGTAGGAATTGTATTAAGAGTTTTAGCTAAAGGGTTAAAGAATAAACAGTTATTCTGTTGTATAACGCATTGTATATAGCAATAAATAGCTACAACGGTTTCACAGGGATCCTCTTGGGTAAGAAAGCCTAGGTAGACCATTTTTCTCAAATACAGTAACATTAAAAATTCAATACTAAACGAAAAAAGATTATCTGTTATTACTACTTACCTACTTACTTACCTACTTTATCACTGACAAAAACCTTATACTTCAAATATAAATTTCCCATTAGTTTGCATAAGTTAAAACCCATTCTCCGATTTCGTCCATCCATCTCCCTTCTGACAAATACTCGTTTACTTCGAAACAATATTTTCACGCTATTTTACCGCACCAATGATGAATCGATCTGCCTCGCCGAAGCCGTAAGATACGCATTAGTCTGGAGAGAAAAATACGCTATTGACTCGAACATAAACAGCTGTGAGGTGGTGAGTTATGATGATTGTGGCGGTGTTGTATATCAGCATTAGCCCCGGCATGTCATCCTGGACATGGCTGGTGACGTGCGAAACTGTTACTTTCTTGGAACAGTTGCAACCGATCTTCATTATCATCTTTTGATAGTGGATAATTTATAGTATGGGACACGGTTGGTGGTGTAGAGTGATTTGACATCACCGGTAAGGTGATAAACTGTGACTTTTTTGGAACAGGTGCAACCAATTTTACGTTTATTATTGCCATAAGTGGAAAGCGGATACTCATGTAGTATGGAGTGCATCTGGTCAATTGGTAATTCGACTTGACCAGTGATGTGCAAAACTTGTATTTCTTTGGAACTGTTGGGACCAATATTACGCTAGTATGATAATTGGAAAGTTGATATTTTATATATTTAACTTATGTTTTTGTAATGGGAAAAATCACAATAGTTGCAATAACTTTTGAACCGCCATTTTTACAGCAATGGCGTAACACACCTCTTGTTGCCCCTTGTAGCAGCAAACGTAAGCACTCGTTGAACCAAATGCTATTTAAATAAATAGTAAATCTGCTATTTTAAGGAAATGTTGTAATGATCGATAATTATCCAGATGATCATCAGGCAAATGAAATTCGCTGAGTATGCAGGTTTGCTGCAGCGGCGTTGTTCATTTTTCTATTTCTTAGAGAAACAAGGATTATACTACTTTTCAATAATAAAATAATTAATTACATATGGAGTAAAATTGGTAGAATTGGATCACTACCAAAATGAACCCCGCTCCAACATCTGTTTAGGGTCTACCACGGGTGGTTTGGAACTGTGAACTCTACAAACCGCAAACTGTTATTATTTGCTGAACCGCGATCTCGGTCGTTCTAATGTGAGATTGGGTTTCATATCATCACTGGGCTTTACCCTGCTGAAAAATGATTGCATGTTTGTATACTTATACACGTTAAATATGTTGATAACAATCAAGTAATCAAAAGTTTGAAGATAAAAATTGTGATGAGATGTAATACCTTTGATTTGTAGTAATTTTGATCCCTAACATTTTAATGGATGTCGGATGTGACTGATATTGAAATCGACACTGCACTAACGTCCGAAACGCTATACAGACTAAGCCACACATTTGAATACTATTTAAAAACAAAATCTCACAAAATATGAATTCTAATTTTTTGTTACCCCGATTTATTACATTAATTTGTTTTAAACCACAATTTGTAACATAAGAAAACATACCCAACAATCGAAATGTGTAGGTACTATTATTTGGTATATCCGGGCGTTTTGTAATTTTTAGAAATTTAGATTTTTACTGTTGGTTTTCCCATGAAAATTAAATATCGGGAAATCGGACTGTCAAAAAAACGTCTCGAAAGATGTTGTTTAAGTTGTTGTATGTTATAGTCATTTTACCTTCAAACTTAATTATGGAAGCACTATTGCTTTAAAAACTACGGATCAAAGATTATTGCACCTTTTGTGATTAGTCCCTAAAATATCATAGTTACTCCCATCGCATATATTAGGGTTGTTGAGATATTTGGAGAAAGTATGTGTCAGTTTGCTGGTACCGTTCATTTAATATTGTGTGTGAGACCAAAGATGCCACAGTTAAAAATACCCTTTTACTTTAAAACTGTTAAAACATTGTTGTGTAAGAATAAAAATAAATTTAAGTGGAACAATTTGCCAGTGTATCGATTTTATTACTCTAAAAGAGGCCACAACCTTACCAATGAATTGTAATATTCAATTGCAGTGCTTCTAAAGTCAACGGATTAATGCTTGGAATTCCATTAAATTAAGCATGTAATCGGTAAGGTCAGACGGGAACATACGACATATAAATGAACATAAACCTAGCCTTGAGCGGATTTACTTCAGCTACAAAGTATTCAGTTGATCTTCTTAACAAGGTGACTTGCTTAAGCTTACAACGAACAAATTACATCTCATAAATTTATCCCCATTAACTTGTTGTCCCTACACTCTTTAACAGATAAAGTTCCGATTTTACAACTATTACAATCATTAAAACTCTAATCGTTGGCTTCTTACTTGTGTTGAGCTGTTTTGGAGCGGGATTACCATAAACTAAGGCATCCGGGAGGTAAAGTTATGATTAATAAACTAGAACCAACTATTCTGGAATTTTAATTGGGTTTGTTTTCAAGCCATCTTTCTGTGGCCTTGGGCAATAGTTTTATGGCTGTACTTGTGTACTTGCTGGCTAGCCATTGATTTCTTGATAATTCTGATTTATTTGCACTACACTTGCCTTTAAACATGTTTATTATTTTGAACGCTAATATATTCAGAGGCAATTGATTATTCTGTTTCACTATTTTTGGCCTCAATAGATTGGTTAATTATTTATAGTTTACTGTTGTTAGTGAATCGTATGATTTAATGTTTAGTTTTTGTGTTGGTGTTTTATTTTTATTAAATATATATATAAAGCCTAAAGTACCCATGCATTTTTTAGAAACTACAAATCACACCCCCATAAACCATATACTTAAAATGTTCGTCATGACGAGAAACCTTGCGCAAAACTATCCATTATTTCATAAATGGCTCTTTAAGGTCGTAATTCCTTTCTAAAGGTAACTTTCCATATACCTAATGTTAAGAATACCACAGCTGTACTTATTTGTTTGTATTGCTGTATTCTGTTTTGTTTATTTCAGATTAACCTAACCAATCAATAATTTTATTAACTTATGAAGTCAAACAGGGTGAGGCCCGTGGGTAGCAGCTAGTTTACTTAAAGTTAAAGGTTTATTTAATTTAGATAAAACAAATCATACAACTGATAAACAACAATTAATAATGAACAAATCCGCTCGTATTAAAATATCAAAACAAGCAAACTTTTAGTATTCTATCTTTGACTATTAATACAAAATGATTCTATTTTATAGTCAAGGAATCCTCTAAAACTTATAACCTGTCAATCCGTAACACCAAGTATATTATGACGTTTTTGCATCGATCAACAAAATAATTAATATATACGATACTAATATATAAAAGTGTTATATTTTATTAATCAACACAGAATAATTGCGACGAATTGTGGGAAAATGCTTCGACACCTGTTCCCCTGTGAGTTAAGGTTGCTTGAGTTGAGTGCATAATATTGTCGATTGGTATATTGTCGACGATATAGGGCTCCGATTAGGTATTTTTAGATGTGCAACACCATACGTTATTATACACTACCTAATGTTATTATTTTACACAAAATTTTACGTAATATGTAGATAAAACATGGTGTTATTAGTGGATAAAATATTTGAATCTCCAGATAAATATCTAACGTTATTTCTAGATAAGAAAAGTTGATGATTCGTTGATAAAACTTTTGTTATCTCCGGATGACTCTCATCAGATAAAACGAACGTTATCTCTAGATAAGAACGTTGACGTTATCTTTTATACATCTCTAGATACACGTCATTATTTCCCATCAGACACAACACTATCTACACTCATGAAGTTATCTCTCACGAACAACTAAATCTCCAGATACACCCAACGATGTAAAGTTTGTATCGTTGGAGACACCTAGTGACACCGAAGAGTTAACAATAAATACCACTAACGCTTCATCCGTCAGTGCGAAATGTACCAACAATCCTGATGAAACCCAGGTTTTGACTTCTGCCAGTCGTGTTAACGGAGACGCGCGTTTCTCGGAGATAAAATGAGTCGTAAAGTCGCTAAGATAAGTTTCCGAGTCAGATTTGCATACTGGATAGTAGAAAGCTCCCAGCTAATGATGTCGAGTTTAAATGACAGCTTTCGAGTAAAGGATTTAAACTGAACATAATGTTGGCGAGTGCAACATTCGTCCCGTAAACATAATTTACTACCGAAAATGTTTGAGGTAGGTAAATATTTACTTTTACGAGTGAATGTTTACCGTTTGATGTTTAAAAGTGTTTCGTAAGAATTGTGAGGTGGATGCATAATAAATTTAATATATTAGTGCGCAATAGAAATGTGTACTCTACTTTGGAATATGTAACTGCAAACTACTACTTTACTATGTAATATCGTAGGGTAAAAAAACAACTCCTTACGTACAAGAGATAAGCTAGTTATAGATTTGTAGTATACAATAATTTTCAAAATTAATATAATTAACTTTCATACCATGTAACAAAGCTCTTAAAGTATTTCTTGAAAAGGCTCACATAGTGTTTCTAAAGGTACGAAAGAATAAATACACTTCTCCCTTCAAACATATTTTATCTGCAGTATGACGAGTCTTCCAATTAGTAAATAATTAAAAACATTACCTATTAAAGCCCTGTATAAGTTTCCTACATCTGCAAAAGACTCAAATACTCTCAAAGTTTCCCTCAACTTCAGCCAATTCTATTTTCCAGGAATAAAAATAACCACCTCAAATCGTATTGAAAACCACCGTTTTCACTACATGGTGACGATAAATCCAACAAGAACAATAAAGAACCTCTCTACTACAATTTCCAACTACAGAAGACATACAAAGTTGCCACTGGTCTGTTTCGCCAGATCAGCAACGTCTATTAATTCTGCTATCGCTTCGTTAGTATTGTCTGTTGGTTTGTTATTGTGCTGTCAGGACCAAGTATTTACTGCCTTCCCGCTAACTTATTATGTCCCAATAAAACCCACAGAAGAGCTTTGTCCCACGGCCACTCAGGTTATATGGCTGCTTTACAACTTAATAAGAGGCCCTGGCTAGTATCTAACCTGCAGACGCGCAGGCCAAGTGGGGTAAGAAAGCGAAGGGGTTTTACAAGAGTGCAATAGTATGTTTCATTCCTGTGGGCGATTGTATTTTCTTCGACTTTAGCAGCTACCAAGGCGAAGCTGACGTTAGCTAATAAGCAAAGTTAAATTATCTTTAGCTAAATAGATTAACTACATTTTTCTGCATACAAAATTGTTAAGCTAATTAACTCACAAACCGAAAATGACTTACATTGGTAACCTTTGTGAATAATCTCTAATTATGGTCTAACGGAGTGATGGAATGGTAACTAAGGAGGTTTTCCTTAAGTCTTCGCTCCCTAGTATTTTAAATATTTCTAGAATTATCTTTCTCTGACGAGTGATTCTAACCAACTTTCTTTATCACGTCATACAAATTGACCGCCGATCCTTCATTTTAAAGTGTAACTACAGCAAGATTGTAAATACGAGTTGAAACAGTTAGTTAAAATTAATTTCAAATAGGCTAATTTTATTTAGGATTGCATCCTGATTTAGGTAGGTTACCTCCTTATGGTGAGGATCTACAATGAAAAATCTTATTTCTTGTACATTAGCAGACTTATTCATTTAATAACTCCCTCAATTGAACACAATCTTTGAAAGGTAAGAAAGAGGGTATTGGATTTTTCGTTTTACCTTGCAACAAGTTGTTAGCCCTGTTGAAATGCCCAATTTGCACACTCGTTTTGCCATATTTTCAAAATAACTCTAATCATGACGTAACTTATCTTACCTCTCTATATCAAAGTTGTTTAACAAACTTAATTATTGAATTACAAATTATAATTCTTGTGCATTAGTAATAATGAAGTACGGCTTCTTTAACCAGGGTCAATTTTGGTTATCGGTTCTCAACAGTAGTTTATATGTCCTTATCGTTCAAGTTAATGATTAATTATTGATCATTGCAGTTTTAACAAACAACCTTCTCTAAATAATCAGCTGATTTGCAAACCTTTACGATATTTTAATCATCTCTTATCCTTCTCCCATCTTAGACTTAAACGTTCAATGGCGTGTCCCCGCGATAAAATTATAAGACGGTTGGCCTAGTTGCATACAATATAATATATCCAATATGTAGCCTATAACCGCTTGCACTTAAAACGTCAAATTTATTGGAAAAAAGATAAATGTTTCAAACTGACGAGGTGGTGATATAATATGATATGATTATGATTTTTGATCAAAACAAATATTTTTTCGATCACTTCCAACTGAAACGTTAAATTTCCAAGTACTGTAAGTTTAAATTAAACAGCTGGTCTTAGCGTCTTAGTCACAAAGCTACACAAGACATCTTTTCTTTATACACAATTCTTTCGCTCATATTTGGGTTAAAGTACGCACCTACAAAGGTGTCCGCATCTAAACTTGTATTAAAAAAAGTTAAATAAACAAGAACAAAGTTTCTTACTAACAAGAACGATTATTTCTTACTAACAAGGAGTCATTCGACTATAAGATAACTAATACTTGTCAGTACCCCATCTTACGTTATTTTTGATAAGAAAGTTGATGAAACTGGTTTTATTTCTAGATCAAAATGTTTGAATCTCTAGATAAAATATCTGACGTTATTCCCAGATAAGAAAAGTTTCTGATTTTCAGATAAAACTTGTGTTATCTTCGGATAACTATAATCAGATACAACTAACGTTATCTACAGATAACTATCATCAGATACAACTAACGTTATATCCAGATAACTGTCATCAGATACAACTAACGTTATCTCCAGATAACTATCATCAGATACAACTACTGTTATCTTCGGATAACTATCATCAGATACAACTACTGTTATCTTCGGATAACTATCATCAGATACAACTAACGTTATCTCCAGATATCGTTGACGTTACTCAGATGCAATATCTTTCTAGTTAAATCCACAAAACCAAAATGAATAACAATTATTTCTAACGAACGAGGAGTTATTTGTCGGTCCCTAACTAGCGGCCTTCACCCACGCTTTCCAAAATCGTTCGTTAGTATTTCGATAATCAGCTGTAAATTATTATCGGACGATATCATAATTTCACATTATTTTCTCGGAAAAGCTGACATGCTAGTTGTGTAACAGCCAGGTGATTGGGAGAAATAATAGAGATGTAAGTTGTAATTTATGGGCTGTGGGACACTAATTCGTGGTTATCGTTAAAAAATTAGAACCGTTATTGTGTTGGTATTTTTTTGTTTGTATTTTGTTTGAAAACAAAAAAGTGTTGATGGAGGGATAGTAGAAAATTCATGTTCATGCGGATGTTGTTAAAATTTTCTCAGTAAAACATTACTAATAAGTAGCAAGTTTATAATTAGTCTTATTGGAATCATTCGCGTTTTGAATAAATTAATTATTAATAAGTTGTTATTTGAATAATTAATATAGTTTTATAACAGTAAAATTTACATCAACAGATGTTCTAAAATATTTGTATTCAACTCAACTAAATTATTCAGATAATATATTGGCAAATGAAAATATCAGTTATATTTAAGAGTGTAGTAAACAATTAAATTCAAATTTTTAAGATGTAATTCACATGCTAAGAAGATATTTTTCCGGCTTTGTTCAGTCCACCTATTACAAACTCATCTCCATAAAGTGTCTATTTTCGACACTTTTTTAAGCATAACTACAAGTTATTTCACGTTACCTCTTAAACTTTTTTCATTGGACTTATTCTTGAGCTAGAATTAAAAACCATTTCAACCCGTTTTAATAAGCTTTATTTGAAGTTAATTTACGAATTAATAGTATGTTTCATCACTAGGGTGTAGTAAAGTGACTCTTTTCGACCCGAGCGAGGATTGAAAAGACACTTTTTGCCCGTGTTATGAATATATTTTTTTGTCACATTGTATTATTGATTAACAAACTAAGCTATAAAATCAAAATATTTTCATGTAAAGATAAACAAAACTACTTAGACTACATGTTACGTTCAATTCCTCTAATGTAAATAAGCAGCTGTTTAGTAAGTGATTCGATCATTTCGTCTATTACGATTGTGTTAGTGTACAGTATACCATCAATATGTCGAACTATTGGCAAGAATGCAACAATAAGCTAAAACCTTACCTAATGAATCAATCGATAAATAATTTCGAAAATTTACAACTGTTTACAACAGTTGATTTTTACTCCCTAAAGGAATAAAAATGCTACCTTACTTTTAGACCTGTAAATAATTTATTTTAAAAAAAACTGTTGTTTTGCTGCAGTATGACCAAACAATATTTTCACCCTGGAACCTTTTTTTATAATAATTGGGTTGTTTGCTTCTTGTGTGAATGATTTTTTGTAAGATGGGTCAATTTTATTTTCGTCATGTGTAATGTTAATTTAAATTATTTCATTTTATTCATATAGGTAAAATGTTTTACATATGTTTTAGAGCTTAATACAGTTCTTATAATATCCTATAATCTATATTTTTAATACGCTACATGAACAGTTTGTTTCCGATAAGATTTTTTTTGTTTTGAGACTTAACTTCACATATTATACACCGAAACACGCGTCTAGGTTTGCAGATTTACTATCTGGCTTTAGATGTTTGATTCAAGACATAGGTTAAAAAAACACTTTGGTTAATTTGTTTCTTTAGTTTTATAATTTCACTTAAACCGTTTCCACTAAAACTAAATCAAGCCGTTTAAAATATAATAAATCGAATCTGGGCGTATTACAACACTTTTAAGAGTGAAGAGTTTTTTTTGTCTTTTTTTAGATGAGAAGGCTTTATTTTAAAAATTAAGAAATGTTGCTTGACAGAGATGGTGCGGCGTGGTGTTTGCAAAAGTATAACTTATTTATTTTAAACAGAATTTCTACGACCTTTGGTGTCAGGGTAACCATCCAACTGGGAAAAGAAAGAAGTATTTGCATTTTGATTACCCTACCGGAAAAAGGCTAGGAACTGTACGAATATTTTGTTTGGGAACAAAAAATGTTAAATTATTCATAAATGAACACGAAATCCCCCTTATTTGCATTATTTAACTAACTGAAATTATTCATTCATATAATAATGGGTTCAATGGTATTTTCATACAAAATCATACAGGTGTTCCACATTATTTTAACTCACCTAAAATTGATGACGTGATCCAACACAATGAGGGCAGCCAAGATCGAGATGATGTTTGAGGAGTGACGGGTGTTCCTCATACTGCCTCATCGCCACCCCCTCATCCCACCATCCATACATCCCTCATACGACACCTCACTGGCCGGCCGTTCAAATCACTGTCACTGCGTCACTGTGTCACTGATCACCACCGCCACACTGATCACTGCGATGCTTATCTGGTGATGTCGGGCCGCGGACTGAGGCGCTCGGGCGCTCGCCCCTCCGCCGGCCCTGGGCATCGCCGATTGGACGATTTCGTAGCCGTTCAGGTGATCGGGCAATCGGGTGTTTGGAGTAGAACAGAATATACTGGAGCAAACCCGTCGTCGCTTCACGAAAATTAAGTTAAATTATTTAACTTAATCATTTGGCTTTTTGGTTGTGAGTTGATGACACTTCTTGATTTGTTGATTCATTTAACTTTAAAAATTCTCAAACTACAAACCTAATGTAAATAATTTCATTTGTAATAAATATAACCAGCTGTTCCCTAATAGTGCAGATTCAAAAGTATTCATGTGTTTCAAATGTAAACAAATCTTTTCTACGTAAGGATAACATGGGGAATTTAAAAGCCACTGGGGCAGAGCCCTGATGGAATTTCTTGGAAATGCTTCTTATTGCACACCTAGAGGTTGATTGCCTCCATGCCAATTCCTGAGTTTTTATGGCTTGTAGTTTTTGGAGAAATAGTGATCAGTGAGTCAGTGAGGGGTATTTGACTTTTATAAGTACAGTATAGATTTAACTCCCGCATGAATCAGCTGAAGAAAATGTTGATCGTTCGTGTAGAGGATGTGTTCTAAATAGTTGATTGCTATTTTTAAAAAATCTATCTAATTATATACAATAGCTCGTCACTCTGGCATTATAACCAATAAGTTAAGCACTAATTTTCAACTTTATCCTTGATTGCATACAAACTGGTCCCGCTAAATAGTTGACATTATAGCGCTCGATATGGTTATTTCCATCAATATGCATAATAATTCATTAGCATCTGCTTCTAGTACAGATTTTAATAGAAGTTGTCATCATCTTGAAAAGACCCGAAAATCCTAGTATATGTAATATACTAAATTTCATTAAAATTTATCAAACTTAGCCATCATTAAAAATTGTGTGTGTCTAGTAAAAACATTTTATTACATTAGATCTTTAGCATAATCTTTCCCAAAGAAGATGTTCTAAACTCCTAAAAGCCTTAGAAAAAATCATTACCGTATTTTATGCATCCATCAAAATTAAACATAATTTGAAGAAGGCATTCCAATCACATGAAATCCAAGGGTAAGATCACACATCGAAAACACAAATTGGAAGAGAGGGGGTTACTACATAGATATTTTCATAAAATTTAATTCAAATATTAGTATGATTCCAAGTGGTATTACTTTCACATCGTAAAGTTTGCAACTTTAATTTCTATGATAAAAACAGCAGAACAAATCATCAGCTTGATCAAGCAAAATATATGTCTCCTAAACATTTCCTACAGCTCCACACATTTTAACCTCTTTTACGAGATTTCATTTGTCCAAGCGCTAATAATTTAACGTTGAAAGGTCATCTCGCTAATTCCTCCATGTTGGAGGGTCGCGGGGATAAATTTGCAAAGAATTTCAATAAAACGCTCAGTGTATACGCCGTATGTGAGGTTAAACCGGTTGTATTCTACATCAACTGGATTGCAGCCTGCGCTTCTTTAGAACGACTTGAAGTGTTTGTACAATTTGCATGTTGAAGTATACATTACACTCGTATACAACATATATTAGTGAAGCTGGATGTTTATGCAGGTGGGTGGTGTTTAACTTTCAGATTTGATTGTTTAATAAACAAATAGCTTATAATGTTTATTTGTTGGGTTGATTCATACGTGGAGGGCTTCGTTCATGATTTCACTATGAGTCTTGCTCGTACTGATGTGAGAAACATGATCCAATGCTCTTGAACTGTAAAATATTTGGGTAGTTGAGTTAGAGTTTCATCAGTAGTCAACAGCAGATTCAACCCTTAGAAAATTTGGAAGCACTAAAGCTGTTTGAAAGCGAGTCTACGCCTTCTGAATCGTTGAGATTTAAAAAATTGATTCTTGCTAAATGAATGTCCCTGTCTTGAGTTATCTCCAGGGAATAAAATTGTAACAATAGCAATCAAGCGTTTAGACCTGGTATATTAAACTGCATGTGCCTCTGATATCTTTATCTAACAATAGATATAGATTAACATGTATCCTGATAAAAATATTTTAGATTTTTGGAATCTCGAGATTTAAGGAACATTTTTGATAATTGGGTAGCTCATTTCAGTTCAAGGTGTAACTTTAAAAAATTAGAAATATTCAAATGATGTACACAACTGAACACTTTTGAACCAATAAAACACAATTCATAGTCAAAATGAAGTAAACCCCGGAAAAATAGAATAACGCTTGGTAAAACTAAAAGCATCGAAGCAATTTCTCTCGAACAGATTACAAACCTGCGCTTCCACACCATCTCTAGCCAGTTGATACATCACTGCTGCGCCACATCACAGCCATTTAGGCCCATTCAATCGCCCAGGGTGATTTCAGTTAATATCTCAAACACACAATTCATCCCGGGCTTTCTGTTACCACTTACCTTTGATGGATGACAGGTCCCAAAATATCGATTACACTTAGGTTAGACGCGACGCTTGTTAATCCGTAATAAAGTCACTCTACAGTGCCCAACGCTCATAAAATATGTAAAGGCTTTATGCAAATCGGCGTGTAATTTTATTCGAAAACGCTACGTTTCGAATCAATCACTCGATATGCACCGTCGCTGACGGCGACCCTAGTTTGGCGGGAGGACTTTCAATTTGAGCGGGAAACCGGCTCCGACGTGATTACGAGGGAAGGTGGAATACACGCCATTACGTTCACACAGTACTAATTGGGCTGAGATCTGACCACAAAAACCAACCCTAATCAAGTGCGGGTTTGGTTTTGGTCTGATAAATAGATGTTTGATGCCTAATGACGTAGGCGATCGGTCACTTGGTGATGTATGGGAGGGCGTAGTGGCTGCAGCTACCAGCTGATGTCTGTGTATTGATGGTCGGTAGCTGAGGGATATCATGTCCGTGACATCGCAATGTATCTAACATGTACCTGGACATCAATAAATATTACAGTTTCGTCTGTACACCGTGTAGATCATGAGTTTAAGTTTCAAAGTCGTGAAAGCAGTAACATGAAAATTTACGCACTATTTTAAGATTGACGTCTTAACCCTGAGTTAATTAAATTGGCTATAATGTGTTTGGCTATTTAACAGCCAGCAACTTGCCGTAACTACTGTCCCCGTCTATAAGCTGCTTAAGCCTGAGCTATTTATGTAAATTAAATTAAGTTTAAATACGTAGTGTGTGTTACGCCCGTATTATTCATGTATATCGGCTCAAAATTTCTTCCATAGAAATTCGGGTATTCTTACAGGTGTCATAGATTTGTTCTCTTATCTGAATGTTACAGCTTTATCCATTTTCCACTGACTTTTTAACTCTTATAAATTACATACATCACTAATTGGTGGGAACTTTTTCCATTACTACTAGTCTTTGGGTCTCCTGTCCATGTACCACTGATATTTGGGTCTTCCGTATACCATTGATGTTTGGGACTCCTATCCATATACCACTGATCTTTGGGTCTTTTATCCATACACTATTCATCTTTGGGTGCTCTACCCATTTATCACTAATCCAAATACCCTCTGTATATTCCTCTGTTTGATGAGTTTATCGAAACCCCATCAAATGGCTGTATTTTAATATGCTGTATTACATATATTAAATATTTTTTATCTAATAAAACAAAATCAATGTCACTTTTAAGATTAAATAAATGACAAATTCATTGAAAGTAGTTCGTTTTAATGCATTTAAAATTAGAATAAACTACATTTTAACGGATTTTTCTAATTGCTTATCATTAAGAAAACAGTAAAGACAGCTCATTTTACAAGCTAACCACGGTTCGACTGAGTAATTATTTTCAATCTCACAAGTTTTTATCAGTTTCATCTGAATGAGGTGTTAGTTCCTAGATCGTTTTTCACTTCGCTCTATTTTTCAACAGCTTCGAATTGGAAAGGAGAAAGCTGGTCTAGTTTATCAAAATAGAGACAATTATGTAACAAATTGTTTAATACGTGAACCTGTTAATACCTTGTCATAATTTGATGCTGCAATAGAACTGAATTAAATATGTTAAATTAAGATAACGTCAGTGTCGTTGATTATGTGTAGCAGTCGTTTCGGATGGGTGGCAGCAATCTACCTTCAGGAAAACTACAATTCAGCTGAAGAAGTCGGTCAATATCTTCGCCAAAATTCTTAGTTGAGATTTTAGTTTGTTCAAAATATGGATTGTCACAGTCTTAAACGTCAGAGTTGTTAAATTAACGCAGTCTTCTCTCTTCCAAGATTCCAAGAATTCAAGAATTCAAGATTCCAATAATATAGATCTTGATTTGTCAGAATATTCTCCTAACCTCCCAACACCCCTCAATAACTCGTCACATATCTCAACATCTAATCCGTCTCCCTGTTGGGTTGTTGACAGCCCAAGAAGCTGTTTACAAAGTGTGTCACTAGTCGCAACATTGGGTGTGTGAATGGGTCACAGCAGGGGATCGAACCCGGGACCTCCCCCGCTGAGTTTCCGACCGAAATTAGCGGTCTTTGCCGCAGCTGATTGCTCCGACAGATGCTGTAGACGTCTTTGAGATGCAAAACGGTTCGGGTTTCTATACATGTTTGGACATTCTGAGTGGCTGTTGAGTCTATAACTATAAGTTAAAGACGTGTTACTTATTTGACATAAAATGGTGGTGGCCTTTTTTGAATCCTTTACCGGCTATGCCACCGAATTACCTAAACTTTGCAGTATAAGTTTCTTTCTTTTTAAAGTATACTTATAACTTAACCGGGCTATTAAATGAATTTATGAAGTACCATGTAAACATTTTCCTCATACACTGGACAATCTTTTAACTCTTTGCTGATTCAATGAGCGGCCGATCACCATAAAAAAAACTTTAATCGCGTTAACTAATTTTTCAGAGTAAAACTACAGAGTACATCGATAGCACCGAGGTATACCTGACTTACGAGCTATAATGTGATAAAAAGGAGAGAATTTATAAAATTGTGTGTCGTAAAACGTGTATCTATATCGCGTAGATATGGAGTCTGAGAGACTTTAACGCTGTTTTATGAGCTTACTGAAGCTCATAATTTGCATAAAACAAGATCCATTAACAATTTTGCATAAAAGTCGTTAATACTGGGAAACCTACAATATTAAAGCAATAATAATTTACATTTGAATCCATACTTATTTTATTATTTAATTGTCAATAATTAGGAGGCAGGATTTAAAGGACAAAGATACGGGTTTGTTTTTCAAACTCTTAACATTTACTGGTTATTTAATAAGGGAAACGATTATATTCGTTGTTCATTATTTTAAGAACAATCTTAAGAACTAAAATAACACATAAACTTGATCATTTTTTACAAAAGTCCTAAAAAGTAATTATACTGATAAATGCTTCATTGAATAATCATATTTTACTTTGTTAAAACATGACTACCCTTCTTGGTGTACTATGTCTAAAATATCAATTAATGTTGTCCGGTGTGTTTTCTTTATAGAAAGTCTAAGTCATACAGCAAATTTGTATTCAATAGTAGACGATAAAGCCATAGAGAGAGTTCTAACCTTCCTTTAACATTTTGAAGTGCCTTATTTTATTCCCCCCCATTTAATCCTCCTTGCTTTGCTGTATCCGATCCACGCACGGGCGGTTAGTCTATGTGTACGGGCAAATGAAATGTTAAAAGAGGCCACCAACCTCTTTTTTCTTTTGTTTATCTCTTATGACAGCCTGATAAAATGAACTCGAAGTCTTCAAAAACTCGACCAAATTTCTACCTGAAAATCTTTGTGTGTTGAGATAATGTAGTAAAAAAAGGTATTTTTTTTTCTTTACTCCTTTCATACAAGACACGAAAAATCTCCTAGTTAATTGAGGGCGCCCATTAAACACTTTGAGCTCGCAGAATCCGCAGTAGCTCTTAAAGTGCTCAGTTTATCTGCCTCATTAGAATGGAGTCCATTTGCACAGGTAAACAACAACATTAAGATAAGTATGTGCAAAGGCCGCCATGGTGGTCGCGGTGACTCCAATCAACATGTAAATACGACAATATATCGTACGAGGTTACATGTAACCATGTCGGAGAACAGGCGGTTGCTATGAAACTGCTCTACTGGACTGAAACTGTTCGTACAACTAACTGTGCAAACCTGGGTGGTTCTGGTGTAACACTTGGTAAATTGTGTATTTTTTCTGGTAGTAGTAGATTGAATTAAGTAAAACAGCAATTGAATAGTAAAATAATGAATTAAGTAAAGTATACGTTTCACTAATCAGTGATAAAGATTTTCACAATACATTTAGAGTCAAGGATCAAGATCTATTTCCAGAAGATGTATTTTATGATGTACTGTAAAAGTCAACATATTGCTTGCAGAGTAGTTGTCGAATTGAAAAGTATGTTACAATGTGCATTTAACTCTTAAAAAATACAATTTTTGATAACAGGTCTAAAACTAATATCACAGATTTTTCACAATATGTAAAGTCAATACAATGCAAATATTTTGAGAATTATAACAATTTGAAATGAGAAAACCAGCAAATTGAGAGAAAAACTGCAAAATAAAGCTAAATAACATAAAACTACTTTACAAAGATTATATAATTTCACACAATAATTTTCTAATCATAATCATCATTCTTACGCGATGAAGAATCGTTTTAGTGAAAAGAGTACACATAAATTCCGATTACTATTAAAGGAAAAGTTGTAAGAATTTGAACAAATTTTCTCAGTTACTTAATTGTTTGTTCTAATCTTGCTCAAATTAGACTTATATTTTACACCTTCTAATTCTTTAATTCTTTGGAATGTTAGTTTCAATTAAAAGTGTTTAAGTAAAGCTGGAAATTGTCGACGTCTTCTTCTCTCCACAGCTCCACAGTTGCCCAGTCGTTAAGGTTAGTCTGAGAAGCAGACATGCCAATTATTCTGTCTTCGTTTCTACATTCCTTGTTAATTAGGGGATCCCCGCAATCAACTTGACATCTCAATATGCGGCGTTCCGCGGAAGACATTCACTCTGTGTCGATTTCTAAGACATTTAATCTCTTATTGTAGGATCCATGTTTTTCCTGTGTCGCTCAACAAGCATGTGACAAGTATTTTAGTATCCGATAGTCAATGTTTTAAGTCAGCCAAGAACCATTTTGTATTCATTTCACCACAGACAATAGACCACCACAATTCCCTACGCTGTATCGTCACCATTTCAATGAAAAGTATTCAAAGTATTTAAGTATTAAATTATTCTCTGTGATTTTACTCAACAACTAATGATTATATTCTACTAGCTGCTGTACCCTTTCTTTGCAACCACAAGAGGACTTGGAAGAGAAGAATTTGTTCTTTCCAAATCTATAAGTATAAAAGAGGATGTTATATTTGGCAGTGATAAACCGATTTCCACGAAACTTGGTACATACGTGTAGAATGTCATGGAATAGGTTTATACACCATCAATTTCGTGATCCGTCCAATCGGCTCCGCCCCAGTGGCTCTGGAGTTTCCCATGTTAACCTTATGAGAAATGGAATTAATGAATCTTAACAGCTGTTTCAATTAAACAAGTTGGTTCTGTTCTATGATGTGCAATAGCATTAAAGTTACAAGGATTACCAACAGGGTGCAGCACTATTATTTTTTTGTAATTTATGACAACAGCTAATCTGCAACCAAAAGGTGAGTGAGCGTAGCGAACGAACTTCAACCTAGAGGCGAGTTAGCGTAGCGAACGAGCTAACTGGTAGGCAAGTGAGCGCAGCGAACGAGCTCCAACCTAAAGGTGAGTGAGCGTAGCGAACGAACTTCAACCAGGACGTGATTGAGCCATGCGAACGAGCTCACTTATGAAGTAAAACGGGGCAAAGCCCGCGGGTACAGCTAGTGTTATACAAAATAGTTACACACCCGCCAACAGTTTTAAAAACAAAATTCAACCGTACCAGTTCATTTGATAAAGGTTTGTCGCTTTTAATTCAGGTATGGAAATCGCCATTTTGGTTTTAATTTATTTTAAATCTTTTTTAATAGACTAATATGAGAAAATCTTACCAAATATTCATACTTTTCTACCATTCACGGTTTACAGGACTATATTTTATAATCCTGAATAAATTAGTATTTTAATCAGATCAGTAGTACAGTATTTCAAATAGTGTGTATTTGGCTTTCTGGCGAACTCTTTGAAATTCACAATCGTATCTGTTTAGCAGAAAACACTAGTTTCTAATCAAATGGTGAATATTTACTCGTTGCCTATCTGGTGAACTCTATGAAATCCACAGTCGTATTATTTAAGGAGGGTATCTTGTCAAATAGTATTTACTCGTTGCCTATCCGGTGAATAAAATAAAAACCAGTAGTGTTTTTAAGCTAGTTACTCATGAAATAGTGATTAGGCCCATATACTCTTTGCCCATCTGGTTAAAAACAAGGTTTCCTGTCAAATAATATTTACTCATATCCGTTGAACTTTATACTATACAATCCGTCTAACTCTGTGGCAAATAAGATACGTACAAAGAGAGTCAAACGTGTGCCCGAATGGGCCAAACATCTAAACCGAAACATCAATTACAACCCGTTAATTCATTAGACCCGGTTATATTTATGACCATTAACGGTCGTATCTTCCCAAGCTTAGCAATGTAAACTACGACCCACCATAGGCCAGTTTGGTTTATGACCGTTCACCACCGACTGTTGTCATTTACATAAATGATCCTTCATAACTTAACCATGGAGAAAGTTCCCTTCGCACATCACTTAATGTGTTTACTGGAGGCCTAAGGGAATACAATTGAAACTATACAGATAGAATTGTTTGTATATTTCCTGTTTACACGTGTTCACTTTCCACACAGTATAGAGAGAAAGTATTGTTTTCGTCGGAATTTTCGAGTACCGGTAAGAGTTTTGGATGGAAATGCTTGTTTTTGGGTTCCCTTAACCCAAAAAGGAGGATTTCGAAGGGTATTCTCTGTGTGTGTGTTTTTCTTTCCATTTTCAGATTTTAACAAAATATTCCAAACGATTTTTTTTAATTTATGTTGTATGGTATGATCCTTTCAACTCTAATCAGAACAGTACAACCCCAACGATGTAACGATGAATTGCTGTTTAAAAAGGCCATTCCAACTGTTCCAAATATAAAGCAGTATCCATTTTATGCATTTCAATAGACTTGTTTTATTGTCGCGCTTACCTAGCAATGCCTTTTCCGACAGTTACCTGACAAAGATGGCCTTCCTGAGCACAGAAAGTTGGCAATTCCTGCATCTGCTTACTTTTCCGGCGCAGTTTTTTTGTCACATTTTTTTCCACAAACCAGTATTCCAACCAAACAACACAAAACAGCGTGCTTTTATTAGGCACGTAATCATCTATCTCTATTATTACTAATAGAGATCGATTCACGTAATACGTGTACGCTTGAAAATAAGTTGGCAACACTTAAAGATATTACGACTACGATCAGCTGGTGCAGCGTTTCCCATTTCGATCAATTTTTTGATTTAACCTAAACTTTTGTCTATGCCTAAACCTAAGAAAACGTGGTTTACAGTGTTTAAAAGACTAATTATTTATATGCTTTATAGTAACTGAAGGAAAAACTTAATGTGTAACACGAGGGCAAACTGTCTTTGCTGCACTCGAGAAACTTTCCACACGAGCAGTTTTTTCAGGTGTGCAGCAAAGTGCCACTTCGTTTGACTCTAAATATTTCTTCACATAACCTTAAAGATTTGTGTTCATTTATTGTACACTAGCTGTGTGCCCGTTCTACGCACGGGGATCTTATAGTAGTCAGTTGAAACCTTCTTATATTAAGATTAAGAACAGCAGTTAGTTTGCATATTTGCAGATATGCTGGCAAAACTATTATACTATCGGTTAACTTAAACGTATTTAAAGTACTACCTCAACCTCACCATTTAACACTTTATTCCGGTTGATATTTTCATTATCAAAGGTGCTCTTGTCCATTCCGTGAAACACTGAGATATAAGGACATTAATGCGTTACCAACAGACATACACACAACAATCCAAAAAAGGCCACGAACTATTGATACATAAACAATATAAAGGCGTAAACAATTCATGATGGTTTGCCCAACAAATGTTTTACTCAAATAGGTTATCATTTTCTTAGCATACCGGGTAAGCTAAGATTTGGAATCCAGACGGAAAAAGCAAAACTTATACAGAGTTAAGACATCACTTAAATTGAATACGGACGGCTCTAATAAATAAGGTGCAACACCAACGATAACTAATTTGTAAACTACAGTGATGTGTTGGTACCTACGTAAAAATGATTCTAGCAGCTACCAACGGTTCCTTCTAAGGAAAAGAACCAGTAGGGTACCTACGTAAGAACCTACCTAAGAACTATAGTACATCCGACCAATTAAATACATTAATATCTAGTCCCGAGGTTATTGATCTCTTGCTTTTGGATTTTCTCGTAAAAAGTTGTAGCGTAAACTTATCGGTGTCAGTTTGAAAAAAAAACAACCTTACCCAAACAACTTTTTGTTATTTAATAGATTACGCATTCTCTAAACAATGATTAGTATATCTATTAACATTAGAAGGAAATGTGACGAAAATCACACAATGTTGGGGTTTTGGTCATTTGTAATTATATTTCTTAAGTAGGTAGGCCATGTATTCTATGGAAAAGTACCGGTATCAAGGATCGTCGTCAAAAAGGTTGTTATGAATAAATATGTAGGCTTACGTACCCAAGATATGAGCTATGGGCCTATTGGCTGTATGGTCCAGCGATTGCATCACACGGTGAAGAAAGTGACACATTGGAAAAGCGAGTTTAGCACTTCCTCTGTTAAACCTCTGTTACAATCACCCACTGCAGTTGTAATTTTTTACTTTACACTTTACACAACCGCCATTGAAGCGCCGTCAATGAGTGGAAACCTTTTTTGTAACGATCATTTCAGTGTCCCAGCCCTATCCAACACTGATTCAAGGTCTTCTTTCTGGTTGTCAAAACTCAAGAAACATTTTATACTCAAAGAATTTCTGGTTCCGATTTGGACGATGTCTAGTTATTTAATTTCATTTACGGTTACACTATTAGACTATATTATTGCACTTGCGATTAATTAAATCCGTTATGTAAGAAAAACGTTTTTAATCTCACTTGGTTGGGATTTGCTTTCAAAACGTGATTCGAAATGGTTGCGGTATTTGTAAACAACATTTGTAAACATATCATTGACAGCTAGAAAAAATAATCTTGATCCGAACAGCTGTTCGTTATTTCATAGACGATTATGTGATAAAAATTGAACGAAAATTTAACAAAAATCGCACAAAACTGCATTTTTGAACGTCCGTAATTTTATTTACAAAGTAGTGAGGCTATATTTAAATCACTAAAGACACTCTCGCCAATCCAGTGAATACATTAAAATGACTTGGATCTTGATAGGTACTCTGGTTTTCACGGAGAAGATTGCGTAAAATGCCATCTTGAGTGTTACAGACAAAGGGAAAGACAGACAGACAGACAGACAGACAGACAGACAGACAGACAAACAGACAGAAATAGAGATAATACTCGTTTCTGCTTCTTTAATGTATAAAACGTAAAAATAACATAAAAGTATATAATTCTGAGCAAAGTACAGACAAAACTCTAATTTTATTTATATAGAAGATATTTCCTCAATTTTGTATAGTGTGGTGAAAAATGGCGTTCGTACCACGGGCCCAAAAGGGTTTTCGGCACTACGAAATATACTATTACCTTTCGGCAGAACTCAGCTAACACAGGTCGACTTACTGGTAAACCTAAATAAACAATTTGCCAATAAGAACGTGGTGTAGTGATATCCAGGACATAAACTGTACTGTCACCCCGCCCAAACAACCGCGGTCGTACAATTAATTACCAACAAGAAGCCAGTCCATTAACGCGGCCCGGCTCATATTTAAACACCGGTTCTGCTCAAAATCGGGGTTGCAAAACAACTCTTGAAAATTGATATGCCCCCGAGCGTTTCTGTTTAAAACATCGGCGTTGAGCAGCCCGGGAGGTAAAGATTACATATAAGTAGTGCGGAAGCGTATAGTTAACGGTGATCAAATTAGTACTCGGTGCGTCCACTGCAGCGCTGTCCGTCATTATATTATTTTCCACCAAATCTTCATTAACCGAATTAGACTGGACCACCCGAGTTAGATGTGGGACTAGAAATTGATTGTGAAGAGGAAAATGTCGGGTATTATGTAAGTTATTTATGATTTGTCACGATGAAAATAGCATTAAATCCAGTGGTGAGTCGCTAGCTTATATTGCTCTATTAGGTCGTAATTTCTTTCCAAAGGGAACTTTCCATATACCTAATGTTAAAATACAGTCCACTCTTGGTAATTCAAACACTTGATAATTCAAAACTTTCGATAATTCAAAATGAGGGCTCAGTCCCTAGAGAATCTCTCAATATTTCAAATTTTTACCATGCATTTTGATACACTCGGTATTTCAAAGTCCAAATAGAGGGAGGTCAATTTGAAACACGCAGTAATTCCAAGTTTCGTCGGAAAAACACTCTATAATTCGAAGTAACTCAGTAATTCGAAGTTTTGTCGGTAACACTCTATAATTCGAAGTCATGCTGTAATTCGAAGTTTCGTTGAAAAAACACTCTATAAATCAAAGTCACGCTGTCATTCGAAGTTTAGTCGGCAAAACCACAGAAAACGTACTACTATAACTCAGAATGCCAACCGCATGGTAAAAAGCATTAAGCGTTTTGAGAGAGCTTTGCCTGTCAATCCGTAGGCAGCGCCACCAGCGTTGCTATGCTATTGCATGGCAACGCTGGTGGCGCTGCCCGGATTGACAGGCAAAGCTCTCTCAAAACGCTTAATGCTTTTTACCATGCGGTTGGCATTCTGGGTATAGTAGTACGTTTTCTGTGGCAAAACACTCTATAATTCGAAGTGATCTCTTCCTGTTATAACAGGAAACTATAAAGTACAGTACATCCTGTTCCCATGGTAGGCTAGTGTTGGACATTTGATGTTTTTTTAGTTAGAGCAGTAGTCTGAGTTAGTTCACTGGCTTGTTTTTCTAAGTTGGCAATCCGATCTCTAGATTGCGCGACATCTCCTTGAGCACAAACGTAGTTGTCGACAGCTGATAGTTCAGCTATTGGCGAAATATATAGCGCTAAATAACAGATTTCTTTGCAACTACAGTAACTGAAAAATAAGCCGTTGATTGTTTAAAAGAGTACTAAAATACGGTATGATGTTTTATTCTAACGTGCTGTACCTTTGTATGTATTAAACAAATGAACTCTTTGTAATTCGAATGGTTTATTTTTCTCCCGATAAATCGAACTCTTGATAATTCAAAACTCTTGATAATTCAAATTTATATGCTTGGCCCACCAATTTCGAATTATCAAGAGTCTACTGTACCTCAGTTGTACTTGTTTGTATGTTATTCTTTCAATTTATTTCCTTTTGTGATTATTTGTTTGTATTACTGTATTCTGTTTTGCTTATTTCAGCTTAACTTTTTTTACTTAACTAATCAATAGTTTTATTAATACTTATGAAGTAAAACGTGGTGAATATGTGGCAGATTGCTGATACCGTTTACTATTATGACATGTTCATTGGTTCATGCAGTACAAATTATATTGGCTACATAGGAAAGAAGCCTTCTAATATTATGTAATTGTACAATTAAAGAACTATCTTTTTTTATGCTCTACTCCTAATTATTTTGTGCAAGCGGCTTGGTCCCCCTCCCCAGGTTAAAACTATTGTCTAAGTCTAGACGAGACTTTAGGCCTTTAACTCACAACACTAAGATATTATATTACTTCCAACAACACTGCTTCCTATGGGTACAGTAAACTACAAACTACATCCCACCACTGCAGAAGGCCTATGCTGACTGTCCTCCACTCATCATCGAAGAAAAGGTTGTCATTTACATGAATAACAAACTATAGTCTCTGAGCTCTGAGTGAAATTCCTTCAGTCCTTTTACTTTCTTGAAGGTTTCTTAATATCCTTAAGGTTAGGCCTATGTTCTAAGGGTTGTATTACTTTTCCAAATTTTTTCCAGTCTCTTTAATTTCTCGAGTATCTGTTCTTTTTCTAAGGTCATTTTAATTTCTTTAAGTTTATTTTATATTTCTACGGGGTTTAAGGCTCCTTAAGTCATTAATTTAAGTGTCCTTAACTCAACGCGGCCCTTTAACCTTAAAAGGTTATTTTACTTTTCCACAAACATTTAACTTTCCAAATTCATTTACTTTCTTTATGCACTTTTTACATGTCTAAACTTTCTTGCCTTCTATTAGTAATTTTACTTTCCTGACGTGTTTTTAAATTCCCAGTTCTTATATATTTTTTCCCTTTTACTTAACTAAAATGATAAATTTGGCAATCAATATGTCTCTAAAATATTGCAGGTATTGGTAAACTCAGATTGCATACTTCTACGTAAGTTTATTTTTTACGTGAATTTTCGTAGAATATACCCTATAATAAATATAGTTTTTTATTTTGATTCAGGTTATGGTAAGTTTAATGCCAATTAAAACCCCCAGATGTAATTAGTTTACTTGGAATGCCTCAGTACTTATTCAGGGATTAAGTTTTGGTTAGATTCGGCTGAGTACAAAAAAAGCAGTAGTAGTGGTTCGACACTATATTCCCCTATATCGAATAATCTTTAGTGTAATCTTTGCTCAATAGTTACCTACAACTGATATTTTTCTTCTTTTGTACTGCATTTTGTAATTTTCCAGTGCACTATGAATGGCTTAATTGTTATAAACACACGTGACAAATTATTTTGTTTACTTTTTCCTTGTCATTTTGTTCAACCAACATAGTTACTTGGCAAAAAAGGTCATGTTAAATCTTTAAATTTTCAAATTATTTGTGTAGAGAAATACGAATCCGCTGGATTTCCAGATATCTATTACAGAAGCTCGTATTAGAATATAGGATAGAATAATGTGATATGGCATATTATGTAAAAAATATGATACAAAAGGTGAACAAATTCCGCTTCTGAAGTGAAAGGGAGAGATGGGCCCATCTCGAACTTGATGAGAATTGTCTACACCAAGCCCAACACTCTGTCTTCAGACTGTTGGTAGTTTAGAGGGGTACTAGACTGGACTGACTTACCGGTAGGCCGGTAACATCAGGCCGATAGCAGGTAGCCTACTACCGACTAGTAACACTTAGAAGCATCGGTCCACCCACATGTTACGTAATTATCCACCCTTTATATGCTTTGTGGATTCAACATGTTTCTTGCGAGTATCAAGTTTTTTCACCTGACCTATGAGATGACAATTATGTTAATTTTTTAATAATCTTTGGTTATAGTACTTTTTACACATGTTGTAGTTATAAACTATAAACTTTTATTATTAAGAAGCCAATTTTGTACCGTTTTTCTGGTGAAAACCTACTTTGTAATCTACATTACCGACGTGAGTTAGTTCTACAAGGATCCGATAGGTAGCAGAGAAAGGAAGCTATACAAAAGCAGTACGTTGTGAGTGGAATACCGTACTAGCTCTCGTTTGTGCAAAATATTGTTTATTATTAATATGTATAGTCCTACCCAATATAGTAAATGCTATTGCCACTGTGGATGTGGGAAATACCACATAAACACAATCTCGCGTATTTTAAATAGCCTAATGTGTTCAATCAAAATCAATATAATCCTGACTGTAGTTAATATTAGGTAATCATAATAAAACTCATTTTAATACTAGAAATCGTGATATTTCAGGTATTTTTTATTTGACATTCCAGACGTAGGTGTCGTTTGATAGGAAACTTCAAATGCTTAAAAAGTGATCTTGGATTTTTTCACTAATAAATATATATATATATAATTTCAATTATCTGCAATTTTTAAATTTGTTAATTGGACCAAGCTAATTTTTTGTTCTACTAAGATATCTTCTAACTTTTTGTAACATACTTACCTAGTTCCGATTTGAATGACCCAAAGATAAAATATATGATTATGTACCTAATATATTTATTTTTTCCTTACACATCTGTGAAATGACCTGTTTTTTTAGCGAATTTCCCTATTGGGATGTAGCTATTACCGTAGGTGGCACAGCAAGACCTGGAGCCGGGGCCATATACTTTTTCATTTTGATGCCCCATAGAGGCCAAAACACTATTGGTTCAAATTTGTATGTATATATCATTTATATATAAGTAGTTTATATATCCATGTGTTTGATGAAATATACATATATTTTAACATGTCATGTGTGGTTTGAGTTACACCTTTACTTTGTCAATGCATGTAGCATGTCAAAGGTACCCCGGTCTTCAACCTTGGCATTTCAATGTCTAAACGATTATGGATATCCGAGGTTTTATGCAAACCGAGTTTTTATCATTTCAATTTGATATTTGATTGTATATAAATTATATATCAAAATAAAACTAAGAATAGATAAAAAATAAAAATGAGAATAGATAAAAAATAAGAATAGATTTATCTATATATATACTATTATACAATTGAGGTGGTGTCTGTTTGTCTATGCGGCTGCCTGACTAAAATACCAAACAAATAAGTTACAGACAAAATTAAGCACAAAGATGGTCCACATCTAGGAATGTCATAGGCCTATTCACTTGAACCCCGAGTTCCTCTCGGGCTACGTCCCTTGGATGTCCAAAGTTTTGAGATGAGATTTTCATCATTTTTTAGATGAGTCTTTGTAGTGTAGCGAAAAGTAGTTTTAAACAAACGAGTGGAAGTGGGTCATTGCATTCTCGACCATTTTAAAGTGTTTGATAAATCTCACACTTCAAAGGTATCATGTCAAATATGTAATGACTTATATGTCTACTCTTGTTTTGTTATACTATTTCATATACCACATGGTAATTTAATACAATAAATTACATGGCAGAGCTTTAAAAAGGTATTGTAAAAACATATATCAATTAATATTATTTGAATCTTTATTATTTTCACCTACACAATAGTAAATGTGAAAAAAACTGGAATAATTAACCAATTCAAATTTAATTCATTGGTTGAATTTGGATCTGTTCTCCTAAGAGATGTACACCAACAACATCATCCAGTTCAAGGCCAAACAAGTAGAATACCTTGTCTTTATTAACATCCTTCGGAAAATAAATCAAAATCAATCAGATTCCGAATTTAAATGATTAAGCAATAAGTTTGATGAACAGTAGCTATTAGTAAAAGGAAGTAATAAACCAAAACCCACTACACTCTATCTACCAAATAAAATTACTGTTGGTAAATATGCATGAATTAGAAATTATCTGATTTGAATATTGATATTCCTTGTGCTTATAGCTATTACTATTCAGTCTAGTAAGTTGTGTGTCAACTGTCAATGTTAAATTAACATTAACTAACTATACAAACAGAAAATATTATTATGAACAGATATTGAGCTAATTGAAAATTGTATGATGTTTTCCTGGAGTCCATCTTTATACCCCCATCAGCATTAGTTAAAAGGTTACCAAATACACATTACTGAACCCTTTTGTCTTTTGAGCATTGGTAGAAATAGTTTTATCATTCCGTAAATTAATTAACAGTACCTGGGGACCGAGCTTTGCTCGTGGAAAATCATTCCCCCACTCTGTGATGCCAGCCTTTACTACTTCCTTCACCGTTTCCTACGTCATGGCTCTGTCTCCTTCCCTTCTCATAGCATTTAAGTATTATAGATACATTAATCTAACTGCCACAAACGGTTCCCACCCTCTGCGATGCTAAACTTCACTACTTCCTACGTTGTGTACCTGTTTTCATCTCTTTCCATTGCATTTTACTATTTTAAATACATTAATCTAATTGCCACAAACATATCCCACACTCCGCACTGCTAGCATTTACTACTTCTTTCACCATTTCCTATGTCTTGGACATGTTTCCATCCCTTCTCATAGCATTTCAGTATTTCAATTCCAGATACATAAATCTAACTGTTACAGTTAATTGGTTTCCAGTTCCCAACTTCACACTACTCACCTTTACTACTTCCTTCACCTCTTCCTACGTCGCGGACCTGTTTCCCACCCTTCCCATTGCATTTTAAGATTGCAGATACCTTAATCTAATCCTCATAAACAGTTCCCACACGCCGGACTGCTCGCCTTGACTACTTCCTTCACCATTTCCTACGTCTCGGACCGGTTTTCCTCCCTTCACATAGCACTTTAAGATTGTAGATACCTTAATTTAATCGTCATTAACAATTCCCTCACTACATACTGCTCGCCTTTACTACTTCCTTCACCACTTAGTACGTCGCAGACCTGTTTCCCTCCCTTCCCATAGCATTTTAGGATTGTAGATACCTTAAACTTATCGTCATAAACAGTTCCAACACTCCGGACCGCTAACCTTTACTACTTCCTTCACCACTTCCTTATGTTGCGGAACTGTTTCCATACCCCTATCTATCGTCATAAATAGTTACCACACTTCGGACAGCTCACCTTGACTACTTCCTTCACCACTTCCTACGTCACGGACCTGTTTCCCTCCCTTCCCATAGCATTTTAGGATTGCCCATACCCTTATCTAATTGTCATAAACAGTTCCCACACTCCGGACAGCTCGCCTTGACTACTTCCTTCACCACTTCCTACGTCGCGGACCTGTTTTCCTTCCTTCCCATAGCATTTTAGGATTGCAGATACCTTAATCTAATCGTCATAAACAGTTCCCACACTCCGGACTACTCGCCTTGACTACTTCTTTCGCCACTTCCTACGTCGCGGACCTGTTTCCCTCCCTTCCCATAGCCTTTTAGGATTGCAGACACCCTAATATTATCGTAATAAACAGTCCCCACACTCCGGACTGCTTGCCTTTACTACTTCCTTGATCACTTCCTACGTCACGGACCTGTTTCCTTCTATTCCCATAGCATTTTATGATTGCCTTTACTACTTCCTTCACCACTTCCTACGTCGCGGACCTGTTTCCTTCTCTTCCCATAGCGTTTTAGGATTGCAGATACCTTAATCTAATCGTCATAAACATCCCAGACTTCTCACTGCTACCCTTGACTATAATGTATCGAGTAATCTTCAGTATAATCTTTGCTAAATGATGTTTTTCCTTTTGTACTGTATTTGTAATTTGCTAGTATACTGTGGGTAGTTGGCTTATTATGAACACATGCTACAACTTCAAGTCTTTTGTTTACTTTTTCCTTGTTATTAAATTCAACCAACACGGTTACCTAGCAACCCATAAGACTAATGTTAAAAAAATGTGATTTTCAGTTTCATTTTTCTACGTAATTAGATTTTTGTTGGCAGTTCTAACTGCAGTAAACTCGTTTTTAGGCCAGAAATAAACTATTTACAACATTTGAAGAAAATCGTCGGAGCCGTTTTCGAGATCTTGGTGCAAGCAAGCAAGCATACATACATACATACATACAAGCAAACATTGCTCGTTTTAGAATATAGGATTTTCAGTTTTTTTTTTTTACTTCTCTCTCTACCAATTTGCATAGTAAATTCACATAACTCTAAACCATACAGCCACATATAATTCCAGTGGCGTAACCTAGGGGGGGCCTAGAGGTTTGACCCCCTTACAAGATTTTTCTACAATTAATTTCATGCCTACAATTAAGATATCTCTTTTATATATCTCTAAATAGCTAAAAACGCAAATTTACAGGTCTAATTTTTACCCCAAGACCCCGGGTAAGCCCCCCCCCCCTCCCACTTAGGGTCATCCTAGTTACGCATATGTATTATACAACTAGTTTTAAAGGCAGATTAAAGGCAACAGTTCATCCTTGGTGAACACTATTAACGCTACTTATGAAATTGTTGAAACATGGATGTTTTGTTTATTGGTTAAGTTGGTGTGGATTAGTGTCTGCACTAGTGGGTACTACGACAATCTGCAGTACTACCCTGATAATTAGACCAATTAGTAAATTACAAGGCAAAAAATGTGGTTAGAATTCCACTATAAACTGTGGTTCGAATTCTGCTTGATTGTCCAGAGAATTGGAGCTAGATGCTAATATTTAACTGACTTGAGGGGGAGACGTTTCAAAAATGTTTTTAGGAAATCATCTTGAACTTGAGTACTTGCAAGAGTAAATATTTCCCTAAGAAACTGAACCAATTTAGTTAGTCAACCAGTTTGTTGAATTTTCTGCTCTCTGCTTTGTTGAATTCAGAGATCAGGTGATTACAAAGGTCTTGATACCGTAAGGTATTTGACTAAGTGGTTTCTCTAAGAAAGTCAAGTCAAGTCAAGTCAAGTCAATCATTAATTTTCACATAACGTTTTACAGATCCAGCATAGCTGGGAAACAGGTGAAATGGTCATGGACAATTAAAATACATAACACTATAATAACTATACAATATGCTAAGAAATCAAATATATACATCATTTAAAAAATCATCAACTTTGTAATACCCTTTATTAAGCAGCAATTTGGTAACTTCTTTTTTGTATTTTTCAAAAGATTCTAATGATTTAATATTATCAGGCAGTTTATTATACAGTTTTTTCCCTAGGTATTGTGGAAAGGTTTCTAGTGAGGTAAGTCTATGAATGGGCAGTTGTAAATCATTTCGATGTCGTGTTAAATAATTATGGTTATGGTTTTCATTCATAAAATATTCAAGATTTTTTTTAATAAATATTAATGTTTGCAGGATATAAACAGACGGAAGTGTTAATATTTTCAATTCTCTAAATAATAATTTACAGGATTGCCTAGGCTTTGAAAATGTCATAATTCTAAGGATCTTTTTTTGAATTTTGAAAATGGTTTCGGCATTTGAGCAGCTGCCCCAGAACTCTATTCCATACAACATGTTTGACACAAACAAAGCATAATAAACAATCATCCTTGTTCTGAGGTCAGTAACATGCTGCAGGACAGACATCTGGAAACAGACTGTATTTAGTTTATTAGCTAAAACTGATGTGTATTTATCCCAATTTAAAGTGTTTTGTACCTGAATACCTAAAAATTTTGTAGATGACGTTTCATTAATAATTTCCCCCTGAAAATTAATATTTAATTTGATGGTTTCTCTGTCATGAGTAGTTTTGAACCTGACAATTTGAGTTTTAGAACAATTTAGACTCAGACCATTTGCTCTGAACCATTTGTTTAAATCTTCAAAAGTTTGGTTTATCAAATTTTGTAAATTGTTAGGGCTGTTTGATTTTAATATAGCTGTTGTGTCATCTGCGTATAGAACAAGCTTTGAGTTTATGTTAAAAGGCAGGTCGTTAATATAGATTAAAAACAACAAGGGTCCCAATATAGAGCCCTGAGGTACACCACAATAGATCATTTTCCATTTTGAAAAGTTATAGATGTTATCTTTAAAAATAATAGTTCTTTGAAAGCGGTTTGTAAGATAGGATTTCAAAAACTTCAAAGCAATTGGAGAAAAATTGTAAAATTTAAGCTTAGAAAATAAAATATTATGTACAACACAGTCAAAGGCTTTTGACAAGTCACAAAACATTCCAGCAACATTCTGAGACTTATCAATGCTGCTGCCGACCTCCCACAAGAAGTCAGACAGAGCCTGAGTTGTATTACGTCCTGATCTAAAGCCATATTGTTCTTTTACAAAAATGTTATTACTTTCAAGGAAAAAAGAAATTTGCTCAGTAATAATTTTTTCAAAAACTTTAGAAAAGGCTGGTAAGATGGAAATTGGGCGATAGTTATCTGAGTTTGTTTTACTGCCATTTTTATGAAGCGGTTTCACATCAGCATATTTTAACTGATAAGGAAAAATTCCACTTTCAAAAGACTGGTTTATTATCTGACTTAAAGGTCCAGAAACAATGTTGGCAGTTTGCTTTATCAGTTTAACAGGAATTTCGTCCCAACCAGCTGACATTTTGTTTTTAAGAGTAAAAATTACTTTTGCAACATTCTCTCTGGAAACAGGCTGAAAGTTGAAATGAGGTATGTAATGATTATTGAGATTAGTATCGCTAAAAAATTTGTGGGCATCTAATTCATTGAAGAGAGCAGAGTTAAATTTCGCAATGTTGGCAAATTTATTATTAAAGTGTTCAGCTATTTCTGTGCCATTACCAATTATGCAATTATTGTCTTCAATATTACTGAAACTAGATTTATTTTTAAGGACACCTAGCTCTGAGTTAACAACTGCCCATACAGCTTTACTTTTATCTACAGAGTTCTTAATGTAATTACTGTGAGATAGTTTCTTGGCTGAGTTACAAACAGATTTGAACACCTTTTTATACCTCTTAACATATTGAATAAAATGCTGGTCATTCGAATGTTTAGCTAGCCTGCATAATTCTCTTTTTCTAGCACTTGACACCATAATACCTTGGGTGATCCACTTTTTTGTTTTTACATTATTTTTACAATTTGCTTTAATGCTTTTTAAAGGGAAGCAATGTTGAAAATCTAACTTAAATTTTTGCAAGAAATTATCAAAATTTTTTTGGGCATCATTAAGTACAGTGACATTCCATGAGGATTCATTAAGCACTTCTAAAAACCTTAGCGTGTTTCTTTGATTAAATATACATTTTTTTAAACTATTGCTAGTGTTTAGCTCAGTTTTTAACCCACAATCAGTTAAGATAAACAAGGCTCTATGGTCTGATAATCCTAATTCTATATTGCAATACTTTGAAAGGTCTCTTCCTCTATTAAAAAGTATGTTGTCTATACACGTTTGAGATTTTTGATTAATTCTGGTTGGTTCATCTGAGTAGTACATATAGCCATGACTTATTATAACATTTAAAAAAGAGTTTTTATCTTGCTTGTTTTTACAATCATTCAGAACATCAACGTTGAAATCACCTGCTATATAAACAAATTTGCTTTTGGTTTCCTTTTTTAATAAAACAAAAAACTGTTCTAACTTTTTTAAAAATAATTTAAAATTACTAGCATCTGGTACACGGTATATTGAAATGATGACTGATTTTGAACTTGGTATCTCAATACAACATCCCTCAAATACATTATCTACAAAATATACATTTAAATCATTTCTCTCCTTGACTACTACATCAGACCTAACTAAAATACAGGATCCACCATGTATACCTTCTTTTCTACAGTAAAAAGCAGCTAAGCTAAAAGAATTTAAAGCATTAAGAACAGCTATTTGATCAGGTCTTAGCCAATGTTCTACGAGACATATAACATTTATATTAGTGTTCTGTAAAATAACATTAAGATTATTGAGCTTGTTTGGAATCCCGCCTTGAATGTTTAAGAGCATAATACTCTGAAAATTCTTATTTTCTAACTTATCTAGGTTGTTAGGTCGATAAGTGGGTGTTGACAGTTTAAAGTGAGAGGGGACAGGATGGGATTGGAGTCAAGTTGGGATACATTTTCACTACAACTACTATTTACATTACTATTTACATTGAGTGATCTTGTGTCAGAAACAGGTGCATCCCCACTGTCACTTGTGATTTTCTCCAAAGTTGATGCTGTTGCCGGTCTTCTATCAGCGACATAAAAGGTCTTCATCAGGTTCCCTAGGTGTTGTCTAATCCTTTCAACAAACTTGACATAAGAAAGACCACATCTTAGAATTCTGGTAGAAGATTTGTTGCTTACTACAATCATGACTTTAGCTTTTGTTTTTTGGTGGAGCTCACATATTTTTGTAACGAAATGTTCTATGGGGATATTGTCTCTGACACAACCCATTGGGGAACAAACAATTAGTTGATGCCCTTCTAGTGATGTGTTCTGTATGAAGCTTTCGAAAGATTCATTGTAGTCTTCAATGTTGGGTTTTGTGTTAAACTTAGGCTTAGTTACTAACCCATAAACAACTGCATTGTGGAATTTTTGGTAAGTCAGAGTTTTATTAACAAAATCTGTCGTCAAAGGTTTGTTGAAATGTTTCCTGAATGCAGTTGCCACACCTGCGCTCATGTGCCTGTCACTGTCAATGTCGGCAGATATGCAGTGGGCAAAAGCTGTATGTTTTAGACCCCTTAACTTGTGAATTACGGTGTTCATGTCCGCCTCCATCACAGTGATCGGTGCATCTTCAGTAGGCATTTTGATGTTAAGTTTACTGTAAGACGACGAACTTAAACAGCAATCCTGGAGTAGTCTTTTAATTTCCTCAGCAATCTTCCTTTTTCCTTTCTTGTTAAAGTGAAGTCCGTGGTTTGTATATAGGTCACGGGGCAAAAGATGTAATTCTAGAAGTCTGGTGTTTGCTGTTGAGTTCTTCACTTTTTCCGTAAGCTCATAATTAATTTGAGTGATTTTACTGTCTAGTCTAGGTAAGTCATGGCGCATAGGAAGAGAAGCAACAATTAAATTAGCCTTTATAGAACTATTCAGTAAAGTGTGAAAGTCTTTCATGACATTCTTTGCGCCTTTGTGGTCAACATTGTTGGTTCCACCCATGATCAAAATGAAATCATTCTGGTCAAAGTCTTTTGAAATTTCAGAGATATCTCGAATAACATCAGTCAACAATGCCCCAGGTTTTACAACGGCCGTTACATTAAGATTGGTATTCTGCGATAAGAGGTTACTAAGTCCTCGGCCATGACTGTCAGCCAAAATTAGTAGTTTATTAGATTTTTGTAATTTTGTCAAACATGGATTTCTTTTTCTTTTTACAGGCATGATCTTTTTGTTTGTATGGGTCACAGTTTCACCCGATGGGTTATTGTGGGTTACTTTTTCACCTGTGGCACCTGCTTCAGAAAGAACCAAAAACTTGTTGTTACATTCAATAGTAGGGACCTCATTGTTCTCTGGTATTTTTAGAGAATTTTTAGGCATTTGCCACTGATCACAATAAGGTTGAGAATTTCTTTTATTCAAATTTGGAAAACAATTTAGACATTTTGAGTTATACTGATTACTTTCCTGTGATTCTAATTTTGATTTCCTTAATTCAGCATTGTCACATTGTAGCACACTAATTACAGCCTCTAAAGATTTTATGGAGTCAATCATATTTTTGGTTTCTTGCTTGAGTACTTCACATCTGTTACAAATAGCTTCAGTAGACATTTTTCTCAAAGTGTCTTCTTCGATAGCAGCTTCAGTCGTTAGTTCTTTATTAACATTTTGTAACTTCTTTATCTAGACTATAGAAAATAAGTCAGAAAGTAATTTGGCAACATCGATATAAAGGTTTCCAAGAATGTGATTGTTTAATTTGTTATTGAGTGATATTTTTAACAAAGAACTGTGCGCCAACTTGATCTAACCAGACCTTGACATTTTTTCTCTAAGAGGGTGGTATTTTGAAAGTTAATTTCAAAAGATGATTTGAATTGGTTGATAAATTGAGATCAGTGACATTTTCTTCAGTGTCTGACAATAATAGGCCTAACCTGGGTTACAATTTGAAACCAAGAAACTAACCTGGGTTTTGTTGTTGATTTTTGAGTTGAGGCTTGATGAAAGGTGTTGACTTGTCTTGAAGAATTTGATTCAATGTTACTTCAAGAATCTCGTTGGTAACCAGTATGGTTATTGGTGTCATACAGTGATTAAAAAGAACATTATATAAATGCACATTTTAAAAGGTTTATTGCAGGGATAAAAATTACAACATCAGAAAAAAGAAAAGTACAGTAGACCCCCTCTTAACCGACCTCGTATTAACCGATAATCGGATTATCCGCCTTCGATCGTAAAATAATACAGTTTGTTTTAACCGACCTTGCTTTGAGAGCAGCTCGGTTTAACCGCCGCTTTCTAGGAATCTCGGCATTTCCGCTCCCACGCTGAGCGATGAGAACTGAACCATACGCTTATCTCCACAGGATATGACTAAGAATAAGTTATTTTGTGTTGATCACAAAAATATAGCATAGCCTATTGTCAGTTTGTCATCATCGTTTGTAGCTCGAGCTCATCTGATCTGTTTGTTATCTGTGCGGCAAATTTATAACATCATAAAGTGCGTTACGATTTTGAGAACTGATTATCTTATAGCTGGAGTAAACAAACAACACAACTTGTAGGGAGGGCTGAGAAAGGGGGTTAACAACTCCAAGGTCAAGATAGTTTTTGTGCCTTGAGCCTCCAGTGAGAGGCTATAAACAAACGTCATGTCTTGTAACAAAATTGTTGATTGTATCTTTAATGTCGACAAAAGGTTCTGTACTGTATTACGATGGATTTGGAAAGCATCAATCAATAAATTACAGTACTAAAGTTATTAAAATAGGAATTTTATTGACTCTTGCCTAGTATTATAATATTTTCCACTGAAAGTAGGCCTATATGTCTTAACCGTGTTTTGTGTTTATTTGTGACTTTTCTATCAATACGAAAAAGGAGATAAGAGTAGTTTATTTTATAAATAATGCAAGTATGATTTCAAAATAATGATCATATAATTCCAAATGAATAGCACTTCATTATGTTATCATTTTAGGGATTGTCCGTTTCATCCGACCTTTTGAACTATCCGACCTAGGTCCGGTCCCATTAGGGTCGTTAAGAAGGGGTCTACTGTAAACAACAAAAGATGATAACAATTGTAAACATTTTAGATTTGGACTAAAATCTAAAGGATCCAACTTTTTAGAAAGTAATCTGTTGTTTGACAATGAACAACATGGTTTTCGCCCTGGTAAATCTACGATTACTGCGGGAATAAACTTTATTGAATCGATTATAAACTCAATCAACAAAAATGAAAAAGTAATTGGGATCTTCCTTGATTTTTCAAAGGCATTCGACAGTGTGACTCATTATAAGCTGCTTGATGTTCTTTCTAGTTTGAATATTGATAATAAGGAGCACAAGTGGTTTTCTTCTTATTTAAAAAATCGGCAACAATGTGTCCAAATTCAACATAAATTCAATTATCCCAATAGTAAATACACTTATACTCAAAACTATTATTCCGATTTTAAAACAATAAAACACGGGGTTCCTCAGGGATCCATCCTAGGCCCTCTATTATTCCTTTGTTACATCAGAGGATTGCCAAAAGCTATAAATGCAGGAGGTTCTGTATGCCTGTATGCTGATGATACCAGTATCATAGTTACAGGGGAATCCCAGGAAGAAATAGAGCTTAAAACATTTTTAAATCTTAAATCATTCAGTGAATTTTCAAACAGTAAAAATCTTTTAATTAATTCAAATAAATCAAATTTTTTATCATTCAATACAAAACAGGCTAGATTAAAATTACAACCAAACGTTCAGCTAGATGGATCAAAAATTATTCAAGTAAACCATACAAAATTCCTTGGATTGATTCTAGACGAGAATTTGAGTTGGGATAAGCATGTTGATCATGTAGTAAATAAAATGTCAACTGGCATACATGCTTTGAGACAAATGTCTCATGTATGCAATATTAACACTCTCAAATCAATCTATTTTGCTCTGATCAACTCGCATATGGCTTATGGTATTGCTATATATGGCGGGACTAGCAATAAAAACCTTTAAAAAAATTCTGAAACAGCAAAAGAAAGCATTACGAATTATCTTTAATATAAAAAATAGAAAATCCACAAAACCATATTTTTCCAAATTAGGAATCATGACGGTTTATGACCTATATATATTTGAAACCATTTTACATGTAAAAAAATTAAACACACAAAAATACAGTAAAAAATCACATACATACAACTTGAGAAATAACAGATATGTAGAACCGCATAAATTACAGATTTTTGAAAATAAAACAACTTTTATTGGTACTAATTTTCTTTATAATCTACCGAAGAATATTCTTTGTGAAGAAAAATATATCAGTTTCAAAACCCGCCTTAAAGAATACCTATTGACTCATCCTATCTTTTCAAGTAAAGATTTTTTTAATTCAAGGAATGTAAAATAAAAAAAAGAATTATTAGTGTCATTGTCATACAACAACATAAAAAAGTTTTATTTGTAACCATCATATTTTAATTAAGGACATTAGTTATAAGAATTGTGACTCTATTCAATGTATTCATGTAAATACAAAAAAAATGAATAAAGAAAAAAAAAACATATGTTTTAAAATAAATAAATAATTACAGGTGGTGGTATGTCAGGTGGCAGGTGGCTAAGTAGTTGGCTATGGTAAAAGTTTGTGCCTTGAGAATGGCTTTTGGAACCTTCCATCTTTGTGTCTTCAACCTTAAAAAATACAATTAAGCTTGTGTGTTGTCTTAATCAAAAATCCAAGCGGTAAAAGTACTCACACTTTAAAATAGAACCATAGGTCGATGGTTTGATCCTGAGCTGAATAAATTATGGTTAATATGGCATTTTGTTTATATCAAATAATTATTCTATCTTATTATATGGTAACAAGACCAAGGCCTTCCCTTATCGTTAACAAAAAATTAAAAAAAAACAAATTTCAAAGATAAACAACAAAAAGGTTTTGCTCTAGGTGCAAAATATACCATCACAAGTATTCCCTTACTACCTGATGATGCTGAAAATGAGATAAACACCAAAACATTAATAAAGTTAATTTTAATTTGAAAACACATTACAGAAAATTGTTCATCTCTTAAAAATGTACGGACAAAAACTGACAAACAGTTACAGTTGTCTTTTAGTTGTTATACATAGTTTGCTTCATGATGTCTTCATTGAGAATAATAAAGCAAAACTCGGAGCACAAGGCAAGAACATCTTAATGTGAATAAAAACTTGAGAAATTACAAGGTTATTAAAAGCACGTAGCTGTACGAATATTCATTTAATTTTTTAAGCCTTATAAATAGAAAAGATAGTAAACAAATCTTAAAACAGCACTTTAAAGTTTAGCCTGTGAAGTCGCAACACCACTAGCGCCAGGTTCATCTTTGATGAGAGGTGCGACGGATTCTAGAGCCTGCAAACAAAATCAAATAGCTTAAGAGGATATTTAAGCAATTATTTCTGTACATATCAAATTGAAAAAGACTAGCCCTATATGTCATGCAGTTACTAATTTTACTAAAGGGAAGTAAAAGGCTTGAAATTTAATCGGTGCAGTTAACAACGGAAACTCTAGAGTCCGTCCGAGAGATGATCGGCCTCCTCACACTTAACATCTTGGACGGTGTTGTATGAATTACATATAGACTATCATATATAATATATTTTTTATTTTGATTCTTTCTTAACATTGATTGATCCCAACGTGGTTTATCCACTAGTGGTTTGTCAGAAATCTACTATAGTTATACGTTAAAATGTAAACAAAGATAAATCTTGAGAACGCTCAAGTCACAAAGACTAGGGCTTTTAACTAGGCATCTGTAAGCTGTGAGAAAAACGTTCTGAAATTGGCTCACTAGAAATGGGCTTATATTAGGGATTCTACTGTAGTACGGAACTGTTTTCTAATGTAGTCCGGAACGGGGTTCTACTGTAGTATGGAACGGGGTTCTACTTAGGGATGGACAAGACTAAATTTCAAGTTTGAGACGAGATTCTACTTTCTCATCATAAGTCGAGACGAGATTACGGATCTCATTACTATCGGAAATAATTTGTTTGCCCAGTTTTAAAATAGTTAATAGATAACAATAATGTACTATTAAAGCAACAGCTAAAGTGCAATAACTAATTAGGTCGATACAAAAAGAGTGAACAAAGCCTTACAGGAACTTAAATAGTTATAAAAAACTTAAATAATAAAAAAATAAAATGGAAATAAGACATCTTTAATGTAAAAGAAAAAGTACAACACAACTAACTTTCACACAACAAAAACCGTCTATAAGAGATGAAAGAATTGTAGTACAGCATTAAAACATCTTTTATCTGGTATTCATTTATCTGCAATTCTGGTGTACCCACAAAGGTTCTGCTTTAATCTAAATAAAAACTATACTTAAAGCTAAAATTTACATGCCCAAAGGATAAATTACATAAGAACGTCTTCACAAAGGAAACCCAACAACGCGCTCCTGTATTACGGGTATTGAATAGACTTTCTGAAGCGTTTTTCTTTTCTCGTCTCGAAAAATCTTGGAGCAAAGTTGAATCCCATTCAAACGAGATTTTTTTAACCTCGCAAATTTCTAGAAAATTCGCGAACCCATCCATCCTTAGTTCTACTGTAGGGCTAAAGAAACAACCAGCCAGTAGTTTACAAGTTTACTACGATTCTGACCTGTTCAACTTCCTCCTTCGTAAACATGTGGAACAATTTGTCGGGCGTAACGGTCACAACTTCTACATTGGTTGAGTTGAGTTTCTCCTCCATCACTTGTTTGAGAATAGTCAGCACCGAGTTGATCGCCTCCTTCAGAGTCATGGACTGCAAAATGATAAACAAAACTTTTAATTTAAATGTAGGCTATGCCTAAAAAATTTATTTCCACAAGCAAAAACCAAGACTGGGACATACAAGATAAATCTCAATTGAAATTTTTTCTTCAATTACCAATAATTTATTTTTGTAAAAAAGTACAACCGACTTCAAACGCTCTAAAAAGAATGAAATAATTTCAATAAAGTAAACTTTTGTATTAGGCAAGCTCACGTATTTAAGTCGGCGCGGCTCTATGATGATTTTTGATACAAAATTGAAAGAGGGTGTCCATATTGCAGGTGACTATCTATAACTAAAGGTGTTAATCTGCATGTCTTTTTCATAGTTATGCGTTAAGTGTTATTCTATTACCGTAATCAGAGATCGGCATTATAGTGGTATTAACGAGTATCTTTAAAAAAAATATAACGCATTTTAATGTTTCTAACTTGGAAAATTAACAAAGGATCACATTTCTGGTTGTACCTATTCAAAATTGTAGTGATTTGAAATTGTGTAGGCCTATCATAAATCAGTTTTTTTCAGTTTGAAACCTTAAGAGTGTATCAGTGTATCCTAATACAGTAGAACCCCTCATATTCGGCCTTGGTTTTACTGGTCCTCTGTTTATCCGGCCCTTTCCAGGAAGCCAATATCAAAATTTTGTTTCCCACAGCTTACAGACGTTTAGATGCAGTCTTTGTGACTGCTCAAGTCATACAATAAATTATTCTCATTATTTATCTGTTTGTTTATACATTTATTTGCTGAGTCACTATACTCAGTTGAGCTAGTAGGCCTAACCTCTGATCAGTTGGTTGATTATTTCCAAAGTGGGGTTAGTACAGTACAGTACGAGTACATTAATTTTTGTATTTCACAAAATGGTTAAGAATGTTGAGTAGAAATGCATGTACCATTTAAGTCCTAATGATCTTTAAGTACAATTTATTGTCATTTTTACCTCCATTTAATAGGTTTTGTTACCTGGAATCATAATATTTGTACATTCATTACTTAATGACTTTTTCCTACAGTCACCCGACAAAATTGGCTTCCTTGTACTGTTTATAGTACAGAAAGCTGCTAATTGCTGCATATTTATACTTTGCCGTACGGTTTATACTTTGCCGCACATCAGGATTCCAACGAAACAACACAAAACAGCGTGGTTCTATTATGCACGTAATCCGTGTACGCTTGGAAATAGGTTGGCAACACTTAAAGATAATAATACTATGAGCAGCTGATTGACTATTATAACTACGATTTAACCTGTCATTTCGTGTTTATAGTTTCGATATTTCTGAACTTTCTGGACTTTTCTTTTAAACGTTTTTAAAACATTCCTACGATCTTAATAAACAAGAAAATACCTTTAAAGCATTTTTTTAGGCGCGGAAACCACTTCAAATTACAAAAACATACGGAACTATATTCTCAAAACGCGGAGCACATTTCTTGCCGAGGAAAAATAGCGGAGTGATACGGACCGCGGGTACTACTTTCTCTAAGGCACCAATTGTGTTGCCAGCTGAACCTAAAAACGTGTCGTATAGTGTTTGAAAGACTAATTATTTATATGCTTTATAGTGACTGTAGGAAAAATATAATGTGTAACACGAGTGAAAAAGGCCTTTGCTGCACTCGAGATCATTCCGCACGAGCCGCATTGCTCTCGTGTGCAGTAAAGTGCCACTTTCACCACTAGTTACACAAATAACTATAACCTACAAATTTTTTTCTTTTTATAAATATGTTTATTTTTCTAAAAATGATCCCAGAACTGAATTAAATTATACTTTTGATTGCATATATTGATTACCTATTATTATTAGGTATGAATTATCATTTTCATAGTAGGTTGGTTTAACCGGCCAAATCGTTATCCAGTCAGGGGCTTGGTCCCGTGGTGGCCGGACATGAGGGGTTCTACTGTAGTTCATTTTACTACCAACTAATATAACAATACTTGAATTGTAAATATTGGTTCATAAACAGCTTTCAATATTTATAAGGTTGTGAATCTCCCAGACTACCATAACTGGGTTATTTGAATTAACGCACCTAGGTGGCGTCCCCATCTCAATTATTGATATTTGATAGGCCTACCTCACCGCGCAGCAATGAGAACGAATTAAAATATCCTTATTAGCAGATTTCCCATAAACTATTGGACCATGGGAACAGGGGTTTATGGAATAAAAATTGAGTTTTCCAATTTTTTCCCTTAAATTCATAAAGTTTTGCAATTTCTATCAAAATCATTTTACAGAGCTTGAAAAAGATAGGCCAAAGTTTAAGTTCATTGAAGCGATGTCATGCACTTCATGGTTAAAGAGAAAATTCCAAAAAACTGTAAGTTTAAAATTCTTATATTAATCTTATGCAAAATAAGCTAACAAGTTTTTGTTTGCTTGTTTATGAACATATTTTGATCAATTTTAAAAGTTCATTTATTTTATTCAGACTTTTCAAAGTTCTATAGAAACAATCTATTATCTGTATTACCTTCCAGTAGCAAACCTAAATACTTGTTAATCTAATGTTTTTAAACAGGCAATAAATCTGACATAAAGAGATATTTTAATAAAAATATAATCAGGCAAATGGAAATTCTCTTAGTCTGCAAGTTTGCTGCTTGGGGTATTTTCATTGACTTGAGGAACAAATACACCAATGTTTCCGGGGATATTGACATTTCCGTGTTACCTTGTGATAGACCTCTTGTAGACTCTGTTGGGCGCCCTCACTGCCTGAGCCGATGGCTTTGGCGTCAAACTGAACAAACGTACCGGAGGGGTCCATGTGAAACAGCTGAGGTCCTTTCTCGTCTATACCAGCAAACAGCATAGCCACACCAAACGGCCGACTCTGAAATGTCAGGTTTGATAATCTTATCTTACTAATATTATAAATGTGACAGTTTGTGTGTTTGTTTGTTTGTTTGTTTGTTTGTTTGTTTGTTTGTTTGAAGTTCAATCACACATAAACCACTGGACGTATTGGGCTGAAATTTGGCATGATGATAGCTCACATTCCCGATTAACATATAGGCATATTCTTATCTCAAAAATCCTTTCGGGCTCTGCCCCAGTGGCTCTGTAGTTCTCCATGTAAACCTTATGAGTATTCATAGTCAGCTGTTTTAACTAAAAAAGTTGGTTCTATGATATACAAAACCATTAAAAGTTTTAAGATTTACCAACAGGGTGCAGCACTATAATTTTTTTGCATTTATGTAAACAGCTAATTTGAACTATGCAGCAACAAAAAAAACTGTGATACGCAATGAGAACTGCCAAAGTAGGATTGTTTATGTTTTTAATGTCATGAATAATTTGTGATTTTTTGTGAATTCGTAATAACTTATTTTTATTTATTGTTTAGGTGAAGTGGTAGAACAATATGGCTATGGTAGATGTGTAATACCATTAGTATACCGTCAATTTAAAGAAGCAAATTTTATCAAACTTTGTCCTTCCCCATTGCAAACGCAAAGCTTGAGTATAACTGCAATAAGCATTTTAAACTTATATGCCAACCCCGTATGAAGGACGGGTACTCTGATAGTTGATAATAGTGCACATAACACAGCAATAAGTTTGAAAGTCTTTCAATCCAAAAAAACTCAGAATTCATTAATATATATGTTTTCAACCCATTGATAACGACTCACAAGTGTAGCCTATCACCGCATTTCGCAACGAGACAGTCGCACTACTAACCAACGCTTTTGTTTTAGTTAAAAATAAACATACAAAAAATACATTTATGATAAGTCAAAAAAGGACATAACTTTAAATATATATATGCAGATAGTAGATATTAGACCTAACATAGTACTTCTAACAATACATAAATTTGACAGTATTGGTCTACTGTCCTTATCACTGATTTGAGACCTATATATTACCATGTAGATTACAATAAGAGTTACTTTACTTAGGAAAATTAGCTAAAAAGACCAACGCTCACCATGGCAGCACCGTCTTCGTCGGAATCACCAAACTGTATGGCCAGGTTGGAAACGGCCTGTGCGACCGACTCCACACCCATCCTCTCATCATAGACGAACCAGTGGTTCTGACACTCGACTCTGGCTCTGTCCACCAGTGTCCTGGAGTCAGCGATAAGGCCACTAACAGCACAAGCTGGACAAAAACATTTAGATAAGGGCAGGACACATAAATAGCATCAAGGTGCTATTAACTGGATAGTGAAGTCAATAAGTGATACCCATGAGCCCACCCATGAACAATGCACTATCCGTCAGCAACAAACTCACGGATAAAGTAATAGCATTTTTAACACTAGCAGTTTTCAATGTTTCTCATAAAGGGTGTTTCCTAATTGTCGGGACATGTTTTGTGGACTTGTTCCTTCGGCTCAGAAAAGATAAAATGCCATACAAGTATCTAGGTCTGAAATGTCTGTTTGTGATAAAAAAAAATATATTTGATATCTTGGCATTTTTCAAGATATCAATTTTTAAATTGGTACAAAGGTGTAGTTTAGAAGTTAAATAGAGCTTAAAAAATGTTGTCCCAATATCTCAAGCCCTTTCATTATGGCGGCCATTTAAACTCTTTAATGCCAAATTTCATTAGGTTTTTATCATCAAAAAGATAAATCTAAAGGTAAATCCAAATCAAATGAGACCTTGTTTGTTTAAATCGGATGACAAATAAACAACGTCACATTTGATTTGGATTTAAATTCCCTATCTTTTTGATGATCAAAAAAGATTTCTTAATATTTACAGTTTTCATGAAATTTGGCATTAAAGATTTGAAATGGCCGCCAAATTGAAATGGCTTTAGATATTGGAACGAAACTAAAATCGCAAACAGACCGACAGACAGAAATCTAGACATTTTAGACCCATGCTTATGGCATATTATGTTTGTCTTAGTCCAAGGAACACTCACACTCACTCACTCCCATGGCCATTTATGCCCAAGGCGCGATTTGGCCGCACCAACCACTGATCTCAATCTCTCTCTATCTTCTGCCTCTTCCACTGCTGCCTCCACTTCTCTGATGAGACACTATCCCACCATTCCTTCCTAATTCCTATGTTGCTGCTTTTAATAACCTGTCCAAGGAACCAGTCCACAAAATATATCTAGAAAATTTGGAAACACCCTGTATATAATAACAGGGTTTGACTAAATTTTCAGATGGTTTGGTAATACATTGAAAATCCAGATTCTTTTACAATATTAACTATATTTTTAAGGAAGTAGGATACTACCAGTATCTAAAGATTTGGTTTGCAAAGAATATGGGCAAAATCTAGAGCATGTAAAAGTTAAAAGTAGAAAAGCTATTTTTTAAGAGAGTAATCAAGGATGTGAGTAGACTATGCAATCCAACCCTGGGGTAGTGTTAAGTCATCTGATGTTTTTACTATACACTGTAGGTACACATGTTGCTAAATTAATTAGAAAACAGTGTTTGAACCAAAATGTTAATTCATCTCTCTTTTAGACCTTTGTCAATTTTAAAAAGGTTGTTTACTCAAATAGTGTGTGCTGGCCCTTTATAAGGTAATTTCAATAATCCAGACAATTTTATAAACTGGATCGGGTTAGGTCTCAATCAATCCGGATTATTGACGTTTTACTGTAGGCCTACTTATGGATTTCTATAGGCCAAAGTGATTCTTGGAATACTACTAAAGAGAGATATGATCTTACCAATATGCTTGTCGACTTCAACAATTTTTTCTATCGTAGTTAGTTCTAAGAGTGGCGATGTTATTCTCTTCTCCACGGCTAGAACAACTCCTTCTGAAGTACAAATGCCAAGAGCTGTCGACCCCAATTTTATAGCTTCAATAGCATATTCAACCTAGATATTAGAAAATTGGTTTTTAGAAGGATCTGCTGTGATTGAAGTTTTACCAGATTATTCATGCACAAAAAACATGATTTAAAACTTGCATTTGAATACATGATTGATGTGATTATTTGCTGAGTTTTTTCATTAAGTTTTTGATTGAAATAAGTATCTGTTAAAGACAGTGTCTTCTGCAATTCTTTGGAAATGGAAGGAACTGCCTGAATATAGGTCTAGTGAGATTGAACTAAAAGGTTTAAGGTAACGTAAGGGAAAAGGAGCCATAGTCCGGCATAACAATAACAGTAGCATAAACTTAGGTAGCTGAATGATTATAGTAGGTACTCGCCTAACAATCAAAAGGTAGCCGGATCGATCCTGAGAAAAAATACCCCTGCCGCAGCAAACCTGCTGACTAAGCGAATCTCCATTTGCCAGATTTGATTTTCAGTTAAATTTATTTGAATGATATTATTAGGTTTAAGGAGTACCTAGGTTTGCTGCTACAGGGAATGTCAAAAATGTGCTTTTAGCAAAATTAGTATAAAATATATACATAAAATAAATATAAGTTTGATTAAAATAAGTTACCTATCCAAAAACAATTTTTCAACTTTCAAGCCATTATCACAATTATAATGAAAAATTACTGACAAAAGGTATGGAGTGATTTAGCCTACATACTAACTGGTCTCCGTACACACCACAACTAGTCTAACTGTAAGACGTAGGCCTAATGAGTAGCAAAGGCCTATAATACCTATTCGAATGAAATTGGCCTATGCAATAAAGGTCTGATAATTAAGAGGGGACTCAAAACAAACAGGTTCTTTTAAAAAGTTACATCCACCATCAAGGGGCCAACTTAAAAATATACCATTCATCATTACCGGTACTGCCTTACCTGAAATAACCTTCCTTCAGGCGAAAAAGTGTTGACTCCACGGTCGTACTCTGAGCGTGTCAGAAACATCTGAAAACATTAAAACACATGATTGAAGACTATAATTTTACACAGTAACTACTAGAGCTTGATAGCATATTTCATTGGAAATGTCAATGAACCAGCCTGAGGTCTCTGGTTCAACTTCAAATTGATAGTGGATTCAGATGTTCGTTACTAGGTGTCACTACAATGACACATAAAAAAAAATAATAATAAGACAATTCCCAAGTCTCTACGACTAAGGTGAAGAGAACTAAGGTAAAAGGACTATCAATTAGGCCTAAGTTAACTTAATGCTATCTGACTAAAGGTTGTCAAAACAGTAACAAAACCTAGGTTTGTATTGTTCCCTTAAAAAAAAAAAAATATTAAAATGTCGTGGATAGGCCTTAATTCATTAGATAGCCTATAAAATAAAATTATGAAACCTAGGCCTGGCATTAGGCGTACCTTGACGTTTTACTTTCATGGGTGATTTTGATCAAATAGGCCTAATTTATTCCATGGACCTACCTAAAGACCATATTCCATAACTGATGCTGAGACTTATTTACACCTGACCACATTTTTAAAGGGCATTAACTTAAGTAAGCTTAAGCCTAAGACAGTAGCATAAGCCATCTTGAACATTCTTTAAAGGCCAAGTGAAATCACATCTGATTTTCTGAATCAGTTTGCATGGACCAACACAACGGCGTGTTAGCCTTAAATGATAAATGATAAATGATTTATTCAGCCATTCAGTATTTACAAATATACAATAGGCATTGTCAAAAAACAGCCAAAAATAAACAATACAGAAAGCTACAATAAACTAAAAACTATAAAATCAGCAAAAACCATGCAGGTTGCACAAGCAAGCAAAATAAATAAATATAGTAGCCTACATATACCTTTCAGATTCCTATTCTAAGGTACAATAAATGGGCCATGCTTCATAGCAACAAAAAATTCTTCTGTCTTATAAAAAGGGGGCCTTGTTGGTCATCTTACATTTTTAAGTGCAATGGTAACTAACTTTAAATACCATTTCAATTTTGAAAGCTGATTATGTTCATGCCTTCTCTGCTTAGTTTAAACCTTAATTTTTCAATAGTGTAGATGATCATGTTTATTTTGGTAAAATAAAAACAATAATAGTACCTCTTACTTGGATGGATAGAACAATAACAGTATAATATTTGGACAGAAAGAGGCTGGAATTATAAAATTCTTTCCCCTAAGGAAACTTCTAAACCTAACCTAAGTTAATGGTTTTGGCTAAATACTGTTGTTAATAATTTAATATAAAAGATGACAATACATAAACCTCAATAAATAATTTTAAAATGTTAGATACAATAAATATTTTACAAGATATTTACCTTGAGTTAATAAATAAAGTTGATTTACACAAAAATACTGAAAGTCATGCACACAGACCGCTATGCTTAAGATATCCAGAGACCTACAAACACAAAAACTATAATCAAAAAGGCTGATTCAGGCAACGGCTACCAAAATATAATCCAAGGGAGTATATTGTTTAATCCTAGGAGGTTTAATCTCTGTGTCGATCAGATGGGAATAATACAGTTTCGATCAAATTTCAATGGTCTCCACCCATTTAATCCATGCTAAAAAATTATGCAGGAGCCCCTCAAGCAGCAAGCATTACATTTTTAATCAACAATTTTTAGTTAGTTATCAATATGATCATGACACAAGAAATGTGCTGTGTACGGTGAAAAGGGACCTCTTGTCGGAGATGCAAAATTTTCAGTACGGCCGATATAAGTAATTAAGGTAGAAAATATCAAATTTCGAGGTTTTATCGACTGTTACACCTCATTTAACATAGAACATGACAGTATCGCGGTAAAATATCGAATTGAAGATGCATAAGGTCGAAATAAATCATTTTGTGAGTTTCTGCACACGGTCTGAGAAAAGGTACCTCTTGTCGCTCAATGTTATTTCACCTTAACTTCATGCAGCACGACACAGCCACCTTTGACAACAGGCCGCGGCCTGGAGTTAAAGGTGGCCACGAGTCATGCAGACGTTTTAACTTTTTTCTTATCTGAAATATTTAATTTATATCGAGTGCAAATTTGCCCCCTATTTGGACCCAAAAAATCACGTTATAAATAAAACTGTCTTAAGCTCAGTGTTAAAATTTTTTACTATTTTAGCTAGCATTGCTAGCAAACTCATTCATCCGATTTTTTATAATTAACAACAAAGCATAATGAAACATTGTATGTGTACCCACAGAAAAAGGTGTATAAATTTATGTGGCAGCATGGCACATAAAAATATCAAAATAGGGCTAGCTAGCAAGAGTGGTAGCAAGCCCAAGCACCACTAGCAACTAGCAAGCACTAAGCAGGTGACTGCTGACATTGAGGAAGTGCTATTATTGAATACAATATAAGTGAAGTGTCAAATTTTGCTGTCAAAATTACATTGTTTTGTTATGATTCATACCTTGAGACATGTGGCTCAACCATCTTTTCCCTTGACTTAAATTTATTGAATTATAGAAAAATAAGTTAGCAATTCTCTTTAGAATTTTGTTGTGGCTTTTATTTCAAATCAAGTAAGTTATAAGTTAGCTTTTGTTTTAGGCCTAGACTCTAGGAAGCCCCTCAAATTGTTCTTGGCAAGTATTTAACAAGTTATGTGTGTTGGATTAAGTTAATAAATATATTTTTATTTAGAAAAGTCAATGGATGATGAAAAATGTAGATCAAAGCTTCTAACTCCACTTCTTTTATTTTGCCCATGTTACTAAACTTAAGTTAACGCTGGATGTCAGTAGAAGTCCAATTAAGCTTATCTAAAATGTCTCTCAAACCACCAACAAAGCCTATCCTAGGTCTATTTATGAATAATGTGAATTTAGGCCTCATATAACTTAGGCTTATATAACATACTAATCAACGCCTAATTATAAAACTAAATACCGGTAGGCCTATTATGTTATGTGTATATTACAGAATAGGCCTACTAGGCTATTCAATTGTGTGTAGGCCTAGCTACTGTCTACAGAGCGTGCAGCTCAATTAAACTAACTGAGGCCTATAACTTTTTACTAATATATTCCCTAGCCTAAATCTAGTATTTTAGAGTAAGTTTCTTTTGAAGTGATTTAAGTTAACTGAAGTTAATAAGCTAGGCCTAGCTGAAAATTTAAATAGGCCTAAATCAACTAATTTATAACTTACGTCGTTTACAAATTCATAGACAAATAAAATACTTAAATATAGACTGACAAAGGAAGGTTCCATGATGTGCCGCTAGGAGTGCTGTGTAGTTACTTCGCACACCGCTGCAGGCAAGGAGCCTTATGCTACCAGCAGATGCTGCAGCGGTGTGCGCCTTAACTACAAGGCACCCCTAGCGTTGGACACCGGAACATATTATGCTGACCGCAGCACTGCTGTTGGTCTACCTATATTTATTCTAATTTGTCTATGACAAGATGAAGCAATTGCATCTCCTCATCCTCACTTCAACTTTGAAACAACCGCTTATCAGCTACTATAGGTAGGCCTATGGATTTTAAAAGCTAAAAAAGGTGTTGGAGCACCCAGGAAACCTTCCTCTAATCCGCCTAAATTTTATGAACGGACTATAAATATTATTGCCAATCACATGATTACGGTACTTAATTTAGTTTGCTTAACTTATCAAAAGCTAGATTTTGCTGAGAATAACCGGAGTATTTGTTAATTATATACTAAACTTATGCCTAGTTTTAATCTACATTCCATTTACAGGTAAAATGCCACGCCCATTGCCTGAAGCTTCGGGTAACATTGGAAATTTTATGAGCAAACCTGCTAGGGGATGGTTACATCTGGATCATACAATTACAAAGAAAGGCGTAACTTATGCTGTCCGGGTAAGTGTTTTTGTATTTACTAAATTTGATTAGTGCATGCAGGGCCGGTTTAACCCATACGCGAACTACGCGGCCGCATATGGCGCCACAAAAAAGTGGCGCCGGTGCCAACGGAACATTTTTTTTCGTGAACAACGTAATTTTGTTTATTTTTGCTCAGAGTTCAAGTATTCAAAGCACCACAATAAAGGCATTTATTCTGTTTGTACCAACAGCCCTTGAAAATTTTGTATATTTGTACAGCACTACAACTCAACGACTCAATGCCATTTGCAGTTTCGATTTGAACTGAGCTGACGCTCGGCAGTCGTCAGCGCCAGCGCGGCACCTATGGGTTTCATTTCACGAATCACTCATGCTTGAGATAAGCAAGCGCGCAGCGCCACTTGTCACAACAAGAAACTTCCCCTTTCTTTCACTCCATTCTGCCTCTGATCCTAGAGCACTACGTTGTATTGCACTCTTTTAGTTGTATACGTAGGCCCCGGTATGGATCATAAACATAAACAAATGACGTTGTTGGCCCGAATCCTATATTAATAGCATTGAACATATGTTTGGCAGTTCCATTTAAGCAATGTTAAATAATGTTTATTTTCGGGCCAAAAACGTCATTTGTTTATGTTTATGATCCATACCGGTATTTTTCTAGTAATCGTGCGTAGGCCTGTACCGTATCGGTATTGTATTGGCATTGTTTTGATGATTCATGATTGTTGATAAGCGAATTATTACGAGTGTTTTAAGTTTAATTTATAATTAGCGCATTAAATAAAAAGAAAGTATAAACTGAATGGATGAGTAAAACATATTGCGAGCCGAAACTATGAAAACAATGGCAGAAAAAAAGAAACCGTCTGGCACTTATCATAGAAAGCGTAAGGCGAATTTGGAAGAGGAAGAAAAAAAACCAAATCAATGAGTAGACTTTTGTAGAAATCATCTGGTGGCGAGTCCAGTCAGCTCAAAGATGTCACGATAGAAGACGGCAATGACGTAGGTATTTATTTATTTATTTTCCAAGGAAAGATTAAAACAAGCAGCTGATCACAAACGGCAAACATTACGTCATTGCCGTCTTCTATCGTGACGTCATGCTTGACGAGCATAACATTACGGCCTGTTTTTTTAGCGTGTCCTTGGTTTTGCTATAATTTATATGATGAGTAAAACCAGTAAAAGTGTATAAATGTCACATTTCTGCGAATAATAAACAGCCTTTTATTGCAAGTTAGTATTCTTCTACCTAAACTTATAAAAAAATTCTTCCGAAAATTATTAGGAAAAAATTCACAAATACGGTTAAGTTATGTTCATGGGTTTGGGGGGGGGGGGTTCTAAGTGGCGCTGATTCGGGTGTTCGCTTAACTCTGAAAAATTCCTAGAACCGGCCCTGAGTGCATGGTTTATTTTACACGCGTAAATTCAATTCACTTAGCTATGACTTAGCCGATTGTTGGTAGGCTAAATTTTCTGTATTAAATGGCTAAATAAACTAAAACCATTCAATTTGTGGGTTCTAATTTCAAAAACTGAGATTGTAGGTACCAACTTTTATGTTGATTCTATCTAAGAAAAGAATCAAGAATTTTTATTCATCGTTAACGCTATGTACAACACATGCAATGGATGAACGTCATAATAGTAGCCTAAAGTTTACAGGCAATAAGGCTAAATAAATATAGACAATAAAATATAAACAAGTGCAGTGTACATGCAAAAAGTATCACAGTCATCTTAAAAATAAAATACTTTAAGGTTAAAATATTGATCTCGGTCTCAGATAGGAACAAATCCAGAGTTCCCTTACAACCTTTGTGATCCAGGGTTCCCTAGACCACTCCTTTCCTAAAAACATAAACATGCAAAAGATGTAAAGGTACACACACATAATAACTTTTAAAAAACTTGATGTCAACAAATCAATTGACCGAAGGATTTTAAGTTTTCCCTTGAAGAAGCCATTGATTTCTGTGGTCGAGGCATGATAAATCCTTGAGGTTGTAGAGCTATAGTACTCTATTTAATCTTAACATTTTAAAAGCTAAAAATAATGTTCCCTGATGGTAATTATTTCCGAAAGCATCTTAAACACTGCTATATTATTATGTGCTAATGAGACTTATTTTATAACTTACTGTATTTAAAATTAAAATCGTAAAATCACTAACTAAATCAACTATCCACTGAAGCATGTTTACAAATTTAATCTATATTCCTATAACTTCTTTTACGTCTCATTGGTACATGATGTTCTTGAATGACTTTGAAGTTTTTTTTTTTTATCCTTGTGTTTTTATTTGAAGTATGAATGTTGATATGAAAAGTTATGGGTAATTATGTCGACCTCTAGTCAACGCTCTAAAATATGATTTTTTTTATCTGTTCGTTTTATTAGCGCAGATTCCAAAAATGATGGTAATTTTTTGTGGAAAAGCACCGTTTTCCCAGGAAAAGCGGAAAAACAAAAAAACCCTTTTTTGCCCAAAAGTCATGTTGTGAGTATTCAAATTGTGCAGAATTTCATTATGAATTCAATGGACCATCACAAAATGTTGAACATAACCACAAAATGTTAGGTTAGGTAAGGTTTGGTTAGGTAGGTTAGATTGGTTTAGGTTAACTTAATTTGGTTAGGCCTAACTAAAACCTAACCTAAACTAAACTAACCTAACCTAACATTTTGCCGGCTTGTGAGGTTATTGATTGTTGGATCGTAATGGAAAGTACACCGTTGAATTCATCATGGATTCTGCACAATTTTGGTACCTACAACATGACTTTTTTTGCAAAAAGTGTTTTTTCCGCTTTTCTGGGTTTGTAATCAACGCTAAAAACCGAGCAGTTAAAAAATTTTTAGAGCGTCGACTGAAGGTCGACATAATTACCAAGTGATGAGGTATAAAAGGATAATGGATGTTCTTAAATACTGTTAGTCACAGCGGAGTAAGGTGCTGAGGAAACATTCAATGGTACACTTGCTTAAATGTTGTGTATAGCACTAGTCGCTAGTATCTATAACAAAGCCGTACACCGCCCCCTCGCCCTCATGAACTACAACGCTTACGGTGGAGAAAGACTCAGTGCCCTGTTTGATAGGAGTTCCCACAGAGTGCTCCAGGCTCTTCCTTGCACGTCACAAGTATATTTCCAGCACAGCATACTAGAGCTGAAAGCGCATGGTTGTCCCATAAACAAGTTTCCCCTGTACCTTACTTCTCTGTGTGTATAGTACGACAGAAAAATAACAATAACACGGATCTTTTTTTTCAGTACATTGGCTGCCTTGAAGTTAAGACTTCAATGAAAAGTCTTGATTTTGACACACGGTTTCAAGTAGCCAAGTAAGTTTCCATTGTGTAATTCAATTCAGCGTTGCAATGCAGCGTTATTTATGATTATTGTTTTATATAGGCTAATAAAATATATTGTCAAATCTATTTTACTGTAAAAAGGAGACGTCTTTTTCCTCAGAACCAATCATCCCAATTTCATTTCCGGTGGTGGGGGGGGGGGGGATGACCACTGGGGGAAATGGAATTCCCCCCCCCCCCCAAAAGGGTGGTACGCCCCCAACCCCCAGAAAAAATGTAGAATTTAAAGCCTAAAAACGTATTTGAGCTCTAAAATATGCTCAAGCTAATAGTATTTACTTATGTTAGTTAAGAAAATATAAAATATGTCTGGGGGGGGATATATCCCTCCCATCCCCCCCCCCCTGGGACTGACACTGGAACCAATTTCTCTGGTTACTTATTTTTATCAATCTACCATGCATTACTCAATCAAATTAAAGCGGTTCAGTAAACATTAAATTGTATTTCTATTGCATAAGTTCTACATGCTAGGTACATGGCTCAGGTTCCTCAGTGTAAATTCGGAATTAGAGAACACCCAAAAAAAAATCATATGCTCAAATCTGGTGACCTTGGAGCCAAGGAGTCAATCGCAGAAATTACCCATCTTAATCAGTGTATAAGAGTTAGGGTATATGAAACTTTTTGTAATAAATTCAACGACTTTTTTAGGGAATGTATAAACAGAGTGTGTGAAGCAGCTGGACTGAAGACTGTTGATAAGAAGCGAAAGGTAGGAATTTCAACAGTGATCATATATTCTTAGGCTATTGAAATTTGTACATTTTACTTTTAAGATTTATCTACCTATTTTTATTTATTTTTTTTTCAGTGAATTGGTTAAACGTTCTCGTATTAGCATGAACAAATTCCATTTTCCTGTAGGCCTAGGCTGATTTCACTTTTCTCACCATCAAAATATACATTCTTCATCATATAAAACTTGTGTAAAGTCAGTTTGGTGATGAGTGTTCTTACGTTGTGTAATTATTTTTAATCACTGAAATACCATTTTGATAATAGCCTATTTCTGTTAACTCTATTATTTTTTTTTTGTATTTTGGATAGGTTTTATCAGATGAGATTGAATTGTTTACTTAACCTAACCTGGCCCAACCTAACAATAATTGTTAGGTTTTTTATCATGAAACCACTTGTTCTAAATCCTGGCTGACATACTTCACTCTAGGACTACCATTATCTACTTTTAGCGAATTTCCCATATAGGGAATAAGCTATTACCGTAGTACTCATGGTAAGACCTGGACCCGGGACCGATTTTTTTTTCGTTTTGAGGTCCCTAGAGGCCAAAAACACCATTCGTTCAAATTCATATATATATATTTATATATATATATTTATATATGTGTCCGTTAGCGCGATAACTCGAACAAAAATGATCCGATTTTGATGAAATTTGGTACAAACGTGTAAACCTACGTTTATTCGAACGAGTTCGCGAACCAGCATGATCGGACCATGGGAACGGGGGTTTATGGGGGCTTTTATGGGGTAAAAATAGGTTTTTCCCATTTTTGACCCAAAAAAAATAAAATTTTGCAATTTCTTTCTAAACTATTTTGTAGAGCTTAAAAAAACAAATAATTTAGTATATTGAAGCGTTATAATGCGCCTATCGGTTACAGAGAAAATTCCAAAAAATTGTAAATTTAAAATTCCTATGTTATTCTTATGGAGAATAAGTAAACTGTTGTAGTTTGCTTGTTTATTAACATATTTTGCCCAAATTTGGAAAATGTTTTTATTTCTTACTACCTATTAACATTTTACATAAAAAACACTTTTACCCTCCCTGTTGCAGCAAACCTAAGTTTGTGTTTTAACTCATTCTATTTAAATAGGGAATAAATGTGATATTTTTAAGGAGACATTTTAGTGTAAATCCAATCAGGCAAATGGAAATTCGCTTAGTCTGCAGGTTTGCTGCGGCGGGGGTATTATAGTTTACGTGACATAAATGGCTTTCGTTTACCCTAAGTTGTCTAAGTTTGGCTTGATTAAAAATTAGCGATAGAATGAGAAATAGAAACCAATAATTAACATTGGTGCACTTGATGGTACAAGTTAACTTCAATTTATTCTAAAACAGGTTAAAAACTTATACATGGAAAGTGTTATATCCACAGTCAAAGAATATATATACCCTGTCTAAAATGCCATGTTTGCTCAGGTGGACAAGCGCGTCGTCCGCAGTATAGGTGAGCAGCCGCACATGGAGCATGCTGGAACCAACGTCAACCTCACCATCTCCAGCACTAGTCTGTCCCTGCGTACACTGGACGGTGGACAGGTGGTAGCGTCCCATGAGATGCCCAGGATATCCTTTGCATCCGGGGGTGACGTGGTTAGTACAGCAGACAATTCAATTCAAAAATACTTTTACCTAAGACCGTTTTTTTAAATAGCCGTACCAGTTCAGTTCTTAAAATTGAAAAGTTTCACAATAGCCTAGTATAGTTTTACATAACAACACGGGTAACAGACGAATGAGGTTCAATGATTGAGAGAGAAAAAGTAATATAATGATTCCAACTTCAACTAATCAGCTGTTCAGGCCAATTTAATTGTTGAGTGGTGCAGTGTTTGGTACAATGTTTCATGCATCACTGTCAGTGGAAATGAGAGGTTATAAACGAAAATATAACTTCTCTTAGAAGCTATGAGTAGTGATAGTAATTAAAACACTGTTGTAGGTAAAGTAGTGAACGCAACTCGCGTAAATAGTGTTAACGACACTCGTAGAAGTTCACTTGGCTAGTAATTATTAGATAAACACAGTACGACGGTAACTATAGTCAAAACAAATCTATCTCAGACAAGTTGACAAATATTTAGCTAAAGTTACTGGACAGAGTTAGGCTCTACACTCGTTAGATTTGAATGACTTGACATTTAAAATTCTCTTTAACATTGTAAAAATCATCCAAATTAATTATGGTCAAGGAACTATTGATACTAAAGTGGCAAATCATTATTTGGAAAAAAAGTAGAGAACCAAGAGCGGAAGCCTTTGGGTACCACTGTTTTCACCTCTAATCACCCGGGATGGACACCTCCTGAATCAAAAAATGGAGAGCGACCTTTTAAAATATGACGTTAAAAACTGGAGAGGCCCTCTCTCTTGACTGTACCCTCTCTTGAGGTCTAGATCGGTAAAAAAAACGGCTAACCATGTAACCGTGTAAAATAATGTAAGCGTAAATACATAGTACTGAATTAGCGGCATATAGCAAAATATTTAATGTAGCACTGTTTAAAAAAATCTTTTCATGTGAGAATTGGTATTTTATATACGTTTCAAATTCAATTGATTTATTTCCCACGGTTTCCACATTTCTTACAGGTACAAAAGTGATTAATCAATCTTAGATATGATAGATAAATTTATACAGAGTATCTTGTAAATAAGTAAGTTATAATTTTAACAAAAATAAAAAAATATACATTTAAGTTGCAGTGTTTCTATTAATTACTTTAGAGACATGAGAAACAGTTTCCTTCCACTGCGTGAAAATGATCACATTGTATCATCTGTAAATAGTACGCAAAATAGCTCATTTCCGCTCAAGAGCGGGAATTCTTCGGGAAGTCAATTTTTATATGTTATAGTTTTATATTTTGTAAGGAAACAGTCCAAATTACAATACCTTTTAAGTTACTACATTTATTACCTTTTGTCCTACATTTCTTGATAGTCCAAAAACAATTCTTGTTTGGGGTAGCGTTTAACAAACACCATAACCACTCAACCTGTTGTTACAGGATACGCTGGACTTTGTCGCTTACGTAGCCAAGGACCCTCGTGAGTGGAGAGCGTGTTACGTGCTGGAGTGCGGCGGAGGACTGGCACAAGACGTCATCACTACTATCGGACAGGCTTTTGAGCTTAGGTTCAAACAGTTCCTCACCCTGCCCAACCTACCACAGTAAGTCAAAACATAGTCAGAGAGCACAAAAATAATGGTTAAACATACCAGTACCTTGTCGGCCAACCTTAACATGAACTGTAGTGTTGTTTAAAACTTGTTACTATGTTTCGGCGGTTGTTTAAACCTCCGCCATCATCAGGCTAACAAAAGGATCCTCTTGAGGTGTCGTTAGAATAAGCTACACACATTTTACGAAAAACACAAAAACGATTAAAGATAGGCCTATCAATTACACGTGTGTACATTGCTGTAGGCAGGACTGGAAGCAGACTGCCAGTCCTAATAGATACAGTGATAGTTAGCCACTACCTATCACCAGGGCCTCCAATCCTTGAAAACAATCCTAATAGATAGCTTCAAAATCCTCAGAGCAACCCCTAAACTAAAGGCTTCTTAGAAAAACCTCAGACAACGACATCTACCAACCACCCAATTTAAAGCAAAATTAAAGTTCACCCTAAACTACCAAATCCTGACAAGGACAAAGAAAAACCTGTAGGAAGGTTCATTTCCATGTGAAATCAACATAAATAAGCCTAGCACAACATTCACCAGCACATCAACAGGAGAAACTTTCAAAATAAGAGGAAACAATACCTGCTCCACGAAAAATGTTGCCTATCAGTGCAACCATTGCCGATCTCAATATACTATAGTTCGGCCGCTTAGAAAGCGACCTCCTCCAGCATTGGCTTAGCATTAGCGCGCAGGTCGTTTTCTAAGCGGCCTGCATAACGACCTGCGCGCTAATGCTAAGCAAATGCTGGAGGAGGTCGCTTTCTAAGCGGCCGAACTATAGAGGTCGTCCAGTGGTCGAAAATTCAACCAAAAATAAATATGTAAGGTACTGACGATTTTCACCCCGCACTCTAAATAAAACATGTGATTCAAATTTTTTCCATTTGTTTTGATTTTCTGTTTATGTTTTGTTGTTATTTCGTCACCAGCATGGCAACCCATAGAGTCTGTGTTAATTTAAAAAAATTTTTAACTTATTTGTTGTGCTTTTTTTGAGCCTATGACAATTTATAAAGGTATTCTGCACATCTACAAGCAAATATCTTTCTAACAGTATGCATGGATTTCCGCTGCGATGCAAACAAGCTGAGACAAAAGGTTTTAAAGAAACATGCTTGCCTATTATTATATAGATTGGACTTACCACCATCAGAACGAGAATTAATAATCATAGGACAGACATAAAGAACTCAGACATACCAGTGTCTATTCATGCTGCCTGTCACAATATACAAGACTTAAACAGAGGTTTCAATTATTCAAAAAATAATAAGATCTTTCCCTCTAACCTGTAACCCATCATAATTAATTAAGGAGATGGGAACATTCGTATCATTGGTAGGCTATACCAAATCCAGGGAGCCCCAAAACCATCTCAGATAGCGAATTCCCTTACCCTCTGCATACCTAAAGTAGACTCTGCTGTAAATAATAATCAATGACAGTATATATTTTTAAATATGCATTTGCAAACTCATAATGTGTTGGCAACACTGCTTCCTTTACCAGTGTGTGTTTTCTTTTGTGTTAAACTTCAGTGAAGTGGTATGCCTACAATTTATACTTTTATTTAAGTAAGCCTGCTTATCCTGTCATTTGTCTCCTTAAAACTAATCAATTTTTGTTGTAGGTCTACAGTAAGAACAGACGACAGAGAGTACTACAACGATCTGCCTGGCAAGGTACCACCTGATGTAGGCCCTCCGCCTGTGCCACCTCTACCTAACGCTACCTCCATGGCCCCTCAACCTAGAGGTTTGTTACTAAATGAATGCTTGGACCAATGCACAAAAAAGCTTATTAAAGATTAGTGGACTGTTCAAGGAGGTTTAATGAGCCTTCTTCATCATATAGAGACACTGCTTTGGTTGGCCGAGACGTTCTTGCTTGTTTTATTGTAAATCTGATTTAAAATGCATATCGTATAGGCCTTTAATCAGATGAAAGAAATAGATGGCCACGTGGTATTAGTTTACAAGATGATTTTCCCTACTAAAACTGCCACAATTTTTCTTTATGCGTGTAAAATATCTGTTCTGGATTACTTTAAGATATAATCAACTACTTTATTCTTGTACGTAGGACGGGCCAACAGCTAGTAGTATTTAAGACTAATTTATTTTTACCATAGTCTAATTCAAATATTACTGTAGACTAGGAAAATAAATTTTAATTTTATGTATTTTTTAAAATAAAGTAATAATCCAACAGTTTAAATACATTCGCAAATACTGAACCTTTTATGGTTTTTTGATATGTATGATACCGTAATTCCAAGAAAGATAATAATTCAGTTCCATTCTCTATTAGTTACTGCACTGCATTCGTCCGAAATGCAAGGTCGACCTTATTGACCTTTTATCTTGGTGATTAGATATTGTTGGCCGTCTTAGTTGTCTTGGATATTCTTGGATGATTTGTCTTCAACTTGATTAGTCACTCAATCTGTTGTGTTGTTTGTAGAGCGGCTCGTATCGACCAACCTCATAGATCTGAACTGTGATATCATCGGTCCTCCCACTCGCACTCACGACTACGTTAACGACATTGTGATCAACAATAGATCACCCAGAGACGTATTTGATATGCGTAAGTCTATCTTTGAGTGATGCTTTTTTATGTCATTGTCATTGTATTGAGTTTTGCGGGAATTAAACTCAAAATTGAACAGTATTAATCCCAATTTTGCAAAAATTGGTTTGTATAGTGTAAGAAACATTTTTTAATCTTATACATGATGAAAAGTTGAAAAATTGCATAGGCCCTACTTATTAATTTTACATAAAACTTTTTCTCTTTTCAGAAACAGGGCATGGTTTAAATAACTTGTAAATTTCAGTGACAGTTTGTAGAAAGAATTGTTCTCTGATGTATGGAGATTGACTTGGAAGAAACTGTCTAATTTTGTGGCAAATTCAGTTTTGGAATGATAATTTTTTTATCTTTTAACTAAAATAGACCAGACTTAAATAGCCTAATTTAAAGTTAAGAAATGAGTGAATATAGGATCTATAGAAATTAGGTATTATAGGACCTTAATCGTTGCTCTAGTTTCACCGGAATAAAGCTATGGTTCCATTGGTTCCACAAACTATGGAATTTTTGGCATGATGTGCAAAATTTCCGCTGAGTAATTACAACGACACTGGTTCAATGGAGTTCCCTGTGTCCGGTTCCACTGACGTGTGTTTACAAGACCGGAATTTACGGTTCCGCACAGTGGACAAATACTGGTCTGAGAGCAGTGGCAGGTCGAAATCCGCCAGCGGAGGAGCCAACAATTATTGTGACCGCTCGGTTAGTTAAACACAACTGAATTTCAGCAACGTTATTCACCCAGTTTCAGGAACCACCCCTTCGGATTTTTCGCAGCGTAATTTCTGCAACGGAAAATTTTCTCACCGCACGCCAAAAATTCTGCATTCTGGGGAACCATAGCTTAAGGAGCATTAATCAGCAGTGAGAAAAGATAAATTTCTGCTTTCTTAACCCCTCCGAGTGTCCCTTATTTTTGCCTTAATGTCTGCCTATTTTTGGCTCATTTGCAAGGTTTTATTAAAACGGATCTGAGAAGCTTGAAAACAATGTTAATTATACTGTTCTATATACCATTTTGTTTGGAAAATCATGGGCTTCAATATTATACATAGAACATAAGGAACATTTGTTTCAAAAAAAATTTTAGGTAAAAAAAATATTTTGGAAAATTTTCAAAAAAAAAATAAGTTCGCGCTTAATGAAATTGTATAAATTATAGGCCTATAAATATTTGAAAATAGCCACTTTGTTCTAAATTTTATGAGGATTACAAATATATAATAATATAAGGAAGTAGATTTGCAAATAAATAAGTTATGGGCAAAAAACAGATTTCAGTACATAGCGTTTAGCTAAGAATGCATAGCCTAACCTTAGCTAGGAATCTGGCTGATAATTTACATCAATATCACTACCTACTTCTTCAGGATCATCAACCAGCCCTTCAAAATCACTTAAATCTTCTTATAATGCACCACGTATATCACTACTTTTTATTTTTAACACTAAAACAATGATAAACGTAATAAAACACATCAGTCATCGGTCCGAGGTTAACCAAGCTGTTTACAAATACGCACGTCAGCTGTCTGCTACAATATTTTCAAAACTAAAATGAATAGCGCTTAGAGACAGACCTCCGGAGAAAGCTCTGAATCTGTCAAATAAAACGATACCTAACTCGATCCAGTTCAATCCGATTTTGTCAGTCATAGAGCCTTCGCCATAAACAGTGTTTGTGAGTTGCTGCAGCGACAAATAACACTCGGAGGGTTAAGCTTTAAAACGTAAGAATAACCAAACACCTTAAAAATCAACATAATAAACAGTAATTTTTTATTCTAAATTAAGGTGAATTCAGTCAATAACAAAAAAAACACTCTTGTGATTGCTTCAGAACCGTTTGTGAGCAACGCAGCAGCAGCGCCGACAGAGTCTGCAGAACAAACGGAACGCAACAGACTGCAAAGTGAAGCATGGTTCCACGGGTCTATCAGCAGACAACAGGCAGAACAATTGCTCAGACAGGTAAAACAAGTTAAGTCGGTTGAGAGGAAATGCTCTCACAAAACTTGTTTAGGATTGATCTTCTTACAAGTACAATAAATAGTAGGGGTGTAAAAATTGTACCTATGTTTTTTTCAAGTATAGTTTTGTTGTAGATTGAATGAATAAAACCATTATAAACGAAATTACCTTTAGTTAGGCTTTATTGAACATAGAATCTACCATGATATAGAACTAACAATATGAAACAAACTAACATCATAGTAAACAAAAACAACTTCTAAACATTTGAACAGATGTTACAATGTACAGATAGAAAGGAATTATATGACATTCTTCCCCTCCTAGCTGACATAGTCTTTTAGATACAAAGGCGGGTGTTTACTTCTGGAGCTTCTCCTTAGAGCAATCTGGTCCTGATTCAGTATTTCCTCGTCTTGGAAGATAGGCTCAGGTCCAGCATCAACTTGAGAACTTCTTTCATTTATTTGTAGATTGGTGTTTGAGTCTTCATGTCGTAAATTGGTGTTTGAGTCTTCTTCATGTCGTAGATTGGGATTTGAGTCTTCTTCATGTCGTAGATTGGAGTTTGAGTCTTCTTCATGATGTGACACTTCTCCTACAGGTGCTAATTGCCTGGAACTCACTGTAGTTTCACGGCCATCTGCATATCTTATGTGAGAATACTCAGGATTCCCCTCAAGGAGCAGTACTTCTTCAACGAGTGGTTCGTATTTCGAGCTCCTGACAGGCCGTTTCATGAGCACTGGACCTGGATTCATGAGCCAAGATGGAGTTGTCTTACCATTACTAGATCTTCTAGAAAAGAGAAATAGTCTTTCATGCGGTGATGTATTTGTTGAAGTACACAATAACGACCGGATAGAGTGCAAAGCTTCTAAATGTACTTTTTCCCAATCAGATATGTCCAGATTTTTACTTTTAAGTGATAGTTCGATTGTCTTCCATATAATACCAACATACCTCTCAGCTTGTCCGTTGCCCTGAGGATTGTAAGCTGTTGTACGACTGGTAGCAACTCCTAGTGAACATAAAAATTATTTTAGTTCTTGAGACATAAAACATGAACCTCTGTCAGAATGAATATAAGCCGGTACTCCAAACATTGAGAAAAGTTCCTTAAGTCTCAGAATAACAGTCCTAGCAGCTGTGTCTTGAGTAGGGAACGCGAATGGAAATCGAGAGTATTCATCTACGACTATTAAAAGATAACGATTTCTACTCTTGGAAGGAAGTGGCCCTTTAAAATCTATATTCAGTCTTTCGAATGGTTGAGTAGCTTTAATAAGTTGTCCTTCATGTTTGTGGAATCGAGGTTTTACCTCTAAGCAGGTTCGACAGGAGGAAGTTACTTTTCTGATCTCATCCAGTGAATAAGGCAAGTTTTTACTCCGAGTCCAATGATACATTCGAGACACTCCTGGATGACATAAAGCGTCATGTAGTGATACAAGGTTTGATAAACTTCCTTCCATCGATGAACACACCCTGGATAAAGCATCTGCTGTTTTGTTCTCTTTTCCAGCTCTGTAAATGATCTCATACTTATAACAGGATAACTCAATTCTCCATCTCATTATTTTATCATTCTTGATTTTGCTTGCATTCCGATCACTGAACATGAATGCTACAGATCGTTGGTCTGTTATAAGGCGAAAGTGTCTGCCTATGAGATAGTGCCTCCATTTTCTTAACGCTTCAACTATTGCATATGCTTCTTTCTCAATAGATGAATGTTTCTGTTCCGAGTTAGTAAGTGTTCTAGAGAAAAACGCTACGGGTCTACCATCAATAGTCAAAGCTGCTCCTATTGCATGATTTGATGCATCAGTTTCAACTGTTAACAACCCATCACAGTCAATCGAAGAAGTTACTGCATTAACAATGTCTTGTTTAAGTCTTTGGAATACACATTTAGCTTCTTCATTCAGTGGAAATGAACTTCTGTTTAAACAGCTCACCTTCTCAGAAAATTTAGGAATGAATTGTGAATAGTGGGAGAACATACCAAGAGCTCTGTGAAGAGAGTTTGAGTTGGTTGGAATGGGAAGATCTCGAAGTGGTTGCAGACGATCTGGATCTGGTCTTATTGATTTATGACTGATTACATAACCTAATAGATGGATCATGGCTGTAGAAAACTTGCATTTATGTTTGTTCAAGGTAAGATTATATTTGGAAACAGCTTTCATAAAATTGCTCAAGTTCCTGTCATGTTCAGCCTGATCATTGCCACAGATTGTTATATCATCCAGATAGACCTGAACACCTTCAAGTTTTTCATAAGTGATTATGTTGGTTAACGTACGTTGAAAAGCAGGGACACCATTACGAACTCCAAAAGGCACTCGTGTGAATTGGTACAAATTCCCGCAAGCTTCAAATGCCGTGTAAGGTTTGTCATTTTCTGTTATTGGGATTTGATGATAGGCACTCTTAAGATCAATAGAACTATAAACTTTGTATGAAGCTACTTTGTTGACTATGTCATCAATCCTAGGGAGTGGAAATGCATCAAGTTCTGTAAAACGATTAATTGTCTGTGAATAATCGACAACCATTCTCCGTTTGTGGTTATCTGATGAAACAACAAGGACTTGTGCTCTCCATGGAGACCTGCTTTCTTCAATAATACCCTCTTTTAACAGTAATTGAATTTCACTTTCAATAAACTGTTCGTCAATTGCTGAGTGCCTTCGAGATTTTGTTGCAATAGGCTTACAATCTGGAGATAGATTACGAAATAGTTCTACTGGCTCAACATTAGCTAAAGCCACACTACATATGTTGAGAGGCGACTCTTTTCCTCCAAATTGTACTTGTAAACTTGAGTGTCTTTTTAGAATGTCATGTCCTATAATAATGTCAGAACATAAGTTTGTAAGTACGCTGAAGACCACATTCTTGTAAGTATGATCTTGTAATTTAAGATTGATTTTACAGTACCCTTTTATTGAAGAACGCAGAGTTGTGGAAGCCATTGATACCTCTCCCCCATTACATGGAATGACAGGGATGTTGAATCTAAGTGCTGAGCTTTGATTGATAAAACTACCAGAACTACCAGTATCTATAAGAGCGTATGCATCGACTCCATTTAATTGTACTGGGACTACAGCTTTACTCAAACACGATGGTACTGAGGCAATAAAATTTGACTGATGGACTGATGCCTTTACTGTAGAAGTTGGTGTTTTGGATTTTCTACATACCTTTTGGTAATGACCTTTAATGCCGCATCCTCTGCATATAGCTTCTTTAGCTGGACAAACAGCTTTATTGTGTTTCTTAAAGCCGCAGAAGTAACATGTCTGATTGAGTGAACACGCTATATTTTCTTGAGATGGATACGATTCTGGCTTGGCAGCAGAAGGTGTTGGATCAGGACTGGACAAGTATGGATTCTTTCAGTGATAGGTTTTGAGACTGCAGCGTTGATTGTTGGTAAGCACTTGTCTAAGTTGTACTGTTCAGAGTGATATTTAGCAAGTTCGAGTGATCTGGCTTGAGAAACTGCTTCATCTAAAGACAAAGTAGAGCTTTCCAACAACCGTTGACGAATGTGAGGTACTAGCAAGCCATCAATGAATGTGTCTCTGATATATTCATCTCTACTTGATACAGCATTGACAGCTTTAAAGTTACAATCTTTGGAAAGTCGCTTCAGAGATTCTACGTATGTATCAATGCACTCACCAGACTCTTGTCTTCTGATTCTTAGTTTATGACGTGCATAAATTTCATTGACAGGTTTCAAGTACAACCTTTTTAACACATCAATTGCTTGTTTGTATGTTTCACAGTCATTTACATATTCATAAACGGATGGTGAAATGAAATTGGTTAATACTTTAAGCCTCAATTCTTCACTGATTTTACTAGTTTCAATAAAGTTTTCAAAAGTGTGAAACCAGTGTTTCCAATCTTGACTTGCATTGACTTCATTAGGATTGGCATTAAATCTTTCAGGTCTGAGTATCCGTTCCATAAAAAAAAGATTGATGTATATTTTAATAAAATCTTCTATGTTCAATAAATTGTTGTAGATTGAATGAATAAAACCATTATAAACGAAATTACCTTTAGTTAGGCTTTATTGAACATAGAATCTACCATGATATAGAACTAACAATATGAAACAAACTAACATCATAGTAAACAAAAACAACTTCTAAACATTTGAACAGATGTTACAATGTACAGATAGAAAGGAATTATATGACAAGTTTCGACTATTTAACTTAAACCAGTTTTGGCAAGTTAAGGTTAGTGGAATGATTGTATAGCATTGAGCATATAAACACATCGTAAACATTAACTTCACAGCAAAACTGCAGACTTTGCAATAATTAGCGTACAGCAACGTTTCAACATTGTTAATTAATTAAGCTCTACAAAATGGTGTAAAAAGAAATTGCATGGTTTGTGTTTTTAGGGTCAAAAATAAGAAAGCCCAATTTTTACCTAAACCCCCCCCCCCCCCCCCTCTATGAAACCTAGTTCCAATACCTAGCTGGGCAAATAGATGGTTCAAAGGAACTGCCAACCTTTTAGACACATTTTATGTAAAGGACAAACATTGTACTTGTAGCAAATCCATTGATGTTGTAGGATGGAGATTTCCTAGTGAGAGAGTCGCAGGGTTCGGCTGGTCAGTATGTGTTGACAGGCCTACAGGGTGGAGTCAAGAAACACCTCCTACTCATAGACCCTGAGGGAGTGGTGAGTGTTAATAATAAACTACATCAAATGAATATATGACTCAGCCGTTACTAAAAAAGAAATACTGGGTCGATTAATCTGGACTTTTCTCAAACTTAGCATAATGATGCCAGGACTTTCCATAAAAGCCACCTTTGGTTAGGTAAAAATTGGGACAGCCCTCCCCCCAGGATTAACACAGGTAAAACAGACTGAAATTGGATATGTCTCGACAGAACTGTGACCGGTGGCAACTCTGGTTGTGACCTATGTCAAATCTAACCCCAGCGTCGTATTCTTTAGTTCTCGCTTTACTATTCTTGCTGGTCAACTTCCATAAGCAACGACTAGTCCTGCTTTGGATAACAATGTGAGGAAAAATTTGAGTAGGCCTATGGACAAAATAAAATATGAATAGCGTTTTATGTAATCTTAGGTGTCAATCCCTATCAAAGTCTACAGTCTTCCACTTGTTAACGGAAATGGACACAGAACAAATGTGTAATGGTGGTTGAAGGTTTTTAGATTTCTAAACATTGATTATTATGTTTTCATAATGTTTGCTGCTTTTAGGTGTATTTTCCTGCAGTACCATAGTCATTGTCAATTTTTAAAGGTCATTATCTCATAGTTTATTGGTTACGACTTTTCTTTAATGAAGCCACACAGGCCCGCCGAGAGGGAGGGGGGGCAGCAGGGGCATTGCCCAGGGTCCAGGCCTGGCCTGGTCTAAAATGTCTTGAGGTAAAAAAGGGAAATTTCAGGCTTTGGCGAGGGAAAAACTGTTGAAGTAATGTGGAAGCACTGGTTTAGTGTCAGTTCATTTCTTCGATTGTGCAGTAAGGTTACTGTTTTGTTCTGCTGTTTACCGTGTGTGTAGTGGCGTTGCCGGCGTTGGTATGTAGCTATTGTTTTGTTGTGAAATGACGATCGTTCGGTGTCTAGTTTATTAATTGAAGAACTGTGCGTTTACTGAGAGTTTTGTAACTATAACTATAGACTAACCAACACAAGTAGACTTCTCATCCCATTGTAAATTTTGAAGCAGGTTTTTCGTGTCTAGTTCATGTACGTGACACAAAGGCGCTAGTGTCGATGAAACTTTGTTTCCATTATTTTAGGGTTAATTTCTTGATTTGTGCTTTACTGTTTGGTTATATAACTAGGGGACAAGTTATTGTTTATAATTAGATCGTATTATTTGGTTAAACGAGGTTTTAAATGGCTGTAATAACAGGAAACAAATTGTAAACAAAACACGACCTCTACATAAACCGTACATGAACTAACAATAAAATTGTCTTCAGCTGTTCCATAAGGATGAGAAATCTACTAAGGGAGTATGTTTTATCTATGCTATAACTATGGGCCCATATAACCATAATAAACATAAAAATAAAACCTAAAGCTTGGCATTGGCTTGGACTACCGGGCACCCGGTAACCCGCAGTGAATGTGTTAATAGCAGTAAAAAATATGAAAATATAGATATCTTTAACTAGCTTTTTATTACAAATGCGAGAGATCTTTAAATATCAGATCTCTTTTGAAAAACAAAACAAAACTAAAGTATTTTATGGCCTTAAAAATGTATTTAAAATCTGAGATGGTGTGATAAGTGCTATTAATAAGTTTAAGACCATCAACCACCGCGCCAGCGTTGTTGCGTTGGGGAGGGAGTGGAGTGGTCCCGCGGCAACGATTGCCCAGGGGTAAGAGATTTCTCTCTGTGGGCCTGACGCCACATAGTCAATTCCACCACACTCTACTGTATTTCTTGTTTAGGTTCGCACAAAGGACCGAATGTTTGAAAGTGTCAGTCATCTGATCAACTACCACTGCCAGAACAAACTTCCGATCATCTCTGCGGAGAGTGCACTAGTGCTGCGGAACCCTGTGCCTAGAACTGCGCTGTAAGCTACACTAGGGAAAGTTGAGGGAAAACTTTTAAAACTACCTTTTTGAGTACTGAGCGTTGTAGTTTGATTTTAAAATATGTTCCGAATTAAAAGCTACTAAAATTACAAATGCCGTGTAGCTTGCCTAGTGGCAAGAGTCAGGTTCGATCCTAGTATATCAATAATTTGATGGGGTTAGACCACTTTCCCGTAAACACGTTTAAACTTTCATACAAAATGTGCTTTAGTTTCGATAAAAAAGTTAAAAACATCTGGATATACTTTCACATGAACGATTTAATGTTTATTAAACTAACCTATTATCAACTAGTGATATTTTTCCCTTGACTGAGTCATAACCTTTTGTCTGTCTTTTGTTGTGTATGAATTGGCTCAGAAGTCTAGTTCAGAACTGTTTTAATTTTATTTTTTTAATAACAGTTAAAAACTTTATCTACTGTTAAATCTGTGTCATTTGTCAAACATTAGACCTTTCATTTAACAATATTCCAAAAACAAATATTACACCACCATATCACTGCTTTACAGAACGGTTGAAATCTGATGTTCAAAGTATTACAATTTTACTTCTTTTCTCAATTCTTGAACCTCATTGTTCCAAACTTGGACTGTAAAGTAACAAAACAATACTGTAAAGTAAATAAACAATACTGTAAACTGAATCCTTTCAACTCTAAGAACTGAATTGAAAAAACTAGTTTAAAAAAACGGCCGTAGATAAATATTGTTTATATCCTTTAAGTATTTGCATGATGCAGCGTTGTTAATGAATTTTTACATGGATGTGCTTATTTTTTCACAAGCAAAACCGACGAAATATATTTTTAAAATCCAAAAGATATTTTTGAAGGGATATTTTATATCTTTAATGCGTCTTGAACCAACCTTTTCATTAGTTACCACTTATAATCAATTAAAACTTAAGTTTAGTTTATCAATATACAATTATTTATATACTTTTCATTTTGCATATAAGTTGTCCAATTCTTTGTGGAGTTTAACAGTAATTTTGCAATTGATCTGGGTTGACCAGTAAGTTTTTTTTTTAGAAAATGTTTCTCAGTTCTTAAAACTAATTGAAATATTTGTAATCGATATTTACTACTTGAAAATTGTAAATACAACAGATCCTTAAATATAGCCTACATTCTTATTTTACATTTATATCTAGAGATATTTTTTCTGCCATAGAAAAATTATTTGTATTCATACCCTAATGCATAACAAAATATTATTATTGCATTATAGCATTTACTATTGAATTGCTTCTGATTATTGAAAGTTAATGATGTCTTGAAAGCTGAAAGCAATATTTTTATAGCACAAACAATAGCTTAGCCATTAGTTTTACACACAGTTATGTACTTATAAACGTGATATTTATATACCCTTGTATTTTAGTTGTATTTGTGTTGAATTACATAAACTTCTATGTCAATTCATGTTTTAAAAGGTACTGTGTATGAAAACTCAACAATATAGACAAAAATCATATTTTCTCTATATACGTAAAGGAGAAGTAAGTAATACATATTATTACTTAATATGTATACTTTACTTAATATGTTATTACTTAATATGTATTACTTACTTCTCCTTTACGTATATAGAGAAAATATGATTTTTGTCTATATTGTTGAGTTTTAAAAGGAAATATCTGTATGGTTTCCCTGAACACACTAAAGTGGTTACTGGTTTTCAAAAGTATAAGTCAGTTTGTTGATACCGTTTATAGTTTTAAAACTTTTTTTATACTGTGCCAAATTTAAAATGTTCTTGTTACAACGATTATATGTTAAAGCAAGTATTCAAACTGAGATTTTATTGCATCCAAAATGTGATGATTATATAAAGTTTAAGTTTAACTCAATTTTTATCAATTATTGGATGAATGGTTTTTTTTAAGTTAATTTTGTATAGATAGACTTATGTTTACATAAATTTTGTTAATCTAATTTTGGATTGCTTCTTGATATTTTTTAATGCGTTTACATTAGTTTAACCATACAATGTATTAGCCATTGAATTTGATATCATGTTTATAAAACAGTGTAATTTGCATTTTATTAGTTCGTAAGTGCTAAATGTTCATGATATTATTTAGTTTATTGTGTATTGTTAGCTTATTATAGAATAGCTTATTCCTATAATTCAATGATTTTGCTTATCTAGCAAAAAGTTATGCTCAATACATTTAAAATGTTCCAAAAATATTTTACATCCTCATATTATTCAAACAAAAAATGTATAACGGTTATAGGATGTATTAATTTGGTCTCATTCACCCTTTTTTTCTTAAAATGTAGAAATTTTTCTCATAAAATCTGGACTATATTTGATTTATTATTGATATAAAACCTTGCATTTGGAAATTATTTAGGATAAAAAAAATTTTAATCTGTATTTAATATCTGTCAAAATGTACTACTTGTATTTATATTCATCAGTATTATATTATAACTGTAAACAAAATTTTGAAATTGGCACTTTTTAGTATGGTACATTATGCTCGACACATGAATAATTTATGTACCTATAATGTTATGAATTATATTTTATATTTTGCCTGTAGCAGTATAGATTGTTACCTTTTTTAATTGTGTTAATATTATGCCTTCAATTTATTTAGTGTGTACAATATATTTTATTTTTTCCTTGTCCACTGTTATATCACTTACACGAACATTTGTTTGTAAATATATATATATATACATTTGAAAGTTGTTTTCCTTATTTTATTCCTCCTTTATTCTTATAGCAACCTTTGCTACATCAGACTTCCCATAAGCTAACATGTCAGATAGGTGACACTTTCTTGTTTAATCAGTGTGATTCATATTGTTGAACAGCACTACTGACAGAGTTGCCACTTAGAACGCCTGCCTGGAGTTAAAGGTGACCATGGTCTAGCACTAGTACTGGTGCCCAGAAGAGCAAAATCCTGCAGACACCCTTGCTGTCATGTACTACCCATTGCAGCAAACTTTATTTTTTTTTACAATGTTATTTTAGAATGAATCCGACTAGGAAATGGGTTTGTAAGGCAAATAAAAATTTGCTTAGTCTGCAACGGGGGTATTTTATATCTGTGCATACTAAGATAAAAAAAATATGAGGAATGTCCCTATAGCTACACACACATAAAATCGCTAAAAGACTAGATCAATTTTAATTTATATAGCTCCAAAAAGCAACATTAATTGTTTATTGTTGACCCCTCCTCTTCTTTTTCCAGAGCAGCAGCCACGGCCACCTTTAATTCCAGGCCACACCTTGGTAGAATAGTAGAATAATTGGCAATCGCAAGAAGGGTTGTTTAGTGTCAGACGTCCCACAAAGATGACAGGTGACATCAGCTCATCAATTAGCACTTTTTTGATTAAAATTAAAATTTATGAACATAAATTTATTAAAATATTGAAAATAAAACATACAAAATTGAACACCAAAACAATAATATAAATTGAAAATCTATATCTGTACATTTAAAACGAAGTCATTTCCATAGTCCAGTATCCAAGCTTTCGTAAATACAATTTATTAGCTGCTTCAAAACAAAACAGCTGTTACATACAATCCTACTTGCGACGTTGCCACTTCGAAGGCCACGGTCTGTAGTTAAAGGCGGCCGTGGTAGCAGTAGAGGTGCCGTTGGTGGAGAAGGGGTGTTAATGAATTCGGAGCTTTAAAATTATGTAGCCCCGAAAGCTTCTTTTGAAATGTCTCAGAACTCTGGGAGAATTGTGTAACTTTTCGAATAGGTCCGAAATGGTCTGGAGCTTTTGCAGCTTGAAATTATTCGGAACTATTCCAACCAAGTGTTATTTGAAGTTAATAGGAACTATGAGACCTATCATTGACTCATACTACAATTGATTAGGGGAAATCTATAATCAATGATACTATTAACAACACAGCTGTTTCTAAAGGAGATTTTTCATGCTGTCACCCTGAGGACCCTGAGTGATAAATTTCATATGTCAGTCAGCTGACTTGGTAGGGGTAAACGCCATCCAATCCAATCCATGTATGCGCCGGACTGTGTGAAAAAAACACTCTATTCGTCGGGAGAAAGTGTCAAATGTCAAATGCCTTCAACCAAACAACCAAACCAAACCGACGTTCAGGTTCGACAGAGTAGGTGTGTTTGGAATTTAGGTGTACTCAATAACTAAATTGAATTGAATACCTACCTAAAAATCACATATCGGGATTTCTTGTTTTGCAATTAGATTTGTCATCTCTATTGAATCAACATGGAAGTGGAATCAAGATCAACCACGAGAAAAGTTATAATTGATGTTATATGCTTAGCCTGTGGTAAGAACTAATTCATTATCTATTTACATTTAGGCCTACCTTTTTTTTACTCAAAGGACCATACTTAGATTTACAACGAAATGTTTTTTTAAATTTTTGTTTAGGCTTTAGGCAACTGAACATGTTCTTAGTTAATGAAAAACAGTAGGCCTAGGCCTAATTTGGTATCAATGCTACCTTTCAAATTTCTGTTTATTTTCAACCTTGATGTTAACTAATGTAGCCTATTTGTGAGGGTTTATTTTACTTGTAGGCTATATTATGGTACTTTTATTAGACACTTCATAAGCCAGTTTCAGATTGAAAATTCATCGAACATCTTGTGTACAAGTTATTGATACAACTGGATAACAACAAGCCCTTCTGTAGCGTAGGATATCGTCTTTATATTGTTTTAAGATTCAATAATTTTGTTTTTATTAGGACCTCCAAAAGAGTGTTTAAGTAGTGTACTATAACTTATCGGTAAAAACATTTGACCAACACCGTTAAGGTCGATTCACATTAATCAGTCCCGTCAAAGTTCCGTCACAGGGACAGTTCAGTCTCAGCTGCATCCACAATTCCTCAGTCAACTGTCTGTCAGTTGGTTTTCTCAGTCAGTCTTCCATCACTTTATTTAGGACCTAGGCCTACAGTGTTGTTAAGTTACAGTCAAGCATTTTTTTAACTAAGTTAGGTACCTATGAAAAAACACAAACACTTAAAACACAATAACTTAACTTAGGTACCTAGGTACCGGTATACTAATCAACTTTTCATCATGCATCTTGATGATGTTATAAACCAAGTATAAATTCAGACTTTAAGCCTACCTAGGTACCGGTATACTAATCAACTTTTCATCATGCATCTTGATGATGTTATAAACCAAGTATAAATTCAGACTTTAATAAAATAATAAAACACTATTTTTTGAATGTCAAATACTTAAAATATCAAGTGTCAGTCAGGCGTTCGATCAAATTACCAAAATATCAGTTGAAAGATAGCTGGAATTGAGAGATGGACCACCGGCAGAGCGACTGATGGACCTGTGTAAGAACTGTGCCAGAAAATTGTAGAGGGCAAAGAAAAAACCATTGAAGGATAATATTTTTGACAGAGACGTGTTAAATATGACTGAACTGTCCTTTGAAATACAATAGGCTAAGTTTTACGTTTTATACTGTAGCGTAAACTTAGACCTTTTTAAAAATCTTATACAAATGACGTTAGGCATATAAGTTAAATGCAAGTCACCAAACAGTTGTTAGTTGCAAGTATACCAACTGTAACATTCATTGTAGGCTAAATGTACCCGTACCGGTACCATATTTTAGCCTATTAATGAGCACTATAACCCATAGTAAGCCCTCAATGTAAAATCTTTTGGACTCTTTAATTACACATTTGAAATACCGCTACTACTAACAATTTTTCTAGCATCAATGTTTTACTATTAGCTGCTTTGTACCGTACCTCTCAAAGGTGAGTTCAAATGTATTGAAGCTATTGTTTGAGAAGCACTAAGTGCTACTTCTGTTGAACACGTGCCAGAATGTAAACAGATGGTTGTTATCCAAGCTCCATTAAGTTTTATAGGTTAGTTGTCTTGCAAGTAGTTTTCCTCGTGTTACATTGTTAGATTTCTAGTTGCCAGCTATCTTTTATTGATCTGGAAAATTATTTGGAAAGTTTAATAGAATTGATTTTTTGTTCCAGTTGGATTCCCATTGCTGTTTTTCTACTTGTTTGGTTCACCTTATCAAAGAGGTCTATTTTGTAATGATGAGTCAATACGATATCCATTTAAAGACTCAACAGTGACAAGTTTTATGCTCTATTTTATTGGCCTTGTTCTACCGATTTGTTTGGTAAGTAATTTTGTAAGTTATTCGTAGCTTTTAGATTCATAGATTTCTTATTCATACATAGTTGTCTGGTTGTCTTGTTAGTGTAAAGCACAGGTCACACTAGGCTGGCATCAGCGGCGAATTGAAAGAAGCCGCTACTGTCAGCTTGATGTGACCATAAAATTCGCAGCTGGCACCGTTAGCCGGCGAGTATTTGTCAGCTGGACATGTTCAACTTTTGGTAGCGAGGCAGCCGCAAATAGAGGTCACGTGACCACTCGCACTCGCTGACGCCAGCGAGCAGCGTAGTCTGACCACTTTTAGAAGCGTGCCAGCGGCGACCAAAGATAATTTCCAACTTGGTTTAACAACACAAAAGGACAAAAGCAACTGTTTAAATTTTTTTATTAGAGGTTTAACTAATTTTAGTAATGCCTGGAATGTATGTGATGGTGACTGTTGACATTCGTAAAACATTTTTGCATATGTTTCTGATTCTTTTTTTTAGTGCGTTTAAAAACGTGGCATTTTTAAAAAGTATTTTTATTTATAAATTATTTGTATCCATGGCCTGATCCACTATAACGTCTCTTCTTGCGGTTAAGCATCTTTTAATAAAATTATTTCTCTTTCATACATCCTCAATTCAATATTAAGTAGGCTTAGTGCTGGATGAGGACCCAAAAAAGGACAAAATGGCGACAAGAACTGAGTTTTAAACTAGGCGATTAAAGTAGTATTTGTAGCATAGAAATTACTGAGCTTAGGTGGTCGGGGAAGCAGGTTATTGATTTCTTTATTCCAAAACTAAACGTACAGTACTTGTGGAACGTTTCTTAAAAGAAGTAAAAACGTCAAATAAGCAGCTTACAGTGATTTGTTACAAAACCTCACAGCTGTTCTGTTCCTTCTCACACATCGTTAATATCACGATCACCAGCGGCTAACAAGCAGCCTAGTGTGACCCGTGGAAAATCCGCTGCTTGGTAGTGCTGGTGCCAGCCGCTGATCACCAGCGGCTGCCGAGCAGCCTAGTGTGACCCGTGCTTAATCAACTCTTTGATGATAGTGCTTAATATTTCACTAATAACTTATACCAAAAGACCTTATAATATGTTTGTGATGTATTGCTCCTATTCCTTTAATTTAATTTTGGTTGTATATATGCCAGTGGTGTATTTTTTACTTTTTTGGTAAGGGAATGATCCAACCCTGGTCTTGTTGCTATCCAATGTTAACCTTTTTTTCTTTATGTCGACGACAGTGGGATTTTTACGAGAGAGGCAGTGTAGAGTTTACTCTATGGGACCGAACCTTGGTCGGATAACTCATAAGGTCGGTTAAAACGGGCAATCCCTAAAATCATAACATAATGAAGTGCTATTCAATGAAGATGTTCTCTTACAATAATATATGTATTAAGTTTTGTATCAGTGAATAAGATTTAGAATTTATAACCCTGCAAAATAGTTTAGCATATTAAAATTATCATTCAGTCCAATTTTAAAATTGCAAACCTTTGAACAAGTAGATCAAACTGGTTATAAGTAGCTACATGCCATCTTCCTTGCGTACCATACCAATTTACTATGGTAAACAAATATACAGGCATATTTAAACATAGATCAAAATGAACCATTCTCATGTAAGCCACTTAAACTTGAGCGACTGTTTGCTGAAAAAAGAGAGTTTAACTTTTCTTAACTTAAACTTATTTACAAAGATTATATTTTCGACAAAACATAATTAACTTACACAAACATTTTTGGAATTAGTTCAAAATAATAAATTCCCTAAAAATAAAAATCATTTAGGTTTATTAAAAAAAAAAAACTATAAATTTAGTATCATCGTAAAAGGTATGTAATACCAAAAGTCAATATTTTTTAAACACTTCCGAAGTAAAACTGCTAGTGACAGTTCGCAGAAAGAATCTTTCTCTAAACAGCTATTCCTTCAAAGTATAAAGAAATAGGGAAAAAGTGATTTCAGACAGTAGGCCTATTGTACGATTCGATGAGTGGGTCAATCAACTATGATATTTTAAATAACAAAAAAACAGCTGTTAGGTAAATCAAATCACATTGATCGGGAATAACTCAAAATAATGGTCGGCTCATAGACTTTTAAAAATGTAAAATTAAGTTTCTAAAAAGTATTAACCCAAAGTTTAAATTTTGGCTTTGACATTCCCTTCCTCTCAAAATTATGTTTCCTCCAAAAGAATTGTGAAAATCTGTTAGGCTTAATGATTGATTCAGAATCTTTGGGTAAAAACCACCTTTCACATTTAAATATATAAGATAATGATGAAATCATTGAATACCACTTGCTAGGTCCGTGCTCACAAATGATTTTAGTAAACAAAATCTTCTCCATTAGAAAACATCGGAATGAAAAAATTCCAATTTCTATTTTGCCTTTCTAGTAGTTCTTTTAAAAGTTTAAATTAAGAGAGAATTACAATATCAATGCGGTTATTATTTTAAATATGGTACTTGTAGCAAATAAATCGAATTTTAAGGTTATAAGGCAAGCAGTGATTGCAGCCTTGGTTGAGGTCAATTGAGTTCGACATTCAGACTATTGATTGTAGAGTCTTCATCAGGTCAAGTTACTTTCTCGTTTTATTTTTGTGTTCAAAGAAATTCCAATACCTACTACTATAATTACTTTAAATCCACTATACTATAAATTACCTACATTACTACTAAAATTTTATATTTGATGTAATAGCATAGTAGGGGCCTACTTGGTTCATATAAAAGACCAAGCTTAATGATTCTGGCTAATATCTTTGACTATTAATACAACAACTTCTGTATCCAATAGTCAATGCTAATATCTTATGATCAAATTTAAATAAATTAATGAACAACACAAGTATATTTTAGTAACAAGATTGACAAATTATTTGTGCAAAATAAATGTTTAAGAAAATGTTTAAGTAAAAGAATTTAAAATACATATGCTAAAAAAATGTTTATTTTGCCATTGTCAAACTTATATTATGCTACATTTAGCGTAACAGGTATGTCCTGAAATACTAAAACAAAGGAAACCATTTTTCACCGTAACCTTTTGAGTACCTACTGTATAAAGGAAGGTCATCTAGTTTTTCTGATGATGTCATCAATGACTTCATATACTTTCACCTAGGCTCTGGAATATACTGTACTTACTTCCATTTGTGTTAGAATGTTTTTAAATGATTTAGTTAGTAAACAGAAATAGAATGCATTAAACATGCATTTTGAAAATACAATTTTCCTTATCAATTATCAAATCTTGATATTAGTTTCCATATTCTGTAAATATGGTTGAAATACAGTACCGTAAACCGGGGTGAAGATGAACAAAACTAGGAAAATGTTTATTCAATTTTTTTTATAAGAAATCATAAAAAATGAAATACATAAAAAATATTTTATGAATCAGCATCTTTTTGTCTACATAAAACACATACGGTACTATAGTTTGGTCGCTTAGAAAACGACCTGCACGCTAATGCTAAACCAATGCTGGAGGAGGTCGCTTTCTAAGCGGCCGACCTATATAACATAACCCAATTGGTGTGTTAAAAAAAAATTATTTTAAGCGACCGTGTTTTTTTGGAAAAAACATTTGTGTAATGAAAAATGCATAGGGTGTTCATCTTGACCCCAAACCCGGGGTGAACATGAATAGATATAACTTTTTTTTTAAGTTAGAATTTTTGTATTTAATTTTTTTAAACTTAAGTTATTATATTACCATAAGTCTCTTTATAAAGCAACAAATACAATATATTGATATCTTATTTAACAAGAAAGTTATTCAAGAAAAACCAGAAAAAGTGTTCATTTTCACCCTGGTTTACGGTAGTTATTCGAAATTTTAAAATACTAAATTAGTTTTAACTACTTCGTAATAATACATTGTTTGCAAAATAAAACCTGAGCTTAGTATGTCCATTCGAGAAAGCAACATTTAAAACTGTTTGCATCCCAATTATTTTTACTTTTTGTCTAGATGTTTAATTATGAGTCTAGTCCAAATTGGTTTGAAATGTATTGTGAATAGAAAAAGACTTGATAGCAGCCAATTTTTATGTTGTTTTGTAGTGCATCATTGAGGAAGGAAATGTGTACTATATTGTGCTTACATAGTTTATTGGGCTTGAAACATATGCGTAGTCAAAATGTTGCATACCACGCATATTCTCTAGAATGTTTGGTTGAAATCTTGTTATGAACAGGAAATGTTAGTTGTCAAGGTTGTTATTCAATCAGGATTCCGTGTCATCAGGACATAGCTTTGATATGTAACTTACATAGGTTGCAATACTTAGCTGTGATATGTACAGTTTGTAATGTTCATTAACAAATTCATTATTCATATCAGAAATTGATCAAATAATTAAGAGGGAACAACCCAAAATTTGTCCAGCCATTTGTATTTTGTAATAGGTTATTTAATATCTTTTTCTAATATCAGTTTCAGGTATCATCATAAATTCAAATTAAATTTTTGTTTATGATGGTACATTTTAATTAAAAACTTTTTTATGTAGCACATTTTAGTTTTGTATATGATGTAGTTTACTTTTTTTTAAGTTCTTTTTACTGTCTGGGGCTACTTTTTCAATAACTAAATGAAATAAGAAATGCCATACAGTAGACTCCCTCTTATCCGGACACCTTTTAACCGGACATCTGATTAACCGGACTACATCCGAAAAGACATCTCTTTAACCGGACAACTTTTATCATCACATTGGTTTAGCCGGACTAGATTGGCAGGAAGTGGGTGACACTGAAACAACTGTTCTCATGGGAAAGATTTGAGGCCAGTTATCATGTGACTAAATACAATGCTCTTCTAAATTTAAGTTAAATATCACAGTAAACGGTCCGTTTTAACAAGTTTTGGGGACGTCGGCTTAACCGGAAAAACCGTTATCGGGAATGGCCTCGGTCCCGAGGAGTCCGGATAAGAGGGAGTCTACTGTAGTACGGTACTCAGATAGTCATTTTATTTTACTAATACGTATTTCAAAAATGTCATGATCACAGTGTAAAATGTTGTAAACTAAATAGATCAAGAAGCTGAATGGGTTGAAAAAGAGATTTATATCATAAAATCAAAGGAACTTATTTTTAACCAAATGACAATTTGTTACCAAGTTTCATTGAACTTCACTCAGGCTTTTACTATCTCAGAGAATAAAATATTGCATTTATCATAGTTTGATTGTTTTTTTCGTCTTGCAAAATTACAATAAATTGAAGCAGCAGGAATGTTGCTGTCTGCCGGTTTTTTAATAACAGTATTTACTGTTGATATTTGTATCCATACAGTATTTACATTTTTTATTTGAAAATACCTAACAATAATAACATTTCTATTGTATAAAATAGACTAATCAGCATTTAGATTTAACAATTTCATAATTTTCCATTGGCTCACTTGAATAAGAAAGTATAAAACCATAAGTCTTCTATTTTTGTACACATTTTATGAACTCCCTGTGCCTTTTAGTGTTGCTTATTAAAAAATTTAGAGGACCTTTGAGATTTAGGTCCACCTTACCAGAAAGGGAAGTGAAAATTCTCTCTAAAGTAAAACAAACTATATCTTGAGATTAAATATCTCAAGAAAGCGTTTGGTCTGCTTTGATGAGATATTGCATTGAGACTGGGTAACAAATGGTTTCCCCTATTGAATCTTGTGTGCGTTTTCAAATAGTTTGCCAAGCTGTTTGCGATTCAATGTCATTGCAATGTTTTGTTTCTTTGTTTGCTTTGTCATCAGTTTTCCATGTCAATAGATGGTTTGAACTTTGTCACCAGATAACACAAATATTCTTGTGTAGCATGGAATGTTTGATTTGAGTTGATTTTATCTTTCTGTGTTAACAATTTCTTTTAAAATGTTTAAAAGTAAACTACTAAAACTATTTTACAAATTAAGTGTCTGAATTTATGCTTTCACCGTCAAACAATTTCTGGATCAATTTGGCTGAAATTACAGAAAAAATATGTGTCATGAAGAATGTTCATGTTCAGTACATTGTGGCCATAACAAATTAACACAGGCTCAGATAACTTCCTTTACTATTTTAACACTTGCTTGTTATTTTATTTTTTAATTTTATTGTCTATTCAAAATTTTTTTTGAATTTATTGTACCTTTGCATATTTTGGCTATTCTTAGACAATATACAATATTAAATCAAGTTTATTTAAATGAACATGGTAGGCCTACAATGAGCAGTGACAATACAATGCCTGCACAATTGAGAATGAAAATAATAAATAAGATAGAGTGATAAATAATTAAAAATACCCCCGCCGCAGCAAACCTGCCGTCTAAGCGAATTTCCATTTGGCCGAATTGATTTTCAATTGATCTATTTAAATAACATTAGGTTTAACGAGTACCTAGGTTTGCTGCTACAAGGAAACTAATAAAGTAGTGTGTTTTTAGTAAAATATTTATAGCTTACTATAAAATAAATAAATTTGCCAAGTTTGATCAAAATATATCCATAAACAAGCAAACTACAACATTTTACAATATTCTCCATAAGAATAACATGGGAATTTTAAATTTACCATTTTTTTAGTTTTCTCCGTAACCAATAACCGTACAAAAACACTTTGATATACTGAATTGTTTGTTTTTTTAAGCTCTTTAAGAAGGTTTAGAGAAAAATTGGGAAATTTTGTGTTTTGAGGGTAAGAAGTGAGAAAAACCAATTTTTACCCCATAAAACCCCCCATAAAACCCTGTTCCCATAGTCCGATCATGCTGGATCGCGAACTCATTCAAGTTTATCCCGCCTTACACCTTCAAACCAAATTTCATCAAAATCGGATAAAAATTACTCAAGTTATCGTGTTCACGGACACATATATATATAAATCTATATCTATATATATATATATATATATATATATATATATATATATATATATATATATACTTATATAAAAATTTGAACGAATGGTGTTTTTGGCCTCTGGGGACATTAAAATGAAAAAGTAAATCGGTCCCGGGCCTAAGTCTTACCATGAGACCTACGGTAATAGCTACTTCCCTATAGGGAAATTCGCTAAAAACCAGATAATTAAAAAGTGTATAACCTAGGCATTTATTATCTAAATACCTTGAAGACAAGAATATTGATATTAAAATGCTCATGACATAAGCTTATTTTTCAAAAGCCCCAATCATTCAGTATTTCCAATCTACAAATTATCATGCTGAGTTGTACAACCCACTTCAATTAACAAACAAGACCCATTCATTTACTGATAAGATAATTGAGGGTTAAATCACAAAAACCTCATCATTGCTTTTTATGTCTGTAAATGGTTGCCTAAACATAAAATAGCCACCGCAGCTAACCTGCAGACAAGTGAATTTCCATTTGTCTGTTTGAATTTTAACTAAAGAAATTTTCCCTTAATACATTTCAGATTTATTTATAGTTGATAGTATGTATGAAATAAATAAATTTAATTAAAATATGTCCAAAGCAAGCCTAAATAAGCAAGCAACAACAGTTTATTTTATCACCTCATTCCAAACTATAAGAAAAAAGATTAAATTAAAGTTTTATTTTTATTTTTCTATAACCTTAAATCTTAAATTGTACAACAACGCTTCATTGTATAAAATTAATTGTATATTTTGACTCCACACTGTAATGAAAATTGGTTATTTTTATCTTAAGGCTAAAACCTGCAAAAAAACCACTTAAAAATGTTAAACCGAATAACACTTTTTTAACATTACCCCAACGGTTTATGGCTCTGAGCGATCCTGCGAGTAAATCCCATTAGTTACACCTCACTGAATATGCTAGTTAAAATGCAGATGTATTTGTTTGTCGGTTAATTAGTTTTGAGAATTCTGACAATGGCTGTTTCAATCTATATTTCATCAATGACAATAATTGAGATTCTGATTCTGATTCTGAATAATTAAATAATGTATTTTTAATTTGTTATGTGAGCTTGGTTATAAAATGGTTTATCTAAATCCTCAATTCAACTCAACCTAATATTAAAGTTTTTTAACAATTTGTATATTTTAAAAGTGAGTTGATGACTTTCTAGCTTTGTTTGATCAACATGTAATAATCAATATTCAAACAAAGATTGTGAAACTAAACAGATGAATTTAAATTTATTTAAGCAAATTTGAAAGACATGTTGATTTACTATGAGTTTTATGTTTTTCTGCTTAAAACGACGCCAGAGGTGTCGAACCCAGTCGCCGTTAGACAACTCAGGCGTTACTTGAACCCCACACCTTTATTATAAACAAAAACATGCCTTATTTAACAAACTTAAAAAATACAAGTTTAGTAGGTTTCCGCTATAGTGTTTGGGTTGTAACTTGAAGATAATGGATTTGTGACATTACTCATAATATTATATATGTCACAATTTGGGAAATGTTAAAAAAAAAAAACATTGAGTAGAGTGGTAGGTCTAAGTAAAATCACAATTATACACCAAATTCAAATTGATTATTATTCTACTTTTATCCTGTGAAAAAGGTTTAAAACTATGAACATTGTATAAGTAATGGTTGTGAATATTTTCTTGTAATCAATCCTTTTTTTATTTTTTAATTTTTTCTAAGCAAGTGCCTTGGACAAACATGTTTGCTAACCTGATGTAGGTAGGCCTACTCAATGTCTATGTCAATCTCTATAGTTCTCAGTTGTAAGACATATAGTTGAGAAGTTTGTTTTGTTCACAGTTTCTGGTTGTTGAATGGATACACTATCGGAGTGGGGAGAGTCATGCCAACAGAAAAGTAACATTCAACGGCCGGAATGTACACCCGTGGGTCTGGAGGTAATGTTTTAATTTATAGACTTATGGCTGTTTTTCCTCATTCATGAAATTCATGATTCTGGTTAAGGAATCAACTGGTCACAGTACATAAGAACTCTTACTATCTGAATCGCTTACAGACAGAATAACCTAAAACTATAGTAATAAATATTCTTATTCTAAAAAGGAAGAAAACGTGATCAAGGCAAAATCCTGAACATTTCCCATGGTTCCCATGGACATCATCATTGCCTCATGACACACGGAAACATCATCATCGTCTTCTGAGATCATGGAAAAATCTTGAATATCTTCCTCGGGTGTGCGGACATCACCATCGTCTTCTGTGTTCACGGAAACAACATCATTTTTCTATTAGCTGCAATATCTTGAACATCTTCTGTGGTCTTTTAGACATCATCGTTATCGCAATCGCAAAAATCACGAATTTTTTTAACCACGCTTTTGAAACTTGTTCTGCGATCCCGATAGTAAAATCTCTGCTCAACTCAGTTTATTTTCTATTAAATACTCCAAACTTTAGTAAAAATACAACTATTTTTTTTTTATTTGAATGTGGTCAGGTTATTGATTTAAATAATTGGAGGTCTGCTGTCCAAAGCTACAAAACTCACCAACTCTCAGTTCTAACTATTCTCTTTTACTATCTCTTTATCTTCTAAACTCAATTATACTTGTTGAGTCAGATGAAATAAAACTAGATATCTCATTGTTAAATGTTTCTACCATAAATTAACCAAGGATTTACTAGTGCAGAAGTAGAAAGAGAAGATAACTAGGGCAGTTGTAAATCCATTGACCAAGAATTGCTACAATATTATATAGAATGGTTAAAGCTTAAAAGTTTGACCTATGAAATAATCTGGTGGACAATCATAACTAATAAATTGGCACTAGCATCCGTTTTCTATGGTCACACAAAGCTTTTATCTCAAATTATATAATTTCATGATTATATAATTGCATTCGATAGGTCAATGTCAGTCTTCATTAGCAAAGGTTTCAGATAAAATAAGTCAAAATTTCAAGTTTCTTATCACCAAAAGGCTCTTAGCATAGATTTTGGCAATTTTGGAAATGGCAACGGATTTTTACTTGGATAGTTTTTCTATAAACACCTTCACATTTTAAATACTGTGTCTATAGTTTTGCTTATGATTTTTTATGTTAATTACCGTTAACTTGTTTTGAAAAAAGATAGTTTAATGCTGTTCCATCCATTTACATCCATGAAAAAGCATCAACAGGTTAAAATGCACTTTTAATATATTTCTTACTTATTTAGAATGATTTTTCTTATCATCGTTGACATTTATTTATGTTTTCAGATAGTTTTTATTTGATTAATTTCTCTATCAGAATTGTATAAGTACAGTTGCAAGTGTGTACTGGCCCTATACATATGTGTATGCCTGTTTTAATAATTTCTACAAAAAATTAGAGGAAGTCATGTAATACAAATTTAGCCTTATCTACCCTTATTCAAATATATTCAAATTCCTGGATTGTTTAAAATTGTTTTCCCAAGGTGTGTTGGTGTGTGAATACAGTCCCTCTGTACAAATGTTTATTTTGCCAATAGTTCCTCCGTGTATCATATATCTGTTTGTAGATGTTACTGCGTAATCGGAGTATTCGGTTTCGGTGCAGCGTGCAGTCAGCTGCTCACGGACATCGCCAAGTACACCATCGGTCGGCTGCGACCGCACTTCTGGTCAGTCTGTCAGCCTTCCATTGACTGCTCACTGCCCCAGTACCAGAACACGTACATCATTGACTTTACCTGCAAAGGGGACAACGCTAGACTGATAAGAGAGGGCAGGTATGTGAGATGTATTCAGCAATGTTAGACAAGTCCTTCCTGATGGCGTGGAAAAAGGTTTCTCCTAAGGACTGCGTCCTCTTGGTAGCTATGGTTAATACTTAATACTTTTCATTGAAATGGTGACCATACAAAGTAGGTATTTTAAGCCAAGTATGAATGTAGATGAGTGGCACTATCTTGTAGTCGTGTTAGTGACTAGGCCGACATAATCCTTAGACACAGCTGTTTATTAATAGCCCATACAGCTAACGGCAACTAAGGGACCTACAGTTTATAGTGGAATCCGAACCACATTTTTGTCTTGGTATTAATAATGAATTGGTCTAATTATCAAGACGAGTAATGTCCAGTGGTCGAAACTCGACCAAAAATATGTAATGTACTCACTTATACCTATATGTTCCTACACTCACTTATGTTAATGTTTCACCCCACACTGTAAATAAAACATGTGATTGGAGTTTCTTCCATTTGTTTTGATTTTCTGTTTATATTTCGTTGTTATTTCGTCACCAGCATGGCAACGCATAAGATCCATGTAAATTTTTTCAAATTTTTAAACTCATTTTTTGCGCTTATCTTTGAGCCTATTTAAATTTATAAAGGGATTCTGCACACCTACAGGAAAATAGCTTTCTAACGGTATGCGTAGATTTTCCCTACGATGCACACGAGCTGAGAAAAAAGGTTTTAAAGAAACATGCTTGCCTATTAATATATAGATAGATAGTACTGCGGATAGTCGTAGTACTCACTAGTGTGGACGTTAATCCACACGAGGGAGTATCACATCCACAGTGCATGCCTAACCAAAGTCTAGATAGGCCATAGTTGGATGTTGAATCTGCCACATTTTAGCTGTTTTTGATTTTTTTAAATATTTGTACATGTTGTACACGATTTTTCACGCCTGTCTATGCAGAACTACTTGTAGACTTGAAAGAATATGACATTTCACTTAATTATCACTAATTATCACTAAGAGTGACCACAACAATCCACAGATGAACTTGTTGATGCGTGGTTGAGGTAGTGAACTAGATCTGCACGACGGGTGAAACAGCACTCAGCCTCTACATCCCCCCACCATCTCACCCCACATTCCACTCGCCACACCCTCTGGCGCAAACCTTAACACTTTTCATTGAAGTTACATGATACAATGATGTATGAGAAAAATACATCATTACAGTAGAAAAAGCTATGTTTATTTGGATACAAATCTCTATAATAGCTCTCAGATTAACCACAACATTTGTCCATTTTCTGCTGAAGCAGGGCTAATCGAAGTTACATTCTGGATAGTTTACAAGGTAAAGCAACAACCGAATGAGTACAGATTATAGAAGAGAAAATTGCATTAACGTGATATTTATGTTTTTTCCAGGTTATCATTCTTATCAGGACATTCCTCTTTCTCTGCCTACACCATGGTCTTTCTTGTTGTAAGTATAATTTTTAATTAATGGTTTAATGGTTTTAGGGTGATTATAAAGATTGATTGGAATGGCTTTTGTAGCTAAATTGTTTAAGTTTGGGATTTTTTTAATTAAAATAATAATATTTTTGGGTTAGTTTAGCAAATTTGGGAAATACAAGTGAAAACGTGGACTTCTGATTCAAAAACTTGTTTTTATGTGCAGTGAAGTTTGATGTGCTGTGTTAACTATTTTTTAAATACAGCAAAACCTCACTAACTTGACACCCGGTAACTCGACATTCTGTGTAACTCGATTGTCAACAGGTGACTGGGTGAATGCAAAAAAGCATTTTTCAGAACATTTAGTTTTATATGCTAAATATTTGCCATTTCTTTGAAGATTGTTTATTCAATATGTAAAAAAAACTCAGGATGGTTATAAACTTCTATATTAAAATTAGTCTGTTATTTATTATAACCTATTAAACATGCCAATGTTCTGGATAGCTTGACAATCCCCAAACTGAAAAACCTCTGGGTCCACAAATTGTCAAGTTAGTGATGTTTTACTGTAGCTTTTTTATTCAGCTTTGTAGACTGTGGTTCAAATACGCGTTGTTAAAGAGAAGATAAATACTTTAGATTGGTTTATTTGGATACATAAATTTAAACAATAATTTATGGTTTGTGCCAGCGGTTCCTAAACATTTTGGTCTGGTGACCCCCATCGCCTTGGATTTATTTTTCGCAACCCTCAAACCCAAACATGTGAAAGGTAAATACCCCCGCCGCAGCTAACCTGCCGTCTAAGCGAATTTCCATTTGGCTGAATTGATTTTCAATTGATCTAGGCTATTTAAATAAAATTAGGTTTAACGATTACCTAGGTTTGCTGCTACAAGGAAACTAATAAAGTGTGTGTTTTAAGTAAAATAATTATTGCTTAGTATAAAATGAATATATTTGTCAAGTGTGGTCAAAGGATATCCATAAACAAGCAAACTACAACATTTTACAATATTCTCCATAAGAATAACATGGGAATTTTAAATTTACCATTTTTTTTAGTTTTCTCCGTAACCAATAACCGTACAAAACACTTTGATATACTGAATTGTTTTTTTTAAGCTCTTTAAGAAGGTTTAGAGAAAAATTGGGAAATTTTCTGTTTTGAGGGTCAAAAGTGAGAAAACCCAATTTTTACCCCATAACACCCTGTTCCCATGGTCCGATCATGCTGGATCGCGAAATCATTCAAGTTTATCCCGCCTTACACCTTCAAACCAAATTTCATCAAAATCAGATAAAAATTACTCAAGTTATCGTGTTCACGGACATATATATATATATATATATATATACTGTATATAAAAATTTGAACGAATGGTGTTTTTGGCCTCTGGGGACATCAAAATGAAAAAGTAAATCGGTCCCGGGCCTAAGTCTTACCATGAGACCTACGGTAATAGCTACTTCCCTATAGGGAAATTCGCTAAAAACAAAATTTCCACGCTAAGGAAAATTCCTCAAAACTGTATAACGCTTTGTTCACAAGAAGAAGAAATGTAATTTTTACCTTCTGGCATTCCTATTTGCAACAATTGTGGAAGGTAAAAATTGATAATATTGATATGCTATTGATATGCTATGGAAAATTCCTTAATACTGTACAATGCTCTATTCACATGATATGTTTTTAACGTTCTGGGTCGCTTTCCGCAGCTCTACCTTCAATGCAGAGTGTACTGGAGAGGGTCTCACCTGATTCGACACTTCGCTCAGTTCATCTGTATCTCGATGGCGTGGTTCACAGCGTTGTCTCGAGTGTCGGACTACAAACACCATTGGAGTGACGTGCTCGCTGGCTCCCTACTGGGCACCACCGTGGCGATAGTTGTGGTGAGTACGAGTGTAGTTTATGTACTACTAGGCAAGGCTGTCTTCCAGGGAAATCTTGAAATGAATGTGTCGTTGACTTTTAGATATTGAAGTATACATATCCATCCAATCCATACGAACCAATTTTAACCACCTTTTAGTGAATTTCTCCTATATGGAATAAGTTATTACCTTAGGTGGCGTAAGATATTGGCCTTAGATCGATTTACTTTTTGATTTAATGTCCCCACGGACCAAAAACACAGTTGGTTTGGATTTGTATATTTTTATGTTTTTGTTTTATTTGTGTATTCTTCTTGAAGGTTTGTATTGTTGATTATAAAATACAGCCATTAAATTACTGCAATTAATTTAAGTCAAAATGTATGTATATTTATTTTCTTTGAGGTTGATGTTTTTTGCCGAATATAGGTTGCCATTTGAGCGTTCGGGAAAATGGCCCGTGACAACCTACACTCGCCATTCGACCGCAAATGTTGGTTTTTTGTGAGCATAGGTCGCGGATTGTTATCCATCTTGTGTTGTAAAGAAAAGACTAAAAAAGCAAATTAGTATAATTTAGTTTGAGTTGTTTTGATTTATTTTACAGAGTGTTTATTTGTTTATGACTTTTGAAATACAACAAATTTAAATTTGTATTAATAAATGTAGGTAAATTGTCAGTAAAAGTGGGCTAAACATTATAATAATTTATTTCTGGAAATACAATTTCTCTAGAACTTGTCGATTTCAGCTCCTCGGTTAGGTATGTGTTTCTTAGAACGATCAAAGTCTGGTTTTCTAAGTCTAACCCAGAATCAAACTATGTATTGGTTCTGAATAACAAAGCATCACAACATTATTTTAGTGTTTTAGCATTGTATTCATCTAAATGTCATGTTTTTGTGTGGTGCATAGTAAGAAAAACCCATATGTTGGTCAATTTATTTCCTGCATGGGGCTCCTTTTTATTCATATGTAAGCTAATCAAATCAACTCTCGGGCTTTGCCATTAAATATTCATAGTCTGACTAATGTGTAGTGCCCTTTCGAAATGTTATTGGAAAAAAATTGGTTTTGATAGATTTTTATTTCAAATAGAAATGTAAGTGTATGAAAAGTTCAGCCAAGAGAAGTAAAGTACAGAATAAACACTCAATGGAACACTTAAATTGTGTCTAGCACTAGTCGTTGGTGTCTAAGGGAACGGATCATGGCGTCATGTACTACAACGCTCACGGTGAAGGAAGAGCCCTGTGCGATAGGAATTTCCGCACGGTGGTTGCCGCTCAGGCTCTTCCTTCCTCCTTACGAGTATATTTCCGGCACAACTAACGCTTAACTTTTAGAGCTGAAAGTGCAAGGTCGTACCAGAAGCTTTCTTTGTCTGTACCTTACTTCTCTGTGGTTAAGGTAACGTAGACTGAAGTATGCTTAAACCATTATTGCACCATCAGTAGAACTCTTCATCAGTTGAGATGGTCAGAGTGGCAAACAAATTGCTTAAGGTTCAAAAATAAGGGTAAGAAAAGCAATAAATGTTAATAGAATGTGGTTAACACAGTATTTACTTTTAAAAACTCCCCCAAGATAAATGGAGGTATGATTTTTTAATAGAAACACAAAAGCCCAAATTACTTGTGTTGGGGAGAGTAGAACAATAATTAAAAGATAGGAGCTTTTGGATATTTCTAAAATTCAGTAATCCTAAGGTAAAAGAAAGCGAGCTAATAAAAACGTTTTAATATGGGGAGTTATTCTGTATTGCAATACAAACAAAAATAATCTAAATCAGTTCAAATAAATATTATTTAGATAAGCTAGAAGAAGAGAAGCTATATTTAGCAGGCTATACAGGGTGCCCTGTAAGTAAACAGCCAAACTCCGGGACATGGTTATATGGGTAAAAATAGAAAATCAAGCATGGAATTTTTCCCAAAAACACATCGTCAAGCCAGATATCCACAACTTTTTTTAAATCTTTGAATTTTTCCAACTTATCTGTGACCACCGCAAAATACAAGTGGAAAGGGTTAACAAAGTGTTTTTGGGAAAAAATGTCATTCTTAATTTTCTCTTAATTTTGACCCTTAGAAACATTTACCGGAGTTTGGCTGTTTACTTATGGAACACTCTGTATGTGCACATTTTAATAAGACCATGTATGTAGTTTGATGGCTCCTAGTAATATTTTTAAGAAACATTCCATAAAATCCGACTAGAATCTTGTTTTAACTGGAATGTTGTGTCCATAGATCCAAATATTGATTGAAATGTGGGAAATATAGCTTTGTGTTGCATGTTCTGTTTAAAGGGAATGCCAGAAAAAATTGCTTATTGTGTTTACTGTGTCATTGATTATAGATATTACACGAGCTATAAATCAAGATCTGACAATGGGTGGTAGCCAAATTTGACTGTAAAAGCATATTAAAACAATGTTAATGCTTCAGACAGTGTTTTCATTTTAGTTCTTCTCACAATCATAGTTTTAGTAAATTATTTTTGTTTGAAAAGTTTCTCAAGCTGCTTGAGGATCGATTAGCTATTTTTTAGCTCTGACTAGATTTTGGGTTCAATTTTTATTATTGTTTTTTGTGTGTTTTACATGACTTGACGATTAATTTAAATTACTATTTTCTTAGTGCCTATAAATAATCAATAGTGGTAGGTACACAGCTGATCTTTGATTACAAAGCAGGACTTCTATCCTTGAGTCATGGGTCCAATCCCGTCAATGACCATTATTTTTGTTAAGTGACTATGCTCCGATTTGTCAGAATCCATAATGAAGTTTCAGGAAGTAAGAAACAAGTCTTTCAGGCAATAAGTGTCTAAGTCTTCAATAGATGTCCTTCCACAAAAACCAAACCATGTTTTTCATATAAAGTGTTTAATCATTTGTAAAAGTTATTAAGCTTTAATTAATGTAAAATGTTAGTTGTTAATGATAATGTTTAAGCTTGTCTTTTTACAAACTAGTTTATAAATAAGGCTCTAAATGTTACATACTTTTAAATTTATTTTATGTTTTAACACCTTAACTATTAGATTGTAGTTTAACATTATGATGTGATCATTGATAGTCGAGGAAACGTCACTTTTGTAACTCTTTGGTTGAGCTTCTGCCTGAAGCTAATACACATTTTTATGTCTGCAAGGTTAGTTTTGAATTGTCTAAACTAGAACAAAACAGCAAAGTTAATCAAAATGCTACTTGTGTTATGCATGTTGTAAAATTTACACTGGTAAAAGTGTAGTTCACATAAGTTGTGTACCTGTTTCACAATAGTAAAAGGGAGGGACTATACCAACTCATGTTTTTATTTTGCTTAACACTGACAATACATGGTGTTCCCAAATTGTGCTTTTAGTCTAAAAAGTGTGGTAGGATCAAATTTAACAAAAAAAACCTATTCATGTTTTAAAGTAAAATACGTTGCTGGTGTAACGTATTGTGAGAAAAATTTTATATCCTTGAGCTTCACAAAACCTCGGAGATTACTTTGAAGGCATAACCCAACAACTCAAGGCTCCCTCACAAACTTAATTCTTAACCCAACATTTATACAGAAAAAAACATAAAATAATGATGAATCCCAAAGGTAAACTGTTACTAAATTATCCAATTGAAACCTTAATTTGGAAAATTACTTTAAACCCCAATTTAGAGTTAAACATTACTGTACCTGAACTCAACGCCTCAGGATTTGGACTCCAAAACCCCAAAGGAGAACCTGTCTTTTAAACGTTTTAACAATCTATTTCTAGGGAGATAATTTCTAGACCCAGATGCGTTATGTTAAGGGAAATAAATTAAATACTTTATCTAACAAAAAGTAGTCATTACTAAAACCATGCTTAGAACCTTTCCCCTAAAAAAATAAAATAAAATACCAATTGTGTGGATATCGCAGATTAACAACTAACTAATTTTATAAACTGATCCCAAATCAATTACTCTAGCCTATTTAAAGACTCAGTCTTCTGTAGGTTTGTTGTGTAGCGTGCCCAACATTACCAAACACTTCTTATTTATAATTTAACCACCCTATTGTACATTTACTGATTTACATATAGAAAGAAATAGGACTAAATTTTATAAGCTGATAAATTGGGTAGATTTTTTACTATATGAATGCATGCGGGAATAGTGTGCTGATAAAGAACATTGATCTTATGATTGGTACCATTTGCTTCCATGGTGTGCATCCAGCATAACGGGATTTTTGTACGGCTTGAAAATCAACCAATCTTTTATTCATGCATTGCCTAATTTAAAAAAAATATTAAATAGTTTGGGGTTTTTAATGTGTTCTCTAAATTTTTTGTGTTTCAATTTTAAAGACACTTAGTAAGTTAATTTTTTCTGTTCCTGAATTAGTTTAACTACACAGAAATTCCACAAAAAATAGTGTACTTGAAATTTGTTATGCATAGCTTGAATCGGTTGTGATATTCTATTAAATTAAGTGATGCAGGCCTTCTCTAAAATTTTAAAAATTGCCGGCTATGCTGTTTTGTATTTCAAACATTTAATGTTTTCCAATTTTTTTACACAGGCAAATTTAATGTGAGCTTTTGTAATACACATTGAGAGTGTAGCATTCTAGCTTAATACGAGTAATCATTTTCTTTACAAATTCAATCATTACTTGCCTACTAGTATCAGAAACAAATCACTTTAAATATTCCTGAATCAATAGATTTTCCTCGACTACAAATGATGTTGTCTTCCACAGACGGTGTTCATTGCTCGGAACTACGCGCAATCGCCTACCGAATCGTTGACAAGACTTCTCGATCCTTCATTGTCAACGGAACATCGAATCAAGTATATATAGACTGATTGAGTGAAGACCGTGAAAGCTGTGATAGTCAAATTGTGTTTATTTAAGTAGTAGTGTATATATTGTAGGGCTTTAGTATTTGCTTTTAAAATTAATACAACTAGACATTCCATCCCTATGTTAAGGTTGTCACCAGGTTTAAATTGAAATGATCGTAGTTGATGTGAGCCACCGACAGATTTATGTGCTACAGTATTTACTGTTTTTATAAGTAAATTGAATCGCCTATTGGCTATGTATGTGCAAAATAGGAAAAGAAAAACACCTCACACTGTCCATTATTTGTTAATATCTTATAAAGTAAATGTTCATTGTATTTGTAAGTCTACCTGAAGCTATTTGAAATATATTATTTTTTAGGTTATGACTTATGGTTTGATTATTTCCTTTAGGACCAAAATATTTAGTTTCAAAAAGTTGTTTTAGATTTACTCCTGTTATGTATGTTAATTTTTTGCACTCTCTAATGTCGTTTTCGTTTACTATTTAAGTATCTGTTATAGTTCTTCAGAGATTTTTTTCTCTTTTGTTAATTATAACTTTCAGATTTTAGATATCACTGTTGTTTTTACTGTTGCCAATGGTTTTCACATTGCTTGTTTAAAAAAAACGTGAACACTTTTTTTGTTTCATTGTTATTTTTTTGTCTCTATAAGGCTCTTTGTCGGGCTTTTGAATGTTTTTATTCTCCTCTTTTTGTTGCCCTTTATAGTACTTCTTTTAAATTGTCGATCATACATGTTTTTCAGTGTTAAATACTGTAATTAGCTGTCAATAATCAAGTTGTTGTAGTTTTATACCTGTTTGTAGCTTGCAATTTAATTGTCATCTTATTAATTGAAAAAAATGCATTTACAAAATTATGTAATCATTTTGTAAACTGGTTTATGCCAATAATAAAATAATTGAATTCGATCAAACTTTTTGATTTTTCTTTGGACTTTTTGTGACCATTTCTTGTACATTAATTATTCAACATTTAGTTTTTAGATGGAGTGTAACATGTGGTTGACTTGTATAAATAAAATGTAAATTCTGAATTCTAACCAAAAGTAATTTGTTAATAATTGGTTTGTTAGGTTGTTTCCACAAAATTTATAAAGTCAGCCCAAATGTAAGAGCATAATAATCTGTGATAAGATTTATTTTTGTTTGTTAATAATCAGTAGTCAACCAAGCAAATAATATATTAAGTATGGTGGATGTTTTAAATCAAAATTTGAGGTTGTTGGGAAGTATTGTAAATGCTTTTGTGCGATGTTTAAGCACAAACAGTTATCAGCTTACTGCAATCTGTCATCATTACAAAGATCTCATTTGATTGTTTTAATACTGTCTACTTATAGCACAGTTGTTTAATCTGGAAGTTGAATAGGTTCTGAAAAGAGAGTTAAAATATAGATATAAAATATTAATTAATCTATCTATATACTATTGTATAAAAATCTAATGGTGTCTGTCTGTATGTGTATTACTAATAGGCGCAAAAACTACTGAAGCAACTGGGCTTAAATTTTACAAAAATATAGCTACCATACCAAGGACCATTATAGGACTATTCACAATTCGACACTGACCGTAGGCTTTGCCCCTTTGGCTTTAAAGTAAAGGTTCTGAGGTGAGGATTTTAAAAGTAAATATTGATTGGTCTCCATGGCTGTCATGAGAACAAATACAATGATGTTTGCAATTTGCTATGTCACCCAAATGTAAACAAGCTGAACTGTCAAACCACATTAATTCACAATTCCACAGCTGACTTATAAATAGGCATATAATATTGTCTAAAATCATGTGACATGTTTATTTATTCTTATATTTGACGGTTCATTGATTATTGATTTTATGAAATAAGTCAGATTGTATATCTGTTGCTGCAACGATAAAAATAAGAGGTCCAACTTTAGATCCTTAAGGAACACCGTGTGCTACTCAAACTTTGTAATTAACGTTTGTGAGTAGTAGATACTTGATTTCCAGCTAGATCAAACCAGAGACCAAAGGCGTGCCCTTTCTTCATCCACTACCCCACTACCATTCTAGCTAATTCCCTATAGCACAATTAAGTCTCATCGTAATGAAACGTGAAGGAAAATAGAAGCTCCACCCAAGTATAAATTGTGTTCTCTGATTTGATCGCTTCATTCTTAGTTGTCAACCGCTATTGAAGTACTTCGCCAGTTGACGGAATAAAGTAAAGTAATTCGGCACAGAAAATGTGCCTTGGTTGAAGGAGTTTGATGTTGATCTTAACCCTTAGCACGATGTTGTTCATTGTATAGGTAGACTGCAGTTGTTCATCAGTCCCGTTTGATTCAGGGACCAAAATTAGTAAAACTTTGCATGCCGACTGCGGTGTGACTCGAGAGGGATTATCAAGCTTATAGGTGACGTTTCTGCGACTATCAAGAACTGCGGTCAGTGCTGAAAGTCAGAAACATGCCGATAAACAATCAAAGTTCCCCTCAATTCAATCATCCCTATCTCAATATAAACTGATAAACGTCCACTGCCAGTCGCATTGTGCAAATGAACTGCAAACTCACTAATCCATTTTTCTTCGTCGAACACTTTTCTACATACACACTCGTCAAATGGCAATCGTAATCAACAGGAATTGTTTCCATCCTACAAAACATTGATACTTGTCGGGAGCGTAAATTTTCTTACACAACATTGTGGAATATTATGACGAGACTAATTGTCTCACAGAGGTTGGGATCGGATAGAATAATAGTGGATTAAGTAAGTATAAACATGTTGTTGGTCTCATATTTTAACTAGCTTGTTTGGCTATGAGGGGAGCTTGGAGACCTTTATTTACAGAAAACGAATATCATATGATTGTTTTGCCCATTTTCCTGATAACCTGGCATTTCCCAATTTAGTCACCTTCCGGTCCACATTTCATATGTTTTTAATTTTATTGTTTTTCCAGGTAAAGTTTGTCTCGAACCTTCGTCTAGATGACGTCAAAATCTACAAGCCAGCGGCTACATCGTCGGACGACGCACAGAACCACGGCGTCAACCTTACTGTAACGGCCAAACCGTAATCCTTATCTTAAACGAGCTTTCTTAAATCTTTAACTCCAATTCCAGCCCCTCAATACTATTTACAAACCTATTTGAATATAGTATTTCTGATAATAATGTGTAGGTTAAACTGTGTGGAGACGTTATATATTCTTCAACTCAAATAATTAGAGCTCATGAACTTTTATTTTATTTTTTTAAAGGCTGTTAACAGTTTTTTTTTTTTACATTCTGACTTAATTTTAAGAAGGAAGCGTACAAGTGTAAATTTTTAAGACAGTTGATTCTTGATAATCCGACATACCTTGAATCGACCAATATCTGTACGATACTTAAATTTAAAAGTGTCTTGGAATCTTGATTAAGTTTTTGTTTTTGAATCACAGGCTCTAATAGTCATTAATGAGAATAAGTTTTTGTTATATGTAAAAGTAGACACCATTTTTTTTATATGTAAAAGTAGACAGATTTTTTTATATGTGAAAGTAGACCGCATTTTTTTACAATGGATTTAATTTACATGAAAATTATCCATTTGTTATTGTATATGAACAAAAATGGAAAGTTGCAGCAAGCACTGATCACACTTTATAATAAAGAAAAAAATCACTCACCGTTTTATAGTTCACTTCATCCATAATTTAATTTGGATTGGATAGGTTAGTTTTATTGATTTTGTAGAATTTCCAGTGAATTAAAGTGATAATGGGTGAAATTATTACATGCCTGTGCTTTGTTAGGTTATTTGTCAATTTAACACAAACCTTAACTTTTTTGGCATCCAAGCTCATACAGGTAGACCTAATTGAATTTAAAATGTAGTTCTACCTTTGTTATTCAGGCCTAAATGATTTAGTTGTGTGGTAGAATCGATATAATGGTTGATTTAAGCGCTTAGTAGTCAAGGAGTGCATAATCAGTCTTCTTAAGTCCACCTTTCATAGTTTATAGGTTATTAGTATTATTTTCACATACCCAATGTTTTCACTAGCGGCTAGTCCCTGCCCATCTAATCTGTTCGGATAGAGTGTCGGGCTGATGAACTGAAAGAGCCGGGTTCAAATCTCACCCGCGGCACAATTTTTTTGTCTCGGATTTTTTCATTATCAGCAAGTTTGGTTGGTTTGGTTAGGTTATGACAGTTTAATTTTATAATTAAAACATTATAAAATTTAATTTCAACCATTTATAGTTTTATTTTATGAACAGAACCATTTTTTCAATTAAACCTTAATTTGATTTTTCATTATCAGCAAGTCTGGTTAGTTTGGTTAGGTTATTACAGTTTAATTTTATAATTAAAAAATTGAATTTGAGGCATTTATAATTTTATTTTTTTAACAAAACTAATTTTTCAATTAGTAAACCTTCATTATAGTCAATCAGAAGCCTCCAAATGACACTGTTGGCAAAACTAATTGGAATAAAAATTCAACTGGAGGGAGGGTAGAAGTTTCGCTCCCGAACAGATTTGGTGGGCAGGGACTAGCCGCTACTAGTAATGTTTTCAGGGATCTCCCATTTTAATTTTAAGGTTAACTAGTTTAATTTTGATATTAAAATGATTTTTATTTATAAAATATTTTAGTTTGGAAGTGTAGGATTATCAAGAGTCTGCCGTACATTTGTTTTCAACGTTTTGCCTCAGAAATACTAAACGACCATTATTATCTGGCCTTGTAATCATTCGTTCTGGGCTGTGATCTTCACACTAACTAATACATCACTTATGCCATTTGAGAGAGTGTTTTGGGGTGTGTTTCTTAATAGTGTGAATCTATCAGATATTTACATTTTTATGACAATCAAAAATGTTAAGAGTTTAACTTAGACCAGTGGCTCAAAAGGTGTCAAACACTTAAGCTTAGTATCACATTTGTTTGTTGATGAGATGATTGCGCTCTTAAACGGATCAGTAAAAATACCACTTATTGTAATTGAAGAAACAAGCTGGAATAATCTTTAAGAAGTTAACTAATAGTTGTGTTCAAATATCTTGCTATATAGTGATAAAACTTTGAAATAGTAATTTACTAAATAGGTAATAACGTATGTGGTGCTTACTTTTTTATTAGACTAGGGAGCACTGCTTAGATTAGCCTATTAAATCATCGTAACTATATGAATAAATTCTTTGAGATCAAATTGATTAGAATATAAAGGAGTACCAAATATTGAAAACATAATTCATTAGATGAACAAAATAAAAGCGCTCTAGCTTTTAAATTCAATTAATTACTGAAAATAATTAAGAAATAAATGTGTATTTGTTTGAGTACTGATTTTATAAATAATGTAAATGAGAACAAAATGTTCTAAAAGTAATTGTAGAATGTTTATGTAGGTGTTTCTCCTATAGTATACAGGGTGTTCAAAAAGTCTTGGTAAATTTTTATCTTTTTTAGAGCAAAGCACAAACTCAGTTAGTTTTTTCATGATAATATTGAACTATGCAATATCAACCATGCCTAAACCCCCAAAAATGGCGGGATTGGTTCTGAATTTTCAAATTTGTACCCTCATTGAGTGGCTCTCGTTTTTTAACAAAAAGGATAACAGTAAAGCAAGCAAGGTGCATGTAAGTTTTGAATCACTGTCATTTTCTATTGGTTTACACAACAATTTGTAAAGACTATTAACGCGAGTTGTGTACACTACTTTACCTAGGACAGTGTTTTAATTACTAAAAATCACTACTCATAACTTCTCGTTCATAACCTCTCATTGCCACTGACAGTCATGCAACAATCATTGTACCAAACAATAATTGCACCACTCAACAATTAAAGTGGTCTAAACAGCTGATTAGTTGAAGCATTACATTTTTACTTCTTTACTCTCAATCCTAGAACCTCTATGGTTTGTTACCCGTGTTGTTAAGTAAAACTATGCTGTTATGTAAGTAAACAAGCTGTTATGTGAAACTTTTCAATTCTAAGAACTGAACTGAAACGGCTACTTTATAAAAACAGTTGTAGGTAAAGATATCAACTTCGTGTTCTTCCTATTATGAGGATAACCATAAAAAGGAGTGTCACTTATTGACGGTTTGAATATCAAATTTTAGAGCCAATCTTAAACTATCCCATTTTGTTTTGGCCAAGTTACTACTATGCTCAAAATGTTTTATTTTTCATAAAAAAGAGTACTGAGTTTTTTAGCTCTATCATAAACCAAAATAGACATTTAATGGTACTGGGACTTATGAAAATCCTAAACAAATCGTTTGTTTCTGAATTTCAAACAAAAATAAATTAGAACCTATTATTTTCAAATGCTTTATGGAATGGTTTGTTACCATGTGTATAATGTAGGTTATAATTAAGAAAAATATTGTAAACATGTTCAATTTATTTTTAAGACAGAGTAGTTTCCCTTAGTAGTGGTATTTTTAAAGTTTGTTTCTTATTTATTATAATTCTTGTTTTATTTTTATTACTCAGAATATTGAATATTTTTAGAGGTATGTTGTTTTATTTATTGATATTTAATGCTTTTTGTTATGTTATCAGTATAGATTTTGTACTTGATTTAGTATTAATATTATCCAACATCATCTACTAATAACGAAACTATATTTAGAGAGCTATAAAATCTGCACATATTTTTAGGTATAATAATAATAAGTAGACCAATAATAGTTTTAATTAAGGATATTGAATCCAATCTTCCTAGACAACTATTAAAATTAAGGTGTTTCCTATTTTCTTACGGGTCAATAACTCGGTAATTCAACAAAACAATGGCAGCTTTTTTTCTATTCGAAGAAAACAATTCAAGTTGTATCAAATAGAAGATCAAATATTTTTGTAATATGGATATTGCCATTTTATTGTTTTGCTGAGAAGGTTCTGTTAAATCTTGTACTTATCAAAAGTATTGTACTCGGGCATTTTTAACTGATGCTCAAGAAAAATCTAATTGAGGAACACCTTTTTTACTATTTAAAATTATGAATTTTTCAGAAGTTCTTATTGCTTAGGCTATTATTGTAGTTAACCAACAGGGTTTCTCCAAATGTACTTGATAGCGTAAGTTAATATTCTGTGCTTTGTCTAAATTTTAGTTAACAAGTTAGCCTGTAGATTAGAAGGTGTTTCTTGTGTTTGTCATCACCTCTACTAACTTTTGTTTATTTTATCCTTGTTTGGTTGTGGTTTATTTTTCAGTTATAATCTGTAAATTTCTTGCCCACTTACTAGATTTATTAAATTTTATATTATCTTTTTTACTCGACACCGTGGTTTCTCATTGTTTCCTTAACCCATATTTTGATAATCAAATATAATTACTAAAAGATAAACAAACTTAAGGATATAATTAGTGTAAAAGTAGTATATTTGGACTTGGGTGTCTTCAACTAAAGGCTGTTGTCGCTAAAGTTTCATAAAGTTAGCGGTTGCTAAAGTTGTTCATATCTTTATTCTTACACGTTTAAAGACCAGACGATTTGTAAAACAAATAAAACCTCACTAACTCGATCATTTGTGGACCCAGAGGTGTCGAGTTTGGGGGTTGTCAAGCTATCCAGAACATGGACATGTTTACCTTACCTCCTTGGTCATTGAAACCTTAGAAGGTTTTTGGCCTCGCCAACATTGTCTCTTTACTCTTCTCTATTCTCGGCTGCCTCAGGTGTAGTGCACAAGACAGCAGACAGCCATATCCTTCACCTGACTCCACCGCGGTCTCGGCCTGCCGAGTGGTCTCGTGCCTCTGGGTTATTCTGATCCACAGCTTTTATCATCGATGAATTTTCCCTTAATATAAACTGCATGAATTTTTAACGGTTTTATCTGAATTTAAATTTCATCCAATCCTATTTTATCTTGAATATATCTAAGTTACGATCTTTATGAAAGGAGTTTGACAACGGTGGCTATATATAAAAAGAAGGCAAATTTTGTATGCTGACATAATGCTGAAACCCTCAGTTCTGTCAGTATTGTTTTTTTTTCTGTGAATTGTTTGCTTTAGCCTCTCCCTAGCCCCTATAATCTTCAGCTTTATGACTTGCTGAGTGATGTTTTGTGGTGACCAACCGTTTGTCCATGTAAGTAATGATATTAGGCCTATATAAGCTTGCTTAGCTTAACTTTGATTAACAATAAATCTCCCTTAAAACGGAGAGATAAATCATGTTGGTTTGCTTCAGTTCCGTTGTTGTTCCTTTACAGATAATTATTGTTCATAATGTCATTTGTTATAATGGTATTTTATTTTGGTGTCCCACAAAGAGGTCTATAGTTGTTAAAATAATATACCAGACTAATTACACACACTAGAAAGTTATCAAAAATCAGGAATGATATCTTTAATAGTTTTTAAGATAATAATTTGAATTACGAAAAATGTGGGTATTTCACTAATGGGATGTTAAAAGGATTGTAGGCCTATTCTTAATTTTTGTTTTTTCCTCTCACCCATAAAATCTATTCCTAAAGTTTTTGTATCTACTTACAAGACACCTTGTATGTTTAACTACCAAAACTTTTATCGACAGCAAACTAATAGAATATTTTAATGTTCCCAGTACTTGATTCATAAACATTATTCCTATTGAAAATTTTAGAGTATAAAGTATACATTTTAGTTTTTAATTTTCAAGTTATATTCGTGCTAACTCACAATAGTTACAAAACAAACATAATGTGTTGTGTGCACCATAGAACACAATAATTATGGTTAGATCAAACGTCTGCATAAGGGACGAAAACACGAACAAGTGTTGTAAGCGTCACCACAGACAGGGGAATAACGAAATTAAACTATGGTTATGGTCATTGTTCCTTATGGTCCATTCTGGTATCCCTTATCTGTTGCGTCAATCTCAAGAAATGGATACCCTTGCAATGAGCAAACTTATGTATTAGCTGGTATGCACTTGCTAGTTTCTGTGCAATTCATTAATGAGCAATCGGCTAAAAACAGAAACAATCATAGGCTATAGTACTTTTACTACTCAAACGTTGAGAACTAAAATCCACGTTGATTGATAATGAGATGAATCACACTACTGCATACAACCGGTGACTCATTTTTAAAGACACTATTCTCTCTGTCAGCTGTTAGCTGTATGATATCACTATGCCATTATTACCCCATCTCCACAACATACAGCATCGAGACAAGGTCAAACTAGAAAAACAGGCCATGCCGCAGGATCTATGACATCACAGTTGTGGATAGATTCACTGTCATTTCCCATATGTTTTAGGTAAATAAGCTCGTTGTTTGTCAGATTTTAACGGTAACATTTTATTACAACTCTACCACTGTGACATAGTGTTGCGCTGCCCGTGCTGCAGCATGGCCTGTTTTTTTAGTGGGGTCTTGATCTAGGTTGGATACTGAAGTAGACATCCCATCAATCCAGCTGTTACCATTTTTTATTAAAACGTTTTTTAAAACGTTTTTATTAGCTCGCTTTCTTGTCCGGTACAAATTTTGCAATCAATTTTATACTAACTTCCCGATGAGCTAGAGACTTGAAACTTGAAGCATAGCTCACAAATGGAAGACAATGCAATATTTTATAATTTAATTTTCATATTTCCCTTGGGCTACACCCCATTGGCTTGTTTTTGTTAAGTCGCTTTCTTACAAATTTTGATACTTCCCGATGAGCTAGAGACTTGAAACTTGAAACATAGCTCACAAATGGATGACCATGCAATATTATATCATTTAATTTTCATATTTCCCTTGGGCTACGCCCCATGGGCTTGTTTTAATTAGCTCACGTTCCTACAAATTTTGATATAAATTTTAAACGAAGTTCCCGATGAGCTAGAGACTTGAAATTTGAAACATAGCTCACAAATGGATGACAATACAATATTATATAATTTAATTTTCATAACTCCCTTGGGCTACGCCCCATGGGCTTACAAATTTTCCATGTTTACATTTTGAAAGAATGTAAATATATCAATTAATTTAAGTCAGCTGTAAACATTAAATTTGACAGTTCAAAGAGCAGATGTTAAGAGGTACAGGTTATGCTCCAAAGAGATTTTGTTCTTGATACAAACAAACATTTCAAAATAAAGATAAACAATCTGCTAGCAGATATAAAGGTGTTTGTTAATAATGTCAATTGTTATATTTAGTATTCTATACAGTAAACAATAAATTAAATTGATTGATATATTTATAGTTAGTAGGCAGGCCATACATTCAATCTAATACATAATTAAATGAAAAGAAACTCAAATAAACCTTAGATTTCCCACATGCCTCTGTGTTAATCTAATATAGATGCTTGAAATATATTTAACAATTAACATCAACACACACTAAAAACTAAAAAGTAGAAAATAATTTATAAATAAAAAACTTTTTAAAACAAAACGTTTTTAAACGCACTAAAAAGTAGATAAATATGTGGAGAGTATAAATACTTGTAAGATTTAAAACGAAAAACGTGGGGTGCATGCAATTGATAATAGTACATTAGTTCAATAGGTGAAGGTAATTGTAAATTATCTTTTGCATGCGCCCCACGTTTTTCGTTTTAAATCTTACAAGTATTTATACTCTCCACATATTTATCTACTTTTTAGTGCGTTTAAAAACGTTTTGTTTCAAAAAGTTTTTATTTATAAATTATTTTTCTTAAAAAAGAACATGGATGTGTGAGCCATTCACAGAATGTGCTAGTGTCTATAATTATATTTTCTACCTTGTTTATTGTTGCTGACGAACAGTTTGATTTGGTAAAAAAGTTTTTGTATTTGAAAGATATCAGTACCTAATTTAGATCAGCACAACCATTGGGTAGGTCAAATCAACTACGACGATTTTTGATTTTAAAACTGGGGACAACTATAACATAGGGATGGAATGTCTAGTTTTATTAACAGTCAAAGGTTGTACCAACTGACAGGCTAAATACGATTTGGGCCATAACAAAACTAGATTTGCGGAAACAATTTGATTTATTACTTTGATAAAAATAGGACCAGGATCTCTAAATTTGTAGGAAAGGTCATTAAGGCTACGGCCACACGGGCGTTTTTTTCACGCACAAACGCAGCGTGAAAACACGCGAAAAATTAGAGTAGCATTGAAACAAATAGGCGCCCGCTACTGCGGGAAAACACACTGCGTGTGGCATACCTCATTTAATTTAATGCTGCTCATATTTCTTGCGTTTATTTCACGCAGCGTTCTTGCGTGAAAAAACGCCCGTGTGGCCGTAGCCTTAAAACAAATCAGTTTAAATTTAAGCTTGATAGTCCTATCTCTATTTTTGTTAGGGCAGAGGTGATTGATCAAGAGTTAGTAAGAAATTATTATGTAGCATTAATTTGGATGCACGATTGTATAATTGTTAGATTTAAATATTTATTTTATATTACAGGTATCAGGTCAGAGGTGGCATGCTATTTCCCAGCAAGCTGAATAAGAAGAACAAAGAGTTAAATTAACATATATAATCGAACACTCTTCATTAAATGATATTCACTGCAAGTATGAACACGTATGGTGTTGTGCTGGTGTCTTTGTAGAACTATTAAACAATACACTATTTACTTTATTGTATCTAAGTTTCTTAAACGCCCATACCTCATTTTTGTTAACTTATTATGATTCCAACAATGTACTCATCATCAGCATTAAAAGTTACGCAAGCATAAATTGAACAACACAAACACATTACAAAAAAGCTGATGTAAAAGGTTTTTGGTTGAGGCAGCACTTGTATGACTACATTTACCTAGCTGTTACCCACGGGCTTCACTGTTGGATCTTCTTATTGATTGGTTCTACAAGTGGAAATTTTGCCTAAATTCAACAAAATGTGAAACCAAAATATTCTCCTTGAAAAAACATACATTGCCACATGAAATTCAAATATATGGTAACTTTCTACCTTGGAACCCTGATGACCAGGCCATAAAATATCTTGGAGTATGGCTGGACAAAAAACTTAATTGGAACTACCACGTTAATTAAAAACTGTCCCAAGGTTATGCACGCCTTGCAAAGCTTTTCCCTTTAATCAATAGGAAATCTACTCTGAAGCCAGCTTGTACAGTTCTAATCTATAAATCAATAATTCGGCCCTTGATTACATATGCATCTCCTATTTGGGGATTAGCTATATCAAAAAACAAACTCTTCAAAATTCAAGTGATTCAAAACAAAATTCTAAGAATAGCGGTGAATGCTCCCTGGTTTGTTAGAAACAGGCATATACATGAAGAACTAGGAGTGGAGTCTATCTCGGCCTTTATTGAAAAAACCACCTCAAAATTTCTAAAATCTTTAAACGATGTTCCTGGTGCATTAACTTTTCATCTTGGTGAAGCAACTGAGAACAGGAGGCTACGTCGAAGGCTCCCTCAAGATCTATTGGAGGAATGAAGCCTAAAGAAGATTAAATTATTCTCTACATTAATTATGTTACAGGGTAACTCAGGTTTGGGCGAACCCACGATGTTATTATAGTTAATTTCTTATTAATTTTGTTAAAACTTCTGTGTATAATGTCTACATTGAACCAGAAATAAATGATGCTGTAAAAAAAAAGTATTAATAAAACTATTGATTGGTTAAGCTGAAATATACAAAACAGAATACAGTAATACAAACAAATAATCACACCTGATTTTAATAAGGTATTGTAATAAATTGAAAGAATATGACATATACAAATAAGTACAGCTGAGGTATTTTTTACATTAGGTATAAAAATAGAAAGTTGCCTTTTAGAAAGGAACTACGACAAGGGCAATTTATCTTCTTAGCTTTAGGTTCAAAACTATTTTGGGATTATAATAAAAATTGTAAAAATAAAACTTGCCTTGAATTGCCAATATTCAATCATAAATAATGCTATAGTATCTTCACTTGCAACACAAAATTCAAAACCATTATTACTGTTACCAATAATTAAAGAAAAGAAGTGTTATTTATTTGAATTTATGATTCTGATTTTTGAACAATACTGAAACAAAATAGTATATTTCATCACAGGGGCATTAAGTGACACTTTTTTACTATCTTGACAAGCACAACAATTTGAAATTTGGACTAAAGCATTATTGGTGGAGAAATCATATTACTCCTGGTGGAGAAATCATATTACTCCCTGGCAGATTTCTTAAATGATTATGACATTAATTGATGATTAGTTTATATGAAATATGAGTCAGATTGTTTTTAATTATTTTGTCTCGGACATTGCGGCAAGATCTTCATTTACATTTGTTTGCTAACTTTTTTTGAATTGGCAACTTTCTCTCAATTGCACTGTTCTTGTTATTATTTTGTTGTAATTTTTTAGTTTAATTTTTTATAGCTTATTGATCGACTATGCATCTATTCACGATTGCCTTTTTAAAATGTCGGAAAATAAGTGAGGGTTGAAAAGACACTTTTTGCCCATGAGATGAACTATCTTTTGTCCCATTGCAACACTATTTAACAAACTAAGTTAAAACTGTACAGTACTTAATTTTCCTTTTGTGAATCGGCTATCCGTATTGTGCAGTCAGGCAAAAGATACAGTTCATCATTAGCCAAGAATAGTTTATCCTCACCTTAACTTACGCTTGTGTAAAAGAGATACTTTATTTTATAATTCAGGAAATTATAATTATAAAAAAAAACAAGTTGTCTTACAGTAACTATTTTTGTTAGATGCATGGTAATAATTTATTGCATGGTTGCATTTACAAATTAGCAGCTGCTTAATTAATTAATACTGATAATAAATCATTTCAATGTGTAATGGATTTTGCAAGAGTACAATACACGAAAGAAAGATTGATTTATTACGGAACATAAAACAACTGTTAAGTGTCCAGTAATCAAATTTCTATTTAATATGACAACTTTTTTTAACAATATTTAATTAACTTAGATAAAAATTTAATGATGGTACAGGTGTATTTAAATAGGATTTCATGAATTGTAATCTAACATTCAAGGAGGAAGTGCTCTAGTAATAAAGGTGAGTGTAATTTTAATTTTAAACTCGACCAAAAATAACTAATGTATTTTAATTTTAAATTAATTTTTTGTGCTTATTTTTGAGCCTATTTTAATTTATAAATGGATTCTGCAGACCTACAGGTATATCTTTCTAACAGTATGCGTAGATTATTCCTACGTGCACACAAGTTGAGAAAAAAGGTTTTAAAGAAACATACCTGCCTATTAATTATATAGATGCTGTAAAAATACATTTTTATACCACACAATTATTTATTCATTCGGAAATAATTTTGCAAAGTTTTAAATTTTCACAGTTTATTAATTGAGATGTGTACCATATACCTTTTTGAACCCATATCAAGACTTACTTTTAAAACTCTTTAACAAAATATAAGACACTCAAAATTAAATTAAATCAAAATAATAATTCTTTTTGTCTACTTTCAATTCTTTACTCTCAAAAAACATTTCACTGTTTTCAAGTCAAAAATAATCAATTACGCAAATTTTCAAGCTATTTTTGGTGATACAAATATTTTTGTTATTACATATAGTTTCGTTATTCACAGACCAAAGTTTATTATTTTTTTAATGTAATTTGTAGAGTATTCAGTTAGTGAAGACTATTTTTCCAGAGACAAAAAATGAAGAATTGTAAAACTTAAGTGGCAAATGCCACATTCAGTTTATGATAAATAGCATATTTTTAGAGCATTCTGATTCGAAAAGTAATAAAATATTCTTAAAAAAATTTAGGTTTTAAAACCAAGGTTCATTTATAGTTTTTAATTTATTTACCTATGTTATGTTACAGATGAATATGCTACTAATTGCTGTGGTTTTGAGTGTTGCGGCGGTAAGAGGCTCTTGTTGTTTAATTAAATAACAGTTTATGTTGGATTCTCAAAATGTTTATGATTACTAAATTAAATTGCATGATTGGTTCCACTATTATGGAGATGATAAAATAAGTGATCTAAAACTATTTTAATGATACCTAATGATATACATATAAATATACCTAATGTATATTTATTCATACTATGTAAACTACTGGAGATAACTAGGAGTGTTACAAAACTTATTTGATAATGTTTTTAACAATATAATTTTGTAAATTTTGACTGTGGCAAAAACAGCTGTTTTTAATAAGTTACATGCTATCTGTGTCTAAAGTAGTTATTTTTCTCCCTAGGAAGTATAAAGCTTATTTAGTCCCTAGGAATAAAAGTCAGCTGTTGTTAACTAAGTTTTAAACTTTGATTGTGAGTAATTGTGTGTATAAAAAAATGTGTCAGTTTTTAAAATCACTTGTAGCTTATTGTTGCATTCATGTCAATACAATGGTTTAGTAATAACGTCCACTACCACAATCACACAGAATGATGAAATATTGCAAAAATCACACATGCAAAAAGTGAAATTTTAACCGCCACTCAGTTTTCGCCCTAGGCTTCACCTCGGTCGTGGTCGTCAATCTTGAATTCGGGACGAAAAGAGTTACTTTATGCCCTAGTGATGAAATATAGTATTGAGTATTGTGACAACAGTAATAAACATTTTATTTTCCTTAAATAACAACTTGATATATTTTTATTGTAGAGGTAATCCTGAGAGATCAATAGGTTTCGTACCCATTACAAACACATTCAAGTTGACAACCAACAATTATTATTTTTATATCTAAATGCCACTTTAGACCCCTTAATCAGACCCTGAATTGTTTCTTGATGCGATTCCTCTGAAATATTTCAAAGCAAAACCTGGATGTTTCCAAGCTCATAGCCGAGGTATATTAGTTAGTGAATTTATATTATTGCATCAACAGCAAAGGTTCTTAGAAGTAAGTTGTTGATTTTTTGTCTTTGTTTTAGCTAACAAACTGCCAATCACCACATTCATTCTTCTTTGGTGTTATTTCACCTCAAGTCTCACCGCCAGCTGGAGTTCCTTCTGCATCCAAATGGAACCGTAAAAATATAAGGAAACCTATACCAAACCCACCACCTTTTGCGCCAAGGTTTGCTCCGCCACCGACTACACCCCCAATTGAGCCAAGAGATTTTGGGTTTTCTCCGCCAATACATCCACCATATTTTGTTCCACAAGATTATGCGCCAAGGTTTTCTCCGCCACCGACTCCACCCCCTATTGAGCCAAGAGATTTCGGGTTTTCTCCGCCACCAGAGCCAAGAGATTTTCCTCAACCTACAAGATCAAGAAGAGATTTAGACCTGTTACCAGAAAAACTTAGAACTTTACCAGAAAACAGTGCGGTGGTTCTTTTCAATCTTTCGCCTGAAAAAAGCATTGACAGTAGACACGGAGGAGCTGCAAGATCGTTTGACCCAGACTACAGCACTAGAGGGTTTGATACAGACCCAACAGGACTGTTTCGATCGTTTGACCCAGACTACAGCACAAGAGCGTTTGATACAGACCCAACAGGAATGTATCGATCGTTTGACCCAGACTTTGAGACTAGAGACTTTGATGAAGCTGAAAGGTCGTTTGACCCAGACTACAGCTACTAGAGAGTTTGATGTAGCTGGAAGATGTAGAAGATGCTGAAGATGAAGTGATACAAGTAGATTTATTGGTTGGACACAAGCAATATTATGGTAGAACTAAATATTGAAAGAATTATATCAATCCTGATCAAAGTTCAGTTGCTTTTCTTTATTGCCCATAAAACTCTCTTACCTTTGATAAATTTTTAGGACTTTTGTGAAGTCAGCAGACTTACCTGAATAGAAAAAAGTCCAATCTGGCACAAGAAACACCAACTTTACACAAAACTTTTGAATATTTAATGTTCTCTGACAGCATTTTCAAATAAGGAAGTTATAAGTTGGAGATAAAGTTGTCTTTAGACCTAAGGGTGGCCAGGAAGTTGTTGCATCTGTGTTAACAATATGTAAAAGTTTCTGTTTATCTTTTAAAGATTATAGGTAGCCTAGGTGTTTCACCATCTTCTGGGCTATCGTCGGACATTCCAGCTATATTTGCTCAGCGGATCCTGTTTCGTAAAGGCAGAATCTGCACTTGTCCGTCTGTCTAACCCCTATCTTGAGGTACTTCCTCACATAGCCCCGTAAGTAGCCCCTATCAAGAGGCTTATTTCCCCTTTTTGGAGGTCGAAGATGTTTCTCATTCCTTACGAAGTGGATTAATGAGCATCTTCGATTGTCTTAGGCCTGGGGTATTTTCCCTATCCTTTACTTGTTGTCTTGTTGCCCAGGCTAGGATTTTTGATCGGCCTTTGCTCACTGGGACTCCGCAGCATGGTTCAGGCCTGACAAGTTTGCACTTTGCTCCCTCACCTGCCAGAACGTCAGCCCTTATGTTGCCTTCGTGCCCAGCGTGACCTGGGATCTATGCAAGTTAGACTATGTTGTGTTCGCCCAAGGCCTTGAGGGCGTTCTTGCAGCTCTGCACAGCTTTAGATTTCCAAAAAGTTTATATTGAAGTTAACCATAGTAAAACCAAACTAGCCATAATGAAGAAAAGCAAGTCTTACACATTTTTTGCTTGGACGTGTGAGTCAATGAGTTTATTGGTAACAGTCCTGAAAATATTACAAAATAACCATAGTGCAAGCACCTGTGAATGACCTTTTAAGCTTTAGGATTCTTTAAATTACTTTCACAAAGACCACTGCAGTGATGTATTCGTTAAAAAATGATTATATTGACTATATTTTTAAATCACGCTAAGATTACTTTTATAAATTAATAAAACCCAAAGGAATTGAATAAGCACACTGTTCTTAATGCTTGAACATTTATTCAACATACTCTCACAGAACAGTTATATCACAATGGCCTCCACCATATTTGTACATTCATTGTCTAACAAAATATATTTATCACCCAAAATAAATAAGGCTTCAGTTGGTAACAAGTGATTAAAAGCTATAACTCAATTTTAAAATAAACTACGAAATACTGGTGTAAATAAACATATGTTTTATGAAAGTATTTAAGCATAACAGTAGATATATATTTATAAAACAATAACAAATCAATTATGTACTTTATTATGTTTATATACATACAATGTAATAATAGTCTAACAAAATCAAAATATAGTTATCACCCAAAATAAATAAAGCGTTAGTTGGTAACAAGTGATTGAAACTGGTAGGCTATAAATAAGGGTATGTTTTATGAATGTATTTAAACTTATCATTAGATATATTTATAAAACAATAACAAATAAATGTGTGCTTTATGTTGATATACATACAATATAATAAGAGTCTAACAAAATATAGTTATCACCCAAAATAAATAAGTTGGTAACAAGGGATTGAAACTGGTTTAAATATAAGGGTATGTTAAATAAATAACAAATCAATTATGTACCTTATGATTACATACATACTATATAATAATATAATGTTTACAAGGAAAACCTAAAAGCCAATCAAAACGTACTGAAGTAAGTTTAGCACTTTTAGTCATATTTGCAATATGAATACCTACTTTGTATGGTCACCATTTAAATGAAGAGTATAAAAAGTATTAAGATCTTACACAAAATTGATACAAATATTATTTTACTGGTCTCCATCTTTTTGATAGAGTTTTGTACATTAATTTGTTTGCTTGTTAGTAAAATATAAATTTTTTCATATAAATGTTCAATTGACATTTACATGATGTTATGTAGACTATGGTTGAAATGCGATTAATCTCTTAAAAAATAAAACATTGTGCCAAATTTCAAAATAATGACAGAATCCAAATCAAGTAACACAAGATTTTTTTTTTCTTGATATAACCATTAACTTTTGGACAATGAGGTAGACATCATCTATATGGAGAAACTATAGTCATTTTGTTCTTAAAAGTGGAAAATAGTTAAATAAGCCACTCTCAGAATGTGCCAAAGTCAAAATACAATTTTTCTCTAATCTTTTATACAAGCCTACTGTAGTTGTGTCATCACAGAAGCTTGGCGTATAGTTTACGATAAGTTTTCCCTCCAAGTTGACTTGTTTAAAAAGTGTCTGTATATTTTTTACTCAATTTGTCTGCGTTCAATTCCATTCTGTCCACAACTATAACTTGGTTATGGAATGTTCAGTTCCAACCGTAAAATCCCAAAGAATATTAAAGCCTGTGAACATTTTTGTCTTGGTACGACAGACTGTCGGCGTGATACAAGATTATCTTGATGGTTACGATGACTAGATAGATGGACAAGTAGACGGGTATCCGAGAATTCCAGTGTCAGAAGCGAGGGAGGGGGGGAGCCGAGGGTGCGGACGCCCCGCTCATGTCCCTCCCACTGTACAGGGTCTGAAGAAACAAGATAAGTTAAGAACACAGAGAAGTAAGGTATAGAGGAAACGTAATGGTTATTGTAAGACTTACTACGTCAATAGCTCAAAATATTTTATGGTGAATCTCAGAACACTAGTGAAGAGTTTTCCATCAAATGGCTCTGTCTTAGTTAATTTAACACAAAAACATGCTCACGACTCAAACTTGTAGTAATTTAATCAAAATTGGTATGTTATTTTTTTAGTTTATTTTATAGACAAACGATGCAGGCCTTCGAGGACAGACTGTGCGGTAGCGGTCTGTCCCCGACCTGTGGCGTGACTGCATGCTCATTCCAGGTGTGTTTAATAACATACAAATTTTGTTTAAATGTCAACGTGTTCGTGTACGTATTTTTGTATTAAATTAACTATGACGGAGCCATTAGGTGGAAAACTTTTCACCTCTTCATTAGTGCTCGGCTGAAGATGACACAGAAGTGTCCAACCATGTACTGAGATTGACCATTAAATATTTTAAGCTAATAACATAGGTAGTAGGTCTTACAATGATTATCTCCAGTTCAGGGGCATAACGATGAATTTAAAATATAATGGTACATTTAAGTGGTATCTAGGACAAAGTTGAACATCGCCCCCCTCGTCCTGATCTACTACAACACTCACGGTGAAGGAGGCTCTGTGCGATAGAAATTTCCTCACAGTGCTTGCCATTCAGGCTCTTTCTTACTCGTCCCAAATATCCAGCACAACATACCAGAGCTGAATGTGCACGGTCGTCCCATAAGTAAGTTTCCTCTGAACCTTACTTCTCTGTGGTTAAGAATCAAGGACTCAGTGAATCAAAGAACAATCAAAAACCAAGATAAACAGAGTCAGCAAACTGGCACATACTTTCTCCCATTAGCTTGACATTGAAATTGAACATACTACTACTATTATGAGCAAAAACTTTTAAAATAATTATACCGGGTGGATCAGAGGGGGACTTGGGGGAAGTCCCGAAAATTGCAGTAACTTTTGAACCGTAATTTTGTACAGCGTTGAGAGTTGGTTAAAAGAACCATAAACATAGGTATTAAATTTCATAATATAAATAAACGGCCGTAATATACGGAAACCTCAGAGCTGTGACGAGGTATTTATATCATATTATATTCATCAATTCAGCTCAGGGGCAATTCATGTCTATTGAGTAAATTTCAATCTAAATTGTTCAAGCTGTTTTTAAAATCAAATTGTCTGTTAATTTATAGTTTTTTTTTTATGTGAAAACCATCACTAAAAATCCAAATTTCAAATTATAAAAATTCTTTTGCAACACACATCCTAACACACACACACCCGCTAATAACTGCAAAAATGACTTTTTTGTGGTTCAGAGAAACCCAAATCAGATATTTCCACCTGAAACTCAAACTGTAAATCTTGACAAAAACAATAACTTCTCCACAATAGGGGGGGGGGGGAGTAAAAACATAGCCTACCTGCAGATGAAATTTATTGAGCATCTCCACTCCTTTCTCAGACATCTTTGTACACTGTGATATGTCCAAGTAGCGCAGTTGACGACAGTGGTCGACAATGGCAGAAACTGAGGCATCAGTCAGTTGATTGCAACCCTGATAAGAACGTAGAAATGTAGAGGAATAAATTTCAAAAACACAAACACAAACATGTCAAAACTAAGTATAATATAACAGTGGTAGCAAAAAAATAACAAATTAGAATTTTTAGTAGCTTAAAATATTTTTTCCTACAGTTACCTAACAATGTACATGTTCTCTCACTGATTTGAGAAAGCAAAGTAGCCAATTCGCTCATCAGTGAGACAATGTTAACATTGTCTCACTCCAGATTTGCAACGTGAAGGCACGAAATCGAAATAGTGAGCGCGTAACATGCAGGCAACGTCGCATGCACGCGAAATACGTTGGCAGCACTGGCTGAAAATCAGCTGGTCAGCTGTTGTACTGTTGTATTTATCACTTCACATTAAATGTTATATTAAAAGTTCACTTCTGTGTAAAAATAGGTTATGTTTCTTCACAAATTTATTTGTTTTATGGTAACTGTAGGAAAAGTATAATGTGCAACTCGAGTTCAAAGTACAATTGCCTCACTCGAGAAACCATTCCTCACTCGCCTACGGCTCGTGAGTAAGGATTTCTCTCGAGTGAGTCAATTGCTCACTTTTCTCACTAGTTGCACAAATAACTATATATTCGACCTTAATAAGGACATTAGTGCAAAAACAATAGTTAGTGCGTATGTTTTAATTGATCGTTGACTAAAAGCCATCAAATAACCAAGAAATTGTTTGTAAAATTTAAATTTTGTTGCTTATGTTTTGTTAAAAAGATGCCTTTATTAGGAAAGTTGATAGTATCGTATGAATTTGATTTTACTAGATTTTTTTATTTGCACAGCTTGATTTCAAAGAGCAGCCCAAAACCATTCTGGAAGTTTGTTAGGTAAAAGTTTCAAAAATATATTAAAGCTAAAAAAACTTCATAAATAACAAAAAGTGATAAAATTTTAGAAGAACCTACATTAGTTAGAGTATAAGATAGAGTTTCGCTATAGATAGGTTTGACAAGTGACTCACTCACTTTGATATCGAGGTACTTCAAACGTCGCAATCCCCTCGTGATAGCGACCACTCCTCCATCAGCTATGTTGTAGCAATGACTCAGGTTGAGAGTGTCAATGCTCGGGTTGTTTTCCCCAACTGAAGCTAGCCCAATGTCTGTGATCTAAAAGTAGTATAAATTAATAAATTTTCAAGATTTTTGTGGAACTGTTTTAATCCCTAAAACATTTTTGGCTGGGTTGGTAACTCCCAAAAGTGAACTTATTAAAACAACTTTGAAATATCAAAACTTTAATTTTAGGAAAATATTTTCAGTACAAAATAAGACTTGCGTCCAAAAAACTGACTGTGTCAAAATGATACTCATAAATTTAAAAGATAATTTTGGAAAAAAAACAATTATTCTCAATAATAAATACAAATTGGTGAGAGTTTTTTTTTCTTTGTGAATGTTTTGTCCTACATTATGACAACACATACATTATCTAGTAAGTTACAGACTTTTTATATTAGACAAGCTACCTCGAGTAGCCTAAAATTGGGACACCATATGCATATTACACAAGTTTAATTTTAGCTGTCATTTTAAGGTCACAATCTCAATACCACTTTCTAGTGCAAATGTCACCACAAAAAATTAAAAAATATTTAACAAAAAATGATTAGCTAATAAATTACCTGCTGGCATTGACTAAGATTTAAATGTTGCAGCTCTAAAAAGCGGAACGAGTATTTGAGGCTGACATCCGTGATTTTATTACAGCATCGCAAGTCAAGATCCTGAAGACCTGAAATATATAAATTGTAGAACTTATATAAATATACTAACTTTAGTCTAACTTACATATTCACCTTGCCTGCCTAATTTGCTTATACTATATAGTTGATACAATTTTAAATTGTTGTGAGTTTGACTTGATCTGTTTACATTCAGCTTGTTGGTTCTATCTTCTTCGCAATTAAATTGTGTTATGTTTAATTGATCCTCATTTATATACCAGGGAAATTTAGTGATCGGCCTCAGAGATACTTAAACCACCCATATATCTTGAAGAATAATATAGCCTACCTAACATTTTATGCTGAGAATGATGAAATCAGCAATGACCCATTAACCCTGAAGGAAGCGATAGGAAACCCTGATAGGGAATTGTCGATACAAGTTATGAATGAGGAACTTTCATCGCAAATAGAAAATAATAGAAGAAAGCTTTGAATTATAATACACCAAGAGAGCTGCGTATGGAACCTCATTTGCCCCAAAGCAAGTCCCGTACAAGGTTGTGTTCAACACAAAGGCATAGATTATGATGAAGTTGCTCCTGTTATGGGTTACAGCTCTGTACGCTATTTAATAGAATTAGCCGCTGAAAACGACTTTGAAATAGACCAAATGGATTCTGTCACTGCATTTACTCAAGGAGATCTCCACCAAAGGAGTATACATGAATCAACCTGAAGAATCTCATCATGAACCAAACAAAGTTTGTCGATTAGGCTGGGCCTAAAAGTAAATATGGTCTAAAACAAGCAAGTAATGAGTGGAATCAGAAACTTCACTCATGTTTGACGAAAATAGGACTAGCTCAGTCAATCTTTGATTCATGTGTTTATCACATGATGAAATACCCCCGCCGCAGCAAACCTGCCGACTAAGCGAATTTCCATTTGTCTGAATTGATTTTCAGTTAAATATATTTTAATAACATTAGGTTTAACGAGTACCTAGGTTTGCTGCTACAGGAAACTAATAAAGTGTGTTTTTGAGTAAAATATTGATAGCTTAGTACAAAATAAATAAATTTGCCAAGTTTGATCAAAATATATTCATAAACAAGCAAACTACAACATTTGACAATATTCTCCATAAGAATAACATGGGAATTTTAAATTTACAATTTTTTTAATTTTCTCCGTTACTAATAATCGAACAAAAATACTTTTATATACTAAATTATTTGTTTTTTTAAGCTCTTTAAAAAGGTCTAAAGAGAAATTGGGAAATTTTGTTTTTTGAGGGTCAAAAGTGAGAAAAACCAATTTTTACCCCATAAAACCCCCCGTAAAGCCCCGTTCCCATGGTCCGATCGTGCTGGTTCGCGAACTCATTCAAGTTTATTCCGCTTTACACCTTTAAACCAAATTTCATCAAAATCGGACAAAAATTACTCAAGTTATCGCGTTCACGGACGTATGTATATATATATAAGTCTATATATATATACATATATAAAAATTTGAACGAATAGTGTTTTTGGCCTCTGGGGACATCAAAATGAAAAAGTAAATCGGCCCTGGGTCTAGGTCTTACCGTGCCACCTACGGTAATAGCTACTTCCCTATAGGGAAATTCGCTAAAATGGGATGAATATCAATCGTAGCAGTCTTCATGGAGGATTTGCTAGCTTTTGATAACTTTCATAAACATCCAAAAGAAACCCTAAAGTCAAGACAAGAAAGTTATGAAAGAATTCAAAATGAAAAATAAGGAGACAGCAAAATTTATTTTGGGATTTAAAACTTGTTGTAAGATTTTATAAATCGGTTTTATAAAAGAAAAGGCATGAGGTGAAAACTGACTGGGCTTTATACAGATTAGTGACTACATTAAGGCCTAGGTTAAGGGTTATGTCATGTTAAAGGTCTGCATTAAGTCCGGTAATTTAAATCAGCACACTCTCTCAGTAAAGAAAAAGAAATCCTTAGAAAAGGAAAGGTCATCCAAGTCAATTTTTTCTAACCTACAAAATAGTTCTAAAATCAAGGTTAATACTACCCTTTAACCCATTACCTTGAAGGTTTAAACTTCAAGGTTGAAATCTATCCAGATATTTAAGTAGTAGGGGTGTGCGAAGCAGCAAAAAATTTTCAATTCGAAGCAACGATTCGATTCAAAAGATTTTCGATTCGATTCGATGCAACTCGATTCGAAGCAATACGGTATTTTTCTATTCATAATTGTCAATTGAGTGGATTAACAATAATTAAAATTTATCACATTTGTGTAATACAAATTTTTGTTGATGTGGTATTAGGCCTATTCATACTTACATATGAATTTTAGGTGAAAAAATATTTATTTTCAATCATATGTATTAGAATAACTGCTGGAAATACCAGTGAGCTGCTTTACTTGCCTATTTCATAATTTTTACTTGGAATTGGCTCAACTGCAAGAAAGAAGAAAATATTTTTTTTATCAAGACATTCATTCTCATTTTAATAACTGTTTAAATAACTAAATAGGTACCGGTAGCTAAATTACAACAAATTTGAATGGAACTTAATATAAAAAGACCATTAAGAAATAAATTTACATATCACAAGTTTAGGGCCTGTGGACCGGCTTCAGGACTGCAAGCAAGAAGAAAATAAAAATAATATGTTTCCACCATGCAACATGTATCATTCATTCCCTGCCTCCTAACCTCCTTAGTATAATAACCTCACACTTACATTATTTGTTACATCATCATAAATAAAGAATTATTATTGGCATCAGTAGGCCTACAGCTTTACATAGGCATTATTTTTATAGGGCCTAAAATAGTAATAGGCTAGAAGCAACATGTCAAGTGGAGAACTCATTGAAGAAAAGATATTGTATAAACTAATTTCCTATAAAACTCAAAAACAGTAAATAACATACAAACATTGTTTGTGGTATAATTAATAAGGACTAAAAAATGCATATCATGTCATACAGTAGTATAGACCTACCGGTACTGCAAGAGATTAAAATCCTAAAACAACTGATTTTGATAGCTAATGAATGAAAAGAATTAAAAATCCATAAAATGAAGCTAAACAATATCACAACTAATTAGGTACCCGAAAAGTAACTCTTAAATAATATATAGAAGATTAAAATAACATTAAATCAAGAGACAAGAAAGTTAAATGCTATCTTCTAGTGCCCTTGGCAACACAGGTCAATGTTTTTAAACTACCCTCAATGTTTTTGGAACAGCAGGGCCTTTTTCTCTTAAGGAAGGGTAGTAGTATGTCAACAAAAACAATGAATCAGTCTCACCAGCCAGGCCCGGGCAACGATGTGTGCATTCAAGGTCATAGACCCTCCCCCTCCCCTCTTACACCACCCGGTTGCTACCCAGTTGCTTCAATTGCTGACAAAATGCAAGTGATGAAACAAGGAAGTAGAGACAAAGAAATATATTTCTTTATTCAAAAACACAAAACTGTTAGAGATTATTTTCAAAGAAATTAATTCAATGTAATTTGTGAATTGTAAATATTGTATTGGATCTTAGAAATATATTTTTTTAACCCTATTTAACCAAGATACAGATCTGTTCACTATATCAGATATTTCTTTTGTTTATAATTTATTATGTAAAATACTAAAATATATTTTTAATTAGGTATTGAATGAACAATAAATGATTATACTAGTATGTCTGGATAAATAGTCTTTCTATTCTTTTGACTTTGTTTTCTTTGCACTGTTAGTGTTGCGTCACGGCTTTTGTCTTGTTACTCTTATCAGTAGACGACTAGACCTGGCTCTGGCTAGTGGCAGTGCGGCAATTGCTCTGTTGTGTCTTTATTCTTAAAGGTCGTGAGCCAACTTAATTTTTAATTCTCATTTGAACATTTTAATTCCTCTGTAATAGATATAATAATATAAGAGTGTTTCTTTGGAAATAAATTATTCTTTTTTTTTCTTTTGCCCCAACAAAAATTCGGGGACGGGGACCGACAGACACCTAACAAAAATACCAAATGTATCAGTCTATAACATTGATCTTACTAGTTAAGTGTTAAGTAACAATTTTTCAGACTTATTTTTAAAATGATTTTGGAGTAACCTACCTTGTTTTGGCTAGGTTCACAGTAGTAAAATATTTCACACACTGCTTACATCAAGACAAAAAACAAAACCTCTAATCATTTGCAATGTCAAAAAAAAAAAATATAAAACAATTAAAGCTATATTTAATGCAAAGAATGTATTAAATAAGAACGCCTTCGTAAAGGAAACGCAACAGCAACGCGCTCCTGTATTGCGGGTATTGCATTGACTTTCTGCAGGCGTTTTTCGTATATGGATACTGACTCCCTCGTGAATCGAATCGTTTTTTGACCACCACTGAATCGAATCGCGATTCGATGCATCGAATCGAATCGAATCGAAATTTCGATGCATTTTCGATGCATCGCACACCCCTATAATAAGTAGGTACTGTAAGTGAACAATTGTATGGTAGTTGTATGATTATTGCTATAAGAATATTAATTGCAAACATCATTACAAAACAACAGACTTCATTATGAATGAGCTGTTTGAAAGAACTGCCATAAAAATTGTCATAAAATAATGTACCACTGACCTTTTAGCCGAACTAAGGAATATCCAATATTCGAGCTATGGACGAGTTGAGCTTCACACATCTTTTGAACTGCTTTCTTCCTGTTGGCGTCTTTGATTATCTCTTCCTCGGCTTTGCTGCGTAGGGATATGTACGGCCTGGGCTGAGATATCACTACGTCACTCATTGTTTCTTGTACGGCAGCAACATCAGCGTCGTCTGCAGAAGCACTGACACCCATCCCCGTCAACCCAGCATCAGTCACAGAGTCACAACTAGCCAACCTCAACGACCGAAGCTTCAACTGATGCTGGAAAATGGCTTGTACTGAGTCGTCGGTGACTGCGTTGAAGCAGTAGCTCAAATTCAAATGAGTCAGTTCTGGTAAGTTCTTAGCCATCAGGATTATAACAGGGCTTGTTACAGTATTCAACCCCTCCATGTATAGTTTCCTGACCTTCAAGTTGATTTCAGAACACAACCCTTCTTTGATACCTTCGTTTGTTACTTGCTCGCACTGGGAAATGTCAAGTTCTTCGAGATGTTTTAGTTTTTTCAACTGAGTGATACCGATGTCTGTGATCGCTCGACAGTTTCTTACAGCGAGCTTTTTCAGATTTGTCAAATCATTGCAGATGTACAACAGCGATTGGTCTGTGATTCTTGAACAGTAACTGACGTCCAACACTGTAATGTGTTTTTGATGTTGGGATACTGCATGAATTGCTGCGTTTGTCAGCTGTTCACACGACGTAACGTACAGTTCATCCAGCTCAAGTTGGTCAAGCTCTGATAGTAACGATATTGCGTTACTATCAATTAACGTTCTGCTTAAATTTACCTTTTTAATTACATTCACTCTTTTACTAATAAAGTTGAAGAAGTTCCAAAATGTTAGCACTGTTTCTGAAGCGTATTCGCTATTATCAACAGTCAATCTGTCCGGATAATATTTCTTATATAGCCCTGCGTGGTATGACATCTGACATCCTTCAAGAGAGATTGATTCCAATTTGGGTATGACTGCCATAAGTCGGTTGAGTAGTGCATCGGATAAATAACGGTTAGCGTTAAGATTTAATTCTTTCAACTGACAGAGAACTGTACAAACAGCCCTTACATCTGCAGCGCTTTCTAGCAGTCGCCCAGCCATGAATAGTTCACGGCAATTATCCAATACTAATGATTCCAAATTCACACAGCCTAGTAAGATTTCAATGAATGTCTTGTCGTACATATCACAGTTTACAAAACAAAGAGATTTCAAACTCGGTAACATTTTTTCCCAAAAACCTTTCAATTTATGGTTTATTTCAAGTTCTATCAAAATAAGGTGAAAATATGACTTTGATGAGTTTTTGAAGATTGAAAATGCTTCTGGTGATTTTTTGATAACCACCTTTTCTTGATTGATAAATTTTGGATGGAGAGAGGCCTCGTACCAAATCTTGCAAACTTGACTGGCTACAACTCGGTCTGGGTATTGAAGAAATCCCATTATGTGAATTATAACCTGAAAAAACCACAAATGAAAAAATAAGGCAAAAGCATTTTGTTGAAACATTCTACATAGGCTATAATGCCAAGTAGGTAGCCCGCATTACGAGATTCCAAAGTTTCACAAACTTTCACTAGCTGAGAACTGCTTCCAGTTAAAAAACCTGAAAAACTAATTGATACGCCAACAATATCAGTTAAACAACAAGGCAGTTTCAATATTGAAATTGTTTCCTCGTTGTCTAATGAGCTATTACAAAAGATAAAAAGCAATATGGGTGTAACATAAATGACACGGTTAACCTAACTATTACCTACACTTTACCTTCTTAAGCCCTAACCTGCTTTTCCACTTGCCTAAATAAGATCCATTGTTCAATCTGTGCTTTATACAATTGTTGGATTATTCCATAATATTTTTCTGCAGAGAACCTGCGATATATTATAGGATATATATATTAAATCAATTTAGATTTGGTTTGATAAATCATCGATTTGAAACTATTATTATTCCAATATAAACATAGAGTTAAGTTATGATCTGTTTACATTTTTATTGATTTTTAATAAACTAAAGAAAACATCGATTTGCATTTATTATCTTTTACGTTTTCATTGATATTTAGATTAAACTACAATAGGCTATTTTACCAAAAGTAAAATATATTATGAACATTAAAAAACAAACAATAAGTTAACTAAAACTGCAATCATTTATAAACAAATGATAAACAAACAAAAAACCTTCAATCTAGGGAAGAATTTAAATTGCCTTTAAAAAAATTGAGAAACGGATCAAGAATCAAAGGTTTATTTCTTGTAGTCACTTTTGAGATCATTACTTTGCACAGCCACAAATCAAACTCCTCACGAGCACGTACTTCTTACATCCACGTAGATCTGGGAACAATGGTGTTTCAGCTCCTTCATGGCTTCTCAATTCCGGCCCTGTCTACTTAAAGAGATTCAATCGTACGTCCAAGTATGAGCCACTTGTTGAAGAGGTCCAACTTCTTCACGGGAATGCCGAGTATGCTCATGTTAAGTTGCCTGACGGAAGAGAAACTACCGTGTCTACACGTCATCTTGCTCCGGTTGGTGAGTACCAAACTGACATAGAGCAAACCGATTTTGAGAGTGATGAAAATATTCTATTACCCACTTCTCAACCTGAACCTGAATACTTTCCTAGTCCATCATCAACACAGAACCAAGAAGATGAAATGAATACTACTGCCGAGAATTTACAACCTAGACAAGAAGCTTCTAGAGGAGAGAACCATAACACATATCCGAGAAGAAGTTTTAGAAGCAGAAGACCTCCTAATTATTTAAATGACTACGTTCATTAACATTAGGGAGGAAGAATGTAGTAAAAAAACATGTGTCTTCAATTCTTTATTATTGTTTTGTTGTGTTTGTAAACAAGTCCATTATAATTCAATGTAGTATTGTTCAAGTTATTAAAAACCTTTCTAAAGGTAATACAAGTTATTTTCATTCATTCTTACTCTCATTACAATGCTATTATGCAGTTTATAACGACTGTAAAAATATAAAGATATTTGAGTTTGAGTTTAACTTTTAACCGGACATTGGTTTAATCGGACTACACTCGGCGGAAATGACATTTCTTTAACCGGACTACATCGGCAGGAAGTGGGCGGTACTATTCTCGTGGGAAATATGTATACAGTACCGGTATGTATTTAAATGGTCCTTTTAGGCTAACGAATTTTGGGAATGTCGGTTTAACCGGAAAAACCGTTATCCGGACGGGCCTCTGTCCCGAGGAGTCTGGTGAAGAGTGAGTCTACTGTACATGATAAAATAAACAAACTACCTACTTTAGCTGGAGTTAACTTATGGAAGAGGTGGGAAAAATGTATTATTGATGCCATAGAATAGTTTATAGGCTAAACTAATTTTAGAACGATTTAGCTGAGGTTTCGGTCATAAATAAGTATAGTACGGTACCAAAAATTTAACTAGGTACCTTAGCTTTTTTAATGGTTCAAATTGGATCCAGCCATCTAGCCTATGATTAATGCAATGGGTAGATTGATATAACTTCCAGCAGCGACCTTCTGGTTACAAGTCAGCACTTAACTCATAGACCACTCAGTAACCTTAACCAAACTGCAGTGCAGTAATGTGAGTAAATGTAGGACGTAAAATAAAATGCAGCCATTTAGAGTAGACTTCTGTATCTGTTGGCACAAACAACCGAATGAAAATATCGATCGATATATCGTTTGGTTAGGTAGGTAAGGTTAACCAAACAATATAGGTATCGAATGAAACATCGGACAATCAATATTTTCATTTGGATGTTTGTGCCAACAGATACGGAAGTCTACCCATATAATTAAATAAGGTATAATATAATTAAATAAAGGCAAACATATAAACGTGTTGGAAAGCAGACTTTCCAGAACTGTTTTCCTTTTAACACGTTCGCTACTGAGCGTCGCATATGCGACGCCGCGGTCATTGTCACAGACCGAGGTATACATTTGAATTTTACACATAGACCGGCTGTCACTTGGTTTACAGTACACACAGACCACAGGCGAAAACCTTATAAAACAATGATCATTTACATCGTAATACGCTACAATCGTGTTTGTAAATAATTTATTCTTGTTTTTTTTGTATTTTTTATAATTTTGTGCTATTGCAGTGTAGCGTGTTAAGGAAATTAAAAAACTTGGTCACAGACACCTACCTAAAGCTGGCCTATTATGGCCTCTTCCACAGCCCGTTGAGCTATCATTGTCTGGGGACATGCTTCAGAGACCAACAAAACATTCTGATAGTTCAAAAGGCTGCCATAAGAGCCATAACCTCCAGCGAAAGAGACAAACACTCTAGGCCACTTTTCCGTGCCTTAGGAGTAATGACTATTAACAGCCAATTCATCTACAACTGTCTGGTGCAGGTCAAGGAAAATATAGATAACCTCAACTGCAGACACCACCTACATAACTTAGTTATAAGTTAATTTGAGAAAAGGAGAAAATCAAAACGTTCCTTTCTGCAGGCTGAGTAAACAAAAATAGTGGTTATCCGGTCCTTGGCGTCAAACTCTATAACCACCGGCACCAGGACATAAAGTCGCTCCCTCTTAAGGACTTTAACTTAGAGGAGCTACTCAAGGCCCTGTAGGCCGAAGGAATATTTCACAGAGGAAAATGGTGAATGGACCTCGTAACTACAGCCATGTTAACCGCTTAAATATCTAAAGTATTAAAATTTATTTTTTTTTTCTTTTGACGAAATCAATCCAGTTACTAGGTACTGGTCAACGATGGATAACATGGTATAAAGGCATAAAGTATATAGGGCCTAAATAAATTACAGTTGGGCCTAGTATTTAAATTAATGGTGTGATCAAGTCTAACTTAACTTAGGCTAATAATTTTAAAAATTGTACGGGTGATTTAACTTATTCAAATTAAGTTAGGTACCGGTACTTAAGTTAATAGGCTTAGTTGGAATAAGACCTACCTCTAAAGGAAGAAAATTGACATTATTTTCAGTCATTGGATGATCTTCCTCTGGATTAACACTTTCAATTTGAATTAACCTGTTCATTATTAATAAGCAAAGGTTAGCGATGTAAGTTATATGACCTAGGCTAGGCAAAAAGCACAATCTCTTAAGCTAACATAGCCTAACGTAATTTCTAGCTAAAAACTTCCTTTTAACATTCACACTTTGATTTAATAGGCCTAGGCCTAGTAGGTTTTAAAAATAACACTATTTAAATTATTACTAGGCCTTACTGAATAAAGATAAGTTAAATGTAGGACTAAGTATTTCACTAAAGGCAACTGAACTTGTAAGGTGAATCACATAATTATTTCTCACTTACTGTAACACATAAATAATAAAAGTTAAATAATAATACAGATATCAAGGTTTGAATAATAGTTTTGCATTATATTGTGTTGTTGAAATTGTAAAATGTTGTTTGTGTTGTGTATCATCATCCTGTCATGTGTCTTAGAAAAGTGATCATATGACCGTACCATTCCATAAATCCGTAAAACAGATGACAAGATAGTAACAGTAAATCAGGTTTTAAACTGTTGATGTTGATTTGAGCATTGATTTTTTTTATTTTAGGTCAAGGAAATCATGTAGTGGGGATATAGGGTGTTTAATATTTGCATCTATGTAAGTTTCGGATTCAAGGAGGGGGGTGAAAGTGATACGCTAGCTGAGCTCCAATGGCTTGCGATAAGAACCCATCCATCGCAAGTTTGTTCACCGGCCCCCTCTCAAATAATCTGTAAAAACCAAACCATTATCACAGGCATTTCCACATAAGCTTGCACTTGGGCTTTGCACCTTCCGAGGCACCGAGGTGTCATCATCGTCTTCCATGATCAAAAATCCTGAATATCTGCATAGGTCACGGAAATGGTATCACCGTGTATTCCGTGACCGCTTAGCTTAAACCCCTAAAGAAACGTGAATATATACTTCCAACAGTCACGAAAGCATTATCATCATCCATCACCGTGAATGCAACCAAATCAAGGACATCTCCTGTGGCCGTGTAGGCAATATCATAGTCTCGACCGCGATCGCGGTCAATAATCTCCTATTATCCCGCGGTTACGGAAACATAATCTTTTTCCGCAATCTTGGCAAACAAAATCCTTATCTCCAGTGGCATCATCATTCATCATCTTCTGTGATAGCGACAAAATCTTGAATATCATCGCTCGATCTTGAAACATTAGTCTTCCAGTATCGCAGCAAAATCCTAAACAGATCCAGCGGTCGTACCGTATGGACCATAATCGTCTTCCGCAATCGTGGCAAAATATTTGACAACTTCCGCGGCCTTAAACCCGCGGTGGAATGTTCTCGACCTCGTCGGCATCATGATCGTGGCAAGGCAAAAACTGGCAAACGCGTTAATCGTCAAACTTTCAATCACGTTGGTGTGATCCTCATATACGCGTTCTAGGCGATCATGATGTTTTCGCAGTCGTAAAAGCTCGGATTGAGCTTGATTTTTTTGAGATAGATCAAGATCCCTCAAGTTTTTAAGCTAGGCTCGGCTTGGCTAGAAAATCATTCTATTAAAACTCAACACTTTCCAAAAACTGATTTTGAACCGACCTAGGGTTTCAACGTTTCAACCTGAGACCTGAAGGTAATATTTTTGACCTGTGACTCAAAGTCAAAATCATTATTAAACCAGATCAGAGATCAATATTGGCAATGGCCAAGTCTAAACTAAAATAAAAATTTATTTTCAATGTAAAAATAAGCGCAATACAATCATTGACATGTTTTATGTGAAAATACCTCAGTACTGTATTTTAAATTTTAACCCAAACACGTCCAGCCGGCACGCTTCCCAGCTTGCAAGGTCCGAACACAGGCACGGCCGCCTTTAACTCCAGGCCGCGGCCTTCGAAGTGGCAACGTCGCAAGTGGTGTTGTAACAGCTGTTTTGTTTGGAAGCAGCTAATGGTATTTTTGTATTTACGAAAGATTGGTTACTGGACTATGACGATATTGACTCCACAAATGTACAGATATAGATTTTTAATTCATTCTTTCGGGTTTCAATTCTGTATGTTTTATTTTTCAATATTTTAATAAATTTATGTTCATGAATTTAAGTTTAAATCAATAAAGTGAGAATTAATGAGCTGATATCACCTGTGTTATCTTATGGGATGTCTTGTCACTAAACAACACCACTTGCGACGTTGCCAATTCTACCAGGCCGCGGCCTGTAGTTAAAGGTGGCCGTGACACAGGTCGTCAACGTCAACCCAGCTTTCCTAGCCTACCCTCCCCATTACATATGGATAACCTCAACTTGGATAGAAAAGGATGACTTGACATCTTGTAAAAATTAATTTATTGAACTGAAAATTAGTTCAATTTGTAAATTGTTTGCAAAATTATTAATATCTATTATGTCTTATTGCAGGTCTGCAGCAACAGGGGCTATGGTTCACTTTGAAAGTTCATCATCACATTGCTTTAGTCTTTCGCACAGCTAGACACCTTCCGATTGGCTGGTACTTGTCTTGTCTTGTACTTGTACTTTATCCGTCCCCGTCCGTTCCGTATTCCATAATCCATTCCGTAGTAAAAAAAACTGAAAAATGAGGATTGAGGTTGAGGATTGTAGTTTTCAGTATTGTATTCTGTTCTGCATTGTATTCAATGATTGACAAACTTGTATGCTGTTTTACCTAAATTGTGTTTTACAATTTTTAATTTTTTAATGATTTAGGTTTGAAATCTAAAATCACATACTAAACAAGTCTTTGGCTGCTTGCATGAAAATTGTATTCAATTTTTAGTTTTACAAATAACTTAGTGGGGTAGTTATGATAACTTCTGTTTGCTTGCCTCTTCAACGTCTTCTGCAGGATGTACTGTCTTCGAAACTCGGTAAGTTAAATTTGAATAATTTTTAATTTTCAATACCCTATTTAAAGACGAAATAAGTTAGCCCGAGTTCAAACAAATGAATTCATTTTGAAGTCAGGACAGGCCGTTTAAATACTTTAAAGTAGGCTAGGCCTAGGTAGGCTTAGGCCTAGTCCTAACCTTTAGGTGGAAACTTGAAGCAATCAAAACTTGGCTTGGCCTATGCTTGCCAATTTGTAAAGCAATACTCGTAAACTCAGTTAACTTACACGAAGATGAAAACAGGTTAGTTGCCAGTTTGGGTGCAGTTTCTTAACTGGGCTATGCTCCCTAATATCGATTGAAACTATCGATTCGATTAGTAAACCTTCATGCGATTTTTTCACCATCAGCAACTTTGGTTGGCTAGGTTAGGTTATGATAGTTTAATTTTATAATAGATATATTTAAAAATATTGATTATTAATCAATATTTTCAATTCGATAGTTTCAATTGATATTAGCATAGCCCAGTTAAGTAACTGTACCCGCCAGTTTGTTCGAGATACAGTGATCATAAGGCCTATGGTACAGAATCGTTCATGCTCCCTTACTCCATTCAAATTTTGTTATGGTGTAGGCTCTAACTTAGTTAGGCCTAGTAATGATAACCCACATTTGGATTAATTGGTTTTGCAATTAATTTTTACCTCCTTAACCCTCCGAGTGGTTACAGGTAAGTTTCCATACCTAGGCCTAGCCTATTTAACTTATAACTTAGTGGCCAAGCCAAATTGCCATTTTGCAGACATACCTATTCTTTTTCAAACATAAACTCTAATTAAGTTATGGTTGGAACATATCAATATGCGGTAGGCTACTCGTTTCATTCAGAAAATTCTGGGAGATATGAATAGGCCTAACCTAAGTTACAGTAAGTTAGGCCTACGTGAAAAGAAATTGGATTGGTCCCATCAAATTGTTCTAACTACCGGTAACTTAAGTTACGGTAGGCCTAACATACTAAACTTAAAATGTAAATTAAGTACTACAGTCCACTCTTGGTAATTCAAACACTTGATAATTCAAAACTTTCGATAATTCAAAATGAAGGCTCAGTCCCTAGAGAATCTCTCAATATTTCAAATTTTTACCATGCATTTTGATACACTCGGTATTTCAAAGTCCAAATAGAGGGCAGGTCAATTTGTAACACGCAGTAATTCGAAGTTTCGTCGGAAAAACACTCTATAATTCGAAGTAACTCAGTAATTCAAAGTTTCGTCGGTTAACACTCTATAATTCAAAGTCATGCTGTAATTCGAAGTTTCGTCGAAAAAACACTCTATAAATCAAAGTCACGCAGTAATTCGAAGTGATCTCTTCCTGTTATAACAGGAAACTATACAGTACAGTACATCCTGTTCCCATGGTAGGCTAGTGTTGGATGTTTTGATGTTTGTTTAGTTAGAGCAGTAGTCTGAGTTAGTTCTCTGACTTGTTTTTCTAAGTTGGCAATCCGATCTCTAGATTGCGCGACATCTCCTTCAGCACAAACGTAGTTGTCGACAGCTGATAGTTCAGCTATTGGCAAAATATATAGCTAGCGCTAAATAACAGATTTCTTTGCAACTAAAGTAACTGAAAAATAAGCCGTTGATTGTTTAAAAGTGTACTAAAATACGGTACAGTATGATGTTTTATTGTAACGTGCCGTACCTTTGTATGTATGTATTAAAAAATGAACTCTCTGTAATTCGAATGGTTTATTTTTCTCCCGATAAATCGAACTCTTGATAATTCAAAACTCTTGATAATTCAAATTTATGTGCTTGGCCCACCAATTTCGAATTATCAAGAGTCTACTGTATATCAATTAATTTGATAGGTAAGCCAACTTATCAAGTTATGGTTCGTTATAAAAAAAAGCCAATTCAGGGCCAGTCCTAGACCCCTAAGTTAGGTTCCACCTGAGGTGCGGGCTCTGGGTTCGGTAGTAGACCCTACCTATAGAGAATAAGTAACTGACCCCCCAAATTAGCCGTTTGAATTAAAGTTAACTTAGTAACTTCACTAAGTACCCGATTATTCGTTACATCTCTAGTGGCAACTTTATTGTCATTTGCGATCGTGGCAAAATTATGATCATTTTCTGTGATTGTGGTGAAATCGTTCTTAAAACATCAGATCCTGAGGTCATTAAACAATTAATCCATAAGCGTCTTCTGTGGTCTCGGTGTAATAGTGAACATCTCAGTAACTTACGTTCCTGTTAAAGGGAACATTCATTATTATCGATGATTTTTTTTCTCAACATAGGCCTACTGTACAGTATTGGTATTTTATTTTTTGATCCGATTATATCGATATTAAGTTAACACATCGATTTGTAACCTGCGAATTACTTTAATACTTGATACTTGATACTTGTGTGCTGCGTCGTTGACCGACAATGTCGGATAGACTGCGTTATTATATACATTTAAAAATAAACACTACTATTTACATACATATAAACAATACAACTTAAACAGGCTGTTATTACAATTGTCATAAACAACTCTGCCAAATGGCCAAAATTGCCAGGGCATCGAGCAATTTGGCTTAAATCAGGTCAGGGCAGTCCTAGGGTTAGGCCCTATTCCATTTATATATTATACTAGCAACAGAGCCCGTTGTAGTTAAATACAACGGTCCCTAGAAAGTACAGTAGTACATAATATATGCCCTTGTAAGTACCTGAACATTTTTTAAAGAATGAAATTGTTTAGAAAATATACTGATTTTCTAAAAGAGTAAAATAATGAAAAACAAATAACGTTTTACAAAAATATTTTATTTACAGTATTTCTTTGTAAACAACATTCTTTGTAAAGACTTCATCTGATTGTTTCAATAATTTTCCTTGTTCTTTGCCAGGGATAATTTTAATTTTTAAGTCTTCAAACCTTTTTACCCTTGATATTGCAACATACAATTGTCCATGGCTGAATACTGGTGCTGGAAGGTATATCCCAACTTTATCCAATGTCTGGCCTTGCGCTTTGTTTATTGTAATAGCAAACGCTAATTTTAAAGGAAATTGCCGTCTTTTTAAAACAAATGGTAAATCTGTGTCCGTCTGTGCTAAGTCAATCCTTGGAATGAATACAATTTCACGTGCTGCTGATCCAGTTAAAACCTCTGCAATTATTAAATTGGGCTTGAGTTCTTTAACAATTAATCGTGTGCCATTACATAACCCCCGTTTTGTGTTAAGATTTCGCAGCAACATTATTACAGCTCCAATTTTTAAATTTAATTTGTGTATTGGCATTCCCGATGGTGATAGCTGATTTAAAAATTCTATAGGATAATGAAGATCTGCTTGTGGACCATTATCCGCTTCAATAGAATCTGAACTTAAGTATGTTACTGATGTTCCTTCCAGTAAGTTGTGAACAGTTTCATTTAGACAATCCACATCTGAATTTTTTGAACATAAAATAGCCTTTTGGGTGAATTCATGAGAGTGAGCAATATCCAATTTATCTCCAAATGTATCAGATGCTATGTTACCGTGGCTTAAAATATTGGGTGGTATTGCTATTAGTTCTTCTGGTAAATCGTATGCCCTATCAGTCAGGCCATTCCCTACGCTTAATAGCCACTTGCTAAATAAATCATCCACTGATCGTACATTTTTACTCAGTCGTAGGATCTTAAAGGTTTCCCACAGTGGATGGAATTTTATACTGGTTTCTATTATTTTGGTCCTGTTACCATGTCTGACAACCGGCAGAGTTTGCCTGAAATCCCCGCCCAATAACATAACTTTTCCACCGAAAGGATTCTGGTTGTTCATTATTTCTTTAAGTACTCTGTCAATAGCAGTCAAAGCGATTCCTGGTGCCATAGTTGCTTCATCCCAAATTATGATTTTAGCTAATCTGATGATTGTGGCTTCTGGAGAATTCAGTCTTATATTTGATACGGATGTTTCGTTTAAAGGAGGCACTAACTTGAATTGGTTAAAATACGTTTTACCTCCTTCCAATAAGTTTGCAGCAATTCCAGTGGATGCAATAGGCAATGCAATGTTTTTCTCTCCACGCACTGTACACAGAATAGTTTTATACAAATAGGTTTTCCCTGTGCCTCCTGGCCCGTCCAGAAAAAAACATGTTTCTGGGACTTCATCATTTATTGCTGCAATTATATTATCATAACATTGTCTTTGCTCAGAATTCAATTTATTTATCATTTCCTTGGTTTTTTCTTTCTCTAACTCATAATCATAGATATCAGTAATGTTGATTGGTAGGGCAATGTTTTCTGGCATCGGTAGATCGTATTTAAGGCAGGAACTATGGTTTGCTTCTAAAGTTTTGTTTATTTCTATTAGAGTCAAATTCCTACATCGTTCACAGTTATCTGTATGGCCTATTTTGTGGCTGTGTGAAAAATCTTCCCAAAGATGAGACTGGTATTTTTCAAATAATTCTTTAGCATTAGACGGGGAAGCAAATATAAGAATGTATGAGAATAAGTCCCTTAAATGTTGAGGCATGCTGAAATTGACTGCTTCGGCTAAAGTTTGATCCCAAATGTTATCATTTTTTATCAACCCTTTTTGCACTGCTGCTTCATAAAAAGTATTATATTTAGTATTATCAATGGTTTTTAAATCATCATAAGATGTTGCACCTGGTACATGAAGCAGTAGAAGTCTTAAACAATACCTTTCAGGATCAGAACCAAGATTTACATAATACATTCTACCAATTACATTATTTCTGTCTTGTTTTCTCTGAACCCATTTCCTACTTGTTTTATTGAAAACATAATGTTTAGGTATATTACTGTAATTAATGAATCTTGCATTTTCATCTTCAGCGTTTAACTTAAACCACGCTGTCAACATTGTATCTTTTTCAGCAGTTTGTAACAGAATATCTGTATTTCTGTTTAATGAATTTTCATGGAAGATAATGCTTTGATTTTCAGGAAGATGGACAGGCAATCTGATTATAGTGTGCGATTGTTTGTGCATGTCATTTCCTAGTATTCGCCACATGGCTTCTGGTGCACTAACATACCTACTATCTATGTGCTTTTGTATTTCATCAAAATTTGAGTTTCTTTCTGTGATACGTACATTTGCGCAATCATGCCCTTTATATACATATTTGAAGAGATATTTAACACTTTTGATCGAAGCGCAAACTTCCACATTGATATGACAGTTGTATTTTAATAAAAGATATGGGTTATAAGGGACCACCCATGTGTTGTCAATCACTTTATTTCTTACTGATACATTATTACCATCATTTCTTCGGCGGTACAGAGGGTATCCATCTTTGTTTGGTACAGTTTCATTTGTAAAGGATTTGGGATAGTTTTTAGTACACTTATTTTCCTTCATACATGGTGACTTCAAATTACACTCACCACAGGGTCCATGAATCATGTGTTTTGTAACAGCTGCGTGTAAAGTAGGGAATTTGTCTTTATCTGGTAACTCAGCCGATACAATTTGGTCTATATGTTCTGGTAATTTTGGAGTATCTTGTTCTTTCAAAATCAGTAGGATGTGAGCATGGGGTAGGCCCCTTTTTTGAAACTCAATGACATGTATATTGCCTACTGGGATGCCAAAAACATGTTTTTTGTTTATGTCATCCATAAGTTCTGTTAGCTTCAATTTGAAAACTCTAGAAACTAAATCAGGACGATTTTCAACAGACTGTCCATTTAAATTTTGTGTTATTTCTTCCCATTTTGGATTACAGGTCATTGTAATAAAAAGATCGGGTTTACCATAGTTCCTCACTATTGACATGGCGTCTTGATAATTTTGCACCATATTTCGTGGGCTCCCTTGAAACGTTGATGGCAAAATGAAAGGCTTTCCAGGGGGAAACAATTCATTGTCTCCTGATATCCGAATCTGGTCCATTAAACCTTTGTACTGTTCAATTCTAAGTTGAGATTGATTTTGTCGAATAAAATTTAATCTATTTGCCTCAATTTTTGTGTAGGCATCAACAATATATTGTTGCGTGAGTTTTCCCCCACACAAAAAAGGATTGAATTCATCACGTACTGACAGTCGATATTGATAATATTGCATCTGAGTGACTCTTGATCTTGGATTTAAAGGTTTATTTTTAATATTTTTGAGACACGATGGCTTATCATTCAGTGGAATATTGATCCCCCAACTTTGATCGCCATACGGAAAAAATAGAGGATATACCATTGGTTCCAAATTTGGGTCCAAAATGCTGATTCTTTGGGTTTTGTTACTGATTGTATTGTTAGCACGACAATGAATTAGTAAATCACGGTGCAGAGGTGGTTCACCATCCGTATTCTCGAAAATGACAGCAACCTCATTACATCTTGCAGAGTTATATCTTCTTTCATCATATTGTCGGTCCTGAATTATAGCCATTGTCACATCAGATGTAACAGCATTATTCATTAATGTGTCCTGCATGCATTCTTGCTCTACTTCATACATCATTTTGCAGGCTTCTGCAAATGGATTATACTTTGACATGAATAAGCCTAATGTTTGTAATAAATGTTCATTGCATCCAGAGTTTTCTTTGATTTTCATTCTTTGAGCAGTAGCCTCATCAGGATCGAGTATGTACAACTGAGCATATTTACGCTGCTCTCCATTTTCAGGATGTAATGTACCAGCACGATGATAAATAGCGCCATTTATTCTAAAACAATAAGGACCATAACTTGAAGGGGGGACTATTTGCGCTCCCATCGAAGCAAAAGACAGGGAGCTGTTAATTGAACGGATATTGGACATAAAGTTATCGGAATAAATATTGTTATTAGTCATAAGCTGTTCAAGTAATAATGCAGTTTGAATCCGTTCTAATGTAAATTTTCCTTTTGAGCAGCATTTAGAAAACATTTTATCGCCAGGTCTTTCTCCGACAAAGTATTTAGCACCACAGAATTCGCACACTTCACTAAGACTACCACATGAGTGTAACTTTATTTCACTTTCATCGTTTATATCTTTTAAGGCTTCAGGCACAAAAGTGATAGGTAGCTGTAAACTATTATTTACATCACTATTATTTCCCTCTCCTATTCTTGTGTGATGAGCTGTTGATTCACGTCTACCAGAACATGTTTTCCTTTTCCTATTCTTTGCTGCACGTCCTTGTTTGCAGGTTGAGGAAGCTGCATCATCTTTGAGTAAAATGTTAGTCACATTATCTTGTTTTGTTTCATCTTCTGTGTCTCCATAACATTTTTTTCTTTTTCCATTCTCCGCTGGACCTGTGTGATGAGCTGCTGATTCACGTCTGCCAGAACATGTTTTTCTTTTTCTATTCTTTCCTGGACGTCCTCGTTTGCAGGTTGAGGAAGTTGCATCATCTCTGAGTAAAGTGTTGGTCTGACTATCTTGTTCTGTTTCTTTTTCATTTTCTGGGTCTCCATCCTTTTGATTGCTTGATGAACACTTTTTTACCCCTTGCAGTAAATCTTGATCTGTACTATAATTTGGTTTCTTCAATTTATTTTTATGAGCTGTTGATTCACGTCTGCCAGAACATGTTTTACTTTTTCTATTTTTTGATGCACGGCCTCGTTTTGATTTTGGTAAGATTACATCCTCTTGATTCTCAGGCATACTATTGTCTATCAAAACATCGTAATGCCCAGCATCCACATTTCCTGAGAATCGTAGTTTATAGATCGTTGTGCCTTCACCAACCGTTACAAAATAATCCAATTTCTCAGCATATATTTTGAATTGGCAGTCAAAAACTCTTGCTGCAGCTTCGATTTCGACATTACCGGCGTATTCCCCATCTTTGGTCATCAAATGTCTGTATTCCGTCGCGTTTTTTACTTCTAGTCTATATGTCTTATCCCCTACGATAAAAGGACAATAGTAGTCCCAGTTATTGACGACTTCATTAACTACTTTGGATCGTATATCACTGTATCTGGATTGAGATTTATGGCATAAATATGAGACACTTCTAAAGAAACAGTTTCCATCACCAACCATGTAGTGAAGAGTAAAGTTATTCATTTTTCAACTAATGTAAAATATTGAGTGTATAATTAACAGTTCAAAATTAACGAATATTAAATACTATTTTAAACTGTGAATTATAAATTAAATTTGAATAACTTATAATTGACAGTTTGAAATAATAATTTTTGGTTATGAAATCCATACATCACTTAACTCACCAATACTTATTAATGGTAAAGATTAAAAACATCACTTTAGAAACACAAACTTTATGGAACTCACTTTAACCACCAATGCAAATAGTAAACAACTAAATGTAAACAAAGAAAAATCAAGGAAATAACAATAAAACAATCAGCTGTTAAACTATAGGTTAATACATGTGTTCCATGTGATCAGATTATGCATACTGGCTAACCCATTATTACTACCATAAACATTTTTAGATTATTCATACCGGCAAACGTATTTCTACCATAAATAAATAAAACTCAAACTTTACTAACTATTTGGAAACCTACACAGATTTTATTGACCTATTAATTAATAAAATCGGTCCTGTAGAATTGTAGATTTAGTTGTAGAAAGTTAACAAAAATCTCTCCAATTCAATATTTTCTCACCACAATAAATTAGGAGGTTGCTAAGCTTTTTTGCAAATAACTCTTAAACGGTGAGGAAATCGACCAAAGTGGAAGGTGATATTCTGAAAGAGAATAAAATTTTCTACAAAGTACTCTTAAGCGTTTTTTGAAAATATTCAAAAAAGGCAACCTAAAGTTAACTACAAATAGAAATTTGAAAATATAAACTATAAAAAAAACCGTTTTTAATGTATTTTTGCTTTTTATTCTTTTTCCACCACAAATATTTAATAAAATCAAACTTTCATAATTATTTGCAAATCTACACAAATAAGGCTTTCCAACGATACATTAGTTAACAAAATCGGTCCAGTAGAAGTCTAGATTTAGTTGTACAAAGTTTAACAAAAATATCCCTAATTCAGTATTTTTAACAACTAAAAATTTGGAGGTCACTTATTTAATTTGACAATAACTTTTAAATGGTGAGTAAATCGTAGAAAATGCACGTGATATTCTGAAAGAAGATAAAATTTCCTACAAATACCTTCTGTGTAATTCTTAAAATTATTTAATAAAGGCAGCCAAAAGCTGACTACAAATATAAACTTGAAAATAAAAACCCGAAAAAACAGTTTTTAATGCATTTTTGTTATTTTTATTTTTCCACCACAAATATTAAATAAAATCAAACTTTCATAATTATTTGCAAATCTACATGAGTAAAGCTTTCCAATGACTCATTAATTAACAAAATCGGTCCGGTAGAAGTCTAGATTTAGTTGTACAAAGTTTAACAAAAATATCCCAAACTCAATATTTTCTCATTATTATAAATTCGGAGGTTGCTTAGCTTTTTTGCAAATAACTTTTAAATGGTGAGGAAATCGACCAAAGTGGAAGGTGATATTCTGAAAGAGTATAAAATTTCCTACAAATTGATACCATACACTTCTTGGAAACACTAAAAAAGGCAGCTAAAAGTCGCACCCAAATAAAAAGTGTGAAAAACACTGTTTTCAATGTATTTCTTATGGAAAACATGTTTTTTTGAAATTTTTCACCATAAATCATAATAAAAACAAACTTTCATAATTATTTGCAAATCTACACGACCTAAGCTTTCCAACGACCCATTAATTAATAAAATCGGTCCAGTAGAACTCTAGATTTAGTTGTACAAAGATTTTTAAAACTGAATTATATATAGAATAGATTAGCCTAAACAGATCAGTTGTCATTTTGTAACTTAAAAGTGTTGAAAATATTAAAACATAAGAATAGGCCTATGGATCATTATAAAGAAAAAGATATTAATATATACGCCTAAAAAAAACATTGATAGTAGGTATTGAATGTTCCCTTTGGCAAGAAAGTACTGCAACTTTATCCTATGATGTTTCTCCTATGATTGCGTTGAAATCGTAGAAATCTAAGATTTTTGTCAGTCCTCAGACAATTGTGAGTATTAGCCTACCACAGTGACAAATACCCTATATGACTAGGGTACACCTCTTGAACCTATTATCCACAATAGAAAACATTAACAGTGGCATTATTTTGTAAATTGTAATATTGTGGTGCATGCCCCTAGGCGCGCGCCTATTTGGCCTAGACTATGGTTAAAGCCGGCCCTGTTTCCATGCCTGGATTGCAATTGTCATGACCAACTTCTGCGATTGTGGTACACTTTTAAGTGATCACTTCCCAAAATCTCGGGAACTTCAAGATATTCAACCATCACTATTACACATGAAAATGAGCCTAAAGAAAAACTTAGAAATGTACTCCCGACTATATATATATATATCTCGATTGGTAAATGTTAACAAAAATTGGTCTAAAAAAATTAATTTTCTGGTCATCAAAATTCTAATGCACCTCTCAAGTGAGCTGGGCGATGCCTGAGTAGGCCTACCTGTTAGAAAAAACTCTGGTACCGGTACTTACATGTCCGACCCATACTATCCTGTAGGCCCCTGTTATGAGTTTGCATCTTCGTTTCTGTTTACCAATTTAACAATTAACTAATGAATTATGTAAGGTGTAGTTTTCAATTCATATGTGTTCAAGTTGTGTGCTCTAAGAAAACCAATGACAGAATATTTTTATGTTTGAAGCCCAGTTCTTATTTCCATTCAAGAGCCATTACATAGGCCTACTTAAGATCTGTATTAGTTTAAGTTTTAACCTTTGTTGCAGAGATGAAAAACATATTAGATCAGCAAACGATGTAGGCTATTTTGTATCTGGTGTCTTCTTGAATGTTTCAGGTGGTAATTGAGAAGACTGCATTGTCATTTTAAGGTCTTAGGCAAGTTAAAATGAGTGACAAATCCAACAGGAAAGTGCGAAGAAGCTCTTCCTCTTCTTCATACTCATCAACCAGCAGTGAAGGAGGCAAAGATGTCAAAATTAAAAGCCATGAGAAGTACAAAGGAGAAGGCAGTTCTAAACTACCGAACCCACCAACTGTTGTAAATAAAATAGCATTAGATATAGGTTATAAAATTCAACAGGAAGAGTTGTCCGACAGTGATGAGTCTTTGGGACATCCAGCGTTACCCAGAGCGTCTGGTAAAGGAAGCGACTTCATCAGGTATTCCGATGACCAAAAGAGAGATCACTCCAGAAGTTCTGAAAGGAAGCGATACCGTTCAAGAAGCAATGAGCGAAGGACAAATAGATCTCCAAGTAAGACCTCTGTAAAAGATCGCTCTCAAAGTAAGGACAGAAAATACGATTTACAAACAAGTTCAAAGTATGATATAAAAAGTTTGGATAAAAGAGATCGTTCCAAGAGCAAAGAGAAAAGACGCGAGAGATCTCATAGTAGGGATAGAAGAAAAAGGGGCATGAAAGATAGAAGATCAAGATCACTGAGTAGAGAAAGAACTAAAGCAAGGTCACGTAGCAGAGAAAAGAGACGAGGTCGGTCTAAAAGCGTAGAAAGGAAAGATAAACGGCGAGAAAGATCCAGAAGTAGAGATAAATACAAGGATAAATCTAGACGGGATTCCCGAAGTCCAAATTATTACAAAGATAGAAATCACTCTAAAAAGAGGTCAAAAGATAGATCCCGAGATAGAAGCAGTAAAAGAAGTCGCTCTCGGAGTCGTCCCAGAAAAAGATCTAAGAGTCGTTCTAAAAGTTTTGACAGGTCAAAACGACTGCATGACAAGAAGATGCAAAAGTTGAACATCCTGGAGAAGCTAGGTATAGAACTGAAGATGCCAGATGGTCAAGGTCTTGGCGAAGGTAACGCTGGGTTTTCCATCCCGAGTTATTATAACCCAGCCGGAGTCAACCCTCTCAAGTACGCTCAGCAGATGCAAAAGCGCAAACTGATATGGGGAAGCAAAAAACAAGAGGGCGAAAGTTCGGCTGCCGAAAAGAAAGAAGAGGAGAAAGCCCCCGAAGCTGGCCCTGAGAGTGTTTGGAAAGGAACTACTTTTTCTCAGGATCAAGATGGAAAACTAACTGCCAAGTTTAAACGGTTAATGGGAATCAAGGACGGGGAAGAAGGATCTTCCTCTAGTAAAAACAGTGAATTGTTACAGAAACAAGAAGAAATGTTTAACTCTATGGAGAAACAATATGAGGTAGCCAGAGTGTCTACACACACTCATCGGGGGCTTGGTCTTGGGTTTGGAGTTCATCTTCCTCGTTGATAGTTTGCTTGAACTGTACCATATGTACTTATATAAGAATGTTGCACCGTATGTATTGAGATTTGTGTTGTTTCCCTCTGTGACTTCAATATTTCTGTACTTTCTGTGGGTAATTTTACTTTGTAGAATTAAATAAAATTTGTTTACTACAATTTTTTCAAAAAATTGATAAAATCTAATGGAAGAGAAAAGTTTTAACTATCCATTTCCAAATTTATAAAGATTTGCTTTTTGATGTGTCTTATCATGACAGTATAATATGTTAATTTGTCTATCAATCAACATTATTAAAAATGCAAGTTTTTGTTGAGAAATGAATTAATATAGTAAATTACAATAAATACTTTGTTTTATATAGAAAGCTGATTTATATAATGCTTGCCATTGTGAATTGACCAATTATTATCTTTGAATTATTTATCTGGTAATTCAAACTGTGTTCTAGGAAAGTGTCAAAACTGGAACTCAATGTCAAAATCACAAAAAGCCAACTTATTTTCATTCTTTTTATTAACATAAATTATGTGCATGTTTATTTTTTTTAACTGCAGGTTAACAGGTTTTATGTCATTGCTTGTCTATTTACACTAGTGATGTCTTATAATCAATGAGATATCATTTACTTTATTTCTCGTTCCCTCTTCCAAATAATTGTTTAATAAGCTGTCAATATAGACTTTCACAGAACAAATAAAGTTTGCTTAAATATTTTATTACTATTAAATCATATATATAAATGTCATTCGTATGATTAATTTTAAAGAAATTTGAAACGTTTTTCTACAATTTTGTGAGGTGTTAAAATAATGGAATCACCTGAGTAACCCTGTAACTGCAATGTTTAATATTTCATATTCATACAAAAAATAAGGTAGGCTATCACGGTTTGAGTTTAGAGATAATTTTTCATTAAATTTGGCTATCAGTAGGCCTACTGTGTTTAAGTAAATTGTGCATTTGCTATCTGTTTCATTGAATTACCATCACATTTAATTGTTTCTACAATTTCAAAGTTTTAAGGTTTTATTGAAAAAGTAATTTCTCATTCTACCTTAAAGAGTAACATGAAAAGGTTGATTATTCATTTATATTTTTTGTATTTGTAATACTTACAATTGTATTGACACAAACTGTTTTGTTGTTAGTTTGCAGATATATTTTAATAAACTTTGGAAACTGCGCAATCTGCTATTTTCTTCCTGTAGCTGACTCGAGGGTAAAGAAGATCCGAGGATCATATTGATTCTTCAGATTCTTTAACTTTACATTGTATTTACAGGTATTTGTGCCAGAGAAATAGAATTGTTAGAAGTATCGTCAGGCAAGCCTGCGTTGGAAAAGCTTAAAGTAGCGATCAATGATCGTTTTAAACTGAAGATTCCGATAGCAGACCAGTATGTGATTTGGCAAATCATCTTCAACGGAGCGTTCCCAAAATGCCCCCCGGACTTTGATCTTGGTGATTTTGACTTCTACTCGATTAATCTCGAGATGCTAGAAGATGCTCTTCCCTCTTTAAAAAACTGGGAATACACAGACCGAGCCTTAGCTAAAGTTTTAACTGAACTCCATTCAGCGTATTTAAAATATCAAGTAAGTTAATTTCAATAACTTGTAACTTGAAGTGTTCTCGATCTTTGAAATTAACTTCAATGGTTTCCAACCAATAAGAATGGATCTTGAATTTTAAGATTTGTTTTTTTATGTTTACGTTCATCTTTTTTCAAAAACTTTTGAATCATTTTTTTATCCGAATATTATTTATGGAAGATTCTTTTTTAAAGTTTAACAAATCCATCTCTTTTACATAAAAGAAACAATTGAGAGCAGGGAACTTAAATGTTTGATCCAACCTAAATGTGAAATTAAAAAAAAAGGTCTTTAAAGGTTATATAAACCTTTAAAAATCAACTTACAACCCAAGATTTTGTAAATTCTCAATTTTTTTATGTTTTAATGTACTATTCATGAAATTCTACCACAGTTTATTTTCTTGTGGTAACTTCTCTATTAGAATACTTGGATACACAAACACAGTTTATATCTGCCAAGTGCTGTTTAAAACTATTGAACGCTCCTTCTATAACTACATACAGCAGCCCTATATGATCTTATTTTCAACACTTTGAAATTCAAAATAGTTTGTAGGCCTATGATAAAAAAAGAGTAGGCCTACTATGTATTTTTAATAATATTAAATCTCAGTTAAATAACCAATTTCAGCTTGAAAAGTAGTGTTGGACCAAGGCTACACTAAAAAAAAACAGGCCGTATAATGCTCTTCAAGCATGACGTCACGATAGAAGACGAGAATGACGTAATGTTTGCTGTTTGTGATCAGTTGCTTGTTTTAATCTTTCCTTGGAAAATAAATAAATAAATACCTGCGTCATTGCCGTCTTCTATCGTGACTTCATGCTTGACGAGCATTACAGCCTGTTTTTTTAGTGTGGCATTGGTTGGACACAATAGAAATTATACTAAAGAACTGATCAGTTTGAAAATACATTTTGAATGTATGCGCATGATGAAATTACTGGAGTACCGGTAGTGCCAAAAGCACAATCCCGCATTTGGACATAACTTATTGTTAGTATCCGAGGTGGAGCAAAAAATATTAAGTATAGGGAATAGTCAGGTGTTGGTGTGCCTAGAAGTTTTACTTGTTCCAAAATCCCTTAATAACACTTTTTATGGCGTTGTTTAGAAAATTACCTTCACACCAAAATAAGACATCTCGACAGAATTTTCTCATGGTGCCAAATTCATCGTTGGGTAAGTACCAAATAGATATCAATCAATGGGATTCCTGATGAAGAGGATGGAGTTTGGCCATATGTATCAAGTAGGCTATATGATGAAAAGGTCACGCTGTATTTTGTTATAAAGATCTTAAAGAATGGTTGGTGTAAGAGTAGTTTCGATGATTCGGTGGACCAACCGATAGTGCAATTGGCTATAAATATAAGATGGTGCTGTTGTGGGTTCGAATCCTGTTGCTGCCACTACAATTTTTGGTACAGTTCAATCTTATACTGCAATGGCTCACCCCCTGCTTTACGTGGTACGTAGCATACATATGCCTGATGTCTGTAGACAAAATTCGAGGTTTATAAAAATGTATCAACCAAATATGAAGAAAGAAAAAATTGATGGACTAGGTATATAAACATGCATTGATCTTAGGCAGCTATCCAACTTTTCCAATAAATCTTCAAAACATTTTCATATGTTTACAAAATATTTAGACATCCATACATTAAAATGTGTTGAAACTAGCCTTTCGTTGGCGTGTGGCTGCGCTGCATCGTCCGGTATATTCCGATGTATCAACAGCAATAAAAGTATAAACATAGCATAAACATTGTATGTGGAAGCTCCATTCTGAATTAGTGCAACAGCTGTTTCGGTATGCCTAGGCTGCAGCGTTGCCACTGTACCGCCACGACCTTTTACTAGAAGAAGACATGGTTAGGGCAAAATTGTTCTTTGTATTAGTAGCTTATTGACTTTTGTATACTATACTCCAATTGCAAAATTTAGGCGGTTCGAGTGGAAGTGATTCCATCTCGTCCACCTCACTATAACCTTCAAATAACATCAGACAGTTGATCAGCTGATGAATACATTAAACTAAAAAAAGTGGAACCTAGGAAACCTTACTTGTAAACCGGCCAAATTTTGCTAATAGACTATAGGCACAGAAAACATACTATTATAACGCAAAATGCCAACCGCATGGTAAAAAGCGTTAAGTACTTTGAGAGCATATCATGAGAGCTGAGTGCATAGCAACGCTGGTGGCGCTGCCTACGAATCGACAGGCAAAGCCATCTCAAAGTACTTAACGCTTTTTACCATGCGGTTGGCATTCTGGGTTATAGTAGTATGTTTTCTGTGCCATAGGGTAGAAATTCCAGGTATAACTAAAATAGAACGGGTAGTTGATTAAGCTGGCCTATTAAAAAAAAATACCTTCACCCGCCAGTTCTATTTGCGTTAAGTATAGTTCTGTTAAACCAGCTGTAGCCAAGTTTTTATACAAACTGAACATAATTGAATGAGCCAATTACAGAATGTAGCATTGTTGAAATTCAATTTTGCCCCTTGGAACTTTTTTTTAACTTGGATAATTTATGTGACATGAAGAGATAGTTGATTGTAATATGTAGGATTTTGGTTTGCATTTGAAACGCTATGGACATTGACTATTGGATACTGAAGTAGACATCCCATCTATATGGAGCTGTCACCAATTTTTTGTATCAAAAAAGAACATAGTTGTGTGAGCCAGTCACAGAATGTGCTAGGGTCTAAAATTCTTTTTTCTACCTTATTGTTGCTGACCAAGTTGATGGGTCATCATAGTTGCCATAGCTCACCATAAGTCATTCCATTAGTTTGACTTTGTTAAAAAGTCTGTATATTCAACAGAAATTAGTGATTTAGATCAGCGCAATCTGTCGGTGGCTCACATCAACTTTGACAATTTTTATTTAAAAACTGGCGACAACTTTAACTTGGGAATGGAATGTGTAGGTTTATTAATGCTATGGAACTATGAGATAATTACATCCCCTCCCCCCTTCCTTGAGGAATTATTTTTGTGTAAAACAAAATTTGTCTTTCCAACAAACTTTAAACCTCCTGTGCTCCAGGTAAGATGTTGTTTTGGTTGGGCTCGGTTAAACGGCCGGTTTACACAAAAGAAATCTGTAATTGATGTAGTGGGCCTACATTCTGTCGTTGGCTCAACTAAACTACGTTCATTTCCGGTCTAAAAATTGCTGCTACTTTAAACATGGGTATGGGTCCTACTACTACTATCCATAGCCAAAAGTATTTTATACATAGTGAATTGAAGTTTTCTGAACCTGTGGTAGGCACAGCACTATTGGTGGCCTTTGTGGTGGTCAAGTAAGTAATAAACGTCAGGATTTTACCGGTTGGTGTTTCAGCATTACATGACAACCCATCAGCGACTGTGTAGTCAACAAGTCGTTAAGACGAGGATAAGATTATTTAACAGTTAACTTGTTAAAACTCAGTGACTTGACTTGAATTTACAGCAATAGAGAAATAAGTCTTGCTATTTAAATGATGAGGTTTTCAGTAGGCCTCAGATACTAAAAGTACATTATTTTCATCTACAAAAATATAACCTCAATTCATAATCATGTTTGGAAAATTGGTTGATGACCTGTAGGCTACAATACAAAGTGCTACATCAAATAGTTTAGCGAATTTCTCATATAGGGGAATATGCTACTACCGTAGGTAGACTTGGAACTGGGACTGATTTACTTTTTTGTTTTGATTTCCACAGTGGTCAAAAACACCATCAATTCAAATTCATTCATATACAGGGTTAGGCAAAAGTCTGTAACCCCCCAGTCAACTTTTTAAAGTGTTGCAGTAGGAAAACCAAAATCGGCACATATTTACAACATAAGAAATTGTACTTTTTCATCAAAGTAACAACTTTGCCCCAGCCCCCAAAATGGGGTATTTTGAGGGCAGCCCCAAATTTTCAAATGTAAACACCTATCATGTGACCCCTCATTTTAAAGGGTATTTCAAGAGAAAATGAATGGTGCAAACCAGAAGTTAATATCGCACCCTAATCAAAATGGCAGCCATTTTAATTTAAGATGAGCAAGCAATGTAACGTCTTGACACCCCCAGTTAACTTTATAATGTGTGGCAGTGTGAAAACCAAACTCGGCACATGTTTACAACATAAAAAAATGCACTTTTTCATTAAAGTTAGAACTTGTACCCGGCCACCAAAATGGGGTATTTTGGGGGCAGCCTCAAATTTACAAATGTGAACACCTATCATGCGACCCCTCATTTTAAAGGGTTTCTCAAAAAAAATTAAATGGCGCAAACTAGAGATCAATATCGCACCCCTAATCAAAGTGGCAGTCATTTTGAAATATCCCCTATTAACTTTTTAACAGGTTATAACAGGAAAACTGAACTCAGCATACCTTTAAAAAAAAAGAGAATTCACCAACCTTAAACCAATCTATTTAGTATTAAAATACTAAATATTTTAAAGTTAACTGGGGGTGTCCAGACTTTATCTTGCATGCTTATCTCAAATAATTAAAATGGCTGCCATTTTGATTAGGGGTGTAATATGGACCTCTGGTTTGCGCCATTCAATTTCTCTTGATAAACCCTTTAAAATGAGGGTGCCCCCTTCACATGATAGGTGTTTACATTTGAAAATTTGGGACTGCCCCCAAAATAACCCATTTTGGGGGCTGGGGCAAAGTTGTAACTTTGATGAAAAAGTACAGTTTCTTTTGTTGTAAATATGTGCAGAGTTTGGTTTTCCTACTGCAACGTGTTAAAAAGTTATCTGGGGGGTTCCAGACTTTTGCCTAACCCTGTATGTGTCCGTTAACACCATTTTGGGTAGCAATGATCTGATTCTGAAGAAATTTGTTACAAACGTGTAAACCTACGTTTATTTGAACAAGTTCACGAACTAGCATGATCCGACTAAAGGAACTGGGTTTTATGGGGTATGAATTGGGTTAGCTCATTTTTTACCCTCAAAACGCAGGAATTCTCAAATTTCCCAATTTTCTCTCTCTAAACCATTATGAAAACAAAGTAATTTAGTATCTTGAAATACCCCCGCCGCAGCAAACCTGCCGACTAAGCGAATTTCCATTTGTCTGAATTGATTTTCAGTTAAATATATTTTAATAACATTAGTTTTAACAAGTACCTAGGTTTGCTGCTACAAGGAAACTAATAAAGTGTGTTTTTGAGTAAAATATTGATAGCTTAGTACAAAATAAATAAATTTGCCAAGTTTGATCAAAATATACCCATAAACAAGCAAACTACAACATTTGACAATATTCTCCATAAGAATAACATGGGAATTTTAAATTTACAATTTTTTAATTTTCTCCGTTACTAATAATCGAACAAAAATACTTTTATGTACTAAATTATTTGTTTTTTTAAGCTCTTTAAAAAGGTCTAAAGAGAAATCGGGAAATTTTGTGTTTTGAGGGTCAAAAGTGAGAAAAACCAATTTTTACCACATAAAACCCCCCGTAAAGCCCCGTTCCCATGGTCCGATCGTGCTGGTTTGCGAACTCATTCAAGTTTATCCCGCTTTACACCTTTAAACCAAATTTCATCAAAATCTGACAAAAATTACTCAAGTTATCGCGTTCACGGACGTATATATATATATATATATATATACACACAAGTCTATATATATATATATATATATATATATATACATATATAAAAATTTGAACGAATGGTGTTTTTGGCCTCTGGGGACATCAAAATGAAAAAGTAAATCGGTCCCGGGTCTAGGTCTTACCGTGCCACCTACGGTAATAGCTACTTCCCTATAGGGAAATTCGCTAAAATTTTTGTAAATTTAAATTCCCATGTTATTTTTTATTTTTATGGAGAAGTAAACTATCGTAGTTTGCTTGATTAAGCTATGGTTCCACAGGATGCGGAATCTCCGCCGTGCGGTGCGATTTTTTCCGCTGCGGAATTAAAAAGACACTGGTTTAATGGAGTTCCCATGTGTGCGGTTCCACTGCTTCCGCATCCCGAATTTACTGCGGTTGAGAACAGTAGCAGTGCGGATTCCGCCAGCGGAGAAGAGCTATCAAATATTGTGACCGTGCAGTTTCATTATGTCTTATGCTGTAAAAAGAGTTATTGATGAACGATTATATAACACCTATAATCCCAACACCGATTTTCAACAAACTATCTTTTAAAATAAATTATTATAGTACATTTAACATAAACTGTCGAAAATGGTAGACCTGACAAACAATTATCCTGAGATGTTTGGGTATCAAGTGTTAAACAGGATCTCGTGATTGAAACCCCTTAAGTTTTGTTAAATAAATAGCAAAAATAGGCCCCTTCACTGTCTCGATTCTTAAATATGTCACTTCGATCACTGTGACTTGACACTAACAAAGATAAAAGATCGACAACATCATCATATAGCATCAAAGCTAAAAGGGCTTTCCTCTTTCTATCCATACTCGTCGCTAGTTTGGACAGAACTGAATCCCCGCAACGTTATTTTCGCAGTCTGTAGAACCACCCCTCCAGATTTTTCGCTGCGAAAAATTACGCACCGCATGGCGGAGATTCCGTATCCTGTGGAACCATAGCTTTATGGATATATTTTGATTCTTACGAAGCTATTAACATTTTACTAAAAACACACTTAATTGTTTTCCTGTAGTGGCAAACCTAATCACTCATTAAATCTGATGTTATTTAAATAGGGGATAAATCTGACATGGAAATATTTAGGTGAAAATCCAATCATACAAATGGAAATTCGCTCAGTCTGCAGGTTTGCTGGGGTAGAGGTATTTATGTTTCATAAAGTGGTATGCTGAGGTAAAAGGGTAAATGGGTGCACAATAAGCTGTTCTAGCTGCGATGCGATCCCATGGTCACTTGTAAGCCTGGCCCTCTGTAAAAAAGGTAAATGAGAAACACTAGTTTTGTCGGACTACCTCGGGGCACAGCAGAAGAACAATGGTTGCTGGAGGTTGGGAGATGTACTCAACAAGTGACATTCCAGGTGGATAAGTTGGAGACGGTGGATAACCGGTGTGCCTACGAGTACTCGTCCCTCATTGGCGAGGGTAAGGTGATGCCGGACCAGGTGGAGGTGTTTGCAGACGGCGATGCGGTGCATTTCCTCATCAAACTGGACGTTGACCTTACGATCATCCTGCCAAACCAAGGTCTAGTTCTCATAGATAGGTTACATACTGTAGATTATCATTATCGATTGAGGTGGGGTCGCCACCTAGGTGCGTATTTTAACACAATGAGTGAAGTGTCAAATCATTTGACTATTGGATACTGAAGTTGACATTCCATCTATATGGACCACCTAACGCCAATTTTTTTTATTTAATAACGACATAGTTGTGTAGCAAGTCACAGAATGTGCTTATGCTAGTTCTTATAATTCTATTATCTACCTTATTTTTTTGCTGACCAAGTTGATAGGTCAGTCGCTGTAGCTTACAATAAGTCATTCCATTCGTTTGACTTGGTAAAAAAGTCTGTGTATTTGACTGAAATTAGTAATTTAGATCAGAACAATCTGTCCGTGACAGGGTGGCTAACGTCAACCACCGACGTTTTGTATTTTAACGTGGGGATGGAATGTCTAGTTGTATCAATAGTCTTAGGTAGAATAGAGTCAGATGATCTGTGTAGTTTTGTCACTAAGATCAGCTGTTCCATTAGCCGGGATCATTAATTTATTCAAAGCCCAAGATCAGGTACAGCTGGGTACAGTTTTCGAACCATCAAAAAGCTACTGACTTAGGATCAATTTGTTGTCTCAATAAAGTTCCTTGCAGGCCCCACTCTGAAAGTAATATTTTTAAGAACGCTGAATTTCCTGAAAAAAATGTATTGCAATAGTCTTTCGGTTAGCTTGTTGTTAACAATGGTGATATATATACAGAGTGGTCCAAAAATTAACTGACACATTTAACATACATTTTTATTTACAAAATTGTATCTACATAGTAACATTAACATATGTACAGATAGAAAAAAACTCAATAACTTTTTGATGATATTCAATAAATCTCAATATGGCCATCGTTTAAGGCTCTACCGTCAAATCGAAATTCAAACTCCCGCCAAACATTTCTCTGAATTTCTGGATTAACATTAAAAACACTGCCTGTTTTCTTAAACTTCTTTACCCATTGCTTAATTGAGTTACACGAAGGAGAGTAATTAACACCATACTCCAATCTAAAACGTCGTTGAACTGAAACTATTGATCTGAATTCTCTAAACCACAAGACACACTGAGCTTTTTGCTGAGGAGCAGCCATAGCTCTGATGAATTGCTATGAATCAATCTAAAAAACAATAGCCTAAATTACCAAGAAATAACTGTTTTTACCACTATTTCTGATTGAAAATTTTAATTTAAGAGTTGAAAATAACAGCTGGCAATTAAAGGATTACTCACACAGTGTTAATTCCATCCCCGAGAAATGCAGCAAAGGTTTGCGATGTCCTAAATTTTTATTTAACTCCGGCAAAGCCTTAAATGGGGGCCATATTAAGATTTATTGAATTTCACCAACAACTTTTTGGGTTTTTCTATCTGTACATATGTAAATGTTACCAAGAAGTAAAAATTTTGTAAATAAAATGTACCAAATGTGTCATTTCTTTTTCAACCTGTATTTCAAACATGTTGAGGAATGGTCAACTACAACAAATTCTCACCTCAATAACATGAAAATAATTTACACTTTGTTTGTAAGTAGGGGAGGGTGGGCCACAATGGAACAAACATTACAAAACATTTTTCTTTTTTTACCTGTTTGGTTAACAGCTTCAGAATATAAATGTACTTAGAGAACAACCTTTCCCGCACACATTACATATATTTAAAAATTGATAATGAAATGGAAACTGATTTGTATGGACTGTTTTACAAAAAGGTGTTCCACTGTGGCCCAATATAAGGGGGGGGGGTAGGCACCTAAACTTGAGGTACCCAATGTTACCTCCCAATTTGTCATCAACCCACCACATTACTGTGATTAAAAGAAGGAACTTCAATAATACTAATGCGAAACTTAAATCCACCCAAGCTGAGCAAAGGAACCAGACTGACGATTAAAATATAACACCAAACTTGATCGAAGCAACAATCATCAGTGGTAAGTTTAAAGGAGGAATAGTCTTAATCCCAAGAAGACCGATGATTTAATCCAAATTACACTTTGAATTCAATGGTCTACAATTTCCTTTGCGTCATGCTTTTGTAATCACCATACATGGTAATCCCTGACTCGCCGGTTTAAATTTAGAAAATGCATGCGTTTCACATGGACAGCTGTATGTTGCATACTCACGGTAGGTGTATGCCTAAAAATTGACATATTTCTACACCTAATGAAAAAAAAAACATTGTTTATCCACTGGAAATTAAGTAAAGTAAATATTCTATTTTTGTTTTTGGTATACATTTTTATTATTTATCGTAAAGAACATATTACCATTTAAAATAATAGTTGTAAGCGCAGCAACGCACGCTGGTTAACTGCTGGTTAATAAAATGAGATGTTGATGTTTGCCATCTTTTAGTAAACACCCAACACTTCCCTGTCAGGAGGGGAACGTGGCCTAAAAAGGGAACAAATTTGCAAAATGGGAGAAAATATATTTAGTTTCATGCAATCCACTAACATTCCAACTCTAAATAAACATAATGACTTCTTAGTGTGTCAATAATTTTGTACGTTTGCGACGCAGATCCAGAGGAGTATGTTCTGCTGGCCGTGAGGTTTGGAGCGCACAGTTCTGTGAGATCGGCAAACATCATTGTGTCACCCACCGTCCAGAGATTGATTGGAACAGTACTCGACTTGCCTCACAACATCACAGGCTAGTGTCTAAATACTTAATACAATAAGGGTTTTTTCTGTTACATCCCTTTTCCAGCTGGGCTACTTAATTGATGTACAGTATTACGATTCAGTTATTTTAAAGCTTATGACCTAGCGGAGATGCGTATGGTAACTAAAATGATAATAATCTATAGCAAGCTCACTCACTTCACCCCTTTCCAGACAATCATGATTTAAATGAAATGATTCCCAACTAGAGCCTACCATCCTAGAATATAAAGCTTTGTTATTGACTTATGATCAGCTCTTTCTTTGGCGGGAACCATTTTTGTCCAATGATCTAGAAGAATGATTATTCACTTTTAAATCATGTTGGTAAAATATGTTATTTATAAAATTTGCATGCCTTTCACAATTTAGATTGGATTTCCTGTAAACTAACAAAAACAATTTCTTCACTCAGATTCCTATGTGTATCCAGATACTTTTCTTGTTTTAGAATTGTTTTGCAAGAACAATCAATCAAAAGCTTGTCAATAGTTTTCACATATTTCAAAATAATAAATATTTCACTACGATTCCTCACTATTTTATTCTTCTTAGCCAGAATGTTTTTTTTTTAGGAGATGAAATCCTCTTTGAGTACGTGGATGAAGTAGCTAGGTCTGTGGAGAACCAGCTTTTGACAGTATCTTTGCAGAGGAAAGACAAACGGAAACGTTACATTTTTGAGCTTCTTTCTCGTTTGGGACAGTCTGTTGTCGGTTATGATGCCCTTGAATACCAAAGTGCAGCCTTCCTGCTTGAAAAAAATGGGTAAGTTTGTTCGATAAAGGTTTTTCATAATTGTGATGTAGTTGTTTTCAATAAAAATCATACAGAACCGGTGTGTTTCTTTGATATTTATGTTGGGCAATATTTGTGAAAACTTGAATTTATTATATTGGGCTCCAAGGTTATGGTGAAATTTAGCTGGTCATGCTATGGTAACTACATTATGAGTTCTTGTTAACGTGTCTTAATCAAAACAAGCGCCGAAGCAGTTAAAAAAAAGCCAAAGCAGTTTGTAATAGTAAATTTGAGAAAGCTTTGTCAGATTGGTTAGTGGAAAGCCCTATGTGCAATGTCAATGAGTTTTTGGAAAATACATTTCAATAGGTGTATAATCAATAGTCAATAATCAATAGGTGTTCAGATCTAGGCCTGTTTATCTGTTCAATTTTAATTAGGCTAAGATATTTTAAATGTGACTTTGACCATACATGTATATGTTAAACGTCAATAAACAGTTCTGATACTGATATATTTTGTTGTTGACTTTGGCTGGAGGCTCATGTCGAAGCGCCACCATGTTTTTTCGAAGTTGCAAAAGGTTGAAAACAGTTTGATCACAGGTATGTTTGCGTCATGGAGGTGACTCTACCGTCGATGTTTCCCAGAATGCCTCCATCGTATCGTCTCCTCTCCGCCTACACCAGCAGTTCAGAAATCCTCCCATTGTCCCAAACCATCACTCTACCCTATAACGACAAGTGGGACGTCGCCGACATGGTGGATAATGCTCTCACTACCATAAAAAACAAAAAAATCTCAGACTTTCAGAAATTTACTGTACCACTCTTCAAGCTCAAGTGATCTCTGAAATTCCTATTTTTCCATGCTTTTTAACCGAATCATCTAAAATGGATTTACCTGAAGCGATATGTTTGTCATTAGTATGTTGTCAACTTCAATTGCGGTAAATAGTTGAATTCAAACTATTAAAAATTAAAGTATATTTCTAAATTGTGTAGTTGAAGTGGACACAAAGTTTATAGCAGGTTTTCAAAGTGGATTGAATTTGTTGATTTAATAAAAAATAGGGTAATTCCATCATAATGTATTTACCTTCAAAGTTTTGATGTAAGTACTGTATTTACTTTTTTACAATAAATATATATATGAAATAGAAATCAGACTTTTCTGTATGAACCCTAATACTTCATAGTTTTTCTGTTATTATATTTTTAATTGCTCCATAAACTTATTTACTGCTTGTAAAATATGGTGAACGTCATAAACAACACTTTATCAGTTTGGTTGCACTGCACAATGCCTGCTGATGTCAAAGCCAAAAATTGGAACACTAATTACTTACGAGGCAAAGACGAGGACAGGAATAGTTAGTCTAAGCAAGTGCTGGAAAATCTCTTTTGAAACATGTCATCAACAAACAAACTCCATCACAACTGAAAAATACTCACTTACAACTGTTGAATTTTTATTAATAAACAGCTGAAATATTACGATTTTTAGTTGTAAAATGGGGTAGAATAAGGGGCTAGTCAGGTTTGCCCCATTTTACAACTAAAAATCTTAATATTTCAGCTATTCCTTATTTGATCTTTTTGAACTTGGTATCGTTAGATATTTTTGAACTTGGTATCGTTAGATAGATAATTAAAAATGGTAAATTAAATTGTTCTTGACATTTTTTCATAAAACCAGCCAGTTTAGAGTAATTTAAGTTTAAAACTTTAAATGGCCGCCATTTTGAAATTTTAGGTTGAATCGAGATGAACTGTTTTCTAACACGGGTCTCTTCTACCTTAACATACATACCAATCCATCGTTTTAAAATGTTCAAAGATAAAAATGTTTTTGTAAAAAATACAAAATGGCGGATATCCAGTTAACAAAGCGATTTTGGAAAAAATGTTATTCTTGTTCTTGATTTTCTATTTATTTTGACCTAAGGAATCACTAGGTAACATATGTCCCCACCTTTTTTGAACACCCTGTATATGATTAACATTATTTTAACATAAAAATAAAAGCAAAAAGTTTATAGCAAACCTACGTAAGCACATAAAAATTTGAAGTCCAAGACACGGTTATGTTCATTGAGCAGTAAACACACACTAGAAGCTAAAACATAAGAAACTATGTACAGACTACAGAGAAGTAGCATACAGAGGATACAAGATTATAGGACAACCGTGCGCTTTTAGCTCTGGTATGTTGTGGTGGAGGTGTACTTGTACTGAGCAAGGAAGAACCCAAACGACAATGGTCCCATAGCATTGTTGTACAGCAGTTGTAGCGCACAGGGTCTTCCTACAGCGTGAGCGCTGTAGTACGATGGCGAGGAGGAAAGGAGAGCGGGATCGGACGACAAAAAGAATTTACTCTAGACACCAGCGTCTGGTGCTAGACACCTGTAGAAAATAATGTCAGACTATTATAAATATAAAGGACTGAATTTGCAATGGAATTCAGAAATGACAAAAGTAAACAAAATAACAATAATTGAAATTAATAACAAAAACCTGACCATAGTGGTGTAATCTACACTTATAAACATTGAGTAGTTATTCACAACGCTTAATTCCTGAACTAGGTTATCTGAATCTAATCAAAATTCAGGTTAATGAAACATCATAAATATTACAACATATATTTCACATAATATGTACAAGTTTACATATATTTAAAAATAAGTACGTTACTTTACAGCCATGACAAAATATACAAAAAGTGCTTATAAATTAGGTAAAGTAGTGAATTTTTCACATCACTGATGTAAAAAGAATAAATAAATGAGACTATACAGAAGGTTATTTACAAAGGTCATCTAGAACTTCTTATAAATTAGGTTATGGTTTTGATCATTTTTGTAACTAAAATATTATTTCGCTTGTTATGTTATTTACAAGTGAAATGGCACATATAAGTAGTAAATTGCATTTCCCATTATTCTTTTAAGAGCTTGTACTATTTTTTATGGAGAGGTCGTCTTGAAGTTAAATTTAGTTACATTTTAATCAGTTACCGTAGCTAATTTATAAGAAGTCTTAAAAGAGAGGGAAATATTCATAACGATATAAAATTAACTTGCTATATAGACTAAAATTCTAATTTAAAAAAAGAATAAAAATATATTAAAACCTATCAGTCTTAAAAGAATCATAAATAATATGAGAAAAAATCTTTAAAACAAAACTAATTAATACAGTAATCCTCAGTTTTAACAAAACTAAAGGAATCGACTTGTATAAAAAGAGTATAGGTAGAGTAATAACTTAATTACATTATAGTATCATTACAAGAATTAGAAAATCTTATACTACCAAACAGTTATCTTTCATACAAAATACATATCTTTGGTAATAAAGCTAATTATTATAAGTACATACATACTCAGAAGAGTAACAGGAGGGGTTAATTGAGAAACCAGCAAGGACTTGAAAGTAGAAAAATGCATTTTACGACAAGGTGTAACAAAAAGAATTTAAATTGAATATACTTTGAGAATATTGTTGTTTTTATGAATAATTTTATTCAATAGCTTATTCGTTTGTTCGTGTTTACTGTCTGAAAAGTCTGACATATTAATAATTTAATAATAAGTAAAAAGGTGATTAACTAAAATAAAAAAATAAGATATTTTTCAGTTTTGAATCCAGCAATTACCAAAATACACGATATCAGCCACAAAAGTGCGTTCCTGATAAACCCTACTAACGCTTACTAGAAACTGGCATATCTTCAAAAAAGAACTAAAAAATTACAATTGAAAAGTGTTAATTTTCGTAAATTGAAATATTTACAAAAATGCAATTTTCATTTATAGTTTAACACTGTGTTGTACACGATAGAACTGCTGGTACTAGAACTGGTAGAACTGGCGTACTTTTAAAAGATGTATTTTTTTATGTAAAAAATTTGGACTTTGAGTCACAAGTAAAAATATAAAGTTAGTAATCAGTTCATTTTATTGAGTTTTAGCCTCTTAGTCACATTTAAATATAATTGATGTAAATAACTGAATTTATTCTATCTAGATCGTTGCAGTGGGCTACTAGTTTCAAAGCTCTTTGGAGTACTAGACATCTTGTTTCTTCATTTGAAAAGTCAAAACATAAGTTCTGTATAATCAAGTCTTGACCCACCTACAAAGTATTGTTTCTCCTATTCTAGCTTAAATGTTTATGACCAAAGTGTGTGGAAGTGTTATACCTATTACTAATGTTGACCTTAAAATAATTATGAAATGACAAAACATTATCGGTCTGAAGACTGCAAGTTAAAACTAGTTGTCCTACTGTGTTCTAGATCGCATAAATGCAAAGTATTTGCAACAATTTAAAGTTAATAATAAAGTGTTTCTAATCAATCCGGTATGAAAGAAGACTACATAGAATTCAAAATAAACAAAAATTTTTTTATCAGCTATAGTAATGAAGTTTTATGGTAACTTCTTAACTGAAGTATTATGTCCATTTGTAAAACGGAGTATTATAGTGTAACTGAGGGAGCAGGAAATTCTTAGAACAACCTGAAACAGTTTTCAGGACTGAGATGAATTCTCCCAGTAAAGTAATATTGATTGATAAAATGTTGATTGTATAGTATTGTAAGGTTTGCAGTTAAGTTTTTCCAAAATTGTATTAAACAAATTAGAAATGGTTATTTTTTCAAAGCTATTATTGACACTGTCAAATATATGTTGGTACTTGACAAAAATAGCATTGGTACCAGTTTCAAGGTTATTTGATGTTAGCAAATTTACCAGTCACAATGGGATATACAACTAGACTATTGGGAGTTAATAATTAGTGTAGGATGGTGCCTTGTGGAGCTTTGTTACTGAAGTCTGGTAAACTGTTTTCTTTAGCCAGCACCATTTCTTGGCAATCTGAATACTCCCAAAAGAGCCACAAGTCTCAATTTGTTTGTTAAAACACTGTCCTAACTTTCAACAATGTTATTTTTAGTCCTTACAATCCATCTCTAGTATATCAGCAGATTGAAACTTGAGAACAATTCAGAGAGAAGAGCATTGGAACACTAAGGCAATCATCTGCAGCCGCTCGAGTAGAGAACGCTTGTGTCATGGCAATCATGTTTTGTTACAAGTGTTCTGGAAGTGTGACGTAGCAGTGGCAGACATACATAGTTTAAGGTAAAATGGACTTTTCCTACGCTAAGTGTGACTACATTACGTTTCGAATGGATCTCCTCTCTTTTTCAAGTGACCTAAATATCTACATTTACCTAACGATCTACTTTAGATATTGGATAGGGTGGTTAGGTAAATGTAGATATTTAGGTTACTTGAAAAACGGAAGAGTTCCCTTACCTCCCTAAATGTAACGTAGTTAAGAAAAGTACGGGAAAAGTCTATTTTACCTCAAATTAAAACACAGATATATCAGTAGCAAAAGTGTTCTCGATGAAGGACAAAATGTGGCAACATTCAGTTGTACATGTGTTCTGGCGTAGAACACCGGAAAATACAACACAATGACAGATCGCAAAAGTGTTCTGAAGAACATCAGAGGACGTTCAGTTGCAGATGTGTTCTTCTCTCTTGTACCGGCACAAGTCACACTTGACGTCACAACACCAGACGAAGCGACAGTGACACTTCTCTTCCACCTCTTTCACCCTCGTTTGGTACCCTCGGCCGCAACACAGCAGACGACATCCGTCCAGTCCCGGACTGCCTCGGTTACAAAGCCGACCCCTCGTACCCAGCACTCCCAGCCTGTAAACAGCATCATGATTTGTGAAACTTTTAATAGACTCAACATTTGTTTGCGTTCTTTCATAAAAAGTTCCAAACTAAGAAAGAAAAAAAACGAAGTCGAAATTCCTCTAATTTTCCCCTTAATCCCACAGTCCATAATCCCTAATTTATCTATACCTGTAAAGTAAGATGTTATATAATATTTTCTGAAAATAAATCTGTAAAAGAATACAAAATATTTGTAAAGTGGACTTGTTATGAGTAGGATACCTAATTGATCATAGTCTAGTAAATTTGGGGGTTTCAGAGGGAGAAATCTGGTACGAGGTAGAATTTTCCCATCGACTTCTAGCATGCAAAACACATTCTTCCCACTCTTCTTCTAGTCTTCAAAACCCACCTTATCCTCCTTGCTTGTTCCTATTGCCACATAGGGGCTGAATATCATCCCAGTAATTATTGTGTTGTGAATTTTTTGTGTTAACTTCCTGCAACTCCTTTCTACGATAAGTTGTATATCCGCTCTTTCTTCCTTAATTAATTCCTAGGCCTTTATGACCTTTCCTTCAAAAACCATGTCTACTTAATTAATCTAGAGTTATCTTCACTACCAGAAAAAAGCACTTGATACTTCAACTGTGTGGGAGTCAGCCATCAGATATTGCAGAAGGTACTCTAAATCTAGGCGGTGTACAGAGGTATTTCATCGCTTATGACACGGTCATCATCTTAAGACCACGAATCTACAGTGTGTGATAGTGGAAGAGACTATTCATGAAGATAACACTGAACATAGTTTTGTGTTTTCCCGAGCTGTAGTTATAGTTGCTGAGAGAAAAATCTTTTAATTGCAATGCTGTAAAGTACATTATACTCACGTCTCGTTACGCTCGCAGTAATCCGGTGATTCCTCAAGGTATACGAGCTCTGTCCTGTTAGGTTGTTTAAGTTCTCTGATGGCAGCTCGTAATTTTTTCACTCTTTTCCTGCGTTTCTCCACCATTTTGACGTACGAGGCTCCTTCAAACCTGGCCGTGAGAATGTCCCCGACTTGACGGAATGAGGGCAGCTTTCGCCAACAAACACGCACACTGCATGAGCCAGACATTCCGTGGCACTTGCAAACTCGCTGCATCTGTGATCGGATTATCTGTGAATAAAAATAGTGTTTTTGAAAACGACATTTTAAGGAGTAGAAAATCCACCGCTCTTTTTATTGGTTACAAAACAGGGTAATATCTAAAACTCCCAAATAACTACTAAACCCTGTAAAAGCACCTGATATTTCATTTGGGTCAAAATCAAAACTCCTCTAATCATATACATTTATCCATCCCTGTAAAGATATTGTATTGTTTCAATGATAATTTACGAACATAAAGCTGTACTGTATATTAAATTCAAAAACTGTTGAAGAAAACTCACATAGTGTTATGATGTGTTATGTATCTATTGGCTACATTAATGTGCTTCATTATATTTAGTTCTATGTGTAATTTTATGGACTTAGTGGAACATTGTGGAGTCTGTATGCCATTTTTTTAAATATTGATGTTTTGATTTGATGTTGTGGGTTTACGGTATTGATTACAGCTGTTTTTGTATGGTTTTTTAAAGTTATTTTTATCAAATATTGTGTGTTTTTCAAGCGTAATGTCCCGAAAAATTCTATTAGGCCTACTATCTACTTCCTTTATTGAATTATATTAAATTTTCTAATTCAGTTGTTTATAAGTTAATGCTGAAATTAAAAAACTATTAGTTACCAGCATGTAATGCCTATTATAAACATTAATTGGCATTACATTAAATGTTGTGCCTAATTAAGTTAGATGTTTAAAAAATTACATACCCTCCTTCCCGCCTCATTGTTGTGAAGGTTCATTAAGCCTTCGGCAGTTTCATGGTTTTCTCGGGCGTCCACAAATTCACGACTGAACTTCTCTCCAAAATGGATATCCTGTAAACCACTACATCTGTCATTATCACAGGCCTACAGAACATGATGGTGAATTGAAATATACATACCTAGAATATAATTTGTATGGCTTTTATAATGAGCCGCACAGTAAATGTTGTAAACTCAATACATAAAATGCTGCAATATAAACCGCTTTCATATCAACGCTCCAAGAAAATTTTCTATTTATTGTTGAAAATTGTTTATTTATTCTCCATAATAAACACCTAATTCTTTCATCGTTGTCACATGGAAATTTTAAATTTACAAATTTTTTAATTATCTCCGTAACTGATGGGTATACAACAACAACACTTCAATACACAAAATTATTTATTTTTTAAGCTCTACAAAATGGTTTGGAGAAATGATATTTTATGTTTTTAGGGTCAAAAATGGAAAAAAATCTATTGTTTACCCCATAAAAACCCCCCATAAACCCCATTTTCATTGTCTGATTATGCTGGTTCGCGAACTCATTCAAATAAGCAGGACCAAATTTCATCAAAATAGTATCATTTATGTTGGAGTTATCGCGCTAACGGACATATATACATATTCACATATATACATGAATTTGAATGGATGGTGTTTTTTTTCCTCTGGGGACCTCAAACTGAAAAAGTAAATCGGTTGGTAATAGCTTATTCCCTATATGGGAAATTCGCTAAAATGGTAATTTGTTTTGAAGAAACAGTTGTATATTTTCTACAGCTGTATGATAATTTCACTGCATGATTAAGTTCACTGCATGGAAATGATCACATGCCACGACTGTAAAAAGTACCAAAATAGCCCATTTCCGCTTTATTCATTCTCACTCGCTAATCAGCTGATTTCACTTTTGCCATTTATAAAACACAAAAAACCAAGTAAGGAAATACCATAACTAAAAAAACTAACATAACCTAAATAAAATTGTAATTACAGTACAGCTAAAAAGTTAATCTGTGTGTTATTTAAATTTAATCATGGTGATAGGAAAAATTTGTGTGTATTACGAGCACAAACAGTCATAACTGCTCTCAAAATGTATGGCCAAATTCGGCTTACTGAATAGTCAAATTGATAATAACATGTAAAAGTACTTACTTCAGAACAGCTTCCCCACTGCCAGTTCTTACGAGGTTTTCTCAGTCGTACACGATTGTCGCAACTACATTCTGTCAATTCACCTCTGGAGCAAGCACGGGTCACCGCGTACGCAACACCAGCTGACGAGATCGCGTACACGAACGCTGTTTCTCGACTTTCTGCAAAAATGTTAATTTTGAGCTAGTATACAATATTTACCAAAAGAAAGAGTTAACAACACAAAGAAGAATTTTCTGTATAAAGAAAGTTTGCATCCAACTTAAATTCTTGTACACAGGGTGTCTGGTCATCAGTGTTACAAAAATTAGTTGTTTTAAAACTTAAGTGGCTCACAGCCAAAAATGTTATATAAGAAAATAATTTATAATATACATAAAGTAATAACTTTATGCATTAATCCAATTGTCCACTTAACTCAACTATTAAAAAGTCCAAAGGTTTTAGAATAAGGTTCAAAGGAAGACTTACAGTAATTGTAAATCCTAACATTATTGTTACAGATTAAAATACAGAGACATAGTTTTAGATGGCATAGGTCTCAGTTTTTGTAACTTACTGTTAATTTAATGTGCTATTTGGAAAGAAAATTATCCTCATGTTAACGTAATATCTTCAAAAGTCCAGGGGACAGAGCCCTAGGTCAATATCAACAAAAAAATAAGATAGAAACCTTAAAAGGACTGATGAGTTTTAAATAAGTCAAAATACTAAAGTTTCATTGTTGTACACGAAGAAAGATTACTAAACTTTCCAATTCAAAGATATGCTGAAGAGTTCGGTTAGAGAGCAATGACTTTGGTTTACAATATAATTCAGTCGAGGGTTCTAGAGCGTTATAGGAGCATTTTATTATCCCTTCAGAGTCTTTATTGTCTCTTTAGCTCCTTCCCTACTTTACTACTACCATCTGCTAAGTCATCACTTTGGTATTATGAGACTGGTTTATCGCTTTTGTCATTCATCAGAGGTTTTAACACTGAGTTACCTTGAGTTTAATTAACAAAACGTGTTCATGTTATGAGCCAAAATGTATAAAATACAACAAATTGTTATTTAGGGTTTTTTATTCAGTTGGTTAGTTAGTTGATTGTTGATGCAAGCTGTCAGGCTTGTTGTTCTTTCTTCTTTGACAGGTAATTTAAAATTCTAAATTAAGGTATTTCATAAAATAGGTCAGGTCTCAGTCATTTTAGTAAAAAAATAATTAAAATAACAGTAAACTTGAGTAAAATACCTACAGGTTGGCAATATTTTTTGTTGTTGTAATTAGTTTGTAAATACTTTAAACACTAACTTAAATACAAGTTTCACTACTTATTTTAAAGTTCGTTCTTCAATAGTTTATTAGATAATTTTTTCAATAAGATTAGAAAATGGCAGACATTTTTACTTAAAAAGGAGTTTAAAAAAAACCTCATTCTTAATTTTCTTTTTATTTTGACCCATATGATACTTCCTAATTTTAAGTACTTATGGGAAACATAGTATAAGTCAAATTAAATTAGAGTCTTTAATACATCTTGTATACTGAACGTTTAAAGATAAAATGAGAAATATTTATTTCAAATGACGTGTTTTGTATTAAAACAAATAAGTAAAGACTGCTTGGCTAGCAGACACAAAAATGTGATTTCTTCTAAACTCTGTTTTTATTGAATCAGAGGTAAACAGTAAGACCCCATTAGACTTTATGAGTCTGTCTAAGCTAGATGTCCTTTTTGTTGCTTCTGTTTATTTACTCAATTCCTGTTAATGGCCTTTTTCTCATTTCATTTATGTGCAATAAGCTACTTTATTAAGTACTTTGTCCTTTTACTCATTGTCGTTACTTCTAAATGAGAAAATGAACCATCCTAAGAGCAATGCAAGTCTGTGATTTGTGTAGATTTACTGAAACATTTGATAAAAATTGGGCCTGAGAATCATTATGAATAAAGCTGTTTAATTGTTTACGAAAATTGATATTTTAAGATGATTTAATTGGTAAATTAATAAATAAATAAGTTCTATTAAAGATTTCTCTACTAAATTTTTACCTCTCATTTTTGTCTACATTTAAGCCACTTAACTCACTTTTCTAAGCACTTTAGCGTAATGATCAGATCCTAGATTAGTGCATCGAAGAAATTTCCCATGGTATCCAACTTATTTCTAATATATCTGACAAAATAAAAAAAATTACAACATAACCATTTCAATTAGTACTAGTAACCACAGAGAAAGTAAGAGGCAGAGGAATCATTCATTGGTACACCTAAGTGGTGTCTAGCACTATTCTCTACCGGTACTCCTAACCACCATGGTACTCTTTTTCTCCCTCGCCATTACATACAACGATCAAGCTAGAGGAAGACCCTTTGCCCTGTGCAATAGAACATTCCGCACAGTGCTCGCCATTCAGGCTCTTCCTTGCTCGCGGAAAGCGCACAATCGTCCCATAATAAAGTATCGTCTCTACTTTACTTCTCTGTGCAGTAATTAAAGTGTGTATTTTTGTTAATGATCAGCTGTTTCTTTGTAACCAAAGTTTTATTTAAGCACAACAATCAAAGACAACTGTCAACTGAACAACAGACTCAACAAACCGCAGTTGGTCTTTTCCGTAATACAAAATCCTAACGCTTCTTTCTTTACGATCAAATGTTATCAAAATCCTCTATCAAACAATAAAAATAATTACTTCATCACATCAAACGTTACTTACTTATCGTGACAACTTCTCCGAAAACAGAAGAAGTGTTGCTGAATGTCGTACAGTTCCATCTGCTCATATGGAACTGGTGTTGGCATTCCTCTATGCTCATCTTAGCACCGTTGCCAATAGCCTGGGGAAAAGTTATGCAAATTGAATTAACGGTTTTAAATACATATGAATTAAGTAGTTTTTTAGAGAATTAAAAACAATATGGTACCGGGATGATAAAATATTTGTGACAAATCAACCAAATATCTGATTGGAGAGTTTTGTATTTGGCAAGTTATATTTAGACTTCACAGAGACTTTTTTGATTTTACTGTTTACTTTCTTTCAAAACGTTGCATTTACTCTCCCTCAGAAATCACAAAATAAAGACTGAATTTGATATGAATTCTTCTTGTTTCTAAAAGAAAATGTTATAAAAAATAAATGAAACATTCACCACTTAAGAATGGACTAGTTTGAATATTATGCTTAACCCTTCAAGCCCCATAGATATATTGGCAATCAAGAGTAACATGCCCCAACAATATGAGTGCAACTCAACAAAACCGTCTAAGAACTGTTAATGATTTGTGCTGCAGTCTACGAGTAAAGTTTAGAGCTACATTGGCCTTTGGGTTTACCAGTGGAACAACAGGTCCTGATCAACAAAGGCTTTTGTCTCCTTGGCCAGAAGATAGCATGACAGCACCATAGATTAAGGGTTCAAATTCTGTCTAAATCAAATCAAGTGTGCGAATCATAAGGAGTTCAAATGTCTGTGACAAAGCTTGCATGGTGGGAGAAGCATGACTAAAATAAAAAGTTGACAGCTTGGATAAAAGTTGACAAGATGTATGTATTTGTAATTCCCCCTCATATCTCGTGTCAACCAAAAACAGTCCAAGTTAAATCAAATCAAAAATCCCTAGGATCAAAGGGTTAAGGACCCCATAAAAGTATCTGGCTTAACCTAAAAATATTTATCTCAACTTGACTAACCCCAAGAATGTTTTCGCTGAGGCCACAAAGTTGTTGTTGCCTCTCCACCAGGTACTGCAGTCTGTGACAGTTCTCCTTGTGACTCAGTCCTAGCCCAGCTCCTGTGTGAGGTCCTTGCAATCCCAGCAACCTACAAGAGCACATCACATTAGATATCTCTTATGTTATCTAGTGGTCACAAATTTGCTGTTGTTTCTCTTTGAACTGCAGTTATTACTGCACTTATTAGCAATAACTGCAAACTAATAACTGCATAATAATCACTGCAACTACAGTGCTTTCAAACAGCCGTGGCACCTGACAGATTAGGAGACCCCATGGACACCCTCGGGGTCTCCTAATCCCTCAGGTGCCATGACTGTTTGAACGCACTATAAAAGCCTTGTTTACACCGGAGTTTGGAACAAAATGTTTGGAAACTTTACTTTTTGTTGGTAAAACTTGTTTGTAAAACAAAAGTTTACAATAGATAGTGCATACTTTTCTTTCATTTTGTTGAAAACAATTTAATCATTGTGTTCCCGAGAACACAAGGTCAGTCCCTCTCGAGGTAGACACATGGTGGTGGATAGGCGCGGGGAGTATCAGGGAATTGAAGTACAGAAAAATACTTTTGTTCCAAAACAAATGTTTTCTTATGTTTGGAACACCCTTTGATATTTACCGACTTCTGGTGAGAAACAAAATTTTAATTTCTGTTGTAAACACTAAAAAATTGTTTCCAACATCAAAATGTTGCTGTTCCAAAAGTAGTGTTTCTTGGATTTTAGGAACATTAGTTGTAATTTTAAACACGTGTTCCTAACTCCGGTGTGAACGCAAAACATATATATTCTTTTTTTCTTACACAAAATGTATTAGTTCAATCAATTGGGTTAAAATAATTTTATAAATATATATTTTCTTTGAAGAGTCCCTTAAACACAAATTAATGTACAATTGCCAGAAATGACTTACCGTAACTGTTTCCAAACTGAAGTTTGTTTCCCACCTACCAATGTCATAAAAACTATCACTAAACTCTACCCCACTGTAGTTCGAACATTTAATCTATAACCTAGCTGAAATTCCTTTTACAGACAGATCATTTCATTAACATACCATTTTCTGTTACCCTCTTTCCTACCTTCAAAAAAAAACATGAAATCTGTGGGTGCACACCCCTATTTGTCGCTAATATAAACACATGCTACATACACTCCCTGGTGTCGAGCTAGGGGTGGCAGGCACATGTAACCAGAGTTTATAGCTGGGGAGGGCTGTGGTCGCAGGGGCGCAGCCCCGTTAAGTTTACGATCTCAGAAATCTACTTGGCAGTCAATCGGCATGTAGGTCGTCTTATTACTCATATAAACCCCGCAGCGCCTGCCTCTCGTCATCGTACAACTCCCGCCTGCCTAAACATGTGTCGCTTATTGCCGCCTGCCTTTGTGCCTGGAGTATTTAAATTGCCTGCCTTTGTGGAAAAAGGTTTGTGTATTGGAATTGACATTGAGTTTGGGGAAAGTAGACATCTCATCCTGTTGTAAAATTAAAATCTGAACCGCGTAGACTAAAATATTTTATCTTATTTTAGGATATTGTTTGTGTTTCACTGATTGGTTAGAATGTTCTATGAGGAAATCATTAGTTCATAAATAGTTAAATTTATTTTGTTAACATAGTTTTCAGTTCGTAAAAAACAAGAAGCAAATAATCCTACTCTAAACACGAGCGATTTCTGTTTGTGTGAATGTTTGTAAAATATATCTCTCATATATATATCAAAACACTGATTATTTTAACTTGGCTCTGCCCCAAAAAAATCATTCTCTCGAAGAAGTACCGTACCAAACTATTGTTTGCACACTTTAGTTTAACATTGAAATTTATATTGTTTTAACTATTACTGTAAATTAACCACCCAGTTAACCTTGCTGAGCAGGACTCGGTCCCCTCTGGTACCAAACAACAAAAAGCTCTCTACACAAACCGGATGAAAACGTTAAAAATTTATTCCAAATTATAAGGATGATAAATGTGCAGGGTGTAACAGGATTACATATGTCTAATCTACGGCTTTGATCTGCGGAGCGTATGAAGACCCGTGATAAGATTAATTTTGAATCTTAAAATAACAGTGCCCCAATAAAGCACTATTTTTCGTCATTTCTTATAAACAATTTGCTGATTAGCCTAGAAGTTATTTCAGTAGGCCTATTATCTATAATAGGCAATATATTTAGTAAAATAATTTTGAAAAGTCAATAAAATTATACATTTTATGATTTTATATTCATTGAGAATTCGATTACTAAACGCGTCTACTAATGTATTTCAGAGGCAAAAATGCTATTTCCTGTCTCTTAAGTCACTAAAATTAAAGATAATTTCTTGTAAAGCTAAAACGAATATTATAAGTAAACTAATAGTTCTTATTATTCTTAATAAGAACTGTGTGAATTGCGAGAAATGAAATAATTGACGAATTAACTAATTATAACTAGGATAAGAAAATCCGTTCAATTATTCTACTAAAATATTATACTAGAAATAACCCCAAATGAATATGATAACATTAGACTATATTTATGTTTTTTTTTTACGAATAAAATAATTTTAGCCCAATCCTACAGCTACAGAACAGAACAGCTTAAATCTTTTTTGATATAAAAGTTAATATTGGACGACTTAAAATGTTAAAATACTTTCTGATTTAATCGTTCATACATATTATACCGTAACTGAGATATAAAATGGGGGGAAGTGTTTTCAATAAAATGATGTAAATCCTCATTAATCCCAACCTTAACTGATGGTAGGTTGGGGAAGATGAGGTAAAACATCGACCAAAACATGTTTACACCAGGTAGTGTGAAGGGAGCCTTTCTTTTAGAGAACTTTAGTAAGTGAATGTTATACCTTTATACAAAGAAGTGCGATATTAAAGAATATGTTTTTTTTCATATTTACACATACTGTACATTGAATATATCGGCAACAATTATTTCAAGAACGTCAAATATGAATTTAATCTTATGTCTACATCTCTCTATTAACATTGTTCAATTATTATTTTATTTTGTTTAAGATACGTTAGTCCTAGCAATAGAAAACTTAATGTTTCATTTTTCTAAACCCTCATTTGTAATACGACAAATGTTTTTCAAACAAATTATTTATAAAGAATAAATAAAATTAAAATACAAATTACAGTCATAGTCATGATTTTACTGTAAATTTTCTTCTTGTTTGCTTACACAGGCTACTAAGAGTCATTTGGTATATTTTTAATATTTTGAAATGTTTACGATTTTACTTTGCGGTGAAAAAATGTTTAGTAAAGAATGTTGTAAAGAAATAAATTCATTACCGTACTGCCGTAGTGATTTTTGTAGTATGTTACTCCGACAGTAAAATATATTTAAATTACTATTATATTTTGATTTGTGTATATATTATAAAAATATATCCGTTTAAAGTTTAATGAGTTTAGAGACTACGTTACCAAAACAATAAGTTTGACCACGGACTTATGTGTAATCTATTGTTCAACAGTATATACTTATGTTTTCGAGTTTTCAACCAATTATTAATGTGCTTAATATACTTTATTTGATACATTATAGCCTATATAATTTATTTATCAGGTTACTACTGTTGATGCCCTGTACTCATAAACTAAAAACATTTACGCCATACAAAGTCATTTACTTATGAGCATCGAGCATGTCACTGTCATACATATGAAAGTTATGAAATTTCATCCTGACATGTTGGCAGCTCTGATTGGCAGTTCAACATGTGCGCGGCCTCGTCAGCTGAAGAGCCCTTGTAAGAAGGACTCGCAGGCTAGTTTAGCCTATTATAAGGAGCAAGTACTCTTCACAAGCCCCACCCTCGCCCGCCATTTTGTTGTTCCCTCTAATTAGCCCTTTTGTTCCTCTATGTTTACTTAGTCTTCCTGTGCTTGCACAATGTCTTCCACCCCTACCACCGTGCGCCTTTTCTTCTTCTGCTCGCTGTAATGTATGCTTCGAGTAATCACGTACGCTCTCAACCCTTTTTACAAACTGGACACTCGGTTCTATGGCACTTGTGCTCGTATGAGCTTTGAGTTCTGTTTGAAAAAATACCTTTCAGAAAACTTAAGTTGTGTTCTATACCGATCAAAACTGTTATTTCTGGTCAAAACAAGCAATATTTAGGATAGAGATTTCTTCTAAATTTTCTCACTTTTTAAATTTTTTTAACATTCTGAGTCCCAGAGGCTGATGGTAGATAGTATCTAAGATTTTCGTGGTTGGTGGATTCTTTTTAGTTACAACTTTGACGATGGAGGGAATTAGTCATTTCACTCCCATGAAAAGTACCGACCCTATAGAGTACGCAGATATGGCAGTACTAATTTATACCGAATAAGCCAACTTTTGACCAAGGCCAAGCTTTACAGGACAATAATTATTGTAAACTGCAGCGTCCTTAATATCGCAATAACTCTTATGGTAATGACTAGTTATTTGTTGTCGTAGTCATAGTATTAATAAACATGGAGACAAAAAAATTCAACGATCAGTATCCAGCCACGCAAATTAAAAACTTACAAATCTTATGACTCATAAATCATCAACATTACGAAACATACCTCAATCAATACTTGATATCACTACGATTTTTTACAAAAAACTACTCAATGAATCATGCGCTACAACGATTTTAAAGTTCACCAAGAACATCGGGCGCGTTTCATATTCGGGCGAACCAGAATCCTTCGGAACTTCCCGCACAACAGAAATATCAAATTACATCATAACTCGTCAAAAGCCGTCAGCCAGTCTATTGGCTGGAACAAAGCGTATATCTTTACATGAAAATAAACAATGCAGAACGCCGTAGGGACGTAGCAGCTGCATTGCATTTACATGGCTGCATGTTAAAACTATCAACGTGGTTCAGAATATATTTTTGAAATAATTGTGTTTTCCAACAGTGCCAGTACCGCTAGTAGAACTCAATCAAAATAGTTTTTGCTTCAAGAAAATTATATTCAAGTTGGGAGTACATTATTGTTAAAGCATTAACAAATATATCAATTTATAGGTTAATAAGTGCTGTAGTCATGCTCGATTGTTAACATATCATGTTTGCCTAAACAAACTAAATTTCAAGACGTTTTCCGTTTGCTCTTTAGTAAACGTGGAAACACAACTTGACTTTGTATGATTAATTTAATTTTAAATCAAATCCACCAGAATTTATGTCATCAGTGTATTATCTTATTGTAGAATACCGGTAATTAGTTGTATTACTGTATGAATTTTAAAACGCGTTTAATGTAATAAAATATAGAACACAATTACTGATATCAAACATCTTCCTAGCATGCCTGCTTATTTTTATTAAATATTCATACAACGCCTAAAGGGATAAAAGTCAATAGTAGCACGATGTATAACAAAATGCATTTAAGTGGATTCATTAAACGATTAAACTATGGTTTAATTATGTCTATTTAAACACAGTTTCCGAGGTAGGAAGGTTTTCATTTCCAACATCGTAGTTGATTTACGGAGCAAATTTGTATCCTGAATTTGTCAGAAATAAAAATACAAAGTTTAAATGAACACATTAGGCCCTTAAAACCTGTGTGTTAACAGAATACCATCACATAAACTTACCAGTAACTGCAAATGTTTAACTGAATACCAAAGCAACAAATTCATTACACGTGTGAATCTGAATGCCATAGGCATACTATCAGGGAATTTGTGGAAAAGAACCATGCCAGTAATTAAAATATTAGTACATTAGTGGTATGGAATAGCACAATACTACTCATAAACTACATGCGCATTTGTGAGAGAGCAAAAAACTAACACATAAACTATTAGCTTATTTGTGGACTAGATCACTATAAACACCTAAACACATAAACTACCGTATCAGCACGTTTGTGGAAGAGGATAATATCACATACAATATAATAATGTGATACCAACACATAAACTATCAGCGTATTTGTGGAATAGCTCAATATCAACACATAAACCACCGTATCAGCACGTTTGTGGAAGAGACGACACATAAGCTATCAGCACATTTGGAAGAGCACAATACCAACACATAAACTATAACCGTTTGTGGACTAGCTCAATTACAACACATACACTATTTGTGCATATTTGTGGAAGTACACAATACAAATACATAAACTATCAGTGTGTTTGTGGACTTGCTCAATATCAACACATCAACTACCATATCAGCACTTATGTATATGTGGAAGAGCATAATACCTAACCTAACAGCATAATTATTCGTAAAGGCTGTCAAACGTCTTACCAAACTTCACCTGGTATCACATTTAATATTTAAGTAGTAAAAGAGTCAACTCGTTGATTGAACTACCAGAACTCTATACTGATTGTTATAGGTTGGACAATCCAGTAGGGGGCGGGTTACCCAATGGTGGGGAGGTATAAAATTTCACTCCAGACATGGTTCTAGCCCCCTCCATCGACTAAATCCCTAATGGACGAGTAGGCGACGTAAAAAATCAAATTGGTAGGGCTTCGGTCACCATGTCAAATATCAGAGTAAACTTTGATGACCAGTTTAACGTGATTACTGCTAAAGCTTCTGCTTCTTGTGGAGTACTGTGAATAATACTGGACATTATTGTCACTTAGCTATGGAGCAAAGTAAGTCTAGTGGTAGAGAGCGGGACTTAAGTATCCGAGGTAAAGGGTTCAAATCATGACAATCACCTATGGAATTTATTTAAGTGATCACGCCACTACCTCCTCTAGAATTAAACCATTGTGAAAAAAAATGTCCGGGTTTAGAACCTAGAGGAATAAAAAAGGCTGATAAAAAGTTGTAGACGGTTTTAGCATTAAAACAACGTTTGGACGTTCAACCAGGGTGTGATCAGAGTGTGATGTAAAACACTTTACTTTCTCATAAACGAACTTCTTCACCTTTCCAAACTAAAAGATGAACTAATTGTAAACCACAACATTTCATAAGTCCAAATTACACTTCAATGATCATAAACTTAACAAAAATGCAATGAGAGGCTCGTTTAACCATGTTCCATCTAAGTAAAAATGTATTTTAGCTAGTGCAAGTAGATTTGGATATTAATTTTTAACATTAATGACATGCTATAACAAAGCCAGAATACTCTCCGCTTTGTAAATTTTTTCCATTCACAAATTTTTGGATTTGTGTATTAATCTTGTTGTCCTTTAGGTACGTAAACACGAGTACGGGATCAGATTAGATATACTTAAACGTTGTGAAAACTTAGTAGTTTTACTAATCGCGTTGGAAAACGTCCACAACAATCGTATAGCATTTACCATAACCAAAAATAAACAAACAATGAAATTTCAACGAAAACTATTTCCCCCATATCAGTTTTATCATTTGGAACACTACCCAAGCAATCCTTGAAACCCATTCCAAACAATTCAAAAAAGTTTTTCTCATGCGCCATTATGCACCAGCACTCCCCGGTTGTAATATTTCCGTCGAATAGCGATACGAACTCTTACCCCAAGTCTTTCAATCTCGAGCACCAGGAGCTCTTGAAATTGCGGATGCGTTTAGAGAGTTAAAAACGCATTTGTTTCGCGAGAGGGGGCGAACCTTTGTTTGGCAGAAGGGTTAAGGGCGCATCAGCCATCAACCCAATTAGCAAAGTGGAAAATATCTTCGTTAATTACAGCCAGGGGGTGTAGTTGGATACAATTCCGCGTTACTTGCGGTCTTCTGTTACAGATTTCAACACAACAGGGAAGTTTTCTTTTTGTTAACTTCGAAAATTACTTTATTCTCTTTTCTGATGTGATTGAATTGGCCGGATTTGGATTGGTGAGATCATGTTTACGATGACGCTTGTATATGTGTTATTAAACATGCGGAATATGATGAAAGACAAAGATTCTTTACACTGCTGTGTTTTATACTTGGATACTTTTGGAACTAGGCACTTTTGTTGTCTAAGTCTAATAGTCCAAACTAAACCCTTGCCTTCTTACTCTATAACATTGATCATTTTATATAGTTTAAATAATTGATATAGCTTATGACGAAATGCAAATGGGTCCAGAACACAGAAGATCTTATCTGGAATCGAACCTCGAACCAGCAACCTCATATTTGAAGGTGATTGCTCTAACAATTGGTAAAATGATTTTACAAGAAGCGGTACCCGTAAAAGCTACTAGGAGTATATAAATCAATCAATTTATTGAGATGGGAACATTTTAGGCATAGTTTAAAAGTTTAAATGAGCCCAACATTGAAAAAAATAGCAGATATGATGTCAGGCTATAAAAAAAAACTACTTGTTTCCCAATCAATAAAGACGCCCAAAAACAATGGACTGTAGCAGCCAGATTGCTCAAATTACATCCAATTTTCCGCCCTAAAAATTGGTGGGTGATTGGTGCTTCCTAAATCAGTTAAAATTTGTAAACAAAGGTTAGGAGATCATTGGCAAGCTATGCAATTTCATATCATCATTGTTTTTAAACGTTCCGTTTTGCTGCAAAAAACACATTGTGATAACGGGTCATAGCAAATTGGATTTACAAATTAGTGTTCTTATCATACAAACAACTAAGGGCAACTACTTGTTTAACAATTCAAACAACATTTCTATGCAGCAAATATATCTCCAACACGAAAGTTATTTTGTATAAACAATACTAATAGAAACTCAAAAAGAAGGAGATGACTGCAGCAATTCCTTTATAGCATAGTCCTTGGCAGAAAACTTAAAGTACAAATATAACTTATCATCAGTAAAGTAGATGCAATATTTGTTTACCGTCATAATTCTTGACAAACCCCAATAGCGCGTTGACAGGGCTTTCCCCAGTTAATCCAGTTTCAGCCACTAACAGATAGCCAGAACTAGCAGGTTTCAAACAATGTCTTTAAGATCTTTGGATTGAGAATTTCTTTGGGCACCTTTGCATACAAAGGCATTTCTCACTTCAAAAACATTGAAAGAACCACTAAAGACTACCTGTTTGCACATAACAAATATCACTCTTTTTCACCAAGCAGATTACTACAATAAATTGTTCCTCGTCATCAAAACTCTTGGTAGAAACTTACAAACTGTGTAGAAAGTTTTTCTTCCACCTTTCCTCAGTTTTAGTTATTAACTGTCAACAGAACTTCCAAGATAATTCAATTTGGATTAAAAATTTTGAAAGCACATTTTATAAACGTTCAACAACTTATAAACAGTAATGTTTAAAACTGTTCTCGCGATAGGAACAACTACAGCCTACTAATTTTTCACTTCGGCTTGATGACTAATCCACTAGTTCCTTGATATTTCGAAGCTCAAAACGGAATTAAATTCTTCTTCCACCCTTGTCACAGTTTCAGTCCCCAATTGCCAAAACTGAAGTAGTTGGTTCCAAACAATGTCCAAGGTCTACCAACCTCGACCACACACTGTCAGCACGAAGGTGGAAGCCAGAACAGAATCTTTCTACCGTGAAATGCTCGTGTACTACAAGTCGAAGTCGGGTTGTGATCGGGTTACATGTCTGGTCTTGTTCAATGAAGCGATCGTCCTGCTGCCGCCGCTCAGAGTGAACGATGGCCAAAATACGGTCAAAACGGAAGATGGCTTTATAAGGTAACCCCGGGAGAAAAATATTTGACTACCAGGAGACGATTTATTTCTAGGTACGCCGTTAGCCTTTCTGTTTAGCGTCTCGGGCTTCGATGTGGGGTGGGAATTGCGCAAACTGACCTGAGTCAGATAGTCGGGCATTCCTGAATTGCGCCAACTACTCCAGCGAGCCATCGATAAGTTCATTAGCTAAGCCAAGTGGCGGTCCTCTTCGACTGTAAAATTTAGTAGGCTAGGTTAGCTTAGATTAGGTTGTATTAGGATAGGTTAGGTTAGGTTAGGATAACAATTAAACAAGGACATTACTTCTGACGGCAACTCACCCCTACCTGGCTTGGGCTTGGCGCAACAAAGGCACATTTTTGGACACCCTTTGAGAGCTTGGCGCAATTAAGTAACTCTTTGACGCAATTAATGCACTCGGTTTGGGAGGGACGGGTTCGATTCCCGGCACACCCACTAAACTTTAATGGGTTTGGACAGTTTTCTCTTCAAAGGGTCGCAATTTACTTAGTTTAAAATGCCACTGGTGTAGACCCAAGGAAAAAAATAAGAGCCCTTACATCTTGGACATAAATCCAACGAACGTTGTGCCGTTGACCGGTGGAAATAACAAGCAAAAGTAGGTACGTGTGTGCAAAAATTTTAAGGAAACAGTAGAAAACCGTATGTCTGACAACAATAAAGAGGAGATAACCAAGAAATCTAAATTTTCAACCGGAGAGAAATTTCTTTATTTCAGTTTAGTTGTAAAAATAATTAATTATTAACCGTTGAAGCAGTTGTCAAATTTACCGGAGGGAGCTCCTCTAAGAACACCATAACAAATAATATGGACAAATCAACAATGTAAGTGCCAAGAAAATAAATGTTCATGTTGACTTTGGAGATCCAGGCATGAAAATAACAAAGAAAATCCAAGTGTTGGTTGAACTCCGTATAGTAAACCCAAACCCTTTTAGCGAATTTCCCTATAGGGAAGTAGCTATTACCGTAGGTCTCATGGTAAGACTTAGGCCCGGGACCGATTTACTTTTTCATTTTGATGTCCCCAGAGGCCAAAAACACCATTCGTTCAAATTTTTATGTATGTATATATATATATATATATATATATGTGTGTGTGTCCGTGAACACGATAACTTGAGTAATTTTTATCCGATTTTGATGAAATTTGGTTTGAAGGTGTAAGGCGGGACAAACTTGAACGAGTTCGCGATCCAGCAAGATCGGACCATGGGAACAGTGTTTTATGGGGGGTTTTATGGGGTAAAAATTGGTTTTTCTCACTTTTGACCCTCAAAATACAAAATTTCCCAATTTTTCTCCAAACCTTCTTAAAGAGCTTAAAAAAACAAACAATTCAGTATACCAAAGTGTTTTTGTACGGTTATTGGTTACGGAGAAAACTAAAAAAAATGGTAAATTTAAAATTCCCATGTTATTCTTATGGAGAATATTGTAAAATGTTGTAGTTTGCTTGTTTATGGATATATTTTGATCAAACTTGGCAAATTTATTTATTTTATAGTAAGCTATCAATATTTTACTAAAAACACACTACTTTATTAGTTTCCTTGTAGCAGCAAACCTAGGTACTCGTTAAACCTAATGTTATTTAAATAGATCAATTAAAAAACCAATTCAGGCAAATGGAAATTCGCTTAGACGGCAGGTTTGCTGCGGCGGGGGTATTTTCCTTAGCTATGAATAAATGTCAATAATTAAATTCGATAGCTGCACCACGAAACAAAACACAATTATTCAGTGTCTCTAAGGAATCTATTGTTAAACATTCAAATCATACACTCATTTAAATCTGACAATGGAGTAACACTTTTGTGTGGAGGAAATCAAAACATTCAATAGAATAAAATTCCCCAAAACAGATTGGCTATTATGTAACAAGGGAATAAAAACTGTTCATCAATGTGAAGTTAAACACAGTATAGTATATTGGTTTATAATTTAAAACCATACAAAGTAATAAAATACGTTTTCAAATACTTCATTAGGTCTACAGTAACACTTAAACATCCACTGTACACATTCATAAGACGTTAATTATTATGATACTTAGGATATCTTATTTTATTTTATTTGTATAACATCTGCATAAATTTTGATACAGAAATTATTTATTCAATTTCAACTGCACTACACCATAAAGTTTTCCAAATGAACGAACCAAGAGACAAATACACATATATGGTACACAAAGACAACACTGTATATGGAATTATTATACAAATATTGACGGTATTTTAGTATACAAATATTAACACACAAACGGGAACGTGTCATCATCAGTTTTCTTTTGTTCCAAAGGTCTTTGGGAAATATCTTCTTTTTGGTCTCTAATATAAATTGTATGTCTACGCTAATGACAACTGATAAAAAATAATAAAAAATATCTTAATGAATGTAAAAAAAAAACATTCAAAAGTTTGTAAAATTTTCAGAGAGATACGCATTTATAAATGGTCTCACTCCAAAATCCAAAACACCACTACTGTACTAGTAGGGTAAGGCTAGTAACACAGCCCAGCTTACTGCCTGGTTTATTTGAATAAAAAATCTTCTGACATATAACGTAATTCCAAAAGTGGACTATAAACTACTAAAAGCCCTAATACTCAATACTAACAAGAAAAATTAAAACTCAAGCACTCCATCTTAGAATTTGTTGAAACTGCGCGAAACTCTCAAAGCCAAACAAATCTAAAATCCGAATACGCCGGTTTGAAATGACGGACATGAGCTGACGTGAGCAAGCTTAACTTTTACCTTAACGTTGGTAACAGCTGTTACAATCTCCAAAATGTCGGTAAGTCTGTCCACATCGTTGGGAAAGACTTATCGATTCTGACGTATAAAGGAAACATCCAACATATGGGAAAAATTGACATTGGGATCAAATATAAAAGTAGAACAGAAATATTCAGGATGCTGTATGAATTTATTTCTGGATGTTTGAATGAGTCGGTAAGAGAGACTAACATAATCTTAATGTTTAACCTCATTTTAATAATCTAGGTATTAACAATCTAGGTATAAACATATTTTACAATGTGCCTTACACGCCAGATATACATTTTTGTACGATTTACACTTAAGTTTAAAATTGGTCGGATAAAAATAGTAGACAAAACTGACTTAAACCTAACATTCACAAAAATATAATATTGTTACATTAAGTGATCATTGATTAATCATCGAAGGTATCTAATTGATTAAGTTCTAATTTGTTTGTTAAATAATGAACAACATATGCAAGACCGACTTGAACAGCCCTACATTCTTATACAACCAGTTAAATAAGACTTTTGAACTGATTTCAATCCAAAGTTAGTCAGGAAACGCAGCATCTAAAACTCACCAAATCGTCGAGCAGCATAATCTTAGGAACATTTTCATTTTCGGCCGCACCCGACGGGATACCTCAGGCCTGTAATTGGGTCGATCCGCAGAAACATAATTTAAAATAATAAATGTGGGGGAAGCTCTAACAAAGGGACCGAAGGGGCGGTGTATGGCGTGGAGAATGGGAGTTATGAGAACTCAGGTAAGTCGACGGGCTGCCATCCCGGCTTCCCATCTGGTAGATCATAGCAAGGGAAGGTTGCATTCGTAACTTTATAAAATTTTGTGAATGAATACTTTCTTCCCAAAACCCTCCCCAACCATACAATATCTGAGTGTTAAAGTTATGCAAAACTTACTCTTTTGTGTTTACGTATGAAAATCGGGAAAAGTAAAAAAGAGTGCGAGAAAGAGTACAAGAAGTATTTATTCTTGTGTGTCAAAAATAAACTTTAGTCGCCTTTACAGGTATCTGTTGATGGATTTTGTCATGAGCCAAATTAAACCAGGGGTAGTTTTATGCTACCCCGATATAGACGAACAGCTGACGTGTTTGTTGTTGAGGTGTTCCTTGACATCTGACAGACAGTTGTGTTTAGTCTACAGGCTTCTCACTCAAATGCAGATACATTTCCTCAAAATATATTTTGATAAGTAGGTCCAACATACACAGGTGTGATTATTAATGTGTAATATAGGAATTCGAATGTTAAGTTAAACCAGAAAATGAGGTTTAGTGTTGTTGGGAATTCATTGTAAATAAGACTCAACATGGTGCTTTCGGAAGCTCAAATAGCGCATGTATTGTGTAGGTATATATCTTTTTACTAAAGATACGGTTTCCTTATTTTTTTTTTAATCTATAAATAGTTTACTTGTTTTGTACTGGAATTACTTCTGAAATCTTAAACCTTTCTTGATATAAAACCAATGATCTTCTTTTAACGTACTATTAATCTACAATAATAAAGTTTTAGCTTTCAAAAACTCCAGGTTGAGTATTATTTACAATAAATTCCCAATGACCCTTAACCTCATAGACAACTACGCAATACAGATCAGCTGATCGACAATGGAGTAAAGAAAACAGAGATAAAACATGTGTTTGGTTTGTTCTTGTAATTATAATTTGAGTTACGTTACAGAAAACACCCTGTATGAGTATGATTAACAATCCTATGAGAATGAGTCATACAGATTAAAAACAAAACAAATCCGAAAAAATGTACTACAATTTATTTTTCAAGAACTTATATTCCAGCTGCGAAATATGAAAATATCTCATTGATTTGACAGTTAAATTTTTAACATTCACTCTGCCAAGGAGGATTACGATTTTTCCTTTGTCAAAACCAATTCCACACATGGTCAGTGTCGACGCTACATTTAGCTGTCTGTGGTCATGTTTTGTTTTAAACCGGTCCGTGATGGATTCTGGAGAGGAGAATCCATCAAACTCCAGACTCGAGACATCACTGAGACAACTGATGATCGCTCATAGGTATCTCGGACATAGCTTACTACTTACACGCACTCACACACACTATAGGGTCTTACTAACACACTTACATGTCTTTGTCTATGGACTTGTAATCTTGTGATTTGACCTCCAACCTAATGGGTACAACTGTACCCAATATTGGATTCAGTTCAATATTTTAGTCATTTTGTTTATTTATTGTACATTTTCCCTTACTTGTTTTGGAATATTACACACAAGTATGTGAAAACTAAAAGGGGTGTGGACCATCAGGAGTAGGATTAGTTGCATCAAAACAAAAAACTTAAATCTTTCCTCTGAAGAAGCAAAAGCTAATAATAGTCTTAAGACACAAAAAATACAATAGAACAATGTCCAAAGAGAAAGAAAGGTTTTGGAGTTTTAACCATGGAGTTAACCTTTGACGCCGAAGAATCAGAAGTAAGATAGGTTGCAACACCAGACCATATCTTGACTCTGAAGAAGCCAACGCTACTGGATGTAGTATTAAACACAATGACGTCAGAACACAAAAAACAAGCCGTCAGATCAATGTCCAAAGAGAAGAAAGGTCGAGGAGTTTTTTGACATAGAGTTAACATCTGACGCAGAAGATTCATGAGTAGGATAGGTTGCAACACAAGGCCATATCTTGACTCTGAAGAAGCCAAAGCTACTGGATGTAGTCTAACCAAACACAAAAAATACAAATAGCAATGACGTCAGAACACAAAAAACAAGACGTTAGATCAATGTCCAAATAGAAAGAAAGGTTTTGGAGTTTTAACCATGGAGTTAACATTTGACGCCGAAGAATCAGGAGTAGGATATGTTGCAACACCAGACCATACCTTGACTCTGAAGAAGCCGTTAATGGGGAATGCAGTGAAGGTTTTTACCACCTCAGGTATAATCAATGCGTCAATTACCAGCGTCGGTAACTACCCGCCCTCTAATTGACCTCCTAATTGTTTCCATCTCTCAAGTTCAAAAATTAATGGGCAACCTATCCGATCTTAACGTTCAATCAATATTTATAGTCTGTAATCCTCGAAAGTCTCGGTTTTTACGCGGTTTGATTAGGTTCCCAAGTTTATACAGATGACTGTGAGCCATTTACGCTTTTACGTCACAGTGAGATTTATTTTATGTAAGTCTCGTCGAGTATCCTGACTTTTAAACGCAAAAATGTTAATGAGTATTAACATTTGACTGTACACAGAATAGACTTCCCATGTAATGTAAATATTTGAAGCCAAAAAAACGTGGTGCAATCTGTGTCAAGTGATAAATCAATCAGCTGTTTGATATGATACTGCATTGATTTAAATGTTCAACCCAATACACTAGTACCCTCTGGTAAAATGGTCCCAAACTTCGTCTATTTTCTTGGCTTCAAATTTTTACAGCATTAAAAACAATCTGATTTTATGTACCTCGTGTTTCACACCATTAAATGTGAAAGGCCGTGGTTAGTGTGTATATTTTCTTTCTTATAGCCTAGTCCCGATATTTTGTAATTTATGTTACCAAAAATCCCATAGTTTTCCAATTTTCTCCATAGATCCCTTAAGTTTGGCTCTGTTGATATGTAGGCGTAATATATCATGTCCTTAAATTATTTTAAACAAGACACAACAAGATGCGCAACTCATTTTAAGTGAACTATTAACTTAACTGAACGAAAATATAAATATAAACATTGCAGAACAATAACAGAAATCATATGGTGTTGACAACTTATTAATCCCCCCCCCCTCAAATTAGCATGGCCAAATGTGGTTAATGTGCCTTCTCCAAACCTGCCCATTGTCCATTTCGATTTCATAACGCATCAAGCCATCTCTCCTTACTTTTCCAAATATCCACTTTCTGTCTTTTTTTAAATTGCGCACGTGAACCCTGTCTCCCGCACGTAATAACAGAAATTACGTGGTGTTGACAACTCCTTATTAGTGTATACGATAACAAATTCAGAAATTGATAGAAAAAAAAAACTCAATGACTCAATTTAACTCTTAATTCTAAAACTTCTTTATTAGTAAAGGATGATCAACTGTTAAAATTGTTATACATTCATATTAAGATTTGTATGTAGTAAATTTTAGATTTGAAAGGTTTCAGACGCTGAGATCAGTTTTCTTTGGCGGCTCCCTTCCATAAACCCGACTTTATAGCCTCTAAACGTTAAGAGGGTCCCAAAAGAGACTACTTAATTATTTTATATGCTGTGAAACCAAGAGACTTCGAAGTCTTCAGCAGTTTTTTGATAAAAAATACTCATATAAGTTGCCACGGTTAACATGATAATTTATGTGAAGATAAGAAACTGAGTAGGGCTATTAAGGTAAACATTTGAAACTTAATAAAAGAAAGAATGTTTTCCTACAGTTACCTAACAATGTACATGTTCTCTCACTGATTTGAGAAAGCAAAGTGGCCAATTCGCTCATCAGTGAGACAATGTTAACATTGTCTCACTCTAATTACTTTGTCTCACTCCAGATTTGCAACGTGAATGCACGAAATAGTGAGCGCGTAACATGCAGGCAACGTCGTATGCGCGCGAAATACGTTGGCAGCACTGGCTGTAAATCAGCTGGTCAGCTGTTGTACTGTTGTATTTGTCACTTCACATTGAATGTTATATTAAAAGTTCACTTCTGTGTAAAATTAGGTTATGTTTCTTCACCAATTTATTTGTTTTATGGTAACTGTAGGAAAAGTATAATGTGCAACTCGAGTTCAAAGTACAATTGCCTCACTCGAGAAACCATTCCTCACTCGCCTACGGCTCGTGAGTAAGGATTTCTCTCGAGTGAGTCAATTGCTCACTTTTCTCACTAGTTGCACAAATAACTATTTTCTAATCCATGAAAAAATGTGTGTTTTATGTGCTTCATGTAGATTATTGAATCTATAACTATTTGGGGTCTGGTATATTATCTGGTCTTTAGATAAGTATTGTCCCGTTTTGTATAATCATTGACTTTGGTTATTGAAAGTATAGATTTTCTGTCCTCTTGTAAGGCAAATTGTTAGTCAAATACATGTTACAAAAAATTGGTGAATTATTTACAAATAAAGATAATATAATGCACTCGAAGTGTTGCCGGAGCTAAAATATCGAAGACTTTTAAGGCAAGATAATACATTTTTGAGGGCGTATTTTTAATAAATTCTAGACAAGATATAGGCTATTAAAACGCACATAATTTAACGGCAGATGACAAAACCACACATGAACAATCTCAGAGGGAATATTTAGTAGTCTAAACACAATTTCTTAGCACTTAGATTAATACAATAACTACTAATCTCGAAAAACTGTATCGTGAAAACACATATCGTGGTGGAAATTTTAGCACAAGTTTCTTAAATAATATCAACAACAACGCATTTATATAAACAATGAAGCGTTTACCTTACTCCCTAGTCTATAGCCTAATGCTATAAGGCAGTTCCTCCTAACTGTCTTAAAAGGTTTGTATGTAATTCTTAGAGTTGCTGTGGTACAGTTATCTCGTTTAACGTTTATTTAGCCCTTTATGGAGTTCCAAAGCGCTCACGAATATTAAAGGCCATAATGTCAATTTGCAATTGCCTCTTTTTAACACCGCATTCTAAGCGCATTTTGGTCTAGAGTCGTTTCTTCTTCAATTATGTTAAGAAGCTTTTCTATAATGCATATTTAAAGTGCCTATACAATTTTAAAGTGCTTTTTACTTTCTCCCCCTATACATAGTATTCGGAGAAAGACCTATTGTTTTCGTCAAATTTATCGAGTTCGAGTTTTGGGTGGGAATATCCGTCCCTCTTCACAACCCCTGAAAAATGGTTGTAGAAGTGAGTTTGTATGTATGTGTGGATGTAAACAGAGCTACAGACTACACCTGTGGTCAGATTTGGATTAAATTGGTACTAATCCATGGTATCTTAAAAAGGGGAGTGAGCTTAAAAAGGTTCCTAAGTTCAAATCCCGCCAAATCCCCAATGGATTTTATCTAAGTGATAAAGCCGTAACCCCTAGGTCTAGCCTGAAGTAAAGTGAAAAACAATTCCGGGCTCGTGCCTAGCGTCCTAGGACAAAAAATGTATCTCAAAGTGTTTGTTGAATTTGTTTTTAATTTGTACTTTTATGGAGATTTTTCCATAAAAACCATATACTAACGCTAAAACCTGATTTTTACAAACATGGCTTGAACAACGTTGCCATTTTTATTAGGATTTAGTATGTTAAGTTCCTTTCATTTCTAAACAAAATGGTACAACCCCCAAAGCTGTAAAAAATATAGTACAAAATGTTTTGCAAATTTCGTGATTTTACCAATAAAATGTCTTAGGTAACTCCTGCCACTTACCTAATAGATAAGGGTTGTTGGAAAGCTAATTCTGATACCGTTTATTTAATAAAATACCCCTTTTGCAATCAGGTTAAATTACATTCACTCCATAATTTTATGTAAAATATTCTCATAATGAAGTATGAAAAAATGTCAATGTGAAATAAGAATATTTAGCTGAATATAAAATTATATGCCTTTTACATGCTGAAAATAAGCAAACATCGATTTTTTAGAGGTTAGTATTGTGTACTTATTATTTTTTCCTCGCCGGTGCTGTCTTAGAAATTGAAATTTAGCTCATTGGCTTTCACTACTACTTAACCTATAAATCAATATCGAATATTATCAAAACAACCTAACCAAAAAAACATCTTGCAACATAAACAATTCCTATTCCAATGGCAAAACAAAGCCTTAGATTCTACTCTACATTAATAACGAGGTCGCCATTATAATTGAATCAATATGTTGTCTCGAGCAACAATGAATCAGCTGTTACCTATGTTGCCAAGTTGTCAGAGTAAAGCTACAATGTGCTCATTAGAGTTGCCTATTGATATCAGGCATGTTGACATGTTGATGTTCTAAACAGGTTTGGAATGTGTAAAAACAATGTTAGCCTACAATGGCTTGTACCAACCCAAGTGGTCGTGTTAAAAATTACAGTGTAACCTACAAAAATTGATGTGTTTGTTTTCCTTGGTATTTAAGTACATCTTGAGCGAAAATACGAGTACGTATTTCAAATTAGGTTAAAAGTTAAAAAATCTGCTAACAAAATGTACTTGTAATTTGGATTTTGTTCTTCCTTAATTGATTTTTTAATCTCTTAGTATTTTGTTCATAGACCAACAAAAAAGGTTTGGTGCCGATTATTGTTTACGATTTGTAAAAGAAATCTTGTATGATTAAGTTAACATAATATAATAATAGTTGAGAAAATAAATACAAAATCTATAATTACGGAAAGTAAATAAAAGATACGTCTAATAACACTTGAAAATTATTACACTGATTTAGACACTTTTTAAGTGTTATTATACGTATCTTTTATTTACTTTCCGTAAAATAACACGTACAATGCTGATCAAAGAAGTTGTTTAAAATATAAGTAACAAAAGCCAAGGTACATGCTTCAGGTATACTTTTTCAACAGCAAGAAAAAAAAACAACTTAATAAAATAACATCATATATTTCTGAAAAACTCGACAATTTTTTTCAAAATATCGACAATTGTTTACCAATGTTTGATGTGTTAAATGATTTAAACACTTTAAGCAACGTAACGCTCAAAAAATGATCACCATTCAATAATAGCCAATATCAATATTAAACAATTCACGCAAGCTTCATTGATTCTGGTCTGACTAAACAAGTCTGATTCATATCTAAATATGTTACAAGTTTCCACGTGTTATTTCATCGCTTTCATATCGGAAAGGTAATGGTTATTAGATGGCAATGATAAACTATTTTAAAGTTTTTATAATTTATTTTTTAAATGTTGGGGGTATGTAATTGAGATTCCCATTAGATTGTAAAACCCATAGCTCGTTGATATAATGCTTCTAATATTCGTTTACAATTTACTGCTCTGATGTCAACTAAATGTTTTTTTTTCTTTTGGTAAATTGGTCAGTTTGATGTCTACTCTCTTTGTTAAACCTTGATAAAAGTAATCTATACTATTATACAATTGAGGTAGTGTCTGGGCATCTGTCACGACTAAAATACTAAACTGATACAGCCAAAATTAAGCACAAAGATGGTCCACATATCTAGAAACGTCATAGGCATATCCACTTCCTAGAGTTCCTCTCGGGCTTCGCCCCGTGGATGTCCAAAATTTCGAGATGAGATTTTCAATAGTAAATTTTATTTGATCTCCGGAAGCATTAGGAAATTCTTTGCGATGGCATTTCAATGTAAACAATCAGATTTAATAAATGCTTACTTCACAATTTAAGACAGCTGATCCAAACAAATCAAATACAATATTTTACTCAACTATGTGGTAGGTTTATTTATCCTAAGACCTTGTCATGGATTATTTTTATTTTTTAAACTATGTCATTGATTATGGAAAAAGAATATTCTATAACAGTTGCTGTATCAACCCTGGTTCTGCTTTCGATTTTAAAGTGTCTAAGTTATGAAAATAATGTTATTGATATATTTTCATGTAAACAGAAGGACAATTACAATGTAGGTGATGCTTTTTATATAAATTTGGTGCCTTTTTGTTTATAAATTTCAATTACACTTAACAATTGTTTGGTATAGTACATCTTCCCGTTGCGAAGCACGGGCAAAACAGCTCGTAAAATAACAATTAAATAGCTTTACTAGGTTGAAATAGCTTTTAAATTGGTCAAATAACAATCAAATAATAAACAGCCAAACGCAAATCTATAATGTCAGACATTAACTTGAGTTTAAAATCTATTAATTATCTAATAAGGATTAATAAGCCATCATGTTTAATCTATACGTATATTTAAACTTAATCTTTGGTTATAACAAAGGTTCGCGCTCATCAAAACTGTAGAGCTTCATGTTAATTAACTGATGCACTATTCCTCCCCTAATTACAGTTATTGTAGGGTTCAGATTTCACTTTGATTGTTTAGCGTATCATGCTGGATGCACAATTAATTTGATAACTAGTGGCTTGTAGGGACATAAGTCCCTAAAAAGCTCAAATGTAAAACAACTTTTTGCAATACCGGTATTTAAACAAACTCAGAATAACATTATCTATGTGTCAGAATAGGCATCCCTACACCATATCTTTTGTGTAAAAACCAGTTTGTTGTTCTTCTTTGTTTGCTTTTGTTGATGTCATTTTCAATAAATAATTTGAATCACTCCAGTGGTTTAACATGAAAAGGCAGCAAACATATCATTGTTTGTGAATAAATACTGGTTTACTAAGGTAGCGTTGGTCTTGTGGTTAATGAGGATAAATAAAAGCTTCCCTGTTTGGAACTTTAAAAATTCATTGGAGGTTCGCCTTCAGATGAATTGAAGACGCCTGCAATTTCATCTGCAGTAGGCTTATTATACCTACGACGATCCATATTTATCCTGTCTACAAACCTAAGTTCTAATTCACTGTCACCTTGTACAACCATTTCTTCCGAAACTCTTTTGTAAATTTGTGCAAATGGATTTTCTAATAGAATTTCAGCTAGTTTTGACAATATTTCAGGTTTTAAGTCACTATTTTCTCGACGCCTTTGACGAATTTCTGTTGCTGTTGATGTGTCAATAATGTACAATTGGCCATACACGGGGTCTTCATCATGTTGAGGCAGCAAATCTGAGATTGAACAATAAATCTGTCCTTGAATTTTGAAACAGTATGGTCCTTTTCCTGGAATATCTTTCTTACTGGCTGAAAAATAAGCAAAAGCCATCGCACTGTTGCATTGTCGAATGAATTTATACAGTTGTGGGCTCTCTTCAAACAAACTTTTAAGTTCTACATTAGTTTTTGACTGAGGAAGTTTAATAAGTCCGTTATGGCAACATGTCATAAAATGATTATTCGTTAGTTCTTCTCTAAAATGAAGAGACTACATTGAATGCACTCTTGGTCCAGTAATCCTGCATCGTGGATCTTTACATTTCTCTCGTCTACCATGGATCTGCTAAAAAGGGGTTGTAACATATCTTGATTAAGTTCGTCATTATCTACTCTTGCTCTCCTACGCGCACTGTCATTCCTATGAACAGTTCCCCGCCTTTGTGGTATTCCCCTGGCGTTCATATTAATTACAGTACTTATAATGAAAAGAATATATATCCGGCAGCCTACATACCAAAACATCTTGAATACCTGGTGATTTTATAAAAGTATGATCGAATATGATTACTCTATGTTGCACTAAAAAAATTTACTTACGAAGGAATGCAAATACACCATTTTAGAACCAATAACATTTATAGGTTATTTTAGTTGTATATATTTACACAACCTTAACCTTAAAATGTGTAGAAATATAAAGAAAAAAACATCATTTAAAATAAACTTGAACATATGATTTAAAAATAAAAACAAAACAGAAGTTAGATTTAATTTCGACTCTTTGATTATTTATACAGAATATTTATTCTTTGTCGTTTATTCCTTTAACACGACAATAACGTAAAAGCATGAAAAAATGAAACTTAAGTATATGATTTAAATATAAACAAAGAATGCAGACGTTTTTCCGACTAATCTTCAGTTTTATTATAGTATACATTTCATAGTTGACTGGCTAAAAGTAAGCCAAATGCGTGTATTGATCACTGTTTTCAAATCTGTGGCACAGCTGTTTTAATTTCAAAAGATGTAAACAAATTAAACCCCATGTTGTTTTAATGGGAAAAGTTTTATTCTGTTGCGAATTTATGGTAAAAAAATAAGAAAAATGAATAGTTTTCCCTCAAAATTCACGTAAAGACCTTTAAAATAAGACCCCTTCCATCCTTCTACGGCCATCCAGTCACTCACAATTTCTTTACAAAAATTTGACTTACGGAATTATTATATAGATGCGTTCGATTTCAAAGTTATTAAATACTAGCTGTAACCCGCGGGCTTTGCCCCGTTTAACTTCTTAATTTTCAAGATTATCTCGTTCGCATGGCTCAATCACGTCCTGGTTGAAGTTTGTTCGCTAGGCTCACTCACCTTTAGGTTGGAGCTTGCTCGCTACGCTCACTCACCTTTAGGTTGGAGCTCGTTCGCTGCGCTCACCTGCCTTCAGGTTAGCTCGTTCGCTACGCTAACTCGCCTCCAGGTTGAAGTTCGTTCGCTACGCTCACTCACCTTTTGGTTGCAAATTAGCTGTTGTCATAAATGTAAAAGAAATAATAGTGCTGCACCCTGTTGGTAATCCTTGTAACTTTAATGCTATTGAACATCATAGAACAGAACCAACTTGTTTAATTGAAACAGCTGTTAAGATTCAATAATTCCATTTCTCATAAGGTTAACATGGGAAACTCCAGAGCCACTGGGGCGGAGCCCGAAAGGATTTTTGAAATGAGAATATGCCTATATGTTAATCGGGAATGTGAGCTATCATCATGCCAAATTTCAGCCCAATCCGACCAGTATTTTTCGCGTTCACTTGTCACAAACATACATCCATACATCCATACATCCATACATCCATACATCCATACATCCAAACTTTCTCATTTATAATATTAGTAGGATTAGTAAGATATATCGCACGAATAAAGAAGAAATAACAGCGATCGGCTTTGGAAATTAAGAAAGGTTTCGTAACTAACAATTTATTAGCGAATTTCCCATATAGGGAATAAGCTATTACCGTAGGTCTCATGGTAAGACCTAGACCCGGGACCGATTTACTTTTTCGTTTTGAGGTCCCCAGAGGCCAAAAACACCATCCGTTAAAATTCATATATATATATACTGTATGTATATTTATATATGTGTCCGTTAGCGCGATAACTCGAGCAAAATTGATCCGATTTTGATGAAATTTGGTACAAACGTGTAAACCTACATTTATTCGAACGAGTTCGCGAACCAGCATAATCGGACCATGGGATCAGGGGTTTATGGGGGGTTTTATGGGGTAAAAATGGGTTTTTCTCATTTTTGACCCTGAAAACTTTAAATTTCTAAATTTCTCTCTAGACCATTTTGAAGAGCTTAAAAAAACAAATAATTTAGTATATTGAAGTTTTTTTTTCATGTTCATTGACTACGGAGAAAATTAAAGAAATTGTAAATTTAAAATTCCCATGTTATTCTTATGGAGAATAAATAAACTGTTCTAGTTTGCTTGTTTATGGATATATTTCAATCAAATTTGGCAATTTGGCTTATTTCATACTAAGCTATCAATATTTCAATTGAAAAAAACACACCTCAACATCTTTCCCGTAGCAGCAAACCTAACTACTCACTAAAATTAATGTTATTTAAATAGGAAATAAATTTGAAAATTTATAGGGAATATTTTAGTAGAAATCAAGCCGGGTGAATGGAAATTCGCTTAGTATGCAGGTTTGCTGCGACGGGGGTATCTTTTTTACTATATGCGTTTTTGATATTTTATTACATTTGGACTTTTTATGTTAATAAGAACATAGTGGCATTAATTTGTTGTTCAAAGGTTGGCCTAAAACAAAAAGTAAAAGTTTTAATTTTGAATCCCAACAGAATTTGCTCAAAGGCCCTTTTTAAATTTATTTTGCTTTCTAAATGGTTATTTAGTGATGCAAAACTTTTGACTATACCATTATACAGTCAATGTACAAACACAGTAATATAAAACATATCATAACATTAATTTCAAAAAGGTATAATACAACTAAGGGTCTGCGAATGTACAAACTATACTATAGTGGAACCTCGATAACAAGACCCTCGACATCATGTCATCCTTGATAACAAGTGACCTTTTAGCGAATTTCCCATATAGGGAATAAGCTATTACCGTAGGTCTCATGGTAAGAACTAAGTCCGGGACCGATTTACTTTTTCGTTTTGATGTCCCAAAGGCCAAAAACACCATCCGTTTAAATTCATATATATATTTATGTATTTACACGTGTGTCCGTTAGCACGATAACTCAAGCAAAAAGATCCGATTTGATGAAATTTGGTACACACGTGTAAATCTACATTTATTCGAACGAGTTCGCGAACTAGCATGATCGGACTATGGAAACGGGGGTTTACGGGGGGTTTTATGGGGTAAAAATAGGGTTTTCCCATTTTTGACCCAAAAAAACATAAAATTTAGCAATTTCTTTCCAAACCATTGTGTAGAGCTTAAAAAACAAATAATTTAGTAAATTATGCGCCTAATGGTTACGGAGAATATTTCAAAAAAATTTTAAGTTAAAATTCCCATGTTATTCTTATCTTACAGATTGGCCAGAATAATTTAAAAATAATGAACTTGGTTTAAAGCATTGTAAAATCATTTATCCAATCATTCAGGGTATAAAATTGAACTAGAAACTTGTTAGTAAAATTTATCAAATCGCTGTAGCACGAATCTGAAGTCATTAGGTTACAATTGAAAAGTCCAAGATTCATAAACTGATGTTTTGCTATACACAGTAGCATGTCTTCATCTTGACATAAATTTTTTTAATTTTGATCGGGTTCTAGCTGTACAAAAATACTCATAAACTTATTTCCAATTTAAACCCCTGTTTACATTCACCTAATTATTTATTTTCGCCTATTCAGGGTGTCCCTAAACAACCTGTACCGCTTTTGTGGGATCGTCCCATGTAAAGACAAACAGATTTTGCAATATAGTTATGGATCTTCCATGGCTAGTTTTCCGTCTGTTCGCATTTGTTATTTACAAATTTCCTTATAGCTTCTTTAACGCTTCACCTTATAATCTTAAAATTTTGTACTGACATGTAAAACTACATTAGAATAAACATAAAAAATTTTTGTATTTTTTCAACAATTCAATTATGGCGGCTATTCAACAATTTAAATCTGTAATATCTTGAAAACCAAGAATTTTTCCGAAAATCACAAATACTAATAAAAGCTACTAGATTTAAAAACAATCTAATGACAATTTACTTAACAAAATTGGTTACAAAATAACACTTTTTAAAAGCTGAGACACTTTTTATCGCCCAATATTTTAATTACAAACTAAGACATTTCAGATGTTCCCTTATGTGGACGCTGTTTACAAATAAATCAGCTGATAAATAGCCTTGAACAATGAAATAGATATTATGAAAATTGCTATTTTCGTGTGTTGGTAGAAAAAAAGCGAATGCCCTGCAACCTTTTAAGTATTAACAATGTCGAATTATGTACAAAGGTTCGATTCCCTTTCAAACACCACGTACGCTGTTCAAGGGGTAACTTACTCTATGTCCCAAAAGAAGATCGGAACCGCTTAGAATCACTCGGCATATCGTAAACTCCGCATAAAGCGTTCACTTTACGACCGCATCTGCTCCCGGTATAATCCACCGGTAGCAGGGCTACCAACCTCTTCTGATTGTAAAATGAATTGTCCCACGGGAAAAGAAGAGTATACTTCGTTTTATGTATAAAAGGGAAGTTAGAATATTATGCCTATAATGCACTTTGCACCAATATCTTGCTATTAGGCTGTTAAATCTGTATTTTGTGCATTTTCACCTAAAACTGTAATAATTACGTTTTATGTAGTCCACCTTAGTGCTTGATTGTTTTGTCCCATGCTGTCAGATATGAAGATGTGGTCCTTTCGTACTAAGCTTTCAACTTCAGAGTTCATTAAATAGCTTTCATAAAATAGTGTTTTGTGAATGAAGAATTAAAGTTCACACTTGAACTCTTTTATTAAACTCTTAACCATACACTATTATTTTTTTACTTTGTTTTACTGTTGCTCCGAAGTTCCTTTTATAAAAATATAAAAGGTACTTTGGTATTATAACGACCACACTGATAATTCGATTTCCAAATAAGATTTTAATTACTGTACTTTAAATAGCAAAATATTCCTGACCTAACCTAACTTAACCACCCTTAGGTTAGGTTATATTAATTAAGTGTGGTCGGTATAATACCAAAGTACCATAAACTGTTTTGTTTTACCCCTGTACTTTGTATCTTAAAATTGACGTAGTGTTTGAACTCTCATACGCCAACTTGTCAACTATATTGTATGCTTGAAGTGCTGAGTTCTAAGCTGAGCTGAGTGCTCAACAATGACTTCTGCAGACCCGAGTTATCTGCTGAAGTAAAGCCACGAACGTGACCGATGCTAATGCAGTTTCTATACAGGCAGGTCTCCACAGCATGGGAACAAATAAATACCTCTACTGAGTCCATTATCCCTCTTTTATCCCTTTTAATGTTTTTTCAAAACAAAATTCCAATATGTTCCTTGAATGAGAATATAATATCCTAGGATTATTCCTTGGCAAAGCCTAAACCACGACTATACACATGTGCTAAAGGAAATCTAAATAAGAAAATGTGTGTTTATATATGCTTCAGAACTATACAACCTACACAGCAAAACAATTTAAGCGTTCGGATCGTAGGGTAATGTTGAAAATCCCTCTTTGAGACTTAAGATCTACTTAAGAGACTTAAGTCTTTGAGACTTAGATAGATTAAAGAGTAGATTGTAATAACCTTTGCATCAGTATTGAAGAGTAGTATTCTCTTTACTGTATTGTTGTCTGAGTAGTATTGTTTTTATCTGTACTAAACCCACATTTGAAATTCGGAATGAACTTATTCCTAACAAACCCCACCTCATACATTTTTTGTAAATGTTTTATGTCATATGGAGCATAGCATAGTACATAGCCCTAACTAACCAAACAGCCCTAATCATCTATGTAATTCTTCATATGAAAAATAGCTACAAAAACGGCCCAAAAAATACAGACATAAACGTGCTTTTCACAGCTAACCCATAAAAATAATAAATCTATGGGAGTATGTTTGATTCCAATCCATTAACGTGAGATAAGACAAATCTGCGGACAAAAGGTTAGAGGTTAGAAACAGAGGCAATCGATAGGGTGGAAGTGATGAGATGGAAGAATCCAGAAATATGAAGTTCTCCTCCCCTAGTACATAAAAATAGGCATAAATCGTGACCGTGGCTTGGACAATAATCATAAAGTGGTGAGCTTAGGGTCCGCCCCTTGCCTTCAAACCGTCCACCGTCCACCTCAACTCAGGTTTGGCTACAAAACTCCCAACTGTAGTTTCTACTTATTCCTTATTATTTCATACCAACCATAATATTTCCCTAGCATGTGATGTTAAAATTATCAATCGTCGTTTAATACGTATTTCCAATGAAATTTTTTTTTTTTAAAGATTTTTGTGCACGAGTAGCTACAGTTTTTCACAACATATAGAAATTTTCAATTAATGGTAAAATACTCATAATTTTTCCACGACATTTTTCATAGTTTATACAACTCCGTCAATTTGGAAAAATGTTGATAAGGAAAATAAACTTATAGGCCTATAATCTTGTAAATTATTACTTTTACCTTATCATACTGGTTTTGTTTAACTGTTTTTACTAAGCAATTATCGTAAAATATTTTTTAATTACTAATACAGAACAATCCATTTCACAAAAAATACCTGAATTGTCATAGTAAATTGTAAGAAACACTGTAATTAATTTGAATTGCTTGTAAATTTTAATGTAAATCAATTTCAATTTGTGGATTTGTGATACTTAGTTTTAAGTCCATTAACATTAAATTTTAGTTTATACTAATTTTAATTTGTTCGAGTTATACATTTCTTTTCTTTCCTCCTCCTTATGGAAACAAATCTCACTAAGTATTACCCCACGCCAAATAATTAGTGACCTGAATAAAAGTAAATTAAAAAATATGAAGAATCAACCATTATTATACTTCTCCTTAATGAAACCTTATGAAACATTATGAAACCTTCAGCTATCGAATAACATAAAATAAAATACTTTGATGCTCTATAAGCAAGTAAATTAATACTTGACCACTTTGATAAAATTATTTATTAACAAAGTTTATGTCCTCGATCCAATTAATCTTACTTTACAACTCCATCCTTCCACCCTTAACCAAATGCTATTTGGAATTTTAATTGAGAACTGTGCATTTGCGTGAACACAAATCTGAGTAAACCATCACGGAATATTGCAAGCTTGGAAAACATAAAACTTTATTAATCAGTTTCAAAAAAATCATTTATTAACAAAGTATATCTCCTAAATCTTATCACCAAACTCCAACTCCACCTTTCACGTAGGCTAGGTTGTAGGTTTATAGCTGTCGCCACCCTACATCTACATTTCACACCTCTATTGAGTCTATCCTCTTATACAAGTCGTCCTTACATGACCGACTACAGGGAGGCCCTTCCAGTAGTAAAACTGACGTTTATTGCGATGATAAATAAAACCCAGGAGGGACTTCAAAGGGCCGCGGCGTGAGGATTTTAGCACCATGAAGTCTGTCGCACCCGTGAGAAATGCGGTTTATGGTTTTCGGAAACCAGGAAACATCCAGGAAACACCCGGAGAAACTATCGAACTTGGTGTGAACTGAGAGAATATAGGCAACGGAAAAAGTCAGAGTCACATGTGTACTGACGACTAACTCACTCACTCGATCAGGTATACTATTGATCTGTCTTGATCCCAAAAACTCGAAAAAAATTACATTTTCAAATTCTTACCCTTGAAAAAATTTCAAAAACTTCCCTTTATGAGAAAAATACTCTTTCTTAAAACCGCTATATAGGTCTAACTCGAAAACGGTAAGATCTAGCAACGATTTGAAAAAAATGTCACCTTCAGTTATTACATTTTCTACAAAACGCTCTTAGGTGTTTTCCCAAAATTACACCCCTTCATAATAAACGGCCTACTTTTTCAATTTCTAAAATTTATTGGATTTTCGACATGTTTAATTCTTAAAAATTTTTTTTGGACACGTATTTGTACTTTGCTCCAAACTTTGAAGAAAATCCCAAGAAGTGACATTATAAAATTTCCACCCACTTCAAAAGATTAAAATGGCGGATTTAAAAAAAGTCTTAAGTACTAACCCCTTAAATATTTGGGAAATTTGGCATTTTAAAATATGAACCCCTTCTCAAAAAATAATTGAACCCCCCCCCCCCCCCCCAACAACATTTACTAAACCACTTTCATTGTACCAAGGACTTGGAATCTTTCTCAGTTACCAGTCTTCGGTTTAAAACCAAATTAAGGAATAATTTAGAAAATTATACCAAATTTAATTCCCCCCAATATGAACCCCCCTAATATTTCTGTAGAGCATATACACACTTTAGGTTCATATGACTAAATTATTATAAGCAAACTACTTGACATGTATCAGGATTTTGGAATTGTAGTTTTTCTTCCCCTGCAGAATTTTGTTAGCAGAAGCAAAAAAAATTCTTTCAATGAAATGAAATATTTTTATTTCACTCTTTTGAAACCTTGCTCAAACAATAAACTACTACTATTAATACAGACAATACAGGTTCTAGGCCTTAATTTTTAATGCTGACCCCAAGTATTGGTTTGATCAAATCAAAAATATTTTAACTTTAATGAAAACCTCGACCTTACGTTCAAAGACTCACGTATTTCGGCAAACCACCTCAGAAACTGATTCAGTTGGAGAATCGTAGTGTATCGGCTAATTTGTAAAATATTATACCACAATTATTGCCACTCGAATGGGCTCCGGTGAAAAAACCTCGCTCCAACGCCAGTTTTGGTTGTCCAACTCAATTAATTAACCATAAAAAATCGCTAAACTACACATCTCGGTGTGTTGGCATTATTGTTTTACGTCTGGTGCTGTTTTCATCACAAAACATTTCGGGAACGGCGCTAAACTATTTTTAGAAGATCTTCATAAGCAATCTGTCAATCATCTCAAGAGGTTATACCCTTGATATTGAAAGAACGTGTTAATGGTAATAGTATTTAGGATGACCATTTTGTCTGTTTGAATTTTAGTGGGGGGATTCTAAAATACAGAGAAAGTTTTCTTCCTTGTTTGTTTTCTAAGATAAGACATTGCAGAAGGATGGAAGACTTCACAGATTTTTTAATGGAATGAGAAGTGTGGCAGTATCTAAAGTCAATGGTTTGGGTTGAACAGTTCAACATAAAGTTGTGTATGACGTAAGTATTGGATATTCAACGCATCTGACAGAGACAGACATATCGCAGTTAGCAGCTGTCTCTCTCATACATTCGTTAACGTAATCAGCTGTTGATTGATATTGGCTCGATCATCCCATTTCATGTAACAACTTCTTAAAACAATTTTTCTTTTGCACGAATGTAGCAGGTATATCAGTAGTCTGACTTATGTGACTAAACCGTGGATTACGGATCGTCAGAATTTAACAAATTGTAGTTTATGTTAAGGGGTTTATTTTAATTAAGATTCCTATAACAACTGAAATATCTACTGGAGTGTTAGGGGATCGAGTGCTCATCACCTAAATAATGCCTGAGTAGTTATTTAGAGACATGAGCCTCTGATCACAGAAAACATAGTAGTATGTTTTCTGTGCTCTGACGCAATAGAGGATGTGTATTGGACTAACAAAAACATACTGTAACAATATATCATGCGGAGTAAAGTATATATACAATTTTCATCTTTAATTCGTATATTTTAAGGGCACTTCAAGCAGAATTTTCATCTTATAGGCATATCTATAGATGTTATATCCATTTATGTATCCAATTCCAATGCTCTAACACAGCAAAACACTTAAATTACCTACCAAAACTTATATCACTATGATCATATTTACTTTCTTGTCTCAGATTTAACTCAATTATTAGCTATTTATATTGCATGGATAAGAAATTTTCTTACGGATAATTACTTACATTCCAAGTCGCTTGTATAATAAGGTTAAAAGATATTTTTGTAATATTTGGATGATATTTAAATTATGTATGTCTATCAGACTAAGCTAGTTTAAAGGTTGCCTCATATTCAGTTGATGATTTGTTTTTACTGTTTAAAATCCATCGCTCAGTTTTCAGTTTAGAGTGATATGCAATTCTAGTAAATATGACGTTTGGTTTTTGATTTTTTAGCACCAGTACAATACTTTGCACGCCATAAAAAAATAACGTTATTCCCCCAAAATACAACAATAAAAAGGTACTCACACTTGATACATAAACCCAACCCTTCACATGCTAAACATCACTAATAAGCCAACATCCCCAACTGGAATCACTGTTGGTTTTTGTCTCCCTAGAGTCTTTGTAAATTAGGGATGCTTTGCGACTCACAAATTGGGCAAACACCTTAATTGACAGCGGCACCTGGCTGTTTATTTGGCGGCAAAACATGCGCTTCTTCCCGCCAAATTGTGGCAATACGTGTAACTTCGGCCCTCGAGAGGGTTGATTAGGAAAATCGTGTTTTGCCATGTCGAGAAAACGTCTGTAAGAGTTGTATGAATATGACAAACAACTACTGGTTTAGAGATTTCCCCTGATACATTCTAGGGGTAGACTTCCATATCTGTTGGCACAAACAACCGAATGAAAATATCGATCGATGTATCGATTATTTGATAGACTTGCGTATCTGCTGGCCCAAACAACCGAATGAAAATATAAATCATTCGATAGTTTCATTCGATATATCGTTTGGTTAATTAGCTTGTTTTATCTATGGCTTAAGTTAACCTTACCTAACTAACCGAACGATATATCGAATGAAAAATCGTATAATCGATATTTTCATTTGGTTGTTTGGACCAACAGATACGGAAGTCTACCCGATTCTAGGAGCTGTATAAATGGGTGAACAACTACAGTACTTGTTTACACTATAGAGGTTTAGAAATTTGCTACAATAAATTTTAAGAATTATACTACTGGGGAAGTTCTAAACAAATTTTAAACTAAGTAAATAAAGTAACAAGAAAATAAGTAAACTGTTGTATTTTGTTTGTTCATGAACATATTTGTGTCAAATTTGTAAATTGTATTTATTACATACTAAACTATTTACATTTCACTGAAAATACTTGTTTATTAGCATTTATTGTTCATAATTTATTGTTAGCAGCAGAATAAGTGTGCTCGTTTAACTAATGAAATTTTAGGGAATCAATATATAAGGAGATGTTTTAAGGAAATAACACCCAAACAGGCAAATTGAAATTCAAAATCTACAGGTGCGCGGTGGTATTGGTATTTTACTCTTGATGTAGAATACAAAAATATCTTTCAAACAATAAGAAATGGTATCAGAAAAGGAACACTTCTGTTATAGATGACCCACGACAACTCACACTATAAACCTCCTACTTAATGGTCCCGTCTATAATATATTTATTATTCTGGACGATTTTATACCGGAATCCTAAGCTTTCAACTAATTTCATCATGATATTGTTGTTTGATAAGATTTAACCATAGATTAACTACCTAGATATTGCTACCTAGAAGAACTTTCCTTGTAGTTTAGCTGAGGAAAATTTTAAGCTACGTCTCTGCCCGGTTCTTATAAAGAATGTAAGAATATAGGTATTTTATTTATTTATTTTTATTTGTTTTGCTATTTCCTTGTTTTGTTTCCGATACTTTTTATCAACCAATAACTACTTTTACAAAATAAAACAATTTAAAAGTTGTTGCTTGTCCCCAATAGCTGGGTAGCCAAGCGTATTAAGTGCTTGTCTCGTAATCAGAAGTTCACCAGTTCGATCCTGATAATATAACAGATTTTTGTGCTTCGAATCGGGACCAGCTAAATTGGTCCTGACTAGAACAGCTGATTAGTAACACAGCTCTTATTTAATTCATCCAAAAATATCCTTCACTCATATTCGCCTTAAAACACACCTTGGATGTAAAACACACCATATAAATCTAACAAAATCTATAAGTATCAATTAATTTGCGTCGCAAGTCATTTACAACCTATACATTAATTATTTATTATCTTGAAGCACGTTTGCAGACAAAGTATCCCAGGGACCCGTTAGTGAAATCGGGAAGCGGAATTTAGAATCTGCGTTAAGAATCCAATCTCGCGGAAAATTTATGGAAATTTATAGATACGGAGGAATATCACGTGTGACGAAATGCTCGCTTCAGGCTCCAGGCCGAGCACGTACATTGTGATGAGTTATCAGTTTTGTAAACTATTTTCACGTTCAACATTCACATCCTGTTGCGACATTATCACTTATATAAATCCATTGGCGATTTGGCGGGATTTGAACCCGGGACCGCGGAGACCGAAGTCCCGCGCTCTAACCACTAGACCAGCTAGCTCCTAGGTCAAGAGGGTCATAGCTTAACAATAATGGTGATTGGCAGGATTTGAACCCGGGACCGCAGGGACTGAAGCCCCGCGCTCTAACCACTAGACCAGCTAGCTCCTAGGTCAAGAGGGTCATAGCTTAAAGATAATGGCGATTGGCGGGATTTGAACCCGGGACCGCGGGGACCGAAGTTCCACGTAATACTCGCTCAGTCCAGTTTTGTATACACTACCCGTATACATGTTTCGTATTATAAGAATCCAATTGTGTACATATCAATTTACTCCTTTTAACAAAGGGGGACCGAAGTTCCACGTAATACTCGCTCAGTCCAGTTTTGTATACACTACCCGTATACATGTTTCGTATTATAAGAATCCAATTGTGTACATATCAATTTACTCCTTTTAACAAAGGGATAAATTTACCAAAGAATATTTTTATGACAAATTCTCAGGGGAAAAGTCTTTATTTGGTGAAATGTATCGTTTTGTTGGTAGTTATTTATTTTAAAAGAAACTATCAAAATTAGAGAAACCATAGAAGAATTGATCGAATACTAGATTCGATCCCTGGTACTTAATATATACGTCACAAAGCAGTAGAACTCCTCAAGTACTTCATTTAGATATAAATTAATCTATAACAATTAGCTAACTTAAGATTACTTATATTTTCTCTGTGATGGCACAACAATCTACAAAAAGCACAAAAATGCTCCAATTTATACATTCTACCTGAAGAGTTGATATTTCAATAAGAAAGACATACGTTTCCTTATATCAACACATGAATGTAGAAATTGGCAAATATTTGGGAGTGCGATTATTCTCGGTTCCTCAGAAGGAATATTAAGAGTTAAACAAACCATTAAAACGTCTACACATCACTACTTTGTCTACGTTTTGACGTTTTGGTTATAAATGTTTACAAACATCTCTTGTTGAATATCATATCATTTATCGAGAGGCGAAGAAAAGTGAGAGTTTTGCTGCGAAACTAAACAAGGATTGATATTCTTTATGGATAAATGGTTCATCTTGGCTTTTGTGAAGACAGTTTGTTTGTAATCACATAATATCATAGAAACGCGTTAGAACCCTTCTTAGACAAAGAAACTTAAATCACTCAACTTAAAAATCGAAATACAACTTTACCACTTTTGATTGACCAGCATACAGGGACAGTCACGTTTGTCATAGACCTCCCATTTACAGACTGTCCAACGTCAAAGTACAATAGACCCATTACCTAACACCTGAGTATACAACTGAGGTTTGTTTATTCGTAGCACCTTTCCCGGGCTATGACCTGTTGTAAAAGTTGGAAATGACTAACGTGTGACTGAAGCTTGTTTATCATCAAGGCTTAATAATTTAGGGCTTAACATTTAGAAAAGGTTTTGAACAATTTTTCATCCCATAACACTCTGTTCCCATGACCCGATCTTACTGTTTCGCGAACTCTTTTAATTTTATCCACACATACCCAATCATGTCAAATTTAATCAGAGTTGGATCAAAATTAATAAAGTAACATAAATAAATTTGATCGAATAATTTTTTTACCTTTGGGGACATCAAAATGAAAAATTATGCTTTACTCGGTCTCAGGTCTATTTCCGTGCCACCTATGATAATAGCTTCTTCACTATGGGGAAATTCTGCAATGAAGTAAATGTGTTTGTTCATTTCATATAGGTTAAAATAAATGTGTGTTCTTTTCAAAATAATGCGATCTACGTAAACATTCGTTTCTACACAACTTGTTTATCACCTTTACTCATGAAACGGAATCGTATCCTATCAAGTAAATGCAATACAAGTAGACTAATTGATAGAAACGTATACTTCAAAACAAGTTCTATTACAAGAAAAATAGCCCAACTTCAGATTTATCACTGCCCTTTCGATCCTACGAAACAAGTACAACACACTCAAGAACCGATGATGAGGCCATGATGAGGCTAGACACTGTGTTTGTTGGAGCCTAGCAGTTACAACTCATAAATAAATTAAAAAGCTACAAAGAAAATGTTCATCTCATAGTTCCTTAGATATTTAAATTACAATAACTTTGGCATTAAAAAAGTATTTTGGAATGGTAAAGAAAAATATCCCTTCAGCCGCTGTTTGAAATTAATCCAAGATGGCCGCCAGCCTCCAAGGACTCTTTAGTTGATTATTGGCAACTTAGGTTAGAGAAATATATATATATATATAAATATGATTGTTGATGAGTTTAACTTTTTTGTAAATCCAAAATCATCTAATTGGGGTTATATGTTTCATTTATGTAGAGTATGAAGCAAGTTTGCACAATCATTAAACACGTTGCACCTTGCATAAATACTGCATCTGCATCCTCTGATAACAAACAGCTGTGAAAGTACAAACTTGCAGATCTAACTGCAGTTAGAGGAAGTGTGTTAGTTGTAAACCACAGTTAAACCATTGAATATTGGATAGTCAAAGGTTAAACCATGAAATAAAATAAACACCAATGATATAATCAAGACTAGAGTAGATAAAGAATATTTAAAGAATAGATGGGTCAACCAATTAAGACACCATAGTATTCTTGGTGTTTTGTGTGTTTTCCATGTTGACGATTGAATGCTAGTGTTGACTGGTTTCATGATTCGTGCTCTATTGGCTATTACGCCATTGGACAAGCAATAGCGTATAAATATATCGTTGTATTGGGCTAAAATTATTTTAAAATTGTATAAATAATAAAAACAAATCGTACACCGATTCCAAACACAATCTAAAACTAACCTTAAAAGTCTTCAGCTGATATCTGAGAATATTAATACATAAGAAGTGCCTATGTTGAACGAGGTTAAAGTAACAAAACTCTATGTTATCCGGGGTTTGCGTATATAATGGTTGGATTTTAATGGCATGTAAGCCATTGCCTTTGAATTGTACACGTAGACTTTCCTTAGTAAAATCTAATGCCTGTTTGTGCGTGTTTCATGTTACCGCCTTCAAATCTGATGTTTACTTGTTCGGTCCCAACGTTGACTCTGGGCTATAAAGAAATCTAACAAATGGTTGACATTAAATTGCAAAACATGCTTGGACGGTTCCTCAAAAAACGAAAAGGCCAAAAAAGCACAAAACACAAAATTAGTATTTTGATAGGGTGAATTACCCAATTTATGCTCATCTCTTTGGTTGTAAATGAGTTAATAAAAGAGGACAAGCTAAAAGAGGACGAGCTAAGGCTTCCATGAAGTTTGTTATTTTTTTAAATAGGTACTTTTAAAGTTACAGTGGTAACAAAAAAAAACACACACACACACACACACACACAACCAACACTAGACAGCCTACATAGGTACCTAAAAATTATCTTCAGCTGATCCATGAAGGTAAGAAATCTAAAAGGGGTGTGTATCCTATAGGTTATTGTTGTTAGGTTTGAGTTTGGTCTACGATTTTACGTAAGAATTACACCCCTCCCATTTATTATATTCTAAGGGAGGGATTAGAAAAAATATTTAAAACGCGATACAATTTCAATATTAGGTTACTGTACTTTATTATATTTATGAAAGTATTCGTTTTTTGTATTCCTCGACAAAGTAGAGTGTCTATAGCCGAGGATATATAGCAATATAAAAGAAAGTTAATCTCAAATGTAAACTATAGGTTTACCCATAAAAATTCCTACTGGTTTTAATTCTGAAAAATGTAAACTATAGGTATTCTCATACAAATCCCTACTGAAGTTTTAATCCTGAAAAATGTAAACTATCGGTATTCCTATAAAATTCCCTACTGAAGTTTTAATCCTGAAAAATGTAAACTATAGGTATTCCCATACAAATCCCTACTGAAGTTTTAATCCTGAAAAATGTAAGCTATAGGGTTTCCCATACCGAAGATTAAATTTTGAAATCACATAATGTGATCTGGATCTTCATTTTTGATTGTTAATATTCCCCAACGTTTTGCCATGTAATAAAGAGAGTAACATTACAAAATATTATATGGTGCTCATTCCCTACTCACTATTTTGTTATACAGTTAAACTCAATCATTATAAAACACTTTTATTCTCATTCTACATCCCAAATTTTCTTCGAAGATTCGCGCAAAACCAGACAAAGAAAACCCTTCCAACATTCCGTGCTGATAACCTCGGATGAAAAGTTATTTCTAAAGTGGGTGTACAATTAACCATAATAACAATAACCGGAGACGAGGTCTTGAATGGGAACATTTTCATCTGTAAATGGGCACATTACAACCATTACAGAGCGCCTGGGGGTGGGGGGAGCGCCGGGGGCAAAGCTTCTCAACCCCGTCTCAATTCTTGTATTGAAATCTCAATAATGGGATATCCAAGATTAAGTACTGGGCGTGGTTTCTTGTAGTTTTTCGGCTTAATTTAATTTAACCTATTACTTTAAAAGGTCTGCTTTTTATATTAGGAATTTGTCGGTAATGTTAGCCAGACCGTGATTTAATTTAAATTATTTTATAGTGGTAAATATAATTTGGTAAAAGCATTTTTACAAGTAAGTGCATAATTTATAATAGTGCGTAAAGTCACAGACAATAGGCCACCAATAGTCTATTGTCTGTGGTAAAAAAAAAGGATAGCAATTGCAATTGTTTGTTTACGCACAAGCCGCAGGCGAGTGTAGAAAGTTTCTCGAGTGCAGCAAAGATACTTTGCACTCGAGTTACACATAATATTTTCCTTACAGTTACTATAAATCAAATAAATAATTTAGCCTTTCAAACACTATACAGCAGGTTTTCTTGGTTAAATTTTAGTGTTGAACGAAATGGGAAATGCTACACCAGCTGATCGTAGTCGTAATATCTTTAATAATTTTAATAATTTTAATTTTTAAATAAGTGTTGCCAACTTATTTTCAAGCCTACACCATTGACTATATATTACACGTATTACGTGCATAATAAAAGCACACTGTTTTGTGTTGTTTGGTTGAAATACCGGAGTAAAAAATATGAGTGCGGCAAAAGTAAGTAAATGCAGCAATTAGCTACTTTACGTGCTATATCAGTACAAGAAAGCTCGTTTTGTCAGGTAAATGTAGGAAAAATACATTTGTATAGCAATTGTAATCTTTGATAGTACATTCACCATGTGTAATCGAACCTTACATCAAACTCGTTTGAAAAATTCGTCTTCGAAACCCATATTTTATAGTTTCCCAACGAAACCTCGAATACTATTCAAATAAGAAATTCCGACCTTGCGAATACTTAGAATCCGACACGCCACAAGACAAAATGAAACCTGTCGCGTCCCGTAGCTTCTAATCCAAGGGTTGGCGTCCTATTGTAATTGGAGGGCATATTCTTAGAAGGTCTAGGCTAGGTCCTTCTGCTGCTAGAACATATGTTTTGGTCAACAAACACCAAAACACTCTCCAAAGCCTTTGACGACGCGAGCCGCCTTGTTTACACCCAGCTTGTTTACACTTAGCTCCCGGATACCGGATAGGCCGTGTGAAAATAATCCTGGATATCTTCATTGGTTTGGTTTCGTTTTGGGTGCAGAAGTATTTATAAAGAGCTTTTGAGACCTGTGGTGTTGAATTTGATTCGGCGTTTTACAGGTTGTTTTTGGACGTTTAGTGGTTTTGTTTCGGGGCTTTTGTAGGTGCATTGGACTATTGGATACTGAATTTGTATAAATTTTCAAAGGTAGTTACAGATTTATTTAAATCTGTCTATGAGCTGAGATACCTGTAAATTTCCACATACGCTGTTACCTGATTATCTGAATTGGATGTTTCATTAGTTTCGTTTAGGGTGTTTTGTATAAAATTCCGGGTGTTTAGCGAGTTTCCCATATAGGGAATAAGCTATTGCCATAGTACTCATGGTAAGACCTCAGCGACCACAGAATTAAAATTTTAATTCTGTGGTCGCTGTAAGACCTGGACCCGGGCATGATAACTCGAGCAAAAAATGATCCGATTTTGACGAAATTTGGTGGAAACGTGTAAACCTACATTTCTATTCGAAAGAGTTCGCGAACCAGAATGATCGAATATGGGAACGGGGTTTTACGGGGCGTTTTATGGGATACAACTTGGTTTTTCAAATTATTTACCCTCTGAACACAAAATTTCCCCATTTCTCTCCAGACCTTTTTAAAGAGATACAAAAAAAAAAAAAAAATAATTTAGTATTATCAAAGTGTTTTTGTCCAATTATTGGTTACGGAGAAAATTCAAAAAATTGTTATTTTAAAATTCCCATGTTATTCTTATAGAGACTGTTGTAGTTTGCTACTTTATGGATATGTTTTGATCAAACTTGGTAAATTTATTTATTATATACTAAGATAATAATATTTTATTAAAAAACACACTTTTTTACCCTCCCTGTAGCAGCGAGCCTAGGTACGCATAAAACCTAATGTTAATTAAATACATGTAATTGAAAATCAATTCAGGCAATTGGAAATTCGCTTAGTCTGCAGGTTTACTGTGGCGGGGGTATTATATAGTTTACCAGTTCGAGATCAGTAAAGACGAGTAATTACCGTAAAATAGCCTAGTTGGTTATCGTTAGAGAAAACACATGCTTGCACTATTTTAACATGACCTAACCTCGACGGAAAAATAAACTGGGGAGAGAAATGTGACCTTAATTGTATAGGCACCACAGTATGTTGTTACTTATGAAATAAAACCCCTTTAAACTGTTTAGTTAAAAAATCTCAATTGGAAAACCACAGTTTTATTATTATGCGCAGACGTACTAATAAACACTCTAATGGACGTTAGTTTTAGTGTACACTTTTTTCTCAATGCATTATAAAATTTTTTACCCATAGCTGTCCTTTGATAACCCATAATTGGTGAATTTGGGTAATTTGTATCTGTTAATTCTGGCCAAAATGTTGGAGAGCAAATAGTGAAAAATATCCCTTACAGAAGTAATTTAAATACTAGTTATTTCAAGAATGTTTAAGGTGAGTGAAATTTGAAACAATTGTGATTTGACTCTCAATTTATTCTTTCACCCAAAAAATCCACAAAACTTTACCAGAAAAGAAAAAAACTACAACTGTTCCAAAACTCTTTTGTAAATTCGATTCGCGGACGGACTGTGGTCAGCTGGCATAAAACATTTTGATATTTCCAAGAACAGCTGTTTGTGTAAAGCCGCGTGTCGTACCATGGGTCCAGCGATTTGCAAATTCGGCGCAGTGGACGCGCAGTCTTTGTGTGAGGACCATAAACATAAATAATGGGCGAGAATCGAGGTTTCGATGTAACAATGGACAACATGTACAAGTGTATAAGTGTAGACGATTGCTGTAATTTTCAAACATGCTCTAAAATATAGGTCTACTCTTTCACGTCCATATTTTCCCGTTTTTCTACAATAATTTTACCAATTTCGAATGTGTTGATTACGATTACTTATACCTTTTTGCTCTAAAATTCTTTCAGGTGGGATGCTGTAAATATTAAAACTCAGTCTGCAAAAAGCTATTTAGCTTAGACATTAACACAAAAACCTTCTCATCTCAAACTTACTGTTAATTAAAACTGTACAAATATCTACGTCCGATTCATTCTCAATATGTTGATTGTTACATATTTTCTCAAATGTATTGTGATTAAATCAACTTATTCTACACTTAAGATTTTTTTTGTGCTAAACTTTTTGATCTTAAATTTAATATTTTCTGCATTTTTTTTAAATATGTCATTTTCTCAATTTATGTTACTGTAATATACTAAAAGTAAGTTGATTGTCTTTAGATTTTCCCGATAAATTTCCCTTTGGTTTCCCATGGTTTAAAAGCAAATGTAACATCTGCCAAGATTTAAGTCCAACGACTTTACACGTAAAATCGTTGCAGAAAGCAGACTTTGTAGGACTTTTAGATAGAGACTAGACACTTTTTAATAACTTGCCTATTTAAAAAACCAAGAAACACAATCAGTAAAACTTCAAAGCATGGTGAACAGCGATTAACAATAAAAACGAAATAATAATCAATTCAAACATTCATCTTCAGACCTACACAAATTATCGACCGGCTTCTAGGTTATTATAATTAATTAATTGCCAGCTGCCAGTCAATAACCTATGTTTATTTGTCATTATTTCCAGCCGCTGGACACGTTTGTGTAATTAAGTAATGGGTTTGTAGAAATTACTATAGTTTACTGATTAGTAATAGCTTAGTTTATAGAATCACCGATTTATTCTCCCTCCTACTGTATTTGCCTTTTAGTAAAGAAGGTCATATAGATAAATAATGTTCCTATGAAATTTTACTTTCTCCTTCTTGTACATATAGCATACGGGTTAAGTATTATTGTCAACAAGTTTGGGTTTTTGGTAGAAATATTCGTTTTCCCTCAAATTGTTTTCGTCATACTGCAGCAAAAACAGCCGTTTTCAATGCACGCGTTACGGGTCTAAAGTATAGCATTTAGGGAGTAAAAATCATTTTTAGTTTATTTTTCAAAGGATGGGTTTTTTGGCCTCTGGGGACCTCAAAACGGAAAAGTAAATCGGTCCCGGGTCTTACCATGAGAACTGCGGTAATAGCTTATTCCCTATATGGAAAATTCGCTAAAACGCAGAAGAAAGTTGTATACTGTTACACTTTCGTCTTCACACTGTATATTAAATACGATTTACAGAGACGATTCTCTAAGAGATTATCTCTCAAACTGTTTATATACATCTCGGAAACCGCGGGAGTCAAGCCAGATAGATGACCAGATAATTATTGAAAACATTCCTCGAAAAAGATTAAGATTAGGCTTCAGAATTTGTTTGGAGCTCACTGCCAAAGGATAATTTGATGAGTGGAACAAAAAACCTCAAATTGATGTGGTTGAAAAAGTTGATTTATAACAGTTAAATATCAATTTATAATCCAAGCGGTATTAAAAATAATGGTGGTGTATTGTTAAATTTGATTGGAAAATTTACGTACGCAAGCTATTTCTTATTCGGCAACTAAATAAACAACGAAACAATTGTTTACAAAACAGCTGATTACAACAATGGTTCATGAAATAAACGTTCACTCTGAAAATAATCAAATCTCGGCTTCCAACATTACCAAACAAAATTCCCGTGTTTTCCGAAGTGTTGTCAAACTAATTTCGACCTTCAGGTATGCTACTTCTCTATAAATCTTGTTTGGAATACAACACAACTACGGCAGCAAACCAGTAGACCGCTTGTTTCAAGCGAAGGCCATGTTGTTATAAAGACCCCGGTAAATCTTTTTATGGGGTTTCCCCCTCCCTCGTAAGTTAAGGGGAGCCGAGACCAATTTGATACAGAATATCCTCTGAAAATATGGATGTCGTCTGTCTGTTCTACAAGACCTGCAAGCGAATTGGCTACTTACGACGAATTCTTGGAAAAGTTTCTTTTGTAATTTATGCAAATTTTCACACTGATTTCTTCGTTAAATGCTGTGTGTTTGATGTCTAGCAGTTTTGAGTAAAAAGTTTAATTGAGATTTATTGTATTAACGGATTTAAAATGAATCACACATGAAAAATGTCCTAGGTCTATTAAATCCGATGTTCAATAAATAAATATTTTTTATGATGGAAATTTTAAACCTTAAAAATCTTTTATAGTAAATAATTTACGCTAATTATTTTCCAAACACTTCATAGCTTGTCGTATATGGTTGTTTTATGTTATTATTAATTTCAATTTTTAAATGTAGTATTTTATGGTAAGCCTATGGATTAGATTTTAAACTAAATTACATCTAAACTTATTTTTCGCACTCCTGAAAAAGGTGTTATTGCTGGCATTGGTCAGAGAGAGTCTTGTAAATAAGTTTTCATTAAACTAATAATTATAACTTTTACTTGGAGTTACAAATCTTTAATATTTTTAAAGCAAATCCGTAGTTATTTTAACGTTTGGTCCCTCTTGTAGAATATTAAAAAACCTAATCTGAATATCCTATAACATAAAAAATTCTTCTTTAAACATCAAGAAGTTTTCCTCTAATTAGCTTGTTTCCTGTTTTTGCATAGTGCATGCATTTTGCGTGAACTGCATGGTTTGCTATGTATTATTTTGCACATGGTTTTAAATTGTTTTGTACATGGTTTGTTTTGATTGATTTTTACTCAGTTTTATTTTTTAACTCTTGATATTTATTTTATGCTTGTACACTGTTTGACATAGCCTGTCACAATATTGTTGATCAGCCAAATAAAATCATTGTATCAAGTTTTCCATAATAATAGCTTACTCACTGCCGACAATTTAGGCTACTGATAGCATTTAAACAAAAACTATTTTTTTTTTAATAGTAAATCGTTTTTATTCCGTGGACAGTTGTGTTAAGAATATGTTTAAAGATGTCGGTTGTAATTGTATTTTAAGATATATTTTTATTTAAATGTACACATGAATAATGAGATGTTTAATGTGTTTAAATTTAACTTTTTGAACAGGGGAAAACGAGAGTATTTTATAAACTAAACACTTTTCCCCGTACGATTTAGGGAGCAAGCGATTATTTTATAAAAGCTTTTTAGTCCACTGATTGAAAATTCAATTACCTGTAGTGAAGGTAATTGATATATTTTTGGGCTTCACTCATAGTAGTTTTAATTGTCTGCTATTTCAATAATAAACGCAAATAATGTTATTTCCAGGAAAATCATCATAGTTGCTTTTGTCAGAAACAAAATTATGGCTTCTACTCATAAAACATCGTTTTGGGCTTGTATTTGTCTATTTAGAATATAAATTTAAATTGAATAAACATTAAAAATTTTTGAAAATTTGAAACATTTTGACAAGTAAACATGCTTGTGTTGCACACACCAGGAGTGCTACTGTTTTCTTCACTGAGTTCAAGGGATTTATTCTTATCTATCTGATAAGAAAACCTACAACTATGTTTTAGTCTTGTTTGTCTGAACTAGTTCCGAACCAGTAGGACTAGCGAAAATTAATACAGCAACAAGTGTACAAAACTACTACAGTCAAATATCAATTTATTTCTTCGTCCTAAAAGTTTAAACTTCAGACTCTTTTCTGCAAAATTGTAGAATAAATTAAAATAGTGTTAGGATGTTATCCGTGGGGTTATTTCATTACAAAGAGTCTATGAGCGCTTACCAATACATTATCTTACACTTTCATTCATATTAGGCCTAAGTTACTGAAATATAAAATATCTGGTTGTTAGGAATACCTTCTTTAGTTAAATTAACCGTTCAGGTTGCTATTAGATCAAGGCATATCCTTCATAATTAATTACCTTACTAGTTCTTCTGTAGATCGGATCAACTTGGTTCCAAATTTACAACCACAATGATAAATTCATTATCTGCGAACGAAGAACGATTCCACATTTTTTTATACAATACAACTCTTCATAGTTTGTTTTTTTAAACATATTTACTTGCAATGGTATTTTATACTCAAAGATACGTTTTGAACACGTAGCTTGAAGTCACAAACGTTGGGAAATATTTCCTATAGGTAATTAACATTTTATTTTTATTACACCCGTAATGGTACTTTTAAGTTACTTTTCGCGTTGTCGATAGGTCACCATTATCCTGTAAAGTCTGTGGTAAAACCTATTTTGAAACCAGTTAACAAACCCAAGATTTATTCAACGTTTAAAATAGACCGACAATAAAATCTCCAACTGGTCATCTAAAATCTCACAGTATAGAAATACATAAAAAATACATTTGCGTTCATATTTCCATAAGCTTACTCTCACGCATCGTATGAAACTGCATAACACACTTTTAGCCAAACAAATTACATACAACCCTTTTATGTTTACCAAATATGCCTTGGTATATTGTCCGTACCATAGTAGAAATTATTTCGTATAATGAAACAAGGCTGAAGTCCTTAATTCACACCGACTTAGAAAACAACCTATTAACACCAAAACATTATTAACACTCACTGATAGGTTAACCAAATTAACAAAATTTAAAATACGTTACGTTTACCTTTGTTTACCCGAGCAAATTTATATAGTAAATCAGTTTCGACCGAAAATCCCCAGGAACATCAGTAACATATTTTGAAACTTTAACCACAAACTTTCATCGCACCTTTGTAAACTTTTTCAAAAACTTAAACCTATGAAAGTAATAACTTTTTAAAAACTTACCACCAGTTGGCATTGACACAGCGAAGAGCGAGTAGGATGAGTATAACAGCTACCCTTACTCCGGCAGCCATCCTAGGGCCTACCTGCACACTACTCACTGGTACAAACACACCATCACTGAGCGAGTATGTTAGTGCGCGCACGCACAGTAAGCCACGCCCCCTCCCCCCTCCAGCGACGGCATTGTTGTCTACAACAATCGGAGAACGGGGAATTCAGCTTTGGTAGGTTGGTAATCGGGTATTGTTCGGTTGCATATGAAGTTGTCGTGTATATCAAGGAATGGTAGGGATGACATGTTTAGATAAGTCGGATTAGAACATTATTATATCCAAACTAATTTAAAAGTCAATTAAATAGAATACATAATGTTCACTGTGTAGTCTAATTTTATTACTAACTGCACACAAAAATAAATAAAAACAACAACAAAGAATCAACTGATCAGCTGGATTAATTAAAACTTATTCAAATGGGACAGTCTTTGGGAAAGTAAAATACAGTGGATAAGTTGAAAGGCTAAAATAGCAGCAACATAAATTGAAATCGTAGTGCAGTATATTTTAACCTATTGATTTTAGAACTGTTTTAACTGAATAAATCTGTATGCTATTGCATGTTGTTGCAATTGTTGTACATGTTGTTGTGCCAACAGATTCAAGAGTAGACATGGTCTCCAGTCCGTGGTAAAACATGTCCTAAAATAACAGAAACACCTTAATGAATCCCACATCAGAATAATCTTCAAATTTTATAAGACAATACATTTTTTTTGTTATTACCAAAAGTAATTTTCCAGTGCGCTCTCAAGTGCTATATGTAAAAAGCAAAACCGTAAAAGAACAATTGGAGCAGGTGCTGGGAAATCACTTTCGGTACAAGTAATGAACGATACTTTTCATCGTCGGTCAACACAAAAATACTCATATACAGAATAACAAACCTCAGTAAAATAAAAACTGGTATATTTTCCTAATTGACATTATTTTAGTGTAAAAACAAAGGCAAAAAGGTCATGGCAAACCTACATCAAAAAGTACTGTAGTTTAAGTTGTGCAGCTACACAAACTTCAAGCTAAAACAGCAAACTGATCTATACATATTTATGTGTGTATTATTGAACAATAAAAACAGCTGATTTCAATAATAGAAATTAATTGTAAACAAAAATTGGCATAGTGGGTATATGGAGAACTGATTGAGAGCAAGGGAAAATCATTTTAGAAAAAGAAAAAATTTGCTGATGGGGTTTCTTTTGCTCTAAATTGGAACTTGGAAAATGGAGAACTGATTGTGAGCAAGGAAGTAAATTTAGAGAGGAAAAAATGCTGTACTTTCTTTGATCAGCATTTATAAAAAACAGCTATTTTCTGTACACAAAAAACATACAGGGAGCTATTCAATATTAATTATCTCTATGTTTGTTTATTTCAGGTACCTGATACCAATGAATACACAAACTATAGTTTGTGTATTCATTGCTGATACTAAGGAGCGAAAACATTTGTTATAGTTTTATTAATTAAACATCTATCTATATATATAATACGCTAAGCCAATTTTTGTGAACAGAACTCCTCCCACATTTTTGGACCGATTTTGATGATTAAAGTGTCAAAAAAATTGCCCTGATCTGTAGTTTTGCAAAGTGTTTTTGGTTTTTTGAAATCTTTATTAGTTTGGGCAGGATCTTCCATCAAAGTTGGGTTTTCTCTCATAAGATTAACATGGGGAAATCTAAATATTTCATTGGAAACTTTGTCTCCTCTAATTTGAGAGAACGGCTGGGCGTAGAAACTTGGTAGAGGTCTCCAAAGAAAGGCCTTGGTCTGTAGATGAGTTATCAAAAGAAACACGAAGTAAATTCCCTTAGGGCTCTGCCCCAGAAGCCTTTAAAAATACCTCGACAAATTTGTTTACATTTCGGCCATGTGGATAATACTTTTTAATGAAACAGCTGTTGATTTTTCAATTGTGTTTTAAACAACACACATTTATCAGGAGTTACTAAATTGTCCAAAAGAAGTATTTGCAATGCTATTTTATGATTTTAAAACGTATTTTCTTCTGTATCATGTCATGTTTTGCAATATAATATTCCATTACGAAATCAGTGGAAATTCCTTTTATCACAGAACTCTTACAATAATTCCTTATTGAACTATCTTATATCTGCTGTACGGGTTGTTGTCTGCCTGTTCCCCCACTTTTGCCTATATTTTATCATATTATTCTACATATCATCATAGGTTCACGAGATTTGTTATACATGTTTTCAATCATTGTAAAAATCTTTGATTGTGTAATACAATACCAAATTATACAAGTGCAGAAGGGCACGGTGCCCATTTGAGCAGTGTCCACATTCTGCTAAATTAATAGTAGTTTACAGCAACTGGATAAAACATGTTACAATATTTATGTAGAAATATGTGCATAATTTAGAAAGTCAAAACTGCAATTTACTATAGACTTTTCAGAGAGGTTACTTCGATGTTGTTAATTCAGCTTAGTGAAAACATAATATAGAAGTATACAAATAAGAATTTGAACTCTTAGAGAACCTTTGAATGTTATTAGAATAACGAAATGGGTTGCGCATGTTTACTAACGCTACTCAGCAACAAAAACCATTTAATTTATCTCAAAAAATATATTCTTAAAGCGCACTGAGCAGCAGCCTCGAAAATACTATGCAACTTACCGGTACCTATATAGTTACAAAATGATCAAACTCACATTGTGACATTTATAATTCGGCTTATATTTCTCCAGCAGATTATTTATCTGCAGAAGAAGTTTATTGTGCTCTTATCGTGTGTAATAACATCCAAACACAGAAACCTGGCCTAAAATGGTACCTATCTTGACATATTATTTAAAGTGGTCTAAATTACGGACCGTGGCTCACTGGGTTGTTAACATGATTTAAAATAACACAACATTTTGGCTGTAAAAAAGGCACAAAGAGTAAATACTATTTAAGCAGCTACTGTCATGACAGAAACGTCATATTCCTTTTAAACTAGATCAGATCACCCTTTATAAGATACGTTGTTTAACAATGCATGTAAGCGTCAATATTTACGTAACAGCCAATTTATATTATTTATTGCTTTTTCCAAATGCCGCATTGTTATGTAATTTGAATTATTTGTTGCCAATGAAGCCGCACAACCATATAAACGAGGAGGTCCCTAACAGTTCAAGAGTAAAAGCCAACTTCACTTCAAGTATATTCCACTACACCTAACTTTCCGTAGATGAATAATTAGCGTTAAGCCTTGACAGTGACCGTCGATTTTGACGGGTTTCACCTAGTTTTTTTATATTTCAATTTGGAGTGTAGGATGTGTTTGAATTTCCTATTGACGCTAACAGTTCCCCATTCCCTAACTAATATGAGGACAAGCCTCTAATTTTGACTCAAATGTGAGTGAAATTTGTGGTACAGAATCAAGTGACCTTTGTGGATTTGTTACTTTAGCCAGGATCATTAAAGCCCAATAAAACAAACAATTGGACAGCTGGGTTCAGTTTCCTTACCACCAAAAAGTGCTTGCTTTTTCTCAGGATTGAACTAGCAACCTTTAATTAATTATTAGGCAATCAGGAACACCATTCAGATATCCATATTTATGTTAATGGTGGATAAAACAGAATTGTATATTACAGACTGAACTTCAAAAGTGAGTAATTGGTTTGGAATCTGAACTTATGATTTGTATGAATATTGAGCAATTTTAAAACTATCCGTAGGTAATGAAATAAATGTATGTATTCTTAATCAGAAATCACTTTATTTTAACAAAACTACAATTTTTTCTTTATAAATTGATAAGAATAATACATTTTTATCACAGGATCTATTGTACAACAGTCTACAAATTACATTTATTACATATTAAGATTATTTTTAATTTTTACATAATATTTGTGTTTGAATTGAAAATTATTGAGCGAAAAATCAAAAAGTAAAAATATGTGAATGAATAGCAAAGATTGGCAAAATACAGAGACTAATTTAAACCAATTCATAATTTAGTTGTAAAAGAAAAAAGAGTGTAATATTTGAAACTAAAAAAAAATGTAATACATTTCTATAACATAGGATACTCGATGAAAAGTATTTACAAAATAAAATACAATATTTTATATTGAACAAGGTATTTACATGACTTAATATACACTGTAAAATCCTAATTCAAACTTGTCTTTGACATTGAATTATCAACTTTGATAACTGTTTACAAATAACATAACTGATGAGTTGTGAGTATAAAACAAGAATATCAACGTAAATCATAAAAACCCAAAATAACAAAAAAGAAATTGGTAGACCTAAAACAGTTGTAAATATAAACACCACAATTACTGTAAATAATATTAATTTTATGATCCAAAACTTTCATGTAAATTAAAAACGATGAAATTAAAAGTTGTAATCATTAGATATATTCCGTCTTGAACTAATTCAATAATCGACAATCATTTAACCACATGGGAAAAATATCAAAGAAAATGATTGACAGTTTTTACGATCACTTCAAAACCGACTTTGACGGGCTGTCTTAAACTTGGCAGCAAATTACAAGTATGAAACAAAATGTCCAAGGTTTGAATCCATCAGCCTTTCCTCGTTCTCGTGGTAAGTTTGAACAGTAAACCGTTCATTCCACAAGATCCACAATTGAGTCACTCTCCACAATATTCACCTCCTGCTATGTAGCGTTATCTGGTCTGTTCGGTGTGAGGAAAAGACCATCCAGTGAGTCTTGCAGCGCTCGCATACAAGCGTACTTGGCTGTGAACCCCCCGGCTCGCTGGTCTAAAGTTTCCGCACGGGTGTTATCGATAAAACCTGATTCTAAATCACTCCACAAAGGTAAACTCGGTCCCTCAATGGTCAATTTGAGGGGAGTGTACACGTAAGGAGGTGCTTCTTCCATCCGAGGAATAGGTGCGTACCCGGTATTGTGTCTACTAAACTTAATACCTGTGGAGAATTGACTAGCTTTGGGCAACTGAGGTTTATTCTCGTCTTCTTTTGCAGCGAGACTGTTTTGAGCGAAAGTGCTCAGAATGTGTTTGGCATCGGCGTTTGAAAACATTAATTCGTCAATCAAAGCTTCCTTCTCTTTGATTTTCTTCTTTTTCAGTTCCTGCTCCTCTTTGATGAGTTCTCTTTTCCTCAGCTCGTCGACATGTTTCTCTTCCTCAAGCAGTTCTTCCAGCTCCAATTCTTCTTTGCCTATTTTTATTTTATTTTTCAATATAATATCTCTATTGTCTTTTTTATACTGATCTATCTTTCGGTTCATTTCCTGCACATTCTGGTTGTTGACTAGATTATAGATTATAGTTTCGATCTCCTCGAGGTAGTCGTTATATTCTCTGAGTGTAGCAAAATCATCTTCCTTTTTGTTGTAGTCTCTGAGAACTCGTTTGCGTATTTCTACCTCTTTTTCGACTCCTGAATCTTCAAATAATTGGATTCGGAAGTTGCTCCGCTTGAGAGGTATGTTACATTCAGGACAGCTTCCAGAACCTGTAAAACATTTAACAGAAGTTTGAATCGAGATATATAGAAAATACATCTTTCACGAGAATTTTGAAGCTTACATAAGTTTTAACCATACCTTTTACCTGACCTACTCATCAAACTGACTCCGTTCATGCCAGCTGACTGTCTAAACGGGAATGTATTCAGGCAAAAAACTACATTGCTGTGTTTACAGAGTAAGGACAACACAGTAAAAAAATCTTTTTCGTTACGAACGTCTGTCTGTCTATGTCCAACAGAAAACATGACAACCAGGGTTGCAACCTTAGGTTAGGGAAAAATCGGGACATGGCCCCCCTCCCCCCGTATTAACATAGGCTTAAGTGCAGGCATAAGGAACCGAAATTGAATTGTCCCAGCAGAATCGGGACGAGTAGCAACCCTGAAGTCAACCCAACTTGCAGCAAACCTGCTTTCTAAAAAATATCCAGTTGCTTCAGTAGTTTTTATTTTAATTAAAGAGGTCCAAAATTAAAATGAAATTCTAACTTATACCAAGGCCACACTAAAAAAACAGGCCGTAATGCTCGTCAAGCATGACGTCACGATAGAAGACGGCAATGACGTAATTAAGGTTATATTTTTGTTTTCCATGAAAAGATTAAAACAAGCAGCTGATCACAAACGGCAAAAATACGTCATTGCCGTCTTCTATCGTGACGTCATGCTAGACGAGCATTACGGCCTGTTTTTTTAGTGTGGCCTTGCTTATACCCACTTATCTGAATACTCTCCTCAAACAGTGAGGGTAGCTGCTACACTAAAATATCAAGCAAATGGGATTTTAATATAATTTTGAATTATTACTAATTACTATGAAACAAAGATATTAGCCGAATTTAATCAAGATAGGCACCCTTAATCAAGCAATCCACAGTGATTCAGTTAGGAAATTGAATATCTTGATAACCAAAAGGTATAAAAAAATAGTAGTGTAATGTATACCACCATGCTTATCCAAACCACCTATTGAGGAAAAAGGTTGCAGTACATTTCAATTTAAAAAAAAGGGTTAGACTTTCATAAGCGGTATCTCAAACAACCTAATTAAAATAGAACTTAAATATATCCATACATCAATCGCTTTAAGTGTTTTGATGTTTCAATATTTTCTATTGTAATAATAATAATAATAAAAAAACTAACAAAAAAACTTGAATATATTTACATTCACATTCCTGGATACAATGCCTATGTTGCATTAACAAAATGCATGAAAGAATCCTGTTTACCCATTTTAACATCTTTTCTACAAGATATTCACACAGGTGCTCTGCCAAATAGTCGAACCGGATGCCCGTCTTTAGCGATTGCTTGACAGACTGCAATGAACTCTCTATTGTTTGGGTGTTAGCGCCGGTTAACAGATCTAAGAAATTCTTACTATGGTTGACGTTAAAGTGTATGGAACCTTTATCAGTCTGACCAAAGTAGGACTTCCATAGATCTGTTACAGTAATCGTTTCCAGGAGTATATGCTTCATTATCAGGGGAATAATTGATACGGCATCGCTTTTTTGGTCCGGACAAAACTCCAGTAATTTTAGTATTTTGTGAAGATTGTTAACTTTGACTCCCCTTGATGTCCTTAAATTATCCCTTTCAGATTTTTTTTTTAATTTTTAATTTTTTTTTAATTACCGGTATCAGTTTGGTTTGGGAATCAATTCCAGTTTTTGTAGGTATTTCGACTAAGATCGTCTTTTAAACTAATTTCATTTGATTTCCAAAAGTTGAACGACATTTTGGAAACAAAATAATAGGCTAATTGTTTATTTTATAAATATTCATCTATAGGTTTAACACAAACGTTTTATTCACATAACTATGTTTCAAGATCACTTTATAGTAACTAATATTTATTGATTACTTATATAGAAATGGCGATTTATATATCGATATATTTAAGCCCTTTTAAACTCCCCTTGTCTCTTTAAATATGAACTTTAGGGTGGTTTTTAAGGCTAAAAGAGATTTTCAGTACCGGTAACCCAAGTGATGGAATTAGGCCCAAAGAAGTTTTTAACTTATTCAGCACATTCCCTGTACCTAAGTTTAAGGTAAGGACGGTATGTGAGTATATCTTCTTAGTTCCTGTGTACCTTCACTGCTCACTGGCATCATTTGTGAACAGAGTAGTGCCATTTGCTGATAAGTAGGCCTACTCTTTGCTGTGTGCTGTGTGTCTAAAAAATCTTTTAAATTATTTAATCTCCCACTACTAGCAAGATAAGCTCAGTGATATGTTTTTGACTAAAAGAAACATAACGGCTACAGAGATTAATCGCCAGATGACTGAAGATTAGGGTCCTAATGCAATAACAGAAGGTGAATGCAGAAATAGATAAACTTAAGGGAGTTAAAGTGTCCACAAAAATGTCCATTTAGAAGGAATTATGTTTTTCTGGTGAAAAGCCAGACTTCTGACAGAAGATTACAAAGAAAAAAGGTTTACACAATCATTTTTACACAAACTCATTTCTGCACTACACCTTCACTCAATGCATTAGGGTCATAACATTCAGTCATCCAAAAATTAATGGATAGGTAACTTTTAAGGTTCTTGTGGTATGACGTTAGTAAGTGGCAAGCCACCTTGTTGTGGTGTACACATGAACTACGGAGCTGTACGTAAAAATGGCTCTAGCTTCAAGACTCCCCTTGTAGTAATGATTAAAAATACCATAATATGGATCGTAAGGCCTATTCAGATTATAATTTATAACCGTTGTAGGGTGATTACTTACCTTTCAAGAACAGGAGATCCACGCAGCTTTCACATAGAGCATGGCCGCACGAGTTTACCATCAGTTTCAGAGAAGGATTGCGATATTTGGTAGTTTTGCATCTTGGACAGACCTGGTCATCCATTCTAGAAACAAACAATTGAGACTCAGTAAGTTAACTAAGTTAAGTTAGAGTTAGGCTACCGGTATGTCAAAATTTTCAATTAAATAACTTAAGTTAGACCTAACTTAAGCCTAAACTTATTGTAGGCTATGTAACTTAGCCTAAGTTAAGAAAAAATGGTGCAATTAATATTGCAATTCAATTGACAATAACTTATTGCTGGAATTAAGTTCAACTTGAGCCAGCCTATTTCACACTAGGCTACCTACGCTAAATTGTTAGTCATAACTTAGCGCTAGCTTGATAAGGTTAAAAATTTGACTGATTGAAAATAACGATAGGCCCCTACCTAGTTTAAAACTTGATACTGTTAACTTAAGCCTAATACTGTTCTATGAAATTGCGACCATACAAAGTAGGTATTTTAAGCCAAAAATGTAGGCCTAAGTCACAATAGAAATGATAGGGTCGGATAACTAAGTTATGGGGCATGTTAGTCTAATGTGAAACCTAGCCTAGTGTTGATTGGTAAGTGCAAGGTAGGACTAGGCCTAGTAACTAATAAGGGGGACAGGTTTAAAAAAGGGGTCTGCACTTAGGCTATAAAGAAATAATTTAACTTAGGCTATGTATTTGGCCAAACTTTCAACATTAGACTCAACAATGTATGTAGGCCTATGTGCCTCTTAGTGTACCGGTAATTACTAATGTGGATTAACTTATATGAATAAGCCTATATGAAAAGTAAAAGCCGTTGGTTCAGAATAGTTGTTTATGACATAAAAATTATATAAGAAGTATCCAACCTTATTAACCTGTAACTTAGGGCCTATTATAACCTGACGATTTAGGCCTAGTAATGCATTGCAATTGCGAAGATAAAACTTACTTGATATCAGTGGTGATTACGAGCCTGTAAGAATAAAATCACTGAAGGCTTCAAAAAATATGCTAACTTAATGTTTTTTAGTTAAAAAATTCAATCTTAAATGCATAATTATACATGTTCATAATAATTCCATAACAAACAAAACAATTATGGTTCGAATCTAAACAACATATTTTTTTTTTTTTTTCTTTCTTATTCTGAGCTCTTAAGGCTCAAGGCTTGGATAATTGCTCCACGCAGCCTGTTCGATGTCTAATGTTAACTATTACTCACTGAATCCTTCTGTGGTTGTCTTTGGGCATTTGACACTTTCTGTAACAAAGGTTAGGTTATGTTAGTTACACAGTTTACATTAATGTTGTTATTATTTTGATTGTTATGTTTCTTTTTTTTGTTACGGAGCACACAATGGTTTTTTGAGGTTTGTTACGTTATTTTTTTTTTCATAGATGTGTAAAACAGATAGGAAATCTAGGGTTCCTGGGATTTTGGGAAGGGAGAGAAGGTATCTTCTTCGCCTGGGGCCCGTCAGGCTTGCCTAACCCAGAAATGGGGAGGGGGGCCACGGATGAAGAATCCCAAGAATGGACAACATAAATGTGACAATTATGTACAGTTGGTGTTTGGAAGGTTTCTTGTTTCTTTAAAGTCTCTTATTTATTTCTTTCAAATATATGTTAATTTCCTTATAAATTTTGTCGTTTTTGGAGCTGAGTGCTGCTGCAAGGTTAGTCTTATACTCTTTGTAGATTTCTTTTAGACAAGATTTCCTGAAGACTTCATAGCTTGGGCATTCCCAAAATAGATGCTGGAGAGTTTCTTCTTGGCCTAACGTGCATCGAAGGCAAAGTGGTGTAAAATACATGTTCTTAGAGTGTAAATGTTTGTTGAAGTTGGCATGACCTAGTCTGAGTTTGCAAATGTTGATTATTTCGTTTCGCTGTAATTTGGATTCATAGAACCATGGTCTTTTGGGAATTTCCTTTTGAATTATCTTGTGCCACTGGGCTTTGGCTGAGAACAAAATTGTATTGCTGTAAACTTCTCTATGTCTTTTCTTCCTGTACGATTTGAAGTCATTGAAAGGAACGTGTACATCCGTAACAGATTCCCCATCATTAGCTGCCCGTTTAGCCAATTGATCAGCCATCTCATTATTTTGAATGCCTATGTGACTAGGTACCCAGTGGAGTACATAGCGTTTTGGGCTTTGCTGGGCTTTGGAGATAATTTTGTAGATAATATCATCACTTGTTCTGGAGTGTTTATAGTTTTCAATTGCTGAAATAGCTGATTGAGAGTCAGAGAAAATAATAATATTTTGGTTTTGCAATGTCTCACTGAAGACAATGCTTTTATATATGGCATATAATTCGGCAGAATAATTTGACATGATGTTATTCAATTTGTACGTGTAGCTCGTGAGTAGTTGCGGGATGTAGAAGGCTGCGCCAACTGTGGATGCTGTTTTTGATCGGCCGCGATGGGGGGAGGACTCGTAGTAGGACGATGACGTCATTAATTAGTTCAAATTTGCTCCACAAGTGGCGCGCCAGACGGACCCGGGATGGAATGGGCACACGGGAGGGACTAAGGCTAAAGGTGTAGTGACGTCATATCTCTTGAGGCAACACGATTAGCGTAACGAACCGATGCGATTTCAGCGGCGTTCGTGGCATAATTGGTAGCGTTTCGGATTGGTGTTCAGGAGGTCCCGGGTTCGAATCTCACTGGCGGCACCAACTTTTTGTCAACAAATGTTTCATATCAGCAAGTTTGGTTGGTTAGGTTAGGTTATGACAGTTTAATTTTATAATACTAAATTTTAAAATTAATTTTATAAAATAAAAATTATAAGTAATCATTAGTTAGATTTTTATCTTGTATAGTTTTTATATTATCAGCAAGTCTGTTTGGTTAGGTTATGTTATGACAGTTTAATTTTAAAAATTAAAAATTTATTTTATAATTTTAAAACAATATTTTATAATTAAAAAGTTATTTTTATAACTAAAAATAAAAAAAAAATTATTAAAATTAGCAGTTCTAGCGGCGAACGCTGACACTACAAGATATGTTAGCCTTAGTCCCTCCCGTGTGCCCCACCGGACCCGGGATGAAGATGATGACGTCACCGTTTCTCGCGACTCGCGAGCGGAGAGAGCAGGCGTAATCAAATTCGTTTGCTACTTGATTTGTCAACTGTTGAGTTAGGTTAGGTTAAGAAGCATTAATTTACTTGCAATAAGGTTTTTTGTAATAATTAGGCCTACAGTTTGATTAATTAAGTTAAGTGGATGTTAGAACGTCAGTTTAACTCTTGAGAGTAATTAAGTGAACATAATTTATCGATGTAAATTAATTTAATAAGTTAAGTTAGCTCTTAAACTCAAGTAAGTTAGGCCTTAAAACTATTTTAACTGTGGGTGTGGGACATTTACATTAGTGAAGATATGACACTGTGACAAAACACCCTTAAATTTTAAATGATGTATGCATAACTTAGGGCCTAACGATTTCATTTCAATAACATCCAGTCAGTAACTTTAGTTGGTTACACTTAGAGCTATCCCAATTAATTTTGATAACTACTTGGCTGTAACCAGTAAAATAAAAAAACTAGGTTAACATTAAAAAACAAGCTCGAAGCCTTTGAATTAAGGCTATCTAACTTAGGCCTAGCTTATTCATTTGAGTTGTTAACAAATCAGTCGATAGATAAATCTAAAAACCTTGCCTACTTGGTCAGAATTGATCTGAAACTAAGATGCCAGATATAGTCTGTAGAAATACTGTAAGTTAGCATCTAATGTTCTAATAAAAAGCAAGCCTCGACTTGAAAACTAGGTTTGCTTTTATAGCAGTGAAAACCAGTTGAGTGTAGCAATCATGTTTCATGGTTTTTAATGAAACAATAAATATAAAAAAATGTTTATGGATATAATACAAAATACAAATGTTCCCACACACTGCACTGCTAGCCTTTACTACTTCCTTCAGCTCTTCCTACGTCGTGGACCTGTTTCCCTTCCTTCCCATGGCATTTTAGGATAGCCGATTCATTAATCTTAATGCCACAAACGGTTCCCACACTCAGCACCTTTACTACTTCCTTCACCACTTCCTACGTCGTGGACCTTCTCCCTTCCTTCCATGACCTTAATGTAACTGCCACAAACGGTTCCCACTCTGCACTGCTAGCCTTCACTACTTCCTTTTCCCCTTCCTACCTCGTGGACCTAATTCCCTCTTCCCTCCCTTCCCATAGCATTTTAGGATTGCCGATACATTAGTCTAACCAGGGCAGGGTTAAGGGTCAGTGAAATTCTGGTCAAACCCAAAAGCAGCGCCCCCTTTTTTCCTAGTGCGGGCGGGCGGTGGTTGGGGGGCACCCCTAAACCTCCGGTGCCCCTGGGCATATGCGCAGTCTGCCCGTTTATAAAAGTGGGCCTGAATCTAACTGACACAAAGGGTTCCCACACTCTGCACTACAATAGGTTGGTGTGTTGCTACAGAAAATAAAATGAGTGTTTTTTATTCAAATCTTGAACGCTTAATATGAAATAAACAAATTTGTCAAAACAAAAAAGTAAATCGGTTGGTGGTCTAGGTCTTATCAAGAGACCTGCGGTAACAGCTTATTCCCCATTTGGAAAATTCACTAAAATTAGGTGTAATGGCGGAGGCCGTATTAAATAAAAATAAGTAGTTTTTTAAACGATAAATACTTACCTTATACCATTGTCTATTGGATAATAGTCAAAGCTTATACCTAAATATTGAGAACTCACAGTACCTAAAATGTGCTGTGGTCAGGGAAATTAACAGAATTCTGTCAGGGAATTCTGTTAATACACTCACGTCACTTAAGATATTTTTGTGGGAACCCAGTTCAAATACCTTGGGAATTACTGGTAAAAGACTTAGGTCGGTATGATTTTACCTGTTCAAAGAGGCTTCCCAGGATTTGGGATGACAATTGATTGTACCCTTTTGAAATGAGCTGGTACATATTCCAGTCTTAACATTGTATTAAATAACATGGTAAAAACTTAATTCCTTTTTGTGGAAGCTCTATAAATATTTTGCCAGTTATGAGGTTGTAACCAGGAGCCTTGTCAGAATGAAGATCGTTGACGATGATTGATTTCACCTACGATGATATTTACTTCTGCAATGAGAAGTCAAGTTGTAATGGAGACTACAAATACTCAAATATCTCTTCCTCGTTGTTTACTTCTGCATTTGATTTGAACACATCCTCAAAGTATTGAGCAAAGGCTTCTCTGTGTTACATTTGGCCCAGGCAATTAGACTTTTAAAAAAAAGTTAATTTAAAGCTTAGGTCGTTTCATAACTCACCAGGAAATGCAGGCTCCCCCGGTGAAACAAGACGTCGCGAAATCTGCCAACTTACCAATATGGGAGCCGTGTTCGCGACTGGAATGCTATCCACCCCTTAGCAAAATATGATGCTATGTAATAGTAATTTTTAATTTGGGTAATCCGTTTGATATTAGAACAGTTTGACAACGAAACTTGTGTTTCCGTGACTGGAAAACTCTCCCCCCTCCCGATCTCTGATGTCAACATGACGTAGGAACCTGCTTGGGGGGGGGGGGGGTAGTTGTCCGGGGGACAGTCTTCCGGTGACCCACTCCCCATAGTGAATAATCTTAGGCTTCGTCATAGGTGATAGAGATCGGGTACTTCTCACTGATGTACTTCTCATACCAGTGATTATTGATATTATATAACAACCGCTTTAAATGTTAAGATGACCTATTAAAATGTTTATCAATTGGATTCCTGCTATTTTGCCAGATTCTTCTCAAAATATATCCATAAGCATTAAGCAATCAAACTACGTAAAACAGTTTAGGCTACTTACAGTATCCTCCAAAAGATTAAAAAGGAAATTTTGAATTTTTTTTTTCTCCGTTACCAATAATTGTACAAACACTTTAATGTACTAAATTATTTTTATATTTTTAAGCTATTCAAAATGGTTTAGAGAAGAATTGGGAATTTTTATGTTTTGAGGGTCAAAAATTAGAAAAACCCCATAACACCCTGTTCCCATAGTCTGATCGTGCTGGTTCGGGAACTCATTCAAGTTTATCCTGCCCTACACCTTCAAGCCAAATTTCATCAAAACCAGACAAAATGACTTGAGTTATCACGTTCACGGACACATATATAGTTGTTATATATATATAACAATTTGAATGAATAGTTTTTTTGGCCTCTAAGGACATCAAAATGAAAAAGTATATCAGTCCCGGGTCTAGGTCTGATCGTGCCACCTACAGTGATAGTTAATTCTCTTAATACATTCGATATGCTTGATAGGGTCACATAAATATATCTTAAGACTAATATTTTCTCACTACTTAAACCAAAAATAGCAATATAGGCCTACCTTGGACAAATTGTAAATATTAATCAATTGAAACAAAAGAGTTGTTGAAATATAGTTTTATTTATAAAACACACATATTTATTTTCCAAAGCTAGCTTTTAAAATTTAGGTGTTAATTTTGTAAAGTAAAATAATAAATTGTTAAATTAAAAATAACTATTCTTGGTCTTTGTTTCCAAGTGTTGGGTGTTGCTTGGCTCCAGTACCAGGAATATTGTCCCATTTGTTCCTAAAAAAAATTGAAAAACTATAGTACAATATGGCAATGTACATTGTTGTAACAATATTTTTGGTCTGTAGACTGGCATAGATTTAAAACATTGACAAATTGATCGGCTGTTGGCAAAATATTTTTCCTACAGTTACCTAACAATGTGCATGTTCTCTCACTGATTTTAGAAAGCAAAGTGGCCAATTCGCTCATCAGTGAGACAATGTTAACATTGTCTCACTCTAATTACTTTGTCTCAATCACTCCAGATTTGCAACGTGAAGGCACGAAATAGTGAGCGTGTAACATGCAGACAAGGTCGTATGCGCGCAATATACGTTGGCAGCACTGGCTGTAAATCAGCTGGTCAGCTGTTGTATCATTAAATGTAATATTAAAAGTTCACTTCTGTGTAAAAATATGTCACGTTTCTTTACCATTTATTTGTTTTATGGTAACTGTAGGAAAAATATAATGTACAACTCGAGTGCAAAGTGCAATTGCCTCACTCGAGAAACCATTCCACACTTGCCTACGGCTCGTGAGTAAGTATTTCTCTCGAGTGAGTCAATTGCTCCCTTTTCTCACTAGTTGCACAAATAACTATATTAGAGAGGAAGAAACAGAATAGACACATCTCTTCTGACTGCAACACTTGAAATAATTTTCACTCTGTAAAAAACATTCATCGTCAATTTTTTATGTTCTGGAACTTAAGTGTTATATTTTTCACTATGCCAAGTCATAAACTGTACCTATACAGTAGAACCTCGCTAATTCGAAAACCTATATAATTAGAAATGTTTGTCTGTTCCCCTCACAAAGCCTCTAAAATTAAAAAAAATAATATACCGATAGTACAAAGTAGTTTTAAGCTTAATACAGCCTCTACAATTTGAATTTTGTTGCCATAATTAAAACTGTTACTTCCAAAATTCGAAGTCAACCTCTACAATTCGAACTGCATTACCGTAAGACAAAAAATATCTTTGTTGAAACATGAACTGACAATCCGTCCCCCAAGATGTGTTCATTAGTCTCCATTCTCTCAAACTCCACACTTAAAACTGGGACCTCCACAATTCAAATTTTATTTTTCTGACCTCTATAAATCAAACTCTTTACATTTTAAACTTCCCATAGTTCGAAATATACGGTATTTTCTTTCCTCTGAAATTCGAATAAGCTAAGTTCTACTGTACTAAAGCCTGGTTTACACGGGTAGAGTTGTTGGTAGTGTAGAGTTTATAGTAGAGCTACTTTCTTGTCCACTCTACCGATTTTAAGCAAGCGACTGTTCACACATAGTAGAGTGTTGATGATAGTTTGTGAACTGTTTGTTCCACCTCCATTCCCAAAATAAGTGTTATAAACCAGTTACAGGATAGTGTCACTCTACCAGAAACTCTACTCTACTGCCGCGGATCTCATTTACACAAGTATAGTGTGCAGGAGAGTGACAATTTGCTAGTGGTGGGGGAAGTAGAGTAGAGCTACTATGCCACATGTTGCTAGTAACTCTACTCTACCACCTACTATCTACTATACTAGCTACTAGGCGCTAGTGGGTGTTTACACGGGTAGAGTTACTATACTAGAAACTCTACTCTACCCACAACTCTACCCGTGTAAACCAGGCTTTACCACTACTAAGACTTACCTTGTATTTGGCTCAGACCTCTTGAATTTGGCTTGTCCGAGCCAGTCTTTGATTAACTGCCTCTAACTCAGGGTCTGTCGCTTTAGCCGAAGATGCATGAGTCTAAACATAAAAATAACACAAATTTGTTAGTGATGGGTTGAATTATGATTAAGATCATAAAATCAAAAATAAATCTAAAAAAGTTGTTGGCATTAACAAATTTAGGTAAACATTTACTTTGATCCTCTATAGTCTATAGGCAGCCTACATATTTTTGAATGTGATGAGTGACTACCTGAAGAAACATTAAGAGGATAGCTTTGCAATAGCCTACAATTTTATTAAAATGGTAAATTAAATCTTCTCTAGCTGGAATAAACATGATTTAATTTTTCCCAAATACATGTTGGTACATAAAACTATAGGAAAGCCTCGACTGTCAGATGCTTCAGCAAAAATTGATAGCGGCTCTGACCATTGCAGTGATCTCGTATTTGATTGGCTAAGCCAAAAGGGATCCAGCAAGAGACTACCGTTGACTTATCACTATTGACATTAATGCACACATGGATATGATTACAAAATAATATATTAACTGTTCTTACCAAATAAGGTAATCTTGATTTAAAACAAAGATCAGAATTCAACACTCGTTTCTTCTTGAACCGTACTGATCAGATGTTACTTTTGATGCCTTGCATTTTGTTGAGCCACCTTCAAGGAATCTGTAACAAGACAATAATAACTTAGTGTAAGTTAAACATAAGTTATCGATTTTTTTTTGTCGAGGCATATAAATTTTAGGTAAAATGGTGGTCAAGTTCATCGGGTTAACATATATCATTTGTCTCAAAGAGGTGAAAGGTGAGTTAACTTAGTCTTAAAATTGATCAAGATAATGCTTTGACTTAATGTAACCAAACATGCATGTAGGCTAGCCATTTTTAATTCATTAACTAAGACATAGTTGGATGAGCCACTTCAGTAACTTTGTCGTTCTACAGCCAGTTTATACTGACACCCGCAGAGCTTCCTGGATCAAACTCGCTATCGGCTTAGTCATACAATTTATTCATCCTTCATCCATCCCTTGCGATCAAACTGTTTTATGCTAACTTACCGACAAGTGTTCGTGCCCTATATGTTACCTGAAACAATTTAAATGTGTATATACTTTGCGGAGCCTACTCTTAATTTTAGGCCCTGGTAATTTATTTTATAAAAGAACATTTGACGAGCCACTTGCATTTCATAAAATCTGAACCACATCCGTCAGTTAGGCCTACGATTAAAACCTAAGTTGTAACTTAATAGGCCTAAGTAAGTATTTGCCTATCTTCAAGACAGTTTGTATAAAGCACTGTCTTTATTTCCGAAAATACAATACAAAGTTTTAACAATTTCGCTACTGTTAGAATCGGCTCCGCATTACAAGACAGCAAAAAGCAGGCAGCTCCAGCAATACCTTTTTTAGGTGATGAGACCTTCATGAGGCTGAAAGTTCTAAATAACTTACTGTTGTAATGCCTTCAAATGCCAATTCAAACTATGAACACTATGCCTAACTGATAAATAAGTAGCAAATAACAAGTTAGTGTCAGTAACTTAGTAACAGAAATCTTGCAATAATAATACTGTTGTAAGTAATGCCAATTCAAACTATGAACTATGCCTAACTGATAAATAAGTAGCAAATAACAAGTAAGTGTCAGTAGTAACAGAAATCTTGCAATAATAATAAAAATACTCAACTGCAACTCTTGTCTTCTGCTGCACCGATCGATGTATAAACAAACATCAACAAAACATCAAGCCAAGCCTAACAAAAAGTAAAGTTGATGACGTCATAAGGTGTCGGCTGCCTGACTAGAGTGCTGCCCGTGGAACAAATTTGAACTAATTAATGACGTCATCGTCCTACTACGAGTCCTCCCCTCATTGCGACCGGTTTTCGGCCCATCTGTAAATATCTGTAGAAATTTGCTATAGGTTATGTTGGAAGTAATAAAATGTTGTTGTTTTAGGCTATAATTATTCTCCTCCTTTTTGTTTTTGTTTAATGTTGCATCATAGGTTGTTTTGCATAGAATCTTATCTTCTATCATAGAAATTGGTTTTATCATGTCATATTCGTTCATGATTCTAGGGATGTCATGAATATTAGGTGTTATGTTTGTTATTATTGCATTAGCAATACTAATGTACAAAGGCCAGTTCTTGTGAGCCCAATACTTATTGTTTATGGCCGTAGCATGCAGATAGAGTAGGTTGAAGTAGGCAGGATGGTCGCTATTTGTGAGAATTTTGTAGATAATCCTTTCAGTGATCATTATTCTTCTAGCAGTAAGTGGCAAATTGCTTGTTTCTGAGTGTAAGGCAATGATAGGCGTGGTTTTATAAGCACCTACTGATATTCGTAAAGCCTGATTTTGTATCATATCTAGTTTTTTCAGTGTACAATTGGCTGCATGTCCGAATATATAGCTTGCATATTCCAGTTTTGGTCTGACAAGGCTTTGGTAAATATCTAAGACAAAGCGTGGATGTGCACCTTTGTTCCCACATGATATTATTTTGAGTATGTTTAGGTCTTTCAAAGTTTGGTGATGGATGTTGTTGATGTGTTCTTTGAAAGTTAGTTTTCTATCTATTGTGATGCCTAACAGTCTGATGTGATCTTGTACAGGTATATTTTCATTGCAGATTGATAGATTTACAGTATTGTTATTGTAATTTCTACTTCTTGTAAAACAAATTGCTTTGCTTTTGTTTGGATTGACCTCTAAATTCAGTCCTGAAAAATACTTTTCCAGTTGCTCAAGTGAATTCTGGATGTCAGAGTTAGTGGTGTTAAGATCCTTATTGGAACTGTATATCACTATGTCATCAGCATATTGTAATGACTTGACATTAGAAGGTAATTCATCATTAATGTCTGAAATGTATAGGGCAAATAGGATAGGGCTGATGACACTGCCTTGCGGTAATCCCCTGCACGTAGTTCTGGTGTGATCGGAGCTGCTTGAACCCATGTTTATCGGTCTGTCTATGAGCCAGTTGTGACAATGATTTATGAACCGTTTTGGGATGCCAAATATGTACATTTTTCTCAAAACGTACTCCGGGAGTTTGTCGGAATCAAAAGTTATCATCATGAAGTTAGTGTTGATTACTTCCCTGTTTATGTACCTAGTGATACGCTTGGCATGAACTATGTGATAGACACAATTGCCCTCATTTATAAGTTCGTCTTCATTAATATCAGGCTCAACAAATATTACTCCGGTTACCTCAACCCGGGAGGCAGGTATGAAAACATTATAGTGTACTAGGTGGGGGGAGTCTACCAACTGGTTGGCTGAATGTGCATCTTTGCAAGTAACTACGACATTCTTTCCAGCTCGCTTTATGAAATCAATTTTTTCATGGTTATTTTTTATAATTTTTCCAACAGCAAAAGGGTTGATTTTGTTTTTATCCCTGCTTTGTACAATGACCTCAAAAGGTCCTTCATTGGTTAGATTATATTGTCTTTTACGTCTAGTATTTTGTTTTTTGTACCTGTTATCACCTGGGGGTAAGCTTTCTGTGACTGACTCTAAAGATTGCTTTCTCTTAAGAGGGTTATCTGTATTTGTTTCCATAGTGTCATTATCATTTTGGCCTTGGTGAAGGTTGATTATTGAGGCTACAGCTTCATTTGTTTCCTTTTGATATTCTGATGTTATCAAAAATGTCTCATCCGAGGATTGGGCAGATTGGGCTGAACCTGACCCTGACATGTTGTCAGGCCCAGCCAGGTGTTTTGTGTAAGGTGTTGTAAGCTAACTATGTGGTTATGATAGGCTAGGTCTAAAGTAAAAGACAGATAGAGAAATATTTAAGGTTAAATTAGGCTTAAAATACCACTTACCCACTTATTACATTACAGAATGTATTTAATGGATTGCATCGATGGAAACTATTGAAATAAAGTGGATGTGAAACAAAGAACTATATGTGGAAAAAAATATCCCCACTGCAGTGAACCTGCAGTTTAAACGAATTTGCATTTGCCTGATTAAATTTTTACTAAAATATCTCCATAAGATTGTCTCAACCATTTTGGTTTGTTTATACTCATAAACAAGCAAAGATTAACCTCTCCATAATAATAATACTGTACGGGAATTTGAAATTGGTGGCGAGAGGTAAGCGTAAGCCCCTCAGGGGGGATGTGGGCCCTTGTGGCACCCTTCCCTCAAGACCGCTGTGAGTCAGTTAATCTGTACTGTGTCCTTTAGTCACAGCCTACATGGGGTGCCACTGTTATCACTAAAGGCAGCGGATCTATGGTGGCAGAGTGAATGTCTGCCCTAGGGTCGGGGAGCAGCGACACTAGTATGACCTGAGGCCGAGGTGATGGACACCGGTCCGGGCTCAGTGTCAATTGAGCAGCAGGCGGAGTGAATGGATCACGGTAAGGCTGCTGCACTGCCCTCCAGTTCTGGTATGTGTGCAGCGGTGCTGGAGTAGGTATTGATGAGCGGAGTGTATGGAACACGGTACGGTCTTCAAACTGCTAACCTGGTATTGTTTCAGAAGCTATGATGTCTGCTAATCAAACTACGGAAACTACCCCAGGTGGGTCAGCGCCTAGGCGTGAATCCCACCCCTCCATCTTGGAGGGCTTGCCCATGGATTCTGGGGAGGGCAAATTATCAGACAATGTTTCAGAGACGAAGGTGGAGGGGGGCAAAAAGGCTTTTGCCAGGAGCTCCCTCATTGCTAGATCTCCACAAAATCTTGGTATCGACGACGTTAAAATGCTTGAGGAAGCACACAGGGCTTTGGCGGGTAGTGTGGCTGACTCAAGCGCCCATTCAAATCTAACCCTGGGCTCTACCTCTGAGGTGGTAACACCGGATCTGAGCGTAAAGACTCAGGCATGTGCAACTGTTCCAGAACAGGAGAGAAGACAACGGCCATCTTTACCCCCTAGTGTGTGAAGGACACAGGTCAGGGCAAGGAAGGAGGCTGAGGGTACTTGGCTTTCAAAAGCTGAGTACAAAAAATCCAAAGGGTTTGTCAACAAGCCCAAGAGGAAAAGGCAGGCTGAAACTCCTAGTCCTGCTGGAGGAGAGGGCTCTGGTATTTCTCCTATGCGTAGAGTTTCAGGTCCACCGCAGCAGCATCAGACTCAGCAGACCCCAAAGTGGCCAAGAAGGTGGGATGTCCCACCCCCGCCACCAAGGAGCACTGCAGAGGGCGATGCCAGCGAGGACTTGACCTTCAAGGACCAACTTTCGGGCTGGAAGATGGCGATTGTTCCGGAGAACTGTCCTGACGATAGGTTCACTGATGAACAATTTTGCTTGTTACAGGAGAAACTGTTTGAGATGGTTATTATGGCCGCCACTCCTCAGCAGATCCTGAAAACCTACAAGGACAAAGGTGCCCTCGCAGTCTTGTGCGGAAACGAGGAGACCAGAGATTGGCTCAAGGAGGTGGCTGTTGGTCTGGGTAACCGCAGGGGGCTCACGCTTGCATGGGTTCGTGGCCTGGGCGACCACGCGGACCCTAGCTCTCCCAGAGGGGAGGTAACTGCCCGGTGTCAGACCCGGCACTTCAGGTAGACCACAGTTATGGACGACTGGTAAGCGCCAGCCCCTTAGGGGGAGCCTCCAGTGACATTCCCTCCATTCAGGGTGGGGGGGGGGTGTTTAGCTCTCAGTGATGCCGTTAATTCCGCCTCTCCTCATCTACCTGTAACTGTGGTTGTGACTGAGTCCTACCTGTTGTGTTCGACTGACATTTTGTGAGGCATATCCTCGACTTTGGAAGTAGCCTCGTCCTGGGAGGTGAAATACCTAGCCCCCAGAGGGGAGGTAAATGCTCCGTGTTGGTATCGGCATTTTCAAGTTGGCCACAGACATGGTCGACTGGGCATCGGGTCCCAGTGACATTCCTTTATCCAGGATGGAGGGGTGTTTAGCTCTAGGAGAGATGGAAGTACATCATAATCTCTAACCTACCTGTGTCTGTGGTTCTTTGGGCTTCGGCCTGCTTGTTGTGTGCGACCAGCATTCAGTGGGCAAATCCTCGACTTTGGAAGTAACCTTTCCTGGAGGTGAAAACGGGCAAGTACCCGCAGCTCACGGGGACACTCAAGGGCAACGTAACTTTCCGCAGTGTGAGGGCAACGGTTTGTAGGTACTTATGCAAACCAATCCCTGTCTCTGAGCACGGACGGTATGGTTATCTTGAGTGTGGGGGGTTCTTCCCGGAACCTCAATTGAGTCAAGGGTGTCGCCACCTCTGGTGGATAGGTTCATCCGGGTGGGTCCCACTTCTATACCTGCCTCCTTTTGGGAAACCCTGATGGCCTGGCAGTGATGTTGGGTCTGACGGGCAAACGAAGTAGATCGGGTGCTGGGTCCGAGCCCGCCAGGGGTATCTGGGGATCTATCGCTCTAGTTATCTCTGGTTTCCCAGCAATGGGTAAGGCCTCGATCGGGCAGCGGTGTAAATGGGAGGTTGGGGTTCCCCCCGTCAGCGTGCTGATGGTCCCCTTCCTCCTGGCTATTGATGGCGGGTTCTGCCTGTCAGGGATTAGATAGGTCCCGAGTGTTGCTTGCACTAAATGCGTCGGGGCGCTCTACTATGGACCTCTAGGTTCCGACCTGGTGGAACCCAGGTGGAGTGACGCTTAAACAAGCAGCCGGAACCCCTGGTTAGGATTGAGGGGCAACCCTCTTTCCGAAGGGTCTGCTTCGGCAGCCGGCGAGCCTGATGACCTTAAGTCATCCGCCCATGATGTGCTAAAGGTTGATGCGTAAGCTTCGGCCTACATCATGGGGCCCGGGTATGTCCTGAAGGATAGGTACCGGGTAAGCAGTCAGGGGGCTTCGGCTCTCATGACAACAAATGTAAATGTAAATGTAATGTTGGTCTGGGTCCGGTGGGCGTGGGGGGGGGGGCCAAGTGTGATTGTGGGGGATCATAAAGATCTCCTGCGTACCACCAAGGTCCTTCTCCATACCGACTGGATCCTGGCCAGGAAAGATCCTAAAGAAATCTTTGAGTTTGTCCAGAAGCTGAATCCTGGACTGTCAACCAGAGACTGGAGAGTGGTCAGTTGCAAGCGAGAGGCGGAACACCAAACTCTGGTTCTGGCAATTGACTGCGGGAGTGCCAAGTTCCTGAGGGACAGGGGCTGGAGGATTTTCTTGGGTATAACAAGGGTTCAGCTCAAGGTTCTTTCAGGTGCTCCTGATGACGATCCGAATACTGCAGGCGAACCTACAGCACAGTAAAGCTGCCACTGCGGTACTCTGTGCGAGTACAGCGGGTGGGGCTTTTGACTTTGCCCTTATCCAGGAACCCTGGGTTAGAGACGGCAATATAACGGGAATGGGGGTCTTTAGGGGCCAGGTATTCTCGGCTCAGGTCCGGAATCCTAGAACCTGCATTTGGACTAGTAATGACACCATTTGTGTGCCGGTTCTGGAATTTTGTTCCAGAGACATCACGACGGTAGAGACCAAATGCAGGGAGTCCGGACGGCGTCTTCTACTTGCTTCAGTATATATGCCGCAAGATGAGCCCACGCAGCCTCCGCAAGAGGAAGTCAGGAAGCTGGTCGAGCACTCGGCCAGGACCGGCGACGACCTCGTGCTGGGCTGTGACTCCAACTCCCACAACACTGCTTGGGGGTGTAGGGATAATAACGCAAGAGGTAAGGCACTTCTTGAATACTTAGCCTCTAATGGTCTAATGATTGCTAATGTCGGTTCAGAACCAACTTTTCATAGCAGGGTTGGAGAATCTGTAATAGATCTTACTATAACCAACGTGGGGATCAGTCACAGAATTCTGGATTGGAGGGTATCTCAGGAACCTTCCCTCTCTGACCACAGACATATCATGTTCAACATTGGTAACTTTTCCTTGGAAAAGATTGAGTTCAGGAATCCCAGAAAGGCAGATTGGGATATGTACAGATCAACTCTTAAAGAGCGCATTGAATGCTTTGACACACAGTTCCCTTGGGTCAGAGACACCAACACGCTAGACCTTGCCTCTGGGAGCTTAGGCGAGGCCATTGTCACGTCCTTTGACGAGAGCTGCCCGCTAACGGTGAGGAAGCAGGGAAAAGTGAGTTGGTGGACCACAGAGCTCGCCAGCCTGAAAAAGAGAGTCAGGTCTCAGTTCAGGTGGGCGAAGAGGAAAAATAATTGGGATGGCTACCATAGATTGCTAACCCAATATAATATGGCTGTAAGGAGGGCCAAAAGGCTCTCCTGGAAACATTTCTGTAGCAAGCTAGAAAGTGTTAGAGATACATCTAGGATATACACTGTCCTAACAAAGGACAACTCCTCCAAGCTAGACCCCCTCAAGGAGCCTGGGGGAGATATGCTGTATGAACCTAAGGAAGTGCTAAAGCTCATGGCGGCCACCCACTTCCCTGGCTGCATAATCCCAAGCGAGCCATTGGTGCCGGAGGATGAGGATCAAGCTGTCGCAAGGGCAAACAACACTCGGTGGAGGGTTGCGTGCCACATTGTGACACACAGTCGTGTGAGATGGGCCATAGGGTCACTCATCCCATACAAATCACCTGGACCTGATGAGGTAAGACCTGTCTGTCTCCAGCAAGGTATCGATATATTACTTCCGGCAATGAGTAAGTTGTTCAGGGCCAGCTTCCCCCCACACATTCCCCCGGCCTGGAGCATCTCAAGGGTGGTTTTCATCCCAAAACCTGGTAAGGCAAGTTACACGGATCCCAAGTCCTTCCGTCCCATCTCTCTGTCCTCATTCCTGTTGAAGACCCTAGAGAAACTGGTGCTGAGGTATGTGGGGGACACAGTCCTCAGAGTCAATCCCCTACATAGAAACCAGCACGCCTATACCCCAGGAAGATCCTGTGACTCTGCCCTACATCACCTGGTAAGCAGAATCGACAAGGCGTTTGAGTTCAAGGAGATTGCCCTTGGGGCGTTCCTTGACATCCAGGGCGCCTTTGACAACACTGAAACCCAGGCTGTCATCAATGCTGCCACAGCTCGTGGATTCCATGAGGTGGTGTGCAGGTGGGTAGAGTCTCTACTTAAGAGGAGGAAGGTAAGACTCTCTCTTCACAATGAGGTTCTGGAGGCCAGGACCACACGTGGGTGTCCACAGGGGGGTGTACTCTCTCCTCTTCTCTGGAACCTTGTTGTGGACGACTTAATTAGATCTCTCAGTGATAGTGGTGTATTTGTTCAAGGATACGCGGACGACATTGTGATACTAGTTATGGGTAAATTCAATAACACGGTCTCCGACCTCATGAACACAGCCTTGAGGTCAGTTGGACAATGGTGCACAGAGGTAGGCCTTTCTATCAACCCCTCCAAAGTGGCGGATATCCCCTTCACAAGGAGGCGCGATCTAAATGGCATAGGACCTCTGAGACTACAAGACACAGTGCTTGAAATGCAGAATCAGGTAAAGTACCTGGGGGTGGTATTGGACCGAAAGCTGCAATGGGGGCCACAACTCCAAAAGGTCATTGATCGAGGTAAGTGGTCACTCATGGCCTGCAGACGGATGGTGGGAGGAACCTGGGGGCTCAAGCCGGCGCTCATGCACTGGCTATTTGTCTCCGTGGTAAGGCCCGCCATGACATACGGCTCACTCGAGTGGTGGCCCAAGATGGACTCAGTGTCGGCGGTGAGAGATCTGGCTGCCGTCCAAAGACTCGCCTGTCTCATCATCACGGGCGCAATGAGCAGCTGTCCGGGAGCCTCACTGGACTGCCTTCTCAACCTCACTCCGATCGACCTGTATGTCAAGGTCACTGCGAGGAGGACTGCCTACAGACTCCAGTGTGAAAACCTTTGGTTGGATGTTGGAGGATCCCGAGGTCACTCTCGGATCACTCAGCAGGTAAGAGGGGAGGTAATGGACATGCCCTCGGATCACATGCCGACTCGATTCTTCTTCGCCAGACCATTCACTGTCCTCCTTCCGTCCAGGGATGAGTGGATGTCCGGTGGGAATCCTCTTCCACAAGGCGACCTTGAATGGTATACTGATGGTTCTAAGGTAAGAAGTGGGACTGGGGCTGGAATTCATGGAGTGCAGAACGGGGTGGACATTTGTCTTCCTATGGGCACTCACCCAACTGTGTTCCAGGCCGAAATGACTGCGATTATGGTATGTGCTAGGGAAAACCTGAGGCTAGGCTTCAGGGACATCAACATTTCCATTTTTACAGACAGCCAGGCTGCGCTCAAAGCGCTTGACTCCTATGAATTCAATTCTAAGGTGGTCTGGGACTGCCTTTCTGCGGTATGTGACCTGGGCAGGCGCAACAAGGTAACGCTCTGTTGGGTTCCTGGGCACTCAGGGATAGAAGGGAATGAGGTGGCTGACAGGCTAGCAAATGTCGCGTCAGCCTCAGACTTCGTGGGACCACAGCCTTTCTGTGGAATCTCTCGTGGGCATGCATGTCACTCAGTCATGGCATGGGCTCAGGAGGAACACAGGAAAAGATGGGTTAGGCTTCAGCACCATAGGGTAAGTAAGCTCACCCTCTTCTCCCCTTCCCAGACGGTCGCCTCCAATGCCCTACGCTTGGACAGGAGGCGACTCAGACAGATCACAGGAATGGTCACTGGACATGGCTTTCTGAAATTACACCTGCATCGCTTGAGGATCCACATTGGTGACACTGCGTGTAGGAAATGTGGGCAATCAGAGGAGACTGCTGATCACCTACTCAACGACTGCACAGCTCTGAATGAGGTAAGGGACAGTACTCTTGGTGCAATGACAAGGGGCAGACACCTTCCTCAGGAGGAGGTCATTGACAGGATGCTGGAGTTCATTAAGCAACTCAGGTTTGACGGACTCTGAAGTACCATGTGGGGAGCGCAAAAAGCCCATCAGTGGCTGACGTGCAACAGGACAAGGTCCGCCCCTACAGAATCAATCAATCAATCAATCAATCATAAACAAGCAAAGATTAACCTCTCCATAATAATAATACTGTACGGGAATTTGAAATTTAAGATTTTTGATATTTTCCAAAAATCCAATTAATAACCATACAAAAACGGTCCAAACCAAAATTTTAAGCTCTAATGGCTTAAACTTAGATATAAATTAATTACGGCATTGCTAATTTTTATATTTAGTGGGTCAATAATAAAAAAAAACAATTTTTACCCGATAAAATCCCTCATAAAATTCAGTTCCCATGGTCCAATCATGCTTGTTCGCAAACTAGTTTAGAATCAAAGTAAGTTTAGGGTTTAACCGTTTACCGTATTCAAAATTCCATCAATACCTTACTATTGTACCTTTGACTATTAATACAACAACTTACTACCTTACTTTTGAATAGTCAGGTATTATTACTTTTTCTAGTGATTAACGGATGACCCCCAACTACACGGTAATCCTTGCGGTGGACGCCAGAACTTATGCTAACCGCAGTATAGCTGATGGTCTATATTTACCGTATTCTATTTGTTTATGGTATAAATACGATACTGTACATAAATTTACCAAGCTTGATAAAAAAATATCCACAAACAAGCAACTTACAACAGTTTACTTATTCTCCATAAGAATAACTTAGAAATTTTAAATTCGCAATATTTGTAATTTTCTCCGTAACTATTAGTCGCATAACAACACTTCAATATACTAAATTATTAGTTTTAAATATCCTCCATAAGAATACGACGCACACTGCTGGTTGCATACGGCTCCTGCGCTCCAGCTGTGTGCGCCGTAACTTCATGGCACCCCTAGCGGTGGGCGCCGGAACCTTCCTTTGACAGTCCATAAAGTTTATTTTTTTCTCCAAAAGGACAATGGAAATTTTTAACTACCTAACTGTTTTTGAATTTTCTCCATAACTATTAGGCGTAAAACCAGGCTCGCGGTTTACATGTGATACGCGCTAGGGGCCCGAGGGATAAGTTCTCTCCACTTACCATTGTTGGGGAGTTTTTCTCTTCCTTGAGCCCCCAACTCAATTTGCCCCTCTGAGCCCGGGCCCATTTATAAAAAAAACTACGTAAAACACTGCTTCGATAAAGTACTAACAATTTTGCAAATTCCACATTGAAGCTTGTGGCACGGTTTAAAGCCGTGTTGAGAAGTATTAAATTTCAAGGCCAACAATTTAAAATTTTCGGCATTACAAACATATTATTTACAATTTTGTGACCTTTTAAAAATAACACATACAGTATCTAATTTTAATTTTGGGTCTTCAAATTGTTTTATTGTGAAATTAGGAAAAGTAGCACATTACCTACTAGATTTTATAACGGAAAACAGTCCAGCAAATGTCATACTAAAATTTTTATACTTTGTTTTACAATATATTACTCACAGGTCAAAGAGATAGGGATCTGTCATTGTTTATTTTGAATAACAAGCAAAACCTGTCTAATGAATTCAAACAGATATTATCTACATACCCGGATAGTTATCTTTTATCTTTACATGTTTCAACGCGCCCAATGCCATTTTGGAGGAAGGACTCTTTAAAAATAGCAGTATCTAACTGTTCTCTTTTGGGCAATCATGATTTTCATAGTGGTTTTTTGCAGCGTTATAAACCTAAATTTGGCAGCTCTTATTTTAATTGTAAGTACAGTAATGTATGTGAAGTACAATCACAATAATGTATAATTTGTTCAAAAGTTAAATAAACTAACATCATTTAGGCATATCTTTTAGAGCTGATAAGATTGAAAACATTTTCCTACTTTTACAGTTTACTGAAGTTAGGTATTTTTTTTACCTAATCTTTGCATTATTGAGTTCCTGCAATCTCTAAGATTTACACTTAAATTTAAGAATGAGAGTATTTTTCAACTATAAACACTATGTCACTATATTGTCAGGCAAATTTAATTTTAAATAGTCACTTTGAACATTAGCATACCAAGTCAAAAACCCTTAGAGTTTTTTCATGTAGGTACCAAAGTTGCTGCAAACAAAACTATTTTATTTTTTAATGATAATTTTTTAATGGTGAGTGATCATCAGTTAGAATTTTCTCAAAAATGGTATGTTAATTTTCAATTGAATATGACAACATTAGTCCTTGACACAACCACAAATATTTTAAGGGTTTTGACTGCTTAAGGTTTGAAACTTAACTAACTTATAGCTGGGTATTGCAGAGGATACAGTGCTCCTCTAGCTAACAGGTTGCCAGTTCAATTCTGAGAAAAGACTATTTGATGGTTTGAAACTGAGCCTAGCTGTCCTTGATCATTGGGGGGCTAGTAAATAATCATATGTAGGATTTGCAGCGAGTGTCATAAAAAGCCATGGTGGTTTTCATTGTCTACGCTGTTGACAATTTATAGTCGATTGCTGCCAGCTGTTTGCCTTTACTATGAAGAGGTATTCTCAGTAGCTTGTTTTGAAAGTACAATTATATTAATTCAGGGTCTGAACAGCAAGAAAGGCGGCCATGTCGATTATAGATGAAAAATCTAACGGTTTTCATCCGAATTTCACAAATTTCGATTTGTACTTGCAGGGAACAAAAGAAGTTCATGTTGAAAAGCTGTTTCAATGTCCAGAAGTAAACACCTCCATCGTTCTGAACAACGCGCTTCTGAACTATCAAAAAACTGTGATGAACGTAAACGCACAGTTTACATTGAAGCGACCTGTTGGTGGCAAAATTGATGTGAGTATGAACTGTTAAAGGTGTCTGTAAGACAGATGTAATGTTGTTAGTCTCAATTATCAAATCCTCCCCGCAGATGATCGAACCTGTACAAATTGCAGGCTATTTCCAAATTCCAATTTGTATGAATGTATACTATAGCAAGTAGCAACAGCAGACGTCTCCGATCAGCTGAGCCCCCTACTTTGTTAGAGAGGGGAGCGAGAGGGATGAACCGAGGAACCCTCAGACGGCAAGTAAGAAAGTTAGTTCCTCACCAGCCACGGGATAGGAAAGTTCCTCACCAGCTACGAGATAGGAAAGTTCCTCACCAGCCACGAGATAGGAAAGTTCCTCACCAGCAACTACCACGACAAGTTCGAGTTAGTCCCGACATCGTTATTGGTGAAGCAACTAATGTTGCTCAATGTTGCTAATGTTGTTGAGTTAACTCGCGTGATACTTCAAGTAAAATTGTAAGTCTTATATTCCATTAGATATAAGGTAAACCGAGTTAATTATTGCCAGGGTGTAAAATACTAGTTTAAGACGGAGGAAACACAAGAAAAGAGTGTATATCTTACATTAAATAAAAACTAGAGTAGTTTAGGATTGATAAACCCCTTAATGTAGATTACTATGTATCTTCAATGTGCAAACAAATCAACGACCCCCAAATTCCCAGTTATTGAACTTCTGCTATCCCTTGAGGTCCATCGTGACATTACCATAAATTAATTTTTTTCTGTAAGTACAAGCAGCAGAATGTTCTCAGAATGAGTAAAATATTTATTCCTTCACAGATGATACTGGAGTTGACCAAATGCCAGATAAAAGGAGAAGACACATGTGAGTTCAACTCTCGACACAGAGTGATACTCGACTGTAAACAGCTGCACGATAAGAACAAGATGTGGACCGAGTTTGTGGAGCACATCCAGGGATTGTCCGACAAATGTCCAGTCGCCGTGGTAAACAATGAGTTATTTAATAATGTGAATTAGTAAAATGTTTAAAACATGTTAAGCTTGCTGGGCACTCAGAATTATTGAATGGATACTTTTAGGTAGAGGCGTTCTAGTTTTGATTTAAGAGTCCTTGGAGGCTAGCGGCTATCTTGGATGATTTCAAACCGCTGCTAAAGAGTTATTTATCATCCAAAAATGTTTAACCAAAGTGATTATGATTTAAATAACCTATCTAGGACACTGTTGGGTTAAAACTTTATAGTTTTGAATTCTTTTCCAAGGGGGTCCATGGATGCTAACTGCCATCTTGGATTTGCCCACCATAAGAGCAATGTAAATTTCGGTAATTTAAAACAGCCGCTTAAGAGTTATTTACCATCTCAAAATATTTTTTTAAACACCTAAGTTATTAATTTAAATATCAAGCACTATGGGATGCGAAATTTTCTTTGTAGTTTTTAGTTGATATACGAGTTATAGCATTTAGTATTCCAAAGAAATATATAATATTCGTCTTCTTGTACCTGAAACAGTACTAATGGTAAGAATGCTGCCAGCAGTACTATTTCCTGAAAAAAGTAACAGAAAGGAATAGGTAATAAAGTTTTACAAAAATAATTAACAAATTATCGTAGACTAGTGTAAGCAACTCCCGTAGTTTGTCTTACGACACTCGTAGAAAATAATTTGTTTACCAAAGTTCTAATTCAGAGCATGGGCACAGAAAACGTACTACTATAACCCAGAATGCCAACCGCATGGTAAAAAGCATTAAGCGGTTTGAGAGAGCTTTGCCTGTCAATCGGTAGGCAGCGCCTTTTTACCATGCGGTTGGCATTCCGGGTTATAGTAGTACGTTTTCTGTGGCATGGGGAAAGAATCTGCTGATTTATCCTTGCTAAAATTTACTTTCCCTTGCTCTCAATCAGTTTGCCATTTCCCCACTATACACGCGCACTAATGTTCATTTTCCATTATTTTTTTTACAATTTAAATCAGCTGTTTACTAGTATTTTACAATATAAATGTAAACAGGAATATACATAAGCTAGTTTTGCTATTTTTATCATAGTGCGTGTTTACTGCAAAATAAACATAACCTTGAACTTGTTATTTTACTTTTGTCAGGAAAGAGTTTTATAACCCATTTGCTTTATTTTTATTTAAAAATTCTTTTAACCTAAACATTTTGAAACAAAATAGTTTAAATTTATTTAGATATGTTATTCTGTAGGCTACATATTTTTTTGCCGTGATGAAAAGTATCGTTCATAATACTTGTGTAGATTTTCTGGCGCTTGCTACAATTATTCTCGTCCTCGGCATCGCCTCGTATGTGAAACTCTTCTTACAGGCTCGGCTTCCCCTTGCACGTGAAATTATGTGTTCCTGTGGTCGGCTTTGCCTCGCACATGAAACTTCAGAGCACACACCGGAAATTAACTTTCTTTCAGAAAAGTCCTCTTAAAAGGCATAAAAGTTTAATTTTTTAAAATACTCATTGATATTTTGATACATACTTTCAAAATTTTCTTTTCTTATTAAAAATACTCCGAACTGTCCCCAGGGTACTTATAACATGACTGACGCTCCGTTTTCACTCAAAAACATGGAGCGGCTGCCACTGCAGACAGGCTACTGGAAAATCTCATCCAACGGCTACCAACGGAAACAGCTGATTTTCTGTGTAGAAGCCGAGGTCGACATTCAGACGCAACGCAAGCGGAAACTAGGATGAACATTTTAAGGCATCAAAATTATCAAATCATTTACTATAAATTATTTATTATACACATACCTTGTTATGTACAGTTACAATCATAAATGCAACACCCACTGGCTACCTAGTCAGTCAATGCAAGGTGGGCTCGACCTTAGTAAACTGTCTTTTCTCAATACTATAAAGAATATAAAACATAACAATAAACACAGCTGAAGAGGCACTCGATACTATGTACATAAGTTTGACAATAAATAATTTGTTATATACAATCAGATATGCTTTTCATAATAAAATAAAGCTTTCCTAAGTTAGGTGGGGAAAATAATGTTCGTTATTTAGAGATTGCAAAACTATCCAAAGTTACAGAACATTGAAATTTGAAATTTTGCAAACACTTACCACACGGCGAACTAGTTATTGCTCACATTTAATAGAAAGACTGAAAAAGGCGACATAAATGGCAATAAAACAGTTTTGAGCAACTACTAAACAATTTGTAATCTAGGTAAGACCTAAGTTAATACATTGGTAGAAATAATATTTATTGACGATAAAAAAATAATTACAAACTGTATACATAAACAGTTCCGCATTAAACATTTTTAATTTCTAATATTAAAAATTACTGACTTCATAAAAATAACATTTAGGCCTACCTAATTCAGTTGTTTAAATACATTATTTACATAGAAATATATAATGTTCAAAATATAACGATATAATAAAATGTAACAAAACAGATTATAGATAATTATATATAAAACAACAAAATATGATCCAAAAAGTAGAAATTATAGCATGTTTATGGTTAATTAGTAAACTAATTATCAGGCCAAAATATAAAATATGCCAAAATAAACCCCATTTAATATTATATATGGAATATCAGTGAAACAAAATAAAATAATAGCACTGAAAAAACGAGGAATTTGAGTACTAAATGAGCCATAGAGATTATCAACAGAGAAAAATCACATACAATATGTCCCACTGCTTTTGAACAGTAAACATTTTTGTAACCTAATATTTTACTATCTGTGTGACAAGTCACACACGATTATCGACTCTTCTTAAGAGGATAAATAATAATATAAAGCAAAATTATATACTAAGCGACATCAAAACTAGACTTAACCTAGGTGACTTTACATGGTGATCACAGGCTTGAAGTGGGTATATGAGTAACAAAACATATCACATTGGTGACTCGTCCCTCAGCTGTTGTCAGGGTCGAGGGGAGGGGGAGAGGTGGGTAGAGGCTGGGAACTACCCTGTGTCAAGTATCCAGCAGTCATCGGCACCCCTGTGGCATATACGAGGGTGAGTGTGGGAAGTGAAAAAAACTAACGAATCACAGCCTACTGCAGGTTAGAGTATTAGCACATGGTATACTTGTTTAATTTACCATCGGTGAAGTTGTTAACCATACAACTAATTGAAGAACTAAAAACAATATCAAACTAAATACAGTAAGAGTTGATTTATGTTTCTATAAAATATAGTGGCAGTGAATATGATGCCTAATGTTTCTGGCCGGTCGGTTATTGTTGCTATAAACATATTTATTTACCACACATTAGTAGCTCTTGAATCCCCACTCCATTACAAAGCATGAATAAAGCAACTAGTAATATAAGAGCATAAACTATCATAAATTCAAAAATTACATTACACCTGGATTTTAGAATTTTAAAAATAATTAAAGACTAAACTGATATCATGTGTCATTTAATTATCTCTAGTTGTATTCATTATGTAAAGGCGATTTACATAATTTTAGAGTAAAATACTCTGACATAACCATCGTTAGCGGGACCCAAAGATAATGTAGTTTAACAAAATTAGTTTAGCATCATAACAAATAAGCTGAAAACAAAAACAGTACGATAGCCTACAGTAGAACCTTGATTATCCAGAAGCAGATTGGGCAGGCTTAAGATTTTGTTTAAGTTTTTAACACAAAAATTTAGCTCATAATTCATTGAAATACATTTTATTTTATCTCTATAGGTAGGCCTACTTATAAAAGAAAAATACCACTGACTGACAGATGATCACTATTTCACAAAATATACGACCTAGAATTATCAAACTTGGCATAGGTGGTGCCTGTATGGCGAAGATGTGCAATAAGACGTGGTTATACAAAATACAAAATTTTAGGGTCTGACTTAAGGGAGGTACAAATGAGGCAACGATGACATCATAGTTTAGTTCAAAATTCCCCCGTTAACAGCGTTGTGGTAGAGAGCACGCATAATTTTTAATTCACTATTAAGTTAGGTCTAGTTAATTATAATAGCTATTTACATTACAAGTGTAGTAAGAGCGTTTTTACATCACGCTCTTGCGTAACGTGTAACGTACAAGATTTTACCTGACCCGACAATATACAGGAGGTTACGAGAAATATTTTTCATTACTCATTTCACTCATCTTCTAACAGTAACGTTCATTTACAAACAAAAGCTAGGTTAGGAAAATTCTTCAAAGTATAACAATAAAATTCAAGCGCACAGCTGATTTCTAGCGTTGATCGTCGTTGGCTCCATAGAGGTATATTTTTTTAAGTAAAACATTCAATGTTATTTAAATGGGTTTCATTACCTCACCGAGTGAGTTTTTTCAACTTTACATCACTCGAGAAGTAAAGAAGTTGTATACATCACGCTTGGGATAGGGAAGTTTAACATGGCGGGTTAGGTAAAATTATGAAAAATTGTCTTAAAATTTTTCAGTTATTAAATTAAACTGTAATAACCTAACCAAACCAACCAAATTTGCTAATATGAAAACAAAAATGTTGACAAAAAATTAGTGCTGGCAGCGGGATTCGAACCCGGCACCTTCGGATTATCAGCCCGAAACGCTATCCACTACACCACCGAGGCCGATGACTGAACTCTGTTTCGTTGCGGTAATGGTGTTCCCTGAAGAGGGGAGATCTGACAGCTGACGTCATCGAAGGCTCTTCTGTACCTCCCTTGGGTACATACCAAAATTTTAAGGGGGTTTAGGGGGGGGGGGGCGGAGGAAGCTATTTCTGGTGAAATTCAATTATGTAAGCCTTTCTTTATATTTTGGTCTGTATAAGCTGAACCAAAGCTTGGATTCATTAGTGCAGAATCAAATTATCTACAACTTTTGGAATTACAGTTCTTTTCTATCTCAAACTGTGAAAATTGACTTTTGCTCATGTTTGCGCCTCAGAACAAGGCAGTTCCCACACGATTACAAAACTTTATATTTCAATAAAAAACAGTCTATTTTATACAATTAAAATACATAAACCGATAAAAAGTGAAGGTCTACTGTATTTAACAGCAGCGAACTATGTAGGTTAAATTCACATGAACGTTTTAATTATGAATCAGATTACAACACCTAGCCCTACATGGGATTTGAAGAAGAACAAGAGGAACGTGATTTAAACTTTGCAGTGAATTAGTTATAGCAAAAAGTACATTTTTTACTTTCATCAACTTCATACGGCAAACTCTTAAATTTTTGAACCAGTCTTCTTAGCATAGAGATTCCCTCTTCATTGACTTTTTCCCTGTTTAGCTACCTTCCACATAAATGTTAATATTTCCAAAATATCCAAATGAGTTGTGAGAATAAAAACAATCCAACGCAAATGCAATCCCTTAACAAGCATCCCCACGCAAAAAGAAAACCAAAATTTTAATACTTGCTTACAATAACAGTGACTTTTCTCATTGAATCATCAGTTTCTAACCTGGTTTCTCTCTGGCTATTATTTTGTGATATTCTTGTCTGAAATAATTAGCTTTGAATTATTAACATTTACTTCCTAATTAGTAGAAATAATTATAAAATTGAATAAAAGGTTTTTAAATGGTTGAAGAGCTTAACTTCAATTACTCGAAACGATTCAAAGTTTTAACTCAAAACTGTGAAGAATATTTGAAAAAAAGTGTTTTGTATACAGTAGAGTCTAGATTGTCTGATCTTTGGATGGCCAACCTTCCATGTAAATAAATATAAATAAACAACAGTACAATTTGGTGTGATATTACTGTGCACTATAGTAGTTGCGTTACGAAAATCCCTTCTTTGCCCTGACTGTACATGTGAGATACAAACTCCTGCATTTGACTGTTTCCCTTTGTTTCGCAGGCTTCATCACCATAGATTTAAAATACCACAAAAAGTCTGTCAGATAATCATTCATACATTAATATTTCTCTGCTATCTCTCATTTCTTAGTCTTATGAACAGAGCTCCAAGATGATGGGTAAGAGGGCCATTATGACACGTATATTTTACTGCTTTGGTAGTGTTTTACTTGTTTATTTTTTAATTTGTGATGTTGGCTCCAGAAAAAATATTTGAGTTCAATATGTTCCAATTAACTAGGGACTGATATGTCCAGAAATTTCAGGAAACTATTGGGAAAAATATGTTCTCCATCCTTGAGATACTAATACATTGATTGAGGGTTTTCGGGGACGGGATTCGTTCAAATCGACAGCAATTTTGCCGGATCTCAATATATATATATTTAAAATACATCCCGACCCAAACTGAAAACTAAATCCCGTCCATCCTTTCACTTGACAGATGCCTCGGCTATTTTGACGAATAATCAAGACTCTACTGTAGTTGGCAATTTTTACTATAATTACTAGGGCTCTACTTTCCTTGAGTGGCAGAAAGTTTCAAAATGCTACTGAAGCATAAAAGAGACAACAAGATTAATCATTAGGTTTACCTGTCAGGTAATTTTGCGTGGGAGTGTTGGTAATGAAAAGGTCATGGTTTTGTTGACTGTACGAAGCCCAAACTTTGGAATTGTTGAGAACAGCGTTGACCTGAAACAGAATTGGAAATTGTTAGAATTCATAGCCTACTTGTCTAAAAAGCATTTCTTGCAATTTTTAACTTCTGGACAAAGAGGGTAAGTTCTGGAAGGGTAGGTTCTGGAAACTAAGGTATTTACATTTATGACATTAGAAATTTAAATATCACCAATAATCTGTCTATGAAAATAAAATTAATTGACTTCATTGCTGTCTAGTTATAAAATTACATCTGTAGGTAAGAAATAATTTAACAGCCTTTAACAGCTAAATCAGATGTACAAGAGCTTAGTTTCTACAAATTTGAACGGCTTGTAGGAGCAGCAAACAGCTGGTACTTAAGCTGTAAATTACTTGGGGTTAAAAAACTAGGTAGATAGTCAAGTTGTACCAACTGTAGTTGTATTGTAACTACCAGCTTACCTGACTGCCATACAGAACACTCTGGCTCATAGACTTTAGTGCCTTCACTACGAGTGCCTTGCTGCGTGATGCGTTTTCAGTCCTGTCCAGTCTACCGTCCAGCAACGTTAGTAGGTATGGCACCAAGTCAACATCTAGTGCCTACAAAATATTGCATTAATTAGTTAATTAAGAATACTTTACAACTCTTATAAATCTGTAGATTCGTTTCTTGTCGGACATTACATTAAAAATTCGCACAAACTGAACCCTTTATCCAAACACTCAATAAATATAATTTTTATTTCATATTTGTGGAAAAAAATTTATCTTTTCTTTATACTTTTGAAAATACCAAAGTAAAGAGATTTTAATATTTCAATTGTTAGGGTATGTTGCTAGTAGGGGTCTGCAAGTCTCCGGGCTAGGTGGAGGGATCAGTTTGGACACAGAAAACGTACTACTATAACCCAGTACGCTTAATGCTTTTTACCATGTGGTTGGCATTCTGGGTTATAGTAGTACGTTTTCTGTGGTTTGGACTAGAAATATTTTTTCGGCCAAACTTGGGTCAGTCAAGCTGAGCTTGTTGTTTGATCAAAAATTGGGGGTCTCGCCACAACCGTGTGTTGTATTCACAGTTTCCCTGATCGTGGGAGACGATAAAGATGTCACTGTGACCACAGAAGATGTTCAAGATTTTGCAGTGACTGCATAAGATGTTTATAGCTTTTCTATGACTGGGGAAGATATTAGCCTAACGATTTTGCCATGACCGCAAAAGGTTTCCTAGAATTTTCTGTGACCTCAGAAAACATTCATGATTTCACTGTTACCGTGAACGATGGCAAAAGTTTTGCAGTAGCTCAGAAGATGTTTTTGATTCTGTGGCGACTGCGGGAGATGTTCATGGTTTTACCACAATATGGAGGAGTTAATTTAAAACATTATGTATAAGCCCATTGTACTCTTAACACTTAATATTTTTTTACTAAAAACTTTTTATGTCAGTTTAGAATTGTATAGGCATAATCAAATTGATAATTTGTTTAGTCAAAAACCTTCCCACTGATTATCATAACAACATTGACAAATTTGGTGGAAATTTGCTCAACCATTATTGCATTATGTCAGAAAGTTTGCATTAAAGTCGATCCCAAAGAGCTTCGCTTTGCTCCGCTCAATTAGAACAGAATCTGGTGTCTTCTCTAGTTTAGTACACATTAATACACACATACATACACACATATTCAAAACTCCCTTTTAATTTGTGCAGTAAATTTTGACAAAAACAGTTCTTTATCCACAAACCAACAAATAGGGGAGAGGGTAAGAAAATTTGTGGTTTTACTGAAAGTTTCAAATAGTTGACTGGATATCGATCTATACATAAACCTACCTGTTTCACCAGTGTGTCCTTATTCGCTAGGAAGAGTCGTGCCATCATGTCACAACCCAACACAACCAGTTCGGAATATTCCTTCATCGTGGACTGCATGGGCTTCAGTATCTCTGTCTGTCCCATGCTGCCGATACAGACCTGCGGAAAAACATATTTAGCTGATACTTATGTTACAGTAGGACATCAAATATAGAGTGTAGCTTATCTGGGTGTTTATGAAATTGAAGTGTTAGGCCCCCAATAGCATAGCGGTTAGCTTTACGGACTTTGGTAGGAAGAGACGGGTTTGATTCCTGGCAAATTTAAAGAAATTTGAGGTATTTGGCATACTTTCCTAAAGTACTACTAAAAGTATATGAGATTCTTTAGTTCAAATGCTGCATGAACACTACATAAAAGTGATAGTCCCCGTTTGAATCTTAAAAACTTCAATAGCTAAAAACAAGGATTTAAAAAAAGAAAAAAAATATTACAATTTAATGTACCAGCAGCACTTTTATTCTTAACTAATCTTATTCCCTTGATAATTTAAAATCTTCAAAGTGTACTTGAAACTACCACAACTTTGTTTGGTTTAGTGAATGTTAATTGTGTTAAGCACTCGTGTCAAAATTTGGTATTTTCAATCGCTCAATCTTCTTATTCGCTTCCTGGGATTGTGACAAAGGAGCCTTGATTTGGCTCGAATTTTTTGCATACCGTAGTAGTTGATCAATCAAGCATTTTATGCTGGACGCGAATGTGCTCCAAAATCAAGCTGCTCGCACTTTCTAACATAAACTAAACTATAATGCCCTTGGTGAGTAATTTCTAAAGCTGCAGACCAATTATATTTGATCCATACATATACTAAAATGTTCAGTTTTTTTTGTTTGTTCTATATTCTTAGAACAATTAAACTCACATCACTGATTGACAACTGGTGCAATATCCTCAGCAGAACATGAGATGTTCTGGAAGATCCGCCCGGCAACAAGCTACAGATCCTGGGGATGTACCCTAGGGATGGCACCTGGTCAGCCAACATGGGATGACACTGTAGCAGGTTGATGAGCGAGGTGATCACCAACTCCAACAGGTCAAACTGTTACATCACAAATGATCAGATTGAGGAATATACCTGTTGTGCAATTATGCATATTTAATTTACACGATTGGTCGATTTTAAAACAATCAAAACCAAGAAATATTTTTGATGTTAGTTTTGGTCAATCAATTGGTTGTTGCAAAGGGTTTTTTGGCTGCTATCACTTGACACGATGGAAAAGTCTTTGCAATCATGGGGACATACAAGATTTTGCTGTGATGGTGGGAGCATATGATGACAATTTGAACACAGAAGAGGATGATGATAAAACATATTTGAACTGAAACCAAATAGATAATAATTGCAACTGGCACATAACTAGCCAACTGTTTTGGATGAAAAGAAATATGTCAACTTATGCAGCTTCTGTACACTAATAATAATTTGAGAATCTATTTCTGTTTGGGACAGCAACAGTTCAATATGCCTATAAGAGTAAAATTACCATTGTACAAAAAAGAAGAAATTAGCATGAAATCTCACCTTGTTACGCAGGATTAGCATTGTTAATTCAAATCTTCCTTTTTTTCACAAAATTAAAACATTGAATAGCCCAAGAAGTATTAAAGCGCAGTACGGATAGTAAAAACTCAATAAAACAAAACGCAGTTAGTAGCACTTAGCGCAATCCTAATATTAAATAATTCTCAATTATCAATTCAGCACTCCATTTTATTTTGCAAAAAATACTGTGCTGTCTGTGTTAAAGTACACATAAGATATTTTCAGTCGACCTACATCTGGATTTTCCTTGTTGATCTGCTTGATGGATGTGTCCAACAGACTACTGAGAAAGTCTCGAGGTTTCCGCAGTGTCCAGCCAGGGTTGTTGTTGAACAGCCGCAGGTACACTCCCCCCACCACCACGTCTCTGCTGCTACCGTCGTCTGCACACAAAACGCTAGTCTCCGGCAATGTGAGGACAGCCGAGTGGTTGGTGCGCTGCGCTACGTAGTGTCTGATGCAAAAGAAAAGTTGAACGATAAATTCCGGACAACTTATTCAAACTGATCGCATAGTTGTTTAGTGAGTATATTTGAATCGACTGACTTTAGAATAACTTACAAAACTGTGACAGAAAATTTGATCTGATAACTAATAAAGCCAAAAGGAAGCTGGTGAGTCAGTGGCTCAGTCAGGAGTGCGTCAGGCTTTGGTTTTACGGCAGCAATGTCGAGGTTTCAAATCCTGCCATAATTTTTATCAGTACTGATAAACTCTTGTACTATACTGTCTCACCCCTTGATTTGCTGGAACCTTCCACGTACAAGCCTAAGGCTTATGTGGACGGGCAAATGTAAGGTTAAAAGAGGCCGACAAACTCTTGAAAAAAATAAAACTAAGTCTTTACCATATAAATTACATCCTTAAATTTATATTGTTTGAGTCCAGAAAGAATTTTCATCATGCAAACGTTAAAGACCCTTCATTTGACAAACACAATGTAAAAAAAAATTAAATCACAACAGAAATGGAAGGGATACTAAAATATCAATTCAGAACAGACAACGTAATTATCTCCTCTTACCTTCTAGCTAGATTACTAATAACGGCTGCCACCTTCTTCCGACACTCGTCGTCCCAAACCAGCTCAGGGTTCTCTTGGTTTGTGTCTAGTAGTCCAGGACACTGTGACGGACTGTCACGCAGAGCATCGCACATCGCGGGAGGTAGGAACTTGTCGAGCGCCAGTCGCACCCGAGGCCCGGACAATTTATCAGCGCACAGTCGCCCCAGCAGGTCAGCACACTTCACTTGTGTTTCTGGCGATGAGGAAGTAAACAGAAGGTCTAGTAGGTAAATGAACCCTCCTGTGAGAAACAACATATTTTGATTTAAAAAAATACACACATGATGTCAATGTCAAATCTGGAATCCACCCTATTTAAAAAAAAAAAAATTGAATTTGATCAGCTACATTCGACGATTGGATGTCATATTTTTAAGCTACATCAATCTATGCATTTGTTGAAGGAGTAATGTAATAGAACCTAAATAGACTAAAATAGTCCCAATTTATGGAAATATTCAGAAAGTTTTTATAATTTTAGGTGGATTTGAAAAAAAAAGATAATGGGTGAGCTGTTTGCTGCTATTCCGGCAAAAACAGTTTTGAAAATCAATTATAATATTTAGAACTGATTTACTATTTAATAGAAACTTCTTAATTTCCATTTGGGCTATTTTAACGTAAAGACATTATTATTATTATTATTATTATTTATTTGTCATGAGAGCCGAAGCCCCCTGACTGCATACCCGGTACCTATCCGTTAGGACATACCCGGGCCCCATGATGTAGGCCGAAGCTTACGCATCAACCTTTAGCACATCATGGGCGGATGACTTAAGGTCATCAGGCTCGCCGGCTGCCGAAGTAGACCCTTCGGAAGGAGGGTTGCCCCTCAATCCTAACCAGGGATTCCGGCTGCTTGTTTAAGCGTCACTCCACCTGGGTTCCACTAGGTCAGGACCTAGAGGTCCATGGTAGAGCGCCCCGACGCATTTAGTGCAAGCAACACTCGGGACCTATCTAATCCCTGACAGGCAGAACCCGCCATCAATAGCCAGGAGGAAGGGGACCGTCAGCACGCTGACGGGGGAACCCCAACCTCCCATTTACACCACTACCCGATCACGTAAAGACACACACGTAAAGCCACACAACACGTAAAGACATTTTTTCCATTTCGTTTTGTCATGAGAGCCGAAGCCCCCTGACTGCATACCCGGTACCTATCCTTTAGGACATACCCGGGCCCCATGATGTAGGCCGAAACTTACGCATCAACCTTTAGCACATCATGGGCGGATGACTTAAGGTCATCAGGCTCGCCGGCTGCCGAAGCAGACCCTTCGGAAGGAGGGTTGCCCCTCAATCCTAACCAGGGATTCCGGCTGCTTGTTTAAGCGTCACTCCACCTGGGTTCCACTAGGTCGAGACCTAGAGGTCCATGGTAGAGCGCCCCGACGCATTTAGTGCAAGCAACACTCGGGACCTATCTAATCCCTGACAGGCAGAACCCGCCATCGATAGCCAGGAGGAAGGGGACCGTCAGCGGAACCCCAATCTCCCATTTACACCGCTGCCCGATCGAGGCCTTACCCATTGCTGGGAAACCAGAGATAACCAGAGCGATAGATCCCCAGATACCCCTGGCGGGCTCGGACCCAGCACCCGATCTACTTCGTTTGCCCGTCAGACCCAACATCACTGCCACGTAAAGACATAGGACAATTTCATAGGATAGACAGAGAAAATTCTTTTTATAAAGTGTGTTGGAAATGACATTAAATACTCATAAACTTACACTCAGCCAAATAAATTAGACATTATTGCTATTTTTTTTCAATTATCTGTGCATCAAAACTACTTCCCATGACAGATCAAAATCAAACAACAAATTTTCATGGTTAATTAAAACTTCTACCACCCAATAGTATTGCAGTTTCTAAATATATCCTAGAAGTCTTAAATAAGCTTGTCCAGCTGAAGATGGGGACAAAAAACACAAAAAAACCAGAAAAAATTAAATTCCGTAAAAAAATTGTACAATTACCTTTGGCAAGAAAGTCCTTGACAACCGCAGTGTTGGATACCAAGGCATAGAGGATATCCAGAGTCAACAGCTGACTATCAGGCACAGAGTATAAAACTAGGAACAAATATACCTGGAAAAATCCACAATATGTAGTTGACACAATATGTAAAAAAATCATTAAAATGAGAAAAAATGTAAAAACACAAGGCATTGTAGTAACTGTAGCGAATGTATACTCACCAAAACGTTGCTGGCAGCGATGTCACTGATACACTCCTGATTACGCGTGACAGCGCTGATCACGGCCAGTGTCGACTGTTGTATCGGACGGCAAGAGTCCAGGCTGAGCAGAGGAAACAACAGTCTGAAGTGACCAATACACTGCATCTCCAGGCCTGCGGAAAACATTTTTTGGTACTTTGGTATTATACGGACCGGGACCACATCTAATAATTATAACCTAACCTAACCTAACCTAGCCTAGCCTAACCTAACAGTGTACAATGTTAGGTTAGGTTAGGTTGGGAAGATTTTGTTATTCAAACTAATTAAAATCTTGTTTGGAAGTCAATTTATAGGTGTGGTCAGTATAATAGCAAAGTACCCATTATTTTATCACAAAGAGATCGGTGTGTTGTTTAAACTCATTTGATCGTTTGCTATGTTTGCATAGTCCTGTGTGTGCAACTTGTGAAGCATAGGGATGACACAGTACAGGATAATGTGTGAAAAGAAGTTAAAATGTGCACAACGTCCGTCTCACAGCTACACCTAATATGTAAAACATTATTATTGGTAAATCTGATCACTTAACACTCGACTATTTTCTAATTACTTTTATGTATGCAGTGGAAACTCCAGTGTGCTTCTTAACAAATTTTTGTCCTATTGAAGTTATTGGAATAGCCTAATGTTAAATGTTAGTAGTGATAATATTTAAAATGATTTTCTTCAGCTTATTTCATTATAATGAGGCTCTTTGGTCTCCAAGATACAACAGTTGTATTTTATTACAAAAAATACTGAATGCTTGTGATTTGCGCAACATAAAATTTTCGAAATGGAAATCCTTTGATCTATAGTATTATTTAATTTTTTTAGGGGAAAAAGGAGCTTGGTTTTATGAGCTTGTTAAGGAGAAAAGAAAGATACACAACTAACTCACCCCAAGAAAGAGTCCCAGGAACACAAAAATGTAACACGTTTAACTGATATTTTACCGCTTTCAGGCAAATATTACTACCTCTGAAGAAGTCCCTGAAAGGGACGAAATATCAGTTAAATGTGTAACTTTTTTGTGCTTTTAACTTCCTGGGGATCTTTCTTTAGATGAGTTAGTTGTGTATCCTTCCTTTCTCCTTAACCTCTAGTATTATTTAGTATTAGGATAACTGGCATATTTAATCAACAATTATTTAACTAAAAAGTCTATATGGTAGCAGAAACCAAGTTAAATGTCTCCTTACCAAATACTGGGTGAAACAATTAAAAAGTCTTGCTTTACAAATATGCTAATGTGCTAAATTAAAAAGCAACTAGAAAGCAAATACAATAAAACAAAAAAGGAAAAAAAAATAAACATACCTTGGTTACACAAATCCTGGGTTTCTAAATAAGAACACATTTGGAGGTTTTACTTTAAGGAAACATAAACACAGTACAATATTAATCAATGATTAACCAAGAAAAAACAATAATTTAAACTGGGTTTTCTAATTGGATTTGTCAGCCTTCCTTGATGCGTTTAAAATAGTGTTAGGAAAAAAATACTAATTAAGATCCAACACATACAGTTCTATATGTAAGAAAGGGTTAACATTCTGCACAAAACTAAGAGGGAATTTCTAACATGAAAAGTCTGTAGATGCAGCATGTAATTAATTGGTATTGCAAATTTCTTTTTAAAAACTTATCTACATCTTCACCAGGGTAATAATTTCTTATTAAACTGCCTTAAAATGTCAAGACCAACTGGGTTACCACTATAATGGTGAACAAAGTTGGAGATTTCCTTTTAACTTTGTACAATTAAATCTTCAGTTCTACTGGATCAATTTTGTTAAATAATTTGCTGTGTAAGGCATAAACTCTTTGAGTTGCTTTTTCATATTTATAGCGGTGAGTAAAGTTATAAAGCATTAACACCTCGATATTCATTTATAAACACCTGTTATTAAGGTCCGATTTAAATTAAAAAAGTTTGGATTCGATTGAGATAGTAAAGTAGGTAGTTAAGTAAATTACAAATTGCAACAACATTTACAAAACTGCTCACCAGGATTGCTGTTGACAACGTTGCCAAGCGCATGTAATGCCATTGTCACTCTGTCGTTGCGCTCAGTGTCAGACTCATCGTTTGGCGAAGGTTGGTTCATCCTCACAAACTCCAGCAGATCCAGGAGAAATCCTTTAGCATTCTAGAAACAGAAAGGAATTGGGAAACCAAACAGGCGATCAACCATAAAAGGCTAGCTTGGACTCTTTCCCGTTCAGGTAAGCTTGCTATCATCACAATCCTGAAAACCTAAGCCCTTGTGCTCTTATCCTTGATCATCCATAAAGTTCAACCTGTGAAATGATTAGTCAAAACAATGCTTGACTTCTCTGAATTGTTGAATGGAGATAAAAACCACCAATTACTAAAGTACACATAAAATACAACAAAAAAACAACAACAAAAACGATAAAAAAGCGTTAGAAACACTAGGTAATTAATAAATATCAACATATTAAAACTTCTCAAATTCTCATTGAATAGATCAAATTCAGCTTTTGCAGTTGATGGGATGGAAAATCCCCAAAGTAGTTTTTAATAAATATTTAAAAAATTTAAGACAGAGAAAGAAATGTGACCCACTAAAATTAAAATCAATCCTGAATTTACATTTAAGCAATTGCCTTATCTAAAATCTTTCGGATATCAATGTTTTAGCTTGATATGACAAATAAGCTCCTCAGGGAATTCCACAGCTGAATTTGCTCGTAGAAATCTTTTTTTAGATTTATAAAAAAACCGGCATTGAAGACAGCATTGTTTAACTGCTACACTTACCTTGATGGGGAATGTTGGCTGACTGTTGTACAGTCTGATGAACACGTTGCCTATGACCAGCTCCGTGGCATGACTAGAGTAGGCAAACTCTACATCAGTCAGGGGTCCGTATTCTCTTTGGCTACATTGTGTTTCTAGGAAGTCTTGTAGTTCTGCTCGTGTCGTATTGTCCCACATCAAGTACGGGTTTTCACTGTTGCTAGTTAGAAGTTTCAAGACCTGGACATATTTTAGTGTTTACAATGTGTACTTTTATTACGTTAGATACGCGATAAAAAGGTTTTCATACCACAATTATTTTGTCGCATTTCAAGATGGACAAATTTAAGAATATTTCAACACAAACTGAAGATACATGCAGTGTGTAAAAATATCTAGTGTAGTTGTGTGACTGATTAAGACGGTAAAACTCCAATAATCCAAATCACCAATTATTTGGATAAGTTGCAGTTTTCAGTAATCCCTTGCATGTTTTAATGAGAGCCAATCATGTCTAACATGCTCGAATCTACTGTAATGTTGCATCTATAGCCAGCCGATTAATCATCTGCCTGGTGTCACTTTATTGTATATTTTTTTCTTGAAAAATCCAACGACATATATTTTTTTCTGGATAGGATCCAGCCACAATTAATCCGGCTAATCTTATTCTACTGTAGCAGTTTACAAATACCATTGACAAGGCTTTTTACTTAATTGAAGATTTTTACAGAACTACAATTTAGAAATTTTTTTTAAGTGTTTAATTTTAAGTTAAAAGTTTTAATGTTAAATATTTTATGTATGGATTTAATTTTGACAATGCACCTATTCTAAATGTTATGACATGTATGGAATGTTTTGTGCAAATAAAGTCTATGTCTATGTCTATGTATGTCCACTTGTTGAACTGGGTTTAGTTTCAAATTACGGTATCAAAAACTACTTTTCTCAACACTACACTAGAAAAAATTATAGATTCTATGACTGAAATGTTAAAATAACTTTCAAGACGTTATGACTATGAATATTTACACAGCAACATTCAACAATCATTCAACAAACAAAATTTTTATCTGAGGTTGGAATTATTTACAGTAGAGCCAATACCTTCTCCGGTTGGTCTTCAGCGAACAAGCCAGCCAGGTAGGGAGTCAGTAGCTTTCCTAGGATACTTTTGACCACAGCGTTGTTGGGACTGTCCTTCTCATAGCCTCCTAGTCTGGCACAGGCACTCACTGACAACTTGGCTAGTCTGTTGGCCACCTCCTGCAGAAGTAAAAATGGATACTTAAATGTTTTAAAAAATCCAGGAAAAATTATATTTTTGACCTTTGAATGGCATCAAATTTTCATGGAACGAGATTTTTCCAACTGTCAATGATTTAGACACAAATCCTAGTGCCCATCATGTATCCACAATCGCATTAGATATCACAGATTTTAGCGGAAAGGTTTATGATGGCTCTACAATTGCGGGAAGATAATAATAATGCTGTAATCACATATATTTTCTACTGGGTAACAGTGGTAACCAAACAGAAATGACATTATACAGTAGACTCTTGAAAATTCAAAATTGGTGGGCCAAGCATATAAATTTGAATTATCAAGAGTTTTGAATTATCAAGAGTTAGATTTATCGGGAGAAAAATAAACCATTCGAATTACAGAGAGTTCATTTGTTTAATACATACAAAGGTACAGCACGTTACAATAAAACATCATACCGTATTTTAGTACACTTTTAAACAATCAACGGCATATTTTTCAGTTACTGTAGTTGCAAAGAAATCTGTTATTTACCGCTATATATTTCACCAATAGCTGAACTATCAGCTGTCGACAACTACGTTTGTGCTCAAGGAGATGTCATGCAATCTAGAGATCGGATTGCCAACTTAGAAAAACAAGTCAGCGAACTAACTCAGATTAATGCTCTAACTAAACAAACATCAAAACGTCCAACACTAGCCTACCATGGGAACAGGATGTACTGTACTGTATAGTTTCCTGTTATAACAGGAAGAGATCACTTCGAATTATAGAGTGTTTTACCGACTAAACTTCGAATCACTGCGTGACTTTGATTTATAGAGTGTTTTTTCGACGAAACTTCGAATTACAGCATGACTTCGATTTACAGAGTGTTAACCAACGAAACTTCGAATTACTGAGTTACTTTGAATTATAGAGTGTTTTTCCGACGAAACTTCAAATTACTGCGTGTTACAAATTTACCTGCCCTCTATTTGGACTTTGAAATACCGAGTGTATCAAAATGCATGGTAAAAATTTGAAATATTGAGAGATTCTCTAGGGACTGAGCCTTCATTTTGAATTATCGAAAGTTTTGAATTATCAAGTGTTTGAATTACCAAGAGTGGACTGTAAGTTATAAGAAGTGAAACCAATTAAAGTTTCCCTTGTTGCATGGGAAGAAAAATCCATTATATTTCCTGTCTAAATAATTTGGAAGAAAATAATATCCATCCAATCTCGTTTCAAAAAAAAAGTACAATTCCATTGTAACTTGGCCAGTTAGTCCGAACACAAAGTGCATTACCTACCAGTAGATGATTAGTCATGACTACCAGTAATGCACCTTGTGTTTTGACTACTAGGTGTTTGTTTTATAAATGTCGTTTTTGTATGTGTTTGTGTGTCCTAGAAGAGTAATATATAGAGCTGACGACCTAATTCATCAATGAGAATAGTGTGTTGATGCTCTTAACCTCGAGATGTGCTCTTAGTAGCACAAAACAGCTGTATTTATAACAACAACGATCAATTGAGGCAACAGGTAATCTAAACCTTTTCATTACCTGATTGTTAGCGTCCTCTGACCTCTCCACCCCACATTCCTCCAGAGTGTAATCGTAGGAGAACATGAATGTGAGAAGATACCACAACACTCCGTTGTTTAGTAGACTCTGTTGTAGTCTGGGGTCTGCGGCTAGGTTCCTCACACACACAACCACCTCAGAACACAGCTTGGTCAAGTTCTGTAAAAATAATATATTAAACTTTAGCATCAGTCCAAGGGTTTTTCCATTTCATTTCAGTAAATCTTAATTCCTTTACGTAAAACCATGAACAAAATATATCTTGTTTCACCAAACCTGATCGAGACAGGATTCAATCCAATCTAAAAAGTGGTTTCCTGGCTGGAGACACAATGAATTAGACAGCCTAGTCAATAATTTGATCCGATTGGTCTACCACACTTACAGAATTGGTCCATAAAAAGCTAGGGGTCTGCAGACCAGAATTTTTACTTCGGGTCAGGTTTCGGGCGAAAATAAAGTTACATTAGAAAGTTGTTTATAAATATTGTAATAATACAGTACTACAACTAGTTTAAATGCAATATATTACTGATAATGATCTCCCCCACTACGCAGTGAAATTGTCCACATCTACCACAGCAAATACATGAACATCTTTCGCAGTCATGGCAAAGAACACCTTATGTGGTCTAAGTGAAAACAAGAACGTATTCTGCGGTTACAAAGAAATCGAGAACATCTTCTCAAGTCAAGGCGGAATTGTAAACATCTTCCCCGGTCACGCTGAACTTTCGTTAACACCTTCTGCGGTTTGACAACATCATCAATGTTTCCCACAATCACAAAAAAAAACAAAAAAAAAAAAACTGTGCAAACCACACACGATGGTATTAAATTCATCAATTTTTAATTATGCACCTTTGCAGATGTTTCCTGTGGTCGCAAAATCAAACGGCTGGCTCGACCCAACCCGAACTAGACAATTATTCTTGGCCTGAAGCAATCCCTCAGGACAATTGTTGGCTCAACCCAACCTGACAATAAGACACCAAAAGCCTAAGTTTAAACTCAAACTTAACTCAGAATTAACAGCTGTTAGCCTTTCCGGTTTTTTCTATTATGGATTGTATGAGGATATTTATTATTTATTTATTTTACTTTTGTTGCGTCCTTCAAAGTCATGAGAAGAATCAAAGAATTCAAAGATCGTACTTTAAATTTAAAACTCACCTTAAAATGGAAAATCCTGACCAAGTCCTCAATAAGCTGTGGGAGCTTGGCAAATGTATCACGACAGGCAGGGAACTGAGCGGCCGCGCTGAAGCAGCGGACACAGTGAGTGCAAACCTGCACATTCATGTCTTTCTGTGCGGACGAGCGACTCAGCACGGACACACATCGAGAGAACGCAGCTAGCAGCACCTGTGAAATGTCACATGTGTTAAATTAGCTTGAGTACTTTTGATCTGTGATGGATAAAATCTAACTAAGTAGTAGGAAGGGAGATACATGTAACAGTTACTCATTGATTCAGAACTATCTCTCAAAGTTAAACAAGCCCTATCGGAATTGGAACGGTGGTTCAATATTAACGGTTTAAAAATGAATCAAGATAAAACCCAATTGGTAAAGTTTTGTACTGCTCAGGCAAGAGAGTTTAGTGACCAAAATTTATGTGTTCAAGATGATGCAAAATTTCTCGGATTGTACGTAGACTCAAATTTAAATTGGAACAAAAGCATTGAAAATTTGATTAGTAGACTGAATTCGGCATGTTATCAAATGATATGTTTAAGAAACACAATTGACTTAAAAACTCGTTTGATGTTATATTATGCATACTTCTATTCAATTCTTCAGTATGGAATTGAATTCTGGGGTTTTGCATCAAACATTGATTTAATTTTTAAGATACAAAAAAGGTTTTTAAGAATAATGATATTTGCTCCTTGGAGAACATCATGTAAACCTATTTTTAAAGAATTAGGGATAATGACTGTTCCGAGTTTAACCATTTTTAAAACACTTTTGATGGTGGAGGGAAATTTTGAAAAATTATCTAGTGAAAATGTCAAGCATAAGTACGATACTAGGTTTAAATATAATTTTCAATATCCGCGGCACCGTCTTTCATTAGTAGAAAAAACTCCGACATACATGGGCAAAAAGTTTTTTAATAAATTGTCTCAAGAGCTCAAAAACAGAATACAGTCTAAGCATTTCAAGAGCAGCCTTACTAATTTTCTTTTAAGGAAAACATATTATAGTATAGATGAGTTTTTATGTGATCAAGATGTGTAATTATTTGGTATTTTAAATGCAATGTTTAAGTTTATCTATTTTGACTACAACAATTATTTCTATTTTCATAGCATTAGTTTATTTTATTCTTTTATAACTCCTTAGTTTTAAGGTATTTGTATACTGTATTGACAATGTCACCTGTTTTATAGCATTGCTATATTCTGTAAACGTTATGTGACAATAAAGATTTATTTATTGATTGGTAATTTCCACCAAAATTTTTTCCAAGACACATTATAAAATTAACAACAAAACAGTTAAGAAATAGTTATTTGTGTAACTTGTGAGCGAAGTGGCACTTTGCTGCAAACGAGAGAAATGTTTACGCACAAGCCCTAGGCAAGTGTGGAAATTTTTTCGTGTGCATCAAAGGCAATTTGCAATCGTGTTACACATTATATTTTTCCTACATTTATTATAAAGCATAGAAATAATTAGTCTTTCAAACACTAAACAACACGTTTTAGGTTAGGTTAAATCCAAGCGTTGAACGGAATGGGAAACATACACAGCTGGTTGTAGTCGTAGTATCGTTAAGTGTTGCCAACCTATTTCCAAGCGTGCATGGAAGGATTACGTACATAATAAAAGCACACTGTATTGTGTTGTTAACACATAAGGCAAAGAATTTTCAAAACGCATAAACACAATCACACCTGAAAGCCTCCTTCCCTATTGAGTTCCTCTGCATTGAGTACAGAGCAGTTGATGGTGTGATGAGCCAACTCAGTGGCAGCAGACAACAACATTGCAGGCTTGGAGAACAGCTGTGCATCAGCAGTCTCCATCTGTATGGTCTTGATCAGCTGAGAATATCCTGCGTACTTGTACGGCTGCAGCTCTGAGGGATGCAACACATGTTAGTTTTACTATTGACTTTTAGATACGGAAAAAAACGGCTTCAGCAATCTGACCCATACTTAGCCATTACCTTGTCAACAACCTTAATCATGGGTACATGGTGGGAGTTACTTTATTTTATAGGGAAAATCACAAAAGTTGCAATAACTTTTGAACTGTAATTTTAACAACAGTGGGTATTGTTTAGTTTTGTTCAGAGGTAAAAGTACTATAACATGTTAAATGTTTATCAAAATGTTTCAGGCTGTTTTTGTAAAAAATTAGGTAATTGTTCCGTTATTTTATTTAAATTCAAAATATAAAAAAAATACTTGCAGACACTATAGATTAGTACCCACATCCAGACACACAGGGACATCAATTTTTAAGCATTGGTCAAGGTGGGCCAAAAATTAATATTCCCACCTAAAGCTTAATCTCACAAAAGGTTAACAAAAACAATACTTTCTTCAAATACCATGTATACGGGGGTACCACATTCAAAATATTCGTAACCATAATGATTTTATTATCAACTCAACGTAATAAGTCTTCTTTTTTTTCAAAAAAGAGGTTGGCGGCCCCTTTTAACCTTGCATTTGCCCGTCCACACAGACTAAGCGCCCGTGCGTGGATCGTTTACAGCAAAGCAAGGAGTGAGCCGGTACAGTACAAAGGTGAACTGTACTGATAAACTTTAGTGGCAGTGACCAGGATCCGAACCCACGACATCGCTGCCTTGGGCCCAAAGTCCGCAACGCTACCGACTGAGCCACCGACTCACGAACAAGTGAGTCTGACCACTTTGTCAGAGTGGTAAGCACAAACTTCTCCTTCTGGGACAATTTTCAACACTGCCACTACTAAGAATTAAGGTTGGAAAAGACTTTGCTATGAAATAACACTTACCCGTAGAATGGTTGTGGAACAAAATACTCTGTGTCTGTAGAATCAACACAATGTTATGAGGGTTTGGCCCATTTTCTGTCCACTGCTTGTTGCTGCAGAGAAACTCGTATGCCCGATTCACAGACAAGAAAGTTTCCTGAAACCAACCACGAATCATTAGAAATAGGCTAGGTGCAAGCTGAATTGGTAAATACCTCTTTATTCTGTGTGTGATTTGAATTTGTATAAGGATTTACTTGCTCCTTTAGTAGAAAACGTAACTGTTGATTAAAGTAGAGTTTGTCTATGTCATTTCATTTCAATGTCAAATCTTTTCCATTTCTGTTTAGTGTATCAAACATTAAATTGTACTCCCTCTCCTTTTAAAAATTGAATTTAAAAGTCAAGTCATTCATGAATATGACCCACTAGATCCAAGATAAGATTCTTTATTTGGTCGTTGAACCACAGTAGTAAATTTCATATGGTCATGAAATACAGTAATAGACCACGCTAAATTATGAAGACAGGTACATTACATGTAAAATATTACATATCAGGTACATGGTGACTAGACATTTTAAAACTGACTAGATTAAGTTGGCTATAAACATGTAAGCGAGAAATACAGAAATTATAGTAGTAGATAGTAGAAATGAACAATAAAATGTGAAAAGCAGTAAACACCATAAGAGGTAGAAGAGCACCCAAACGACTTAAAATCTTCTTACCTTTCCTTCTGGGTTCTTGTCCGGATGGTAAGTCTGCGCGAGCTTGTAGTAAGTTTTGCGTACAAGTGCCTCCTCGTGGTGTTGCCCCCTTGCTAGTCCCAGCGCCTCGTACGCGTCATCGACTGACATCTCCGGTGGCTTCTTCTCCACCTCCGCCTTCCACAGTTGAAGTACATCCTTCAGCAGCCCCACCTGAGGATCACAACTGTGGATTACAAGTCTTCTTCTATCCTTACAAGTTTTAAAGTTAGCTCCAACCTTGTGACAGCATTTTTACTAAAAACTGTTAGTAGAGCAACATTTCCTGGTAGGATTTCACTAATCTATAAGGACTCCTTGGTTCGTCTACTTGCTTAATGGTGTTTGTATCGAGAAGTATCTATTTGATTATCTTTGTATACAAATATGTTCCTCTCATAATTTGACCTTATTTGCACATCATGCTTTACATCCTTTTGGTGAAATATCACAAAGTTGGTTCAATAATAGAGAGTTTTGCTAAAGACCAGTTTTATCGATAAATTTAATATCTCTGACAACTCGCTCTTTTCTAAGACACCAGATATATCCCAATCTGATAAAAAAGTTAACAAAAATAAATAAATTGTAAAGCAGAGTGAACATTATTATGTGTGTGTGTATTTTAATTTTTTGTTAGAGGAACGTACTCCAAACACTCTATCACTATCTAACATTGAACTTGAAGTAAGAAAGCACCATTACAGCCAAATGACAAATGACATATGCATCCACCATCAACTCAACTTAAGATCAAATCAGCATCCAAATTTGAAATGAGCATTAATAAACACTTGGCGAAACAGACAATTTTAATTTAGAAGACTATTAGCTAAACAGACAATTTTAACTCAAAAGACTATTAGCTAAACAGACAATTTTAACTCGAAAGACTATTAGCTAAACAGACAATTTTAACTCAAAAGACTATTAGCTAAACAGACAATTTTAACTCAAAAGACTATTAGCTAAACATACAATTTTAACTCAAAAGACTACTAAATAAACCAACAATAAAAACAGGGTGTGTAAAAAAAACTCACCGGGTTCTTAATGGGCCAATTGGGGAACCGCTTGGTGTCGCACAGATGTCGCAAGTAGTAGATATTACAGAAAAGCTCATGCTCCAGCTGGGGATACCTGACCGCGGGGATGGCGATGTAACCGTACGGGGCTCTGGTGTTGCCCCGCAGACGGGGGGAATAGTCTGCCAGGTGTAACGCTATCTTCTCTATCAGCAACCTCCTGTAAATACATTTTCTGATCAGCTGGATATATCATTGTCTTAAGGTACTGATGTAGTCATATGATAAGCATGGACCAGCTAGGACATTAATTAAATAGCTTTCCGTTGAAGTCAATATCTTATTTTGACGTAAACAAATTCAAGTTGAACCCAGAACACAGTACTTGTGGCGCAACCATACTCGTGCACACTACGGTGTAAAGCCAAGTAATGTATATTTTTCAGAGTTATTTGTATTTATTTGCTTGTAGACAAGTATTCTCCCAAAAGTATCACTGAGCCAATAATAATGTTGCCTCCGTTGTGTTGTCCGTAACGTTGTGTATTGTTTTTTTTACAATCGTGATGGAAAATGTCCGCAATAAACCTGAAAAACAATAATGTCGTGTTTGCATTTCGAAGTGTCTACACCAGATTCTAGACGATCGTCGATAGACTCCGCGGTCACGCCGCGATTGTCGATAGACTCCACGGTCACGGCGCGATCGTCGGTAGGACTCCGCGGTCACGGCACGATCGTCAGTAGGACTCCGCGGTCACGGCGCGATCGTCGGTAGGACTCTGTGGTCACGGCGCGATCGTCGGTAGGACTCTGTGGTCACGACGCGATCGTCGGTAGGACTCCGCGGTCACGGCGCGATCGTCGGTAGGACTCTGCGGTCACGGCGCGATCGTCGGTATGACTCGCGGTCACGGCGCGATCGTCGGTAGGACTCCGCGGTCACGGCGCGATCGTCGGTAGGACTCCGCGGTCATGGCGCGATTGTCGAAATGACTTTGTCTCCTGCGTTCGCGGACCTATCGCTCGCAATAGCGGCGTCATCGGCACTCGCGAAGCGGCAAAATTGCCGACGATCTGACCAAATCCCGTCCCGAAAAATTCCCGAATCAAATGTAATCCCGTCCCGATAATCGGGAATATTTTTTTCCCAAAAAATTCCCGAAATTTCGGGACCCGTCCATCCCTAGCGATCAGTTCTCTTTCCTACCGTCCTCACGTCTAGCCTAGCCTGCGAGCCACCGAGAGCAGCGCTCCTAGATTCCGATGTAGACACTAGGAGATTCAACCTTGTTTTTCCGACTCAGTGAGAGTTATGAGGTATTCATTCTGTGTTTCTACATTCAACCTTATATTTCATAAATGGTCAATCCTTCAAAAGAGAATACACCTGGAGATGAGATGATTGTGATTAAATATTGTTGTTAGTTGTTAGACATGAAATACTATTGCAAGGTAAATGCATTGAAAGATACCAAAGATTACAGCCTCCCAACTTCCCACCAGAACCATAACTGACCTCATCTCCGAGTTCCAGATGGCCTCAGGAGTATCGTACTCTCCGAGGAATATCTGGGCAAACTTGTCAGCCCCGTGGTTTTCCAGGTAATAGACCATAGCTTCAGGCAACAGTTGGCCTAGCACACTGCGCTGCATCAGCTCCGAGGAGTTAGCCTAACAACACAATCAAGTATCAGGTAACTGGTGGAACATAACTCAAATGAGTCTACAAAGTGAAATCAATAGATTAAACCTGCTCTTTAAAGCTGTGTGAACGAAGCTAGTTAGCAGATAGGTCAGCTTCAAGTAAGACGCAAGGAACCTGCCCTGTAACCTACTTGCTCTACGGGCCTCGAGTAAACACGGTTTTTCAAAGATTTGTCATTCTAATGAATCAGAAGTAAAGTATTCATGATAACGCTTCCATGGTCACATTGTGTAGATCAGCGGTCTTCCGGGAATGACAAAGTTTTTCTCACTCTGTTTTCATGATCTGATATTGCTGGTTCGCGAAATCATTCAAGTGTATCCAGCCCTAAACATTCATGCAAAATTTAATCAAAGTCGGAACACACACATATTTAACAAATATAACAAAAATAGTGTTTTTAACCTCTGGGGACATCAAAATGAAAATGTAAATCAGTCTAGGTCTTGCAGCGATACCTATGCTAACCAATAGCTTGCAATAGCTTCTTCCCTAACAGGTTATTCACTAAAAATTACTTAATTGAACATAACTGTGAAAGACTTAAAGTAAAAACATTGGACTATTGGATACTGAAGTAGACATCCCATCTATATGGACTAGCTGTTGTCAATTTATATACATATACAGTGATGTACATTACAGCTTTATGACTGGGAATATAAATTTTACACTGCATACCTCATCCATCCGGAAAGACTGCTTGATATGTGTCATTTGCAGAAACTTGGCTATTGGCAGAACATTGGAACCGGTGTACATGAGTATGAAGTAGAACACTCCAGTAGTGTAAAGGTTGGCAGCATGTGCGTTGTATTCTGCCACCAAACACAACAGGGTGGCCACCTGCACAATGAAAAATGTATCAATGAAAAATATTGTAATATATTATCACTGTGTTTCAGATTTAATTGGTAATGTTTCCTGATAGTCCGTCATTTCTAAAGCTCGGCATCCATGCGGTTTATACGAAGCAGAATTCATGGGAATGTACTGGATTTTACTGATATAACTTAAAATGTTCCACCCATCACGCCCACCTCAATACATCCTTCTTTGACAAATGAAACTTTTAACTAAAAATGCTGTCAGTGAAAGTAAAACATTCTAAATTTTCTGTAAATTTTTAAGTTTTTGTATTACGCAAGAATGTAAACCTGGTCCAGGTATCATGACAAAATAATTCAAATATAGCAGGAGTGTGAACAGTTCTCTTGCAAAAAAAAAGTTAAACACGGAAGTTCCGAATAGAAAAGTTTAACATAAGTCTTGGCGAACCTGTAAAGGATGTTTGTCCCATAAAACCCTAAACCGGTGTCAATTACCCATTCAGTAGCAAACTACAGAACTCAGCAGTATAACGTTGCTTTTGACATTTGAATTTACCACTATTTAGGAATATTGAGAACGACACACACCAGTAACGCAAGTCAGTAGCCTACTGTCGGGGAAAAAAGTTTAGACACTCGAGTTTGGAGCTCTACAGAAAAGTAACCAACTAACTTAGAAAAACACGTAGTATATATAAATTTTCGTTGTTTTATTCTACGTATTCCTGTGAAAACAAAAATTTTTTAGCTCTTTTAGGAAATTTTTTATGACAGTCGGAAGGTAAAAACTGCCTGTTTTTAGAGTAACAAAAACCATCTTATGACTTTGAAAATTCGCACAATGTAAACTAAACGGCAGAACTTTATCAAACTTTAATACAATATGGACACATATATACTGAACTAATTTGTGTAGTTTCAGAATTTTTACCCTACCCAAAAAGTTTTTGTTGTAACTGTTGTAAATCAACTTTTTCTCAAAAACGGCAAACGCTAGAAAAAAAATTAAAAGCTTGTTTTGGAGGTGATTGGTTTTGTATTTGAAATATCGATACTGATCAACCAAATTGTTACGCATGTTATTTATATAAATTAACAAAAAACTGGATGATCTCGCGCTTGCAAGGGGTGCAGACGCCATCACCCACTCAGGAATCCAGTGCAGTGTTGCCACGATGGACCTTGACCGAGCGTAAGGTGATTCACACAGTGTGTGTCACTGACTGACTCACATGAAATATGTTTTACATTCTTCCAAAGGGTCGAAAGTATTACCACCCCAAATATGGGTGCTAAATCTAAATTGTCAGATTCGGAATATGCAATGATTGTCAGTGCTATATGTTTTTTTTAGAAGTGTGGGAGTGACCATGGAGGTCCAAAACCCTCATTAGAAAAGGTGATGGGAAATGGTTAATAATTAATAATAACTGCTGTTCAGTTTTGACAGAAAAGTTGATTTACAAAAGTTACAACAAAAACTAACTAAGTTTTTGGGTAGGGTAAAAATTCTGAAACTACACAAATTAGTTCAGTATATATGTGTCCATATTGTATTAAAGTTTGATAAAGTTCTGCCGTTTAGTTTACATTGTGCGAATTTTCAAAGTCATAAGATGGTTTTTGTTACTCTAAAAACAGGCAGTTTTTACCTTCCGACTGTCATAAAAAATTTCCTAAAAGAGCTAAAAAATTTTTGTTTTCACAGGAATACGTAGAATAAAACAACAAAAATTTATATATACTACGTGTTTTTCTAAGTTAGTTGGTTACTTTTCTGTAGAGCTCCAAACTCGAGTGTCTAAACTTTTTTCCCTGACAGTAGGCCTAATTATTTCATATGATTAGTAACAAGCTAGAGCGAGGTACCTTCTCCACTAGTGTGGGGTCAAAGGTCAGCAGCAGTTGTACCACATGAGGCAGACATTGGTCACTCGTCAGTATCCTCTTGATGCGAGGTATCGGCCAGATCACAGCTTCGTCTTGATCTCTACAACCATAATATCATAAAGAAATTTAATAGACGTAATGAAATTACTATTGTTTTGTCAAATGGAGTTTAGGACAACGTTTTTATCCTAGTAATAATTAAATAACTAGACTTGCATAGCTATACTTTGGCGAGTACAGAAGAGTCCCGCAAACTCGACACTCAAAAACCCGACAGTCTGGATAACTCGGCCATCACCTGGCTCAGAAAATTTGTGATTTTTTAACTCCGTGTTAAACATGGACTCAAGACAGATCAAGTCAAATCAAATCATTCACAACTTGTAACAAGGATTTGTTGAACTATATCTGATGACTTAATACTGACTTGTAATATAAATATAAATAAAAAAGGCCGATAAAACGCTTAAAAATTGTATTGTTATTATTTTTAATTCTAGTTCCCGATAACACGGCATCTCACAAACTCGGCACCGTTCCAGTCCACAATACGCTGAGTTTGCGCGACTCTAGTGTACTTTAATTACTCAGTCTCGGCACATAAGCTTTTTACTTCTCAAGTAATACTAGAATAGCTATAACTCGACCACCCCTACTGTCCACTTTCCACATTAAGGGGAAAAATCACAATACTGTTCTAAGAGGACATTTATACAAAAATACTACAGTTAGACATACCGGCTCATAGAATTAAAAAGAGTAACAATCTTCATAGACTAAACTGCATTAATTTTTTAAATAAATTGCCTGATTCAGCCAGAACTGTCTCCTTCAAGATATTCAAATCTAATTTATGTGAATGGTTCACAATCCTTTCTATGGCATCCATGAATTTCTTAAAACAAAAGTTAATATTGAATATTGATGTGTATCTACATGATCCATATTCTCTAGACATGTCATATTTTAATTAACTAAGTATTTTGTAAACTTTGTATTTTATTTAATATTTTGGAATGTTTTGTATGCGTTTTGACTATGTCTATTCCTTTTCCTTTGTACAAAGGTCAATGGCAATAAAACTCTTGAGTCTTGCTACAGTTCCTATTGATTTGTTCCTATTAGGGGTCTGCGGTGCACCGAAAAAGTCGGTACGGTACGGTACAAGCTTAATTACCGTCATCGGTTCGGTACAGCATTTTACACGGTACAAATTCGGTTCGGTACAGCCTATTATAATAATAAATTACTTTCAGTTTACTATCGTAGTCAACGGCAGTTGGTTCCAAGCACATAAAAGTCTTATCAGATGTTTGTTTACGATCTTCATCATTTATTACTAGCATGATGATGCAATAAAAAACCCATTAGCAGTCCCAAATCCATTAACATTTTATCACGACAATAATTGTTGTATTGAAGTACTTCCAAGAACTGTTGAGTTTTATCACTTTTATTTCTTTACGACTTTCTCCAATTCTGTTTTATCATAAAAATAATAGTTTTATGATGACTGTTAAATTTTATCTCTAACTTAATCAGTATTTTCGTAAATATTGAATTTGCCGCTGGCCATTGCCTACTGCCATAAAACTGTTTATGGCTACATATTAAACTTGTAACAAATCTACAATCTTATTTTATAAATTAAATATTTGTTATGGATATTTTATCTTTCTATTGACGACCATGGATATATACAAACTTTTGTCAATTTTAATTTCAACATCAAAATACAATATTGCACAATCGTGATATTTTAGGCCATTGACCTTTATTATGCATCCGGTATTGCTGTTTCAGAAGAGAAGCACGTTGATAAATTATAAATTGATATTCCCGTAGTTAAAAAGAATTATTTTATAAACCTATAAAACAAAATCATAAAATCTTACATAAAGATAACAATAACGGAAATTGTAAAAAGGGTATAAAGATAACAACGTCATTCTTTCTCTTTGTTCTTCTATTTCTTGGGTTTCCCTTCATCACGCATTCAACAAGTTGCCATGGTTACTAATCACCCATGTCGTTATCAGCTTTTGTGACATAGCGCACAGCAGGGGGTAAAACTTGACGAAAATCGGTAAATTTTTACGTATTAGTTAATTACCAATGAATGTACGGTACTACTTTATTGGTATTTGGTATTGTATTAATAATCGGTCCAAATGGCAGATTTTTGTCAAATTTTACACCAAATTTATTGAAATTTCAAAGTGAATATTAATAAAACAATTATTACCAAATATTTGTATTCATTTAACCCTCCAAGTGTCCATAGTTTAGGCCTTAATGTCCACCTATTTTTGGCGCATTTGCAAGGTTTTATTAAAACGGATCTGAGAAGCTTAAAACGATGTTAATTCTAATGTTCTATATACCATTTTGTTTGGAAAATCATGGGCTTCAATATTATATATAAAACATAAGGAACATTTTTTCAAAAAAAAAAAATTTTTAGGTAAAAAAAATATAATTTCGAAAATTTTCAAAAAAAAAATAAGTTCGCGCTCAATGAAATTGTATAAATTATAGGCCTATAAATATTTGAAAATAGCCACTTTGTTCTAAATTTTATGAGGATTACAAATATATAATAATATAAGGAAGTATATTAGCAAATAAATAAGTAATGGGCAAAAAACTGATTTCAGTACATAGCGTTTAGCTAAGAATGCATAGCCTAACCATAGCTAGGAATCTGGCTGATAATTTACATCAATATCACTACCTACTTCTTCAGGATCATCAACCAGCACTTCAAAACCACTTAAATCTTCTTATAATGCACCACGTATATCACTACTTTTGATTTTTAACACTAAAACAATGATAAACGTAATAAAACACATCAGTCATCGGTCCGGGGGAACCTAGCTGTTTACAAATACACGCACGTCAGCTGTCTGCTACAATATTTTCGGAACTAAAATGAATAGCGCTTAGAGACAGACCTCTGCAGAAAGCTTAGAATATTACGGAAAGAACAATACCTAACTCGATCCAGTTCAATCCGATTCAGTCAGTTATAGAGCCTTCGCCGTAAACGATGTCTGCTTGTCGAAAAATCGGCAAGTAACACTATACAAAGTGTGGTGCTTGCCGAATTTTCGTCAAGTAACACTGGGAGGGTTAAAAGATTGATTTGTGGTATTGGGTTCCCCAGTGAGTGCAGCCGAGCGGCACTAATGAGGGTCGGACCTTCTTGGGGGTGAACAATAGACGGCTTATCAGACCCTCCCCTCCCCCGTGGTCTGGAGAAAGCTTGTAAACAAACTATTGCACAAGCGTGCGTGACTTGACATTGAGCTGCTTCAACTATAATTTTGTCAAATGAACTGTGATGTTTCAAAATCAAAAACAATAATTTGGGACCATACTGCTTAACAATAATGGACTGCAATTATTGTGGAACATACAATCCATTTTTAACAAACTAAGATTATACGATTCAAATACAATTATAAGGATTATCTTGGTATTTTACTTGGGGTAGTGAAGTTATGTAGGCTAGTGTAATTCTCGGTTCATCAAGGTTCTACTGAATTATGTTTGGCAGTGAATAAGTGTAGAATGCAATTTATAAATTCAGGGATACACATCTTTTACACAGTTATAAAGTCTAATTGCCCAACATCAAATCTTACTCTGTGATAATCCAAATTTTAGTTTCAGAAAAAAACTTTGCAAGAATTGTATCCATCTTATAACTTAACTAGTTTTGAAGCTGATAAAAAAAATGGTCTTTGCCATTACTTCATCATAACCTCCAGTTTTTCATTGTCATCTGCTGTGAACAGCTGGCAAAACTACACTGTCTTCTACTGAATGCTTTTATATGTTTTAAAATAAAAAAAAAAAACAACTAGACATTGTGTTGGTTGGAAATAATTTATCAGTTTTGTGAAATTATCTTGTCAATAAATGTTACTTTCAAACATGTTTATTCATAAAAACTCTCATCCTATTTTTAAACTACTTTATTCAAAGTATCTCAGAGTAAAATAGGTAAAGCCTTTATCTCAACTGTGATTTTTCTTGACACAATCCTCGTAGTAGTAAAAGGTTTTGTTTTAATAATATGTGGTACAGTAATTGTTGTTAGAAAACCATGAATGTAGGATACTATCCATTTTCATAGTAATGTCTATGTATTAAAGTTAAAAATGGTTTGGATACAGTTCTGAGAAGAAAACCGCAACAATACGGGTAGCCGCGTACCGTACCGATTTTGTACCGAGAACCGAGGTACAAAATATTGTACCGTACCGAACCGTACCGACCTTAAATTTTCTGTACCGCAGACCCCTAGTTCCTATAGCTGGAATTACAATGTATCAGGAAAAAATATTGAAGTAATGTATATGACTATAGTGTACCTTTTAAACCCTGGTCTTTCAAGATAGGCTTAAGCCAGCGAAACTCCCTTTTTCAACACATACCGTATCCCCTTCTTCTGTTATATATCACCTGCTGGGGTAGAACTGGCACATATGGATGAGCATGTTGAGTATCACGGTGGCCAGCTCCGTCTCATTGAGCACTGCAGACCCTCTGGCCAACAGACACCACTTGATCTGAGGGATGTTCTGGGGTAGTCTCCACGAGTCCATCCCCTGCGCCCAACACTTGGACTTGGTGGTCAACTCCCCACTGGACCACAGCTCCTTCATCTGCCAAAGATATAAGAGATAAGCTGCAGCAATCCTGCAGGCTAAGCAAATTTTCATTTGCCTGATTAAAGTGTTTCATGGCGTTGTATGGGGTTTCAAAGGTCAATCCAATCAACTATTTAAGATGAGGACGCTACTTTGTGCTTAACCCAAATAAGAGTGTAGGATAAGTGGTGTGATCTTGTAGTCTTGTTAGTGACTAAGGCCGACATGTTCCTTAGACACAGCTGTTAATTTCCCATACAGCCAATGGCAACTAAGAGATCTACAATTTATAGTGGAATCCGAACCACATTGTTTCCTTGTAATTAACAGGATAGCACTGCGGGTAGTCGTAGTACTCACTAGTACGGACGTTAATCCACACCAGGGAGCATCGCATCCACAGTGCATGCCTACAAAATTTCCACAATTAATTGGTGACCTCCTATAGTCCTCGCCACCCTGACTTGAGGCAGCCCAAGGCCGCACGCCGTATATCTATTGCGGCCTTGGGCTGCCTCAAGTTAGGGTGGCGAGAACTATAGTAGCTGGATTACTGGACGACGTCACCATCACAGTCAAGTAGTTGAAGGTGACAGTAAATGAAAATCGTTAAAAAACTAAATAAAATAAAATCGTAGACAAGTACCTTCTGGAAAGTGAACGGTCCTTTCTTCTCTGCTCCGACACTGTAGTACCACTCCTTCTCGTTGTCTTGACTCATCCCCTGTCCAGCCTCTATCACATTAGTCTGGGTAGGCACCACGGCCCTGCAATCAGGACACAAAGATTGTACACAAAACCATATAAAAACAACTCACATACATGTGACAATATAGAATACTTCAGTGGATGAAGTAGATTTTTACATTACTTCAGGCTAGACCTCGGGGTTGCACTATCACTTAGATAAAATCTATTGGTGATTTGGTGGGGTGCAAGCTGGTTTAGTGGTTAGAGTGCGAGATTCCGGTCTCGGAAGTCCTGGGTTCAAATTCACTGAATCACCAATGGATTTTATCTAAGTGATATTGCCGCAACCCCTAGGTCTAGCCTGAAGTAATGTGAAAAACAATCCTAGGATTGAGGCTAGCGTACTAAGAAAAAAAATATAAATAAATAACCACTAGACCAGCTCGCTCCCCTAATATGAAGTAGTGGATGCAGTGATGGTGATACAAACTATTGTGTTATATTTGAGTAGATTTTTGAAAGAGGGTAAAGTTGGGCTTAATTTCCCAGGACATCACAGGAAACTTCACATTTAACACCGAGAAAAGAAGGTACAGCAGATATACAGCTATCTCATTAATGAAAATAATTTTAGGCTGTCGATAATATAGAAAGTTTACAAAACAGGACAATCAACTTTACATTTCACCCCTCCAAAGAGGTTTCTTATGGAAGGAAGAAGGAATAGGTATTGGCTAAATACTGAAGAAGTAGTAGACAATTTATCCACATGGACTCACTACTCAAAAGGTAATTTTTCTTCCAAATTTAATCTAATCGAATGAGTCACTCATAGAGTATGCTATTGTCAAAATTCTATTTCCTCCGTTAGTTTTCAATACTTTGATAAAAGATGTCAAGATGTCATAGTTAACAGTAACTGTGTTTAAGTTTAGATAGCTAAACAAGTCAGTGTATACAGCACTTTATTCATTCTCCTACAAAAACTGGCTAAAATGTTTACACAGGAATTAATCTAGTTCTTTCTATAGTCACAGGAAGAAGTTAGTTCCTGCCTCCTTGGACAAATTCTTTTTTCAAAAAAAAAAAAGAATAACATTACAGCAATAATTGGTCCTAGTGCAGGACTTATTGAGAGGGTATGTTGAAGAGCTTTGAGCTCTAAAGGGTTAGCTTGCAACCCAGATTCCATTAAAAATTAGATGGAAAACTACTAGTTTAGCTAATCTCTATGTTTGACTAAATCTCAACACTGAGAAGTAAAGAACAATGAATACACTCCAATCTGGTACACTTAAGTGGTGTCTAACACTAGTCGCTGGTGTCTAGGGCTAAGTCCAACAATGCCTCCCTCTCCCTCATGTACTAAAACGCTCACGGAGGAAGACCCCATGCCCTGTGCGATAGGAATTTACCCATAGTGCTCGCTGTTTGGGCTCTTCCTTGCTCGTCACAAATATATTTCCGGCACAACATACCAGAGCTAAAAGTGTTCGATTGCCCCATAAGCGTGTTACTTAACTCTTTTTGGTTTCCCTAAGGTTTCATCTTTTAACAACAACTGAAAGGTAGAGAATAAAAGTTGTTGAATACCTGGACGTGTGTAGGTGAGCTAGAGTGAGTAGATCCACCAGTATCTGCACTCCATGTGCGTCTAACACCGCCTTCACGTTCTGTTTGTTGAGAATCAGCTTGCCCAGGAACAGCAGCAGACGATCTCTCTCCGTCCTGTCCACACACTGGAGACCAACAATGATTAGAACAATGCTTAGTGCAACGTAGTGTTTAGAATCTTTACTCAACTACTGTTAAATGAAGATGATTGCTTTTTTGTCGATTTGCTACCTTCACCATGAATAATTTTGACATATATTGTCACAATGCTTTTCCTTTTCACTCACCCACACACAAGTTTAAAGGATGATCCTTGCTCGTCACAAGTATATTTCCGTCACAACATAAATAATAAATAAAAAGGCCTTTATTTGCAAGCGAGTTTCATATACATGATTTTCAAACTTACTCAAGTCAAACTAAAACTAAACTAACAAATACAGAAATATAATATACAAAATAACTACAAATAAAAAACAGTTACAATTTACATTTGTTTTTCTACATTGCGGCCCTGAATGAACCATATGATTTGGAGCTCTTTATGTCCTGAGAGAGGCCATTATACAACTGCGGGCCAAAATAAGAAAATGACTTTCTTCCAACCTCAAGCCTCACTTTAGGAAAGTGAAGCATGCGGTCGGAACGAGTACCTACAACATACAAGCTGGAAGCGTACAGTTGTCTCATAACCTGATTCCTCTGTAACTTACTTCTCTATGGTTAGAACTACTAATGTTCATCACTATCACACTATACACCTACCCTGTCAAGCATCCCTACTATGACCTTGGTGTCACTGAACGGTCCGATGTCCTCATGATAGTGACCGTAAACGAGAGTCATAACTTGTATACACGTCACCTTCATCTCAATCTTTGGGTTGATCAGGAACTTGTGGTACAGGTTGTTGAAGAAACTCTTCCTGTAAACAGTGAATCAAGTGTCACAAAGGATTCAGTACTGTAGGCCGCTGATCTAGCATACGATGGTCCTGCACTTTAAATAAACTGACTCAATTTAATTTGGGAGTGAAGTTTTAATTTGGTTTTATTTAGTTTTTATATTACTGCTAAAATTAGAGGAAACACAGAATAACATCTTCTTTCTAACAATTTACTTTTTCTTGCCGGATTAGTGAGTGTCTAATTCAAATCTGAAGGCTGTGGGTTTTGATTCCAAAGGAGGGTGAGTCTGGACTCCATACTATTTGTCATTGGGCTATATGAATAAAAAAATATACTATCAAAGAACAGTTTAACTCAATGGATATGTGACATTTCAATAGGGGTGTGCGAAGCAGCAAAAGATTTTGGTTCGAAGCAGTACGGCATTTTTTTATTCATACTTGTCAATGGAGTGAAATAACAATAATTAAAATTTACCACATTTGTGTAATGCAAATTTTTGTTGATGTAGTATTAGGCCTATTCATACACATGACATAAATGATTCTTAGGTGAAAAAATATTTATTTTCAATTATATGTTAGAAGAACCTGTATTGCTGGAAATGTCAGTGAGGTGTTTTACTTGCATATTTCATAATTTTTACTTTCAGAGTCATATTGTTAAGCATGTTACCTTATTTTATAATATTGGTTTCACAAAAGGTATGTTTTGGTGTAAACAAATAAAAACATTTGTAAGATTTATACTGAAAGTTTCAATTGTTATCAATGTAGATAAAATGAGAGGATATAATCAGACCTACAAACTACAAGGTATAAATAGCTTCAGCCCTACAAAAATGCCAAATTTATCACTCTAAACATCAGTCTTACTAGTTACGTATCGAGTAACGATATTTCAGACTTGTGTTATTTTTAGAACGATTTTGGAGTGACTTGTTTTGGCTATGTTTACAGTAGTAAATAATGTCTCACACTGCTTACACTTATAACAAAACTTCTCATTTGCAATGTCAAAACTAAAAATTATAAAACAACTAAAGCAATATTTACATGCAAAGAATTAATTAAATAGAAACGCCTTCACAAAGAAAACGCACCAACAACGCGCTCCTGTATTGTGGGTATTGCATTGACTTTCTGCAGGCGTTTTTCGTATATGGATACCGTTTCCCCCATGAATTGGATTGTTTTTTGACCACCACTGAATAGAATCTCGATTCGATGCATCACCCCTACATGTCAATACAAATCATTAATTTTAAATAATTTACATATCATATAGATTGAATATGCACAAGAATATTACAGTTGAGAAAAAAACAAAAAAGGGAAAATGTATTTCATATTGTAAGGGTACAGCTAGATAAATTTTTCTGAGGGTTTCTATTTCAAATAGTTTACATTCAAAGACTCGTTTGTGAAATAGAAAGATAATTTGTTTTCTACCTGAATGCATTGGTAACAGGGTCCATTGTGAAACATCTGTGGCTAGATTCTCAAAAAATTGTTATTTCTAGTATAACTATGTGGTTTTTAACAGTTTTCAAATAAACAATTAAAAAAAAAAAAATTTAGATAGTAACAACACCGGGTACCATTACAAAAGACAAAAAAACGCCAATGGCGTGGATACAAAATCTGTATTTTTACTCACGCATTTCTTGTCAGAGTCTCCGGCACAGAGTTGAGCTCCAACATGAGGTTGAGGTAGTATCCGTCAATGCAGACCTCGTCAGCCAGTGACCGGTAGACAACCTCAAACTCACTGTGGTTCCAAGCGATCAGTACGTTGCCTGGCAGATCCCTGTCTGACGTGAACAACCTCACCTCCTTCTCCAACGCTTCCCGCAGCTCTTCTCTGGTCTGCAACATGGCGGGATGAATACATAACGCTCGTGGAAAATAGTAGGGTTATGCGGTGAACTTATCTTTGAAATGAAAGGATTGGGCATTTATCTTAACTTTTTTCTCACTCCACAATCCTGTAAGAAAGAAAGTTTTAATAATTTGGCTACTATCCATCTTAGTAGTGTCAATGTATCAAAATTGAATAAGTTGCCATCAAACGATCACTGTAAAAACATTATCAAGCAGAAACATCTACTTCTTCATTCTGCAACTTCCACATTATGCTTATATATCCCACCACGAATCAGGGACCAGTTGCAATGTTATGTTTACAATTGTTGTCTTACAGCTACCTTGTGATTCCAGATAAGGTTTGCCAGTTTGTGGTCGTGGTTGAACATGTAGTAGAAAAGTTTCCAGTTAGCTTCGCTTTTAATTCGCTCTCTTCTCTTCCGCAACACAACCGGACGGTCTCTGGGTTTCTCGTCTTTCCTCTCGATACCCAGTGTGTTGCTTAGCGAAGTGCCCCAATGTTCTAGCACATGCTGGAAAAACACATTGCAAATCTAAAAAAAAAAAATTAACAATATCTTTCTGTTCTTAAAGTTAAGTAATGTTTGGGTATTCTTTTAAGTATTTGCAATGCAGTGAAAGTAAAGAAAATTCTTACTGCATTGATAATGGTAATACTCAGAACCAAGCTTTTTACATTCTCCTATGCGTAGAATACAGGGTGGCCAAAAAGTCCATTTACACTAAAGATTAATTAAATTGGTGTCGTGGGCCGAGGCAGTGGTGGGGGGAAAGGAGAGTGAGGCTTCATTCTCTTCCCCCACCGTTCCCTAACTACGTAGGAATGTTTGCTAATCAGTCGTCTTTATAACAGTGTACTACATACTGCAATATTGTGTAAAGGGACTTTTCAGCCACCCTGTGTATGGAGAAAGTATGGTTTTTGTAAGCATTTTCAAGTTTGAGTTTTGGGTGGAAATACTTGTTATGAGTTCCCCTGGACCTAATAAATTGGTTTTCGAAGTGATGTGTACAGCTACAGAATACACAGTCTGTGGTCCCGATTATGTTGAATTTTTTGGTATATGTGTATTAATCAGTTTTCTGATGATTTTTCATTATTTGGAAATATTGGTTTATAATGTAGATTTTTTCATAAAAAAATCATAAAATAACAAAAATCTGATAAAAATTGCTCAACTGATTTTGATTAATATTTAGTATTTTTGGTCCTTGTATTTCTTATTTCTTCTTCCTATTGTAGACGTAGAACGTATCCAGATAATAAAGGGGTGAGCCGGTACAATTCAAGAATTGAACTGTGTTCATAAAATGTAGTGGCAATAGGATTCAAACCCACAACGTCGCTCCATTCATAGTCAGCACTACCCACTGAGTGACCAAATCATCATCATTGATTCACCTCTTTCAGAGGTGAACAACGTTGGCACAACTCAGAACAGTTACCTCAACATGTTTCTCCAGTATGCGCCGGTGCTTGTCCAGAGCTACAGAGATGTGGTTGCGCTGGTGTTTGGCCGCGTGGTCCTGCGCCAGCTTCAGGTTGTCTCTGATCTGTAACACGTCTTCAGCCTCTCCGTCAGGTACTCGGTCCTTGCTCTCCAGGTACTGTAGCAGTCCCACAGGCTGCGGACAAGTAATAGACATACAAGTGTTTACACTAAACATTCTTTTACAAGTAACTTTCAGTGATACTGATAAAAATGAACTACAAAAATTAAAACAGTTTATTTTATATGTCTTGAAACTAATCCATTATTTAATTCATCATAATTACAATATATGTTTAGGCGTTTTTGGCATTTAACTAGCTTTGAAATTCTATTTTCATGAAAAATCCACCTTATCCTTTAACCAATTTGTGTTAGAATCTTTCATTAACTCATCATCATAGAACCACCGAGATCTTAACCACAGTTTCTGGGAGATAAATCTGACCTATATGATAGATGTTTGGAACATGTCCCAAAATAACACATTCCCAAAGTGTTCTGTATTTATCTGAACAATTTTTGTGTCACACACTTTTGAGACACTGTAAAATAATAATTAGTCACTGTACCTTTACACCAACTGATAACTCTACCTGTGCCTTCCGTCCCAAATATTTTGTGATAAAAGCAATTATTTATTTAGACGAGAGCACGCCCCGTGGTCGAAAAATCGACCAAAAGTATGTTTTGTGCAAACTTCTCTATTTTCACCCCACACTGTTAAATAAACCATGTGATTGGAATGTCTTCCATTTGTTTTGATTTTCTGTTTATATTTTGTTGTTATTTCGTCATCACCATAGCAACCCATAAAACCCATGTTAATTTTTTAAAATTTCAAATTCATTTTTTGTGCTTATTTTTGTGCCTATTTTAGTTTATAAAGGGATTCTGCACACCTACAGGAAAATAGCTTTCTAACGGTATGCGTAGATTTTCCCTACGATACACACGAGCTGAGAAAAAAGGTTTTAAAGAAACATGCTTGCCTATTAATATATAGATAGATATTTCTTATATGCTTGGACAATGATGCACAGTAAAACTAGTTAGCACCCTTTTGTTGACATTCATTTAGACTTATGGAGGTAAGAAAACCTATTACCACAAATGAGTCAACAGGCATTTGGATTGCAAAAACCATAAATTTCCATTCTGAAAAATTTACACAGCAAATTTCTTTCCAAAACGTTCAAATTAATATAGTTAAAAGATTAAACTAGCAATCTCACCATGCATCTGTTTAGCAGCTCCATAGCGCAAGAGTTGCCTGTCACCCACAGCCCGACCAGATGTCTGCTCAGCTGACGATGGGCCAGGTGACGTTGTTCACTGCCGGAGGTGAACAGAGCAATCAGCAAGTGTCTGGGTAACGCTCCCTCGCACAACGCCAGCTCCTGCATCTTGGCTGCCACTCCTGCGTCTCCTACAGACCGTATGTAAGTGATTAACCTTACTATTTCATTTGGTCATGAGTGCCCTTAACTAGAGTTGAAAATACCCAACAATTTTGGGATTTGGGTAATTACTGATCGTGCCTGACATCAGCCGATCCTGCCGATTGCGCTTGAAGTCTTTCAACCGCTCCCGACATCTGTCGATTGTGCCCAACAACTTACGATCGCGCATTAATTCTGCCAATCTGATTGCGCCCATTATCTGTCTCTGATTGTGCTTGACATCTTTTGTTTATGTCTGTTTTTAAGTATTGATTGAATACAAAAATTTAACACTCTAACACAAATTTCCAAAAAAATGTTTGCTGAAATTTCAATAGCAAGTGAGTAGGTAGTAGTTTTGTTCCCCTCCTAAACAAATTTCATTACTCTTATGTGTATAGCCCAATACACACTCTTTATTGCCTGTTAAATGTTAAGTTAAAACAAGGTTTGAAATGGTAGTCGTTTGACCAAAAAAAGAAGGTTTATAATACAGCAGGTATTTTAAACCTTTTATTTGCATTAACCTGATTCAGAGACTAAAATATTTCAACTTTTAATAATAAATGATTATCAATTTTATTATTATCAATTATCAATTATTTAAGATGGGGACGCCACTATGTGCGTATTTTAACCCAAATATGAGTGAAGGATGAGTGTAGGATGAGTGGCGCGATCTTGTAGTCTTGTTAGTGACTAAGGCCGACATGTTCCTTAGACACAGCTGTTTATTTAACACTCCCCATACAGCCCATACAGCTAATGGCAATTAAGGGACCTACAGTTTATTGTGGAATCCGAACCACATTTTTTCCTCGTAATTAACGAATTGGTCTAATTATTTAGGATAGTACTGCGGATAGTCGTAGTACTCACTAGTGCGGACGTTAATCCACACCAGGTAGCATCGCATCCACAGTGCATCCCCTATAATTATCCACAATTCGTGACCTCCTGGCAACACTGATGCAATAACTTCCTGGCCACCGTTAGACCTGAAAAACTCACTATTCCTTTTAGTCCGTTCACAACATTTAGGTGGTTTTAGGGAAAGTTCCTCCACTACTTTTTTGCTTAATGTATATGTTGCAATGAGCCTAGATCATGCATCATAAAATATAATTTATTTGCTAAAGATTGTTCACTACAAAACAATGGCTCTGATAGTTTCACTAACAGTAAGCCTTACCTTCCTCTATAACCGCCCTCATCACAAGTCCAGCTCCCTTCAGTACTGTGAGGGAGGTGTGCTGCAACAGGGAGAAGTAGAGTCAATGACACACAAACATTAAGAAATATAGTAAAATATTCAACAGTTTATTTTCCAATAAACAACTGTATCAAGTCAGCAAAGCTATGGTAATGCTGTTAATGTTTGTTAAATAGTTAAAACGTACAGTATGTATATTGAGACACAGTCTAGCATATCACTTAAAAACATCCTCCCATGAAAAAAAAGGAAATATTTAATGAATTAAGCCTGTGGATGGGCAGTTGGAAATTGAGTTGAATAGCTTTGAATTTTGAATATGATTTCGTAAATTGAGATTGGATATCAAAAGTTTGTAAACTTTGTGTATCCCCAAGTTAATAATTTAAGTTCTAAGGAACACTATTGAGGCTTTGTTTATTTCTTCAGATAAAGATTCGTTAGCCAACGCATCCATTGCCACAGCCCTGTTTACAATATGTTAATAGAGAAAGAAATTAAAGGGTGCATAGAAAATCAAAACAAAAGAAGATAATGCCATCAGCTGATCAAGATAACAGAGGCTCCCCTCCCCCTCCTCCACCATCGTCAGTCGTGGTTAGGCGCTCACAACGTTTACGTGAAAAAATAACCTTGAAAACGCCGCACGTTGATATTGGTGCGGCGAAACGTCGGAGCAAGAGAACTTAACTCTTCAATTTTATTTTTATTTTTGTATTTTTTATCAACGTGTGTACGATGAACTGTTGTGTGACAACAACTGTGTTCTCCTGATTTCAATAAGGTGAGACCCAAAAAATACTTATCTAACTAAACAAGTCAACTAATCAAACTTTCAAAAATTTTCACATTTCCCCAAACAAACCACAATAATTTACCACCACGTTACAACAAAACATTAAGGTTTTATACCTGAAAGAGTTTAAAGAGCGTTCTGCCCTTCTGAGCCACCATCTCCAGCAACGTGTCAAAGTGTTTCCCCTCCGTAGTCTCACTGAACGGAACACACAACGCAAAGGTGAGGAAATCCAACATGGCCGTCACTACCAAAGTCCCTGTGTTGCACTCCTGCAACAACCGTGTGGGAAAATGTGTATTGTGTCAGCTATGGTCTGTTGGAGGAGAAATTATTGCAGACATTTTCCAACACCAATAGAAGTAAAAATAATATCACAATGTTGATCTGTCATCTGATCCTATCCTCAGTTGATAAAGTACTAAAAAATAACATAACAAGACAAAAATAGAAAAAGACACATTTGTTGTAGTCCAGTGTCACTTGACTGTTTCCATTTAGTTTGCCCAACTCTTTTTGTGCTAATTTATTTTAGGGTGGTTTTTTCTTGTTTTGACTTTAGATGATTTCAGTGAGGTTTTTCTTGTGTGCTTTCTCATCTTTGCTAGGTTTGTGTTGATAAAAACCACTCTTGTTATGTTTTAGTACTTATTTATTTTCTCTGTAAGGATCAGATTTTAGATTCAAAAACGTCTTAAAATCTTATTTAACTTAAAATTAAGGAAAATGTCACAGAAATCCTAAAAAAAACTAGCCTAAAAGCTTTATATTCTATACACAAAATTTAGGCGGTTTAAGGGGAAGGTTTCCTAGGTTTCCCCACCCCTTTGGCGTTATGGTTTAATCAGCTGTTTAGTATTGTTTCAAAGTTAGCGTGAGAGGAGGGGATAGAATCGCTTCCCTTCACACCTTAAATTTTGTGAACGAAGTACAATAGAGTCCCGCAAACTCGGCACTCGATAACCCGGCAGTCTGGATAACTCGGCCATCACCTGGCTCAGAAAATTAGTGATTTTTGAGTCCGAGTTAAACAAGGTCTCAAGTCATATCATTCCCAACTCGTACCAAGGATTTATTTAACTATATCTGATGACTTAAAAGGATTACAAATTGTTTTATTCTTATTTTTAACCCTAGTTTCCGATAACCCGGCATTTCACAAACTCGGCACCCTTCCAGTCCACATTACGCCTAGTTTGCGGGTCTCTACTGTATAGAAATTCATACTATTCCAAATATTTCTTTTCTAATGAATTTTAAATCTATGTTTATCATCATCTTGAGTCTCTGCACTCACCACATGTCTGACCCACATGTCCAGCAAGCTCTGTAGGAACTTTGGTGACGACAGCAGAGACGACTTGTTCAGCTGTTCCTGGCGCAGGTCGCAGTCACTGTACATCGGCTTCATCAGCGCGCAGACTGTGTCTATGGCTGCGTGTGTCACGGCCTCGTGGTTACGCCGTAGCGCTTTGGTCACCTTCACACCCAGTGACTCACGGAAACTGCAAGAATGAACTGTTAAAGTACCAGTTACATGTTTGAGAGTGTTTACTCAAGTTGGCTTGAAAAATAGAGGTACACAACTAAACAAAGCAAAGTTGATGTTATCAGTAAACATTTGACATTTTCACCGCCCTTCCTGTGTGGATAAGACTATTGCACTAGAATCATTTGATCACTCAGAAGCTTTGTGTGGTTTTTAAATACCACTTGTTGGAAAAAATTTGTTTTTGATAAGATGGGCAGGACATATCATAAGAAGACAACTCTTTACCAAAGAAAGTAATGGAGAAGAACCCAGAAGTAAGAAGACCCCTTGGTAGATTGAAACTGAGGTGGTTGAACCAAGTTGAAAAGGACATATAAGAAAACTGGAAAGAAGGAAGGAGGACGCAAGATGCAAAGATGGAGTCAGTGTGTTGGAGAGCCCAAGTACCATTTAGAGTACCAGAGGCCACAGCAGTAAATAAGTAAGATAAAATTAAGGATGGACAAGATTTTACAAGGGTCATCCAGAAAGTGACAAACATTTTGGTCTGGCACGGCAGTGGGTGGGGCTAAGACCGGCATCTTGCCATCAGAGTAACTACACAGTACACACTCAGTACGCAATCAGCCATGGGCTGAACCGTATTTACAAATGTAATTGTTAAGTTAATTGTTCTGTGGGAAACTAAAGTAGTGGGATGTTAGGCGTAGACGTACCCCTTGAGCTGGGTGAAGGCGCTAAACCCTGCCCGGGAAGCTATGAGGCGACGTAGAGTGTGAAACAAACATTCCAGGTCAGCCACGTCCATGTCTGTTGGCTCCAGATCACCTCTGGCCATCACAGATTCCAGTGCCTGCTGTATCATCTTCTCCTTGTTGTCTGTGAACAGTCCCTGCAACCACACGTGCAAATAACAGTTGGATAAATACATAAGAAACTGTACACTCTAAAACCAATCCTTATCTGTATTATGGTGTGGCAATCTATAGAGGATTGTCCAAATAAAATTCATATTCGGTTTTTGAAACTCCAAAAATAGGCCATAAGAATCATGCCATACTTGGAAAAACAAATAACTGTGAAAGATAAAAAATGTTAAAAACTATATATTTTGACTGTCTATGAAGTGGTTATATGTGTTAGGCTACATATTTGTAAATTACTAGAATATGTTCGTTCACATGACTCGTGAAATAAAAATGATACACATTTATCAAAACATAATCTCAGCTTCTACGAATAAAAGGGAAATATACGGGTTAAAAATGATTTTTTCCCACCGAATTAGAGTTAAAGTAGACCAAAATAATTTCACAAAAACAAGAGTTAAATATTTAAAGGTTGGTTTAACTCAATTGACCTTATTTTTGGTTCCTTGATTTTACAAGTGTCAACAAATGTCAAAATGACAAATTTGATGATGAAGAACTCTGCTTATACGCTGTGTAGAGATTTTGTGTGGTGACAATCGACTGATGCATAGTAATGTATTAAACAAAGGTCAGGTAGGTAGAGGGCAGGCCTAGAGTACGACAAGCCAATAGGAAAAGGGTGCTGACAATTACGTTACAGGTGGTGAGTGTTTTTTTATTATTTTTTTTTATTAGAGTGCTAGGTTCCAGCTCAGGATCATTGATCACATTACTTCATGCTAGACTAAGGCTAAGAGTTGCGGCATTATCACTCAGATAAAATCCATTGGTGATTTGTTTGTGGTGCACACTGTTAGGCTGTATAACAACATCACACAGTGTTTCAATGACAGCTTTTTGCAAATTGATCCGGTCAAGCCCCAGTTGCTATTTATCAGTAAATTTTGGTTTACTAACATCTTGCGTCGTCTGGTGTAGGAGTCCGCTGTAAGGGACGTTTGTGTTGAACCTCTCCAGCATCTCACAAAACTGCTTACCGGTCCGGGCCGGAACCTCCTTCAGGTACGAAATGTGCAAAGACTCAACCTGCGAACACAAACATCCATACCATTATACACTCAGGGTCTGAAATCTCACGGTGAAGTAGCCTCAGAATCATTGAATTTAAGTTACAGTTTATGTTACTTTGCTCCGACAAATGATCCTAGGTTAGTAGTTTTGGAATACTAGAGTCTATCTTCTAGTACCAAAAAGCATCAGTCATCCATCCATAATTTGTCAGAACCATTAAATATATACACAGAACGAAAGATCACAAAAAATAAAAACTGGCCAGTACTACCACAGGCCACGCTAGAATGAGCAATTATTATTACTACTTTCATAGGGTCAATTTATGTAGCAAGAGAGCATAAACCATTTAGTCTGAAATCAATTGGTCAACTCTGACTTAAACTGTAAAATTCAACTCTGAGCGAATTTATCATGGGATCATTAATTAGGCCTAATAATGCTTTCTAGCATTTCAACGACAGATTATAAGAGACTGAGATCATAAGCATGCTTTATAAAAATGCTTGACTTAGGAAGACTCTTTTAATTGTGTTAGTGTTTTTTGTGTTTCTTGTTCAAAGATGAACTTTAGTCTTTCAGCTAAAATTGTTATCCCAATAACGGTAATTGTTTTATCAAAATTTTATAAAACGCCTCATCTTACTCTCTATTTTGTTTGAAATAAAAATAAAAGAGTGTACAAATTAAATTAACTAAACAGAGTGGTGTGAAAAAATTGAAACAAATTCAATGCCAATCCTGTTCTATTACACAAAATTGAGACAGAGTTTTACAACAGAAAGGCTAAAAATTCTTAACACACTGCTATTATTACTTGTTTAGTTGCAAGACAGTCAAGATATTCAAGATATTAAACTTTAAATTAGACTTAAGTAAATAATAAATTTTACGAAGATTTAATGGAGTTTGAGAATAAGAGAGGTACTGCCTACCTCTTCTTCCATGGTTGCATAAAAAGGGCCCATTCTCTTGCCCCTGGCTGTAGGTTTCATCTTCACGTGGACATCCATGTTTCCTGACCCCCTCACTCCGTCTAGCAGTGTTGCCAACAGTGAATCTCTGTAAATATAATCAAACGTGTTAGTATAGAATTGGTGACCGATCTACGTAGACTATATTAGGTTCTTGCCGATCTGTCACAAAAGATTAAGATTAAGGCTTTTTATTAGTAGAAAAAGACTTGGGCTTTGAGCAGATTGTCTTTGTACAAAAATTCAGCCGGTGGGTGGAACCCTCTTAATATTGAAACACTAGTGTATACTTTTAGACATACAACTTTAATTTTCCTTTTAAACTATCTAAAGTACTCCCATAGCCGACCTGTTGGTGGTGAGGTACGTCTTGGAGCTGCCATCAGCGTACTCTATGGTGAACAGCTGAGAGTTGTCGTCGCAGCGTATCAGGGCCGTCACGTCCACCAGCGGCCGCAGTGTGACCGCGTTGTAAGTCTGTACGTCTCGCTCTATCAGACAAGCCTGGCTGAGACATAGCAGACGACGCTCTGCATCCGTGTGTCTGTTGGTTTGGATCTTCTCTACTGTGAACTCCACGACTGACGTGATAAACTCGTCCTCACTGGAACAAGAAGATTGCATGACCACATAATCAAACCTATTTTTAAGCCTTCGAACTGCAAAACGTATATCGGCCTAAGTGAAAACTAGCAATTACCAAACAAGAGATTCAGACTATTGTAGCTTTGAGTTAATTCAAATTTTATTTTTTTTTTATTTACTTCACTGCCTAGACAAATATTTTGCACATTCTAGAAAAATCAAGGAAATAAGATAGAAATAAGAAAAATTTTGCACATTGCCAGAACTAAAACAAGAATCATACCTGTATTTCCCAAACCTTAAATTGGCAAATTCGTCAATTGAAATTTCTTCAGATGCAACATCTATTTTCAGAGCTAGGTAAAATGTGGCCATCTCTTGGATCTTTTTTATAACCTCATCTCGGTTTTGACTGATGAACATGTGCTGTAACAAAATCAAACATACATTCATTAGAACTAGAACACATCTATACTATTACACCAAAATTATGTATGCCCATCTTTTACAACAAAAAAGGACCAGAAACAATTATCTGAAATCATTAGATAGGTAGATATTTCCCTATTTGTGTAAGAGCATAAATATAAAGCATGCCATTGCCGCTCAATAACTGTAGATGATACATTTGGAATAAACATTTCAAAAGTGGGAATGACTATTTGTGCTCGTAATGCACACAAGTCTTTTACTAATATCTAAAAAATTAGAAAAATCCACAAATGCTCATTGAAAAATTGTTTATACCCAAATACTAATCAGTAAAATTTATTTACCTTTCTCCCGAAACTCCCGGATACTATGACAAACCCGTAGGCTACATCTTTGACCAACTGGATTGTTTGGATATCCTTGAAGCAGTAGGATGCCAATATCTGTGAGGTAGCTGTATCCAACTGGTCCACGGATATAGGCGTTACCTCAAGCAGCACAGGCAACCTAGTGCCAGACCAATGGTGCTTGAATGCCTCATACTTCTGAAAAATACAGAATAACCTAGAGTAAACACTTTTACAAGAGCAGAATTATCGTTGCATAACATCCAAATCAAACACATTATATTTACATACTGCAGAGTATTTAGTTACATGCTGCACAATATTTAGTAGTAGTAAAACTTTTAAGACTGAAATTATATGTTATACAGACTAAAAGCTAAACAGTTTGCAGGACCATATTCAGCACTTAGTTTTAGAGGTAAGTTGATGAGGAGTAAAATTGTTGTGTTAAAAGTAAAATAAACAGTATCAGCAGTATCTTTCTCACAGTGGGGAGCGAGCTGGTCTAGTGGTTAGAGCGCGGGACTTTGGTCCAAGAGGTCCCGGGTTCAAATCCTGCCAAATCACCAATGGATCTAAGTGATAATGCCACAACCCTTAGGTCTAGCCTGAAGTAATGTGAAAAACAATCCCAGGCTCGTGCCTAGCGTCCTAGGACAAAAAAGTATCTTTCTCCCATAAGCTTGTCAAAAACACTTATAATGGTTATAAGTGGTGGGAGTAACTCTGATATTTAGGAACTAAAGTTAGGCTGTTGTATACCTATCAATTTTGGTCACCAGCCTACAAAGTTTTTTTATAATTCTGTTATTTTATCACTCAAACCGTTTTTATAAGTCGTATTTTAGTTGGAACAGAAACAAAAATGAATCGGTGTAAAACATTGTTGGTGTTTGAAGAAGACAACTCTAGTAATATTTGACAAGCTTTGATATTTTCTGGCATAAGTATGGGCTAACTGCATTTTTAATCAGGCCTTTTGGATTTTATTAATTTTCAACAAACTGATTTGCATTTTTTTAGAGGGGGACTAGTTACCAAAACCATTCAAACCGCATGATCAGACAACCATTCAATCAGAATGATTTTTGTGTGTGTATGGATTAACTTATAGTTTTTACCATCAGCTTGGATGTCCTTTTTTTGTATGAATATAAACATAGTATTCCCTATTCCTAATTACCCCCCTATGTGCAGCAATACTTGTGGGATGTATCTAGGTTTTGTTCACTAAAATCATTTCACAGAGAGTAAATAGGAGAAAAATTATTATTTGTTATTTTTCAATCTGTAATTATATTAGTGTGACCTTTCAAATTGATTGGGATTTGTTTTAACTTTTAAATAAGATTTGTAGAACGAAATGTTAACATATCAGTTCAAAGGACACAACTTTTGTATAATAAACTAAAACGTGCAAACACAGTCTACAATCAGTAGAGATAATAGTCTCTGTGGTGTTAAACAGCTGTTCCTCTTATCTTTGCTTATATCAGCTGTTTGGAGGGGGGGAGGTGTTTGTTGATTATCCACATAGACACACAATGACTCTGAAGCTATCTAAATAATGTGGAACCAAGGCTCCTTCTAGGAAAATTGCGTAACATTTACTTTGACTTGTATAGTAGGAGATGTTATAAATTTTCAATTTAGAAATTGGTTGACATAGGCTACCTTTTTAAAATAGGTTTAAATTTGAAAAAAGAATGCAACTTTCACTTCATTTATTATCAGCAAGTAGGACACACACTTGAGAGAGTGTCATTAGTGAAGAGACTGTACTTACAAAATCCTGTTTTCGTATTCTTTCACCCCTGACTACCGGTTTTTGTTTCCCTGGGTCCTAAACAAATTTTTTTGACGTTACCTGCCCTTTCAGGTATTTGGAAATTTTTTACAAAAAACTATGACAATATTTTGGTACATAGCTGAGAAATAAATATACAAACAAAAACAGATGAAAACTTCAGCTATTGCTGAATTGCTAATCGACTTCTGATAGAATAGACATTCCATTCCATATTTAAACTGAGGCCAATTTTGGATTGAAAAATGATCGAGTTGAATTTTACCATCAATAGAGTGTGATCCAATTATACATATTTGTAGAATAGCAACTTCATATTGAAGATAAATTAAATGGACTAAGTATTTTAAACTATAACATATTTTAAGTAACATCAATCATCGCCTAGTACCTTAAACTAAATAAGGAAAATCCAAATTTATATCTCTCTGTCAGCAACTTACTCAACCATGTTCTATACGTTAATTATGGCTGGTACATATCTCGATGTCTACTCAAGTATCCATTGTCTACCTGAGTCTCGGTCCACCGCTCGTGGAACATGTGACGAGACTTGAACGCCTCGGACAGCAGCTGCGCTCGATGTTCGGTAGAGAACCTCATGGTGTCGCCCTTCTTGTTGCCCTCCTTGCGAGCCGTGATCATGAACTCCTGCGGCGACGACGGAGACACTTTGAGCAAAGTCACATCTGCGTACAGCCATCTGTTGGTCACTTCTAGAGTCTGCGGCTTGTAGGTGGTAATGCCTGTGGTGCCGATGGAGAAAATACGCTTGTATCTGAAACAGAGCGTTGGATAAGTCAAAGGAAAAATATAAAGACGTAAGTTAACTAGATCGATTAGTGCACGAGTTTGTGCTACTGTGTGAGGGATTTAATTAATGATGTGGTTATACACTAATATTGAGACTTATCTCCAGAAAACCCCTATTAATTCAGTCTTTGATTATATTATGACAGATTTTCAAAGCTGCCAAATTCGGCTGCGGAATTAAAAATGTCAAGCAAGTTTTGTATGCATTGAATTTTTCTTGCTGAATTCGGTCGCTGGGTGAAAACGGCTGTACCTGGCCCTTGTTTATTGAGTTTGTACTGATAAACAGAAGGCTACGAAAAACAGCCTTTAATCCTTGCTATTTGACTGTAGTTTATAAAAATTTCATATAACTAAGTGTCATTAAGGAAGAGGAATAACGCAATTAAATTAAGAAAAGAGTTCCAGGCAGTAACTTACACAGCACACAGTAAAAGGTTCAAAATATAAAAAATGATAACTTTGATATTTAGCCCATACAAGTGCTAGTTCTGTGACTAACATTTTATTACTTACTTCTCAAAACCCCCTTTTTTACGTAGGACAGATAATTATAACAAAGACACAATGTTATCACAAATAAATAACAGACAAAAATAGCAGCCCAAAATAGGGTGCAGCACTATTATTTCTCTTACATTTATGACAACAGCTAATTTGCAACCAAAAGGTGAGTGAGCGTAGCGAACAAACTTCAACCTGGAGGTGAGTTAGCGTAGCAAACGAGCTCCAACTTAAAAGTGAGTGAACGTAGCGAACGAACTTCACCAGGACGTGATTGAGCCATGCGAACGAGCTCACTTATAAAGTTAAACGGGGCAAAGCCCGCAGGTACAGCTAGTTGTGAGTATAAATGGCTCATTTATTTAAAAAACCAAATTTTCAAATTTCATGGATGACATACCAGTACGTCAGCCGTGATACTGTACATCACTGACTTGACGTACTGGTACGTTATCCGATGCAAATGGGTTAATACAAATTTAATTTTTCATCACAAGCAACTAAATGGATTCTCAACCTATTTCCTGGGTAATAGTTTTTGTGATGATCAATCAGTTAAAGCTATGCATAAAATATGAGGCGGAATAATTTGATGCACTTAGTATTGATTAGTGGATGTTTCCTTTAATAAAATTCAAGGGGAAATTCAAGGGCAGTTTTGTCATTTATAATCTTTATATATGATACGTGAAGGCCATTTCTACAAAACACTACACCTTTGTTAACAGTGGACGGATTTTTACAAACGGTGTGTCAAAATTAAGTATTTTTTGTTTAGACGGCCCCTTTCACAAATTCCTGTAATAAAAGTCCTCGGGCTATGCCCCACAGGCCATCAAAATCCCAATGTATTTCTTATAAATAAAAGATTGTGATTACTTAAACAGACGAATAATTTTTATTAATTACAGCTGTTCATAGTAAACACATGATACACACAAGACTAAAAGAGCGTTCGTTTTCAGTTTTGATAACTGGAGTGGAGTGATTGATTATTTATCTTTAAGTTGACTCTTTTAAGTCATCGGAAATTATGACTTCTATTCGTCCAAGTCCCAAGCCTTGCTCGGTTGTGGTTAATTGGATAGACAATATCGTAAACAGTTATTTTATAATTTACGAAAAACATTTTTATTACAAACCATAAACATATGATTGCTGAAATAATAACAACTCTCTAATGTAAAACATTGCAATTAAACAAAAATAATTTACACTTTTATGATCCTGCTTGTTTGCTACTCGTACAGAATTGTTCTTCCCTCTCTAGTCATCAAAACCCGTTTTTCGATGTTAAAATTTTACGCTCACAAATGACAGCAGATAAAAATATTATATAAAAAAATCATATTAGTTTCATAAGTAATGTCATAAGTATTTTATTGCATATAATCATAGACTAAGCAACATCGTTCAATTTTATCGTTTTGTTTGGTTAAATGAGTTTTTAAATTACTGAAATAACAAGAAACAAATTGTAAACAAAACACAACCTCTATATTTGGACGTACAGAACTAACAATAAAATTGGCTTCAGCTGTTCCATAAGGATGACAAATCTACTAAGGGAGTATGTTTTATCTATGACATAACATTCTTCATTACAAAGGCAATGGTGAACAGATGCATGGTCATTCAATAAGTTATAAAAACTAAAACTAAAAAGTTACAACAAAATACAACAAGAACAGAACAATTGAGAGAAAGTTACCAATTCAAAAAAGTTAGCAACAACAAAAATTAAATGAAGATCTTGAAACAATGTCACAGACAAAACAATTAAAAAAAAAAAAAAACAATCTGAGTCATATTTCACTTTCATATAAACTAATGGTCAATTAATGTCATGGTCATTTAAGAAATCAGCCAGGGAGAAAATATAATTTCTCCACCAATAATGCTTTAGTCCAAATTTTAAATTTTTATGTAGGCTATCCTAGGATTTAATTTTTGAGGGGATCTTATTATATAGACATATCCCCATATGATGGGTTTTTTCAAAATGAGAGTGTTTATGAATTGGATAATTTAGCATATTTAGGTTTCAGGTAAACTATGAGTGAGTCTAAATTAATCAAAAAGGGTATATTTTTAAATGAACAAAATTTACTTTTTCATAGATGTACGTACCGGTACACAGAAGTCAATGGCATTATTTTTAATTCCTTAAAAGAATGACGACAGCTTGATCCATATTCTGCCCCTATCATCACTCTAATAATACTTTTTTGGACTTTAAAAACTTTGCTAATATCCTTTTAGTTTCCCCACAGAACAATTCCATATATCGAAGCAGAGAGTGTATATAAGCATAATAAATCATTTTTAATGTTGCTAGTGACACTGAATTTTGAAGACATTTACTTGCAAACCTAAAAGAAGTCAATTTACTAACCAAATATTGAATGTGTGATTTCCAATTGAAACTTTTATTATCTATATTAATCCCAAGAAATTTATATTTATCAGTGACATTAAAATCCGTTCCATTGAGTTTTTGGTTTTTATTGTTATTTCTGTTGTGGAATTGCATAATGTTAGATTTAATTTAGTAAAAGTTCATTAGATTCAAACCATCTCTTCAGTTCTTTTAGTGTTAAAATTTTCAAAGTGTTTTCTAATGCAGATAAAAAAAATTCGCTTTTCGCTACTACCTACTTCAAAAGACATTGAGATTCTGTATTTTTTCATAGGGATTTAGCATTGTAATAGTGTTATGCCAATTAAAACCCCCAGATGTAATTGATTTACTAGTAATGTCTCAGTATTTCAGGGATTAAGTTTTGAAGTTTTAGGAAAGGGCTAAGTAAAATAATCAGAATTTGATCGGAACTATTTTCCTTTAGGCCTACCTATATCAAGTAATATTCAGTGTAATCTTTACTCAATAATTACAACTGATATGTTTCCCTTTGCAATGTATTTTTTAATTTCCTAGTAGACTGTGGATAGCTTGTTATAAACACACGTGCCAAGTCTTTTGTTTCTTTTTTCCTTGTTATTTTGATCTACCAACATGGTTAATTAGCAACCAATACACTGATTATTTAACAAGAAAACCACAAGTTCAAACATTGTGTGATATCTTGAAAATACTTCACTTTTAAATTCTACTTGAGTTGTCTGCAGATCTGGAAGTAGGAAAAACTTTTAAAGATTTGAAAACTCCGAGTAGAAAGAAGGGAACTCCCCATCTAATTTGTTGTCTCCAGACCATTCAGTCACCAAATCTAACAACTAAGTAAAGCAACGTTACAAGCACATTTTTCCCCTTCTTCAATACATTTATTACATAAACATTGGGATGGAGGTTAACTTATAGCTGCAATAACAATGAATCACCACATGTTGTATATAGGTAGGCCTAGTGTTTTCTTATGTAAGCACTTTCAATCACAACAGTCTTTTTTTTAAGTAGGCCTAAGGTTGAGTTTACAGTATTTACTTACTTCCCCTTCCATGAATGTTTTATGACAAAGTAGCACACTACATCTTCGTTTTCTGGTAAGGGCATCATCTTGGCATCTAAAAAAAAAAAACACAGGATTAGGTTTTGGAATTTTGTTTGAGTTTAAACTTATCTTCATAAAGTGTCGAAATTCCCTTTTTATAGAAAACATTATTTCGACTAGCTTAAGCCTACAGAATCACTTGAAATATTTCTATAGTCAATGAAAGGTAATTTTTTAATCAACGATGTTATTCTTCTCATAATCTAAGTTAATGATACTCTCTTCAATTAACCTCCACTTAGCTTAGCAGACTAGCAGCAGTGTTTTTGGTATTCTTAAAGTTAAGTTACCATAGTTCTAGTTGTAGTGAAGTGAAGTGACGTTGATTAAAGGCCTATTGCCAACGACAGAATAAAAGTTAACTTAATAAAGTACTTACTTTTGGTTGCTAAATGATAACAATGAAAACAATCAGCTACCGATCAACTTCACCCACAGTTTATTCTACTTTTAAATGTGTGCAGTTTACAAATACGTGTGTCCTACCTTAGGTTAACTTATTCAATGTTAAATACAGCATCCTAAGTAATTATTCATCATTGAGTAAGATATGATTTGTTTATGTTTGTATATATATTTAAAAAATAAAACTATCAACAAGTATTTAAACACGTCGGGGGAGCGAGCTGGTCTAGTTTAGTTAGAGCGCGGGACTCTGGTTCCTGGGTTCAAACCCCGCCAAATCACCAATGGATTTTATCCAAGTGATATTGCCGTAACCCCTAGGTCTAGCCTGAAGTAATGTGAATTTAACAATTCCGGGCTCGTGCCTAGCGTCCTAGGACAAAAAAAAATTAATAAAGTATTTAAACACGTTGCTACCACAATAGTAGCCTACTAAATTTATCATAGGCTACGGTAGGCCTACATAACTTATGGACCAGTTACACACATATGCGACGGCCAATTTCTACCCATAGACTGCCTAGGCATATAGGCTTTGCGACAGCTGGTAAAATTAAAATAGACTGACGACGCGGATTTGCGTTGGTGTCCAATGTTATTAAAAAGCTTAGGGCCTATATCTCCCAACAGTCTGTTTGAAGGGCCTAAGTTTAATTTCTATGCAGTGGTCTACAGGAATGTCCGTCACATTTATGTGCGTCACTTTGTCTGTGGATATGATGATTTAGTGATGTGTCAACAGATTTTTACTTTGCTGCATCACTGGCCCACGGTTAGTGTGCTGCTACTGTTAACCAAGTGACACCCGGTCTATGTGTAATATTAAAATGTATACCTTCGGTCCTTGGCAATGACCGTAGCGTCACATATAGACTTATGTGGCGATCGGTAGCAAGCATGTTAACACTTTTAATCAAAAACAAAATAGGCCTAGGCCCTTTAAGTATCTATACTTTACTGGTATTAACTTTAAGTTACAACTTAGGCCTAACTTAAGTTTAAGTTAACAAAACAAAGAGGCCCCTAATACAGAAAAACGTAATCAATGATAACTTAAGAAAAAAACTAAGTTAAGGACAAAAAAAGAAAAAGCTTTGTTGGTTGTTATCTAGGGGTACAGTTTCTTAACTGGGCTACGCTAATATTGATTGAAACTAGGCCTATCAAATTGAAAATATTGATTATGTAATAATTGATATTTTAAAATGTATCTATTATAAAATTAAACTATCATAACCTAACCTAAGTTAAGTTACCCAACCAAACTTGCTGATGGTGAAAAAATCGCATGAAGGTTTACTAATCGAATCGATAGTTTCAATCAATATTAGGGTAGCCCAGTTAAGAAACTGTACCCTTATCTAGGGCTATGGTCAAATCAAATTCAATGTGATATTAGGCCTAGGCCTAGTAACTTAAGAATATTGAAACGAAACGTCAGGCCTGGTAGATCTACGATCGATGCAGTCGAAGTGTTCATAAGTCACGTACTTGCTGGCTTTGAAAGCGGAAATCCCACAGGCGCAGTCCTCTGTGATTTGTCAAAAGCCTTTGACTGTGTTGATCGTAATATTCTTTTGCACAAATTGGATTTTTATGGAATCATTGGCAATCAAAATTCTTTGTTGAAATCATACCTCAATGATCGGCTCCAAAAAGTTTCGTCAAACAACTCATTTTCTAATGTAACTGAGGTTAAGTACGGGGTACCACAGGGATCGGTACTGGGCCCTCTACTGTTCCTAATAGCCATAAACGACCTTTCCTCAAATGTTGAATGTAAATCCATCTTATTTGCTGATGATGTAACCTTTCTCACAAACAATTTAGTAGGCTACTTACTGAAATCCCAGTGGCTGCTAATAATATTCTTAATCAGGCAAATGAGTGGTACAAAGCCAATATGTTGATAATGAATAGGGAAAAAACTCAAACTGCTGTTTTTACTTTGACAAGTGCTGGTAATTTAGAAAATGAATTCTCTCAGTGTGTTAAGCTCCTGGGTATGCACATAGATTCGAAACTAACATGGCATGAGCATGTCAAACACCTATGTAAATCGTTACACCGAATAATATGTTTAGTTAGAAAGTTAAAAGTCAGCATATCCCCTGATTGCTTAAGAATGGTTTATTTCTCTCTTTTTCAAAGTAGAATTGTCTATGGGTTGATGTTTTGGGGAAATTCTAGCTCCATAAGTAGTGTGTTAGTAGCCCAGAAGAAGATGTTGGGAATCATCACTAACTCTGACACAAATACACACTGCAAACCTATTTTTTCACAGGAAAAAATTCAAACTGTAATAAACTTGTACATTTCTGCATGTCTCTTACATACCAAAAAGCACCTAAACACTCTCATTCTCCACAGGCACGTACACAACCATGGTACATGAGGTCAAAACAAAATCTGCAGACCCTACACAAGACTGACCAAGGTTCTCACGTCCTTCGAAGCTACAGGTATTGACCTTTTCAATTGCTTGCCTTTTTCAGCTCAGCATGTTAGCTTAGGTAGTTTTAAGAATGTGATATATGCATGGTTGATAGTAAGGCCCTTCTACAGCCTTAAAGAATATTTTGAAGCAGACTTTAGCTCCATCAATTTTGCATGATGTTTTTAGTTTTTTTTCCAAAATAGCCACTCTTATTTATTTTTGTAGAATGAACACTTATTTTTATGTTTGCTTTAGTCAGCATGTTTTACTATTGTACTTATGACTGTCTTGTGCATTTCAAGCATCCATGACAAGATCGATTGCATGTAATTTTGCCTAAAGATCAATAAATGTCTTATGTCTTGTTACCTACACCCATATTTATTGTTATTCATCCGATATATTATGCCTATCGGAGGTTCTCTGCGGGACTATACCCTTTGAAGATGGCCTAGCTTATATTAGGTAGGCTACTGTAGCCTAGGTTTGTAGGCCTACCGAAATTTAACATAAAGTTTAGGCTTAGGCTAGAAGGCCATTGAGGCCTAAGTTTACTTATAAGTTAGGCTATACCTTGGACTTGAAAATTTACAAATTGTAAGTAATACCACACAAGTAAGATTAGGGCCTAGGCCTAGAATACCTACTGTGACGCCACTAGGATGCATAGTAGCCTAACTTTTAAAGGCAAATATGAGTGAAGGGTGAGTGAGATGACAGCTTTGTTAGCCTACTAAATTCACCTCGAAGATGTTTTCAATATTTCAATACTTACACCTAAACGGCCAAAACGATAATTCCATTTCGTACATAAGGCTTAATCATTTATACGGCTTAAAAACTAGTTCGGCTGAATTCTTCGTTGTTGTCAAAATAAAAGATAAGGTTATGCAGTTTCAAATGACATAAGTTTAGGCCTATCTAAGATTACCTTAATCGTTGAGTCACTGGCAAAAAACTCACGCACGTAGTAGTGTGATCTTTTAAATTAATGTGCACAAGTGTTACAATGTTTTTATCCAGTTTACCATAAACATGATAATTTCATAGGGCGCTGTGCTACAAGTTAGTATATGAACTATGAAATGAACGACGAACAACAGACTCAGAAAATGTCACCAAAACCAAAGCTAAACCACCTAACTAAACGCTCCGGCTCCGGGTTCGAGTCGAGTCGAGTACGTTCCGCCAATCGTGTTGGCTTTTGCTTACAATACGATCGGTCGCGATGGGGGGAGGACTCGTAGTAGGACGATGACGTCATTAATTAGTTCAAATTTGCTCCACAAGCGGCGCGCCAGACAGACCCGGGATGAAGATGATGACGTCACCGTTTCTCGCGACTCGCGAGCGGAGAGACAGAGAGCAGGCGTAATCAAATTCGTCTGCTACTTGATTTGTCAACTGTTGAGTTAGGTTAAGAAGCATTAATTTACTTGCAATAAGGTTTTTTGTAATAATTAGGCCTACAGTTTGATTAATTAAGTTAAGTGGATGTTAGAACGTCAGTTTAACTCTTGAGAGTAATTAAGTGAACATAATTTATTAATTTAATAAGTTAAGTTAGCTCTTAAACTCAAGTAAGTTAGGCCTTAAAACTATTTTTAACTGTGGGTGTGGGACATTTACATTAGTGAAAATATGACACTGTGACAAAACACCTTTAAATTTTAAATGATGTATGCATAACTTAGGGCCTAACGATTTCATTTCAATAACATCCAGTCAGTAACTTAGTTGGTTACACTTAGAGCTATCCCAATTAATTTTGATAACTACTTGGCTGTAACCAGTAAAATAAAAAAAAACTAGGTTAACATTAAAAAACAAGCTCGAAGCCTTTGAATTAAGGCTATCTAACTTAGGCCTAACTTAATCATTTGAGTTGTTAACAAATCAGTTGATAGATAAATTTAAAAACCTTGCCTACTTGGTCAGAATTGATCTGAAACTAAGATGCCAGATATAGTCTGTGGAAATACTGTAAGTTAGCATCTAATCACAGACAATATAATACTTTTTTAATACTTTAATACATTAAAGTATTATATTGTCTGTGATCTAATGTTCTAATAAAAAGCAAGCCTCGACTTGAAAACTAGGTTTGCTTTTATAGCAGTGAAAACCAGTTGAGCGTAGCAATCATGTTTCATGGTTTTTAATGAAACAATAAATATAAAAAAATGTTTATGGATATAATACAAAATACAAATGTTCCCATACACTGCACTGCTAGCCTTTACTACTTCCTTCAGCTCTTCCTACGTCGTGGACCTGTTTCCCTTCCTTCCCATGGCATTTTAGGATAGCCGATACATTAATCTTAATGCCACAAACGGTTCCCACACTCAGCACCTTTACTCAGGGTGTCTAGTAGTCGGGAAAATCGGGAAAGTCGGGAATTAGTATTGAATTTCAAAATGGTCTTGAAAAGTCGGGATTTAGTCTTAAATTTGATTTCAAAGTCGGGAATTTTCATGATTTTGCCGCGATCGTCGTCTTGCGTTTACGTAACCGCAAAAGCCAATGATGATGTCTACACGGCCTCGGGAAATGTTCCGCGATAGTGGACGACGACGATGACGTTTTCCGAAACCACGAGAGCGACGATGACGTTTCTGTGACAGCGGGAGACGACGATGACGTTTCTGTGATAGCGGGAGACGACGATGACGTTTCTGTGACAGCGGGAGACTACGATGACGTTTCTGTGACAGCGGGAGACTACGATGACGTTTCCGTGACCGCGGGAGACGACGATGACGTTTCCGTGCCCGCGAGAGACGACAATGATGCCTACACGGCCGCGGGAAAGGTTCATGATTTTGCCGTGATCGCGGACGACGACGATAACGTTTCCGTGACCGTGGGAGATGACGGTGATGTCCAAACAGCCGCGGGAAATGTTCATGATTTTGCCGCGATCGCGGACGACGACGATGGCGTTTCCGTGACTGCGGGAGACAACGATGACGTTTCCGTGACCGCGGGAGACGACGATGATGTCTACACGGCCGCCGGAAATGTTCATGATTTTGCCGTGATCGCGGACGATTACGATAACGTTTCCGCGACCGCGGGAGATGACGGTGATGTCTAAACAGCCGCGGGAAATGTTCATGATTTTGCCGCGATCGCGGACGACGACGATGACGTTTCCGTGACCGCAGGAGACGACGATGATATCTGCTTTGGCCACGGGAAATGTTTATGATTTTGTCACGATCGCGGACGACGACGATGACGTTTCCGTGACCGTGGGAGATGACGATGACGTTTCTGTGACCGCGGGAGATGACGATGATGTCTACACGGCCGCGGGAAATGTCCATGATTTTGCCGTGATCGCGGACGATGACGATAACATTTCCGTGACCGCGGGAGATGACGGTGATGTCTGAACAGCCGCGGGAAATGTTCATGCTTTTGCCGCGATCGCGGACGACGACGATGACGTTTCCGTGACCGCGGGAGACGACGATGATATCTGTTCGGCCGCGGGAAATGTTATTGATTTTGCCGCGATCGAGGGAGATGACGATGACGTTTCCGTGACCGCGGGAGACGACGATGACGTTTCCGTGACCGCGGGAGACGACGATGATATCTGCTCGGCCGCGGGAAATGTTCATGATTTTGTTGCGATCGCGGACGACGACGATGACGTTTCCGTGACCGCGGGAGATGACGATGACGTTTCCGTAACCGCGTGAGATGACGATGACGTTTCCGTGACCGCGGGAGACGACGATGATGTCTACACGACCGTGGGAAAGGTTTATGATTTTTCCGCGATCGCGGACGATGACGATGACGTTTCTGAGACCTCGGGAGACGACGATGATGTCATTGATGTCTACAAGGCCGCGGGAAATGTTTATGATTTTGCCGTGATCGCGGACGACGTCGATCACGTTTCTGTAACCGCTGCAGTCAATGATGATGTCTCAACGTACAGTACGTGGAAGATTTCATGATAAAAAAAACCAAATTTGCTAGTTAGAATTTTTGATTGCTGCATTATTTCTTTACTTGAAAACACCACATTGTCATAATACTACTTTATGACAAAGACAGGGGTTGGTGTAGTATTATTCAGAAAATTTTGTTAAGCTTTAAAAATTGGTATCGGTATCAAGAATCGAGAATCGATACATTTCAGTATCAACACCCACTAATTGTTGAAAAAACTAGTCTTGAATAATCTGGAATTAGTCTTGAAAAGTCTGGAATTAGTCTTGAATTTTAGAATGGAAATAAACTAGACACCCTGTTTACTACTTCCTTCACCACTTCCTATGTCGTGGACCTTCTCCCTTCCTTCCATGACCTTAATGTAACTGCCATAAACGGTTCCCACTCTGCACTGCTAGCCTTCACTACTTCCTTTTCCCCTTCCTACCTCGTGGACCTAATTCCCTCTTCCCTCCCTTCCCATAGCATTTTAGGATTGCCGATACATTAGTCTAACCAGGGCAGCGTTAAGGGTCAGTGAAGCCCTGGTCAAACCCAAAAGCAGCGCCCCCTTTTTTCCTAGTGCGGGCGGGCGGTGGTTGGGGGGCACCCCTAAACCTCCGGTGCCCCTGGGCATATGCGCAGTCTGCCCGTTTATAAAAGTGGGCCTGAATCTAACTGACACAAAGGTTTCCCACACTCTGCACAACAATAGGTTGGTGTGTTGCTACAGAAAATAAAATGAGTGTTTTTTATTTAAATCTTGAACGCTTAATATGAAATAAACAAATTTGTCAAAACAAAAAAGTAAATCGGTTGGTGGTCTAGGTCTTATCAAGAGACCTGCGGCAACAGCTTATTCCCCATTTGGAAAATTCACTAAAATTAGGTGTAATGGCGGAGGCCGTATTAAATAAAAATAAGTAGTTTTTTAAACGATAAATACTTACCTTATACCATTGTCTATTGGATAATAGTCAAAGCTTATACCTAAATATTGAGAACTCACAGTACCTAAAATGTGCTGTGGTCAGGGAAATTAACAGAATTCCGTCAGGGAATTCTGTTAATACACTCACGTCACTTAAGATATTTTTGTGGGAACCCAGTTCAAATACCTTGGGAATTACTGGTAAAAGACTTAGGTCGGTATGAACTTACCTGTTCAAGAGGCTTCCCAGGATTTGGGATGACAATTGATTGTACCCTTTAGAAATGAGCTGGTACATATTCCAGTCTTAACATTGTATTAAATAACATGGTAAAAACTTAATTCCTTTTTGTGGAAGCTCTATAAATATTTTGCCAGTTATGAGGTTGTAACCAGGAGCCTTGTCAGAATGAAGATCGTTGACGATGATTGATTTCACCTACGATGATATTTACTTCTGCAATGAGAAGTCAAGTTGTAATGGAGACTACAAATACTCAAATATCTCTTCCTCGTTGTTTACTTCTGCATTTGATTTGAACACATCCTCAAAGTATTGAGCAAAGGCTTCTCTGTGTTACATTTGGCCCAGGCAATTAGACTTTAAAAAAAAGTTAATTTAAAGCTTAGGTCGTTTCATAACTCACCAGGAAATGCAGGCTCCCCCGGTGAAACAAGACGTCGCGAAATCTGCCAACTTACCAATATGGGAGCCGTGTTCGCGACTGGAATGCTATCCACCCCCTTAGCAAAATATGATGCTATGTAATAGTAATTTTTAATTTGGGTAATTCCGTTTGATATTAGAACAGTTTGACAACGAAACTTGTGTTTCCGTGACTGGAAAACTCTCCCCCCTCCCGATCTCTGATGTTAACATGACGTAGGAACCTGCTTGGGGGGGGGGGGGGGGGTAGTTGTCCGGGGGACAGTCTTCCGGTGACCCACTCCCCATAGTTAATAATCTTAGGCTTCGCCATAGGTGATAGAGATCGGGTACTTCTCACTGATGTACTTCTCATACCAGTGATTATTGATATTATATAACAACCGCTTTAAATGTTAAGATGACCTATTAAAATGTTTATCAATTGGATTCCTGCTATTTTGCCAGATTCTTCTCAAAATATATCCATAAGCATTAAGCAATCAAACTACGTAAAACAGTTTACTTACAGTATCCTCCAAAAGATCAACAAGGAAATTTTGAATTTTTTTTTTCTCCGTTACCAATAATTGTACAAACACTTTAATGTACTAAATTATTTTTATATTTTTAAGCTATTCAAAATGGTTTAGAGAAGAATTGGGAATTTTTATGTTTTGAGGGTCAAAAATTAGAAAAACCCCATAACACCCTGTTCCCATAGTCTGATCATGCTGGTTCGGGAACTCATTCAAGTTTATCCTGCCCTACACCTTCAAGCCAAATCCAGACAAAATTACTTGAGTTATCACGTTCACGGACACATATATAGTTGTTATATATATATAACAATTTGAATGAATAGTTTTTTTGGCCTCTAAGGACATCAAAATGAAAAAGTATATCAGTCCCGGGTCTAGGTCTGATCGTGCCACCTACAGTGATAGTTAATTCTCTTAATACATTCGATATGCTTGATAGGGTCACATAAATATATCTTAAGACTAATATTTTCTCACTACTTAAACCAAAAATAGCAATATAGGCCTACCTTGGACAAATTGTAAATATTAATCAATTGAAACAAAAGAGTTGTTGAAATATAGTTTTATTTTTAAAACACACATATTTATTTTCCAAAGCTAGCTTTTAAAATTTAGGTGTTAATTTTGTAAAGTAAAAGAATAAATTGTTAAATTAAAAATAACTATCCTTGGTCTTTGTTTCCAAGTGTTGGGTGTTGCTTGGCTCCAGAACCAGGAATATTGTCCCATTTGTTCCTAAAAAAAATTGAAAAACTATAGTACAATATGGCAATGTACATTGTTGTAACAATATTTTTGGTCTGTAGACTGGCATAGATTTAAAACATTGACAAATTGATCGGCTGTTGGCAAAATATTTTTCCTACAGTTACCTAACAATGTACATGTTCTCTCACTGATTTTAGAAATCAAAGTGGCCAATTCGCTCATCAGTGAGACAATGTTAACATTGTCTCACTCTAATTACTTTGTCTCAATCACTCCAGATTTGCAACGTGAAGGCACGAAATAGTGAGCGTGTAACATGCAGACAAGGTCGTATGCGCGCAAAATACGTTGGCAGCACTGGCTGTAAATCAGCTGGTCAGCTGTTGTATCATTAAATGTAATATTAAAAGTTCACTTCTGTGTAAAAATATGTCACATTTCTTTACCATTTATTTGTTTTATGGTAACTGTAGGAAAAATATAATGTACAACTCGAGTGCAAAGTGCAATTGCCTCACTCGAGAAACCATTCCACACTCGCCTACGGCTCGTGAGTAAGTATTTCTCTCGAGTGAGTCAATTGCTCCCTTTTCTCACTAGTTGCACAAATAACTATATTAGAGAGGAAGAAACAGAATAGACACATCTCTTCTGACTGCAACACTTGAAATAATTTTCACTCTGTAAAAAACATTCATCGTCAATTTTTTATGTTCTGGAACTTAAGTGTTATATTTTTCACTATGCCAAGTCATAAACTGTACCTATACAGTAGAACCTCGCTAATTCGAAAACCTATATAATTAGAAATGTTTGTCTGTTCCCCTCACAAAACCTCTAAAATTAAAAAAATAATATACCGATAGTACAAAGTAGTTTTAAGCTTAATACAGCCTCTACAATTTGAATTTTGTTGCCACAATTAAAACTGTTACTTCAAAAATTCGAAGTCAACCTCTACAATTCGAACTGCATTACCGTAAGACAAAAAATATCTTTGTTGAAACATGAACTGACAATCCGACCCCCAAGATGTGTTCATTAGTCTCCATTCTCTCAAACTCCACACTTAAAACTGGGACCTCCACAATTCAAATTTTATTTTTCTGACCTCTATAAATCAAACTCTCTACATTTTAAACTTCCCATAGTTCGAAATATATTTTCTTTCCTCTGAAATTCGAATAAGCTAAGTTCTACTGTACTATAAAAGCCTACTCACTTACCACTACTAAGACTTACCTTGTATTTGGCTCAGACCTCTTGATTTGGCTTGTCCGAGCCAGTATTTGATTAACTGCCTCTAACTCAGGGTGTGTCGCTTTAGCCGAAGATGCATGAGTCTAAACATAAAAATAACACAAATTTGTTAGTGATGGGTTGAATTAAGATTAAGATCATAAAATCAAAAATAAATCTAAAAAAGTTGTTGGCATTAACAAATTTAGGTAAACATTTACTTGATCCTCTATAGTCTATAGGCAGCCTACATATTTTTGAATGTGACGAGTGACTACCTGAAGAAACATTTTCAAGAGGATAGCTTTGCAATAGCCTACAATTTTATTAAAATGGTAAATTAAATCTTCTCTAGCTGGAATAAACATGATTTAATTTTTCCCAAATACATGTTGGTACATACTTGTAAACCAACTATCATTAAACTATAGGAAAGCCTCGACTGTCAGATGCTTCAGCAAAAATTGATAGCGGCTCTGACCATTGCAGTGATCTCGTATTTGATTGGCTAAGCCAAAAGGGATCCAGCAAGAGACTACCGTTGACTTATCACTATTGACATTAATGCACACATGGATATGATTACAAAATAATATATTAACTGTTCTTACCAAATAAGGTGTAATCTTGATTTAAAACAAAGATCAGAATTCAACACTCGTTTCTTCTTGAACCGTACTGATCAGATGTTACTTTTGATGCCTTGCATTTTGTTGAGCCACCTTCAAGGAATCTGTAACAAGACAATAATAACTTAGTGTAAGTTAAACATAAGTTATCGATTTTTTTTGCCGAGGCATAGGCTATAAATTTTAGGTAAAATGGTGGTCAAGTTCATTGGGTTAACATATATCATTTGTCTCAAAGAGGTGAAAGGTGAGTTAACTTAGTCTTAAAATTGATCAAGATAATGCTTTGACTTAATGTAACCAAACATGCATGTAGGCTAGCCATTTTTAATTCATTAAGACATAGTTGAATGAGCCACTTCAGTAACTTTGTCGTTCTACAGCCAGTTTATACTGACACCCGCAGAGCTTCCTGGATCAAACTCACTATCGGCTTAGTCATACAATTTATTCATCCTTCATCCATCCCTTGCGATCAAACTGTTTTATGCTAACTTACCGACAAGTGTTCGTGCCCTATATGTTACCTGAAACAATTTAAATGTGTATATACTTTGCCAGAGCCTACTCTTAATTTTAGGCCCTGGTAATTTATTTTATAAAAGAACATTTGACGAGCCACTTGCATTTCATAAAATCTGAACCACATCCGTCAGTTAGGCCTACGATTAAAACCTAAGTTGTAACTTAATAGGCCTAAGTTAAGTAAGTATTTGCCTTATCTTCAAGACAGTTTGTATAAAGCACTGTCTTTATTTCCGAAAATACAATACAAAGTTTTAACAATTTCGCTACTGTTAGAATCAGCTCCGCATTACAAGACAGCAAAAAGCAGGCAGCTCCAGCAATACCTTGTTTCTGTTTAGGTGATGAGACCTTCATGAGGCTGAAAGTTCTAAATAACTTACTGTTGTAATGCCTTCAAATGCCAATTCAAACTATGAACTATGCCTAACTGATAAATAAAAAAATAAGTAGCAAATAACAAGTTAGTGTCAGTAACTTTGTAACAGAAATCTTGCAATAATAAATACTGTTGTAAGTAATGCCAATTCAAACTATGAACTATGCCTAACTGATAATAAGTAGCAAATAACAAGTTAGTGTCAGTAGTAACAGAAATCTTGCAATTATAATAAAAATACTAAAATTAATACTCAACTCTTGTCTTCTGCTGCACCGATCGATGTATCAACATCAAGCCTAAAAAAAAGTAAAGTTGATGACGTCATAACGGTGTCGGCTGCCTGACTAGAGTGCTGCCCGTGGAACAAATTTGAACTAATTAATGACGTCATCGTCCTACTACGAGTCCTCCCCTCATTGCGACCGCAATACGATACAAGATACAACAGATTTTGTTCATCAGCTTGGGTAAACGTCATACTCAGCTGACAGCTGCTGCTAGCAGAAAAGTTGTTAATGATGCAAAGAGGTAACTGACTAAGATACTATCATAGACAAAACATACTATAAGTAAGTCAGGTAACTATTATCACATCCTATACATACATACATGATACATGATCTCTCCCTCCGTAGTCCTTTGCCTTAAGGAATTGTACAGATCAGGGTTAGGTAGAGAAGTAAGGTACAGAGGAAACGTTCAATGGTACAGTCACGGCCACCTTTAACTCCAGGCCACGGCCTGGTAGAATTGGCAACATTGCAAAAGGGTTGTTTTTAGTGTCAGACTTTCAATAAGATAACATGACAGACAGGACGGAGACATCAGCCACGGACACCTTTAACTCCAGACCGCGGCCTTCGAAGTGGCAACATCGCAAGTAGGGTTGTAACAGCTGTTTTGTTAGGAGGGAGCTAATGGTATTTGCATGTTTTTAAAAACACGACAGCTTGGTTACTGGGCTATGAAAATATTGACTACACTTCAAATGTACAAAATAGATTTTCAATTTAAATATTTGTTTTGGTTTTCAATTCTATATATTTTATTTTCAATCTTTTAATTAGTTTAAGTTCATAAATTTAAATGAATAATAGGCGAATTAATGAGCTGGTGTCACCTATCTGCCACGTTATCTTATGGGACGTCTGGTGCTATTCAACACTACTTGCAACGTTGCCAATTCTACCAGGGGCCCATTTCATAATAAACTACAAGTTACAACTTGTAACTTGTAGTTTCCATTAGATTTGCATTGGGCGATCAGCTGATTTACTAATAATATTAGTTTGTACTTGATTATGAAATGGGCCCCAGGCTGCGGCCTGAAGTTAAAGGTGGCCGTGCATCAACTCATTAATTAGCACTTTATTGATTTATGAACATAAATTTATTAAAATATTGAAAATAAAACATACAGGATTGAAAATCAAACAAAATATTAAATGAAAATCTATATCTGTACATTTTGAGAGGAGTCAATATTTTCATAGTCCAGTAACCAAGTTTTCGTAAATACACAAATACCATTAGCTGTTTCCAAACAAAACAGCTGTTAAACCCTACTTGCGACGTTGCCACATCGGGACCCATATATGGAATGACTTCTTTTGGCGCGGATTAAAGAAGTAAATGGAAGAATTCGAACGGGTGGTGTATTTGGCTTGAGGGACATCAAAACGAAAAAGTAAATCGGTCCAGGTCTCACCATGAGAGATACGGTAACTTAATAGCTTATTCCACATATGAGAAATCCACTAAAATGGTAAATCCCCAGTGATTTGCGGGTTCAAATACCGGTTCCTAATTCGAATTATGTACAGTATTTTGTCAATTACCTGTCGATATTAAAAGTAATACGTTTGTTGGCTACACTGAAGCTGCGTGTCAGCCGGCATTTCGTTGACCAATCAGAAGTCGACAACACAAACCGTACAAGTGTTATAGAATAAAGAACACACACAAACACAAGTAACAATTTCTTTCCCTTGTCTAGTTCACCGAGTGGTAGAAGATTTTGTATACGATGTCGCTTTTAATTGGATTATTATCTATTATTCTATTTAATTTAGTATCAGCCGATAGTGTTCTGGATTTCACTGACCAAGATTTCTCGCTAAGAATTGGAGAACATGAAACTGTGCTTGTTATGTTTTATGCTCCTTGGTAAGTTCAATAACGCCGGAACGATTTCAAATAATTGTCATGCCACTTAAGCCTACTGTAGTTTGGTTAGATTATTTTGATAGACACATTTTAAAATTTGTTTGAAAATAGTTAGGGCCTATAGCCTTTCAAATTCAGGCCTTGTCCTAAACTTAGCTACTTTTTCTGAAACAACTCTGTTAAGTTAGATAGGCTAGGCCTAACTTTATTTCCTGTGCAATTTCAAGACTAAAAAGTTAATGTCTGGCTTGCAGTCAATTGTACTTTATGCTGTGTATAAGGGTTTTGAACCTCTAGATTGGGTCATCATCAATCATGAACCATTTCAATTAAGTTAACTTGTATCAATTAAGGGGATACGCCACTATCTGTAGGCCATATTTTAAATTTTTTTTACATTTTCCAAAAGTTGCATTTTTAGATAGGTCATTTAAATGTGAACATTTAGCTAAAATTGTTTGCCAATCTGACAACTCCTTCTAGTATAAAAAAAATAAAATATAAAACGCCGCAACCAGCAATTTAACAAAATTTTGAACTATTTTTTTTTGTTCCTGATATGTACACTTTTAATTGTGTATCATAATTATGTATTATGAAGGTATAAAGTAGGGTACATTTATGTAAAACAAAATAAGTACTTTGCTATTTTTATATATCATATAAAATAATAAATTAGTATAGTTATGGGAATTTTTCTCCTGCCAACCACCTGTTACATCACCTGCGATTATCTCAATACCGTGTTTTTTAGGTTATTATTGTACAAAAGTTTGAATAACTCCGTTAGTACTATACTTATAGTATTCAAATTTTCACCAGACCTTCTTTATATAGTAATAAAGGTTTGTGTGTATAGTAAGCCCTATAGCATTACATTTACTAAAAATATTTATGTTTACGCAAAAATTTTAAATATTTTTTTCAGCTTTTTTATATTTTGAATAAAAGGTGTCCTAAAAATTTGGTTTTTTTAGTTACCATAACGATTATACACAGAATTACTCATTATTTCATCCTGAATCAGGAAATAAATAGAATATGTCATTCTGATCAGTAGTTGAAAAGTTATTCTCAATAACGAATTCTTAAAAAATTTGATGAAAAAAACTAAAAACGCATATAAATTTAGTAAATAAGTTATAAATTCAATATTTTTGTACCTAAATCTTCTAACTAAGTCTAGTATAAACAAAATATACTAACTAGGTTGACAAAAATAAAATAATAAAAAAAAAGTTGGAGATAGTGGCGTATCCCCTTAAGACTGGGACGGTGGCGTCGTCATGTAATCCAGCTAAGTTTACTTGGAGGTCACAATGTGGATATTTATAGGATACACTGTGGATACGATACTCCCTACTTAGTGTGGATTAACGTCCGCATTAGTGAGTACTACCCTACGACTATCCACAGTGCTACCGGTATCCTGATAATTAGACCAATTCGTTAATACGGTACCAAGGCAAAAATGTGGTTCGGATTCCACTATAAACTGTAGTCCCTTAGTTGCAATTAACTTACGGGTATAGCCTAGTTTCTTAACCCTCCATCCAAGTGTCCAAGAGTGTGTGTGTGGGTAATGGTATTAATGTTGGCCCATTTATTGTGCAATCGCAGGGTTTTAGTAAAATGTACGGTAACTTATCTTAGAAACTTAAAAACAATCTAAAGTATAAAAACTTAGGCCTACTGTTTTAAGTTATATAGCCTATAATTTTGTTTGACAAATTATGGGCTTCAATGTAGGCCTAATATAGGCTAAGTTATTACTTATTAGAAAACAAATTTCAACAATTTTTGTGGGGTTAACTTAAAATTTCTCAAAAATTATAAAATAAATGAAAAAAATGTATGTTTGCGTTGAATAAATGTTTATAATTTATAGGTCTACAAATAGGCTACCTATTTTAAAATAGCCATTTTGATCTAAATTTTATAAGGATTAACTTACAAAATTATAATAATATAAGGAAGTAAATTTGCAAATAAATAGCCTAAGTTATGGGTGAAAAACAGATTACGTACATTTAGCGTTTAGCTAAGAATGCATTGCCTAACCATAGCTAGGAATCTGGCGTATAATTTACAACAAAATCACTGCCTAAGTTTACTTCTTCAGGATCATCAACCAGCCCTTCTAAATCACTTAAATCTTCTTATAATGCACCACATATAGCCTATCACTACTTTTTATTTTTAATACTAAAACAATGAGATAAACGTAATAAAACACATCAGTCATCGGTGCGAGGTTAACCAAGTTGTTTACAAATACGCACGTCATCTGTCTGCTACAATATTTTCGGAGCTAAAATGAAAAGCGTCTAGAAACAGACATCAGGAGAAAGCTTAGAATCTGCTGAAAACAACGATACCAATCTCGATCCAGTTCTATCTGATTCTGTCAGTCCCAGAGCCTTCGCCGTAAACGATGTTTGTGTGTCGATTACGTGACGCTTAACACTCGGAGGGTTAACTGTGCTATGCTAATATCCATTGAAACTGTCGATTCGTTTAGTAAACCTTCATGCGGTTTTTTCATTTTCATCAGCAAGTTTGGTTAGTTAGTTTAGCTTATGAACCACCCTAGTTAGGTTTGGTTTATCTGACCTGCACCCAGGCAAACAAATTGGAAGCGTGATCCCATTAGCAGGGACGAGGAGCGGCTCACAAAAACTACCAAACAACCAAGAAAACCGAGGAGGAAGGTTGAAGAACAATGCGCCATTTGAGAGAAACCAGCTGTAATGAACATAAAAAAAAACAATCAACAAAACAAATCATCAACAATAATATTTGCAAAACAGATTCTCAAAAACTCAAAGAATTAAAATTCCCATCTATCCTACTAGCTCACTGCCATTTCTTGAGTTATCAAAACAATTTTTAATAGTACAAAGCTTTTACTAATTTTAAATCCCTTAAAAAAAAACAACAAATTACAGTTAAATAACTATAGGCTAGAGATACCTTTCCAATCTTGAAATGTAGGTTTTGTCAAAATTAACCTTTTAACTTAGGGGCCCCCTACTTGAATAAAAAATCAAATGGGCCCTAATTCATAAATTGGCTAGTGAATATAAGTTTTTTTAATCTTTTGGAAAAAATAACAAGCAATAAACTTTAAGTCTCCATTTTGGTAACGGTAAAATAAATATCTACGGCTGCACTTTACTTTAGGTCCTACACTCATTCGAATGAAAGTATCTATCGATATATTGATTAATCGATTGTTTCATTCGATATATGGTTTGGTTAGTTAGGTAAGGTTAACCTAACATAACTAACCAAACGATATATCGAATGAAACAATCGAATAATCGATATTTTTATTTGAATGAGTGTGGGACCTAAAGTAAAGTGCAGCCATATCTACCGGTACCTATATAAATTACAATAAATAACAAATAGGGTGTAACTTAAGTCCCTCAGTCCATGGTGGCAACAATAGGCCTAGCCTAAATAAAAAAAAAACAAAAAAAACAATCAACACACAATAACTTGCGGTAGTAGCCTACGGTTTGGCGGGTCAGGCGGACGACACCAGAGGTTCCATGAAGCTGGGCGGAGAGGGGGCCAGAGTCCAAAGCAGGATAACTGCACAGTACCCGCCATTAGCTGTATGGGCTATTAATTCTCAGCTGTGTCTAAGGAATAAGTTATGTCAGCCTTAGTCACTAACACGACTACAAGATGGCGGTGCTTATCCTACACTCATCTCCATTCATACTTGGCTTAAAATAGCCTACCTACTTTGTATGGTCGCCATTTCAATGAAAAAGTATTAAAAGTATGTTCGTATTTTAACCCAAATACGAGTGAAGGTTGGATATTGTTGATTGGCTAAATTTAAACTTAGTCCTTTAGAAGGAAGTTCATGCTCTTTTGTCTTCACGACCCCTGCAGCCTATCTTAATAATTTATTGTTACACTTTGATTTGCAGGTGTGGACATTGTAAGAAATTAAAACCTGAATTTGAGAAGGCGGCTAGCTCTTTAGAAGGAAGCGACCCTCCAATAGCACTCGCCAAGGTAAATTTTAAACTGATAAGAATTTGAGTAGCGTAAAATATTATAACAATGTAGGCCTAAGAGCATTAAGGAAATCATCTAACTTACGATAGGCCTAGGTACATAATTTCTGCATAAGAGTTAGCCTTATCTGCTTCTATAGCCTATCTGAGTTAGCGGTTAGGTTACCATTTAGTTCAGTTTAACTGAGCTTATGGTAGCTAATAATGTAAATAACATTTAATAACCATAAAGGCTAATTGCACTTTTTTCATTCTACGGTACTTGAAATTGACCGCTGATTCCGAAAATGACCGTAAACCCGAAAACAACCAAAAATAGTTTACCAAAATACTTCATGTGGGGGTTAAACCTAGCTGGAATAACAAGCATATCACAAACATGGAAGAATTATTTATTAATATTATTAATCATGATTATTGATCCGACATCAAATAAGCGAGATAAAGACAAAATGTAGGCTAATAACTTACTACTTATCAGCAATAACCCCAAATAGGCCCTAACTATAATTATCTTAGGAGACTAGCGGGAATTCGAGGTGTTAAGGGGGTGGGGGTGACATCCAACATAGGTAATCATTGGGAGAAAAGGGTAATTTAAAGGTAATAATGGGTAGGTAATTAGCCGTCAGGAATGGGAACTTTCTATTAGAACAAAAAAATGAACATTGATCTTATTTGGGCATGATGGGAGGGGCAAGTCAAGGTTTATATGGATTTGTGGCTGCATTAAGTGTTTTGAAGCTAGGTTAGTTTAGGAAGGTAAAGTGTAGGTTATAGACTATCAGGTTGTTAATTTAATTGTAAATCCAAGTTGTTTTTAAGCTATTGGAGCTTAGTTGGTTACACAATGAGGATAAGATATTGAAATTGTTTTGTTAGTAAACAAAGTTTTTTGGTTGTTTTTCGGGTTTATGGTTGTTATTAATTGTACGTCATTTTCAGTTTGAGTGTTGAAGTTCGAGTAGAATGAAAAAAAAATCAACAATCGGGTGCAAACCCTAAAATGCATTGCCAACACAAACATTTACACCCTAGGGTGTAAATTTTTGTGTTCAAGTTAGACCTAAATGTAACCTTATTTGTTGCCATAAGCTATAAGAATTTGTAACTTTTTTAACTGTTTAAAATCAATTTCTATGTACGGTAGGCTATCCTTTTTTTCACTATGAAAAATGCAAATTTTTAGCCTAAATTGTAGGTAGGCTTACTGTGTTTGTCAATATCATAAACAAGTTTATCTAAGCTCGGCCTGTAATATTTGTAGGCCTACTTAACTTACCATGGTAATCGACAAATTCTCCCTGTCTTAGGTGGACTGTACAGAGGGAGGAAAGGAAACTTGTAACAAGTTCGGAGTGTCAGGCTATCCCACCCTGAAGATCTTTAGCAATGGGGAAGTCAAGAAAGAATACCAGGGCCCCAGAGAAGCAGGTAACATCATTGTTTGTGTAGTTTTTATTTGTGTTGATCAAATAAAACTTTGAGGCAGGATTAGGGTTGCCGTACATCATATTTTCTCAGGGTTTCGGTTTTGGTTTGCAGCAAATAAAATGTTCTGGTGTCCACAAAAGGAGTCTCAGATAAATATGTGTTCTTTGATTATGAAATTGAGTTTGAAAAACTCAGCAAATTGCTTGAAAGTTTGTCTTAACATTTCTTGTATTATGGTTAAGTTCAAAGTGAAAATATTATAGTCTCGTTTATCCTACCTAAAATGGCAGCAACGAGGATGGATTATAGGGAAAATAGCGAAGAAAAAACATTGTTAACGTTTTAAAAGTGATTAGCCCCCTGATACATTTCCTCTGTCCTCATCCTGTCATAGGCTTGTCTCCTAAAACCAACTTTTTATCCCGTTTTGAAGCATTCGTCAGAAATAGGCTGATAAAAAAATAAATAACACATTTTTAACTCCACTAGTGTGGAGATAAGTGTAAAATGGAAGACAAAAAAATACTTTGAAATAAATAAACCAAATAATACGACTTAACAAAGTTTAATTTATTTTGCGATGATTTCAGGTGGCATTGTTAAGTACATGAAGTCACAAGTTGGTCCTAGTGCGAAGGACCTCAAGACTGTTGAAGATTTTGACAAGTTCCTTGCCCAAGAAGAAGTGGGAATTGTTGGATTCTTTGAAAAGGAGTCCGATTTGAAGGGCGAGTTCTTGAAGATTGCTGACAAACTGAGAGAAAAACATCGCTTTGGTCTGTCAACAGCTTCCGCAGTTTTGGAAAAACAGGGAGTCAAGTAAGTAAACAAGTTTGTATGGAGAGGTGACGGTTTTCCAGCTAGAAACTGTTACACTTTTTTTAACCCTCTGCGGTCAAATGGCGAGTATAGGTCGCCGCTCGCCATTTCCCGACTGCTCAAATGGCAACCTATACTAGCCGAAAAATGGAAAAAAATTCGACCTCTAAGGGTTAAAATTTGGCTTTCATTTTAGGATGCGGTAAACCTCTTGAATCCTATATTTAGTATTTTATATAAACTTACAGGGTGTCCCACAAAGAGGGTTGCATTTGATATCATATAAGCACATTATGCACCAAAAGCTTTGAACCGATACACAATTAATAAATTGTTTTGAAGATATTTTGTAAAATTCTAGTTTCTTAACATTGGTGGCGGACAAAAGACACAAGGGTCGAAATGGTGGCCTATTGAAATTATTAACCTAACAGTTTTCTTCATATTAAAATTACCCTAAGTTTTCCTGATTTTGTTTCTGCATTGCAGTTTTGTCACTTATCGGTTGTTTGAACAGCTGTTTAGATGAAGAGTATTGCTTGAGGAAGTATACTGGTAAAATGTTCATTATATGCTTCCATTTTGTTTCTGTTAAAAAGCTGTTATGTTCACAAAGTATATGCAAACCATACCTTATAAGTTCTATAAAGTTTCAAAGCTCTTGAGACCCAAATTGGCTAGTAATATAAAATCTCTACATGATAACAATCTGTTGATCAAAGTCTCCAGCTGAATACCAACTAGTACCTGATATCGGGTATTCAAATCCAAAAGGTTCAGAAAATAAAGGACTTGGGTGTTTACCTTGATGGTGACATAAGCTTCTCAAGCCATATCGACAGAATCTGTAATAAGGCCAGTAAAATGATAAGCTTTATCACATGTTTCTCCAGAGGAATCAACAACACAAATGCTCTTCGGTCCCTCTATTGTGCACTTGTCCTTGTCACTCTATTGTCAACTCCTTGAATATGCCAGCCCTATTTGGTCCCCTTACACGGCCGTGGCCAGAACCAGACTGGAGTCTCTGCAGTGGCGCTTTATTCGTCTAGTCGGAGTTCGGCTTGGCTATGAGTACTTGAAGGTGCATGTTCATGAACTGTCTGAAACGTTTAAACTCCATCCCATTGCCCCCCCCCCTTGCTCTGAGACAGATGTGGTATATCTCCTGAAACTTCTGAACGGGTGGCCTTAAAGACTTTTTTTAAAATCAATTTCACCAATAATTTGTTTATGGGGTTGACTTTCAACCCAAGCCTTTATCCTTATGATGGCCGAAAGCATCTACGATGTTTGCTCGTATATAATAAGAAGATACGGTAATATTTTTTTCTGGTGATAAGATGTTTACTCTTTTTTTTCCGTGAATATTTACCTCTGTAACTGCGAAAGATGTCCACGGTTTTGACACAACCGCTGAAGACGATGCCCTCACAAAGAGAGGATATAGAGAATATTAATGATTTCGTTGTGATTGCAGTCTGGTGTATGAAATGTCTCCGCGATATCAGAAGATTATCATTGTAAAACTACTACCTATTTAAATTAGGGTTAGGCCCTAATTGTAGGAATATTTTAAATGTTCTTGGAGTGATGTTTGGAGTAGCCTAAACCATACTAATATACTACATACTCCACATACAGCCTTTAAATGTTTTACTGGATTTATTTGGCTAATTCGTGACTATTTATGCTCTACAACTTTTTCAGGGATGGCATTGTCTTGTTCCGCCCCAAGCATTTGCAAAGCAAGTTCGAGCCCAGCACAGTTACATACGAAGGCAAGCCAAGCAAGAATGAAATTGAAATTTGGATCATCAAGAACAAGTTAGTGTAGGATTTAAAATATATTTGACTATTATTATCCATATGTTGTTTAATGATGATCAGATCAGTTAAAGAATGAATTCCCAAAAGTGCAACTTAAAGTCAATTCACCCAATATTAGGGCTTCATAGAAACAGCCAACAGGTAAGTTAGGCCTATAATCCATTAGAAGAGTTATATTAAAATACACATACAAGAAAAAAATTAGTAGGCCTACTACAGTATACTTGAAACACATCATAATTCATGTTAAACTTATAAATTGAACAAAAAAATAATGATATGATTTGTTAACTTAATTTAACAAATCAAATCATTGTTTTCTTGTTTTTCGTTTTACTTAAAGAACATGTATTGAATAAAGTCAAATAACAATATAGGCTACAAATTACAAAATGCTTAACTTATATAGGGCTACATTTAGTTTCCGGGCTAAAATATTTTGAAACCAAAAATTATTACTAAACATGATGAATCTTTAAACCTTTTCCCTAATTTTGTTATGGAATTCAAATTAAAATCATGTAGGTGCCTACTGGTACTAATTTTTGTAAAAAAAATCTTCTATAATCAAATGGAAATTGGGATTAAAAAACCTTTCAGTGTTCTTTTAAATTTATTTTCTTTATAAAAACCGGTAAGTTAAGTGTTGAAAAAATTCCTTTAGTAAAAAATTGTTTGATTAAAAAAAACTAGTTTATGTCGGGGTGAGTTAATTTTAAATCTAGTGTCATAGTCGCCAGAATAGCTTAAAGTGGATAACAATTGAATTTGTTTTTCATACGGACGGATATTTCATAAATATAATGATTAGGTTCATATAAATGACTGACAAAGGCAACATGATTGCACAATTTAGGTAGGTACAGTCTTACAAAATATGATATTTTTAAATATAAAATTTGGGATAACTTTTGGAGCTATAACAGATCTTCAGAATTTGTTAGTGTTTCGTAGTAGGAGGAAGATGTAATTTGCAGATATGAGCACACTGCAGTAATGAGTCTACACAGCTAAAAACCATAAAAAAAATACTTGTGTACAGTAACCTACTTGGAACTGATTACACAGTGTTTGCAGAAGCTTAGGCCTACGTTTAACTATTATAAGGAACAAATCCCTGAAAAGTCAACGATTTTCATTTGAGCAAACTGGTAAGACATATTTTGCGCAAATAAGTCCAATTGTAATGGACTACGGTAATTAATGTTGTCATAACATTTTAATTTTTTCCTATATATCCTATGCATTGTAGCCTATATGCTTTGTAAATATAATGCAATTAAAAACACCACAAAGGTAAAAACTATAGCACAAATTGAAGAGGATAGCAGGCTCACCTGAATGGGGCTTTTGAAAACTCTCTCTTCCTTAGTTGAAAATGCTGTCAGTGACAGTAAAATAGTCTAATGTTTTGTGTATATAGTTTAAAGTTTTGTGTTCCCTGTGCCAGTTTGGACTCTTTCCCATTCAGAAGCCTGCTATCCTCTCCAAATATCCTAAAATCCTTGGTCCTTGTGCTCTATGTTACATCTTTATGCAAATTAAGCCACTTTTGATCTATTATTGAGCGCAGTGGTTAATTAGTGTTTTTTCCCCGTAGCCACGGATTGGTTGGCCACAGAACCCGTGACAACAACGCAGACTTCAATACACCTCTGGTTGTAGCTTACTACGCAGTTGACTACGTGAAGAACGTTAAAGGTAATTTAATACTAACAGTCTGGCTGGTGTATGAAATTATACCAATGTTTTGTGGATACCCTGTATACTTGTAGGCTGACAGTTGAAATTCCAAATTAAGTCCTAGTTAGTGCACAACACAAACTCAATGTAACCTGACTACTCTTCTGTTCAGGAACCAACTACTGGAGGAACAGAATCCTGAAGGTGGCCAAGGATTTCAGCAACGACTTCACATTCGCTATCAGCTCCAAGGACGACTTCCAACATGAGCTCAATGAGTTCGGCTTTGACTATGTTCCTACAGAAAAACCATTGGTGTTGGCTAGGGATGCAGACAAGAAAAAATATGTCATGAAGGATGAGTTTAGGTGAGTTAACTGTTGAGTGGACGGTCCTGCTCAAGACAATAGTCGGGGGGCAAACTGTATTCCGTGGGATTTTTTGTGAAGGGAATGTGTGACTATGTGGAATCTCTTTATTATATGTCACATAATGGTGTAGTACCGGGTGTTTACCCTCAAATTGCGGGGTTTGGTTTTTATGACGTCGTAAATCCAAGATGGCCGCCATGTGTGACATCTATTCATTAAATTAATAATAATTAATATCAAATATGGTGGATCCAAGACGGCGGGCCAAAAACACCAGCTTGGCCACACTTTCAGACAAAACACCCGGTAGTACACGATTCTATATGGCACTACCTATCTATCACCACCAATCATACAATCACACGAAATTACATATGACCCAGAACTATAGTCTATTTTATTTTATTTTATACCAATAATTTGTGATATTTTTTATAGCTACAATACCCCCCTAGCAGCTGACCTGTATACTCAACGAATTGCAAATGATTCAATAAATAATTAAAATGGAGCCACACATCATCATTTCTCAAAGTATGTTCATGAACAAGCATGCAAAAAATTGTCCATAAGAATAACATTGGAAGTTAGTATGCAGGTTTGCTGCCACGGAAATGTAAAAATGGGGGATTTTAGGCCATAATCAAGTAGATCTCTACTAAATGAAGCCACATACCAATTATTATTAAGATATGCTGAGTAATAAGCTAGATATACAATTTTATTTTTTCCCCATAAGGATAACATGGGGACAATGTTCTGTGTTTTCCGCCTTCAATATCTCGGTAACCAATGATCATAGAGCAATGATTCAAAACACCAAATTGTTGGATTTTTTGAGCTGAATTCAATGGTGTAAATTAAAATTCGATTATTTTACTCTGAAAAGAGTTATTATTAATTTAATGAATAGATGTCACACATGGCGGCCATCTTGGATTTACGACGTCATAAAAACCAAACCCCGCAATTTGAGGGTAAACACCCGGTACTACACCATTATGTGACATATAATAAAGAGATTCCACATAGTCACACATTCCCATCACAAAAAATCCCACGGAAGCTGGATATGTGCAGTTTGCTCCTGGACTACAAGTAGTAGTTGGACAGTTAGTTGTTAAACTACTGCACAAATCATTTATTCAAGATTTTTCTGCGATTAAGGATTATATCCCTGATGACATAATTCATTAATTTGGCAACAATACAAGACATAATTTAAATAATATTTAGTCGTGATTTGTGTTTAGGAAATAAATAATAACTTTATTGTTGTTTACAAGTGTAACTAAAGTTAAACCTGTAACAATATAAATAATCCCCTCAAACCTCACACAAAGAAAAAGATCATAAGTGTGGCTTGGACTTAAATATCAGTGAGTGGTAATTTTACCTATTTAAAACCCAAAACTGACAACTGATAAAGCAAAAACTGAACGGAAACCGAACCAATAAAAATTTCAACTGACAAATCACTACTTAACTTGAATACTCAGTGGCACCTCAATAACAAGATCCTCGATAATAAGTGATCCTTGAAAACAAGTGTTGTTTTGATCCCTTATCATATGTTGTTGCAAACCTCGTTAAGAAAATCTTGATGACAATTCAAATTTGATAATCCCCTGGAAAGTCTTGTTATCAAAGTTCCACTGTAATTGCAAATAACCTGTCAGTATTATGTATTAGTTTTAATCCTACATTAAGTAAAAAAAGTTGCAACTGCAACCTTTTTATGTAATCGTGGAACTTTTTCAGCATCGAGAACTTTGAGAAATTCCTGAATGAGTTGAAGGCCGGATCAGTGGAGCCATACCTCAAATCTGAGCCAATCCCTGATGACAACAGTGGACCCGTCAAGGTAGCTGTGGCCAAGAACTTTGACGAGGTTGTCACCAACAACGGCAAGGACACACTGATCGAGTTCTACGCTCCTTGGTGCGGCCACTGCAAGAAACTGGCACCAGTGTGGGACGAACTGGGAGACAAGGTTGGTGAAGATTTGTAGGTTTTAACGGGACCAATGAATTACAGTCAGTGTAAAAAAATTGCAATTGGGCCATCAACTTTCTGGCCTTCAAAGAGTACAGTACCAACTACTTATACTACGTGTAGTGTGGTAATGTGGCAAAAAATGTTCTTTGTCTGCTAAAATGCTTTTACAAATTGTGATATGGAAAGGGAAAAGGGAGCTCTTGTTGGGAATTTTGAGTTATACATATATTTGAATTCCTTATTAAATTCCGAATCACAAGGTGCAAGTCCCATGCATCTACAATTTTTGTTTGTTTAAGTCATAGGACACAGTTTTTTCTTATTTAAGAAACAATTTTGGTATCAAAAGAATGCTTACAATGTCCTATTTGGAGACAATACCCATTTTTGTCTTAACTCACGGTGTTTTTATTTATAATTGTTTTATCGAAGCATGTTGTAAAAATCAAATTTCAGTAAAGGGACCTCTTGTCGGCCCTTTGTTATTATTTTTATGTTAACATAAAAAAGCAGGAACCTCTTGTCGGGACCGCAACATTTGTGAGACATTTTGTTCTCTGTAAACTGAACTTTGTTGTAGTTCTCTAAATGGCCACTAGAATGCAGGTCAATTCATTTTTTGGACTAAAGTCTGTTTATAAAGTGAATATTAGAAATGGGACCTCTTGTTATGGCGAAATAAAATTGAGCGACAAGAGGTACCATTTCTCAGACCGTGCAGAGGCTAACAAAATAATTTATTTTGACCTTTTACATCTTCCATTTGATTTAACCTGTACTGTCCTGTTCTATGTTAAATGAGGTATAACAATCGATAAAAAACCAAATTTCTATGTTTTTGACCTTATATTGGCCGTACCGGTACTGAAAATTTTGCAGCGCCGACAAGAGGTCCCTTTTCGCTTTCCACATCACAATTATTCTTTTGTAAACAAGCAATGTAGGCCATTAGCTACACAATATTAATATTAATATTAATTAAAATTAATATTAATTAAAATTAATATTAATTAAGTGTGGTTTAAAGATCAAACTGTAATGACTTTTAGAACACCATTCACTAAATTAATGTTTTATTATATTTAGTTATTGCTGAAGTAAGATTTTCAGTTGTAACATAGACCTAAAAACAACCATAGGTGAAAAAGTATATAATGTGCAATTTGTGTGCAAAGTGTCTTTATAAAACTTTATATTGATGTCTAATGCTTGAGGTTCGCTAGTTTAAAAAGGACTCCTCTTGTCACTAGCTGGACAACAACTATTATAATCCACTTGATTTACTTTGAGTTCACGTGCTGTGTAGATAGCGCTTAAGAGAATGTGAATTTGATTTTTGGCATTTTCAGATGAAAGACGAGGATGTAGAGATTGTCAAGATGGACGCCTCCAACAATGACGTGTCTGGACCTTTCGAAGTCAGAGGTTTCCCTACACTGTACTGGGCTCCTAAGGACAACAAGGCCAGTCCTGTACGATATGAGGTCAGTTGAAGCTGTATTACAATTATTTGTTTCAAAATATTTATTTGAATATTTTTCTCGTTGGCTTGAAACTGTTAATTAAGATCATTTGAACACTTTTTAATGTTATTCAGTTAAATCCTATATAAACTGCACCCTATCGAACTGAAACTCAGGTTAACCGAAACAATTCAATTGGAGAATGAACTAGGCTAAGGCAATGAGAATCGTCCACCTGTCTGGTCCAACAGAATGTAGTTGAACACTCGATGACAGTAATCTCATCGTAATAAAGATAACATTAGAAAAACAATTATTGATTGTTTTAAGACATAGATCTTTTGCATTCAGTGGCAGATTCTACCCTCCTATTGCTACGGCGGAAATATAGTTTTATACTCAGTGCCATCATTGCTAAAAGCGTGAATTTTAAAAAGCACGCAAGAATACTATGTATTAGTTCAGGATGGCAATTTTTATTTCCTGGTTTTTGGAATGGGATAGGAGATTATTCTATCCATGCAGATCGGGACTACATTTTTCTAGAAAGATTCCAGAATTTTTTAGACTTGTCTATTCCTTTTTTGTAAATTGCCTAATTTTTGTTGGCTGTTTGACATTTTTTGGCTGCAAAGTTCAGTTAAGGCCGTGAAATTGTCCTACAGACTTGACTCACTTTATTTGCTGTGTACAGTCATGATATACGAAAATAGCATACAATTTCCCATCACATCTTCGTACGCTAGGCTCTAGTTCAAAACTGTTTTGCACAATACTTCAAGTTAGGCCTAGAGGGGCGTGGCGTTATAACATAGCTAATAGTCATGATTGGCGGGATTTGAACTCAGGACCTTGGAAAATGGAGTCTGCGCTGTACCACTAGACCAGTTCACTCCCAAGACCACAGACTAGTTTAAATAGCTTTGGAGCTTGAATAGCCGAATCTCAACTTTAGTTGTTTCCCTGTAATCTTGGTATTTAACATAAATTCAATTTGCAGGGTGGTCGTGAGGTAGATGACTTCATCAAGTACATCGCCAAGTCTGCGACATCGGAACTCAAGGGTTACGACAGGAAGGGAAAACCGAAGGCCCAGAAGACCGAGTTGTAAGCAGCCAATGACCAAAGTCGAGAGAATTGTGTGACTGATCATCAGGAGCTTGAAAAAAGACACAGGTGGAATTTGAACAAATTCGGACTTAAAGCACACGCATGGAGTGTTCTAATGCTGCAAGCCTTGAGTGATAGACAATGTTCAAGTCTTAAGATTGTTATGTTAACAGGTAAAATTTAAATCAACGCTTTTAATTGCAATAAGCATAGTTTTGAGCCGCTTCCTATATCTCCACCTTCAAGTGTTATTGTAGGAAAATATTTTGAGCATTTAATCTTGTTATGTATTTTATTTATGTGTTTTTAGGATAAAATAAAATTTAAAAGTATTTGAGTTTTGAAATAAAAATGCATTTTGTGGGTAAACTTAAAAATTTATAGAAGTAGGTGGAAAAAAGTCAATTAGGCTGTATTCAGGAATCTCCCAATGTTGTAAAACATGATGATGGTTTGGTAAATTATATTTTTATGTTTAAAATGGGCTTGAAGGAATTTGTACAAAGTAAGGGTTAAGAATTTAATTTTTATTAGAAATAAAATAAAGTATTTAGCCAAATTAAAGGTTGTAACAACTATGGAGATAATGCAATGTGTGTACATGATCAAATGTGTAACCTACAAGTGTGTGTATATATTGTATTCGATGTTAATATTTTATACAATCAATATTGTTTTCCATTTATACTTGAATTTTTAGTTTTCCCTCATCCATTCCGAGCATTTCTTAGATGGTTTGTATTAAATTTTGTTAATAAAAAGTATTTTCAATAAATGTTGTCCTCTTTACTTTCCTTGTGTTTAATGTAAAAACAAAACTAAATTTTATTGGTGTTGTTTTAATTTTAAGGTACATAATTTTAAAATTAAAACTGACACCAGCAAAATTGCTAGAACCTATATCACAAGAAACATATGAATACATAAAACATTGTTTCAATGTATATGAATTTTAAGGGGAGACAGGTTTATTTGCAAAAAAAAAAAAAAAAAAAACTGTGTATACAGTCGAACCTCTATATGACGATTTTGAAGGTGTAGGGAAAATATTTACTGTCGAGGTATTTTTAATGAAGAAGAGGTTTGTTTTATCGAGGTTTAAAACTGCTGTTATTCGTTTAAAATAGGTTTCTCTACTCCACAGGCATGTGCCAAACAATGACTGAGGAAGAGGGATGGATGGGGTTTCATGTTGAGACTAGCTTCTGTTAGTTTTGAAAAGGTTAGTTTTAAGGTGTTAGTTTTATTCGTTGTATAGAGGTTAATCAGTCCTAGCCCAGGTCACAGACAAATTCGTCTTATGGAGGTTACTAACCTAATTAATACGTTGTATAGAGGTGTTACATACTGTATACATTAATGTGTTGTTTGTTAGACATGGACATTAATTATATCAAATAGTAAAGATGCTCATGTGGCCAAATCAATCAAAATAGGGAAATTCACTTAAAGGACATTGAACCTTAATTACATCAAATTTAATAGTAAAAATGGCAAATACTCTTGCAGCCAGATGTAACAAAATACTTCTGCCACAGCAAACCTGCTGACTAAGCTTATTTCCAATAAATCTCCTTACAGTTGTTAGATTTATTCCTTTAGTAAAACATTTAAGTATATTTTTATCAAATTCTTCCCCCTTCCCAAGCATACAAAGTATAAATAACATTAAATTGTATAAGAACTTAGGTTTGGCGTTACAGAGAAGGCTACAAAGTATGTTTTTTTTATTAAAACCTTAATAGCTTAACTTTAAATTGAGAAAACTGAATACAACCAATGTTTGTAGCAAATGCATTCTTTTGACTTTCAATGTAAAAAAAAGTTCATTTTGTTACTAAGGCAATAGGACGGATTTAAAATTTGTCAGCTAAAGTAGTATCCATAGAGACAGTTATCATTTCTCCAGAAATTTTGTTAAGTTAGCAGCTCCTCTATTTTACTCTAACTTTTTACAAATTTCTAACTGTTTTCTGCCATGAACTGGAGATTTTTTGCGAGAGCTGTCTGTGTTACGGTCACGGGAATAACCCTGGGAACAATCCTTGAAATCTACCCCCACAAATTCGTTCGTGAAGTGCAGTATTTTGCAATGGAAGTTGAAGAGAGGACTCGCCAAAACAAAGAGGAGGAAGAAAGAAGGAGGAAAGAGGAGGAGGGGGAGGGGGAGGAGTAAAAACGAAGAGCTGTGCTGCTTGAGAAGGGGGAAACGACAAAAATTGCAAGCAGCACGAAAGGAAGTCCCCCGGGGCAGAGGAAAACTACCTGCCCAGAGTATAGTTGCCAAAATAAGAGAAGAAAGACATAGAAGCAGCTTTGGAAAACAATCTAGAAAAAAGGAAAGCAAGTTAAATACCAATGAAAGACTTAAGGGGTTAAGTCATGAAAGGAGGGCCGAAAGAAAACTCCAGGCTGAAAATAACTGCTCTTGCAGAGACATCTTTGAAGAACTAGAAGAAAATACACAAAAGAAGCTTTTTGGAAAGCGAAATGATGGAGTGTGGAAAATTTAAAGAACTATTTCACATCTGTGGAATTTAGAGAGATAAAAACCAACTACTGTTGAAAAAGTTTTGGAGAAACAGAAGTCACCAACGACAGATGAATCATCTCCAGCGCCAAGAACCATGATGGAAGGGCTGAGAGCCTGCGACATCAAGGTATGACGCTACGAATACAAAGAGGAGGGCTCTCGCCCATTCCACCTCATCCAAGTATTGTGTTTACAAAAAAAAAACAAAAAACAATAAATACATTGTGTTTGATTTACTTTAGGTTATAAAACTAAGTAAAGGGTTACACTATTTACAAAATGTAAAGTCAAAAAGCTGCAAAACATTTTAATAATTTTTTTACTGAGGGAGATTAGCAATACCTATGGAGTTTATTGACGATGACAAAACTGTAGGCCTACTCGATCTATAATAGTGACTTTCAATAACGAAGCATACCAAAAATTTACGATTGTAGACAAGTAATTAAACCTTTTAAAGGCCTGAAGATTACTTTGTTGTGATAGAATCAAAACGTCATTTCTACCTGGGGTGTTGCTTAGCTAACTTAGTCTCAGTTGATAATGAAGGCCACAAAAAAATTTCCCTTATAATTAAGATGAGTAAGAAGTAATCAGAGTAAATTATGCAAAGCAGTCCGCTACTCTACATATTGCTACGGGACAGAGGATATGAGATACCAAATCTAATTTGCAGAAGGCTAAGAGGTCACTTGTGCTTTCTATCCAATAATCCAATTTGTACCCAACACGAGCTCAAATGTATTCACCTCTTGTACTCTATTGAACTATCGGGACCAACTGTAGCCACGACTTTGTGGTCTTAACAAAACTTATGATGTACTTCAAAAATGTATTACAGTATTTTATATTTACATAGACAAGTTAATAATTGGTATTGGTGGATACTGTTCTTTGGCCCCTCTCTGCCCAATGTTTGCACCACCTTGGCAGGCTCTATTAGCTGATGACTTATAAATCTTATAAGTCCACGTTGGGGGAAGACACCGTCATTTGATGTTCTTTTTTCGTTTACTCACATGCATAAATCCATTAAATTGTTTTGACAAACACATTGTTGATGTATCAGTAAACCTAAGTACTCATTAAATGAATGTTAATAGAAAACTACTGCCAATATTATATAAAGGGAATATTTTAGTGAAAAAATAACCAGGTAAATGGAAATTCGCTAAGCCTTCAGATTAGCTGCGGCAGAGGTATTTTTAAGTTTTATTTCAATGGAATGAGACATGTTGAGATTTTATTATGTAGAGAGACCTTTAAAATTGTACTTATTGAGGTAAATCCATATTCCCAAGCTTTTAAAAGAATGGATGACCTTTACCCAGGCCTATGGGCAGGTTGTAAGGTTGAAAGATGCTCCCATCAGTAGCAGTTAACAAACTAGACAAAGATAAAACAATAATTAGAAGTCTTATCAGGCATCATTCGCTTTAAATAAAAGCGTTGAATTGAAGTAATTATAGGCATAACTAAAATAGGTTAAAATAGGGTAAAGAATACTTTATTATAACAAAATAATTGATAGTTGATTCTCACTGATTGTAAAATATTCATTAGCAATTATAAATGGAGGGAGAAAGCTCTTAAGGACTTAAATAAGTCAATAAACCCAGAGAGAAAGATAAACTTCGTTAGCGTAGTTTTAATTTGGTTTGATCAACTTGTGATTTACCACTTCCTCTGCTTTTTGAAAGTTAGATATTTTTTAACCATTAACACTTTTTATGCTTATTAACACTCATTCCTTTTATCTTTCTACTCTTTCAAAAACCGATATCCAGAGTAAAAATTTTGTTTATATTTATATTAATTTGTTACATAGAGATTTAAGATATTTTTAGAATCATTAACACATTTACTAACTTCCATTAAATTTCATTTTCTGCACTCTGCCGTTCAAAGGCTTATCATTTGTTCATATTAAATTATTATACAGATTTAGATTATTCTTCTCAAACTATCAAATATTTAACACAATTGATTATTTAAAGGGTTGATTAAATCACTTGACTTTTTAGAGAGGACAATAGATCGGCTTTTATTGGAGACATTTGAGTCTCTGAAAGAATTTGCATTTTAGCTAAGTAGCCTCTTGAGGATATAAAATGGCTTTAAAACTCTCGTAATGGAGTTTTCTTCAGGCACTAAACTATATCAGTTAATTGCCATTTTAAACTAATTATTAAAAAGAATATCTTTCTAAAACTAAAATATGGTAAAAAAAAATTAGTCCCATGTTCGAGTTGTATAATTATAGCATACCCAATAACTACTATAGCCTACCTAAATGAGATAATTTAACATATCGTTGTCTTTAAATAGTGAGAGGGTGGGGCAAATTACGATGGCTTAATATGGAATAAACAGAATAAACAAAATAGCCAAGTTTGATTTAATTATATCCATAAAAAAGCAAACTACATCAGTTTATTCATTTCCCATAACATAGGACATAGGACTTTAAAATTTAATTTTTTTAAAACTATCTCCGCAACTGTTAGACATACATCAACTTCAATATTATTACAAAATTATTTTTTTTTAAGTTTTACAAAATGGTTTGGAAAGAAAACCATTTTTACCTCATAAACCTCCTGTTCTTATAGTCTGATTATGCTGGTTCCCGAACTCGTTCGAATAAACGTACAAAATCAGATAATTTTGGTCGAGTTGTCACACTGGACATGAACAGAGTGTGTTTTTCCTCTAGGGACCTCAAAACGAAAAAGCAGCTCGGTCCCGGGTGTAGGTCTTACCACGAGACCTACGGGTAATAGCTTATTCCCTATATGGGAAATTCGCTAATAAAAAGAGTAATCAATTCATCAAATAAAAAATTTCAGCAATATTTTGACCAAATCTATAAAAAAAGGTCAGAAATACTAATAAAGCATATTATATTACCATATAACTATGTTTAATAATGTTTGCAATTTGTCTTTCATGGAAACGGTGACCGTAGGTTAAGGTAAAAATGCAAACTCCAGTAGAGAGAGTTGATAAAACCTACATCCTCCGGGACTGCTTTGTTCTCTTTGCTCTACAAAGTGAGATTTTTAAATGACGCTCTCTCGTTATCTAAACAATAGACTCGAGAAGTGAAAGCGTATTTTCAAACAAAAAAGTCAACGAAAACGCCGGAACGTTGCATGAATTTGTCTATCAAAGTCATCAACCCCCGTTTAATTTATAATGTAGTTTTCCAAAACATTTTAATAAACTTTTGTCAAATAAGAACTCTACCAAGGAATTGATTTGTAACCATTCTAGTCCCTGTATTCTGTATTGTAAAATTTACCTATTAATTAATATAAATTTTTATTAATATTATTCAAATGCCATACCATATCTATACAATGTAGTCAATTCAAGCTTTACACTAATTGGAATTCGTTTCCACTATTTCAGTGATAAAATTACGAAAACTTTATTTATAATTATCATCTTTATGTAACCATGTAGAAAGTGTTATTTATTTTCTAACGATAAACTATATAATAAATAAATTGACGGGTTTTACTTTATCCAACAAATTAGAGATTTAATCATCCATATAAGAGGTTTTTGTAACATCCCTTATCATCCGTCACACTTAATCGATTTGGGTCCATTGTTGCTGATTAAATTTCTGTATAACAGCTGTATAATTTGTAAATTAATTGTAGTTAAACTAAACAGCTGATTACTTTCAGTAGGTTGTTTAACAACAACCAATCGTAAACAACAGGTAAAAAGTGAATGATAACTCATGTTAGGCTACTTTTGATAATTGAAACATGATTAATGTACTAACTTATCCTTTTTATGGTGTAAAACCTACAAGAGACATTAAAAATTTTGTAAATTAGGAGATTTAATGGACGTAATGGTCTCAAACATTCATTCCGATTATATTAATTCTATTTTAATGATTTTTTCTTGGATTTTAACTTTATAGCTCTTAAAGTCATCATTAAAAGGTAAAAGGGTATTGCAATTTTCTTATGCCTCGGAGATAAACTTTTGACCTATAACATATGCAATATACTATGGGTCCACTCGTAAAAGTAATAACAGTACTATAACAGTACAACAGTACTATACTGATAATTAGACCAATTAGTTAACTATAGGCAAAAATATGGTTCGGTTTCCACTATTAACTGTAGGTCCCTAAGTTGCCATAGGATGTATGCGCTATTAGCTGTGTCTAGTCGGCCTTAGTCACTAACAAGACTACAAGATCGCGCCACTCATCTTACACTCATCTCCATTCATACTTGGCTTAAAATACTCGCATGGTCACCATTTCTTAAGAAAGTATTAAAGTAAAAAACAATAGTAAAAATTAAGTGCAATAAAAATGTTTTAGAGTAAAAAAATATAACAAAAAATACATATAAAACACACAAAATGAAAAAAAACATGGGCATTAAAGGATTTGCTAATCGGTTAGTTCCACCAAAACACATAATATTCCAATTAAATTCAATACAACATTTCGGTTTACAAACCATGCTAGATCAATCACTGCGTATAAATAATCACGTAGTAAACTATAATTCTTTCAAAAACACATAATAATTCCGTTGTAAACACAACGGGTATAAAACAAACTCCAACCCATTCTGTCATGTTTCACAGCATGGTGACAACAATGTGGTTTTAGAGTGAGGAAATAAAATGGTTGAAAAAGTATGGTTTCACCGCACAATGTTTTCCCGACGTTGAGTGTATGAAATATTGTAGACATAGTGTTATGTCAACCACATTTTATGATGTATGATAACAATTTTGTATTTATGTTTTATTATTTTCAGTAATATTTATCGTAAATAATGCTAATATTGCTACCTACTACTAGCAAGCATCTATCTATATACTTACAATAAGGTTATAAGAGGGTTATGACTGATTTTCACGATTGAGGTGTCATTTAAAAACTATTTTTTCGATCCAGTGCACCAGAAAATGATAAGAAATTCAAAACAAATTTGGTTCAAAACAGGTAATTTAATTTATATAAAGCAGATTTTGCATAGTAGAACCAAAAGAATAATTTAGTTGTAATAGGCCTACTTATTATGAAAAAAGTAAAAAACTGCTGCTGTATTTTTTGCCCAGTGAGTTTGGCCGGGTGGTTTTATCTAGGGTTCACTAAACACAAAGGTCGCTGTACATTCCACATCTTTATTGGTTTGTGTTCTAGTTTACGTTACCGAAATTCAGCTTTATTTTCAATCCCCTGAGGGCCATAAATAGTCATATTACATCAAACACAAATGTTTTAGCGAATTTCCCATATAGGGAATAAGCTATTACCGTAGGTCTCATGGTAAGACCTAGACCCGGGACCGATTTACTTTTTCGTTTTGAGGTCCCCAGAGGCCAAAAACACCATTCGTTCAAATTCATATATATATATATATATTTATATATGTATCCGTTAGCGCGATAACTCGAGCAAAATTGATCCGATTTTGATGTAATTTGGTACAAACGTGTAAACCTACATTTATTCGAACGAGTTCGCGAACCAGCATAATCGGACGATGGGATCAGGGGTTTATGGGGGGTTTTATGGGGTAAAAATGGGGTTTTTTCATTTTTGACCCTAAAACCTTTAAATTTCTAAATTTCTCTCTAGACCATTTTGAAGAGCTTAAAAAAAGAAATAATTTAGTATATTGAAGTTTTTTTTGAATGTTCATTGACTACGGAGAAAATTTACTAAATTTTTAATTTAAAATTCCCATGTTATTCTTATGGAGAATAAATAAACTGTTCTAGTTTGCTTGTTTATGGATAGATTTTAATCAAATTTGGCAATTTGGCTTATTTCATACTAAGCTATCAATATTTCAATTGAAAAAACACACCTCAACATCTTCCCCGTAGCAGCAAACCTAACTACTCACTAAAATTAATGTTATTTAAATAGGAAATAAATCTGAAAATTTATAGGGAATATTTTAGTAGAAATCAAGCCATTTTAATTTTAGTAGGGTAAATGGAAATTCGCTTAGTATGCAGGTTTGCTGCGACGGGGGTATTAAGTTTTACTCGTGATGGTCAACTTGAAAATCATGGAAATCCAAAATAAAATGTCAATTTCATCAATGGTTATCACTAACCGGATTCTATGTAAGTTAAGCGAAATAGGTATTTGTGTAACCAGTGTGCGAAGTGGCACTTTGCTGCACGCGAGAAAAATGTTTGCACACGAGCCGCAGGTGAGGAAGCATATAAAAAATAGGCTTTCAAACACTATACAACACGTTTTTAGGTTAGGTTAAATCCAAACTTTGAACGAAATGGGAAACGCTGGACCAGCTGATCGTAGCCTTGTGTTGCCAACCTATTTCCAAGCGTACACGGATTACGTTCCTAATAAAAGCAAGCTGTTTTGTGTTGTTTGGTTGGAATACTGGTGTGCAATAAAGAGAGTGTGGCAAAAGTAAGTTAGATAACGTCAGCAGTTAGCAACTTTCTCTACTATAATCAGTGCAAGGAATACCACTTTGTCAGGTGTCTGTAGGGAAAACTACGGATAACATGTTATAGGCCAGACTAATGTTTAATGGTAATTTCCATCCTTCATTTTAAATCTAGTGATTAAGCAACAAAACAAAATATAATGGCAATATTCCTGAGAACAGTTGTCGCTTTGTTAAGTTTATTCTAAATTTAAGTTTGGGCGTGAAGCTAAGACAGACAACAGATTCAAAATATGATGGATATTTCAGATAACCTGGTTCAATTGGTGTCCAAATTGTTATAGTATTCATAGTTATAAATCAGACAGACCTTGCGGTCATTGCAGAAAGGCGGGAAAGAAAGATATATTAGCGGAATATAAAGGGACGGCCAGTGTAACCTCCCTATTCAAGCGATTTGAAACAGTCTTTAACCGAACCGTTGAAACGATTTTAAGACTGACCCCATAATTATTTTCCAATAACTACATTAGATAAATATATGCATATCTAAAAATACACAAAAATTTTCCAAACCGTTTCATATGAACCACTAATAAATTTATGGAAATAAAAGGATTACAAAAGAATTTACATGTACGATAGTACGAACCAATATAGAATTTTGGTAAGAATACATTTGCAAATAACCACCCTTAGCAATTTTAATACTAACCGAAGATGCTTGACACATTTTGTTTACTTAAGTATATATATTTACATATTTTGGCTTAGTAGTAATATTCCTTCAACATCTAATCGATGTAGGTTTACAAAAATGAAACCCTGTAGTTTCAAACGGAATACATTTCTTAGATTTCGTAAATTTCAGTTAAAATATTAGTTACTAGCTGGCCCGACAGACGTCGTCCTGTCCTATGCTTTTGTGTCAAATGCTTGTTCATTTTCAAGATCCTGGTTGAAGTTCGTTCGCTACGCTCACTCACCTTTAGGTTGGAGCTCGTTCGCTGTGCTCACTTGCCTTCAGGTTGAAGTTCGTTCGCTACGCTCACTCACCTTTTGGTTGCAAATTAGCTGTTGTCATAAATTTAAAAAATATAATTGTGCTGCACCCTGTTGGTAAACTTATTAACTTCTAATGCTATTGAACATCACAGAATCAAATTGCTTAGTTAAACCAGCTGTTAATTTTCTTTAATTCCATTTAAATATGAGTACTCATATTGTTAACATGGGAAACTCCAGAGCCACTGGGGCGGAGCCCTTTTGACGGATCTGCACCAAACTTTACACAAACCATCATTGAATAATGCTTAATAATGCCTGAAAGTTTCATTACAATCTGTCGAGCGGTTTCGGAGTCCATAAAGGACAAACATACAAACAAACATACATTGGATTTTATATATATAGATAAAGGATGAACACATTATTTTAAAATGGTTTAGTAAGCTATTGATATTTCTCTCATATGTTACCTTTTCTAACCTTCCCTTGAGCACGGCTATAATAGGTAAAGAAAGGGGATTCCAAAAACGTATTGGAACATGATTAATAAATTTTGAAAACTGAGTTTTATTAAAATATTTAATAGTCGATTGTTCACTTGAATAATATTAAAGAGGTATTAGAGTAGATATAATATACGGGTTTAAAGTCACTTGGGGCACGTTTTCCCATAAGAAATAACATGGGATCATTTTTTGGCCACTAAAACCAAAAATCCTGATCTTTTGCCTAAATATCCCTATAAAATTGTCAAACCTTATTTCTTACTTATTCCCCATAAATATATTTGATATTAAGCTAAAAAAGCTATTTCTTATATTTATTGACCCTTACAAGTGTAAATGTAGAGTAGAGGCAATATGATGGTTTAACGCCACTTTAGGCACGTTTTCCCCATAAGAATAACATGGTGAGCTTTTTTTGACCACTTTTTTAAAAATCCAGCTCTCGGCCTATACAAGCCTATATAAATGTTCAATACCATTGTACAACACTATTACTATTTCAAATCCATATCCATTCACATGTATATTCTCAAAATCATCAACTTGACAGTGCGAGGTTTGTACGCGAACTCGGGCGCGCTCCCGGCTCATGGCGCGCTCCTGACCTATGGTCAGGCTTCTTGCTCCTGACTCATGGTCAGTCTTCTCGTCTCTAGTGGCAAATACTGATTAAGTCTTGAGTGGGTGACCTCCCGTTGAAGTAATTTCTAATTAAAAATTTTGAAATTTATGTAAAAACTTCTTAATTTTTAGTTAAAAAATTTGAAAATTTCACAATTCCTGGTTAAAAATTTTTGAAAATTTCACAATTTCTGGTTAAAATTTTTGAAATTTTCGGAAAATCTATAAATAGAGGTGACATCAGCCCAAGTCCTCATTCCTAAACATGAAGCCGTCATGTCAACACTGCTCCGTGTTGCTCTCCACCAAAAGTAACCTGATTCGCCACTACAAGGTAATTCATCAAATGAATGTGAAACTGTGCAAGGTTTGTGATTTAATCTGTGATAATAATGTGGCTTTAAAATCACATATATTACAAAGTCACAAGACTTGTAATTTTTGTAAGAAAAATGTTGTTGGCCATTTTAGAAGACATATCAATTCTTGCAACAATTGTCCATACACAATGATAAAATTTGTTGGTGAATCAATTAGAGCTGAACTTGAAAATGCTCTCAAGTCTTTTCCTCTGCCAATAAAATGGACTTTAGTTAGGAGAATTAAATTTATAAAATATTCAATGGATAAAAATGGAAAATTAGTTAATGAAAAAGAATGTATAGCGGATTTTAGAAGTCTTACTACCTTAATTATTGAGAAAAGAGATTTAAAGCCTCAAATTAAAAATGCACTTTTAAAGATTGATGCATCCATTCACAAATATCAAGCCCAAGGCAGTGGTTGGATATATGACCATACTAAGTATTGGCAGCTGCATGTTTACAAGTATAAACCCCTAACTCCAAAGTCATATATCCCCACACCAGAGAGTATTCAATCAAAACATGCAGTTCTAAATATAAGAAATTTTGACAATAAATGTTTCCTTTGGTCGATATTAGCAGCTTTATATCCAAGGAATTGTATCAATGAAAATGCTAATAGAGTCTCTAATTATGTACCCTATGAAAGTCAGTTAAATATGACAAATATAAAATATCCCGTAAAAATATCTGATATTGATAAATTTGAAACACAAAATAATATAAGTGTTAATGTATTTGGAGTTGAAGACCAGAAATGTGTATATCCATTAAGAACAACCAAACTGAATAGTAATACCCATGTAGATTTATTATTATTACAAGAAGGTCGTAAATCACATTATTGTTTAATTCGTGATTTTGATAAGTTAATGTTCCATTGTACAAAAGATAACAATAAGAAGCATTTTTGCAAGCTGTGTTTGCAACATTTTTACACCAATGATAAATTAGAATGTCATATAACATATTGTAAGAATTTTGATGCGCAAAGAGTGGAAATGTCTAAACAAGATATATTACAATTTAAAAATTATAAATATCAAATTAAAGCTCCATATGTAATTTATGCTGATTTTGAATGCTTTATAAACTCCAATATACATATTCCATCGGGTTTTGCATTTGTCGTAGTAAAAGATTCAAAAATTATTTCTGAAGAGTTGTACAGTGGTATAAATGTTATGGATGTGTTTTTCGAAAGGCTATTTGAGACTTATGATTATATTAAAAATCAAATGGCAATATACATTCCCCTAGTAATGACTCCTGAGCAAGAGGTATCTTTCCAAAACTCAACACACTGTCACATTTGTGAAAAGCCCCTATATTTTGATAGGGTGAGAGATCATTGCCATTCCTCTGGGCAATACCGTGGAGCTGCCCACAATGATTGTAATTTAAACTATAAAGTAACAAAGAAAATCCCAATATTCTTCCATAACTTGAAAAATTACGATGGACATTTAATAATGCAACACTTGGGAAAGTTTGATAAACATAAATTAAATTGTATAGCTAAAGATATGGAAAAATATATATCATTCTCTGTTGATGATTTGATATTTTTAGATTCCTATAACTTTCTGTCCCTTCCATTATACAAATTAGCTTCCAATTTAAATACATTTAGATTCATAGACAATCCACTACTACAACGTAAAGGCGTATTTCCATATGAATATATGACGGGACCAGATAAGTTCGCAGAGTCTCTACCTCCAATTGAAAAATTTTACAGTACTTTAACTAAAGAACATATCTCTTCCAACGAATACGAACATGCTAAAAATGTCTGGACCCATTTTAATATAAATAATTTACAAGAATATCATGATTTATATCTTAAAACAGATGTATTGCTACTGGTTGATGTGTTTGAGACATTTAGAGACCTGTGTTTAAAGGATTACAAACTGGACCCCGTACATATGTATTCACTTCCTGGATTAACATGGGAGGCCTGTCTTAGAATGACTGGTATAAAATTACAACTATTTCAAGATATTGACATGCATTTGTTCATAGAAAGTGCGATTAGAGGAGGAGTCAGTATGATTTCCACACGTTACGCTAAAGCCAATAATAGATATATGGGTGAACACTATGACCCCAATCAAGAGAGTGTGTATTTAATATATTTAGACTGTAACTCGCTATACTCTACAGCAATGTGTGAGCCACTGCCCGTGGATGGATTTCGTTGGACAAATGAGATAGACTACAAATATAATCAAAATGATGAGTTTGGATACATTTTAGAAGTTGATTTAAAATATGATAAAAGCTTACATGATTTACATAATGACTATCCATTAGCACCAGAGAAAATGAATGGCAAATTAATACCTAATTTAAATGACAAAACTAAATATATTTTACATTACAAAGCATTACAAAAATATGAGGAATTGGGTTTGATTGTTACAAAATACCACAGAATTTTAAAATTTAGACAGTCTAAATGGCTTGCGCCCTATATTAATTTTAATATTGAAAAACGAAAATGGGCTAAAAATGATTTCGAAAAAGACTTTTACAAATTGTTAAATAATAGTCTCTTTGGTCGAACAATTATGAATCAACGAAAGTTTCGTGACATTTATCTCAAGGATGAGTCACTATTAACAAAATATGTCACTAATCCAAGGTTTGACTGTAGCAAAAAGTTCGATAACAATTTACATGCTATACATTTAAATAAATTAGTTGTAAAGTTTAATAAACCTATATATTTAGGAATGACAATTTTGGATATAAGTAAAGTAATAATGTATGATTTCCACTATAATTATATGTCAAAATTTAAGAACAAAAGATTTCTTATGACAGATACAGATTCTTTAATGTATTCTATAGTTACTCAGGACTTTTACAAGGAAATAGAATGTGACTTGCACTTTTTTGATACCTCTGGATATAGTAAAGAACATTTCTTATACTCTGATAAAAATAAAAAAGTCACTGGCAAGTTTAAAGACGAATTAGATGGTCATATTATGTATGAATATTGTGGTTTAAGACCAAAGTTATATTCTTATATTCCTCTAAAATGGTTATATGAAGAAGACAAGCAAGCTTTAGAGGTGAAGAAAGCTAAAGGAGCTGATGGGGCTACAGTTAAACATCTCCTTAGACATCAACATTATTTGAACTGTCTTGCAACTGGGCAAGATTACTATGAGAATGTGACAAGAATTAAATCTACAAATCATCATCTTCAAACCTTGACCATGAACAAGAAAGTACTATCCTTTGACGATGACAAGAGGTTTATTCTTGAAGATGGCATTAATACTCTTGCGCTTGGTCATTATAAAATTGATCAAACATGAATTGTATGTGTAGATATATTCAATGCTGCAAAATAAATGCAAATGTTAAAAAACTCCAGTCTTTTATTTATTTACCCTTACCATCCTCTTGATAGAATTGGTCAAACATAAATCTATATTTACCATTATTCTTTGACCTTTCTTTGTCTATTACGAAAAAGCCATATTTAGTTTTATCCCAACATTGATGACAGAGATTTTTAAATTGGTCAAATGAAAAGTCATTACCAACATGATTGTGATATACATGTTTTAAATTTAAATCATCTTGTTTGAATAATATTAGGAAATTTACATTATCACGTAAATGTTTGTGTACTTTGCTGTAAGATTGACACAAGTAAAAACAGTTAATATTTTTATGTCGACCCATTGAGAAAAATTGTGTAATATTTGGACTATTTATGTCATCAAATACAACAACTGACTGTGATTTTACATCATTTGGTGTGATTTCACAGTCAGTAAACGTGTGTAATTTCACTTCATCACACAAACTAAATATGTCAATTATTTTTTTATATTTTTCTTGTTCTAAAGATTTAGATATTAAATATAAGTTTGTAAATTTTAATCCTTCCTTTCTTACAATTAAGTTATAAATTACAACCGTCTTCCCACTTCCACTTGGACCACAAATAACACATCGAATATTGGTAGGAAATAGACCCAACTTCTTTGGTATATTTTCCTTAGTATGTACTATTTTAAATTTGTGTTTTTGTTGAATAAAAGACATTTTTTATATAATAAAAATGGTAAAAAATGTCAATAAGAAAACATGTAAAAAGGGCAAAGGTTTATTCCTAAAGCCATACAGGGGTCGAGGGTTATTGAATACTCTTATAAATAACCTTCCATTCCCACTTCACATACCATCATATCGGTACTGTGGACCTGGAACGAATATACGTGAGAATCTAGCTAAAAATGTACCTCCAAAAAATAAACTAGACTCTTATTGTAAAGAGCATGACATATTCTACATGAATAATCCCGATACCGCTTCTCGGAACAAAGCAGACATGAGATTAGCAGACTTAGCTTGGACTAGAGTTACGGCCAATGATGCAAATCTCGCTGAAAAAGCTGCTGCTTATGCCGTAACAAATTTGATGAAGGCAAAAGCAAAAATGGGAATGGGATTAAAATTTAATAAAAAAGATGGACAACTACCAGCTGTTAGAGGCCGCAAAAGACGTGCCTCACTTCAGGGGGGTGTACCTAAAAAACGAGCTAAAAAATCTAAAACCAAGAGTAAAAGAGTGCGGAATAGTTAATTTAGACAGTTCATCTGGCACACATTGGACAGCATATCGTAAAAATAAAGATATTGTAATTTATTTTGACCCATTTGGAATCCAACCTCCAAAAGAAGTTATTAAATATTTTGAGGGATATAAAATATTCTATACAACTGATCAAATACAAGATTTAAATAGTTCTATTTGTGGAATTTTATGTTTATCATTCATAAAAAATTTTTGTTTATAAAAATGGATTCATTTACTATAACATTTTCGGGTACAGAGTCAGAGCTAAAGTCAGTGTTCTTTCCTCCCATAGAATTAAATGATGATTATGTAATTGGATTAGTAGATTTTCAAAGTTATAATTCTATATTTAATGTTAAAAAACCTCTAAATACTTTAACATATTACAAAGTAGAGAAAATGACATTACCAAAAGGAGAGATCTCTGTCGATGATTTAAACCAGTTATTAAATGGTAAACTTAAAGTTATAATAGATAAAAATGGAGAAGCATTAATTAATACCAAATCCAAACTTTTGTTTAAAGGGCTTATTCCAAAATTAAATCAACTTAAGGGCAACAAATTAACCATTAGAGAAGGTGATGATGTTTTCTATTATGACCACAATGCTCCAGTTACAATAGAAATTTCTGAAGGAACATATGAGGTGGTTGAGCTTGCAAAGGAAATTCAAAAGCAAATCCCAGACTTTTTCCTTACAGCTAATAATAAAACTATGAAAGTGACACTACTTTCTAGCCACGTGTTTGATTTTACAAAAACATGTTTAGGGTCTGTTTTATTGGGATTTAAAGGTGTATCTACTCCTGGTGTTCAGTTTGAATCTACAAATAAAATAAACATTAATAATGTAAATGTGATTAGAGTAAAATGTAATATTGCAAACGGGTCCTATTTAAACGGAAACAAATCACACACCATACATAGCTTTTATCCAGAAGCTCCTCCTGGCTACAAAATTATCGAAGTTCCAAGAAATATTATATATTTTCCTGTAAATAAGAGAAGTTTAGATGTTGTCAGTATTACATTTGCCGATCAACACGACAAGGCAATTGACTTTAACGGAGAAGAAACTACAATTACTTGTCATATAAAAAAGATATGAGAATTTATAAGAATTTATCTATAAGTGTACAAAATGCTAGGTTCCTAAAATCAATAGGACTAAAGTTAAAATTTTCTATTAATAAAAATGGAAGATTTTCTAGACGTTACAGGGAAATCCCAATTCGACGATAGTGTGGTTAAAATTACAAATCACTCCTATGTTCCCCACAATACTTTAGCAATAAATAATTCTGATGAAATTCGAATATGTATTAATAATCAAGATTTGCTAACTCTACCATGTAGGAGTTATCTGTATATTAAGGGAGAAATTGAAAATCATGATAAAGGTCATTTTATAAATAATGCATTTGCGTTCTTATTTGATGAAATTAGATACGAAGTTGCAGGTAAAGAAATAGACATTGTAAGAAACCCAGGAATTTCTTGTCTTATGAAAATATTGAGCTCTTACAATAAAACTACTAAATTGTCAAATGTAGCATTTGATTCTGACACGAATTTAAAAGAGTTCCATAAAGGTGGCAAGTTTAGTACTTGTTTGCCATTAGAGATGTTAATGGGTGTATTTGAGGATTTTAATAAGGTATTAGTAAATGTCAAACAAGAATTGGTGTTGAAAAGATCCAAAAATGATTTGAATTGTATATTAACAACCACTAGTGCTCCAGCCAGTGGCACTGCTGATACGATTCCCAAAATTACACTTAACTCAATTCAATGGGTAATGCCACACGTGATACCATCAGATGGAGAGAAGTTACAATTACAAAAGATGTTATTGCAAAATAAAAATTTGCAAATTGCATTTAGAAGTTTAGAGCTGCATGAACTTCCATCATATCCCAATACCACAAGACATACATGGTCAGTAAAGACATCTTCAAGTTTAGAGAAGCCTAGGTATATTATATTTGGTTTCCAAACAGCTAGGGATAATAGTGCACGAAAAAGAACTGATGAATTTGATCACTGTAAATTAAAAAATCTCAAAGTATTTCTAAACTCTGAATATTATCCTTATAGTGATTTAAATCTCGACTTTGAAAATGGAGATGTCTCTAAAGCTTATGAGATGTTTATGAGGTTTAGAGAGACTTACTATAATACTATCCCAGATCCTATGATTAGTAGGGCTGAGTTTATGAAGAAATATCCACTAATTGTAATAGACTGTTCTAGACAGAACGAAACAGTGAAGGAAGGAATTGTTGATATTAAATTAGAGATTGAAACTGCAGAAAATGTGCCAGCAAATACATCTGCATATTGTTTGATAATACATGATAAAGTGTTTGAGTACAATCCTTTGTCAAATGAGATAAATAAAATGTAAATAAAAGATGAAAAACATTCAACAAGAATTAGTTGACTCTGCAAATCAAATACGAGAGAAATATAGAGCTTTAAAACGTGGCAAGTTTCTAGAGGCTGAAGAGAGGTTCCAAACATTCCAACCTTTAATAGAGCCATTACAAGAATTAAAGAAAATCACATCTATTGGCAAAACAGAGAGTCCTCGAATGGAGATACTCCCAATGACTCCATCTAGAATATCAATGATACCAAGATTACAACCATTACAACCATTACAGCAATCCACCCCACAGAAATTAGATTTTGGTCTTTTAGCATCAGACTATTTAGGAAATTACCTCAGTAAAAGTAGTATGACAGACACTACATATGGTATTAGACGAGAAGCAAATAAATTTTTTATTGGAAATAAGGAAGTTGATATTGCTAATGATGATGTTACAGTTGCAAATAAAACCTACAAGGGAACAAAAGGTTTGTGGGAATTGTTAACTTTAAAAGAACCTGAGAACTATACTCAGGCTGATTTACAAAATTATAAAGAGATTTTGGAAGCTACAAATGGACATTTAAAGAGTTACAAAGATGGTGCACCAATTTCAAGTAATAGACATACTAAATATCTTAATATAATTAAACCTCTATTTAAATCTGTTGGTGAAGGTTTGAGACAAGTGACTAGTAATAAAATAGACTATATTTATTGGGATGATCCTAATGAGCTTGTAGATAGGTTAAGACTTCTTTGGCTAAGTCGCCAAGCCGGTAACTCAGGAGTGGATAATGAAATAGATTCCATTATTGAGGAATTGAGAGAAAGTGGAATTATTTATTAAATAAAAATATGTTTATAGATAAATTTTATCGTTTATATAATCCATATAATAAGCCTGCAGAACCCAGGGCTAGTAATGAACCTACTTTAAATTTACAAGACGATAGTTGGAATTGTTTAAACCGTAAAATTGGTAATGTTAAAGATGGGGAGTTTGTAGATGATGTATCAACTTTGGGTCAGACATTAACTAGAAAAGGTGATGTATTTTTACAAGGTAAAACTAAATATGAGTTTTTAGAATCTAAGAATAAAAATTGGAATGCTAAAAAACAGAAAATTACTAATGTGGAAAAGGGTGAAAGTTTAGATGATGTGCCCACTTTACAACAGACTTTAATACGTAAAGAAGATGGTAAATTTGTACAAGACGATAATAATTATGAATTTTTAGAATCAGAAAATGGTGTTTGGAATGCTAAGAAACGGAAAATTACTAATGTGGAAAAGGGTGAAAGTTTAGATGATGTGCCCACTTTACAACAGACTTTAATACGAAAAGAAGATGGTAAATTTGTACAAGACGATAATAATTATGAATTTTTAGAATCAGAGAATGGTGTTTGGAATGCTAAGAAACAGAAACTTAGCAATTTGATAGAAGGTACAGATAGTAAGGATGCTGTGAATGTTTCACAAGTTCCAAAAATGGAAGCAGGCTATTGGGATTTTAATAATAAAAGGTTAGTACGTGTTAAACCTGCCGTTGATGACACTGACTGTGTTACAAAAGAACAGACTATAACTTTTGATAAAAAAGAAAAATGTTGGGATGCCAAAAAACAATATATAAGAAATCTGCCAATGGGAGAATATTTAGATGATATTTGTTTAATGTCACAAGCTATGTATTATGATGGATCAAAATTTGTATATGGAGGAAGAAAATTTAATTTGATGGAATACAATCCTGATTTATTAGTTGCCGACCCCACATCTTTGAGTGGATTTAAGTATATAGATAATAGACCATATATACCAGAAAACTATGTATTTAAAAGAATGGAAGATAATCTATTGATTGGGGCTAATGGTAATATATTTACAGTACAAGGAAAGAGTGATGTTATAAAAAATGAATGAAATTGCATACGAACTTCATAAGCTGCAAGAAAGAATTTCATTAGAAGGTCTTTTAAAGTATTAGGTATAAACGAAACTGTACAAATAGATTTAATTGATATGCAAAACTATGCTAGAGAGAATTCTGGCAATAAATATATTTTAACTTTAATAGATACATTTTCTAAAAAAGCTTATGCTGCTCCACTAAAGAATAAGACAGGGCTAGTGGTTACAGAAGCCATTAAAACCATTCTACCAAAGGGGGTTAAAAACATTCAATCTGACAATGGAAAAGAATTTTTTAATCAATATTTTAGCAAACTAATGAAACAATTAAATATTAATCACTATCACACATTTTCTACAACTAAGGCTGCAATTGTGGAGAGGTTTCAGAGAACTTTAAAGAATTGGTTATATAGGGAATTTAGTGCTCAGGGGAATTATAAATGGTTGGATTTACTTCCAAAGTTAATTCAAAAATATAATAATAAGGTGCATAGATCTATAGGAATGAAGCCTAACCAAGTGAATATTAAGAACAGTAAATATGTGCATGAGAGGTTGACTTCTAAAGTAGTGCAAGTTAAAAAGCCAAGATATAAGGTAGGTGATAGTGTGAGAATTTCCAAGTATAAACATGTTTTTAGTAAAGGATATACCCCGAATTGGACAGGGGAGCTATTTACAATAGCAGAAGTAAAGAATACAAAGCCTGTGACTTATATCTTGAAAGATGAAAATGGTAATATAATCAGGGGAGGCTTCTATACAGAGGAATTGTTAAAGACCAAATATAAAGACATGTATTTGATAGAAAAGGTTATTAGGAGAAAAGGTGATTTATTATATGTCAAATGGCTTGGGTTCCCAAGTAGCCAGAATTCATGGATTTCCACTAAGGATGTCCAAGGGAGCGCGCCATGAGCCGGGAGCGCGCCCGAGTTCGCGTACAAACCTCGCACTGTCAAGTTGATGATTTTGAGAATATACATGTGAATGGATATGGATTTGAAATAGTAATAGTGTTGTACAATGGTATTGAACATTTATATAGGCTTGTATAGGCCGAGAGCTGGATTTTTAAAAAAGTGGTCAAAAAAAGCTCACCATGTTATTCTTATGGGGAAAACGTGCCTAAAGTGGCGTTAAACCATCATATTGCCTCTACTTATTAGTCTTGTTTAATATTGATATTTATTTCAATTAATTACAAAGTCAATAATTAATTATATAGTCACATTGTAAAAATATTAGTTGAGTTTTCTTAGTTAGACCTAGGCCTTTCATATTTATTCTACGGTAGTTTAAATTATGTATTATTTTTTACAAGCAACTAAATAAAAATATGATCGAAAACTTCCCTTTGCAACCAGTTTGTATTCCAAAAATATCAGGTGGACAATGTTTGTTAATGTACTATAACGTTATATGTGAGAAACTATGTGTACTATGTGAGAAAGATTTATGTTTTTGACAGAAGATTCTAAAATACACAACTCCAAAAAACATATGTGTTATGTGTTGTGGTAAGCATAATACATTGCTTTTACCACAACACCAACACTTTTTGAGACTGATGATCATTCTGTGTTAGCTATATTTTATACATTTTCTATACTGTCTGTGAAGTGCATTTCATATAGTAGTCTGCTAAATATATAGGTAATTTATGTAAAACACCCTGAACTAAAACGTCAGGCTACGCATTGATTAAACTAATAAATAAACTATCTTTAAACCAAAAAGATATTAAAGACTCTTACAGTATTTATTTTGCTTGAATCAGTTTTTTAAATAAATACGGATGAACCAAAGATCTCAATTAAAAGAGATCAAACACCATTTCTTGAATTTCTTTGAAAAGCTTTGAATTTTTACTAAGCTGTCCTACTTCTCTTAATTGCGAAAACAGATTTATATTTAAAGTAATATTTATCTCCTTTAAAATTTATTAACCGTCCGTCGTTGGTTAGCTCCTACAATGCAATTGGATGTAACATATATATACTTACCTCATTAACTTTTTAAGTACAGTTTTATTTTTTGGATTAGAATAATTATTGTATTTTACATTCGTTTTTATAATGTGTAAGTTTTACGTATGCAACAACGATAATTATTTGGTTAACATCTTAGAATAGGAATATTTTCTAGTAATCGTGAGGAATATTGCGTAACTTAAGAGTTGATAATACAAGGCAGTCCGCTACTCTACATATTGCTATGGGTCAGAGGATATGAGGTACCAAATCTAATTTGCGGAAGGCTAAGAGGTCACTTGTGCTTTCTATCCAATAATCCAATTTGTACCCAACACGAGCTCAAATGTAATCACCTCTTGTACTCTATTGAACTATCGGATAACTGGGACCAACTGTAGATACGACTTTGTGGTCTTTACAAAACTTATGGCAATTGACAAAACTAAATGAAATATATAATAGTATATTTTGTTATCGTGAAAAGACACTTTTTGCCCATGTGATGAACTATATTTTTTGTCATTGGAACATTAATTAACTAGGCTAGAAAACGGAAATACTTTTTTCCATGAAAAAATAACCTCTAAAAAAGACTTCCAACTTGTTTTCAATATTGATAATGCAATTAAGCAGTGGTTCAATTGATACATAATTTCGATACATCGATTGCTTACGACAAAAGTTTACAACTTAGATTACGACAGCTGAATTTTACTCCCTAAAGAGGCTTCTTACCCTCTAGGGAGTAAAAGAGCTAATTTAGACCTACAATGCATCCAAGTGGGTGTTTTACTGTAGTATGACGAAAATATGGCTTGACGTATACTTTTTATACAAATATTTTTACCATCACTAATATTAGAAAAAATATACTTTACAACATAAAGTTTTAGGACATACATGAATTCAAAATTGAATTAGGTTTTGAAATAAATAATTTAGAATTCACAAACAAAAATTAGCTTTAACCGAACCCATTTGTGAAAGTTCTGTCGGTAAACAGTTGAAAAGTCCAAATGAGTCTGATCAAAACATTTCTGAGTCAAAGTAGAACCTCCGCCGCAAACATAATTCAACACAGACTTTGATGTTTTTGCGTATTTTATTCGTGGTTCTGAGATTTTCCCCCCTAAAGTAAACAAAACCATCAACATCAACTACCTTTCAGTATATAAGAGTATAGCTTGTTGCTCAAAATTCCTTTACATATTAACAATATAAAATAAAAAACTGTAAATTTAAAATATCTATGCTAATCTTAGTAGAAGATGTGAATTGTTGTAGTTTGATTGTTCATGGATATATTTTGAAGGAATTTGGAAAATTGACTTATTCCTTAGTAAAAGAAATGCAATTGATTACCTTCCCTGTAGTAGCAAATCTAAGTACCTATTTATCCTAATATTTTTAAAATAGGAAAAGAATATGACATGTGTAAGGAAACGTTCAAAGGTTTGCATGAAAGGGGTATTTTTCTGTTCCCGTAGGTTAACTAGCTACGTTTGGCTACGTCACATTGACATGTTTAAATCTATTTTTAGCAAACACGTACTCACTACAAAAATCATAAACAACCAAACTTTTTTGGAATGTTATCCACAAGCAGTGGCACAATCAGACGTCATCAAGACCAAATTAGACGTTCAGGGCGAAACTTGTGTGAGTTTTCATTAAGGAATGAGCAAAATCAAGTATTCATACCAACGAATTTTGGAGGAGTCCATTTTGGAGGAGTCAGAGAGGAACGAACCGAAAACCACGCAACAAATGATCACAACATACCAACCGAAAACCACATAACAAATGATCACAACATACCAGATGTTCCAGAGGCCAACGATCACAGCATACCAGATGTTCCAGTGACACCAACTCCCGCTATTACAGTGAGACGGTCAAAACGGACACATAAACCCGTGGATAGACTCAATTTATGAAGCTCACTTAAGAAGGGGAAGTGTTACATCCTAAATGTCTATATTTACCTATTGCTTATTTATTTTATAACTATTACCAGCTGGTTATAATGTTTACTTCTTCACTTTGTTTTTAATTTGTGCTGAATAAAGTTGGTTAAAACTGTACTTTGATGAATACATTTAATTTGTTCTAATTACATATAGAACAATTTGGCTGTATTCTGTATTCCAAATTGTTCTGTATAGAATTAGAACGAATAATAAATGTATTTGTCAAAGTACGATTTTAACCAACTTTATTCAACACAAATTAAAAAACAAAGTGAACAAGTAAATAACTTGTTATTTCGAATAATTGTAAAGCAGAAATATTGTTTAAGTAAGTTTGACTTCTAAGGTATTAGTTAATGAATATGTAGGTAAAGCATGATTGCAAGTGAGAGTGAGTGTTTCATAATCCTCCAGGGCTTATCAGAAAGCTCATCATAGGCCTGTGGAGAGTGAACGTCCCCTTGACATTGAAAAGTACCACCCATTCAATAGAATCACGGATGTTTTTGTTCCTTGAAGGGCTTATTGCTAACATTCACAGGCCACGAAAAATCACAATCTTCCCTTACAAAACAGGAAACATTACTATCTAAACCAAAATTAGTTTTCATTGTGAGTGAAATTCTTTTAAGTGTATAAAAGTATTGAAAATATTTAACCCTTTGTAAAAAAAAACTTTTTGTGTGTATTCAATGTTGTACTTTGGTTTAATAAGTGTGGCGGGATAAGTAAACCTTAAACTGAAGATTGGACATTAGGCCCAGAGGCATGGGCATTTTATCACGAGTTTTCCTTAAGTTAGTCTTTGATGGGGGTTCTGACGTGGATCTCCAAGACCAAAGTTGCGCAATCCAACTATCATTGAAAGACGTAACTGTTATTAAAACAACAAACTAGAAAGCAAAATTTTACCATCACATCAGGTATCAATAATAAAGCCTAAAAAGAAATGAACAAACAATTCATTATAATGAATAAAGAACTGATTGTTGGTTTCATTGATTTGGAAAAATATTCATTAGAGACTATAAATGGACGCAGAAAGCTTTTAAGAACTTGAGTGAATCAATAAACCCAGAGAGAAAGATAAACTTTGTTAGCGTAGTTTTAATTTGGTTTGATCAACATCTGATTTACCACTTCCTCTGCTTTTTGAAAGATAATTCTTTAACCATTAACACTTTTTCTGTTTAATTATCCTTGAACACTTTTCTTTATACTCGTACGGATACGGTCTTTAATTTCCTTGGGCTTAAAAATATTTTTAATTGGTTATATATAATTAAAATATTCTTTAACCATTGAAACTTGTTCAGTTTGATTATTAAGCTAATTTTCAACAACTGATTCTCAAATGGTTTGATTTTGTTACATAAATATAAGACATCCACCAAATTATGTAATCTGTGATCATATATACACATTTACCCCAGTTTCGGTATTTTCCCTTACATTTATAAAACACACTAATATTGTTTATGTTGCAATTTGCACGGGGAAGAAATAGCAGGAAAATATAATTGAAAATCGTAAATTTATAACTCGTTGATGGGAAGAAGAAAATTTTATTTTATATTTGTCAATATTAAAAAGAGAGAAAGGAATTATTTTTATATTCTACTAGCAGATTACCCGTCCTTCGTACGGGGTTGGCATATAAGTATAAAATGCTTATTGCAGTTATACTCAATCTTTGCGTTTGCAATGTAAGAAGACACGGTTTGAGAAAATCTGCTTCCTTACTACACTTTTACAGGTTCTCATTGCGTATCACAGTTTTTTGTTGCTGCCTAGTTCAAATTAGCTGTTTTCATAAAATGAAAAAAAGTGCTGCACCCTGTTGGTAAATCTTATAACCTTTTAATGCTTTTGCATATCATAGAACCAACTCTTTTAGTTGAAACGGCTGGCTAAATTCTTTAATTCCCTTTAAATATGAATACTCATAAGGTTAACATAGGGAACCGGAGAGCCACTGGGGCGGAGCCCGAAATGATTTTTGAAATAAGAATATGTCTATATGTTAATCGGGAATGTGAGCGAGCTATCATCATGCCAAATTTCAGCCCAATCCGACCAGTATTTTTCACGTTTACTTGTCACAAACATACATACATCCATACATCCAAACTTTCTCTTTTATAATATTAGTAGGATTACTTTATAATCATAAATTATAACGTCAATTTATATTACACCTCCTAGAATAAATTAAAGTGTATCACAATTTAAAATTTTAATTTTATTAGCTTTGACTTACTACTAGTAGATACAAGTTTTACATGAAGAAACAATATCAAGCATTGTTGCATATTGCCCTAGAGTTGTTCTTTTTAATCATCAGAATTTAATCTGTATATAAAAAATGTATATTAAAATATTCTTCTCTATATTAAAAATGTAGTAAATGCAAGCAAACATCCTATTTTAATTATGTTGCTAAAATCTACAGTTGTAATTTAATTTCACTTGTTCAACACATTAGTATTAACAAATTTCACATCATGATTCAATTACTTTACTTCTATGAACTTGCCAAATCAATTCTTTTAACTATTTACCCACAAATTACTATCTAAAGATTAAATACAAGTTTTATGAGGCCACCATAGCAAGTTTGACTTATTTTTTGTTATCGAAATCCAAATAATAATTGATTTTGGCCCTGTGACTTGCCAAAAAGTAAAGTAACAATATCTTGTTTTTTATAGAGACTACGTGATTTTCCACAAAAAAAAATGGCTTAGTACAACAAAATACTTTTTAAACTTATAAACTAAGATTGACATTTATGAGGATGTTCAGTGAGTTTCCACTCTCTTGACTGCATAAGATTCTAGATTAGAGTATAAGCATTGACTTTATATCTCTAAGTCTCTCAGCTCTGAATGGTTGACTTATGTAGTGAGAATATACTTGTGTTTGACCACTGTAATGTTTGTATTGATCATATTATAGCTAAGCAGGAATCTATCTCAGATATTTATGAGGATCTTCAGTAAGTTTCCACTCTCTTGACTGCACAAGACTCTAGATAAGAGTATAAGTCTCTCAGCTCTGAGTGGTTGACTTATGTAGTGACAATATACTTGTGTTTGACCACTGTAATGTTTGTATTGATCATATTACAGCTAAGCAGGAATCTATCTCAGATATTTATGAGGATCTTCAGTGAGTTTCCACTCTCTTGACTGCAAAAGACTCTAGATAAGAGTATAAGTCTCTCAGCTCTGAGTGGTTGACTTATGTAGTGACAATATACTTGTGTTTGACCACTGTAATGTTTGTATTGATCATAGTATAGCTTAGCAGGAATCTATCTCATATATTTATGAGGATCTTCAGTGAGTTTCCACTCTCTTGACTGCACAAGATTCTAGATAAGAGAAAAAGTCTCGTAGCTCTGAGTGGTTGACTTATGTAGTGACAATATACTTGTGTTTGACCACTGTAATGTTTGTATTGATCATATTACAGCTAAGCAGCAATCTGTCTCAGATATTTATGAGGATCTTCAGTAAGTTTCCACTCTCTTGACTGCACAAGACTCTAGATAAGAGTATAAGTCTCTCAGCTCTGAGTGGTTGACTTATGTAGTGACAATATACTTGTGTTTGACCACTGTAATGTTTGTATTGATCATATTACAGCTAAGCAGGAATCTATCTCAGATATTTATGAGGATCTTCAGTAAGTTTCCACTCTCTTGACTGCACAAGACTCTAGATAAGAGTATAAGTCTCTCAGCTCTGAGTGGTTGACTTATGTAGTGACAATATACTTGTGTTTGACCACTGTAATGTTTGTATTGATCATATTACAGCTAAGCAGGAATCTATCTCAGATACTTATGAGGATGTTCAGTGAGTTTCCACTCTCTTGACTGCACAAGACTCTAGATAAGAGTATAAGTCTCTCAGCTCTGAGTGGTTGACTTATGTAGTGACAATATACTTGTGTTTGACCACTGTAATGTTTGTATTGATCATAGTATAGCTTAGCAGGAATCTATCTCATATATTTATGAGGATCTTCAGTGAGTTTCCACTCTCTTGACTGCACAAGATTCTAGATAAGAGAAAAAGTCTCGTAGCTCTGAGTGGTTGACTTATGTAGTGACAATATACTTGTGTTTGACCACTGTAATGTTTGTATTGATCATATTACAGCTAAGCAGCAATCTGTCTCAGATATTTATGAGGATCTTCAGTGAGTTTCCACTCTCTTGACTGCACAAGACTCCAGATAAGAGTGTAAGTCTCTCAGCTCTGAGTGGTTGACTTATGTAGTGACAATATACTTGTGTTTGGCCAATGTAATGTTTGTATTGATCATATAACAGCTAAAGAAACAATCTGTCTCAGATATTTATGAGGATGTTCAGTGAGTTTCCACTCTCTTGACTGCACAAGACTCTAGATAAGAGTGTAAGTCTCTCAGCTCTGAGTGGTTGACTTATGTAGTGACAATATACTTGTGTTTGACCACTGTAATGTTTGTATTGATCATATTACAGCTAAGTAGAAATCAGCCTCAGATATTTATGAGGATGTTCAGTGAGTTTCCACTCTCTTGACTGCACAAGACTCTAGATAAGAGTGTAAGTCTCTCAGCTCTGAGTGGTTGACTTATGTAGTGACAATATACTTGTGTTTGACCACTGTAATGTTTGTATTGATCATATTACAGCTAAGCAGCAATCTGTCTCAGATATTTATGAGGATGTTCAGTGAGTTTCCACTCTCTTGACTGCACAAGACTCTAGATAAGAGTGTAAGTCTCTCAGCTCTGAGTGGTTGACTTATGTAGTGACAATATACTTGTGTTTGGCCAATGTAATGTTTGTATTGATCATATAACAGCTAAAGAAACAATCTGTCTCAGATATTTATGAGGATGTTCAGTGAGTTTCCACTCTCTTGACTGCACAAGACTCTAGATAAGAGTGTAAGTCTCTCAGCTCTGAGTGGTTGACTTATGTAGTGACAATATACTTGTGTTTGACCACTGTAATGTTTGTATTGATCATATAACAGCTAAAGAAACAATCTGTCTCAGATATTTATGAGGATGTTCAGTGAGTTTCCACTCTCTTGACTGCACAAGACTCTAGATAAGAGTGTAAGTCTCTCAGCTCTGAGTGGTTGACTTATGTAGTGACAATATACTTGTGTTTGGCCAATGTAATGTTTGTATTGATCATATAACAGCTAAAGAAACAATCTGTCTCAGATATTTATGAGGATGTTCAGTGAGTTTCCACTCTCTTGACTGCACAAGACTCTAGATAAGAGTATAAGTCTCTCAGCTCTGAGTGGTTGACTTATGTAGTGACAATATACTTGTGTTTGACCACTGTAATGTTTGTATTGATCATATAACAGCTAAAGAAACAATCTGTCTCAGATATTTATGAGGATGTTCAGTGAGTTTCCACTCTCTTGACTGCACAAGACTCTAGATAAGAGTATAAGTCTCTCAGCTCTGAGTAGTTGACTTATGTAGTGACAATATACTTGTGTTTGGCTACTGTAATGATTGTATTGATCATATAACAGCTAAAGAAACAATCTGTCTCAGATATTTATGAGGATGTTCAGTGAGTTTCCACTCTCTTGACTGCACAAGACTCTAGATAAGAGTATAAGTCTCTCAGCTCTGAGTGGTTGACTTATGTAGTGACAATATACTTGTGTTTGACCACTGTAATGTTTGTATTGATCATATAACAGCTAAAGAAACAATCTGTCTCAGATATTTATGAGGATGTTCAGTGAGTTTCCACTCTCTTGACTGCACAAGACTCTAGATAAGAGTGTAAGTCTCTCAGCTCTGAGTGGTTGACTTATGTAGTGACAATATACTTGTGTTTGACCACTGTAATGTTTGTATTGATCATATTACAGCTAAGTAGAAATCAGCCTCAGATATTTATGAGGATGTTCAGTGAGTTTCCACTCTCTTGACTGCACAAGACTCTAGATAAGAGTGTAAGTCTCTCAGCTCTGAGTGGTTGACTTATGTAGTGACAATATACTTGTGTTTGACCACTGTAATGTTTGTATTGATCATATAACAGCTAAAGAAACAATCTGTCTCAGATATTTATGAGGATGTTCAGTGAGTTTCCACTCTCTTGACTGCACAAGACTCTAGATAAGAGTGTAAGTCTCTCAGCTCTGAGTGGTTGACTTATGTAGTGACAATATACTTGTGTTTGGCCAATGTAATGTTTGTATTGATCATATAACAGCTAAAGAAACAATCTGTCTCAGATATTTATGAGGATGTTCAGTGAGTTTCCACTCTCTTGACTGCACAAGACTCTAGATAAGAGTGTAAGTCTCTCAGCTCTGAGTGGTTGACTTATGTAGTGACAATATACTTGTGTTTGACCACTGTAATGTTTGTATTGATCATATAACAGCTAAAGAAACAATCTGTCTCAGATATTTATGAGGATGTTCAGTGAGTTTCCACTCTCTTGACTGCACAAGACTCTAGATAAGAGTGTAAGTCTCTCAGCTCTGAGTGGTTGACTTATGTAGTGACAATATACTTGTGTTTGGCCAATGTAATGTTTGTATTGATCATATAACAGCTAAAGAAACAATCTGTCTCAGATATTTATGAGGATGTTCAGTGAGTTTCCACTCTCTTGACTGCACAAGACTCTAGATAAGAGTATAAGTCTCTCAGCTCTGAGTAGTTGACTTATGTAGTGACAATATACTTGTGTTTGACCACTGTAATGTTTGTATTGATCATATAACAGCTAAAGAAACAATCTGTCTCAGATATTTATGAGGATGTTCAGTGAGTTTCCACTCTCTTGACTGCACAAGACTCTAGATAAGAGTGTAAGTCTCTCAGCTCTGAGTGGTTGACTTATGTAGTGACAATATACTTGTGTTTGGCCAATGTAATGTTTGTATTGATCATATAACAGCTAAAGAAACAATCTGTCTCAGATATTTATGAGGATCTTCAGTGAGTTTCCACTCTCTTGATTGCACAAGACTCTAGATAAGAGTATAAGTCTCTCAGCTCTGAGTGGTTGACTTATGTAGTGACAATATACTTGTGTTTGACCACTGTAATGTTTGTATTGATCATATTACAGCTAAGCAGGAATCTATCTCAGATATTTATGAGGATCTTCAGTGAGTTTCCACTCTCTTGACTGCACAAGACTCTAGATAAGAGTGTAAGTCTCTCAGCTCTGAGTGGTTGACTTATGTAGTGACAATATACTTGTGTTTGACCACTGTAATGTTTGTATTGATCATATTACAGCTAAGCAGGAATCTATCTCAGATATTTATGAGGATCTTCAGTGAGTTTCCACTCTCTTGATTGCACAAGACTCTAGATAAGAGTATAAGTCTCTCAGCTCTGAGTGGTTGACTTATGTAGTGACAATATACTTGTGTTTGACCACTGTAATGTTTGTATTGATCATATTACAGCTAAGCAGGAATCTATCTCAGATATTTATGAGGATGTTCAGTGAGTTTCCACTCTCTTGACTGCACAAGACTCTAGATAAGAGTGTAAGTCTCTCAGCTCTGAGTGGTTGACTTATGTAGTGACAATATACTTGTGTTTGGCCAATGTAATGTTTGTATTGATCATATAACAGCTAAAGAAACAATCTGTCTCAGATATTTATGAGGATCTTCAGTAAGTTTCCACTCTCTTGACTGCACAAGACTCTAGATAAGAGTATAAGTCTCTCAGCTCTGAGTGGTTGACTTATGTAGTGACAATATACTTGTGTTTGACCACTGTAATGTTTGTATTGATCATATTACAGCTAAGCAGGAATCTATCTCAGATATTTATGAGGATCTTCAGTGAGTTTCCACTCTCTTGACTGCACAAGACTCTAGATAAGAGTATAAGTCTCTCAGCTCTGAGTGGTTGACTTATGTAGTGACAATATACTTGTGTTTGACCACTGTAATGTTTGTATTGATCATATTACAGCTAAGCAGGAATCTATCTCAGATATTTATGAGGATCTTCAGTGAGTTTCCACTCTCTTGACTGCACAAGACTCTGGATAAGAGTATAAGTCTCTCAGCTCTGAGTGGTTGACTTATGTAGTGACAATATACTTGCGTTTGACCACTGTCATGTTTATATTGTTTATATTACAGCTAAAGATATAAATATGGATTGATATAGATCCGTATACGCCTAATATCTCGAACTGGTTCCTGACCATCTCTAGCAACTATTATCTCTGAAAACCAGAATCTATTCTCGATTTCAAACGACCTTAAACGCCAATGGCCTTTGAAATCGATCGTCAACCAGAATATATGGAGCTTTAAAACGACCCTATAGAGACCACTCGACCGTGACTTGGAGTTAGTTATCGGTTGCTGTTGGTCGTATCTCTTATGTGATCGACACTGGAGCTTCCAAACCAGCATTGTAGCTTCGGATTAAAGTTTATCAACTTGTTAACTTACGTTGTGGCAAGTATGGATTTGCTGTCCCTAAAACCGCAATATGTTATACAATATTCCCTTATTTCTATGGCATCACAATTTTAAAAACTACGTTTTTATAGCTTAATGTTTAATTTGAACAAAAAGTCTACCTCACCTGGTATGAGAGGTATACTTCAGTATCCAAAACGCAATGATAGCATTTTATCAATCATGTAATTTCAAGTTATTGAGCCCGATGGTGTTATAATATTCAATTAATCTGTAGACAAGCCGCTTTACGAAAGGGTAATAGTTTGTAATCAGATTTTTATTTAAATCAAGTGATGTAGAATAATCTGTTTTTTTATATTTTTAGACAGAAAAAATATATACAAATTCTAAACCTAATTAACTCGATTTCGGACTTTAGTTGCACTCTAACATTTATCAATAGATAAATTAATACGAGTTATAAAGTTACTGATAAACATCAATAATAATTAAAATTCGTGGTTTAAAACATTTCTTCTGGGAACATACTCTTTAGCAAAATTGCAAATACAATGAATATATTTTAAATGTAAACCAAACAATGATTATGAAATAAACTTATTAAAACGTGTAATATACACGTAGACAATATGTAGCGATGTTATAATTAGATAGTAGCTTTATAGTTTGTGCAAACTATCTTCCGGGTAGCAGCGCAATCCTCCATTTTGTATTTAATTAATATTAAGTAAGTAACAGGGGTCGTCCGGTGGTTATAACAGTTACAGTTATGGAATTGTTAACAGTTATTGGGGTATTAGAAACAAGGGTGTCGGTAGTTTGATTTGTTGCTTATGACGGTTACGGTACTGCTACTGTACTTGAGAATCTAATTTTATTTTTTCACAAGGCACGATGAATGAAATAAAACATAACTAATATATACAATTTACATACAGAGTGTCCCGGAACTCTCTAGCAATAATTTAGGGCATTGTTCATGAGTAAGAAACATATATAAATGTCATATTTAAATTGTCTGGAAGTTTTATTCACTTATTAATTTTTTAATAAAAAACTGTTAAACGTTTGAAATTGAAACTTTGCAGAAACATTCATGACAACTAGACTAAGCTACAAAAAAAATTAAGACAATTTTCCAAATTCGTAAATTAAAATGGCGATGATTTACAAATTTAATTCTTAAATTCAAAAACCGTTGATTTTACAAAAAATTTCATTTTATGGCCGCCATTGTGTTTAATGATTTTCGAAAATTGCCATAATTTTTTGTAGCTTTGTCTGGTTGTCCTAAATGTTTCTGGATTGTTTCAATTTCGTATGTTTAGCCATAAAAAGTGAAAATACAAAATTATGGCTGTGTGAGTAACTAAGAACTTGTGTAATTGTAACAACTTAAACAATTTAAATAACAACAATTTAAATAGTATATTTAGATATGTTTCTTACCCAGTAACAATGCCCTAAATATTAGTAGGAAGTTCCGGGACACTCTGTATATCTTAGAAATATCTTAGGAACACCATATTAAGAAGTATGATAACTGTAAGTTGATTCAAACCTAATCCTGATAGGAATTACTACCTATTGTCTTTTATTAAGATTTTGTAGGTTTTCCTGACTAAACATGTGTTAAGATAGACTACTAATAATCATGGGGGAAAGTGAAAAACTTATTTTAACATCTGACATAATGCAAATCACGCTACATTGTGTGTGTAAAAATCTTTGTGTTTTTCTACTTTTTTATTTAAAGAATTTGACAGAATTTAAATTTTTAATTGCTTTAAACATTGAAGATTTCAGATTAAACCGAATTTGATGTTATTAATTAAATTAAATGCACACGGGGGTTAAGAGTATGTGATTATTAGCTAAGAACATTTCAACTGGAATTTGAAATGTTCTTATACACAGACATTTTAATATTTGAAAGTGGCGTGGATGAAAACAAATTAAACTATTTCAGTAATAAATTTAGATCTAGTGAAGCAAGTTGAAATATTTATTTCTAAGAATTAATTTAGGCATCACAATGCCATTTAAAGCATCAAAGAGATCTTGGAATCCATTCATTTTTCAATTTCCCTATTCGCTATTGGCGTGGAGTTGATTAAATTCTTTTTTGTTCCCTGTTACTATCAGTTAACTCAATGTCTACCTTTTATAATATGAATGTGTTCTGTAATAATATTGATTGTACCTAAAATCAAGTAGGCTAATTACAAATATCACTAAGCATCCCTTAAAGTTATTGAAGAAATTTATAAGAGACTTAATTGTTTTGAAAGTTAATAGTTTTTACCAACGCCCAAAAGCATTTCAAGATCATTTTGAAAGATATTCAAAACAATCCGAATTATGACGATCAGTGTGAGTATTTTCTCCCTTGATAATATAAATATCATCTATGATAACAACATTATAAGTCAGAACTCGGAGTATTAAGTCGTTGAAGCGTAACTGGTACGAATTTATCTTTAAGCTAGTTGTAGAACAGGAAGTTTAGGTCTTTAGAAACATTGGTTCTAGTCCAATCAAAACGGATTTTTTTTATTTTTCCGTAAACAAAAATATTTCAAACATAGGGTTGATTTTTTAAACAAAACAAAACTGCAGATCCCTAACTACAAATGAATAAGCTAATACTATACACTTTCAAATTGTTATATACTACAGTTTGTTCAACTCAAACCCTATTTAAATTGACGTTTAAAACCATTAATTTAATATTTATTTTTTTTCATAATAAAAATGTGTAGTTTAATGTGTAGTTTAAACATAGTGGTTTGATTAAATCGATTTAAAAGATTACACCACTAAAAGGGATTAAATATTGAGCCAGGTTTTAAAATACACTTAAATTCGGAGTATTGCATTCAATAATTGTACATAACCTAAAATGTTACCAATTAAATGTTTTCCTGTTCATCATTAAGTTAATGAAAATCATACAAGCTAAAATATTTGATTTTTAGTGTGTTTTTGTATCTTTACACAAATCATTCCAAAGTAATTGTTAAAAAATTAGAGGTAGCAATTTTACTTTAAAAGTTATATATGTTTATTAAATGTATTAGCAAACTTCGACCACTTAGGTAAATTTAATTAAAACTCTAGTCACCAGAGTGTCAAAACTTCCCAACCAGTTTACCTTGCTTTCTCGGGGATAATTTGAACTGTTTAATATTATCAACATGACCGACAACTAGTGTAAACTTTGGTACTATTTGTAATACTTAAAAACACAAGTATCTACAAAAGTAAAAAAATATTTATCTACAATCAAGTATGAAATGAATCTTGGCCCATATGTACGTAGTTTGGTATCCATCTAAACATTAAAATACATCCCTTTGGTAGTAAATTTTAACAGTTTAGCCCTCGCTATATTATTTTAGCACGGGAAAATGGTAAGTGATTAAAAATATATAGTTCATTTTCATAGCCTGAGGGTTGTGGTTATTACCACCGAAACATATTGATAAAATATTGTACAAACACAAATATATATACTGTATGTATTGTACAAATACAATATTGTAGCAAATATTTATACGGCATGTCAACGATTGTCTGACGAGGTACGTTTAGCCATTAATTGTCATAAATATATGCATTAGAAAATTAAAAGTACGTTTATATATATGTTGTATTAATTTGAACGGATGAAAGAAATCAACGAATTTTCTTGGCTACTATAATTGTTTACTAAATAACAAGTTTTTACGTTCATCAGTATCGTAACGATTGTAAAACGATGTTTTTGAGAAACAGAGACGGTCTGGAATTCAATTTGTTTTTAATTAGAGATCGGAACGTCTTGTCAAATCATTCGATTACTACTCTTGATTAAACTAACACTTTCTAAGAAAATACTCAATTCGAAGAATTTCCAATTGAAGTTATAAATATTTACTTTATTGATTGAAATACACAAAACGATATTTTAGAGGAATGCCTGGGTACAGGAATCTTTTCGGTTAGCATAGAAAAATAGCAAAATTTACGGACAAAAAATGCTTTAGTCCATTGTAACAAAATATATTGTTATTTTAAATCATTAATAGTGTAATTAACGTCAAATACAATTTCAATTTCTTGCACTGCGCTGTCATACACATTATGTCGTACAGTATAACTATGTGATGATTTTCTAATGACACAATTTTATTTAAAAAAAATATGTTATCAAAGTAATTGGTAAAACCAGAGGTTTTCATATCAAAAATATTGGACTTTTTATGTTTATTCAGATTATTAAGTTGATATTAAGTTGATGTTTTTTTCTTAGTACAATTGGAGCTACTAGGAGGGCTATTAACTTACAGAATCTTAACTTTACAACTTATTTGTAAACATAAACCTTCCTAACTACACTTTACTCACATTTACCCACAATTATTGTGTCTATTGTACTGTAAAATACTTTACCAATGTAATATGATAATACTTTATTCAAACACTATTTCGAACCAAATAAGTATTTAAAAGTTCTATCAATACCAAAATAGCATCAAAGCTTTTGATGGAATCTCTACAAAGTTCAAACTTAATATGCAAACGAAAGCAATTAAGTTAGTGAACTTTAAAGCAACTACCAATAACTTAACACATTTTAGAAGTTTATGTTGGTCTTTTTTCCCGACAAGTTCAAGTTTAGTTTAATTAAAACCCAAGTTTAAGAGATTGTCAAGCTCTCCCCGTAGCTTGTCAAAAGCGGTTTGCACTGTTTCACAATGTTAAACCTCAAACTTGTAGACTATAGTTAACCCTAAACACAATTTGACGTTTTACGTAGCTGTGCAAGTTTGTGTTTTTGTTTGGATTATGTAAAGTACATTTTGATGTGTAATATTAATTCTCGTTCGCAAACTTGTTGAAATAAACGCAGGTTTACACGCTTGTAACAAAAATACATCAAAAATTGATAATTTTTACTAGACGTATCGCGCTACCGGACACATATATATGGATTTGTACGAATGGGCTTTTGGGCTTTGGGGACGTCAAAAAAAGTAAATCGGTCCCGGTTTTTATCAAAAGACCTACAGTGATAGTTTATCCCCAATGGGAAATTCACCAAAATGCAGTAAAGTTGATTTCTACGGTAAAAGACTTCATTTACGACTTAATTCACTTAATTGAATTACAACTTAATTCAATAAAAATTATCGTTTATTAATGACTATAACCTGATATAGGGTAATCAATCTTTGCTCTAATAATTCGTTATTATTCTACTTATAGTTATAAATATAAGGATTATTCATACAACTAACTGTTTTAATTCATTTAGTTTTTATCAGGAGTGGGGCTTGTGTAGTGTTTAAAAGCCCGAGACTTCTCCCATGAAGGCCAGTGTACGAATCTGGCCAAAAGCTAAGGACTTTTAGCTATCCGACAATATTGTGACTCAGTGGCACTGAGCAAATACTTAGCTGTAGGTATAAATACAATGGGACCCCGATAACAAGTCACCCTTAATAACAAGTGTCATTTTAAAATCCTTTAAAATGATCATACCTTTTATCGCATGTTTTGCAAACCTCGATAAGAAGTCAACCTTGATAAAAAGCCTTATACAATTTTCCCATGCTCTCCATGGGGATGAGAGTCTTGTTATCGAGGTTCTACTATATTTAGAAAAAAAACACGACCCTTATGTGCAGAAATCTCTCTGTATTCGAAAACTCTCTTAACAAAAAGCCACACAAAATCAATAGAAAACGTTAAACTATCAAACTAGTTTAGTAATTCAAAAGACATAAATTTCAATGTTCAACCATTTGAGGTAGCAAAATTGTATGGTAAAACATTGAATAGTTTAAAAGACGAAAAGACGTCCTCTAAATAGTCGTAAACTTTGGGTAAAAAAATGAAATATACACGAAATTCCAAGGCCTGGTGAAAACATCGTCGCGTTCCCAAAATAATGTCGCCCAATGTGAGATATGAGGGAAATTAAGTAAATCTATGCGGCGCTCATTCTTTATAGCTTTCACTTGGGGTGTTTTATTCATTACAACCGCATCTGACTCATTGTAGGATCGAAGAGCTGTTAAAATATTCGATGTTTAGGGCTGCTTTGTTCATAGAAAAATAATATATTAAGAAATCTTAGTTGGCAGATAAATGAACACCAATGTTTTTAAATTTGATTTTACTTTGCCTATATTATAACAAAGGGTAATAGAGTGAAATTTTCATATAAAGTAAAAGGAAAGTGCATCTTTTATGTAGTGTTTAAAAGCTGTAAAAAACCAACAACAGTTCATATAGTTGAACATTTTCCTTATTATAATTTTAATGTAGTAGGGTGTGGCTTGGTGTGGTCATATCTTTAACAATTTAATGTCGCATGCAAAATGTGGGGCAATAAACAACGTTTATACCTTTTTGCTCTTAAAGACAAACTTAATTACATTTCGCTATTATATTTTACTACACCAACAAAACAGTTCTAGTTAACGATATATTTCTATAACAAATTAATTATTAATCGGATTCGTAAAATCCATAATTCGATTTAGACATAATTTGACCTTTTGAGGCTTTGTAAACTCATAAGAGTAAATGTTTTTATGGAATAAAAATAAAGTAGGTAGTTTTAGAATTAGGGGTAACATATTTAAAATTACAGCTTTAAAATTCTTAGTTTTATGGATAACTTTTTGAAGCATTATGCAAAAAAGAATTTTTACTTTAAAATAAATAACCTCATTATCAGCATAGTTCGTGCTATTTAATTACCTGAAAGTACAAAAAAATACGTAAAATAATACTTGTAATACATATATTTATTTACACTTATACTGTTTGATGATTAGCTGAAAATGCCAATGCTAACAAAGTATTGCTTACTTTGAAAGTAGGTTTAAAAATTAATCCAAAAGTAAATGAGAAAAGAATCACTTTCATGTCACCTTTGGAATGTTCAATTTGCCCTCGCCATAAGGTCTAAAATATATCTCTACTAAAATAATAATTTGATTAGGCGGCACTTTTAATTCGAGTAGCTATAGAACAACACACCCATAGAACCAAGAATAAGACACGGGACGATATTATTTCAGGTTGTACAATATTTTCTCTACAATATGGCAAGTCGCATGTTCCGTTGCGTTGTTCACATATTCAAGCACCTTCTTTATAAAATAGTGTCTATAATTGATTAAAAATGTTGAATACGACTTGCAAAGGTCACAAAACCAAAAAATTATTTTGACTCATATTTGACAGCCTGAACGATTTTGATTAAAATGTAGTATGTTATGGTTATTTTAACTCTAAACAAAATGGCAAAACCTAACGCTGTAAAAATTGCAGTCAAAAGTTATTGCAACTTTTTTTTGCTCGTATATACGCCAGTGGCATTTTTGTAATGAAGTCAAACACTTTTAAGGGAAAGCGGTCCAAACCCATTAAAGTTTTGTGGATGTGCCGGGGATTGAACCCGTCCCTCCCGCACCGAAGTCCGAGACGCTAACCGCTAGGCTAGCAACACACCCCTGCCATAAAAAAAATACTACTGGGTACTTCTTACTAAGTGAGTGCATTGACTTTTGTGATTTTACCCATGAAACACCATACTTACTCTTACTCACCACTTACAAATTATAAGGGGTTGTTGACAGGCTAACGGGAGAAAGTATGTGTCAGTGTGCTGATGCCGTTTATTAAAAACCTAATAAATAAAATAAGATCATAAAAATGTATCTAGAACTTTACTTTTATTAGAAGATTCATCATGCAAAATTATCGGGCAAAACTTTGGTTATTTAGCCTAAAGGCTATTCCAATCGAGATGCAATACTCAGTCAGTTAAGCTCCTGCAAGACATGTCTTCATAAGGCTTCAAGAAAATATTTTATCTGATAAAGATATTGAATCAAACCATGAGCCACATCACTGCTATTTAATTCAATGTAAAAAGGTGCTGCAATTATGTAACCTGCATATTTTGTCTTAAAACAAATATTTATTAATTTTGTCCATATTTTAAAAAATCTTATCAATTTGGATTTTTGTTTTTTAACACGATGACAGGAAATTTAATTCATTGAGCATTATTAAATTAATTAAAAATACCCATGTGGATCAACGGGGAACACCAATTATAAAGTATAGTAGTCACAACCTCATACACTCCTTACATTCTTAGGGTTCAAAATTTTTATAACATTATAATAGTAAAACTGACAAAAATAAAATGACTGAAAAATGAAATCACTGCAATGAGCACACAAAAAATAAAACACGTTTGATAGGGTATTTGTGTGTGAATGATGTGGATATTCCTTAAAAAAAAAAATGGAAAATTCGGATCTAAATCAGCATTTGTATATACATTTAAATTGTTATTAAACTATTTATATCCATAGCAACATAATTTATTGTATCATTGCCACTGGACGAGTAAGTAAAACTAAAATTGATCTACAGAGAAAAATAGAAATAGCAAAATGTACTACATGTTAGGAGCTGTTGTGTGAGTATACTATTTATTTCGCTTTGTATAGTAAGTAATAGTATTTTTATCACCTACAGATTTCTGGTATGTTGCATCTGTTTCTATTTTTTTCATTGTTATCAGATCTTTTCATTAAATCAAACAATACCACCTCAAACCTCATTATAATCATTATACCACTTCAGGTGTTCCTAAAACATTTAAATTTTAGGGGGGAAAGTTCTTTCTCCGTATAAAGCTGCTAGCTTTATGTTCCTGCTAACGAATTCAGCCAGAATGTTTGAGTTTTTGTTCGAATTGTTTTTCAGTTATCTTTTGAGTGCTTTTTTGTCTATATTTCTACAATAGGTTGAAACATAATATATGTATGATCTTTTAGGTAGAAGTTCTAATTTAAAGTAATAAATCACCATGCCTTTGTTTAGCTAATAAAGGGCTTAACATCACTTTTTGTATGTATGTAAATAAATAGTATAAGACATTTAAGGTGCTAATTTATTCTGCTGTATTAATTCTTAAGTAGACTATAATATGTTTGACAAATGTAATCAAATATTTTAATAAATCAACTTTTGCAATCAAGTTATTAAAAGCTTAGTAACATATCCCAGATATATGGATTTGAATTCATTCATCTAGGATGAACATAAGTTGCTAACAATTCTAATTAAAGAGGATTTTTTCAGGAATCACCCATTCTTGGCAACATGTATGGTGTTTTACAGTCTCTGTGCAAATTTTGCAATCCATTATGGTCAATCTGATCAGTCCAGCAATGAAGACACAGAAAGTCTTAGAAGCAGTTGTTCACCGAGTTCAATTTCTGAATATTCTGAATCTGAATCCAACACCAACGCTGAGTGTTCATCTGTTGGGAGTGTTGATTCTAATGCAACCATTTCTAGTGGAGAGTTTCCTGAAGATTGGTCCAGTGACTGAATTCCTACAAAATCATTGTTTATATTCTATATCCAATAAAAACCGAACCATGTAAAACCATAAAAATTGACAATAAAGAATAAACAATACAAAATCCAAATTGAATGTATATTCTTGGTGACCAATAACAAATTTACTACGTTTAAGGTTCTGTTCTAGCCAAAAACGTTATACTCCATACAAGCTAAATACACCCAAGTTGTGATGTGTTGTGTGAAATGATATATTGCTTCAAATATTGTGGCGTTCCACATCATGCAGTACATTACTCTTGTGCTAGTCGCTGTTTTACGTTTGTACCTTATTTATTGGGTTATTTGGACCGTAAACCATATAAAATCCGGGTGTATCTTTTTGTTTAAAAATATCAAATTCGATCACCCTCTCTCTACAAATGCCTTAGTCGAATTGGTGGGAAATAAGGGGCAGGATTCAGATTTATTACTTGTTTTTGTATTTTTTAAATCAATAAGTATGAGCAGCTGGGCATATGTCCAACAAAAAATTAAAGAATGATTTATGTATAATGAAAGGAGATGTTTTCGTTGTATGGTGCATATACTACGTTCATCTACTTCTTAACTCATAATTGATCGAAGCCCCAATTTAAGGACAGCTAGGTCCAGTTTTAAACCAAAGACTGGGATCGAACCGGTGACCATGTGATGGATATTTCTACGTTTAACGATTGGGAAGACTCCAAAATCCCACATTGATTGTGAGTTTGGTCAGCTATAGGAGGAAGATTGCAGATATGTGAAAGCGTAATAATCTATAGGGGATGAAACGTTAGAAAGAAAATCCTTGTAACAAATAAGTTCGCATTTCCGAAAACCGAGTCATAAATCAACGGACCAGTGAACATTGCAGAAAGGCGGGAATGAAAGATAAATGTGCTGAATATAAAGGGTTCGCCAGCACAACTGTGCTTAGCGCTGATTTAGCAGTTTGAAAACAGTTTAGCTTGATGCTATCGTCTTTTCAGTTATTTAAAGTATTTTAGTTAACCCTTTCGTAAACCTACTTGTTGAAACATAGCATTCGTGGAACACCTTTTGAGTTAACAAGAGATATTAAATATTATTGAGCGGGTTTTTTTGTTATGTTGAAAGTTTATTATTAAGTATAAGTAATTTTTTTCCAAAGTACTACAAAGTTTAGTCTCCTGAGCAACACAGCAGTTTTCAAGAATTAATGATTCATCCCGCATGAAACCTCTTAAACAACAGTTGTTTAAAAAAGACCGAGATGCAATACAAATAACATAAACAATAGAAAAAATTGACTAAATCATTCTGATTTTTCTACTGAGGAGCAAAATTCAAGGAAACATCGAACATTTTGCATTACCCCCTTTTGACATAAATACGAGAGTACAAAATACTGTATATTTTCCAATATAAAATCTTACCCACACTCAATTAAACTTCAATTTGTTTGTAGTATTTCATTTACAAAATAATACGTAGTAATGCTTTGTTCACGTACAATTAAAGTAAGCTTCCTTTGTTACCACAAAGGTCTTAAAGAATATTTTATTTTCAAATACATTAAGATCCAATTAACAAAGTCCACTTAAGTGTACGTAATTAAGAGTACGTAGTTAGTTTCAAAAGAAAAAAGACACTTTGACAACGCAGTTAAGAAAGCGTTGCATCAAATACATTATTACTAATTGTGAGCCTGTCCTATGCACGGACTTTTTTTATCTTTCAAGATGAATCTGTTGGGAAATTGTAATATTTCAATAAGGCTTGGACAGTTACAGCTAGACAAAACTTTGTTGTCGTAACAATGTCCTAATAAATTAGTTTTCAAGGCTAATGAGTTAAAGTGTTTTGAATCACGTTATGTCTCTAGCATCAAAAATACTCATGGTTTAGAAAGTCAAAAGCGTAAAATTACAGAGAGAAGAGTGTAAAAAGTAGACAAGGACGAACCCATTGCCAGTCTCAAATCCTTTGACCTGACCAGACTTATCTCCTTTGATTTAACATTACTTTGAAAGGAAAGTTAAATCTGTAAACCAACGTTAAGTGTGATTTGCAAATACAAAACTCAATACAGTAAAAAGGGAGGAAATAGCCACTGGAATATTATTTATATTTAAAATTTATATCTGAAACAAAAAGTTGTAACTGAAAATATTGTATTTCCTCTTAGATGGAACGCTACACTTAATATTTTAATACTTTTCAGGAAAAGGGACGCAAAGTTGTAATTAAAAATTGTTAGTCCTGTGAAAGTATTTTCCAACTATTGTACCTCTTAGAGGTATAAGAGAAATGATATAGCACAAAATGAGTTGTTGTTTGAAAAATGATTGTTTGCAATTTTTTTTAGTAATTCCAAACAAAAATATGCAGTAGTCTAGCAACTAAATTACTAAATTAAAGCAAGGAAGAAACCCAATCACAAAGGGTTAATCTTGTAAAAATATAATTCAATTCTTAAATTACTCAATAGGAAATGTTACTAACTAACTAAATCGACGATGGAGTTGTTCATGCCAACTGATTGTGCAGTTTTGAATTCTTGCAAAATGAAAAAAAAGACTTTAAAGTTATTGGACCATTAGTCTTTTTATTTAAGATAAGTAAAGAACGTGTTTTATTTAGCAAAAAAATGCAAAAGCTCTTACAAAGGAAAAGGCAGGTAATAATAACGCAACGTCTTTAATATCCATGGATTTGTAAAGACAGTGTGAAAACAGTTTTTTGTGTGTATGTATAAATGCCAAAGCCACTAGATCAATGTTTCTCCTAAGGTTCAGTTTAATAACCAAGGAACATAGAAACTCTCTGATGGGTGTGAGAGTGGTTTTAAGGAATTTAATTTGTACTTGGATCTCAGAAGGAGTCTTACTGTGTCAGTTAGGTTTCTGGAGTTCCAATCTTTGAACAGGAAAGTAATTCGCAGAACTGAGGAATCGATTTATCGTCGTGCATTCACGTGGAGGTTCATAAAATCTCCAACTAGGCAATAGCCATAAATCATAACATTAAATAATTATTATCCCTCAAATTATGTTTGAATTATGTATGTTGAAAAATGTATTTCCATACCATAGTTAATTAGAAATTAACTAATAATTAACCATATTGAAATTATTATTCAAACTACTTAGATTAGATATAGAATAAGAGAAAATCATGCTACGTTTGCATTTTATACAGGGTGAGTTTTAATTGTCCCCCCCCCCAACTTTTTTCTACATTTTTTCAAATATCAATCCCAGACCACTTCCAAACATTGTTGGGTAGTAAGTACTTCATTTTGACAAGGTGGCCGTTTCCGGCCGCCATCTTGGATCCGCCATATTGGATGCAAAATTTTTTTTCAAATGTAAAGGTGGGGTTGTGACCCATTATTTTGAATTAAATTTTTACCCTGATTACAATGCCGCAAACCGTTTAAAAAAATCTTGATTCATTCTAAAGTTATGAGGGCTTTTTAAAACTTTATTTTTAGCCCATTTTAACATTGTGCATTTACAAACTAAGACCATAATCTCAAAATAGTGCTAGATAAAGATAAGTATACACTACCAGTAATTGTCGACCTATTTTCACTTGGTTATGACTGATGTATTTTTTTCGGCCGCCATCTTGGATCCGCCATTTTGAAATGTGATAAATTATTTTAAATATGAAGGGGGTATTGTGACCCATCATTTCGAACTACTTTTTTAAGCTGAAGACAATGCCGCAATCCATTTTTTGTTATCAAGTTTTATTTATGAAATATTGAAATTTTTTTGTTAAAAATGTCAATATTTCAAAATCAAAAAATGAAAATGAAAAACGGATCATGGAATTAAGTTCAGCTTAAAAAATTAGTTCGAAATGATGGGTCACAACACCCCCTTCATATTTAAAATAATTTATCACATTTCAAAATGGCGGATCCAAGATGGCGGCCGAAAAAAATACATCAGTCATAACCAAGTGAAAATAGGTCGACAATTACTGGTAGTGTATACTTATCTTTATCTAGCACTATTTTGAGATTATGGTCTTAGTTTGTAAATGCACAATGTTAAAATGGGCTAAAAATAAAGTTTAAAAAAACCCTCATAACTTTAGAATGAATCAAGATTTTTTTAAACGGTTTGCGGCATTGTAATCAAGGTAAAAATTTAGTTCGAAATAATGGGTCACAACCCCACCTTTACATTTGAAAAAAAAATTTTGCATCCAATTTGGCGGATCCAAGATGGCGGCCGGAAATGGCCACCTTGTCAAAATGAAGTACTTACTACCCAACAATGTTTGGAAGTGGTTTGGGATTGATATTTGAAAAAATGTAGAAAAAAGTTGGGGGGGGGGACAATTAAAACTCACCCTGTATAGTTTACTTTTTGTGTAGCATTGCGTGAAAATACGAGAAAAGAAATTCAGTCGTGCGAGATATTTTACTAAATCATTAGAGATAAACAAATACTTTGCTTTGCTCGATATGCAATGACTTACATTTCAAGATTAAAAGAGTGTTATACATTATTTTTCCTACAGTTACCTAACAATGTACATGTTCTCTCACTGATTTGAGAAAGCAAAGTGGCCAATTCGCTCATCAGTGAGACAATGTTAACATTGTCTCAATCTAATTAATTTGTCTCACTCCAGATTTACAACGTGAAGGCACGAAATAGTGAGCGCGTAACATGCAGACAAGGTCGTATGCGCGCGAAATACGTTGGCAGCACTGGCTGTAAATCAGCTGGTCAGCTGTTGTACTGTTGTATCATTAAATGTCATATTAAAATTTCACTTCTGTGTAAAAATATGTTACGTTTCTTAACAAATTTATTTGTTTTATGGTAACTGTAGGAAAAATATAATGTGCAACTCGAGTGCAAAGTGCAATTGCCTCACTCGCCTCCGGCTCGTGAGAAAGTATTTCTCTCGTGTGAGTTATTTGCTCACTTTGCTCACTAGTTGCACAAATAACTATTTCCTACAGTCACCTGACAAAGTTGCCTTCTTTGCACTGATTATAGCACAGTAAGTTGACAATTGCTGCATATACTTACTTTTGTCGTACACGTTTTTACCTTTTCCACACACCAATATTCCAACCAAACAACACAAAACAGAGTGCTTTTATTAGGCGCGTAATACGTGTGCGCTTGAAAATAAGTTGGCAACACTTAAATATATTACGACTACGATCAATTGGTGGAGCGTTTCCCATTTCGTTCAATGTTTGGATTAACCTAACTTAAAAACATGTTGTACAGTGTTTGAAAGATTAATTTTGTATATGCTTTATAGAAACTGTAACCATTAATACGTTCCTAACCAATAAATACAAACAAAAACGTACATAAAGTATACACAAAACCTTTTTTTACTCCAGAACTTTTTTTGCAATCAGAACTAAAGTTACTTACGAAGTTTAATAAGTACAAAAGTGAGATTCCTTAACTACCTCACAATGTAGAAGAACATTCCTTTGAATATAGAAAACAGCATTGAACTTATTAAGGAAGTTTGAGGCACTAAAATGTACAGCATGATGTACAGCTTACCGTTAAAAAACACTTGTCGAATTGCTGTTTTTCGAAAACCTAACGAAAAACAAGGTAATCTAGTCAGAGATGGCGCAAATGACGACAATCATAGATTACGCAAATGCCATATGTTACGCCACAACCTCATTTATCTCAGGCAGACATGTGTATGGGTGTATGTGTGGGTGTGTGTGTGTGTGTGTGTGTAGGCATGATGGTGTAATAAGTATTGAAGTTACTCTTCTAACATCACAGTCTCTCTATTGATTTTTGCTAAAACGGTTTGAACGCGGTAACAGTAAGTTCACAGAATAAAGTTGATCATCCGTACGATCGTTGCCAGTGTTTCAGTTACAAACTGTTGGTGGCTGCAAGTGTTCGGTTGTTTTTTGATGAGTTTTTAATTCATTACGAAATCAAGTAACTTCGCCATGCTGGGTGTCTTCTTGTTGGCGTTTGTGGTTCCGACGGTTACGGCCGTATTGAATAAGGAGGTGCAACAATTTCAAAAGTTCCTGGACGTGAAATACTACGTTGAAGACCCGAAGGAAATGAGTGTGTACGAAACAGTCATGAGCTCCAATTTTTTGTATACAAAAGGGAAGTTGCAGAAATATATAACGAAGACTATCGTATTATGGCTGACCAATGAAAATGGAAAACTTGGTATTAACATTGACTACCGTACTGCAAAAGTAATTGGCAAATATTTTAAGACATCAACTGACAAATTCATTCTGGGTAAAGATGTGGGTATGGATGTAAAAGAACAAATGCTCATCAAACGTTATGATCCATCAATATTAAGTGAACAACCTGATGGCTCATGGGTTTATTTGATTTATGAGACAAAATTCGATTTTCAAGAGGAAGCGTTAACTCTTACTTTGATTGGTCCCCATAGACAACTAGTAGTTTATCCCTTTAAGAAGGTAACCACAGAAGGATACTGAGGTTAGTGTTGTGCTCAGGTTTGCTTTCATGGATAAATAAATTGTTAATAAAGAAAAATCTGCAGTAGTAATTTTTACGATATATCCAATTCGACTTACTTTTGCATTTTAAATATGATTAATAGCTCCAGAAGCCCCAGCTTTAAGAACAACAAGTTTTTCCAATTCCTGTGGGTTGATTTGAATTTATTACCTATGATTGCGTAAACAGCATGAACACAGTCCGTTGAATTAACTATTTACTGACTTTGTGTGTATAAGGCTTTTCAATCAAGGTTTTTACTAGGGCTTAGTTTAATTATAATCAAGGAACACAGAAATTCTCTGATGAGTTTGAGAGTGGTTTTAATGAATTTAATTACATCATTAGCTTTTCACCTCCTCCTTTTCATGACACCAGCATAAGTTGGATAGGCTGCGTCACGAATATTTACAATAAAAATAAAAATAATATTTACAATATATAGACTTCCGTTTACTTTCGGATTTTTATATGGTCTTTAGAATTAAAAAAACTTAGAAAAACTGAAATGGTGGTGGACTTTAAAGGTCTGTGAGGTCGTCCTCAAAAAAACTCCTTGAGTTTGTATTGGCCTTACTTTCAACCAACACTTCAACCTGGCTTGAAACTGTTTGTGGTTCAAATCCTTAACTGGAACCGGCAACTTATTGAACAATTTGAGGGCAATGACTGGAAAAGCGTCTTTTGTCTTGCTGAGCCTACAATAAGGTACGTCAAATGTGATTTTTTGCAATGTGAATTTGTACTTGGATCTCAGAAGGAGTAATAAGTTGATTGAGATTCTGAAGTTCAAATCCTCGAATAGAAAAGTAATTCGCAGAACTGAGGAATCGATTTATCGTCGAGCATTCATGCGGAGGTTCATAAAATCCCCAACTAGGGAATAGCCATAATAATCAGCAAAAAATAATTCTCCTCTAAATTATGTAAAACTTATTTCCATACCATAGTTAATTAGAAAGAGAATTAACTATATGGAAGTTATTATTCAAACAACATAGATTAGATATAAAATAAGATAAAATAATGTTACGTTTGCATTCAATATAATTTATTTTATTTGTAGCATTGCGTGAAAAAACTATAAAAGGAGAAATTCAGCCGTGCAAGTGTTTAATGATTTAATGAGAAACTAATATTATTTTCCTGTCTCGATGTGCAATGAATTACATTTCAACATAAAAAAATCTTTGTTTACTATTTTTACTATTCCGATGGATTATTTATAATAAAACTGAATACATGCTCAATTTTGTAATTTGTAAAGACGATACAGAATCGGGAATATCAATTTTTAATGGTGGAAGGGAGAATGTTGACTTGATCTCGTCAATTAATAATTGTGGTCACAATTTTTTATTGATCAGCATCGTACGTGTTATCAGATTACCCGAAAATACACAAATACGTTAAATAACACTTGTAATAATATATTTAATCTGACAATGTTTACTGACAAGACGGTAAATACATATAAAAGATGGCAAGTATGGTGATTGATTTCGATTGGACACTCCAATCATCAGACCCAATGGGAGAATGACAAGAATCTCAATGGTGTCCCTTTATATACTATTGGCTACCAGAACATAACGCTTAATAAAGACATTTTTATTTATTTATTTAATATTACCATAGTTGAATGGTATTACTATTCCGGGATTATTACTATTCCAGTAGCCAATAGTATACAAGGGACGCCATTAAGATTCTTGCCATTCACCTATATGATTGCAGTGTCCAATCGAAATAGACTAAATCACCACTTACCATCTTTTATATGAATTTACCGTCTTGTGAGTAAACAGTATAAGTGTAAATATATAATTACATGTGTTATTAAATTTGACGTATTTTTCTACTTTCAGATAGTAATTTACGTATGATGCTAATCAAGAAGTTATTTATTTTAAAGTAAAAATCCATTTTTGAATAGTGCTTCAAAAGGCTATCGGTTCATATAGGACTATTAATTTTTTAAGCTGTTAACCACTAATTATTGTAAAACCACTTTATTTTTATTCCATAAAAAACATTTAACTTATGAGTTTACATCGCCTCAAAAGGTCAAATTATGTTGAAATCTATTTATGGAATATATCAGATTAATAATGTTTGAAATATATCGTTTCTAGAGTTATTTTGTTTATGTAGTTTGATATTCCCAAATTTAAATTCAGAAAACATGTTCTAAAGTTGTTTGACGTATTTTGTACTTTCAAGTCACTATTTTGCATAAATTATTATTAAAATTTGTGACGTAACCAAGGAAATTAGAAAAGAAAAAAACATGGAATATGTGCAGTATTGACTTTTTACTAAACGTTTAACAATCCTGAGCTGGAAGAACCTTTGATACGCAACCGAATGGAAACTTAAACACCAGCAAAGCCCTTTGTCTACGATATAGGTCAAAAGGCAGATTCAATGGAGGGAAGTAACTCAATAACTCATTTATTAAACCAAAATAACAAATACAAAATTTGCGTTGGTCATGTCAATTAATATCTCAGAATTATTATATGCTAGAAGTCAAAGTAGTTTATTGATCTGTAGTAAGTTTTTATTTTCTTCTTCTGTGCATACATAGCATATGGAGAAGATATATGTTTCAATATTGTATAACACGACGCATAAAATTAAAAGAGTAATTGAATAATGCAAAATACAAACATTTTCCCAACCATCTGTAGTGTTATTTGCTTGTAGCCAAATTCTCCCACCAGCGCCAAGACTCAAGGCAAGAACAACAAAGTGTAGTTGCTTGTACTTTGTTGCTTGTACCTGTGTTCAAGTTCAACTGCTTCAAGGCATTTCAGAACTGTCTGCTGCAGCTCGGAGTTTACTTGTATCTAATATACATATTTTAAGAATATTATGTTTCACTCATTATGTGTAAATTCAATTTATTGCTTAATTTTATAGTCTATTTGAAGAAGTTATCTTAAATCCTAACTTTAATAGTTACACATGGTGAAAATTTGGTGGTAACATATAAAATGCATTTAATAAAGTTACATTTTATTTCTAGACCATCCATAAAGAGTTTTATAATACATCCTTCAGCCTTTCTATTATTTTATATTTTTTTACGTTATCATTTTTATTTATTATTATTATTTTTACATAATTACGTTTTATTTTACATTATTTTTTTATTTTCTAGATTTTTTTACATTGTCGTGGACAAAGCAGTAGGTGTATTAGTAAAATATGAGTGAAATTACTTCATCTCTCGTTTTACTTACAAATTAAGTTTGTGAAATATTTTTCAATATTTATGATAAGCAAAAATTAGATAACAAGAACGCCAGAAAGTATTCCTATTCTACTAACTCCTTTAAAATTCAAAAAAAGTTTTAAAATCTACTCTAACCCAGGCTTGCCTGTACAAACATGAAGATTACTTTGGTTTAGAGTTTTAGTTATTTTAGTTTTAATGCCAGTGTCATCTTGATTGTTTTGTTTTTCTTTTGACAATTGTCATGAACTTTGTACATAGTTTAAACGATAATAAATCATTCATTTCATTCATAAGTACTGTTCGTTTACTTATTGAGTAGGCGTGCTTTCAAGAAAACAATTAACAATATATATTAATATTTTTTTAGTCCTAGGACGCTAGGCACGAGCCCGGAATTGTTTTTCACATAACTTCAGGCTAGACCTAGGGGTTATGGCAATGTTACTTGGATAAAATCCATTGGTATTTTGGCGGGATTTGAACCCGGGACCCCAGGAACTGGAGTCCCGCGCGCTAACCACTAGACCAGCTCGCTCCCCTATATATTAATAAAAAACGATTTCAGTAGTTAAAATTCACACGGAATTTAGTATCATTTTCAGCCCAAGAGCAGTGAATGTTAGAAGTAAATTAATTATATAAATAAAGCCTTATATCGCAGCCTTATATACAGGGTGTCCCGTAACTCTCTGGACACTTGTATATAGCGTTATTCCTTAGGTCAAGACAAACACATTTCACCATAGGAACATGGGTCTGTGGTGTCTAGTTTACCGACTGTCGGTATTTATGTGTTTTTTACAAAAAAACTAATAACTCCTAAACGGTTTGAGATACAGCTTTGATATTTTGCAAAAATGTTAATCTTATTAAGACCTATTATCGTTAGAAATTATACTAAAAAATCATTAACCGTTTCAAAATGGCGGCCATTTAAAATATTTGATGCCAAATTTCACAAAAACCGTTAACTTTACAAAAAAATTGCAGGTGACAAAAAAGTTTGTAAATTTTATGTAGTTTTCAATGATACCTGATTTGTTAAGATTGGATAAATAATAACAGAGAAATGTCTTCTTTTCTAAACGCATGACCACTTTTCTCCATTTAAACAATGCTAAACAACGTAAAAGGAGTACTAGCATTGTTTAAATGGAGAAAAGTGGTCATACATTTAGAAAACAACACGTTTCTCTGTTATTATTTATCCAATCTTAACAAATCAGGTATTATTGAAAACTACATAAAATTTACAAACCTCTTTGTCTCTTGCAATTTTTTTGTAAAGTTAACGGTTTTCGTGAAATTTGGCATCAAATATTTTAAATGGCCGCCATTTTGAAACGGTTAATGATTTTTTAGTATAATTTCTAACGATAATAGGTCTTAATAAGATTAACATTTTTGCAAAATATCAAAGCTGTATCTCAAACCGTTTAGGAGTTATTAGTTTTTTTGTAAAAAACACATAAATACCGACAGTCGGTAAACTAGACACCACAGACCCATGTTCCTATGGTGAAATGTGTTTGTCTTGACCTAAGGAATAACGCTATATACAAGTGTCCAGAGAGTTACGGGACACCCTGTATATAGGTATATTGCGAGTCCCATGCCTCACTTTAAGTTTAAGTTTCCTAAATGTTACACTCGCTTAGCTTAGTGAAGAGGTGTTAGGTTAATGAGACATAAGACTGCTTAAGGGTGTTACTCAACGTGTAATGAACAAAAATTTAAATTACGAAAACAACAAAAGTTAAAAGTGTTACAACAGCAAAAGAAAACTTAGAAAAGGCAAAAATCAACAATAATAAGATAAATTAATTTGCAACGTTAAATTTACAAGAAAAGAAAATCAATTGAAAATATAAAAGAATTAGTTACTGACAAATTATATGACTTTTATGTTTGACAAAGTGTTAGTTAGATATTTTATTCTTTCTACATACTGTCTATTGTCCCAGAAGCACACACACCGATACACGCACTCCCAAACTCCCGATCTTCTTTCTCCGGTGGCCCGTGGTGATCTCCTCGATGTTTTCCTTCAGATCCTCCAGCTCCAAGAGTCGTCACCCCTCCATCTTCTTCATTAGCCCTTCTCATTGGCTGATTACCGATAGGGTGTGTGGCTAATAGGTTAACGGTGTTTCTTGGAAGTCAGCCCTACCGGTCATCGCCTAGCTCACATCAGCTGGGAAAGGAATTTGTAAATCGATGCTCATGCTACTGTTCAACTCTGTTCACACCAACTGGTCGACTAAGTGTAATGTGAACAGAGTGTCTGCATAGATGAGCACCGTGGGTACGGGGTTAATCCCCTTTCTTACAATATATATACATATATGTCATAAAACGTTTATAAGAGAATTCGAGGAAGACTTTGAGACTGAAGTAGAACTGCAATTTACCCTATAGTGTGACAAAGACACAACCTTCCTTTCTACAATTTAATCTATAGTAAAATATCAAAGTAATGCCTTCACAATTCATTAATTGAATCAACACGGGTGCTTTTTATACATTTGGATGTTAAAATAAGACGTATTTTTGGAATTGGAATTGCAATTTCTACTTCTGAGTTTCTGTACCGAAGTAATTTGGTATTATTTTCAACCAAAGGGCAATTTTGTGCAGTGTATCTTTAGTGATTTTCACTTCATATCCTTCTTAAACGTAAGACTTACCGGTTGTCAAAATGTTAAAGCAGCAGTTTTTAAAAATCTACTTTAGTTAAGTGTAGGAAATGTTGAATAGCGTAGTTGTTGTAATGTTGTATTGGTATATTGTTGTTTAATTAAGTTACTTACTATGTGAATTATTTGAATTGAAAATCGTATTTTTTATAATAGTTAAATGACCTGATATCACATAAAGAGTTACAATAGCAAAAATATCCATGTTTATACAAAAGAGACATTTTATAACACCATCATATTTTACAGCCTCAGGCCAACAATGAGGTCTGTAGAGAGCGGAATAATAAAAGTACATTCTCACAATGTTTCCCAAAATGGTCGTTTTCATTTCAGTATTGTTTTCCGAGCCGCATATTGTTTTAATATATGTTCCGATGAAAACACAAAAGCTCTCTTTGTCAAGTTGAATTCTTTGTTGTAATTTTATTAATACTGGCTGTTCCCACTGCATTTTTGCTACAAGAAATTAGGCAATACTAATATAATCTCTTTTTAAAATGATCCAGGATATTCGTTAGTTACATTACGATTCAAGGTATCTATGTAGTTAATTATGCACTTAGCAAACATGAATTAAGTACCAGCAACATAAAAATTAAACTTATAATCCCACAGATGATAAAATCTAGGTGTTGAAAATGTAGTGCCTATGATTAACCTTCAACTGTAGTATTGTGTTTAATATCCTTTAGGGTTCTTATATTCTCCAACCATAACTCAAAACATAAATAATATTTTGTATGATATAAATTATTGTTATTGTGTTTGTGAAAATATTTTTGTTGTTCTGTATTCGACATATATTTCTTTAGTTACTTCAAATAGAATATGGTAGTATCGCAATAGTTTTTAAGCTTTACATAATGAGTTAAATAAAAACGATCTTGCTAACTGTACAGACTCATACAATCTTATACTAAATAATTTGAATAATAATATGGCTTAAATATTCAAACAGTAAAGACGTAAAACAATCAAAATAACACCTAAAAATAACTTCGCTTTTTGCAAATGCATTTATGTCAGAAAAAGTTAGAAGTTATCCATTACCGCAAAAAAACATTACTAAACAGTGGTATATTTTGCTGGATTGCACACGAGAGAAGCTATTAAAAGCATTAATATTATTCTGTTTGATATTATAAGTTACAAATTTCGTATCAAGTATAAAAAAGCTCTTAATGACTAATCAGCAGTAAATTCAAATCATGTTTACTGCACATTATTGAGAAATTAATTGGAAAGTGACTCAAGTAATGAAACTGCATAAAATATTTAAAGCAAAAAATATTGAAAATGCTTTACCTGTAGAAATTTATGCTATATAACTATATATTGGAATACTATAATATCACTCATATGTATTTTTGTTGGATATCGTTAACCCCAGTTTCGGCCAATGATAAAAAATCATGCTAATTTAAAGGGGCTAAAACAATCATTACATTAATCCTACATGGCAAAAGTCCAAGTAAGATCCAACTAGATAAAAAAGGGGAATATCTCCTCGAAATTGTAGTCTTGTATCACCAAACCGGACACAATAGGACCTTTGATGTGGACAGTCGAAATACGAACTTTCAAACGGTCAAACTGTCAAAGAGAGGTATTGGAATCAGCTGATTTCGTCTTGTGTGGTGTGTAAAACGTGGGGAAAAATCCACGAGTTAAGCATTGAGAGGAAAAAGTATAATTCAATGGATAATAATTTTGTACAATCAATTGAACTATACGTGGGATGGGTTCGACTCCCGTTATATTAAAAAAACATAAAATATGGGCTTGGACCGTTTTCCCAAAAAGCGTTAATGCACTTTTTCGACATCTCTTTGAAAAAATGCCACTAGCCTAGACATAGAAAAGATAATTTTTAAAAATACACTATAAAACACGTTATAACAGAGGGAGCCTTAGTTTTTTTGGTAAGTTTTTTTTGTAACACCAATAATAATCAATCTTCAACATAAAATATGCATTCACTTTATTGATTAATTAATTGTGTTAAATTTAATTTTCCATTATTTTAACATAGCTTATCAAGTATGCACTGGTATAATTTTGCCAATTCAACAACATTTACCGAAATGTTCAAGGCAAATTAAATAATACTATAAAATTTTTTAAAAGAACAATGAATTGGCTTTTAGTGGAGGCAGAAATATTTCCACGAAATATTTTCCATTTAAGTAAGTAGCCTCTTGAGAATATGAAAAGGGGTTTAAACTGTTAAAATGGCTCTGTCTTTAGACAATGAGCTATACAGTTTATTGCTAACCAATTCACCAATTAAATATTCTGATACAAATTAGATACTAGTTGTAAATCACATTAATGTAGTGTATCAATCGTCTTGTTAGTTATTTGTACAGTTTTAAAACATAATTTATGTCATTATAACCTTTTAGACGTGCTTTTAGAAAATAGTAAACTACAATGGTCGTGGATTATAAATATAGATATTCTTTTAAAGTTTGATTTGTAGAAAACTGTCGAAAGAAAATTAGACAAATATTATTAAAAGGAAACAAAGTTTCAGCTTGTCATAAAATACCACCTTTAAAACCCTAATAAATGTCACTAGTTGAAAAAATATACATGTTTTATAACAACCATATGTAAAATTTAAAAGAGTTAATCAATCTTACACACGTCATGCGTTAAAATTGTTATCCAATTTCAAGTAGAAGGTGATCTCAATACTTCCTCAGTAAAATTAAAAACTGTGTTATTTACTACTATTTTTATATTTACCATGTTTAAAGTATACCATGTTGTCAAACGATTAAATACATTCCCAGACTAATTAGGGGCCATTACTGTATTTACAAAAAATGCCACATACACACAAAAAATAACACTAACACAAAAAAACTTTTATAAAGTAACAATGACTAATCGATTAGTTTTATTGTATACACATCAAACGGTCCAATTCATTTAAGTTCTATATTACATTTCAGTATAAAATCTGACAGACCGCACCCTGCGATATAATAAGATAGTATATGATTTATTTTCTAAAAACCACTTAAAATACAGTGGATACAAACAAACCTAAAGCCATTCCATCATGTTTCATAGCATGGTGACAACAATGTGGTATTAGAGTGAGGAAATATGGTTGAAAAGTATGGTTTCACAGCACAATGTTTTCCTTACTTCAAGTTGACGACATATTTTGTGTAAACATTTCAATTCAGATTCAAAACATATTTCAAATTTAGCTTTAACTTTTTTTTGTTCATGATCCATGTTAATACTATGTCACAAGAATCTTATGGTACAATCATCTGTTCCAACATAAACGTGTTCCTCACATCAAAGACGTGACAAATGATCAGCTGATTGATTATATCTGTCGACAACATGGCGTCGCTGTGGATCATTAACCTAGTTATCAGCTGTTAATATGTCTTGACAAACTATTGAAGGGGAATATTCAATAATGTATATTCTATTAATATTACTCAAGTTATTCAATAGTTAAAAAAATGTTTCAGTTAACCGTAAGAATACTGAAATGGACTATTCAAAATGTAAATATACAATAAGTTTGCTAAATAATTATTCACATTAGTATATTGGAAATTGTTTAAGGTTTTACTCGGGTACTTAATTGATTTTAAACTTTTAATTTCTGTTACTAGGCTGAGCTTTAGACTTATTTAAATTTTAAATTGTATCAAACCAACATTAACGAAACACTTTTTTACATTTTTATTCTGTATTTCGATTGTAAATTCTCTGAAAATCGCAATGAATCATGTAAAAGAGGCATTTATAAATAGAAATTTCTATCATCCAAAATCAATTATTCTCGTTCTTTATAATACATAAAAAAACCGTAACTGTCCAAGATTTTGTTTTGTTTGTAGTAGCATCTAATTTCAGATTTTTTTTGCATTTGGGTGAATTTTTTCTTGAATAACTTTAGATTTCCAGGTAAATAATTTAACATGTTGGACTAAATTTTATAAAAATTGTACTATTAATTGCCATTGGTAATTGTTTCGTATGCAACTATTAAATTTCCAAAATATCCACATAAAATAAACGGTATCGCCAAACTTACATATTATTCTTTTTCCCATTAGCTTGTCACTAATCCTCATAATGAGTTGATGGTAGTAACTATAATATTGTATGGGTAAAATCACAAAAAATTGCGATTCATTTTGAACCGTAATTCTTCTATCATAGGTGGTTGTACAATTTTTTTAGCGTTAAAAGAAACCTATACTAAATTATAATCAAACTGGTTCAAGTTTTTTTTGTGAAAATCTGAAGTTGCTGTTATTTTATGGGGTTTTCTGAGGAGAAGTCTATTAAAAATAAAAATTTCTAAAAATATCTTTATATACTATATATTAGTACTCACGTGCTTAGTTTTTTTGAAAATGTAACCTTATGTGTATCTCTGTACATACCCACACACATACAGACACAGACATAAATTTGAAAACAACATTTATAACAAAGGAATATTTTCAACTAAAACTTAAATCAATAATGTTTGACTAAAAAGTAAATAGCATTTTACTTCCTCTCCGGTGAAGTAATACAATAGGAGTAGTAAAATACTATGTACAAATCATGTAACTCGTTGATTTGAATAGTGCATTATAGGACTAAAACTACACAAACGCGTAGGTTTTAATATTTTTGATCGCAAAGAAAAATACAGATGGTTTAGATTTTTGCTCCGCGTATTCGGCTGGGCGGTTTTTAACACAAAGGTTGCTGTAAATTTCACTTCTTTATTGGCTTGTGTTAGTGAGTTTATGTTGTTGGGCTGAAATTCAGCTCAATGTTCAATACCCAGAGGGTTAAAAACAATCCTATTCCACCAACTATTAAATGTGAATTGCGACAAGGAATATGGTTAAAAAGTAAAATTATGTTAATTGTGTTATTGTTAAGTTTTCTTGTTTTAACCTTAGGCCGTTAGTAAAAAGATTAATTGTACAATGTAAAATGGCATTTACCATTAAATAAATAAATTATTTTGATATGATACGGGCTCATGATGAATATTGCAGGTAATGCAATTAAACTCTGTTTGTTTAAAAGTATTGCCACAATTATGTGGTTTCGTTAATTTTTTGCATGTCGATACTAATCAACATTTACACCTAGTTTTAAAAAACACGCTATTCATTTTTAGGTCACTGATAACCATAGGCCAACACATACAACTGCAATATACCTGAGAAAAGAAGTTAAATCCCTACGAAATCGGCCCTCAAGTTTGTGTGTGAAGCAAGGACAGACATAATGATCTATAGTTTATTCTCTTAAAGATTGGAATGTACAGGTAGGCCCTTTTAATTTAGGCCCCAATTGTGAAAGAGTTAAACGTTATAAATCAGACAGACCTTGCGGACATTGCAGAAAGGCGGGAAAGAAAGATATATTAGCGGAATATAAAGGGACGGCCAGTGTAACCTTCCTAAATGCTATTCAAGCAATTCGAGAAGTACTGTGACCGAGCAGTGAAAACGATTTTACCCCTGATTGCAGACTTTTTCACTAACCCATGCTGTAAAGTTATACTTAGTTATAGACAAACTCTTAAGAGCTGTGTATGAATCTTGAGGTGTAAAATGGTTATACACATTTTTACGACTAAAGTACAAACAAACAGAATGTTATTTGCAACTTTCCACATAGGTACCAAGCTATTTACCGTCCTTGGCAATTTTAACAACCGCAAAAGCTTCAATGATTTGACTTACCTAAATTTTTACACCAAAATAGTTTTACTTTGTATTAACATGACTTAAAAAATAATAAAATAAATTAATGAAAGATTTCTAGTTACACATAATTAAACTACGCTGTTTTAACTGGGAGAAGTTCTTTAGATTTTCTATTGCTAGTAAAAAAAAAAATATTTATTACAAATTACAGGAAAGGTACTAATAATTTTTAAATGGTGCAGGAAAAATTTATATTCTTGCCATATTTACTTATTTACTTATTTAAAACGTTCCCTTAAAACTGTGTGCATTAGATAAACTTAATTTTACAAATCAGTTTCATAAAAACTCTAGATAATTATTTGTATCACTTGAAAAGAAAAAGGTAAAATTTGTGTTTTTTTTTTTAAATAATGTTAAAAATTTTACTTTATTTAAATAAGTATACAAGCCATGTTAGTTTGTGTTTGATACATTTTCCTAGTTTGGCCCCTGTGTTTTTTTAAACAATAACTGTTGTGTGATACCTTAAATTATTTATAGGTGACAAAAATTAAATATTCATAAACGCTCAACTTTTGCACAAAAAAAAATGGAGCGAACGACAACCGTGTTATAAGGATGCAAGCTATGTAATAAATGTTTATGTTTCTACACAAGATGCTACGATAGGTCGTAAAAATGTTAACAACTTGGCTTTTACATCAAATACGACTCTTTGTACGTTAGGGTACTGAGAATATTCTGTTTAAGACTATTTAAACTATTTATAACTATGAGATGCTATATATTTGGTACCTACCACGTTCCCACCTATTAATTTAAAAGTTATAAAACATTGTTATAAACAAATAAAATTGATGAAACAAAATCAAAGATAAGTTCTGAAATTTTATAGCTAGTGTGAAGAACTATAAACAGTTTTTGATGGCCTTGATTTTAAAATTATTTAGTAAATTTTGTTTGAAGCAACATATTTAAAAGATTTCCAATATTCTGATGAAGTTCATGTTGCATGAATTTGTTTTTTAAATTAAATACATGTAAATCAAAGAACTCGATTTACATGGACCAAACGCATTTTTTTACAATTCTTTGCGTTATTTTTTATTTTACTAATCTGATTTACAAAAATCTTAAAATGGATAAAATATTAATTTAAAAATTTATAATTGTATTCATTTGAAAAATCTTTCATCTTTAAAACTACTTTTTAAGAATTAAATGAACATTTCATATTTGAATATTTCATGTAGACCTAATCATTATAACGAATAGTAACGAAACATGTTTTGGTCCTTTTAGTTTATATTAATCAGGAAAACGTAAACATCTATTGAAAAGTATTTTTGCATTTTATAATGTAGATTTAAATACTTGATAAAACATATTTAGTTAATTATTTATTATTTAAGCTCATCAGACACAAAAAAATCACTGATTCGCCTACTGTCTGCTGATTGGAGAGTTCAATCCAAATCAATCCCCACTTAATATCTTATATGTATTTACCGTCTTATGAGTGTGTCAAAAAACAAACACGTAAAATATTAGACGTATTTTTATTTACATCCAATGCATTTAATAACACCCACAATGCTGAGGTTAGAAACTTTAGTAGATCTTTTAGTAATATTTGTAATCACAACTCACAATTTTAGATATCTTACTTCTGAAACAAAAACGTAAAAATAAATACTAAACATACAAAAGTAATATGATAATATATTAGTGTTAGGGTAAATAATTGTTTCACAGCTGAACATGTTCAAATTTAAGTTTATACAAAAAAAACCTATTAAAGATTTTAAAAGGCTATATAAATTTTTGGATAGTTTTTTGTTGGTAACAAGTTATTGGTAAGTCCTTAATAACTTAACCTGTTTAATCAGATTTGTTGTTCGCAGCTATACGAAGACCAATTGTCTGATAAGGAAGGAACAGACTAGAGTATTAGTGACTAAATTAACATAAAATCTCATCGGTGGTGGTAGATTTGAACTAGCCACCTTTCCCGGGACGGGATCTCAAAGAAGACCTAGATTAACGGACACGCCTCACACCAAAACTCACTTAAATATTTATTTTATTTTCAACTACTATCAACAGCTGTCTAATGATTTATTAATGTTAGTTATGATTCTTGTCGGTAAAAAACTAATACCTAACCTAACCTAACCAAACCAATCATGCATCTCAAATTAACAATGCCACATCAATTTTGACGTCATTAATTTCAGAATGATTTTCTCTTTGTGATTCAAAATATGATAATAACTTTTATGTTTGGATTTTTTTCGCAAAATTATAATTTTCATAAATTATAATTAGTAATTGAAAACTATGTGAATTGCTACCCTGCATATTTACGTATGGCGAAGGTAATACAAAAGTATATATTATTACTGAAATAAAACAAATATATATTTAAAGGAGCTTTTTACAACACTTCGCCCCATAACTAATGCTCACCCAGTTCTGTGGCAAAGGCGTTATTTATCTGCTGGATATAAATAATGCATGTTTTGTTTTCCTTCTGATTTAGTATATTTCCATGTTTTCCTCATATTTCCATGTTTTTCTATTTTATGTCCACAACAGCCTACATAATGCTTGTCTCGTCGTGTTGTTAAAAACATATTTATGAATAACTAACGGTGGCATTTGAAATATTGTTTAAAGTCTACATTATGTTACATATGTTGGACTAGCTGTACCCGCGGGCTTCGCCCCGTTTAACTTCATAAGTATTCGCATGGCTCATTCACGTCCTGGTTGAAGTTCGTTCGCTACGCTCACTCACCTTTAGGTTGGAGCTCGTTCGCTGCGCTCACTTGCCTTCAGGTTAGCTCGTTCGCTACGCTAACTCGCCTCCAGGTTGAAGTTCGTTCGCTACGCTCACTCACCTTTTGGTTGGAAATTAGCTGTTGTCATAAATTAAAAAAAATAATAGTGCTGCACCCTGTTGGTAATCCTTGTAACTTTAATGCTATGGAACATCATAGAACAGAACCAACTTGATTAATTGAAACAGCTGTTAAGATTTATTAATTACTTTTAAATATGGAAAATCATAAGATTAACATGGGGAACTACAGAGCCACTGGGGCGGAGCCCGAAAGGGTTTTTGAGATAAGAATATGCTTTAATGTTAATCGGGAATGTGAGCTATCATCATGCCAAATTTCAGCCCAATCCGTCCAGTAGTTTATGCGTGATTGAGCAACACACACACACACAAACATACACACAAACATACACACAAACATACACACAAACTCACAAACTTTCAGATTTATAATATTAGTAAGATTACCTATTGACGATTTAAGAGTATTGTTTTAACAAAAAAAGGCTTCCCCCCTGAAACATTTTAAATTTCGTACATAACCTAATTTACGTTAAAAAGTTAACATTGATATAAATTCAAAAGCAACATCTTTATAACAAACAATATTTACTTCTTAATAAATGAAAATCGTTATATTTAACAACTTGGTGTTATTGTGTATATTTAATGTGAACTGAAGTTGAGAGTTCTTTCAGTAATAATTAATTTTAAATCACTTCTTTACTCTATATGTATAGTGTCAAAAGTTATTAATTTGTATTAATGTATTGTTGGACATATTGGAATTGTCACTCTCCCTCTCACACATCAGCTCGCTTGCCTTTTAAATAACTGAACAAGAGGGGCGTAGCCGTAAATGAAATAAAATTTCTGGTTAAATTCGTCACTCTGCTAGATCGTGTTTTGAAATGATACCTAAATCGTAAAGATCGGCTCGGTAAGGCGCGCGAAAAGGAATGTAACTGAGTACCCCGTCATTTTATTTAGTATATAGAAAGATGGATTGATATTTTTGATAATTTTACAAGTGTATAAATGTATAAAACTGATAAAACCAACAACTTCAGGAATCCATTTGTCTGTCAGGAAGATTTGTAGAAGTCTCAGTGGATTTTCCGCTTATCTGATCCAACAGAACTTTCCATTTATGAGGAAAAGCTTTCCCAACTTTAATACACGTCAAAGGATGACGTTTTCTTTTACAAACTGCGCAATGGAATTATACAGGGTGTATCAAATTGTCTACGAAGAAAAAAAAACTTATAAATAAATTTAGCACAAATCGACAAACCAATACAACTGTCATATATTTAAACTAACTCCAAAACTAGACTGTAGCATCAGAAAAGTTGTTTTTTATGAACTTATAACTACAACTTTTGTTTGGCTATTGTTTTTTTAAATGCCTGTTGCAAATTTAATTACTTAATTACTTAACTGATTTGATTGATCCGGCTGTCAATACAAGAAGTGAAAAGTACAATTAATTTAGTACTTCACATTATCCTCCAAACGGCTTTTAGTTTATTTTGTACATGGCTTATTATATGTTTGAAACAATACAAAAACCAAACCATTCCAACAAAAGAATTTGTGTTTATATTAAGTTTGCACTAACATTTCTTTATTTCAATTGTATTGCGTGCGTTGGAAATTTGATTAAGCTCGCCTAGTACAACACAAAAGATATAAGGGATATTGTAATAATGGACATAACACTTTACAATTAATCATTTATTACACTAATACATTGACTTTAAAACACAATTTTTTACTGCTTTTCCATCTCCAGATGGTTTATGGTGCAACAAAGTAAAATAAACTAAAATAGTGTGTACATTAGATGAGCTTAATAGCCATATTAAAATAATAAAACATCAAGGAAGCAGCAACACTCTAAACAAAACGGACGCTATTATTTATAGCCATTAGTTATGGGGACCTCGCTATGTTCCTTATAGTAGACCACAGACCTAGAGTGAGCCAGTACAACAAGTCATACACCACCTTCATGGTGAACCCGTTGAACACCCCCAATATACCCAAACTGTAGGCTACGAACTCCGCTGGGCTCGTCACACTGTAGCGTACAACAGAGAGAACGTTGTCTTTCGCGTAGCTAATCTGAAGAGTGGTATTTCTCAGTGCTCCATAGTCAACGTCTACAGTAGTTGAGTACGAAATCGTAAAACAATCCAAAGGGCAATCGCACTTACATCGTTTGTCATGAAATTCATGGAAGATCAACGCTTTATTTTCCTTTTGACAAGTATCCGCTTTCACGGTGCTACAGATGGGATGAGAACTGTTCATAATAGCTGTTCCAAACGGTATGCAGCCACACAGAGTCAGAGAACAATTGATCTGACATTCAAACACACAATTGTTGTGCGTGTAAACCTCAAATAGAAGGAGCGACCTCTCGTGTGAAAATACGCAGTTTCGTTTTGACTCCTCTACTTCAGCAAGGTTCTTCAACGCATGTGTAACCGTTGGTGTGATAGATATAGCTGCTGCGGACCCTCTTAAGATCCTCTGATACTCCGTGACAGTCATTGACGGATGATCGAAATTGCTGTGCACAAACACAATATATCGTTGAAATTCTACTCTCTTATCTGAGAGTTCAAAATCATCTACTGCCAATTCTGAATAACTTATACGCAGCAAGTAGTTCCTAAACTCAGTTTCAACGTCAATATCATTGAATTTTAACTCCAGATGATTGTCTGTAAACAACAGGTAGTTTTTGCATACGTCATCAAATATATTTTCAGGGACACAGTCCAAAGAAGGCAAAATACTGTTTTTATTTGAGTCGTTATCTTTCATTTTAGCACCTCTACGTCTTACAGAATTGATTGTTTTACAGATATAAATTCCATTTTCATAAATTTTATACGGTGCTAGAAGTCTTTCTGGTACAGCTGAACCACTGCGAAGAACTTCCGAACGGTATGGACTGTTGGGAAAGTCAGGGTTGTATATTTGAAACGTATTAGTTAGCTCCTCTCCTAGTCTGCCGATGTAGTTGAAATAATCCACCCCCCTGAAAGATTGGTTTGGCCTGACGGAGTTGATCTGTACTGTATTTTCCGTAAACGGTTCGGACAGAGTTGAAAGTAACGTGGCTTCTTCATCAGTCATTGGAAGAAAGTCATAATATAATGGATATATATCGGTGGAAATCATGAACATATTCAATTCATCCTCGCTACACAGCCAAGACGTTCCGTTCTCAAGTGACATGCATCGTTTCAAGATCTCAAACCTGTTGTAGTCATCTTTCAGCAGCACAGGCTCACAGACAGTGATGGCTGGGAAAGGCATGTCTTTGATATTCATGTACGTCAGACTTTGTACTATCAGGGAGTTCTGAAAGTTGTTGTATGCGTCTTGGATGTAAATAGCGCTAACAAACAGTGCCACAATGTGGAATAATATGCTCACCGAGTTATACAGATCCGGGCAACGCCTCAAAAAAACACTTCGAACTCCTGGCAATCTGATGTTGTTGAAGAAATCAGTAAAGTAGAAGGTTTGACCTTTGGACTGATTGTTTGACATATCTTTCAGGTTTTTACAATCGGCTTTAATTTCATCAATATCATTTTTAAATATTTTCAAGTTTTCTTTTAACCTTTCGTTACTTGTTTCCATTCTTCTTCTTATACTCTCTAAGCTATTCTTAACTTCAACATACTCTTCTTGAAACACTCTTTGAAAGTGAATAGTTCCCTCCGTTGCTGAATATTGATCTGCATCTATAAATACGTCTTCTGTTTTATCCTCCATGTTTGTTGATCACCAAGTTACACTATGCATTACACCTGTTGATTTGTTCACTGTTATAATTAACTTAAGTAGAGGTCAACTCAAACGTCAAATATTAATAATATGATTTATTAAAACAGTTGCGTTTTCCATGAAAACTTATTACTTATTAATCTGTTTGGATTCACTAAATTACATTAGTGAATCCAATTTTGCTAATATCATAAGCTATGTGCCTTATACAAAGTATGCAGTTTTTGTAGTAAATTTCTGAAAGTATTTAAGAGTTTGTTTTCCAATGCGCCATAAATAAGAATATTTCCATACAAAATAAGGCAAAATATTGATCAATTGACAATTAAACTGAACAAAAAAAATATGTTAAGGAAGCAATTGCTATGCAGAACTTCTAAATCGGGTCTTCGGGATAGGACGTGGGACTGATCTTTATTCCCGTACAGTATGTACGACATTAAAAACACATACTACCAACATTGGGTATAATCCAGGGCCCAGGGGTGAGATCGCTTTGGAAGCTGTGTTGATATCCTCGCTGAAAGACATCTTAATGATAACACCGAGGTATTTTGCAGCATCCTAAGTCCTTATTTAGATGTCATCTACTTCCACCAAAATGACTGTTATCATAATTAGGACGATATTGGTCAGACAGATTGCCAAAACATCCGACCTATGATGGTGAGTGCCAGTGTCAACGCCACGTATTCCGTCTCGATAGGGAGTGTCAGGCAATCTACCGCAGGGGACCTGAAGTAGACAGAGATTCTGCTGCCACTACCAGAAAAGAACGCGACTGCAGTTTCAACCAATGGCAGCGTATGTGGGGTGCCGAGTAAAAAGGACGTTGGGCGGCAAAGCTCATTCCTAGCATCTGATCATGGGTGGAACGGGTGAATGGTGGGGTCAGGTATTTCATGGCCCAGGTTTGTCGGGCTTAGGGTACTTCGGGTTTTTTGCACATAATGGGGAAGGCCCCACCCTCGGTCTGTCTTGTACTTGTCATTGTACCGGCATTTCTGACACGGTGATGCGAAGATTGCGTACAACTGTAACAACTGTTCGTTCTTGTACGGAACCAAGTTTCTCAGAGCGTCTGCAACCGATCTTTGCCTTTTGTTGTTAATTTTTGTGAAGGTTATATCAATATATTTAATTAATTATATTATTTATTTTGTTTGGTCTCCTACAATGAGTAGTTAATTTGTGTGAGACTTTCACCTTCGATGGGGTCTAATTCTACCTCTGGAGACAGACGTCCTGGATGGAACTTGGCCAGCTGCTGACCTTGGCTGCGCCAGGATCAAGCTGCGAGCAACCTGCGCTATCGGTCTCAGCAACCTGCGCTATCGGTCTCAGCAACCTGCGCTATCGGTCTCAGCAACCTGCGCTATAGGTCTCAGCAACCTGCGCTATCGGTCTCAGCAACCTGCGCTATAGGTCTCAGCAACCTGCGCTATCGGTCTCAGCAACCTGCGCTATCGGTCTCAGCAACCTACTCCAATGAATCGCCGTCTACACCTAGTGATGAGTACCTGTACATGAACTAACTGTGATATTAGGACTTTTAAATTAATTGTTGAAAATTGAGAAAGTTTAGTCCAGCAGTTTTTAGTATTTTTATATATTCTAATTTACTGTTAAGTAGTTTTAAGCTAGAAGCTCATTTCATTAGGAGTCCGCCCTTTGACAGAGGCCTCAAGGTGGGATTTAGCCCAATTGTTCTAAATTTCGGCACGAAAATCATTTCCATTTTTTTCCTAACCATAACATTTTTAAATTTCATTTTATACTTTAATTTATACTTTATACTTTTTGATGAAATGGCGACCATACCTGTTGCTCGAATTCGAGCAATTGCGAAGCATTACAGGCATTATTTTAACGAATAGGCCAAACAGTCATAATTTCCGATGACTTTATAAGAGTCAACTCAAAGATTATGAAAATACTCACGATCTACACAACAGTTAGATATAATAAAATTTTTTTGTAAATATCTTATCTTTTTTCAAATATCTTGTTTTTTAGTGTTTTCTACAAATGTTTCCCACTCATAGCCGCATTAGGTTGTCTACAATAACGATTATAAATGAAAAATAAACACATTATTTCTATTTCTTCTACTTGGTTATGTTCTATGACTATTGATGGGTGCACCCAACCTCTTACAACTAAATTAATAAATTTCATCAGATTTTTTTTTAATACCCAGCAAGTTTTTTTCTACTTTTAAACTGTTTAATGGAAATTGAATTGTAAGCATTTGTGATATTTCTCATGGGATTGTTTTGAACTTAAATATATTCGTTTCTTGCACGCCGAATCCACTTTTTTATTTGTACCTTTGTTAAACCTGTGGTATGGACACCGCCCGGCACATGGGTAGTGCGTTTCCAGTTTTTTTTTTTTTTTTGGGTCGAGGCTGGTGTCCGGTTCAGCGTATAGCCCCCCAGGATATTGAACAAAGTAAAAGGCTCGGCTCAAGACGAAAATATGATTAAATATGATGTTTTATTAGTTCATTTAAACAAAATTACATTGGTCATGAAAACAACACAACATTAAAGCAACTGTGTGGCTTTTGGAAAAAAGCTAGGCTATTTTTTTAATTTATCATATTTTATAACTTGGCTATTTTAAATCATTTTAATGGGTTCTAGGTTTTGTGACATAGTCTGCAACGAGGAATATAAGTAGAAAGCTCAGAAAACACAAACAACGTGAATTTACTTTAAAAAGCTAGAAAAATAGTATAAGAGTTTCAAGCAAAGTGCAAATAGTACTTTATAAAATATAGAAATTACTGACATCATCGTTCTCTACAACTTAAATCAAATTCTACAGATTGTATGAACATTATCTATTAGAAAACAACAGTTTGATAGTAAAATAGAAAGAATATACAAGACCGTTCTTCGGCAGAAATTACTATAACTTGGCAGAAATTACTATAACTTGCATTATCTGTGAGAATTTGTAACCTGCGAGAACATTGTGCAACACTAAGCAGATTAAAGGGTCTAATATTTAAACATCGTTATATTGAAAAAAATCGAACCTAATGAACTAGAAGCTATGATCTTTTCAAACTGCAAAATTACCAGAGTGTAAATTTTCCAGTTCTTAAGGGATTTCTTCAACAGCAAGCAAGAATTAAAAAGGTTAAATGTCGTATTACTAAGCCACTGACACAATATTCCATTAACATAAATATAATATAAGTATGCGAAGCTCAAAGGAAATAGAATAATCATATACTCTTAAATATTCACCCTGTGCCATGCCATGTTCCTTATAGTAGACCACAAACCTAGAGTGAGCCAGTAAAACAAGTCATACACCAACTTTATGGTGAACCCGTTGAACACCCCCAATATACCCAAACTGTAGGCTACGAACTCCGCTGGGCTCGTCACACTGTAGCGTATAACAGAGAGAACGCTGTCTTCCTTGTAGCTAACCTGGGAAGTGGTTCTCCTCTTTGAATATTTTTCATTTAACTCAATTTTTCCACCAAAGGAGTACGAAATAGATAAACAATCCATTGGACAGTTGCATTTGCACCTCTTGTCTTTGTATGCAGGGTTTGATAAGAATTGGTTTTCTTTTTGGCAAGAATGTGATTTTCTGTTGCTGCAGATAGGAAGAGAACTGTAAAAAATAGCTGTGCCATAAGGAATGCATCCACAGAGAGTTAGAGAGCAGTTTATTTGACACTCAAACACACAGTTGTTGTGCGTGTAAACCTCAAATAGAGACAGTGATCTCTCGTGTGAAAATACACAGTTTCGTAATGATTCATCCACTTCTGTAAGATCCTGTAACGCGTTGGTAACAGCTGGCGTTGCAACAAGGGCAGATGATGTGGTCTTGACGAGTCTCACGTGTTTCATATTTGACATTGACGGGATGTCAAAATGCCCGTGTAAAAACACAAAGTAGCTGTTGAACCATATATTTTTTTTTGAAAGATCGTCAATCTCTCTGTCATCTCTTTCAGGAATAGGATAGTCAATTTCATCTTCAAACTCTATCTCCATGTGATTATCCGTATATAACAAATCATTCTTGCAGGCACTATCAAATATGTTATTAGGATTGCATGATTGTGAATGGTAGGAGTCTAAAAATGGATGGTTTGCACTTTCATTACTCATTTTTATTTTTGTAGAACCCAACATAGTTGTTTTGTTATCAGCATTGAAGCTCTTACATGTGTAAATTCCCGTGTGAAAATCTTTTATCGATGATATTAATGTCATCAATGATGCTGAACCGTTGCGGAGGGTTACCCTCCTGTGGGGACTTCCTGGAAGGTCAATATTGTAAAGTTGAATTGTACTTATGCGGTCGTTGCCAAGTCTCTCGATGTATTTGATATAATCCACCCCACTAAAGGTCCAATTATGGTCAAGGGGTGGAACATTTTCTGAATCTCCAAAAAGTGGAATATATAGGCTTTGAAATAACTCCCCTTCGTATAGAGTCATTGTCAGTAAATCATATACGATAGGATATATATCATTTGAAATGATCATCATGTTCAATTCATCCTCACTACACAACCAAGACGTTCCGTTCTCAAGTGACATGCATCGTTTCAAGATCTCAAACCTGTTGTATTCATCTTTCAGCAGTACAGGCTCACAGACAGTGATGGCTGGGAAAGGTATGTCTTTGACATTCATGTAGGTCAGACTTTGAACTATCAGGGAGTTCCGAAAGTTGTTGTATGCGTCTTGGATGTAAATAGCGCTAACAAACAGTGCTAAAACGTGGAATATTATGTTTACCAATTTATAAAGGGTCTTCTGCAGATGTCTTCGTTCAGCACGTCTACTTAACCCGATGTTGTTGAATAGTTCTCCGAAATGTGATTGTTCCTTTGTAGCCGGGATTGTGAACGACTTTCTTAGATTCTGACATTTTACTCTTACCGTTTTAACAGTCTTTGTTAGGTCTATCATGTCTTTGGTGATCTTATTAGGTGAGCCAATCCTTCCATCTATCAAAAACAACCGTTTCTTAACCCTACTTAACCGCTCTGTAAGCGTTTCTTTGGTTGTAGAAGTCTGCTTAACCAATGGATAAAGGTCTTTACCATGCAGTTCAAGTTCAATTTCGGGATCCATTTCTACTACGGAGTGAGAATGGTTGTTCGACTTTGTTTAAACTGCTGCTAATTACATTACATTGGATTACACAGCGTAAATAAGTTAGAAGATGTGCGTGTCAAAGAACGAGCCATCATGTAATTGCTGGAATCGCATGCAAAACCTAAGAGGCGGTTTGTTTCGTGGAAAAAAATGGTCATCCAATGTCATCCTACACTCTGAAATAAGTGAGGTTTGCATGCACAGTAATTTAAAATACGGATCCAACTAACCTATATTTAACTATCCTATATTTATGCTGTGCTCCGTATATGGCAAAGTGTTTTCTTTAGAATCTCAAACTTATATATTTTTGTTGAAGTTTTATACTTTTGAACGTAAAAATATGAAGTAACAATAGGAACTGTAAGCGTAGTTAGTAGTTATATCAATACTAATAGCATTTTTTTTAGTTTCGGAGATTCAAAGAATATCAAGAGAAAAACATATTTTTCTTTATTTTACCAATTTTGAAAACCATTTCTCTGTCAATTTAGGGGAGGACGCCTTTTTCCTCCTGACAATCGTCTTAAAACTTACAAAAATTTTAAAAACCTTAAAATTTTTGTTGACAAAAGATTTTTTTGTGGTTTTTGTGCAAAATTAAAGTTATTTTAGGATCATTTTAAGCCTCACCAAATCCAATCAAAAAATTTTCACTTAACTACAATTTTAGAGCAAACTAAACCGGATAATGTGTACGTTTTTTAAAATTGTAGTATGTTATACCAACTTTACCCAATCTAAAATACATCTAGACTAGCATTTTTGTTTTTTATTCATCTATATACAGTATTCTACTATTACAGAGTTTATAAAAAGTCTGATGACCCCAAGTAAATTGTTTATCGACCAATACTAGAAAAACTAAACTCTGCACTTCTTTATGGCATGTGATGAAGTACTTTTTGGGCGTAACCACCACTTCATGTACATCTTCAAAATGGGGTATTTCGAGGGAAACTTAAAAATTTCAAACTGTGAGACCCATCGAGTGACCCGTCATTTTAAAGCTCCTGATAAAAGAAAACCAACAACGCAAACTAAAAGCTCTATCTGAACCAAGTAAAAAATGGTAGTCAATTGAAATTTTCATAAGTGAAAATTTCCAAGTCTGGAAACTCCCTATACATTTTGTAAAGGCTCAAACTAGAAACACTAAACTCTGCACACCTTTATGGCATACGCACTTTTTGAGCCTAATTGATACTTGGTTCGCAACCAAAAAATAGGGGATTTCGGAGAAAACTAAAAAAATTGAAATGTTAAGCCCCGGTAAGTGATAGAAGGTCAAACATCGTGGGTTCGTGATAAAAACTCAAAGGTCGTGATAAAAGAAAACTAACAACGCAAAATAGGTGTCTTTATCTTAACACAGTACAAAATGGCGGTCAATTGACATCTGTAGAAATCAGAATTAACCTACAATTTTATTTACGTAACATTTTGGGAACAGTTAAAATTACTATCATTTGCCTTTTTATAAAAAAATATAAGTCAATTATTGTTGCTTATAATTGAAAATTCTTTTTGCAAAAAATTTGTACCAGAATACAGGTTGTTACTCATGCAAAGGTTGCAGAAGACTGACTTATAAGGATTTAAATTGACTGCCATATTTTACTGTGCTAAGATAGACCTCTAATTTACGTTGTTAGTTTTATTTTACCACGACCTTAAAAATGAAGGGTCACTCTAAGGGGTCTAACATTTCCAATTTAAAAACATTTTCAAGTCTGCAGGTTTGCTGTGGTGGGGCATTTGCATATTCTATTATAGCAAATATTCTTAATGGAACTCGCATCATAATTAGTCAATGAAACTGTTCATTTTAACACGCAAGCTTCTCTTATCGTCACCTAATGAATAGTTAAAGTTTAATTACTTGACAAGAAAGTAGTTCATTTTGTCACGTATGTCACGGGTGATTTCATCCGTAGGTATTCAAAATGGCTCATCAAATCCGAAATGGTATTGTTGGGAATGACCGGTCCCACTCAAAGGAAGAAATACAATTCCAAAACGTACTTGAAGAACATGTTCATGAATTTGAAGACTACCTGGATGATATCGAGGAAGGAATTCAAAAATTCGATGATTTATTGTTGGAAGACCTTAGAAATTTGAAAGTGGCTGTGAAAGAAGTTGAATTTGAGGTTGACAACATGACTATGTCATTAGAGGATATTTCAAGAAAGGAAAATTCTTACTCCGAAGCCCTCTTCAACAACATGGGACTTTCTGGGTTGCAAAGTGTTTTTTTGAGGCGTTGCCCAGATCTGTATAACTCGGTGAGTATATTATTCCACATTGTAGCCCTGTTTGTAAGCGCTATTTACATCCAAGACGCATACAACAACTTTCGGAACTCCCTGATAGTACAAAGTCTGACCTACATGAATGTCAAAGACATGCCTTTCCCAGCCATCACTGTCTGTGAGCCTGTGCTGCTGAAAGATGAGTACAACAGGTTTGAGATCTTGAAACGATGCATGTCACTTGAGAATGGAACGTCTTGGCTGTGTAGCGAGGATGAATTGAATATGTTCATGATTTCAACTGATATATATCCAATCATATTTGATTTTCTGTTAATGACTGATGATGAAGGGGATTTGTTTACAAGTTTATACGTTCCCCTTTTTGAAGATACGGAAAATATTAAACCAAACCGCATCTTCAATGGGGTGGATTATTTTAAATACATTGAAAAATTAGGAAAAGAACGACTGAGTACGTTACAAATATACAATCTCGACTTACCTACTACTCCTTACCGTTTGGAAACTCTTCGCAATGGCTCAACTTCATCACAAATACTGCTAGCACCGGTTAAGAAATTTGAAAATGGGATTTACACTTGTAAGACTATTAATGCTATGAAAAATCTTCGAAAAGTTAAATCTCGTGATGTAAGTAAGCCCAAGGATTTCAATGAGTTCTTTTGTAATCCTGCGAACATATTTGACGACCTTTGCAGGAATGAACTGCTGTACACAGATAACCATTTGGAATTAGAGTTTGCTGATCTTGCTGCTGAAATTGAGTTTACAAACAGTCACCCCGACGTATATAGTCATGAAGTGGAACTTGCAAAAAGAAGATCACTATTCGGAAGATATATTTTGTTTGTACACAGTAACTTTGATAACCCATCGATGACAATCATGCCAAATCAGAGAATCATTCAATGCACATCAGCAGCTATTTCTGTTTCACCAAACATTACCAATGCGAGGAAAGATCTTGCTGAAGTAGAACAGTCAAAACGAAACTGCGTATTTTCACATGAGAGGTCGCTGTCTCTATTTGAGTTTTACACGCAAAACAACTGTGTTTTCGAATGTCAGATAAACTGTTCTTTGAAACTGTGTAGCTGCGTCAATTATGGCACAGCTATTATTAACAGTTCCCTTCCTATCTGTAGCAGCAGTAAAGCATTCGATTGTCAAAAACAAAGTAAATTTCTTTTCAATCATGAGTACAAAGACAAACGATGCAAGTGTGACTGTCCTTTAGATTGTTTGAGCTTTTTGTACTCTATCGATCAAAAGAATAAGCCTGATGCTGATGCACCACTATTGATGCTAAAGAATACCACTATTCAGTTTAGCTACAAGGACGACAGCGTTCTCTCTGTTATACGCTACAGTGTGACGAGCCCAGCGGAGTTTGTAGCCTACAGTTTGGGTATATTGGGGGTGTTCAATGGGTTTAGTATAAAGGTGGTGTATGAACTATTCTACTGGCTAACTCTGGGTCTATGGCTCACTATAGGGGACATAGCGGTGGATATGTAATGCTATGTACTTAAAACCGATGTTACTAATCAACACACTATTTATCTAAATGGAAAAAACTTCACAAAAGATTTCTGAATTTGCTTTAATCACTGTAAATGATATCCTTATTGTTGTACGAAAGAAAACGATTTCACTTTTTCAATGCCTTATTTTATGAGCCTTTCAACATTCACATTCCATTTCATACTCCAGAATAAAGTATAAACAACATATTTTTCGTCATATTTTTATTAAGTCATCTTCCTCATTTCCCCCATTTCCCTATCGTATTTTTTATATTAGTACAAACCTATTAGTAAGACATTTTAAATAATCTTATAAAACCCCTTTCTATAATACGCGTCATACATACATACAACAAGCTTCATTGAGAAGAAAGAAGTCGTGTCTATATAATTATCACAATCTTGCGGTTCTTCTTGCTTTAGGCATCCAGAACGTAGCATAAGTTTATTGGTCTGCAGTACCATCTTGTGAAGACCTGAGGCCAAAGTGGACAAAGTACTTTGAAGCCTTCATGCGTGGAAATTATTTGATATGAAGAAATGTATAAAGTAATATGAAATACAATCCCAGGCTCGCGACTAGCGTCCTAGGAAAATAAATTAAAAATAACACTACAAATAATAGCAGAATAATTTAAGTTAATGCGAGCAAATAGTGTTAATGTAATATGTCTCTTCAAATAAACAGTACTTAGGGTCTTACCTATTTCTAATAATTAGGCTAACGATCAACTTAAAAAAGTATAAGCCACGATAACCTAGCCTGTCTGCCATATAATACCCAGTAAGCAGCTACCAACTGACATTAACCAAAATTGAAATATCGTTTATTTTTAATTTTTTTTCCTAGGACGCTAGTCGCGAGCCTGGGATTGTATTTCATATTACTTCAGGCTAGATCTAGGGGGTTACGGCATTAAAACTTAGATAAAATTGGTGACTTGGCGGGGATCGAACCCGGGACCTCAGGGACTGAAGTCCTGCGCCCTAACCACTACGCCAGCTCGCTCCCCTGTATTTTTAATTATGTATAGAACAACTAATAAAACTTAAGCCCAAAGTTGATTTTTTCCCAAATCGCCAAATAATAAGAAGTTATTGGTTAGTAACCCCATTTTTTTATGGGGATATTTCTTTACTTATCTAGACTCTACATTGAAAAAAATATATGTTCAAGGTAAAAACAACAATAGTTATCGTGTGATGTCCCCCAATTAAATTTTAAATGTAGATTATACTGATGACACTCATGAAATATTAATTCTTAATCAATTTTGCTGCTTTTCAATATTAATACTTCATTAACACGTTTGCATAGTCACAGTAGCATGTGCAGGATGATTTATTTGCATACGAATTTCAAATTATTGTGTTCATATTAATCTAACAGTATAAGAGAAGCCTACTTCACACCAGAAGCTCTAGCTCTGTATGATAAGGGTGGAATTGCTTTGATCAAGTTCTTGTTTTATTCAAGCCTTAACTAACATAAAAAATATCGAAACTACAGTTTGATGACATAAATAGACTTAGTAACACGGCAAAACACCAAAGTTTACGAATTCTTTTGTCGTAAAGCAAAACTCGTGAATGCTAAGATATTTTTGTTTTCATAAGAAACTTTTGGGAGACTCCAAACACTAAAAGTGTGTTGAAAACTTTACTTCATACGATATACACCTCAATAATGTGTACTTTTTATGAGTGTAAATAAAAACAAAGCAAAACTTTGGATACAATAAAGATCTTTACAATGAATTTACCAATGGAAACAGCACAACATATGGTTATTCTTAGTAATATAACGATTCTTGACAAATGCTGCATCACAAGCTTTCACCAAACCAATGATTTCTGGCCCAGAATAACTTTAATATTGAGAATGAAATTGAGAAAGTTGACCTATTGCTATTGTTGCAGAGTAACAGGAAAACAAATCAAAGTAATGGTATGTTGTTTATTGAACCTTATACTTAGATTTACAAGATGAATCATATGACCTTGACAACAAGACTTTCATGCTACTGTATTTGTTATATAAGCGTGTCATTATTTTTATTCTTACCAAGGTTTGTAAAAAAATATTTTAATTAGGGATAAAACAAATTCTTGGGAATTGAAAAATGACATTTACCATCAAAAGAGACTTTGTATCAAGGGTCTTGTTATTAATGTCCTCCTGTAGCTTTCTTAGTTTATTATAACATAAATAAATCATATTTAACAATTTTAACACGAAGAAATTTGTTTTATAGGAGTATGTTCAGTTTTTTTCTGGACACCTTCAATTTGTATATTTCAGAACTACCATAACGTAGTACACTCAATGCCCCCAAATTTGGGACAGTACTATCCTTTAGTCCTGTATTAGGTTGTTGGCCTTTCTAACCCCCTGATCAATACCAGAAGCAAATGAACCAAAATTATGTTGTAAACTCAATTTTATGTACTTTGTTTCAAAAGTCTTATGTGCATTTTTCAAAAGTTAAAAATTGATTGATTATTTAAGAAACTCCTTAGGTTAGTATATAAAATTCCCTATATTTCAGGCAGTCTGGATATACTTTAGTAGGTTGTTTGCCTCCCTAATCCCTGTTGCCAGTCCGCCATGCACCGTACTCCAGTAGTGAGGGTGAGTGGCCTCCCCAGCGAACAGTAAAACCTGAAAAGGCGAAGAAATTAATACCAGTTTAGCAACATACTGCGTATTTATAAATACGACATAAGCAACTAACTGTAATTAATGCCGCATGTAGTTTCGTTTACGAGATTTAATGAAGACATACTGATGTATGTCCTGACCTTGAAATGTGTTAAGGACAGAATTAAACCTTTCTTATCCATGGAGGATAGCCTTAGTGTTGAAACATAGTATTTTCAATTTTAACTTTATTAGAACGTATAGAGTATACTAAATAATTACGAAATGGCCTTATTACTTAAAGTTACACCTAAGTGACGTAAGAAGTATACTTACAGGTTTATCATGATGTAGTACAGGCTCGGATAGATGACTTCTAGTTACATTTAGACGATCGCTATCCGGCGTGGGAAAAGAGTATGATCCTAACGTGTAGGGATAGCTGGCCCAGTTAGTCCTGTCAAACAAAAAGAATAATGTTAAATAGAACGGTAATCAATTGGTTTTCTTATTTTTTAACCTAAAAACTTAAAATATCGGAATATCGGTTTGTAGGGATTGAAAAAGTTATGCTTAAGTATTTTGAAGTGTTGTTGTGGGATCGATATATTTGGAGAGAATTCCCCAAAATAATGTAAATTTGGAGCTCTCATGTCGTTCTTTTAGAGAATAAGTAAACTGTTGGTGTTTGATTGTTTTAGATACTTTAAAAATCAATTTTGGAAGATTATTTCAAATTAACCTATTACTATTTTACCAAAACCACACATTATTACTTCCATTGTAGCTGCAAACCTAAGTACTCACTAAACCCATTGTTATGTAGTATAAAAAAAATTGACAATTTGATACATTCAAGTGAAAATCGAATCAAGCAAATGGAAATTCGCTTAGTCAGCAGGTTTTCTGCAACGGGTGTAGATATACATTTCCCATTCTGAATATGCAAAGTGAGATAACCTTTGTAGCTTTGTTCCTACATATAATATTAGCTGTTAAGCCTAAACCATTAATTGAAAACCCAGTGATGAAAGGCATCTTGGACAGCTCAAACCACCAAGAGGTTACTGACATATCTCACGATCGTACTTTTTACTAGGTGAGATGCTGGAAACTACATTCCGATAACTGTAGGGGCATTTTGAACAAAACACTATCATGAAAGTGGTCTAGGTTTTAATATTATGCTTGTCATTGTGTCAAGGCAAAACAGTTACCTCAGAATGCCTTCAGGTCGGGGAATCTGATGTTGTTTGCCTACAAGAGCGTTAAGCAGCTCAAGCAGACCCTGGATGACTTCTTCTTCCGTCAACTTCTCCATGATTCTGCAAGCTTCCCCTGAAAACCACGAGCAGAGCATGCGCTCATGCTGCATCACCGGCCAGAACCCGGAGGTGTAGGCGGCCCAGTAACCCTGCAGAGGCATAACATGTTATACTAGGCTATAGTCGCAGGTAAATATAATTGTAACAGACAAGGTAAAAGTAATAGGTTAAGATGACAGAAATAACAAGGTAACAGTTAACTACAAGGAGTAACAGGTAAATTGCGCAGGCAAATGGCACAACGGCTGGCATGAATAGTTTGGCGAGATATCGATTCTGCATATCGAAATCTTAATCGACCATTGATTGGACTTATTAGTTTAGATTTTTCGTTAATTTCTTCCTTACTGGTGTCAGCTGTGCAACCTAAAGCCGTAAGGACAGCAATAGTTTCGTTTAACGCATAGTGTACTAACAACTAAATCTAGGGCAGTAAAGTGTCATCTTAGAGCGTATTGAAAGATTACAACAATATTTAGCCAGAAAAGGTACAAGTTCAGTTTCAACTTGCTCTAACAAAGGAAGTTGTTTTATTGTCTACATGACTAGTATCTCTAATATAACATGACACATTTCTTACATGGGTGGAGTTTTTCTTGAAGTCTTCAAGCTGTTTCTTAGAAAACATTGGAACAATTACGTTGATATCCACAGGCCACCAGCGAGTTGGAAATAAGAGAAACACTTTTCCAACACACCCTATTCCCAAAGTCTGCAAAATACAACAAAAGTTAGGAGTGTTTTTTCCTTACTGCTATTGAGGAATCTTTTCATGAACCATTTGTTGGTGGAAAATACCACCAATATTTTAAATACCATTTGTTGGTTTTATGCATTGTTGAACAATTACTGTCTAAATACAATGCTGTAACTATTGTATTCCATACCAAATTAACATTTTAACACTAATACTGTAAAAATATCAAGTTAGATTTCATTCACAAACGTCTACTGGAGGGAGAGTGGCCACTGGTCAATGGTCATATAGTACACTCAGGAAATACACTTAGGATTCGCCTATTGGGTTTGATAATGATTGGAGAGTCCAATCGAAATCGATCCCCACTTATCAACTTTCATATGTATTTACCGTTTTGTGAATCATCAGTGTAAATATATTATTACTAGTGTCATTATACGTATATAGTTTTTGTTGTTTTTTTTTACTCAGGAAATATGCAAAAAAGTTCAACTCCTTAACGACTGGAGCTAAACTTTTGATATTTAGCAACATTCTTCGTATTTTGATTGAAATAATTTAGCAAAATGTGAATAAGAACTTTTCAATCGTAAAAAATGCGGCTATTTAATGCAAAATTTAACAAAAAACTAAAAGATGCATTAAATTGAGTAAATTTGTTTTATAATTAAACGATGTATTACTAAACATTGTTTGGACAAAGAGTAACTGCTAATTTCTTTCATGCTATATCCACAGAGAAGTAATATAAATATATTTAATTTTTTAAATTAGTAATATATTTATATTACTTCTCTGTGCTATATCTACAGTTTTCTCAATTTAAAGGACGGTAAATTTATAGAGAAAACCTGTAGGTAAAGCAAGAAAGGAACTATTCCTCAGTTATTTTTTGTCCAAACTATGTTAAGCCGGTTGGTTTTGCAAATGAACTCTCAATAAATAAACATAATAAACTCCCTATAACATAAAGCTGTCTTGACAACAATGCAAGTATGCATATCAGCTGATCGGTGATAAAGTAAAGGAAACAGGGCTGCCAACTTATTAGCTTGTTTTTTCCCAAGAGTACCTTCTGTACTTGTAATTAAGGTTGCTTCCCAAAACTTATCAATGCATCTAACCACGTTCCTTAAGTTAGTCTCAACAATGCCACATTCTCACCTGGATAGCATTAGTCTTACTCCGTGGCAAGGGAGGGTTGAACATCTCCATGTGTTTCTTGAGCACCCCCAGTGACACTGTGATGACCACGTGATCAGCTGTGTAGCTACTACCATCAGTACATCTCACTACTACCTTCCCCTCCCCCTGACCATAGTCCACCCCTGCACCTCCTTGCCGAACAGAACCTTCTCCATGATGGGCAGCTCCTCGGAGACGTTGGGAAACTTTTTCTAGGAGTTACGAAACAGAACGTATGATGTTAATGATGTATTGTGTGATAAAACCATTTTAGCAACTATTACTTTGTTAGATTATGTTCAAATGAGTTTATATTCTAAGGTGTGTTTTAATGTAGATGAGTGAATGATAATTAAATAAAAGCTTTGTCCATATCAGAAACACAAAATTTTTTAGTTCTTTTCTTTGTAAATGTAAGCAAAATTTAACTTTAAATGCGAAAATAACTTGTAAGTACAGTATTGACTTAACTGTAATACAGTGTATATTTTTTGACTGCTACCTTCTGTAGTGTATTCCAACTTAGGTTGGGCGTTTGTGTATTGTTAGTTGTAATGTGTTAGTTAAGTTTTCACCTGAAGACGGGATCAGATTCCAGATCCCGAAACGTTGTGTATTGTTTTTACCATCGTGATGGAAAATGTCCGCAATAAACCTTTGAACAACTTTTAAGTAGCTTATAAATTGTATTTTTGCAATTTTAGCTGGTGCCCCAAATGGGCATAGAATAGAAGAATTAAACAGCTACTGTACTGACCTTACTCAGAATCGAATCTCTAACAAACAACTGGCGAACAAGTATACCTAATACTTAGAGTAATACAAGCCAAAAGTTTTTGATGGGTCATTTCAACACCGTAACATTAAATAGAAGTTTCATTAATTGCTGCAATAAATACAGATATGTTAACTGTCACATACAAAGCCGACTTCGAGTACCGTGGGTCTAGTGCAAACATAGTGAGTAGCCTCACCTTACTACCCAAAAATTAGTATCCCAACAATACCAACTAACAAAAATCTCAATGTAAATATTCATATTTCTTCACTATTATACTTTCACAACTAACAAAATTAACGTAAAATTAATGGGCTTTATACAATCTTTACGTGTTTTGCACTAAGCGCGTTGCCTCCCATTGCATAGGGCGCTTTGAGGCAGCACCTTTCGTATTTGCCTAAAGTTGGCTCTTGACTCATGTAATATCATCTATAGACAAAATGTAATATGCAACTCGTGTCCAAGATAACTCTATAAAACTAACGCTCTTGGCAAGCCTAATGTGTGACATGTCTCTCTATTCAAAAATATCCTTTGCTCACTAGTTGTTCAGATATCTATTATCTCACCGACAGTATCTCAAAGATGGTCTTGTACCCACGGGAGGTCCACTTCAAGGTCTGATCACCCCCATTCTCCACATACTCCCCCTCCCCTCGCACCCCTAACTGGTCAAGGCTGTCTGCAGCGCTGTATACCGTCTCCTTGGTGGTCACAGTTTGGTTGACAGCCTCCCATAGCTCAGCGTCTACTTCACTTGCTGTCACCAGCTCCTGCAGCCTGGTCAAAGTACACGATTATAATTAGATTTGTAGCATATTTTGGTCTTTAAGCCACTATAAACATTTCCGATGGAGAGAAGTCTATGTAAACTAACATTACCTAACTTAACCCCACCCTACTTGACATAGGTTGCATAGGCCAAATTCTAAAACCGGTGTATCTCTTCTCTAATAGACTCTATATAAGGAGTGTATGCGGTTGTAGGTACACCGGATGTATTTGTATAGCAAAACCAAATTGTAACCACTGGAATTTATGTATGATTTGATTGGCGAATTTAATGTGGGCTGTGGTGTATAGTTTGAGAAACATTCAATAATTTGACACTAACTTATATTTAGAACTCTATAAAGCTGTTGGTTGTCAATAAAATATGTTATAATGATCATAAATAATAATAACGTCCCATAGAAAGAGTGTGAAAGGGACAATCTTCGGTATACTGACAGATGTTCTGAAATGCTGAAAGTATAGAGAGAGCATGTTAGTCAGTACTGAAGTACTGAAACTATTGATGTTGGACCCTGATAATATTGACACAGTTTCCTGAGAATATTAAATGGCAACAACGACGTTAATCCTGAGTAAAATAACATAGATTACTGAGTGTCCTGATTTGAAAACACAGAGAACTGATGGTTTAAATCGAGAATATTAAGAGAATGCTGAGAAAATTGACACTAAATAATGACTTTGGAAGATAAAACTATTGTAACTGATAACAATACTAATAATATTGATGGAGAATTTCGAATACTAGTAGATTCACACAGAGGAAACGGGTACTCTGTCTTACAGCACAACTCATTGAAAAGTCCCATGTGAGCCAATTTCGTTTCACAAGTCACAGGAACTGGGCTGTTTTGAAAGGCCCCCTGAAGACCCAACACCTTTGACTATTAGTTCCTACTTTTTTATTACTTTTGATTTCACATGAAAAACTAAAGCTTAGTATTAAGCCACAAAAACACTTATGAGATTCAACTTATCATCATTCTGATGAGGCAATACTCAAATGATTTTTTTAATTTTTCCAATACTACACCTGGGATAGAAGAAGCCAGCTACAGAACCGTCTGAGCTATTGTGCTCACTGTAGTCCTGGTAGAGAATTTCACGAGCCTCTTCCACCAGCGAATATACCAGAGTGTTGTTGTACTGACGACCTCAGCAAAGATGTGCTTCCCTGACTTAACGAGCGGAGCGTACGAGTCTAACTGACCGTAAGGCTTCACCAGGTCGTAGACGATGTTGTCCTCCTGACCATGGACAAACTCCGCACCCTTGTCTACAGGTACACCTCCTAGACAGAACATTAATATCGTTTCCACTCGTTTCTGTCGGCCTGTTGGTTATTCAGGGCTTCAAAAAGATAAATGTGAGTTTTTGACATTGGCATACAAAATGAAAAAGTTACAAAATATTTATTTATCATCCTGAAATCCTAAAACTGTCATATAATATACTCTTTCTTTGGAGAAATATTTGGGGGATGGTGAGCTTATGTAAAATGTCTGCTGTCCAGGACTATGCTCCTCTTCAGCCATACACGTTTTAAGAGGCATCATGTTTGGGGAGATAGCTGGTCTAGTCGTTAGAGCGCGGGACTACGGTTCCTGGGGTCCCGGATTCATATCCCGCCAAATCACCAACGGATTTGATCTAAGTGATAATGCCGTAACCCCTAGGTCTAACCTGAAGTAATGTGAAAAACAATTCCGGGCTCGTGCCACTTTTTCGTCCTAGGACAAAAAAAGAGGCATCATGTTTAAAATGATAAAATTGCAGTTATTTTGGTAGCACTGATGATTGCACAGCTGAACATTGTTGTATATGTGTAATACATAGAAGGTCAGTCTATTGCAACACATTTTGTAAAATGGGCAGTTTAAACACTGCTTACCGTGTTAAATTTGATCAAGTGATCTACAGAAAGAAAAATTCCATACAACTTCCTTACCGAAATGAGACAGAAAATTATAGTTAATTTGATATTCCTACTGAAGGAAAAAAGCTTGAAGCATAGTACAGACATTTAAGGAAACTGGAATAATTATAGATAGATGAAGGCCTTTTTATCATAGTGGAATATGATCAATGTAGCCACAATTAAAAATGTTCCGCCATTCGCGGACTTTAAGCCTTTCGTACGCATTCCTTAAGCACAATTTTAATGAGGCTTTGAAATTAAACATTAAACATGAGCCAGTAATTCTAAGAACTGAAATCCCTAGATTATTGACAGCAAAGAATGTATTCAGAGTGGGTAACAGAATAACAGACCGAATTTTTGAAGAAAATCTTTTCTCTGATAAAGCAAGTTTTAATTTCTCTGGGTATGTCAATAATTGGAATTTCAGACACATGGGTAGAATATAAACCTTATATCATACACGTGAGGCATTGTTAGAACAACCACGTTCCGAACCGTAGAACAACCGTTTGCTGCACACATTCAACGAGTTACGTGCGGGTTATATATAAATCTTGTAAACAGAAACTACCTCTAAAATAACAGAAGTGGAGGACGTCCATATTGGCCAAATCAGTTTTTACTAGTAAAGTTTACTGGCCTAGTAAAGTTTTTCACTGTATTGAAAATTGCCAAAGATTATGTTAATCAAATAATAAGTAAGAAAATGTAAAATTGATCGTGTTTTTTCTTAACTTATAAATAGGAAACTAAAATTGGATCGCCCTTTACGTACCAAACTGGACAGTGTTAATCCTGCCGCCAATCCTGTCTGATGCCTCCAAAACAACAAAGTCAGTAAAGTTGTTTTCCAAAAGGGTTGTTGCTGCTGCAAACCCTGAGATGCCCGCTCCAACTATGACCACCTTGTGTTCGCCCCTGCAATGGAAACACCACAAGGTTTCAGACTTTTGATTTGTATTCGGGTCTTTTTCGAGAAGAGGGTCGTAGTTAAATCCACCAAATTCAAGTGAATGATATGTAAATGAGAAATAGGCAACGTATATACATTTTAAAAACGAAAATTATTCATTAAATAACCTACATCCCCAACCACAAATAACAACCATAGCAAATGTACAACCATAACCTAACACTGTAAATGTAGAAGAAATAATGGTCAATTCAAAGAGGGTGATAATACTAGGTCTTCTCCCCATCGCAACCGGTGTACATTATGGTGTTCACATAATGTTTCATTTAACTGGTTGTGTAGTAAGCGTAGACAATGAATAAAATATAAAATAAAGATTTTTAGTTTTAATAACGATTTTCCCAACTAACTATGTCAGGGTAAACTTAAATATTTATTAAATCACATATACATTTCAAGATTTTCTTTTGATGTATTACCTTATTAAACTCCAAAGCCAACCATAAACAAGTAAATATTAGTTTGAACACTTTTTCAGAGTGATTTTAATAAAAATATTTTGCTGAATAGCAGACTACTTTGCTGTACTAAAGGTTTTTGTTTGTTAAGCTAATCCTAATAGAGATGTTGACTGTCAAAAGTACCAATTATCTTATAAAAATAGTACTATTATTGTAAATCCATCGGATTTTTTGAATGGGTTACTAACAAACCTATTGTTTTGACATTTACTTACTCAGATGTTGTGGCAAATGCTGAAAAGGTTATAGCTAGTAAAACTAAAACCAACCGAATTAATGTTGCCATCTTGATGACAACAGTACAACTGGTTGGCTTTACTGATAGCAGCAATTAAAAGTTTGGTCAAAAGTTATCAACTATCATAAAACTTGTGAACCCAGAGAGCTATCGCTTCTTGAACTTGACTTTATATTCATATTTGTTGTGAAGTCCAAAACACTTAAAGAAATTACCATTTTGAAAAATGTAGTTAAACCATTAGGACAAAAATTTATAATGCACAGACAATATTAAAGGTTGGGCAACCAGCTTATGCTTTTTAACATAAAACGTATTTCCTATAAGGCCTGTTATATTAGAAAATTATTTCAAATTTTTAGTTTGGGATGAAAGAGTAAAATACGATTATGTTATCGTTTAACCCATGAGCAAACCATACGACTGTCATATTGATTTGTAATTGTTCCACATGGAAAAAAGTTTGAATAATGTTTGTTGGGAAATTTGAAAAATAAATGTGCAAAATTAATTTAAGACCAATATCACAAAGTTTTGAAAATTAGTTTTTATTGAATGACAAAAAAAATTAACAGAAATTACTCTCGCCACAGAAAAAAACACTAGAATATGTGTGGCGTAAGCATTTGTCTTTGAATAGTGGGGAAATATGATAAAACAGCCAGACAACAAAAGCGGCCATTATTTATTACCAGAGGACAAAACCTATAGCCCCGGGACAAAACCACACCCGAGCAGACCGGCTTGGTCTATATATGGAATCAGATATGTGGGTTACCATTTAGGGTGAGAAAGTACAATTATCAGAGGGTTTTATTGTTTTAGAAACTTTCAAATAAACAAGTAGCTACCCTGTGTTCTAGTTTATATAGATTTAATTTCAAAGATTTGACGTTACAAATATTTTTGGATGTTTGACTGGAGGTTAAGGGCTTTAGCACATTTATGTATTTGTAAAACTTTCTTAAAAGCCGGTTTTGGTTGAAATTAGCATGTGATAGTTAGGGGGTTGCACTATGTTGTGTTAAGATTTAAAAGGACCGGCAAATGCTAATTTCAACTAAAACAGGATTTTTCAAATAATTGATTTTTTCTTATTTTATGTATTTTTTATGGGAAAATCATGAGCTACAATAACTAAAAGGATACCAACATGAACGCATAAGGAGGTTTACATCTTTGACCTGTTATGAAATTGTTTAGGATTTTTAAAGGATACCAACATTGGGCTTGTTTTGTCATTAAAATATATATCACAGTACTTTAACTTTGAGTTCAGTAAAAAAACTCGGTATTGCAATGTTAATATTGCAAAGCGTTAACCTTACAAATCTTACAAAATATTCTTAATTACTATTTTTTACCGATATTTAGTTTTATATTTGCCAAACACTGTAAACATTTTGGTTTACAAACTAAAACTCTTTTACTTTCAAAGTAATGTTAAATGAAAGGAAACACAACTGGTTAGGTCAAAGGATTTCAAACTAGCATTGGGTTTTCCTTTTTCTCTTCTTGTTCTACCCGTCTCTTTCTATCTCATTTACTGCTTGTGACTTTCTGCACCATGCCTCTTTGATGTTAGAGACATGACGTTTTACTGGTGATTCGGACGGGTTTTAATTCATTAGCCTTTAAAACCTTCTCCTGAAACTTTTACGACTAAAATATTATTTTATCCACAGTTGGTTTCAATCTCCATTGAAAGCCCCTAGTAACATTTTATAAAAATTCATTGTGCAGAAAATTATTTTACGAAATTTGAAATAAATAATCAACCTTGTGAATGATTGTTTTTTCATCATTGCCATACAAAACCAGATTTGGAATTTTAGGGCATGGGTTGTTTATAAATGGCAAAACGCAATTCAATAATGATAATTTTATTAGTCTCGTTTATTTCTATGTGAGGCAGTACTTAAAAAAATATATCCATCGGATTTAATGAATTGACAGTAAGTTAAAGTTTTCTCCTTTTTGCCATTGTATAGTGAGTTTTATAATAATTCATAAAGCAAAGCGTTCATATTTGCTCTGTTTAAGTTTCTTTTTTGTATTATTAAACTAACGTAGTCCACATAATTTGTCAAAAAGACCTTTTGACTGTTTATGTATACTGTATTATTATAAATAAATAAAAACATTACAACGTGCAATTTTTATCTTCTCCCTCTATAAATAGTATTCGGAGAAAATATTGTTTCGTCCAAGTTTTCAAGTTAGAATTAGTGGATCCGTTTAGCCCTGAACACCAAAAAAGTGGTTTTCGAAGTGATCTATTTTGGTTTGTGGATGTGTACAGACTTCTATGTGCTTACAAATCTTACCTTCGGTTCGATTTTGATGAAAAGTGGAATGTGGATCCTAATCTATGGTAAAGATATAAGTAATTTTAATATTTTCAATTTGTAATAGTGATTTTCTTATATAAACCCTTGGAATAATGAAAAAAATTGGTTCTTTACAAACAATGCTCAAACGATCTTGAAGAAAAAAGTAAGTTATATTCATTTTTATCTCCAAAAAAAAAATGGCTCAACCCGAACTGTAAATTACGGTGAAAAATTTCTTGCAACTTTTGTGAGTTTTCCCGTAAAATATCATAGTTTCTTTCTTCAAATTCATTGTTAAGCCCCTGAGTTGTGGATATTATTGTAAGAATATATTACTTACGTCAATCAGCTAATTGAGTCATGAGTTTCATAACCTCAGTATGTCACCTCAGTACATAAACTGAAAATTATTATATACATGTACTGAGGTCAAACTCATGACTCAATGAGCTGATTGACGTAAGTAATATATTCTTACAATAGTTTCTTTCACCATTTGATAAGGGTTGTTGACAAGCTTATGGGAAAGTGTTTTATTGCTGACACTGTTTATTATATTTTTTTATTGAATGCAATAACAATCTTTTTTGGAGTTTTTAAATAGGAATATAAACATATATATTAGACTTGGTTCTAAGTAATATTCCCTCAGTCATTATCTCTAGGGCTGATGTTGATCTTTTACCCATAGATATTTACCATCCCCCACTTAACATAATTTGCTCAAGTAATTCTTCTCGAAATTCAACAACTGCACAATTAATAAATAAACCATATTACTGCTTTAAGGAGGCTGATTTTCATAAATTATATTGTTCTATTAGAGATCTTGATTGGAATCCTTTATATAATGTTAGTGATGTGAATGTAGCTGTAGATATGTTTTATTCTTTGTTATTTTCAATTATTGATCAATGTGTTCCTAAGCGTAGTTTGGTCCGTAAAAGCAAATATCCTGTTTGGTTTACAAAAGATATAGTTGATTCTATTAAGCTTAAAAATAAGTATGCTAAAAAGCAAAAATTTTCTAACTACCATAATGCCTTGTTTAGAACTATTAGATCGGAAATAAAAATAAAAATTAGGACAGCATATACTAACTATTTGATGTTTGTTGAGGGTAGTATAAATGTTAATACTACTTCTTTTTGGAACTATGTCAAGTCCAAGAAACATGTTTCTAGTTTTGAATTAGGGTCTTCTAGCATGAATTACATGAATGTAAATGTTCCTGTGGACAAGGTAGCTGAAACATTTGCAACTCATTTTGGCTCAGTATTTGATAGAAGACAACCTGATTATTCTAACTTTATTTTTTCAAGATCTATAAATGGTAGTAAACACATTCATTTTTCTATTTCTGAAGTTCTGTTGGCAATAAAACAGTTGAAATCAAAAAAGTCATCGGGTCCAGATAATATTCCCTCGTATGTTGTCAAAGGGTGTGCGGAAGGTCTCTCCCAGCCACTTTGCTATTTATTTAATTTATCAATCTCATCCGGTGTTTTCCCGCAAAAATGGAAAGAAGCCAAGGTCGTTCCAATACACAAATCAGGTAAAATTGATCATATTGAGAATTATCGTCCAATATCCTTAATACATTCCTTCGCAAAGGTTTTTGAGACTCTCATTTATCGCTTTATTTATACCAGTATAAAAAGTCAGATCTCCTCTCAACAGCATGGTTTCCTACCTCAGAGATCAACTGCTACAAACTTATTGGAGTTTTCCTTTGATATTAACTCAGAACTAGATTTGGGAGGCAGAGTGGATGTTATTTATACAGATTTTTCTAAAGCCTTTGACAAAGTTAACCACGAAATATTAATTTTTAAATTATCTAGTTTCGGATTTTCTACTCTCTTTGTTTCCTTTGTGGCTTCATATCTAAAAGACAGATTTCAATATGTAACTGTTAAGAATGTGAAGTCTGAGTCATACTTATGTAGCTCAGGTGTTCCCCCGGGCTCCAATTTGGGTCCTCTCCTGTTTTTGATCATTATTAATGATCTTCCTGAAATATTAACTGACTGTAAGAGTCTTTTGTATGCAGACGATCTAAAGATGTATAGAGCCATTAGAGGAGGGAATGATGAGCACATGTTACAAGCATCTCTTAATCTTCTTTCAATGTGGTGTTTGGATAACCACCTGGAATTGAATATTAAAAAATGTGTTACGATGAGCTTTACAAGAAAAACGTTATTCAACCCTTTTCCGTATTCAGTAAATGATTTTAAACTTAAAAGAGTTGACCAAATTAAGGATTTAGGAGTTACTTTTGACTCGTATCTAAGATTTGATAAACACGTTGAATTGATTATTAATCAGTCGTATAGAATGTTAGGTTTTATAATTAGAAATACCAAGAATTTCAGAACTATTGACCCCGTTATTAGATTGTTTTACTCATTTGTTAGAAGTAAGCTGGAATATTGTGTTTTAGTTTGGTTTCCTTTCAACTCATACCACAAAAATGCAATAGAAATTATCCAAAATAAATTTCTACGATACTTGTTTTTAAAAAGGTATAATCAGAAATGTGACTGGCATATGTCAACTGATTCATTGAGAGGATTGTTTGATTTCCAAAGCCTTACATTAAGAAGGGAAGTTTTAGCATTGATTTTTCTGTATAAAATCCTAAATAACAAAGTTGATAGTTTGTTTTTGTTGAGTAAGATTGCTTTTTATGTTCCTCGTAATAATTCAAGGTCGTCAATTTTATTTTATATCCCTCGTTGTAACACTGTTCAATTTTACAGTTTTTCACTTTTTACAGGCTTACGTTTATTAAATGTCCACAATAGTAAAATAGATGTTTTTTCTGACACTATTAAGGAGTTTAAATTTAAGATAAACGCTTTGCTTACGTAATGTAATCCATCCCTTTAGATTTGCAGCCAAAATAAGTGAAATTGTCAACAACGTTGTCCATTTTTTATTAACTTGTATTCACTCTTTTGTACTATTATCATCACTGGTTTTGTATTGTCTATTTATGTGCACTTTTTGTATTTTTTTTGTTCTTCACTGTATGTATTAATACTGTATTATTTTTCATTATAGCTGTTTTGGGTTTATACCTGTAGCTATTGTAAATTGTGTATAAATAAATATTCTTCTTGAAAGCTTAACTTTATAAATGAGAAAAATTTGCACACCAATATTTCAAATCTGTTATTATTTTTTTAGTTAACTTTAATAAAATCTCCTCACCTTATGAATGCTATGTTTCAAAAAAAGTTTGCAGAGTGTTAACGGAAGAAAATCAAATAACTGACAAGATTATAGCATCAAGCTATAAACTGTTTTCAAACTGCTAAATCAGCGTTAAGCACAGTTGTGCTGGCGAACCCTTTATATTCAGCACATTTATCTTTCTTTCCCGCCTTTCTGCAATGTTCACTGGTCCGTTGATTTATGACTCTTGGTTTTCGGAAATGCGAACTTATTTGTTACAGGGATTTCCTACTAATTAGGGATTATGTTACTAATCACAAAAGGTCAGTTATTATTTATAATTACTGTATTTAACCAGTGTTTAAAAAGGTGTCATTAACACCTTGGTTAGTAGTAGTCCAACTACAATAAACTCAACACTAAATCTTATTTAATGAACAACAATTTATTTTATAATATGTTTTAAACATGTTACAAGCTACAAACTTATGTGCTTACACTTCATATAACCTTGTACATACGGTAGAAGTGTAACTCTGCTAATGGTACAAATAATTTACTACATGATGTTGGACGCCTACAAAGGATGTCTTCAAAGGCCAAAAACACCGTCCGTTCAAAATATTTTGTATACATATATTTTTGTGTCCATGAACGTAATAACTTAAGTAATTTTTGTCCGCTTTTGATGAAATTTGAAACTTTGAAATATACAATTTAAGCGGGTAAACCAATATACTTACACAATTTTCTCGTATAATCAACGAAAACGTCCTCCTCAATCCACCATTTATCCACAAAATACTGCAATCATTGGGCTTAAATATTGCAAACTTTACAGTTATTTTATTGGGTAAACTATTGTTGTGAGCTAAGACTTCAGATACTGCAAGTTTAATTTTCATACTATTGTCAAATTGGAGAGTTGTGGTAATAATGGAGTACGCTTTATTATACTGATCCAAACAGAGATTTGTTCAAACTATAGTTCTCATTTGATAAGTACCAAATAACAAACAGTTTATAAATTGATCAATTTGTTTTGATAAAATAGTATTTAACGTTAATTTTATACATCAAAGTACTTATACTTTTATCTAAACAAAATACACAGATACATAGGTACGGGGAAAAGCAGCTAACCTCATGTTGTGTTTAGGGTTAGTCTACAAGTTGGAAGTTTAACAATGCAACAAAGTAAGAAAACCGCTTCTGACAAGCTACGGGGAGAACTTGACAATCTCTGAGACTTGAGTTTTAATTAAACTGAACTTGAACTTGCTGGGAAGAAACACCAACATAAGCCTAAATGTTTTAGTTTTTGGTAGTTGAGTTAAAGTTCTCTAACTTGTTGACTTAATTGTTTTTCGTTTGCATATTAAGTTTGAACTCATTCGAGATTCTATCCACATCCGCGTGGCTGCTATTTTGGTATTGACAGAACTAATATTTAGATTGAAATAGGGTTCCAATGAGATGTCATTGTTCCTGGATTATCTTTACTTTTTGTTAACTTTATAAAGGTAGGACTGGGCCATGTACTTCTGGGAATTGTTGGTAGCCTTGACTTTTAATAGTTTAATTTTTCTTTGTTTATTTATTACCAACTGAGATAGGGACACCACCTAGGTGCGTTTTTCAACCCAAATATGTTTGAAGGATAAGTGTAGAAGGAAGTGTGATAAAGTATGTAGCTTAGTTACTGACTAAGATCAGCTGTTTCATAAGCCAGGGTAATTTTTACAAAGCCCAAATCAGGAAAAACTGGGTCCAGTTTTGAACCTTCAAAAATACTTCTCTGAATTTTCTTTCTGACTTTTCTCAGGATCGAACTGGTAAACTGTTGGTTGCTAGGCGACCACTATAAATAACCACTGAGCTATCCAGCGAGTAAAACACAATGCCACAACCCCAAACTAAATTGAAAAAAATGGGTACAAAATTGCAGTCTTTCAAAGGTTTCTTGAATTTGCTATGTTAAGATACGCTACCTCCTCAGAGTAGACTTCCACTAAAATTCTGAAGAAAATAAAAAAATTGTCAGCATACAGTAGATCGATAAGCACATTAAAATCAAGGTTTTTGTTAGTAGAATACAATTCCGTAAATATGATATAAAACACAACGACGGAAAAATTACAGATATTCGAAGGCTCAAAACTGCAAATTCAGGAAATCATTGAGCCATTTTTGACTCAGTTGTTCTTTTGAGCTCGAATTTAAGGCATTAGAGTTTACGAACAAATATCTTTAATTTTAGTTTCATATCAACCTATGCTTACATTAAAGATTTTCCACTTACTCTTAGTGGCCGTCCTCTAATGAGATCAAAAAGTAAGTTCTAATATATATAAATGTTTTTATAAGTATCATAGGTCATTTTTATTTTCAATATCCTAGATAAAACAAAAATATAGTCCCTTAGTAGATTTCCCATCCTTATGGAGCAGCTGAAGCAAATTTTATTGTTAGTTCTGCCCGGTTTTCTGTAGATGTCGTGTTTTGTTTACGATTTGTTTCTTGTTATTTCAGTAATTTAAAACTTCGTTTCACCAAATAAAACTATCTAATCATAAACAATAACTCGTTCACTAGCTATATAACTAAACAGTGAGACACAAATAATGAAAAAACTAACCCTAAAATAATTGAAACAAATTGTAAACAAAACACGACATCTACAGAAAACTGGACTGAACTAACAATAAAATTGGCTTCAGTTGTTGCATAAGGATGGGAAATCTAATGTTTTATCTATGTCAATATAAACTGGATTAAAATATATTCAACCGTTACAGGACTTTTTTACCATGCTGTATATTTACTCTGGGTTATGTATTTCAGCTAGTAAAATGTACATATCTTTATTGAAAATTAAGTTAATATTCTTTTAGGGAAAGCAATTTTTTGAGGGGCAGAAATCGAATCATTTGGTGAAACGTTTCTTCCCAATCGCTAATTAAAACACAAATTAAATTCCAGCCCGTTTTCGTTTCTCAGTAACATCGTTGTACAATTACCGTAACAATACTTATGCATTTGTAAACGCTTTCCTTCAATCCAATATATTAGCAGCGGTAATTTGTTGAAATACTTGACCTGTATTTTCCTCTCTACATGACCCCAAAGATGGGTGGGAAACGCATCCACCAATGACAGGTCTTAACTAGCACGGTATAGTAAATAAAGTTTTCATAATTTTAATTATTTTTTTACAAGAATGGACTCAACCATTGAATAGAAAGAACTTCACACTATTAGAAGTGAAAACTTTGGTGCTACAGGGAACACGAGTGTGTAGGCCGGCATGTTAAATTTTAAAAAGTGCAATAAAAAATGTTTAGAAACATTAAATGATAATCGCTAAGTGTACACCAGGTGTTATATAAACATGTAACTTAGTGGCTTTGAGTTAATGACTATTTTGGCAAAATCTTGGTCTGTTTAACCTGGATATGCACATCCCGCTACGTATTTTGACACTATATTTTCATCTGTACAAATTACTCAAACAGACATCTACCCAAGTAGCACAAATATGTATATAATACATATAATTTACCTACCGGCATGGTATAGCTTTTGTATACAATCTGTATAGAAATGTATACAATACAGATTGTATCTGTAAATATGTCCCACCTAAATATGTATTATTTGCATATTGTATAAGGATCCAACTACAGATATGATACATATTATACATCTGTATATAATCTGTAAATTTTGATAGAAATTGATGCATACCTTAAATGTATAAAATACATATTTTATACATAGATGATACATATTTGATGCCATATTAATAAAAAGTGGCTCAAAATACAATTGTCATAAAAATCAATATATAAAATTATATACATTGATTTTTACTAACAGTTTTCTTTGAAGGCATTTGTTATGGGAGGTGAACTATGTGTCATGAGGGTTGGTGTGTTGTATGATGGTAAAACAATATTTTAAGTCTTCATTAGAAATATGTGTTTTGTGATTTGTCAGGTAAATACCTAATTGATCTAGTTTAGGGACAACCTACTGCTGTTCAGTAGTTTCATCAGAAGCAGGCCGATCACATCCAAAGCTCCTAAGGTGAACCAGAGGGGCCCTAGTGAAAGTCTAGAAGGGGAAAGAGCACCTATTACAGTTACTACATCATTACAATACAGTATGCAAAATGTAATGTTATATTGTTGGTGTAGGCTAGCTATCAGCATTTATTTTCATATCATAATCAAACCAAAGAATGAGAGAATTATGCAATTTTTGTAGACTTCCTTAACAATGGTAGCAGCCACAAAAAAACAAACAATTTTACCTTTAAAGAATATGTGTTTTAATGAAGTAAGGAAGATAAAGAATATGGCAACTACCTTAACAAATATTAGACCAAGACAGCTTTAAATTTTTTTAATTATCGTACATTGAAGATTATTTGAGAAAAACTTATTAAATTACCTTGTTGAGAATAGGTACCACTTAACAAGCATTTTGGATAGTGCATTTATTTGCATAAAAAAGTAAATAATAATATGTTAATTATTATATTAGTGTTTACATTACCAAGCATTATTCAGCTGATAATAATTAATAGTAATAACTAGCTTGAATGTTAAGAAGATTAAGTTGAAATAGTTTAGAAAAATAACCTATTATTAATAATAATACAGTATGATTATAACAACTGAAAGTATAAAAAAAATACTAACTCACTTCTCACAACTGATGAATAATTTCTAGTTTTTTTAACTGAATCTTATTCTTACATGAAAATGTTGTTTTTTTTAGTTTTCCATTTTCCCTGTTGTTTATTTAATGTGAGAAAACAAGAAGGCTAGGCTCAACAAATAATAATAGATTTTGTAGTAACTTTTTAGACCTATTCTAAATTGTGCACAAAAAATACTTGCACAATAAAAAAACAAAAAATAAATGCACAAAAATACAAAAAATGAGTAAAAATATTTGTTCAGATGTAATCACAAGTACCCTAATACATTCAAGTATAAAAGTTGTTTTTATAAAATTGTTTCTGTTGTTTATTAACACACTTTTTAAAGGAACATATAAATGAAACAATGAAGAAATGTCAAGAAAAAACTATTTAATTGATCATCTGCGGTAGGCCTAAATTTTTATTTTAGACATAAATCCTTGTTCCTGCTTGGCGTAACCATTCGCTGGTTTTTTTCTCAAACGTTGTGAGATCGAATGAGGACGGGTGTTGTTGACGAACTACACCTGAAACAAAATTCACACTTGTGTCAATGTCTGTATTCCTGTGTATAAGGTAATATTAGGGTACGCACAAGATTCACGCTTAGAGCAACATATCTTTTGGTAATCAATCCTTTGTTTTCTTGATGGCAAAACTTAGATTAATTCATTTTTAACGTTTTCATTTTTAACATTTTTTTAACACGTTTAGCGCTGACTACATCAATTGATGTAGTCGCGACACGAGCGGCCCCCACTACATTAGTTCAGTATGCGCTCAGCCATTGCCGGGGAACGTTAAAATCGTTGCTAGCCCGTAGCTTAGAATGTAAGCTTTATTTTGTTGTAGGTTGGTACTAAAATTTCCCGTAAAATCCCGTCTGACAATGCTTTTGTACCGGTTTTGGGGATTTTCTCTCTTCAAGCCATATTACAAAGCCACTGACTACTGATCCAGGCAGTGCTGCTACCTTTGGGTGTTTTAGGGAACTACGTTCAATCTCGGGGTAACGTAGTACAATCGCCGCTGCTCTTTTGTTTTTCGTCAGATTGAAATATTTGAATGCCAATTGCGTTTGCTGTTGGTACGGCACCGCGCCGGGGCTTCGCCGCCACTGGCGAGCGCCTGTTGGAATGCCTGCCGCACTGAACGTGTTAAGCAAAATCGTTTCTTTTTGAGCTAAACTAACAAGTTGCAATCAAGAAATCAAAGTATTGAAGAGGTTTAAAGAGTACAGTGCAGAAAAAAAAGGATAGGTACGGTACATTCTACAGACAAAAAATGTGTGTAACATCATAAATTAATATCATATAGCCTATATGATAATTAATTATAAGATGATAAATTAATATAATTAAAATCCATTGATCTAGCCCCTGAACCTTTTTATTGACTAATAATTGTTATGTAACTTTACGCCATACTGCTAAAAATGTATGTAAAGAATAACAAGATGTTTCGCCAGAATGGCATTTTCAAGTGGGGGTATGAAGTAAATGTAGGCTACTGTATGACGTATATGTACATACCAATTAGCCTATTAGTTAAATAATAAAACTTATGATGGTAAAAACAGGGTTAAAAAATCAATTACTTACTTTGGTTGAGTTGACTTTATAGAAAAATAAATAAATGTCAAATATAGGCCTATCATTGAAAGAATAAATATAAGTAAAACCAATGTTAAAAACTTACGGCAAATCAACTGCACCAATGCAGAGTTCTGCAGACTCCACTTCTTTCGTCCTCTTCCTTCCCAACTAAATTCTCTCGCAAGCTCATTTTTGAATAGTCTTACAAGGATCCGTCTTGTTGAGTCCTCAACACTGGCCCCGCCAACCGTGCGAAGATAACTGACCTGAAACACATTATAAAAATGCTTAACTCTTCAACCTCTATTACTATTATATTAGTTTAACAAGTCTGGTGTTTTATAAAAAGCTTTTTTGTTTAAAAGTACGGTATGTTATTATTTTCAACAAGGATGGCAGAAAAGTTTAAGTTTACAAATCTGTTTGTAAGAAGCTTAGATTATAGGACCTTCATTTATAATAAACTAGTGTAGGCCTAGCCTACATGTTGCTCGAAATCGGGCAAATGCAAAGAAGTAAAGTAGTGTATTTGGGCCCAGCATTTAGAAAAAGAAACATTCGAGATTCCAAACATTATTTAGCACAACAAAATCAACAGTGGCGTAACAAATCTTTACGGGCCTCCCTGTAAACTTATTTTTTGGGCCCCCCTCTTATGAGTTAATTTTAGACCACCGATTCAACATAGTGAATCACCCTCCCCCTCCCCCCAGAGCTATTTTAGGACCACCGATACAATGATCAAACAGATTAATCATAAACAGAGTGGTACCCTAAACAAATTAGTGGGTCTCTCTGCCCACGGCAAATTATATTTTATACACAGTTGACTGTGAGTTCAATTCTTAAGTTTTCCCCTTAGCAGGTTCAGTCCCAGCCGTCACACTCCTCTGTATTTTTAGGTTAAGTTATATCTACACTCGGGGGTAAGTTCAGGCCCGCGGTCAGTTATGTGATACGCTATGGGCCCAAGTCATAGTTGCGCTCATAGCCCCTCCCCCACCCTGCCGACATTGATTTTAATTATAAAATGAATATAGACATTTTATGAGTTGCTCGCGCATCTGCAATATAGGCCTAACAAATATAAGAAGACTCATTGTGTTTACTTTTGATTGTTAATTGAATTACCCGCTTAGTAACTAAAAACGTAAACCATCAATTAAAGTTTAACTGTTACTTACATACCGTACACACTTAGCCTATATTTCCAATGGTACGTTCTTAAAAGTAAAATTGGTTTAGTTGTAAATAAGTGTGAATTAAAACATAGCTTTAATTTATATAAGTTATAATTGCAAACATTTAAAACTCCAAAAAGTCAATACCGTAAAATGGCTGGTTTTTTCTACATTTTTTTTCGGCCAACTCGTCAATAACTTAACATCATCAAAAAGTTCATTTTCAGATTTACCTACATCACTATCTGTACACATCATCATTTAGGCCTAAATGATTTTAATGACCGTAAAAACTAGGCTACTTATTTTAGGAACTTTTTGTAACACTTTTACCGTACGAATCTTTTATGTCGCCCTCTTTCTAAACTCACTGCCACTTGGTTTTTTGCTAATTTCACAGAAAAAGGGTGTGATATTACAACGTAAAATAACATTCTTCAAACGTAAATAAAATCATAAGCAAAAACACGGCCAGTATCTTTACTTGCTAACAAATTGATACTGTAATAAGTTTCTCGCCATTTGACAAAAGCAACTGACATTGAGTATAATGAAAAAAGGACATAACAAATAGCCTACAAAAGTATAGTTAATGATAGGCCTAATATGCAAACAGTGGCAGTGATGAGTCATCAAAGTCAAAGTCTTTATTGCCATTAAATACAACAAGTACAATAGGCTCGTCATTAGCTAGTCATGAGTGGAAGACGAAGTGAGGAGGTTTCAGATATTTTCCAATTAGTGTCTGTTACTAGCGCACCCAACAAAACAAAAAAAACTCTTGCGCCCCTGGACCAGGGCCCATTTTTAACCGCGGTACTGGGTAAGTTAAAACTTTCATCCCTAGACCTTAGAAAGACAGCTGTGATGTCATAGGCATATTTGATATACATTTTGATAGCGTTGTTACCCTTCAAAGTGCCATCTATAAATAAATCGTACCCTAGGCTATTATGTGCCAAGCCTTGATAAAAATTACTCTTGACTCTTGCAAACTTTCGTTCAAGTTTATTACTAAACGTAGGTAGCTGCGATGTTGTTTCATAAGTTAGACCTAATGTAAACAAAAAGTTAAAAGTAAGTGTATCGTTAAAGTTAGTCTAATGTTAAGTTAATCGTAAACAAAAAAAAAAACATACCGGTAGCTAAACCTAACCTAACCATAACCTACTGATCGCAAATGCGGCACCTTAAGTTATTTGTTTGACATGTCCTTTCAATAGTTTTGAAGGACGTATTTTTTTTTAGGCCTAATTATAAAGCTGCAGCCTTCTGGGGTTACAGTTCCGCAGAGAACCTGCGATCTTATTAAGTTATCAGATCAATAACGATTTATCAATATTTTTATAAATATTAACATAGGCCTAGGCCTAAGTTTAGGCCTAAGTTAGTTAACTTTAATATTGCATTGACTTTAATTTTCCCAGTTAGCTTATCCATTAAGTTATAGGCCTAAGAGGCTAACTTTATGTTTTCTTTTGTTGCTTTTTCATTAAATAGGTTAGGCTATATTTTGCAAGTAAGTTACCGTCTCAGGCTACCTATATTTTGTTTGTGGTTAAATATGCTTATAGGCTAGTTAATATCGATAGAAACGTAGGCAAAACAAATCACAGGTCAATTTGATGTTTACATTGGGAAGAAGAATAAACATTTAATTTAACTAACCAAAGATATTTATCATTAAGTCATCCATCTGTTCACAGATCACAGGTTCTCTTCGGAACTGTAAGTTAAGTTACCCCCTTCTGGTCTTAAAATATTCATCTGCCTACAAGACTAGGCCTGAATTTTAACATAAACTTACCAATTAGGCCCTAACATCATTTTTAGTCTTAACTGTAAGTTAGGCCTAGGCTAACTTATGACAGGTTCTAAGTAACTTAGGCATAAGTTTAGCTACGGTATTTGGTAAGTAGACCTAGGCCTAGCTTGTCTCCAAGCTAAATTAGTTCAGACCAAGGACATATTGCAATGAATTAGGTCTAGGTTATCTCCTGAATTTGGCTTCCTTAGTTTTGTAAACTACATACAACTAATTTTTCCCTAAAGAGCCTCCATCCGTAGAGTTTTTAAGGGGTTAGGAAGGCTAACTTAATTTGTAACCTATTTCCACTTAGGGCCTATAAAGTATTTAAATTAGATTACCACCATTCAAGTTATTAACAAAACATATGCTAAATCTCTTAATAACTTACAATAACGATAATAATTTGTGTAACTTACCAACTCAAGTTAGTCGAATCGCCACTGAAGTTAAAAAGTCGAAGATGTAACGCAAATCTTAAAGAATATAAAGTAAAAAGTAACTAATAGACCTAATTAATAAGTAAATAATAACAAAACAACGAATTCTTCACGTGTAACACTGAAAATATTGAAAATCAGAAGTAGATGCTCTAGTCTAAACACAGCCACAAGGACAACGTTTGTTGTAAGTTGTGAGACAAAGACATTAAGACAAACAATATGGCGGTGGCGGATCGGATCAAGGCCCCACTAGAAAAACACGGATGCTGACCCCCGCTGTTTTGCTCCCATAATGCATCAGCGAACATCGTCGAACCTAAGAAAACTCAGAGACTTGGGTATCTCGCGCGGCAGAATATTTTGTTCATCATCTATGAATATTATAGTACAGTATGTGTTACAAATACATTTTACACAGGATTTTGAAAAAGTGCAGGGAAATAAATGCAACACTACATTTTTTTTTCGTATTTTTCTATTGATATAAAATACATATATTATCTGTATCATCAATACCTTTACTTATTTTACTGCATTCTCGAAAGTTAATTTATGCCCTCAAAACAACATTTAGGTGAAAATTTACACTTTGTTTCTTCATTTTACAGTATTTTATGCAAAAATTATTTTGGATGAAACCGTATTTTCATATTGGTATATAATATGTATATTATCTGTATCATTAATACATATACGTTGGTTATACCTCAATCCTGAATATTTACGTATTATATACATTGCTTGCTACATGGGTAGGTACAGGTGGTGAAAACTGTCACAACAAAGCTCCAAACACTGGGAACTAACAAAAGTGAAAATCTTGTAGTCGGGTATTCCTTGAGCCACCTACTCCAAGGAGCCACCCAATACGTTCCTTGACTGCGCCAAGTGGCGGCCCTCTTTGACTGTATAGTTTAGTAGGTTAGGTTAGGTTAGGTTAGGTTGGATTAGGTTAGATTAAGTTATTTTAGGATAGGATGACACGTCAACTAGGACATTCCTTCTGCCGGCAACTCACCCCTACCTGGCTTAGGCTTGGTGCAACTAAGGAACATTTTTTGGGAACCTTTGAGGGCTTTGCGCAGTTAAGGAACTCTTTGCCGCAATTAATGCACCACATTAACATTACATTCCACTTATTTGACTTATCAATTGTGTACCTAGATAGTTATGTTTGTTATATAGTAAATATTCTGTTATGTTTAGGATTTTCGTCAATTCCGATCATTACACATCTATAATTGATAAACCAAAGTACATTTAAATTTATATTGTAACTATGTCTCGATAATGTTCCTAGGAAACTGTATACTGGTCAACTCTGGTAATCCCAAACTTCTACTGTAGGTCACCGCATGTATTACAGTTTACTAACTACTAAGTTGTCGTTAGTTTACAAATTGTCTTACAGATTTTTAAGTTAGCTTCAGAAGCATTAAGACGTCAAAGTGTGAACAACAACACGTGTCAAACATGAGGATAAACTTTCGTAATCTCATGCAAGTTGGGAGTAAATTTACTTTGGAATTTAAGGGCTGAAATTGGGGAAAACCACTTTGGAAGCTCCATGTGTATGAATACAATACTGATCAATTATTTTCAATCGTGATTCATTTCAATTATTAAAATATTTGCCTTTAGCAGCATACCTGCATCTTAAATGATTTTCGTTAATGACTTGGGTATTCAAATCTTAAACTCTTTAAGTTTTAGGTTAATACATTTGCTTTTAAGGTCACCACTTTGGCATACGTTTTATGTATGTACGACAGTTTGAAAGGAAACTTATAGGGTTCGATGATGGGTTCCATGGCTGCAAATTAAACAATTTTTTTTCTTGTTTCTTTAACTCATCTAGGAAACATATATTTTTCATGGCTACATTTTAGCTCAAGGGTTTATTTTAAAGGGCATTTATTTTTTATTTTATTTTAGATTCATTCCCCTATATGTACATTTGGATAACAATGCACAATATTTTACACGTCATTGCAGATACATATTTATCAGTCCACTTTTATGTATTACAGATAGTTAAGTTGAAACTAGTTGTTGGTTAAGTTTATAGTATTAAACAATACAAACTGTCCCTGTGAAAGTAAAGTAAACTGGTTCGGGAGGGATATTTTGACACTCTACCGACTTAAGTTTTAATTAAATTTACCTAAGGTGTTGAAGTTTGCTAATACATTCAATGACACAGATAACTTTTAAAATAAACGGTAACTTCGATTTTCCCTTAAAACACCTTACATTAAAAATCTTCTTAGCAAAGATACAAAAAGCTCACACAAATTCAAACTATAATTTATTAGCTTGAAATGTTTGAAATAATTTAATGATAAATACACTAACATTTTTACTACTATTGGTAATAATAATACCATGAATTGAATTTTTCAAGCTGTTTTATAAGCTCTAACAAGTGATATAGTATTTGAAATAAATTCACACAAACAGTAATGTTTCATACAAAAATGTTGTTTAAGAATTGGCTAATATTTTCAAACGTCAAGTTAAAATGGAGTTTTGAGCCAAAACGCTTGAAATTGCAATTCGTAAGCATATTTTGCGTTATCAAGGCGACTCAGATTACACAGTTTTTTTTACTTAAAAATTAATCACTTTTAACCAGACTTTTGAATGAAAGATAAAATTATCGCACAACACTTGTTACAAAATAGCCACTCTTTATGAAAAATGGAAAACAATATGTTTTAAAAGGTGGTAAGAAAGAAAATGTTATGAATGCTTGGGAGGAATTGTATATTTACGAGACAAAATTTAAAAATATAAATAAGCTCATTTATGAAGTGAGTTTTGATTCCAGTTGTACTTATAGAAACTTATTGGCCGGTACTTCCGGTAGCCAATAGTATATGATACACGCTGTATTGAGATTCTTGACATTCGCTTATTGAGTCTGATGATGATTGGAGTGTCCAATCGGAATTGATCACCACTGACAATATTTATGTGTATTTAGCGTTTTGTCAACAGTATAAGTCAACAGTGTAAGTATAAATATACTGCCACAAGTGTTATTAGACGTAAAACATTTTCCAGGTAATTTTATAACACGTACGATATCGATCAAGAGTTAATTAAGATAAAAGTAAAAACGTCTGATTCGATCCGACTTGAAGCAATGTTTCCAGGACCTAAAAAATTTTGTACCATTTTATCGTTTTGATCAATGTTATAGCAACCCTACTAAGAGATAGGGTCTCTGAATATTATTAGGTCTCTCACGGAATTTCTAGATAACTTAAAACATGTTTATGACGATTACTTACTTTTAGTTAGTTTTTTTTTTTTTTACTTAGCGTCAGTCCTGAAAAGAGTACTTTTTAAATTGAAATTTCAGGACTTCAGGACTTTGAAAAATCTAGACTTTTCCCTCCATCTACATTCTTGAAAACTTTTCTGATTTTGACATCTATACTAAAAATATATACACATTGCGCATTTAATTTTACTTGCTAATTCCTAAACACACAACGTCTAAAAATATTAAATAAAACACACATTGTACTTTGGCATAAAGCTTTTTAACTCACTTCCATTATCCCTTAAGATGGAACCAAGCCTTAAAAAAAAAAAAAATTAAAACATAAATTACTAAGTATAACCTGTTACAGCGTCCAAAAATTCCTTAAATGTTTTGAAGGCTCTAATATATAATTATTGTAAATATAGGAATTAGTAATTTTGCTGTATAGTGTAGTATTTTTGTACTGTTGTGACCTGGCTAATGCAAACTAACTGTATTATTGTTTTTTTGGCTCAATAAAATTTAATTTGATTCAAACCAATTTAAAACGAGCATCATTTAAAGGAAACATATTTACCTAAGAAGACGTAGTAAAAGAGTGAATTGAAAATAACAGTTCAATGAGAAGGAATTTAATCAACTCCATGTCAATAGCTAATAAGAAAATTGCAATACAACAGCATTCCACGTTTTCTTTGTTGCTTTAAATGTCATTTGTGACGCTGTAGACAGAATTCTCAGAATTAATATTTCATATTGCTTCCCTAGAGTTTACTATTACTCAAATAGCTAAGGCGTTTATTCACGCCACTTTTATCTTTTAATTTCTGTATTTAAAAATCTCAAGATAATTAATTGTGAACTTTACAGATTGTACTTCGATTTTTTTTATTTAAGAATTGACTACTTTTGAATCAGTTAATATCAAGGTTCTAGGTCTCGGTTCATCTGTAAAATTGTAGTTGATATTTCCCCTGTGTTTGAAACGTAAGAACGATTTTCAAAGATATCAGTTTTAAGATTTATGAACCAATTTTTGGTCAGCTTGTATGATATTTACGTTATACAAAATTTAGTTATGTATGTCATTTGGTGTTCAAACGGTTTACTCGGGTTGAAATATTTTCGTTGATATGAAGGACATTTCAGATATTTCTAGAATTGTTGCTTTATATCCATATAATACTTTGCAATTAAATGATAATACATAAGTATATTATACAAAATATTAATCCTGTGTTAAAAGTCTTTGTAAGACAATTTAGAAAATGAACCAAACAATTTCATTAATTTCATCAAATATTTCAATAGGTCACAACTTGAATGTATTTATTCGCCGTGTGCATTTAATTTTATAACACGGATTCCGTTTTTGGAAAAACCCATGCCTTAAAGAAAATCCAAGTTTTAATTTCTTAAAACATTAAATTTTGCCTACACAAATGAAATAAATTCTGTAAATAGGCAAAGCTGAGACATATCTAAGCACACAATGCAAAGTGTGTTTTTACTTTGTTTTGACGTCTAAATACGTTTAAGTCATCAACATCTTAAGACAATGCCTAATAGTTGTTATGAATAAAATATTTTTCTACCTATTACTTAACTTTAGTTACATTTAATTTTGTTTCATAATAATGTTTTACTAGACGGTAATGTGGATTACAGAAGAGTTATATAAATATTATCTTAAGATATGCTACTTTTAAAGTAATTCTGTGTTCTAAACAGTACCATATGAGCAAAAAATCTATATATTTAAGCATACAAAGTAACTAAACGTAAAGCTACTAACTCCTTTATTTCCCATCTACCAATAACCGTTGACAAATTCATAACTATAGGCTAACTGTTTATACCCACCCAACCCCTGTAAGCTGCTACTGGTTACTATTAAGTACAAATTGGACAGTTGTAGTAAGACCCGAGAGGTATAATTTACACAAACTACCGCCTTACGGTCAAATTATGACATCACAATATGCATGTGTGAATTACTAGTCTGACTCGGGCAGTGACTAGTCGTGTGGTAGAGCGTGAAACTTCGGTCCATCAGGTCCCGGGTTCAAATCCTGCCAAAGACTATCTAAATTATAATGTCGCAAACCCAATGTCCTGAAGTAATGTGCAAAAATATCCCGGGCCAGAGCCTAGGACAAACAATTACTAGCCTTTCTAAAATATACACGTTTAAATTTGTTAATTAAGATAAAGCCTTCGATTTAAAATATATGAAATCAAACTACACAGAACACTTAACATAATGTTTAATGCAATAGGAAAAGAAAAACAGTAACTGAATTTAAACCTAGGAAAGGAAATTTGTTTATTGAAAACAATTTTAGGCTTCCTACAAAGCCACATAAACAATATGTTTTTCAGAAAATCTACTTACCACAATGCAAAAAATCCAAAGAGGAGACAAAATATATATGGCAAAATTTTATTTAGAAAATCAAAAGAAAGTTAAGATCTGCAACCTATATTACTAGACAACATTTTAAATTGTACTGTATAACAATTTAATTACTTATTGTTTTAATTTCTGTTTACTTCCTATGAAAAGCCATGTATTCACTACTTAACAGTGTCTTTAAATACAAAATGATCAAAAGGTAAGCAACGAGATAAAAAACTTTAATCCGAAGCTACAACGCTGGTTGGCAAGCTCCAGTGTCGATCACAAAAGACATACAACCAACAGCAACCGATAACTAACTCTAAGTCACGGGCGAGTGCTCTCTATAGGGTCGTTTTACAGCTCCATATATTCTGGTTGACGATCGATTTCAAAGGCCATTGGCGTTAAGGGTATTTTGAAATCGAAATCGAGTGAAAATTCTAGTTTTATGTTAGTACTGTAGCTCCTAACAGTCATTGAGCTAATGTGATGATACTAGATAAAATAAAAGGATTACCTTATCTAACTACAGTTGCTGGTATGACAACTAGTTTCGCATTAATACAGTGTGGTATGTCAAAAGATTCGTTAAAATACCGTCAAAAGAGAGCGGGAGATTGAAAATGAGTTCACTGTTGAAGAAACCATCTCCGATGATCCTGTGGATGTAAGTAAAGGTTACTTGTTGATGTAAAAATTACACTTTCGTGTTGTTATGTAACCAAACAACTTGGCCCAAGCACTAACAGGATTTAATTTAAACTAAAAAAAATCTTTACCAGAGCTTGTTTCTAAAACTTCTCAGGGACTAATAACATTTAAATTACAGTGCCATGTATTATCTCATTAGTTGCCTGGACCTGATTATGAAAGTATAGGTTTAAAATTACATGGTCGTTGAATTCGTAGAACCATATACATCTATAAGAGACATAATGCTTCTTTAGCTGTAATATGATAAATACAAACATTACAGTGGTCAAACACAAGTATATTGTCACTACATAAGTCAACCACTCAGAGCTGAGAGACTTTTACTCTTATCTAGAGTCTTGTGCAGTCAAGAGAGTGGAAACTCACTGAAGATCCTCATAAATATCTGAGATAGATTCCTGCTTTATCTGTAATATGATCAATACAAACATTACAGTGGTCAAACACAAGTATATTGTCACTACATAAGTCAACCACTCAGAGCTGAGAGACTTTTACTCTTATCTAGAGTCTTGTGCAGTCAAGAGAGTGGAAACTCACTGAAGATCCTCATAAATATCTGAGATAGATTCCTGCTTTATCTGTAATATGATCAATACAAACATTACAGTGGTCAAACACAAGTATATTGTCACTACATAAGTCAACCACTCAGAGCTGAGAGACTTTTGCTCTTATCTAGAGTCTTGTGCAGTCAAGAGAGTGGAAACTCACTGAACATCCTCATAAATATCTGAGATAGATTCCTGCTTTATCTGTAATATGATCATACAAACATTACAGTAGTCAAACACAAGTATATTGTCACTACATAAGTCAACCACTCAGAGCTGGGAGACTTTTACTCTTATCTAGAGTCTTGTGCAGTCAAGAGAGTTGAAAATCACTGAAGATCCTCATAAATATCTGAGACAGATTGCTACTTTGGCTGTAATATGATAAATACAAACGTTACAGTGGTCAAACACAAGTATATTGTCACTACATAATTCAACTACTCAGAGCTGGGAGACTTTTACTCTTATCTAGAGTCTTGTGCAGTCAAGAGAGTTGAAAATCACTGAAGATCCTCATAAATATCTGAGACAGATTGCTACTTTGGCTGTAATATGATCAATACAAATATTACAGTGGTCAAACACAAGTATATTGTCACTACATAAGTCAACCACTTAGAGCTGAGAGACTTATACTCTTATCTAGAGTCTTGTGCAGTCAAGCGAGTGGAAAGTCACTGAACATCCTCATAAATATCTGAGACATATTGCTACTTTAGCTGTAAGATGATCAATACAAACATTACAGTAGTCAAACACAAGTATATTGTCACTACATAAGTCAACCACTCAGAGCTGGGAGACTTTTACTCTTATCTAGAGTCTTGTGCAGTCAAGAGAGTGGAAACTCACTTAAGATCCTCATAAATATCTGAGACAGATTGCTTCTTTAGCTGTAATATGATCATACAAACATTACAGTAGTCAAACACAAGTATATTGTCACTACATAATTCAACTACTCAGAGCTGGGAGACTTTTACTCTTATCTAGAGTCTTGTGCAGTCAAGAGAGTGGAAACTCACCGAAGATCCTCATAAATATCTGAGATAGATTCCTGCTTTATCTGTAATATGATCAATACAAACATTACAGTGGTCAACACAAGTATATTGTCACTACATAAGTCAACCACTCAGAGCTGAGAGACTTATACTCTTATCTAGAGTCTTGTGCAGTCAAGAGAGTTGAAAATCACTGAAGATCCTCATAAATATCTGAGACAGATTGCTACTTTGGCTGTAATATGATCAATACAAACATTACAGTGGTCAAACACAAGTATATTGTCACTACATAAGTCAACCACTCAGAGCTGAGAGACTTATACTCTTATCTAGAGTCTTGTGCAGTCAAGAGAGTTGAAAATCACTGAAGATCCTCATAAATATCTGAGACAGATTCCTGCTTAGCTGTAATATGATCAATAAAAACATTACAGTGGTCAAACACAAGTATATTGTCACTACATAAGTCAACCACTCAGAGCTGAGAGACTTGTACTCTTATATAGAGTCTTGTACAGTCAAGAGAGTGGAAACTCACTGAAGATCCTCATAAATATCTGAGACAGATTCCTGCTTAGCTGTAATATGATCAATACAAACATTACAGTGGTCAAACACAAGTATATTGTCACTACATAAGTCAACCACTCAGAGCTGAGAGACTTTTACTCTTATCTAGAGTCTTGTGCAGTCAAGAGAGTGGAAACTCACTGAAGATCCTCATAAATATCTGAGACAGATTCCTGCTTAGCTGTAATATGATCAATACAAACATTACAGTGGTCAAACACAAGCATATTGTCACTACATAAGTCAACCACTCAGAGCTGAGAGACTTATACTCTTATCTAGAGTCTTGTGCAATCAAGATAGTGGAAACTCACTGAAGTTCCTCATAAATATCTGAGACAGATTGCTACTTTAGCTGTAATATGATCAATACAAACATTACAGTGGTCAAACACAAGTATATTGTCACTACATAAGTCAACCACTCAGAGCTGAGAGACTTGTAATCTTATCTAGAGTCTTGTGCAGTCAAGAGAGTGGAAACTCACTGAAGATCCTCATAAATATCTGAGACAGATTGCTACTTTAGCTGTAATATGATCAATACAAACATTACAGTGGTCAAACACAAGTATATTGTCACTACATAAGTCAACCACTCAGAGCTGAGAGACTTTTACTCTTATCTAGAGTCTTGTGCAGTCAAGAGAGTGGAAACTCACTGAAGATCCTCATAAATATCTGAGACAGATTCCTGCTTAGTTGTAATATGATCAATACACACATCAGTGGTCAAACACAAGTATATTGTCACTACATAAGTCAACCACTCAGAGCTGAGAGACTTATACTCTTATCTAGAGTCTTGTGCAATCAAGATAGTGGAAACTCACTGAAGTTCCTCATAAATATCTGAGACAGATTGCTACTTTAGCTGTAATATGATAAATACAAACATTACAGTGGTCAAACACAAGTATATTGTCACTACATAAGTCAACCACTTAGAGCTGAGAGACTTATACTCTTATCTAGAGTCTTGTGCAGTCAAGCGAGTGGAAAGTCACTGAACATCCTCATAAATATCTGAGACATATTGCTACTTTAGCTGTAAGATGATCAATACAAACATTACAGTAGTCAAACACAAGTATATTGTCACTACATAAGTCAACCACTCAGAGCTGGGAGACTTTTACTCTTATCTAGAGTCTTGTGCAGTCAAGAGAGTGGAAACTCACTTAAGATCCTCATAAATATCTGAGACAGATTGCTTCTTTAGCTGTAATATGATCATACAAACATTACAGTAGTCAAACACAAGTATATTGTCACTACATAATTCAACTACTCAGAGCTGGGAGACTTTTACTCTTATCTAGAGTCTTGTGCAGTCAAGAGAGTGGAAACTCACCGAAGATCCTCATAAATATCTGAGATAGATTCCTGCTTTATCTGTAATATGATCAATACAAACATTACAGTGGTCAACACAAGTATATTGTCACTACATAAGTCAACCACTCAGAGCTGAGAGACTTATACTCTTATCTAGAGTCTTGTGCAGTCAAGAGAGTTGAAAATCACTGAAGATCCTCATAAATATCTGAGACAGATTGCTACTTTGGCTGTAATATGATCAATACAAACATTACAGTGGTCAAACACAAGTATATTGTCACTACATAAGTCAACCACTCAGAGCTGAGAGACTTATACTCTTATCTAGAGTCTTGTGCAGTCAAGAGAGTTGAAAATCACTGAAGATCCTCATAAATATCTGAGACAGATTCCTGCTTAGCTGTAATATGATCAATAAAAACATTACAGTGGTCAAACACAAGTATATTGTCACTACATAAGTCAACCACTCAGAGCTGAGAGACTTGTACTCTTATATAGAGTCTTGTACAGTCAAGAGAGTGGAAACTCACTGAAGATCCTCATAAATATCTGAGACAGATTCCTGCTTAGCTGTAATATGATCAATACAAACATTACAGTGGTCAAACACAAGTATATTGTCACTACATAAGTCAACCACTCAGAGCTGAGAGACTTTTACTCTTATCTAGAGTCTTGTGCAGTCAAGAGAGTGGAAACTCACTGAAGATCCTCATAAATATCTGAGACAGATTCCTGCTTAGCTGTAATATGATCAATACAAACATTACAGTGGTCAAACACAAGCATATTGTCACTACATAAGTCAACCACTCAGAGCTGAGAGACTTATACTCTTATCTAGAGTCTTGTGCAATCAAGATAGTGGAAACTCACTGAAGTTCCTCATAAATATCTGAGACAGATTGCTACTTTAGCTGTAATATGATCAATACAAACATTACAGTGGTCAAACACAAGTATATTGTCACTACATAAGTCAACCACTCAGAGCTGAGAGACTTGTAATCTTATCTAGAGTCTTGTGCAGTCAAGAGAGTGGAAACTCACTGAAGATCCTCATAAATATCTGAGACAGATTGCTACTTTAGCTGTAATATGATCAATACAAACATTACAGTGGTCAAACACAAGTATATTGTCACTACATAAGTCAACCACTCAGAGCTGAGAGACTTTTACTCTTATCTAGAGTCTTGTGCAGTCAAGAGAGTGGAAACTCACTGAAGATCCTCATAAATATCTGAGACAGATTCCTGCTTAGTTGTAATATGATCAATACACACATCAGTGGTCAAACACAAGTATATTGTCACTACATAAGTCAACCACTCAGAGCTGAGAGACTTATACTCTTATCTAGAGTCTTGTGCAATCAAGATAGTGGAAACTCACTGAAGTTCCTCATAAATATCTGAGACAGATTGCTACTTTAGCTGTAATATGATAAATACAAACATTACAGTGGTCAAACACAAGCATATTGTCATTACATAAGTCAACCACTCAGAGCTGAGAGACTTATACTCTTATCTAGAGTCTTGTGCAGCCAAGAGAGTGGAAACTCACTGAAGATCCTCATAAATATCTGAGACAGATTGTTTCTTTAGCTGTAATATGATCAATACAAACATTACAGTGGTCAAACACAAGTATATTGTCACTACATAAGTCAACCACTCAGAGCTGAGAGACTTGTAATCTTATCTAGAGTCTTGTGCAGTCAAGAGAGTGGAAACTCACTGAAGATCCTCATAAATATCTGAGACAGATTGTTTCTTTAGCTGTAATATGATCATACAAACATTACAGTGGTCAAACACAAGTATATTGTCACTACATAAGTCAACCACTCAGAGCTGAGAGACTTGTAATCTTATCTAGAGTCTTGTGCAATCAAGATAGTGGAAACTCACTGAAGTTCCTCATAAATATCTGAGACAGATTCCTGCTTAGTTGTAATATGATCAATACACACATCAGTGGTCAAACACAAGTATATTGTCACTACATAAGTCAACCACTCAGAGCTGAGAGACTTGTAATCTTATCTAGAGTCTTGTGCAATCAAGATAGTGGAAACTCACTGAAGTTCCTCATAAATATCTGAGACAGATTCCTGCTTAGTTGTAATATGATCAATACACACATCAGTGGTCAAACACAATTATATTGTCACTACATAAGTCAACCACTCAGAGCTGAGAGACTTGTAATCTTATCTAGAGTCTTGTGCAATCAAGATAGTGGAAACTCACTGAAGTTCCTCATAAATATCTGAGACAGATTCCTGCTTAGTTGTAATATGATCAATACACACATCAGTGGTCAAACACAAGTATATTGTCACTACATAAGTCAACCACTCAGAGCTGAGAGACTTATACTCTTATCTAGAGTCTTGTGCAATCAAGATAGTGGAAACTCACTGAAGTTCCTCATAAATATCTGAGACAGATTGCTACTTTAGCTGTAATATGATAAATACAAACATTACAGTGGTCAAACACAAGTATATTGTCACTACATAAGTCAACCACTCAGAGCTGAGAGACTTGTAATCTTATCTAGAGTCTTGTGCAGTCAAGAGAGTGGAAACTCACTGAAGATCCTCATAAATATCTGAGACAGATTGTTTCTTTAGCTGTAATATGATCATACAAACATTACAGTGGTCAAACACAAGTATATTGTCACTACATAAGTCAACCACTCAGAGCTGAGAGACTTATACTCTTATCTAGAGTCTTGTGCAATCAAGATAGTGGAAACTCACTGAAGATCCTCATAAATATCTGAGACAGATTGCTACTTTAGCTGTAATATGATAAATACAAACATTACAGTGGTCAAACACAAGTATATTGTCACTACATAAGTCAACCACTCAGAGCTGAGAGACTTGTAATCTTATCTAGAGTCTTGTGCAGTCAAGAGAGTGGAAACTCACTGAAGATCCTCATAAATATCTGAGACAGATTGTTTCTTTAGCTGTAATATGATCAATACAAACATTACAGTGGTCAAACACAAGTATATTGTCACTACATAAGTCAACCACTCAGAGCTGAGAGACTTGTAATCTTATCTAGAGTCTTGTGCAGTCAAGAGAGTGGAAACTCACTGAAGATCCTCATAAATATCTGAGACAGATTGTTTCTTTAGCTGTAATATGATCATACAAACATTACAGTGGTCAAACACAAGTATATTGTCACTACATAAGTCAACCACTCAGAGCTGGGAGACTTTTACTCTTATCTAGAGTCTTGTGCAGTCAAGAGAGTGGAAACTCACTGAAGTTCCTCATAAATATCTGAGACAGATTCCTGCTTAGTTGTAATATGATCAATACACACATCAGTGGTCAAACACAAGTATATTGTCACTACATAAGTCAACCACTCAGAGCTGAGAGACTTATACTCTTATCTAGAGTCTTGTGCAATCAAGATAGTGGAAACTCACTGAAGTTCCTCATAAATATCTGAGACAGATTGCTACTTTAGCTGTAATATGATAAATACAAACATTACAGTGGTCAAACACAAGTATATTGTCACTACATAAGTCAACCACTCAGAGCTGAGAGACTTTTACTCTTATCTAGAGTCTTGTGCAGTCAAGAGAGTGGAAACTCACTGAAGATCCTCATAAATATCTGAGACAGATTGTTTCTTTAGCTGTAATATGATCAATACAAACATTACAGTGGTCAAACACAAGTATATTGTCACTACATAAGTCAACCACTCAGAGCTGAGAGACTTGTAATCTTATCTAGAGTCTTGTGCAGTCAAGAGAGTGGAAACTCACTGAAGATCCTCATAAATATCTGAGACAGATTGTTTCTTTAGCTGTAATATGATCATACAAACATTACAGTGGTCAAACACAAGTATATTGTCACTACATAAGTCAACCACTCAGAGCTGAGAGACTTGTAATCTTATCTAGAGTCTTGTGCAGTCAAGAGAGTGGAAACTCACTGAAGATCCTCATAAATATCTGAGACAGATTCCTGCTTAGCTGTAATATGATAAATACAAACATTACAGTGGTCAAACACGGGTATATTGTCACTACATAAGTCAACCACTCAGAGCTGAGAGACTTTTACTCTTATCTAGAGTCTTGTGCAGTCAAGAGAGTGGAAACTCACTGAAGATCCTCATAAATATCTGAGACAGATTCCTGCTTAGCTGTAATATGATAAATACAAACATTACAGTGGTCAAACACGGGTATATTGTCACTACATAAGTCAACCACTCAGAGCTGAGAGACTTTTACTCTTATCTAGAGTCTTGTGCAATCAAGATAGTGGAAACTCACTGAAGATTCTCATAAATATCTGAGACAGATTGCTTCTTTAGCTGTAATATGATCATACAAACATTACAGTGGTCAAACACAAGTATATTGTCACTACATAAGTCAACCACTCAGAGCTGAGAGACTTGTACTCTTATCTAGAGTCTTGTGCAGTCAAGAGAGTGGAAACTCACTGAAGATCCTCATAAATATCTGAGACAGATTGTTTCTTTAGCTGTAATATGATCATACAAACATTACAGTGGTCAAACACAAGTATATTGTCACTACATAAGTCAACCACTCAGAGCTGAGGGACTTATACTCTTATCTAGAGTCTTGTGCAGTCAAGAGAGTGGAAACTCACTGAAGATCCTCATAAATATCTGAGACAGATTGTTTCTTTAGCTGTAATATGATCAATACAAACATTACAGTGGTCAAACACAAGTATATTGCCACTACATAAGTCAACCACTCAGACCTGAGAGACTTATACTCTTATCTAGAGTCTTGTGCAGTCAAGAGAGTGGAAAGCCACTGAAGATCCTCATAAATATCTGAGACAGGCTGCTTCTTTGGCTTTAATATCATTCAGACAAACATTTTACTGGTCGGGTCTAGGAACACCAAACCTTAAAAGGTTTGGAATGATGAAGAGTCGATTTTAACAATCCAATAATGTCGTAGCTTTACAGTTGGTCCCAGTTATCCGATGGTTCAATAGAGTACAAGAGGTGATTACATTTGAGCTCGTGTCGGGTACAAATTGGATTATTGGATAGAAAGCACAAGTGACCTCTTAGCCTTCCGCAAATTATATTTGGTACCTCATATCCTCTGTCCCATAGTAGTATGTAGAGTAACCAACTGCCTTTTATTATTAACTCTCACGTTTCTCAATATTTCAATACTGAAATTTCTCAAGACTTTACATTGGCTTATCACTTATAACCATAGTTATGGTTATAGTTTATACGCTACTATAAACCACGTATTTTCTACCTAAGTGCAAATGCCGTGTTGAAACACACTGCTATATGGTTTGTCAAATCACCAGATGTTAAAACGATTCCATTTTTTTTTGGCTCTTTAACAAAATGCGCTCTTTAAGGGCTTTGATGGTTGTTGAAACTCACTTCTCAACCGTTTGAAGTCCTTTTGAATCCATAGCTTGGCTGTGAGCCTTGTGTAAAAAATACGAACCAAGCTGTTAAGATTATTTACGACACAATCGTCAATAATTTTTACTGTACTTTTGTTTTAAAGTTTATTGTTTATGATTGCCTGAAGGGACAAAGTTATGATGAAAAATACAAACAAATAAATCATTATTATATTGATTATTGAACACTTATTAATGCCCTATTATTAATGAACACACAGACCCGAAGTTAACCGGAACGGGAAAGGATATTTATGTGGGTATATAATATCCTATTACACTTTTAAGGTTTATTAGATTAATTAGATTTCGGTACTCTTGATTATTCCATACTTTAGGAATAGGTCGTTATTTCATGAACGGTTTTAAACCAAAATAGTTTTGTTGGACTAATAATCAGTATGGTCGATTAAACCCATCACTCAAATAAGCTTTGTTTTAATAATTCATTTAGCAGCATTGATTTTGTTATTGATATTGATTTGCTTTCAAAACTATATATGATCTTAGGCTTATGAACGCTTTTGTGAATAAAAACCAACATGATATCGTTACATTTTTCGATAAAGGTTACTTCGAATATGTGAATTAATTATCAATAATGAACAGGTAAGAAAATAATTCTTGGAAAAAAATAATCAAAGGAAGATAAATATTTAAGTTGATCTGTTTTTGTAATTAAAAGTAGAGATGGAGATTGGTGAAAATTCTTAGAACCATGCAAAGAAATCAAATAAATTATGTTTGCCCTTTGTTAATTGAGATCTTAAGTCCATCTGTATTTATTGGCAGATTTAATTTACACGATTTGTACTGTGTAAATTTCGTTAAAATGTTTTTATATTTTTTGTTTGTTTCTAATCTATTTCAGTGGATTGCCTGTCAAATACTTACAGTGTGTTTTGCTAGTTATCCACTTTACTTAATTAACTTTGGCGATGTTTCAGTTTAAGAACAACGTAATTTATTTATTTATTACAGAGTAGTTAAAGTATAACGTTGCAAATATAATACGTGGAATACGTATATATATTTTAATATCAAATTATATTCGAACTTAAACGAACATTCGTGTAGAGTTGGGATATAAGGCGGGTTGTTATTATTTTTACAATCTAATCAAATCAAAACAAACATCAAAAGTGTACGGGGGAATATAAAAACACACTTCAAATCACATAAGCAATCTTATTGCACGTAAGTACATAAGTAAACAATAAAGGTTTTTGTAACAAGAAATAATTGTTTAAATAATTATAGGTTCCACAGAAGACAATGTTCATTATAAAACATCTGGGAAATAAGCCAATATGGGTATTGTAAAGTTTTAACGTGTTTGTGTATGCCAATAGTTCTGAGGGACATTATAAGTTAAACATTAACCTGTTTTGTAGGGAGGAACAGGATCATGTATTCACCGGGGATCGAACGTCAAAACTAATTTCAGCCCAACAACGTAAACTCACCAACACAAACCAATAAAGATGTAGAATTTACAGGAGCTTTTGAGTTTACTAAGCCCATGATAAAACCACCCGGCCTAATACACGGTTCAAAATGTAAGCTAGGAGTTTTCGCTTGTTTACAATCAGTATTGAAACAATACGTTCCATGTAGTAAAAAAAGCACAAAAACAGTTTTTTTTTTTGAAAAGCTACATTGAGAAATCAATAAATAATCTATTTTGTTCAAATTTTATTTTGAAGATTTGAGGGATATTGTCGAAAAATTATTGAAGAGAAAAGTAAAATTACCATAGAAAACCAGTAAACTAAGCGAATTTCCATTTACATGTTCGGATTTTCACTGAAATATACCCTGAAACATGTTAGATTTATTTAACTAACACAGGATTAGTGAGTATGCCGGTTTGCTGCTACAAGGAGTGTAAAATATTGTTTTTTTGTGAAGTGTTAATAGATCAGTATAAAATAAATCCATTGACAAATTTGATCAGAATCAATGCACTTATAGATCTTTAATCAAGCAAACGTCGACATTTTACTTATTCCCCTGAACAATAATACGTTTTAAAATTTTTAGTTTTCTGGATGATTATTACTCGCGCTATCGTGTTAACAGCCAAACACACTCACACATATAAAATTATACATAAGAATTTGAGCGGTGTTTTTCCTCTGGAAACATTAAATTGAAAAAACGATCCCGGGTCCAGGTCCAGCATTGAGACACAAGGTACAGTTTATTCCTTATATTTGTGAATAAAGTGCATAGAAAATGAAGCAATACCCCAGGTTAAACTTTATGTTAAGGATGGAGTCATGCAAAGTTCTGGCGTTCGCGTAGTTTTTGTCTGAAAATACGCTTTCACTTCTCGAGTCTATTGTTTAGATAACGAGAGAGTGCCATTTAAAAATCTCACTTTGTAGAGCAAAGAGAACAAAGCAGGTCCTGGAGGATGTAGGTTTTATCAACTCTCTCTGCACAGTTGACATTTTAACTTTAATCGTATGGGTTGGTTACTGTGTAAATAAGTGTAAATTGTTTTACTTGGTTTTAATATTTTTTAAATTTTCAATTCAATTTTTGTGCTTATTTTTTAGCCTATTTTAATTTATAAAGGTATTCTGCTTATCTACAGGCAAATATCTTTATATCTTTATTTTTTATTTGTGTACTTTGACGACGACATTATGTTCAAGTAATTTTATGTTTGACAAGGCTTGAAAATGAAACGTCAGTTTTGAAACTAGTCGCTGCTAAAAAGACTAACCTAGGATTGACGACGTAAAGGTACGTAACCTATTTTATATTGTCTTAAATCAATCCTGGAAGCAATGCTGAATAAAATATCTTTAATTTCCATTTTTGCTAAGTAATATAAATAATTCCAATTATCATATAGGGGTCATTGTATGTATTAATAGGCAAGGATGTTTCTTTAAAACTTTTTTTCTCAGCTCATGTGAATCGCAGAGAAAATCTACGCATACTTTTACATAAGTATAATACGTTACTAGTCCTAAAATACTATAGAACTATAGTTGTTTTTTTTTTTTTTTTTTTTTTTTTTTTTTGATAGCTTGTGGGGAAATTACGCATACTGTTGTAAAAATATTTCCCTGTAGATGTGAAAATGGAGAAGTCTGTACACTACATATTTTTGGTCGAGTTTTCGACCTCTAGACAACCTCTAGTACAAATAAAATCTGCACATATAGGACCGATAATCTTTCCTTTGGTACAACCCGCGCTTGATTTGGTTCAGAAGTATGGTCAGGCTAGCTGTCATAAGATTTTCCAACGTTTTTAAATATATAAGATACAATATAAAATGATATTGACGGTAGGAAAAAAAAAAAAAAAAAAAAAAAAAACATGTAACGAGGGGGGCCTGTGGAAAAATGTATATTACAATTTCATTCTAGTTACGAGAGACACCTATACAAATAATACAGTTAAACTGATTTATTTGAACACGGTCGAAAAATGGTAATGTCAGTGTTATAAATATGGTTCAATATAGTGTTTTTCATTTTCACATTAAACATTAACACATAATACAATACGCTTTCATTTAGATATTATTATTAAAAATATCATTGATACCTACTAAAAGTACTTACAATTTAATTATTTGTAATATATCGGTATTGTTCTTGCATTAACATAAAACATACTACTAATGAAAAATCTAAATTAAAGTCAAAACAATCTTAAATTAATTAACAGAAAAATATACTTCTCTCTAGACCAATTCGGTACAATATTCCACTGTTTAACATTGATATTCTGTGGGAATAGATAACTTTGTTCTTTTAGCTGGGATTAAAAACAAAGAACATTTAAAGCGTTACATTTGTGTACACAATAAATAGGGCGTGGTACTATGATCACAAAATATCCTTTTTTTCTTTCCTGATCCCCAAAGGATTTTAAATCGCTAACCAGCCATTCAACATTGTTTACAGTTAGTTATATCATCTACCATACTTCTAAAACGTTTTAAGCCAATGAAGCCAATTGCAGCAAATATTGACTATTTAGAGTTTTAAAACAGTTGAGGTACAAACATATAAATTTAAAAGAATAAGACAACAAATGTTTTCAAAGATACATAAAAATGGCTGTACACAACCTTAATAACAATTCCTAGATTTCAAAAGTAGTCTTGCTTAAATCAGAAGGTGGATTCATGACTAATTATATCAGTGTTGTCAATGCAAAAAATTATGATGGGAATGAAATATTTTTTTTCAAGTCTTACTAATATGCCTCATAAAATTATAGCATGATTTTTGCATAATTCTTCTTTATGTCAGTATCCAACTGTAATACTTGTAATACTTTTCAATGTAATGGCGACTATACAAAGTAGGAATTTTAAGCCAAGTACGAACAGAAATGAGTGTAGGATGAGTGGCGCGATCTTGTAGTCTCGTTAGTGAATAAGGCCGACATATTCCTTAGACACAGCTGTTAATTAATAGCACGTACAGCTAATGGCAACTAAGGAAAGGAACCTACAGTTTATAGTAGAATCCTAACCACATTTTTGGCTTTAATTATCAGGATAGTACTGCGGATAGTTGTAGTTGTAGTTAGTGCGGACGTTATTCCACACCAGGGAGTATCGTATCCACAGTGCATGCCTATAAATATCTACAATTCGTGACCTCCTAGTAGCTGGATTACAGGACGTCACCACCGTACCAGTCATATAATTTGTATGAATAAAAGATGTTATATAAATAACATCATACAAGCGCATGCTGATATTTCCATACGATCAGGAAAGAAAGCTGGTGTAGTTTTTGAGTGCGTGCTTAGCTCCCAGAGGTCCATGGTTCTAATCTTCTCAATCACCTACAGTATGAGATAATGGCATGACTCTACGCATAGCTTAAAGTAATATTTAAAATGTTCCCAGTATAGAAGGAATTTAAATATAATTACCTAATACTTATTTAAAAAAAAATAAGCGGGAACGATCAGTTTCAATAAATTACAACAGAGAGTTCCACTTGACAGAGATAGTTTTTGTGTTTTCATCGGAACATATAATAAAACAATATGCGGCTCGGAAAACAATACTGAAATGAAAACGACCATTTTGGGAAACATTGTGAGAATGTACTTTTATTATTCCGCTCTCTACAGACCTCATTGTTGGCCCGAGGCTGTAAAATATGGTGGTGTTATAAAATGTATCTTTTGTATAAACATGGATAATTTTCACTGGTGATTTTGAGTGTAATATTAGATAATTTTAGGAACGGTATTTACCGACATTGCTTAATAAGTACGATTACCAATCTGGTAAAACTGGAATGTCTAAACATATTGACAGTTTTATACCCAAAAAGATCCATAAAATATTACAGGAGTTGATTCAATTGAACGTGAACATTGCAGGCGTTGCTTTGACCCTTTACTGGAGATTAAATTTCAGGAAATGACGGTTTTGTCTTTGACACACCCGAGTGAGTTGAAGCTTTCTTTTTGTAACGAAATTCCTACACCGATTTATCTATTAAACTAAAGGGGTTTGACATCTTGCGAACGTAGCCATTAAGTAAAATATTTCTGAATATCAAAGATTGTAGTATAACATATTGTTGTATAACATTGTAATTTGTCTAAAAATTAATAAAGTCGCATTGTTTGGAGTAATAATTGTCATGGGTATTAATTTATCAATTAAATTTTGAACCCAAAAAGAATGGATAAATGACACGCTAAGGTTTTTTTATCATGTAACTTTTGCTAAACTTTAAAACTAACAAATATGATTACAAGGTTAGTTAGAAAGTAATATGTGTTAAAGAGTATCCCTCATATTCAGATACTGCCATAAAACTATAAGTACTATTAATAAAGCGATAGGTAAGATAAATATACACGATAAACATAAAAACCAATCCCGAAAGGTTGGCTAATATTCCTTGAGAAAAGTTAAGGTACCATTGGATAAACTATAGTAGGTATCTGATAGATTTGTTTTACAGATGCTACAAATACAAGACGTATAATTTTCTACCTACTTAGAAATACATACATAAAGAAGAACCTCTAATGCACATGTAAATTTTATTTTTTGTTCTTTTATATATTTTTTCAATAGTTAACAATAAAAATTCCGAACAAAATTTAATATTGTGAACAATAAATAAAAAAAACTATACTTTATCATATGATAAAAATATAATGTGGATATATTAATCCTAATCAAACAAAATTATACCAAATTAAAACCTAGGTAATAATTTTACAACGTGTATATGAGTACGAGAATTTGTTAATGTGCAAGGAAATTACACTTTAACAAATTAACGACTACGCTACACGCAAACGAGACAATACGCAGGCTAGCTACCTAAATTACACATTCAAAAGATACAAGTTCACCTAAGTAAACTCCGAGCTGCAGCAGACAGTTCAGAAATGCCTTGAAGCAGTTGAACTTGAACACAGGTACAAAGTACAAGCAACTACACTGTGTTGTTCTTGCCTCGAGTCTTGGTGCTGGCGGGAGAATTTGGCTACACGCAAATAATACTGTAGATGGTTGGTAAAAAGTTTGCATTTTAAATATACATTACAGTTTTTCTTGATTTTATACGTTACTTTAAACAATGGCGTAATATTAACCGTGAGCAAAATAATAGGATTTCCAATGCTGTATAGTTACGAATCAAGGATAAGCCTATTGCAGTTTCTGCGATTTGACACAAAACATATTACTCACATGATTTATTTGAACATGGTCGAAAAATGGTAATGTCAGTGTTATAAATATGGTTCAATATAGTGTTTTTCATTTTTACATTAACCATTAACACATAATACAATACAATTTCATCTGGATATTATTATTAAAAGTACCATTGGCACTAAAAGTACTTACCATTTAATTATTTTTAATATATCAGTATTGTTCTTGCATTAACATAAAACATACTACAGTACCAACAAAAAAATCTTAATTTAAGTCAAAACAATCTTTAATTAATTAACAGAAAAATATACTTCTCTCTAGAGCGATTCGGTACAATATTCCACTGTTTAACATTGATATTCTGTTGGATTATGCAACTTTGCCCTTATAGCTTGGATTTAAAACAAAGAACATTTAAAGCGTTACATTTGTGTACACAATAATTAGGGCGTGGTACTGTGATCACAAAATATCCTCTTTTGCTGTTCCAATCCCCAAAGGATTTTAAATCGCTAATCAGCCATTAAACATTGTTTACAGTTAGTTATGTCATCTACCATACTTCTAAAACGTTTTAAGCCAATGAAGCCAATTGCAGCAATTATTGACTATTTAGAGTTTAAAACTGTTGCGATACAAACGTAAACCGACAAGGTAACAAATGTTTTCAAAGACACATAAAAATGGCTCTACATAACCTAAATAACAATTATTTATTCCTAGATGTCAAAAGTAGTCTTGCTTAAATCATAAGCTGGACTTATGCCAAATTATACCAGTGCCGTCAATGCTAAAAAATATAATGTGATTGAAATATTTTTTATTCAAATGTTAATAATATGCCTGATAAAATTATAGCATGATTTTAGCATAATTAAAACATATAGGAAAGTGAATTAAATTCTTCTTTATGTCCGTATCAACCTGTAGTAACATTATACAAGCGCAACCAATGCTTATAAGTTCTATACGCTCAGGAAGAAAGCTGGTGTGGTTTATGAGTGCGTGCTTAACTCCCTGAGGTCCCTGGTTCTAATCTTGTCAATAACCTACAGAATAAGATAATGGTGTGGCTCTACGCATAGATTAAAGTAATATTAAAAATTTTAACAGGATAGAAGGAATTTAAATATCTTTACCTGATATTTATACACTCAAGAATAAGCGGGAACGATCAGCTTCAATAAATTACAACAAAGAATTCAACTTGACAGAGATAGTTTTTGTGTTTTCATCGGAACATATATTAAAACAATATGCGGCTCGGAAAACAATACTGAAATGAAAACGATCATTTTGGGAAACATTGTGAGGATGTACTTTTATTATTCCGCTCTCTACAGACCCAATTGTTGGCCTGAGGGTGTAAAATATGGTGGTGTTATAAAATGTCTCTTTTGTATAAACATGGATATTTTCACTGGTGATTCTGAGTGTAATATTAAATCATTTTAGGAACGGTATTTACCGACATTGCTTAATAAGTACGATTATAAACTGGTAAAACTGGAATGTCTAAAACATATTGACAGTTTTATACCCAAAAAGGTCCATTAAAAAATTACAGGAGTTGATTCAATTGATCGTGAACATTGCAGGCGTTGCTTTGACCCTTTACTGGAGATTAAATTTCAGGAAATGACGGTTTTGTCTTTGACACACCCGAGTGAGTTGAAGCTTTCTTTTTGTAACGGAATTCCTACACCGATTTATCTATTAAACTAAAGGGGTTTGACATATTGCAAACGTAACACATAAAGTATTTTTATAAACATTAAGGATGTAGAACAACGTTGTTATTTGTTTGAAAATTAATACAGTCACAGTTTTTTGAGTAATAATTGTCATGGATATTAATTAATAATTTAAATTGTGATATAAAAACTCAAAAGGAATGGATAAATAAATTATAACTTTGTGTTAGTGGTACAAATACAATGCGAATGTGTTTTTTATCTTGTAACTGCGTTGCTAGACTTTATTAAAAGCAAACATGCCTCAAGGTTATAAGTAATACGTGGTAAAGGGTATCTCTCATATTTAAATACAAAACTATAAGCACTATTGATAAAGCGATTCGTAAGATAAATATACATGATAAACATGAAAACCAGTCCCGAAAGGTTGGCTAATATTCCTTGAGAAAGGTTAAGTTACCATTGGATAAACTATAGTAGGTATCTGATAGATTTGTTTTACAGATGCTACAAATACAAGACGTATAATTTTCTACCTACTGAAATACATACATAAAGAAGAACCATATTGCTTGGTAAATCTAATGCACATATACATTTTATTTTCAGTGCTTTTATATATTTTTTCAATAATTATCAATACAAATTCTGAACAAAATTTAATATTGTGAACAATAAATAAAAAACCATACTTTGTCATATGATAAAAATATAATGTGGATATATTAATCCTAATCAAACAAAATTATACCAAATTAAAACATAGGTAATAATTTTACAACGTGTATATTAGTACGAGAATTTGTTAATGTGCAAGGAAATTACACTTTAACAAATAAACGACTACGTTACACTCAAACGAGACAATACACAGGCTAGCTACCTATATTACATATTCAAAAGATACAATTTCAGCTAAGTAAACTCCGAGCTGCAGCAGACAGTTCAGAAGTGCCTTGAAGCAGTTGAACTTGAACACAGGTACAAAGTACAAGCAACTACACTTTGTTGTTGCCTTGAGTCTTGGCGCTGGCGGGAGAATTTGGCTATACGCAAATAATACTGTAGATTGTTGGTTAAACGTTACATTTTAAATTTACTTATAGTTTTTCTTGATTTTATACGTTACTTCAAACAATGTTGTAATTTTAAGCATGAACAAAATGGTAGGACTCCTAATGTAAACTTACGGTTCTAGGATTATTTTTTGCGATTAAACTCAAAACATATTTCACTCCCAAAAATGATAGTAACACTGTAAGAAGTACTCTACTGTATATCTACTATCTACTGCCTGCCATCTGAAGATAAAACCATACGTTTTATTAATTGTTATGATCTGTTTATATTTTTTACATTTATCAGTTCTTTCTAAACCATGTTTTATAAAACATCTATTGTATTTAATCTCTTTTATCGAGTAAAATCTTATCAATATTACTAACTATTACTAACACCACCTGTTAACTCAAGGGTTGTTGACGAGCTAATGGAAAAAGTAAGTCAGTTTTCTGATACCTTTGATTTTTATAAGGAACTATACAGAAACTATTAAATATTTCCGGAATATATTACAAAATACGATAAAGAGATACGCATCCATAAATTTTTTTTTTTTATAAAAAACCGGCTAACCACCAGACTAGAGTCTAATACATAATTTTTCTTTTGCTAGCCAAGTTTCCAGAACTTAAACTATATTAGATTTACCTTTGGGGTGACATAAACATCTAACTTACAATAACACATGAAACGACAAGGGTATAGCTAATTTAATACATCAGAATTATTTCAGGAATATATTTCTGTCGTTAATTTTTATTTAGTAAACGTATCAAAACAATTAACTGAAAAACTTGCCTTTTAACTGATTTCTAAAACACAAATTCAAATCAACCAACAAAGTCTTTCCACCTATTTAGATTTTCCATTGGATCCGTGCCTTTTGACCTATATCGTAGACAAAGGGTTTTGTTGGTGTTTAACTTTCCATTCGGTTGCGCTTCAAAGCAGCTTTCAGAACAATATTAAACGTTTAGTGAAACATCTATACCAAACACATTCCGAGTTCGTTGTGTTCTTTTGCGCTTTCACTATATACCAAATTTATTTAGATTTTGTTACATAAAAATAGTTAAATTATATTTATAACCACCCAAAGGATTCTGGGAGATAAATTCCTTTAAAGATTTTTATGTAAGTTGCTGTGGTTGGCTAGTTTTCCTTTAAAACCAGTTTTGGTTATTTACATAGTGGAATAGTATATTTATTAGCAACTATACCATCAAATACCTTGAGTTTCCTCAATAATAAATAGAAATACCCTGATATCGTTGTTTAAAGTATATTAACTTTTATTTGCACCTATGGTCTCTGTTCCCGTATGGGGTTTGTGTGTTTGTAGACGAAAAGATTAAGTAAAATTCACATCGACTACTTATAATACTGCAACTGTATCGATACGTGAACAATTAAAAACCAATCGAAAGTTTGGAAGTAATATTTCTCACAATATCCATCAAACAATGTAGAAACCAGCCATAAATATAGCTTTAGTGAGCAGTAATATTGTGGCAATTAATTAGTAGTGCAGTATTGGTAGACAATGCATACGGTACCTGATATTTGACATCAATAGTTAGTTATTACTGGACAAATTGGGATCGAATAGTTACGTTATGACTATTTCCTTTTCAATCGATGCTAAGGCTTTTGTAATATATTTATTTTTTTTGTTTTACAATACAAATATTGTAAAACTAGACGTGGACAAAACTAGATTGGTTTAGTAAAAAAATAGTTTTTGTAAGAGGGTGAAAGGATCTAAAAAATTGTTCACGAATATTTGAAGGGCCAAGCTGAATAATTAACATTGAAACGACTTAAACTAATATATGAGGAAGTTTGGTAAGTTTTAAGAAAAGTTTAGATAAGAAGTTTTGGTATTTAAAAGTGAAAATAAATCCTAATTTTTAGGGATGTTAAGTTATCTTTTTTTTTCATTGTTTAGAATGTGTTCTTTATTAAATAAGTTTATTTTGCATTTAAAACCGTACTATGTATTTCTCGCCCTTAATTATATTAAGAGAATCGTCAAATATAAAATAAAATTTAACCTAATTGTGTTTAATTAAGCATTATATTATAGCATTTTAATATATCAAAATCAAAAACCAAATTTAAAAAATGAAAAAAGGTTGAACTTTTAATTTTGTTTTGTTTGATTTTGATTATATAAAATTAAACCGTTATATTACATTATACCAATCATATTATACCATTGAAAAACAATAATACAACAACCAATATAATTTAAACACATGAAACATGTTTACATTTAAAGTCCCTATCCAATCACATGTCCAGTTACTTTATCAACCCTTGTTCGCGGTTCCGTTATAATCAGTGTTAACTTTGTAAGTGCTATAAATCATGGAACAGATTGGGTAGAGCTTTCCCATGTTTGAGCAACACACTTTTAACCAAGCGTAAATTTTAATCACAGAATCATGTAGTCACTGCGTTTTCCTGGTAAATCAGTATAATTATCACTGATTTACCAGGAAAACGCAGTGAGTAGCTAAGATCACACTAAGTAGCTTAAGAGGTTTTTTAAACTTATCTGAATTAAAAGAACGCTATTTTTATGAGACTAAGCAACAATGTTGAAATTTGTTTCTAAAATCAATGGAAGATGTGTAATTATTTTATACAGTATATATTTTTAGTACCATTTTCGCCATTGGTATTTTTACGTTTTAAAAGAGAACGGTCCGAACTCTGGTCTTGTTCCTATCTAAGGTCGACCTTTTTAATAGTTAGCATCATTAATTCATAGCCCAATGACAAATGGCATCTGCGTTTGGAAACGTTTTTGCATGGATTCGAACCAGCGACCTTCAGATTTGAAGGCAAGCACTATAACCACTCGGCTACCCAGACAATTGATGAGCTTTATTTCCCTCTCCTTGGTATAAAGTGCGTATAATATAGTAACAATGACGATCATCCCTAACGAACTATGGCTACTCTGCGAGTAGTGCCACAGACAATGGAGAGGATCGGTTAACCTTTGTCTGTGGTGATACCCGATGATATTTTATATTTAATGAATTCACAAGTCTTCTTGTGTTCAACGAATGTCCAACATTATTGTTCACTTTTAAACCTTTTCTTTATATATCAGTTTTCAGTACAAATAACTGCCCCGTAAAATACAATTGTATTAGGTATTATTTACAGTACTCTGATTTACCTATGTTTTTGGGAATGATTCATATTCACTATTTAAGGTTAGTGTGTTTATACTAGGATGAATAACATCTGTTGTAACGTTATCGATAACTGAACAAAGCTGTTCGGAAATGTTTAAGAGACAGCGTGGAATGTAATTTGTTTTTTAATTGAAAATTTACGAGGGACTTTCTGCCAGACGATTCGATTACTGTTTCTTTCGTACTTTGATGAATGAACAATTAAAGTAAAACAATGCAATAAATTGATTTATATGAAAACGTACTCTATGACTTATCTTTTTTTAAGCGTCAAAAAAGATACGAATAATTTTACCAACGTGAATAGAAAAAAAACATAACAAAAATAAGTCAGAAAATTTTAAAAAATTAAGAGGAATGATAATCGTTCTGGTTTGCTAAATAAGCTGTGTTTGACTTGCATGAGATTTGTACGAAATACCCTTCTTATCACTCAATGTCCCTATCTGTATAATAAACGTCGGATATATCTACAAACCTTTGTAAAAAGTATTTCTTTTATTCATCTTCTACCATCAGCACAGCTGCTGTTATAAAAAAATATTAATCTAGGATAACACAATATATTAACAGCTGATAACTAGGTTAATGGTCTACAGTGACGCCATGTTGTCGACAGATATAATCAATCAGCTGATCATTAGTCACGTCTTTGTTGTGAGGAACACGTTTATGTTGGAACAGATGATTGTATCATAATGTATACTTTGAATTGGATATCCATATATTCATAACTAATACTAGGAGTACGCTCTGAAGTCGCGTATGAGAATGAACGAAGACAATTCCATGCATACAAATAACCCTTCTTAATGGTACCTATTAATTCTATTCTTTCTACATAATCAGTTGCCAGCAAGCAGTTTGATTTGGCTAAAGCCCTAAGTTAGATCAAATTATTAATTTTCACTAAAAGGGGTCTCGACTGTACTTTGGGAAATTGAGGAAGGACCAAAAATGAGGGAATTTGCTTTATCATGATAACAAATGGACAACAGTTAAAAGGTAGGGAAACTTTAAACTTTAGTTCACAATGCAGTACTATCATGTGACAGAAAGTATGATTAAAAATCATGGTCTGAGTTTCACTTCTTCAAATTAAGTATTATTATGAACATATTTTTTAAACCTAAAGGATTCTATGATGCACATGTAAACTGATACATGAACAAATAACATATTTCAATGTATTACTGTAAAAAGAAAATTTCTCAATTCTGCTTCTTAGTAACTTACTATAAATACTTTAATACTTTAATACTTTAATACTTTCTTATGAAATGGCGACCATACAATGTAGGTATTTTAAGCCAAGTATGAATGGAGATGAGTGTAGGATGAGTGGCGCTATCTTGTAGTCTTGTTAGTGACTAAGGCCGACATTCCTTAGACACAGCTGTTTATTAATAGCCCAAACAGCTAATGGCAACTAATGTCATTGATACGTTCGTTAAATTTATTCGGTAATAGGATGAAAGATAAAATACTAGATGTTCTATTATATTTCATAGAGCAGTCTTTAAAATCTTGGATTTGTTTTAGTGCAATATAATTTGTTTTAACTTACAGTTGGATTGATATAAAAATATTTGATAAAACTATGAGATTATTTATTTAGTCTATAATTATGTCATTGATTAAATAAGATTTGTATAGTAAAGTAGTCAAGCTATGAAAAAACCTTACAATTCTTTGATATTTTTTATTACAAAACTTTCAGACAATAGAAAGACTATCTTCTACATCAACCATAAAAATTACAAATCACAAAATTGAAAACAGATGTAATTTGTGTAGTAGCCCTAAGAATTAGAATGAATATTAATACTGTAATGTTTACACAAAAGCTTAACAGATCTAGTAATTAATGTATGAGCACCCTAGGTCTGTTGTAAATATTAATTTGAGTAGGTAGCCTACTTCAGAATTATCATCAATTGTTTGATGGCACAAAATGATGATTATGTAAAATGCATGTAAGAAAAATCTACTATTTAAGTAAGTTATATCTTGAAGTGTAGGGACCATGACACCAGAAGAAATCCTTTTCAAAATTAAAAAGAATAATTAATTAATCCTGACTAAAGAATTTTCTGAATAGGGTTTTTGCTAGCTTTAGTAGCCTGTACTGTATAGGTAGTATACATACAGTAGCAATAAATACAGTGTAATGGAAATTGAATGTGAGCTGTAAAAAATAACATGATACCTATATATTTCAATTTGTTTTATTGTCTATGTAATAGTTTATACAGAATATTGTAACAGATAATTAATTAGGCCTACTGTACATACAATCAAGAAGTAGGTACTATATTTTGTCTTCGATAATTACTTACATACTGAGCTTAGTATAAAATAAATAAATCTGACAAGTTTTATCAAAATATATCCACAAACAAGCCAACTACAACATTTTACAATATTCCCCATAAGAATAACATTCGGAGTTTTAAATGAAAACTATTTTTAATTTTCTCCGTAACCAATAACCGTACAAAAACACTTTGATACTGTATACTAAATTATTTTTTTAGGCTCTTTCAAAAGGTCTGGAGAAAAATTGGTTAATTTAGTGTTTTAAGGGTAAAAATGGAAAAACCTATTTTTACTCCATAAAATCCCCAGTTAAACCTCGATCCCATGGTCAAATCATGCTGGTTTGCAAATTCATTCAAGTTTATCCCGCACTACACCTTCAAACCAAATTTTATCAAAATCGGACCAAAATTCTATTCTGCTAGTAAAGACCTTTAATTTGATGTGCATGTATGCAACCTATGCTTCTATTTAAGATTTCCTTCAGACTCCTTGCGGGACGTGCCCATGATATGACAGAAAATTTAAAGTTCCTTTAAAAAGTAGATTTTTAGGTGTGGTGTTGATGTACCAAATCTTACATATTAAAAAAATTTGGTTTTTCTTTTCCGAGTTTGCTTGGTTCTTCTACCCGACCGATTTTCATGATTGAGGTCTCAAATTAGTATGCACGCACGGATTTACCATCAGGCATCGGCATATAATTATCTATAGTCTTACTCGGTTTATACGTAAACAAAATTTGCTCCCCATGTATTTCTTATGGGAGTTAAATTTGGTTTTTCTTTTCCGAGTTCGTTTGGATCTTCTACCTGACCAATTTTCATGATTGAGGTCTCGAATTGAAGGTATGCACGCACAAATTTGCATCAAGCATCGGTATTCATAAATATATATATTTAACTATAATCCAAATCAGTATATATGTAAACGAAATTTGCTCCCCATGTATTTCATATGGGAGTTAAATTTGTTTTCTCTTTGCCGAGTTCGTTTAGCTCTTCTACCCGATCGATTTTCATGATCGAGTTCTCAAATTGAAGATATACACGCACAGATTTGCTATCAAGCATTGGCATATAATTATCTTTAGTTCAACTCGGTTTATACGTAAACAAAATTTGCTCTAGTTATGTATTTCTTATGGGAGTTAAATTTAGTTTCTCTTTGCCAAGTTCGTTTAGCTCTTGTACCCGATAGATTTTCATGATTGAGGTCTCAAATTGAAGGTATGTACGCACAGATTTTCCATGAAGCATCGGCATATAATTATCTATAGTCTCACTCGGTTTATACGTAAACTAAATTTTCTCTCCATGTGTTTCTTATGGGAGATTTGGTTTTTCTTTTCCAAGTTTGTTTGGCTCTTTTACCCGGCCGATTTTCATGATAGAGATCTCAAATTGAAGGCATGCACGCAAAGATTTCACATCAAGCGTCGGCATATATTTACCTACTGTATTACTCGACCCAAAAACATAATGAGATTAATTTTCAAATTCTTACTTCAATTTAAGATGTAGTACCTGGGGACCAAGCTTTGCTCGAGGAAAATCATTCCCCCACTCTGCGATGCCAGCCTTTACTACTTCCTTCACCATTTCCTATGTCACGGACCTGTTTCCTTCCCTTCTAATACCATTTAAGTATTAGAGATACATTAATCTAACTGCCACAAACGGTTCCCACACTCTGCAATGCTAAACTTTACTACTTCCTACGCCGTGGACCTTTTTTTCATCTTTTTCCATAGCATTTTAGTATTATAAATACATTAATCTAATTTCCACAGACATAACCCACACTCCGCACTGCCAGCATTTACTACTTCTTTCACCATTTTCTATGATTTGGACATGTTTCCATGCCTTCCCATAGCATTTCAGTATTTTAATTTCAGATACCTAAATCTAACTGTTACAATTAATTGGTTTCCAGTTCCCAGACTCCACACTGCTCGCCTTTACTACTTCCTTCACTTCTTCCAACGTCACGGACCTGTTTCCCTCCCTTCCCATTGCATTTTAAGATTGCAGATACCTTAATCTAATCCTCATAAACAGTTCCCACACTCCAGACTGCTTGCCTTGACTACTTCTTTCACGGCTTCCTACGTCGCGGACCTGTTTCCCTCCCTTCCCATTGCATTTCAAGATTGCAGATACCTTAATCTAATCCTCATAAACTGTTCCCACACTCCGGACTGCTCGCCTTGACTACTTCTTTCACCGCTTCCTACGTCACAGACCTGTTTCCCTCCCTTCCCATTGCATTTCAAGATTGCAGATACCTTAATGTAATCCTCGTAAACAGTTCCCACACTCTGGACTGCTCGCCTTGACTACTTCTTTCACCACTTCCTACGTCTATGACCTGTTTCCCTCCCTTCCATTTAAAGATTATAGCATTTTAAGATTGTAGATACCTTAATCTAATCGTCATAAACAGTTACCACACTCCGGACTACTCGCCTTTACTACTTCCTTCACCACTTCCTACGTCGCGGACCTCTGTTTCCCTCCCTTCCCATAGCATTTTAGGATTGTATATACCTTAATCTAATCGTCATAAACATTTCCCACACTCCGGACCTCTCACCTTTACTATTTCCTTTACCACTTCCTACATCACGGACCTGTTTCCTTACCTTCCCATAGGATTTTAGAATTGCAGATACTTTAATCTAATCGTCATAAACAGTTCCTGCACTCAGGATAGCTCGCATTGACTACTTCCTTCACCACTTACTACGTCGCGGACCTGTTTCCTTACCTTCCCATAGCATTTTAGGATTGCAGATACCTTACCATCCTTATGGAACAGCTGTAGCCACTTTTATTGTTAGTTCAGTCTGGTTTTCTGTACATGTCGTGTTTTGTTTACAATTTGTTTCTATTATTTTAGGGTTAGTTTCTCATTATTTGTGTCTCACTGTTTGGTAGTGAACGAGTTATCGTTTATAATTGAATAGTATTATTTGGTTAAACGAGGTTTTAAATTACTGAAATAACAAGAAACAAATTGTAAACAAAGCACGACATCTACAGGAAACCGGACAGAACTAACAATAAAATTTGCTTCAGCTGTTCCATAAGGATGGGAAATCTAATCGTCATAACAGATCCCACACTCCGCACTGCTAAGTTAGTCTTTACTACAATGTATCGAGTAAGCTTCAGTATAATCATTGCTCAATAGTAACAAGTGATGTTTTTTTTTGCTTTTGTACTGTATTTTGTAATTTCTAGTATACTGTGGGTAGTTGCCTTTATGAACACATGTGTTACAGCTTACAAGTCTTTTGTTTACTTTTTCCTTGTTATTTAATTCAACCAACATGGTTACTTAGCAACCCATAAGACTAATGTTAAAAATATGTGACTTTCAGTTTTATTTTTCTACGTTGTTAGATTTTTGTTGGCAGTTCTAACTGCAGTAAACTCGTTTTTAGGCCAAAAATAAACTATCTACAACATTTGAAAAAAATCGTCGGAGCCGTTTTCAAGATCTTTCTGCAACCAAGCAAGCATACATACATAGCCTACATAAAGCAAACATTGCTCGTATTAGAGTATAGGATTTGACCAGTTATAATAATATAATCCTATATATTTTGGTCAAAGAACCTTTTGGTGAAATACCAAATAATTGGCTTTCATTTAAGCTATTTGTTATTCAAATCGGACGAGTTTCAAGCAATTGCAAGGAGAAAACAACCAACATAACAATAATTTTTCATAAGGTTTTTCGATGATTAAAAATCAATAGCTCCAGTATTGTTTATGTCTTTTATATGTCTTAGATTTAAAAAATTTGTAAATTTAAACTTAGGCTTTAATTTGAGTTATTGATCGTTTGAATCAGTTAAGATCAAGAAACCTACTGTATTACTTTAAAAAATTATAAATACTATTATTTCTTGGATAGCCTATTATATTTATTTTAACGCTGCGGAGCAGCATGGGTCCTCTAGTCTTATTGATTTATCTGTCGTTTAGAAAATATAAAACCGTTCCGGGACTTTTGGGACAGTCTGTATATAAAAATTTGAACAAATAGTGTGGCCTCTAGGGACATGGAAATGAAAAAGTAAATTGGTCCCGGGCCTAGGTCTTACCATGAAACCTACGGTAATAGCTACTTCCCCTAGAGGGAAATTCGCTAAAAGGACTGTGTGTCACCCTTTTACAGTACTGTACACTGTAACAATCAAATAATATAAAAAGTAATTATTTAACTGAATTTTACCATTTTAAAACTTGTAAAAAAAACAAGTTACGTCTTTAAGTTAAATCTATCTCTTTATCACACACATTACAGATAGGGCCTATGTTAAAAAAATTCCTTCACCACATAGCAGTGAACTATGGATGACGTAAGGCCCCTTTTAGGCACTGAGGATAGTACCGCGCCACGAAAACCCCACGTCTGCAAAACTCGCATGCGGTTTGGGAGCATATCACTGGTAGCAGTGACAGTTGTTGCACCACAGTGCATTTAAAAGCTACCAAAAGACCAAATGTACCTAAAGCCGAAAAAAAAAACTGCGTTTCCTATGTCCCCCACACTGGACTTGCAAACCGCAACTATAGAGCAACTGCAGTGCATAAAAGCATCCAGTTGAGTAAATGTTCTTATAGAAACGCAGTGGCTGCCTCAGTGCAGCAACCACGTGCCTTAAGGCGGGACACACTTGTCATACACTCTTCCGATCCTACTACGATCCGATTTGCGGGATTTCAGAAGGATCGGTGCGGGATCGGAGGCGGTGAACACACATGTCATACACGCTTCCGACCCATGCCCGATTTCCTCCACCGGTCGATCAACACTTGCCAGTCTGATTTGTAAACTACGTGCAGCAGATGGTGGTAAACATGTTCAAAAACTTTGGACTTCGGGATTCAGCCATGATGGCGGTTTGTCTAGATGAAGAGGAAGAAAGTCAGACATCTCTGAAGGGCAGTGGAAAACGAAGAATTTGGGTTCATTCTGTATGGAAATAAAGTTAGGTGGTTTACTTAAGTGCCCATCTTATATATTAAGCACATTGGGTTTTCTCTCTCGAGTTCGTTTGGCTCTTCTACCCGTCCGATTTTCATGATCGAGGCCTCAAATTGAAGGTATGCACGCACAGATTTCACATCAAGCATCGGCATATATTTATCTTAAACCATTATTCTTAAATCTTAAGAATAAAGGTGACTAAGAAACAACCCATCCTGCATCCGACAAACGAATAGACAGCAGTGTCGGTGCATGATCGGAGTCAAAATCGGAGTAGGATCGGAGTATGACGTGACGCGTGTCGGAGAGGTGTAAACAACCGCGTTCAAAGTTAAGTACCATTCCCCTCTCCGACAGTCGTACCACAGTATGATCGGAGTCGGATCGGAAGGGTGTATGACAAGTGTGTCCCCGCCTTTAGGGTTTTTGTCAAGGACCAGCGTCAACTATAGTTGAAAATGGGTCTGGACTCACTGGACCGACGTCAAGTATTTTGTTGATGTCAAAAAGCGTAACTTGCACTTTATGGTTTGTGACAAATGTAGGCTAGCCTACAGTTTATTTTATCGACTTAGTTGTTAGTTGTACTTAGGTCTAATGTTATAGTGGAATAAGGAATGGAATAATGCCTAAATATTCTGTTGCTGTGGTTTCCATGTGGTTGATTTTTTTTTTACATCTCGATTAGGTCTCAATGCGTTAGTTGACCCAGTCCTTTTCAAAATAGTTAGTGTGTGTTTATTATAATATTTTTGTGTTTTATATTATGGATAAAGATTGACAGGTACTTTCCTGTTTAAGTGAACATTCATTATAATCGATGATTTCTTTTCGATATAGGCCTATAGGCCTAGTATTGAATTTTTCTATCTGATAGGCTATATTGATAATAACAAGAATTGAAACATATCAGCTGACAACTTCGATAAGGATGAATAAATAATAAATATTGATCAGTATCATCTAAAAATTTAAAAATATTTTAGCCTAACTTATATACAAATGAAACTGTTCTAAACTAACCTAAACAACCAAACTTGCTATAGGCCTAACATTTCAAAATTCCGTTTGATAGCCTATTCCCTTTATGCATCTTCTGTTATCAAACAAAATTTCGGAACCGGTTACTTAGCCTACAGCAAGTTTGGTTAGTTATGTTAGGTTAGTTTAGAATAGGTCTTTCCTAATTCAATAGGCCTATATAGGATTAGGAATATTAAGGAATTTATTTTTGCCTATAAACTAAGTTAGTTTTTAATTTGTGGTACCGGTAGGCTAATTTAAATGCGTTTAAAGGTAATAAATCAGAAGGAATACGGATCATGAAGTAAAACAAAAATATCAATATAGGCTATCAAAAAGAAATCATCGATAATAATGAATGTTCTCTTTAACATACTTTATACCTAACTAACCAAACCTAACCAACCAAACTTGATATATCGAATGAAATAATCTATATACCTAGGCTATCGATCAATATAGGTAGGCCTATATTTAACTTATTTGATTGTATTTAGCCCCACTTATGAAAGTCTACCCAATTTAATTTTGTTTTCCTATTTCATAAAAACAAATATTAAGTTATTCGCAGAAGATATGCGTCCGGTCCGGCATGGGACGTGGATTAGGCATCCGGTAGTTACTGTCATAACCTAACCTAACCAAGCAAACTTGTTGATAATGAAAAAATTGAGTGAAGGTTAAATTCTGTTTATAAAATAAAATTATAGGCCTAAATGCCAAAAATTCTAACAAAAGATTAGAAGAAATGGCATTCAAAGCAAAATCTTTTGACAAAAAGTTTAAGTCACCGATGAGATTAGATTCAGGTACCTCTTGCATATCAGCCTTTAAGCACTCTATCCACTACACCACAAACACCGATGGCTAAACATCGTATCGTTGGGGTAATTGCGTTCTGGGCCCCCACAACCCGGTGACGTCACTGCCGAATGCCTAATCCACGTCCGGTTACCGGATGCGTATTCTCTGTGTGTTATTTCAACCCTACTTGTTTAGAAAAACAAATAACTTAAATAGGTTTGGTCTGTGGATTAGTTTTAATTCAATAAGCTTGGTCCAAAAAGGAAATCTGGCCTTTAGGTTAGAGTAGGCCTAATGACTAAAGTTTGGTGTCAACTGTATTTGACGATCGGTAACAGACTAACTTATACAGAATAAACCAACGTCTTTTTTTAGAAATGTTAAGCTAGCCTAACTTATCTTACTTGTTATTAAGTTAGGCCTGTCATAAACTAAAATAAACTAATCTTACGCATCCTAACTGCCGCAGCACTGTGTAAAATATTCTTCTTAAAAAGATCGGTACCTTCCTGTTAAAGGGAACATTCATTATTATCGATGATTTTTATCTTGATATATCGATATTAACAAATTGAAACATATCAGCTGACAACTACGATAAATAAATATAGGCTAGTTCCGTATCAACAAAGGAGGTAATTTGGCTGCACTTTACTTTAGGTCCTACACTCATTCGAATGAAAATATCGATTATTCGATTGTTTCATTCGATATATCATTTGGTTAGTTAGGTAAGCCTAACTAACCAAACGATATATCGAATGTAACAAGATATCGATCGATATTTTCATTCGAATGAGTGTAGGACCTAAAGTAAAGTGCAGCTGGTAAGTTTTAAAAAAATATTTAAATGAAACTGTTCTAAACTAACAGTACTTTCCTGTTAAAGGGAACATTCATTATTATCGATGATTTTTTTCTTTTGATATAGCCTATCGATATTTTTGATTTTCGATCCAAAACAACAACAACAAATTGACAACTGATCTTGTTTAGGTTAAAATAGTCCATTATATGGATTAAGAAATGGAACTGTTCTAAGCTAACCTAACATAACCAACCAAACTTGCTGTACGATTTAAAAATTCTGTTTGATAACAGAAAAGGCAAGTTTAAAACTGAGTTTTTAAATGTTAAACGTTACACAGCAAGTTTGGTTAGTTATGTTAGGTTATTTTTGTAGAACAGTTTCATTTTATTATTGTTTGTTGATACTGAACAATATTTGTCGTAGTTGTTAGCTGATGTTTCAATTTGTTAATATTGATATATCGAGAAACAAATCATTGATAATAATGAATGTTCCCTTTAACAGGAAAGTAGCCTACCAAACTAACCAACTCGCTGTAACATTTAAAAATTCTGTTTAATATTCTCTACTTGCCTTTTCTGTTATGAAACGGACTGGTTGGTTATGTTAGGTTAGCTTATATTAGAACAGTTTAGTTTCTTAATCCATATACTTAATAGACTATATTTTAGCCTAAACAAGATCAGTTGTCAATTTGTAATTAATTGTAAAGGAAAACAAAAATAGGCCTACTGATAAGAATCGAGAAAATCATTGATATTAATAAATGTTCCCTTTAAAAACAGGAAAGTGCCAAAAGATCCAAGGCTTATGTAAAATGTTCGGCTGCACTTTACTTTAGGTCCTACACTCAATCGAATGAAAATATCGATCGACATATTGATTAATCGATTGTTTCATTCGATATATCATTTGGTTAGTCGAATGAGTGTAGGACCTAAAGTAAAGTGCAGCCAAATGTTCATATTAAAAAACATAACTTACAATCAAAATTCTAAGGTATCTTAAGCCTACCGTATCGCCTAAAAATGGAACCCGATGATACAATAAGTAGGAGCACAACAATCGGGTAGACTTCCATATCTGTTGGCACAAACAACCGAATGAAATTGTTGATCGATATATTGATTATTCGATATATGTAGCCTATGTAGGCCTACCGGTAATGTATGATGAATGTATCGGATGATGTATGAATCGATGATTGATATATCAATTATTTCATTCGGTAACTTATATCAAGTTTGGTTAATTAGGTTAACCTAACCTAACTAAACTTAATCAAATGAAATCATCGATATATCGAGCAGTTTATGCCGTAAATTGATATTTTTCATTCGAGCGAGTGTAGGACGTAAACTTAAGTGCAGCCTAAGTTTACAGCAGCTTAAAGGTTCGAACAATAATATTTCATCCGATAAAATATCATAGGCTAGGCCTAAGGCTAAATTGGCTGCGGGACTGCACCCTGAAGATAGGGTAGGTAACCTACCACAACACGTAGGCCTAAGCCTATAGGTACCTAATAACTTAGCTAGATGAACGTTAAATACATTACCTTTCTAGGCCTAGATAGGCTATAACTTACCTATCTTTGTTTTTTTACTTGCTAGGGAGGCCTACGCTCTATGTCAGTGAATAATGCATAAAATCAGATTGTTAGTTAGACAAACAAAAGTAGGCCTAACTTGAAAGTATATTTGTAATGCAGCATTAGTAACACCAGCAAAAGATTTTAACATAACACTCACTGATATGCCATAAGATAGCTTAGCCTTTGTCAACAGACACACTTGACACATACACTTCACATGACACAGCACTTTCTCGCTTGAGTTTATATTTTTGAAATTCCCCTGTCCGTCTCACCACCAGCCTTTTTCCACTGGCTTGGTTTTAAGGGATCAATGTAGACGTATGGGCCCAACTTTATGTCAACTCCAATGTCTTGATCTTCACTTATTGGTTATCTTAGCCTAGGCCTAGTCCTTACTTTGTTATATTAACCCTCGGCCTCAACAGCATTAGGCTATTATAAGTAGGCTAGGCCATTAGCTGTTCAAAGCAGTAGCAGGCTACCATTTTATTAGCCTATTACCGTTCAATAGGCCTAATTAGTGAAGTGCCTATAAGCTGGGTTGTCACATAGTCAACTTACAGTTCGATAAGACTAATTAAAATGTGTCAATAGGTACTACGGTACTTAGGCAAAATCCTGAAAATGGCCTTCCTGTTGTTGTTCTTGCGTTCATTGACACACGCGTCAACAACTATATAAGATACTTACAGGTACTAAGTTTACTTGTTGCGTTGGTGTAGCCTAGAAAAAGTCAATTCGTCAATAGTTGTAGGTTAAACCACAGATAAAACATACTCGTTAAAGTGTTTAGGCTGAGTAGCTTGAGATTTGATTTAATAAGACACTGGTCACTGATTTGCATTCTTTTAAACATCGATTCGATACTACTAACTGAACACTTTAACCTCAAAGTAAAAGTCTGTTGTCTCCTAGCAGACTGCAGTTATTTCCTGATTCTGACTTCTGCTCTGCAGAGTGCAGGCAGACTACGAATTCCTGCTGAAGATATAATTTGAAAAACACTTTAAGAAATAATACATTATTTTATTATTGGCTTAAAAGCAGGCCTAAGGGGTACAATTTCTTAACTGGGCTTGGGCTTGGGGCCGGGGGGCTATGCTAATATCGATTGAAACTATCGATTCGATTACGATTAGTAACTTAAACCATAGATAAAACATACTTAAACCTTCAACGGTCAACGGCTTCGTCGACCGTAGCGTCGTGTAGTCGGACCTCGGACCAAACAATCGTAACCTCTAAACATGTAAAAATTTATTCTTTCATTAGAAATTCGATTGCAATAAATTTCTATATTAGATTATATTTTTTTAACCACTACCAGTTATATATTTTTTTAAAGTATTCTAGAAGTTGTTATAATGTGAATACCGTACAACTATTACTCTATGAATAAAAGAGTTCATTGGCTAGTAGTTCTCTGTGTCTCAAGTAATCGACAAAATTGTTGCTCGTAAAATGTAAACAAAAAAAAGAAGAAAAAGGTAGCTCTTAATGTTATTCTTATGGGACAAAATTAAAATGGTTATTTAACGATATTTATTTATTTCAGCAAAAATTATCTCCAATAAACAATCCCACGCAAGCTAATATACTATAAAATCTTTGTGCAAAACATCAAGTTGATATACATAGTCATTGTCGAGTTATCGTTGTGCAATGAGATGCATTTTGTCATGTATGAGAATTCACTTCGTTCATTCAATTAAAAATAATAGTAAATGTATAAATTATTTTAACAAATCAAAGAGGATAAATAGCACTATATTAAGTATTTTTTTAAAACGTAACCCAAACCACAAGTACTGTGAGACACTAGACAAAACAAGATCATATGTTGGTATCGCTGTTTTCTTTACTTCACACTGATCAGCTGATATGACTTGGTGCTTAGTAATCCATGGAATTTAGTGTTATCAAGTATTCTGTAAATAAGATTAAACATGGGTTTTGTACAATTTCAAATAGTTTTGTAGCTCTACTTTTCTACATATCGGGAACCCTAAAATGTTTGAAACGCCAGTTAATACTGGAGTTGATTCATTAGGTGCTGGAAACACACTTTGAAACTTATTACAAACATATCAAACAAAGAAAACATACAACACATACAAACAAAAGATAAAATCTTATTATCTGATATATAAAACAACCAGCGATTAGCAATTCAAAGATATTTTTGAAAAGGTACAAACAAATTTATAGGAAGGTTATTAAAGCAGCATAGGCTGATGCTATAAATAAAAAAATAAAGAATTCAGAGAACGTCTAAAAAACAATATGGAGTATTATCAACAATATAAAAAATTATAAAAAAGTCCTATTATAAGGCATAGTATGGCCTCATTCATCCCTATATTTCCTACGGATTATGATTGGGGGGGTGGGGGGGGGGGGCTGTGTCAGACGAAATTTTAACAGGGCAATTTGGCTTCAAAAAAGAGCCATCAGATTAATTGCAAATCTGAGGCGGAGAGAGTCGTGTAGACAAGCTTTCAGGGAGCTTGGAATTTTGACCCTACCTTCCCTGTATATGTTGGAAACGGCTGTATACTGCCGGTTTCAACATGTGCCTATCCAAGGCACTGCTGTACACAGCCACGGGACTAGAGCAAGGGAAAGTTTTCGCACTGTCCAACACCTAACAGCTGCATTTGAGAAACTTCCTTCTCAAGTAGGTGTCAGGCTCCTTAACTATCTTCCTGAAAGGCTTAAAAGTCTGGCAAGTTCCCATCTATTTAAAATGAAACTGAAGCGTGACTCGAAAAAGCAGGCGTTCTATTCGGTTGATGAGTTCACTGCGCACCGTTGGAGTTAAGGGCAAAGTATTTATTAAGGGTTAAATGTTTTAAGGCTTCCTGAAAAATTTAAAATGTTTTGTAGTTTTCATCCTTTTCTTTTATGTATTGATTTATTCGTAAAAGTTAACTTTTATTTAAAGTGTAATTTGATAAAAAAAAAACTTCTATGTAACCTATTTTAATGTAAATATTAGAATAATTATGCTACAAAATTGCCAAGAGCAATAAATAAATAAATAAATCTTTTAATACGATGAATCATTCACTTTTAATGTTTTCGTATACAATACATCCATTTGAGCTTAAAAAAACCACCATTTTGAGTGTTATTTAAGATAAATTTCCAAAAAACACTAAACCTCACGGACAACTATGCAAGAATGCATATAAGCTGATCAACAAGGAAGAAAAGAAAATAGGCATACCGAGCTTGTTTGTCATAAAAAAATTCTCACGGTACCGGTACTTGTAATTTGGGTTGTATTAACACCCTGTGTTATACACATTGTTAACGTAAATGTAAAATAAATATGCATACTCTGATAAAAATAGAAGTGATTGACAAAGATCTAGAAAGTCTTGATAGGGTGAATCGCATTAAAAATGAAATAAACATGAAATCTAAATTCATTATTATCATCCAATTGGAAATGGCACAGATTTTCATAAATGTGATATATTTAATAATGTTTCTCTAAACTACTTAAATAAATACATATCAATAATAATACTTCTGATTCAAAGCATAACTAATACATCAAATGCTATGAAATATCCAACGGCAATGCTATTAAAATCAATCGGTTGATATATTATTACTCGTATCTTTGATTATTATTAGTCTACCATTTATTTCCACTTCATTAGAATCATATCAATATGCCAAAATGTTTATTCATCCTAACTGGGTGTGGTATATGATGAATGGTATATGAATTTATCATAACTATCTGAATTATTTTACTTTATTTTACTTTAATATTGTATGTCAATTGTAATAGTAAATTAAGTTATCGTAATCTCTGAGTTAAATCTAAGTTTATTGGTACTGAAGTTTGTTAGTGGATGAAATCATAATTTTTTCCACTTTAGATGTTAATATATTTAATATCACTACATGCACTTCCTGTACACAAAGGAACTAACTTTTAAATTAAACCCAACTGAATAGATGGTTGGATTATAGTTTGTTGTAAAATATTTTCCTTTTAAGGTCACGAAAAAAATATTATTAACACATTTTTAGGAAAATCATTAGCCATTCTTCAAATAATTAACCAATTTGAACATGGCGTAAAAAAAATTCAATAAGTTAATTAATTCACCATACAGAAAAATCGTTTGCTTAAAGTTATATTGAATTATACCTCTATGTAATAGTATTTTTTGAATCATTTCAAAGAAAAATAACCAGTAGTTTCCTTGACCTGAAAAAAATACACCATTGGTTTTCAAACCACTTAAAATTGTAGTTTAACAAACAAATATATTATCGGAGACTAAATAAATTTTAATGGGAAACATTCATAAACTTTAACCTGTATCGTTAAATTGTACAATGTGCCACCGACTGGGCAGTTTAATAAAACAATGACAAAGCATTCCACTTAAAAGAGTCCTTTGTGTTTTCATTGGGATATTAAAACAATATGCTGACTGAGAAAACAATAGCAAATATCACGGCTCTTTCGGGAAACAACGTGTGAATTTATTTTTATTATTTTGTTCTTAACGGGGTATGATAACGTCACGAAGTTGTAAAAACAGTGACGTAATATGTATATATTTTATAAACACGTGTTATAAGGCGTTAATAATCCAATGTAGTAAAAATTTAAGAACTAATTAATTTTAATGCTTTAACACATTTACTTAATCTAAATATTTTTATATTAGAGTGCTATTTGTTTAATTTAATGTATAGATATATTGTCGAAATTATATTAACGTTTAAAAAATTGTTTTGTCCTTTAACTTAACTGAATGTTTAATGACTACTTGTTAAACATTGCTCATTAAATATGGCTTGTACGATATTATACGTATTTTTTTCACATCAGATACTCACAATAATCTTTCATTATATTGCTGAACGTCCATGTTCGTGAAAATTTTAAATTCATTGAGAACATAACATAAGTTATGCGGGCAAAAGAGTTAGTTATAATTTTTTTTATTCAGTACTATGAATATCATAATAAAATACAGGGGTAAGGTTTAAATTCAAAAGGTGATACGTGTTTTTTTTTACAGTTTTGCAACGCATTTTTCAACTTCCGTTTAATTAATCTACTACATGATATTGAATAAAAAAGAAATACTGTAATAAAGGAAAAATTGTTAATATATACCTGTAAGTACAAAACTCCATGTGCATATTGTGCCAAAAAAAAGGTTCAGAAGTACTCGTGTAGATTTAATTGAACATGTTAAGCACAGCTTTGAACTTTAACTGGAGATTAAATTGCAGGAAAGGACGTTTGTGTCTTTGACACATTAGAGGTGATATTGCAGTTTATCCTTTGTGACAAAACATTGCTCTGATTTTACTCACATTGACATTTTCTGTTTAGGGATATTTTTTTTTATTTGCTAAATATACTTTCTACCTTGCAATTACGCCGAAGGCACTAAGAAAACTGGTTTTGTCAAAACAAAACAGGACTATGTGTATAACAAATAATTGATCAGAGAATGGGGAAAAACTAACGAAAAAACTTTAAATTAGTACATTGCTTTGCCAATATACTTTAGCATTTAACACCAACTAGCTGTCACCCACGGGCTTCACCCCTTTTGACTTCATAAGTATTAATAACACTATTGATTGGTTAAGTTAACCTGAAATAAACAAAATACAGTAAAACAAACAAATAATCACACCTGGTTTTAATAAGGTAACAAATTGAAAGAATAACAAACAAAGCTGGGGTATTTTTAACATTAGGTATATGGAAAGTTTCCTTTAGAAAGGAATTACGACCTTAAAGGGCAATTTATGAAATAATGGATAATTTTGCGCAAGGTTTCTCGTCATGGCGAACATTTTAAGTATATGGTTTATGGGGGTATGACTTGTAGTTTTCTCAAAAGTCCATGGGTACTTTTGGCTTTATATATAGATTTTACTATCTAATAGTTTTGTTCCAAATATTATGGAAAATGATTCATAATCAATTACCATACGAACCAACCAGAAACCTTTAAAAACATAATAAAGTATTATACATCCACAAACATTGATTATTAAAAGCATTTAATTCTTTCCCTTGGTCTGTAAATAAATGTTTCTCTTGTACTTTGTTTAATAGATGTTATTAACACATGTTATATTCATTATTAATCATTATAAATTTTGTAAACAGTTTCAGTAATTTAATACACATTTTTGTTCACATCACAGTGTTTTTAATTTAATCTACATTTTTTTCCATCAAACAGTTATTTCAAGAAGTTCAATCACAACATAACAAACATTGATTGTTTTTATATCTCTATTAAACATACTAATCAAGTTTCTGTACATGGATTGCTCATGATTTATTGTATTGTCATATTTTTATTTTATTTGAAATATTACCCTTTCTACAGTCTAATACTTGCATTGAATATATACCAAGGGAAATCAGTAAACCATTTAAGTAAAAAATATTTTAATGACAATAATTTAAACACATTTGTACGTTACACATATAGTAAAACAAAACACTTCAAGAGACTTAACCAGTAGTGTATATTTACATGATACAAGTTCAGCTAAGTAAACTCCGAGCTGCAGCAGACAGTTCAGAAATGCCTTGAAGCAGTTGAACTTGAACACAGGTACAAAGTACAAGCAACTACACTTTGTTGTTGTCTTGAGTCTTGGCGCTGGTGGGAGAATTTGGCTACAAGCATATAACACCAATGGAATGGTACTAAGAAAGTCATACTTAACCGTTTCTTCATACAACTTTCTAAATAGGAGGTTGATGTTTTGAATAGGTTGGGGACCTTTTTAATACTGCCTTTGACTCTTAAAAAATTGTATATAAAATATGAATAAAATCGATTTGATTATAAAATTGTGTATCCCTAAACAGGTTAGATATTTGGTTGGAATCAGCTCTATCTACTTTTATCAGTAATTGAACAAGGATGACCTATATTTGTGTAAAATACGGTCGAGTGTGTAATTCATTATTTCGTATAAAATTTGCGAGAAATGTTCTGCCAATTGGTTTAATTACTTTTCTTATTACACTATTGTATGACGGCTTCCATAGTATATAAGAGTGAACCGGTCTAGTGGTACAGTGCGGGGTTTTGGGACTCAAGTCCGCCGGTTCATATCCTGCTGATCACGAATGGATTTTATTTATGTGATAATGCCACAACCCTCTAGGACTAGCCTGATGTAATGTGTAAACAGTCCCGGGCTGGAACAGGCGTCCTAGGATGTTAAGATAGACATACGATTGTAAATAACCACTGTTTTCACAAATTAACAAGTTAAGTGACAGCCACAAACCAATTGTTTTATGTCCTAGCTTCACATATCGGGTCCTAGTAAAAGCCCGGATCTGTTAAACGATAGAATTAACCATTTTCAGGCTAGCCCTAGAGAGTCATGGCTATTGGTCTTATATCGTGGATAAAATCCTTTAGTGGTTGGTACGATTTGATCCAGGGATCTCAGGCTTCGAAGTTCCACGACCTACTATGAGATCTGCTCGCTCTTCTAACCTACTACGTTTTATACGGATTCAATATGTAAAACGAATATAACTTTCCAAACAGTCTTCAATGACAACATTAACAGTTAACAGTTTAAAAATCACTATTTAAAAATGCCAAGCAACTCTGAGACAAAAGGATTCTCTCATAGTCTCTAAAGAACTGAGATTTTTTCCAGGGTAAAACAGGTAATTGCCTTTGCATAATGTAATTCGCAATCAGGTTTGGGTTTATTTGCTTTTTAATCCGGATTACCGTGGGACACTTTAATGAACTAAACGTTTATTGCAGTCTTAGTTTTGTTTAGGTACAATTTATCATGCTTAGTATTAGTCTTATGTTTAAATATTTTAATACAAATAACGGGGTTTTTTCTCGATAATCAGAGTAATTTCTGTCGATTCACTTTTTTACTGATAGGAATGGCAATGTATGTTACAGTTTTAATGTGATTGCGACGCTTTCTAAATAAAACAAGACATTTGTTGTAATAGATTACATTCTTATTTCAACCGCCAAAAACACAATATTGCAATAAAAAGTGTAAAATATCTTTGTGTAATGCTTAAATTAGTATTCGTAATATACTAATGGTGGACCAGATAAATATAGACCATAGGTTTTGGAAAACTAATAAGACCCAATTTTTATATAGTTATTTATATAGCTTCGAAAACTATGCATTTTATGTACAAATAATTATTGTTACATATAGATAAACATTTATTGAATGATTCATTGGATTTTATGGATGCCATCAAGTTTAAAACTTTATATTCTCATGTGATTGTTATAGATTAAAGTAAACAGGATAAATTATGGATGTTCAAACCCAAAATATAATACTGGTACTAAAACCTTCATGACTATTTGGAATTCAGGACATCATGTTTATTTTGTAGCTATTCATAAAATTCTCAGTAATATTTGAACATCTAAACTCAAGGTTAAGCCTTTTTGGTTGTGTCTTGTTTTGTATTATATAACGATTGTTATTTCTCTTTATCATAAAAAAAAAAAACAACAAAGGGGAAAACAATAGATCCCAAAGAATGCTGTGTATTTTGTAACGTCGCAAAAATCCTGAAAAGGCGGAGTTTTCCTTGGCTTTATTTATTCAATCGTATTTATTCTCATTTCATACTCTCTTGTGCTACAAAACATGCACTGAATATATTTTAACATTGCTTATAGCACAACAAAAAATATTGGACTTCTTGTTAAAGATAATGTTCTCAAACCTTATAAATATTTACTTTTGAACATTATATGGATTATTAATATAGTTTATGGCTCTATGGTATAATTTGTTGATAGCCTACTAAACGAACGAGTAAAAAGAATATCGGTTAGTTGACTTAACTTTTATAATATCCCTATTTCCACTAGTTTTCGAACAATACACATTCAACTGGAATAATATTATTATTACGCATTCTTTCATTGATCTATTTCCCTTACATAACGATATACAGTATTAGTTGTACAACTATATAAATAATAAAATGGATTATATTTTCTACAGAACAGAACCCGAAGCGAAATGACTTTCAAAACTTAAAATATTTCTCCCAGGAACGTTGGTATACTTGATATAGCTGGATGTAACCAAATATTGGCTTATACTTTACTTTAATACTTTTCAATGAAAAGATCATTGACTATACACAGAATAGACTTCCATGTAATGTTAAACTTTGAAGCCAAGAAAATAGATGAAGTTCAGGACCATCTCACCAGAGGGTACTACCTACTGGTGGTTGGATATTAATTCAAATCATTGCAGTAACATAGCAAACAGCTGATGGATTAACAGCACTGTTAATGTTAATTTAGATTAATTCGTGCGTATTTCCAACGGTTAATTCAAATTACTTCCATGCATGCTTTAGAACAGTCTTATGGCTGAAGTACCTTCTTTAAAATATAAATACTTAGTTTATGTTGTTAATAAGATGTTACTCTTTAACATGTTTCGGAATTCAGATTCATAGAGTATTTATATGTTTACTTGTTTTACTGCAAGAGTTGGATCTTGAAAATATTTACACATTATTTTATTCTGTTAGATTTAAAACGTCTAGTAGAAGTGGGAAATGATTTTATAGTTACACATACACCAAAAAATTAGCTTTTAATTAATCTTTTTCAAGTACCAAATGACGCAAAAAAATCAAATAAACAATAAAAAAACCTAAATAAGTAATTATAGTGTCACAAAACAAATTGAACTGAAAAGACTGTTATGGAAAACATTGTTGTGATGTACTTTTATTATTCTGCTCTCCATGGACCACATTGTTGTTCCGAGAATATGAAATATGGATACCAGTGTTATGACACTTTTATGCTATTAAAACGTGTTTTGTTCAGACATTAGTAACTTTTAGGTTTTAACACATTGTTTTTGATCCTACGCATAGAGATTTGGTGCATAAAGTTCTTTCATATATGCGAAAACAAATCACGACAGCAGGTATGGTCAAAATTGTACTATGCTCAAATTTGTTTCCGGATATGTTAAAATCGCAAATTTTACTTTATTAGTAGCATTGACTATTGGATACAGAAGAAGACATCCCATCTATATGGATCAGCTGTCGCCAGTTGTTTACTAAAAAAGAATGTAGTTGTGTACCAGTCACAGATTGTGCTAGTGTCTAAACCCCTATTTTGTACCTTATTTTTTTTTTACTGACATAGTTGCTGGGTCACAACAGTTGCTATAGCTCATAATAAGTCATTCCATCACTTTGACTTGGTAAAAAACATCATGTAATCGGCAGAAATCAGCAATTAGATCAGCGAAATCTGTAGATGGCTCACATCAACTAAGACAAATTTTATCAAAAACCTGGCTACAACTTTAACATGGGGATGGAATGTCTATTTGTTGTATGAACAGTCAAAGTTAGTAGTTTACGCAACTGTCTTGTAAGGATAGTGTTAACAACAAGAGTAGAAAATTTAAGGTACGAGCCTTGGGGCACTCAAAAACTTCTTAGAGTGTTGTTAACACTATTTACGCGAGTTGCGTACACTACTTTGACTACGACAAGTTTTTAATTACTAATAATCACTACTTAAAACTTCTAAGAGAGGTTATGTTTTCATTTATAACCACTCATCCACTGACATTGATGAAACTACTTATTGTAAAGGGTGCGCCAAAAATACCTGATGGTTTTTGTTTTGTGATAAGTCAGTTGTTATATAAGCTAGAGACCTCGTTGTTGTAGTGAACGATTGCTTATGTTATGCCATTTTTAGGTTATGTTTGGTGAAACATCACTTGGTCGAAAGAAAGTTACTGTCTAGTGTGGTGTGGCACGGTTTGGAGTCATCGGACCATATGTTTTTGAGGATGAAAGTGAGAATACCCCTTATCACTGTAAACTCGGAACGTTAAGTGGAAATACTGAGGGGGTTTTTGGTTCCGCAGCTATGAATGTTAGGTGAGATACACATGACCAACACATGGTTTCAACAGGACGGCGCACCTTGTCATACAGCCAGTTATTCAATGACAGTTTCGCGTGAACTCTTTCCCGGTAAAGTGACCTCTTGGTTTGGTGATGTGCTGTGGTCAGCTCGATCCCCAGACTTAATTTTGTGTGACAGTTGGCTATGGGAACACTTAAAAAGCAAAGTGGTTGTTTCGAAATTTTGAACTATCCCTGAACAAGCAGTGTATCCGGGAAGAGATTGTTTCTATTCATCAGGCGAAGGTGACTGCAAATTAAAAAAGAAAAAAAATGAAAGCCTGCGTTTAGGAGAAGGACATCACCTAAGTGATATAATTTTGCATAAGTGAAAATGGCATAGTAGTGTGTACAATATAACATTATTTAATAAATAAAATTGTATTTTGTTCTTGAGTTATTTAGTATTAAAACTGTCAGGTTATTTTAGCGCACCCTGTACCAATCAGTAAATGCACTAATCGTTAACAATTAAATTGGTAAACAGCAGATTTGAAATCGTTTAAAATTTTAATAACAAAAAAAAAACACACACACACACACACTCATAAACAATACACACAAAACACAACTCATCAACTCTAAAGAAAAATACCATAATACCCAGCTGATCCACATCGTACAAAAATACCAAAGAACGTTATTCCATCAAAATACTTTTCAGAAAAATTATTAAAATTTGAAAATATGATGCAATTATGTTCTGTGGCAGTTAATGTTTTAATTGTTGGGGAATTAGACACCCAAAGTAATCATTGTGGCTGTTCATGAAACAGTTAAGTCTTAATACATGAGAGAATTTTAAATGCGTCCCCTACCGAGAGCCAAATAGTCGTTTAGAGAGTTGGAATTCACCAAGTTTCCTCTGGAGGTTTCAATGATGTTTAATACAGAAATAAATGCAGTTCCTATTTTCTGAATCTGTTTCTATTGAAGTCTTTTCCTTAATATTGTTGATAGAAATTTAGCCCGAAGTTCGACTTGTAGAACTATTTATACATTTGAAAAGGTGTGATTGATTAAATATTGATATTTTAAAAATCCTATCCGTAACGTTCTTTAAAACCAATGCATATATCAAGGTTTTTCGCAAGTTCAAAGCAAGGCCCCAAATCAGACGGGAGATTTTGTAGTGATTTTATACTCCATCTTCCACAACAAGTTGGCTTTTTAGTGGCGTATACAGGTCAAACGCCCTGGAGAAGTGTGGAGATACTGTATTTAGTTCTTAAAGATGGTATGAACATTAAATACATAAGATTTATGCAATCAGCTGAATAAAGTTTAATTTCATCTGGGAGATTCAAGTTAAAATCTACTCAACACTTTTCTTAAGCTAGAGAAGTTTTGTAATTCTAAACATGAAAGTAGTAAAATATAAACAAGTAAGAGCTAAAATACCTCCGGCTCAAAAGAAGGACAATAACAATTTGATAAAACATACTCTTTCAAATGGCGAGAGGTATTTCAGTTTCTTAACCAACCATGTGGATTCGTGGCTTTAATAATGAAGTGATTTACAATTTTGTTATATTTGTTAATATTAGCAAAACTGCTAGATTAATGTATACATATTAACTAGTATGTTCATTACATCCATGTGATTTAATTTTTGTTTTCTATTAAAAGCTAAATCTAACTAAATAAAACCATATTCATAACTAAAAACCTATTACTAATTTCTCCTTAAAACATATCGTAAACCAGTTCGTGAAACAGTTTTACCCTCAGCTCCACTCTGCTGATGACGTCTTACATCCATGTGATTTAATTTTTGTTTTCTATTAAAAGCTAAATCTAACTAAATAAAACCATATTCATAACTAAAAACCTATTACTAATTTCTCCTTAAAACATATCGTAAACCAGTTCGTGAAACAGTTTTACCCTCAGCTCCACTCTGCTGATGACGTCATACATAGTACACGATGCACTTAGTAGACTCTGAGCACTTATAGCTCGAATGAGCACTTCGTATGCTGTACAATGCATGTGCAATGTACATCTATACGTAGGACTTGGTGACAAAATTATAAGTTACAGGAACGAAAACTTCATAGTAAACTTTTTTTACGTAATCATGGTGTTTTAGAGAACTTATCTTCGTCAGTAAAAAACTATAATATTTATTTGGAAGTATATAAAAAATATCGTACAAAGCTATCCGGGGAGCAAGCTGATCTAGTGATTAAAGCGTGGAACTTCGTTACCTGAGGCCTCGGGTTCAAATCCCACTAAATCACAAATGGGTTTTATCTGAGTGATAATGTCGCAACTTATAGGCCTCGCCTGAAGAAATGTGAAAATAATCCCAGGCTCGTGCTTTACCGTCTTAGGCCATAATAGAAAAAATAAAGCTAACCACTATCCCAAGCCTAGTATTTGGTGAAGTCACTAAACAGCCAAAATAAAAAAGTGAATTACGTTGTCTGGTAAGTTAATTAATCAAACACGAGTGAGAGACATAATTAGTAGAAGAGAGATAAGAGTTAATGACAAACAGAGAGTTGGTTAAATACACATTTGTTTTGTTTAGCTTTGCACACCTTACAAAGTAGTACCTGCTGACGTCACGGTTTTACCTCAGAGGGGTATTTACGAGTATTATTCTCTAACCGTGTAAATACAGCTTGCATGGTAACACATTGATTAAATTTCTAATTTAAGTAATGTGACGAGAATTTAGTTTTTTTTCCGAATTTGTTTTTCACATTACATCAGGCTAGACCTAGGGATTACAGCTTTATCACTTAGGTAAAATCTATTGGTGATTTGGCGGGATTTGAACCCGGAACCCCTTGAATCGGAGTCCCGCGCTAGTATTTCTTTCGGTGGTCTAACCACTAGACCAGCTCGCTCCCCCAACGAGAAACTAGTGTGAAAAGTAGAATATAAAATTGTTGTTGATTGTAATATTTGCATTTCAGACTAACAATGAGAAACCCAAACAAGAATCTTAGAAGCACCTGGGTGTTAAGAAATCAACAAGTAAGTGTTTAATTGTTTCAACGATTGGGATGCAGCTGTATTGCAACAATTATGAATCAATAACCTCTTGTTCTTCCTCTTCCCCTCCTAAACATGATTTAGGAAAATGTACCAATAAGACAGTCAAAATATAAATACAATTTTTGATGTTAGAATAAAGATTGTATCACAACAATAAATCTCTAATAAAATGATTATTCAATATTTCAAAGCCGAAAGCGTATTCTTGTAAAGGCAATCTGAAGCGAAATATTTTAAATATTAATTACGCTGAAGCAGCCTATACAGATAAGTTCATAACAAATAATAATAATGCTAATATAAGTATATTAAAGTTATGAACTAGTGGTATGTTTTCAAAAACCAATCATAAATAGGTTATTCCGTAAATGTTACACTATGTTGTATATTATTATCAGTAACTACACCACATTGTACTGTAGTAATTACATTGATTAGCTCTCCAATTGGTTTGCTGAGACATCAAATTGGTCTATTCATGTGGACTAATTACATTCAATGTCCTAAAGATACATATAACTGTGTATTAAAAATACCCCCACCTCAGGAAACCTGCAGAATAAGCGAATTTCCATGTCCCTGAGTTAGTTTTAATTTAAATCTATTTAAATAATATTAGGTTTAATGAGTGCCTAGATTTATAGGCTGCTACAGGGAGGCTAATAAAATGTGTGTTTTATTAAAATATTAGTAGATTAATATAAAATAAATAAATTTGTTAAGATTGATCGAAATATTTCCTAAACACAGCATTTTACAATATTCTTCATAAGAGTATTTTAAATTTGCAATTTATGAATTTTCTCCTTAACCAATAACCATACAAAACACTTTGGTATACTAAATTATTTGTTTTTTAAACTGTTTAAAATGGTCTAGAGAGAAATTGGAAAATTTTGTGTTTTGAGGGTTATAAATGGGAAACCCCAATTTTTACCCCATAAAACCCCCTGTAGAACCCGGTTCCCATGGTTCGATCATGCTGGTTCTCGAACTCATTCAGATTTATCCTGCCTTACACCTTCAAATGAAATTTCTTAAAAACTTGACACAAATAACTCAAGTATTGCATTCACGGACGTATATATATATATATATTGGCCCCTAAGGACATAAAATGAAAAATTATATCGAACCCGGCTCCAGGTCTCACTGCGCCACCTACGGTAATAGCTACTTCCCAATAGGGAAATTCGCTAAACGTATAGAGTATGTCAAAATAAGAACCTAGTTGTTAGTTTAAAATTGAAAATTATGTTTACCACCGTTTGTGTGGATTTTCATCATAAAGTGTTTAAACATAACTCATTGTTTGACTTGGAATCTCTGAAGTGAGATGTATAATATTTTTTTTATATTTACTACGAAACCTTTAAACTCACTAAAAATCCAACAGTGTTAAAATACACACCAGTTAAAAATGTTTTAAATTTACAATACAACACGTTTGGATAGAAACGTTGAATCACTTTCTTTATTCACAGTACCTACATGTATATATTTTTATAAGAGAATGTTAAAAGTACGGTAACTATCATATTTCAGTAAACATAAAAATACGTGAAGGCATGAAAATGTTTATCAAAAGCAAAACGGTGGATAATGATCGATTGTTACATTATTTACACCCGAAGACAAAAAACAACATAGTAGTTGATGTCACTTCGAAATATTTCATGAATATATGTTATATATCTATTTTATTTTTATAAAGAGTCATACGATTTTAACAAACCAACTAAATCGTAGCTTTACAGTTGGTCCCAGTTATTCGATGGTTCAATAGAGTACAAGAGGTGATTACATTTGAGCTCGTGTTGGGTACAAATTGGATTATTGGATAGAAAGCACAAGTGACCTCTTAGCCTTCCGCAAATTAGATTTGGTATCTCATATCCTCTGTCCCACAGCAATATGTAGAGTAGCCGAATATCTTGTATTATTAACTCGCACGTTACTCAATATTAAAATATTAAAATTTCTCAATACTTTTCATTGGCTTGTCACTTATAACAATAGAAGTGGTTATCGTTTATACGCTACTATAAACCACGTATACTCTACCTAAGTGCAAATGCCGTGTCGACACACACTGCTATATGGTTTGTAGAATCACCTGAAGTGAAAACGATTCCATTGTTTTTTGGCTCTTTAACAAAATGCGCTCTTTAAAGGCTTTGGTGGCTGTTGAAACTCACTTCTCAACCGTTTGAAGTCCTTTTGAATCCATAGCATGACTGTGAGTCTTGTCTGAAAAAAATACGAACCAAGCTGTTAAGATTATTTACGACACAGTTGTCAATAATTTTTACTGTACTTTTGTTTTGAAGTTTATTTGTTTATGATTGCCTAAAGGGAAAAATTTATGATGAAAAATACAAACAAATAAATCATTACCAGTACTCTATTAAATATCGAACACTAATCAATACGCTATTATTAATGAACACCCACCCCCGAAGTTAATCGGAACGGATAAATAAATTCGATTTCGATACTCTTGTTTATTATATATTAGAAATAGGTCTTTATTTCATGAACTATTTTGAATACAACTTTTTTGGACTAATAATCAGTATGGTCGATTAAATCCGTCACTCGAATGAGCTTTGTTTTACTAATTAATTTTAGCAGAATTTATGCATTAATTTTTTTTTTATAGATATTGATTTGCTTTCAAAATTAGAAATTATCGCAGACTTATAAACAATTTTGTGAATAAAAACCATCAGAACAAATAATGAATCGTTACATTTTTGATAAAGGTTACTTCGAATATGTGAATAAATTATTTATCATGAACAGGTAAGAAAATAATTATTGGAAAAAAATAATCAAAGGAAGATCAATATTTAAAATTGATCTGTTTTTGTAATTAAAAGTAGAGATGGAGATTGGTGAAAATTCTTAGAACCCTGCAAAGAAATCAAATAAATTATGTTTGCCCTTTGTTAATTGAGATCTTTAGTCCATCTGTATTTATTGGCAGATTTAATTTACACGATTTTTACTGTGTAAATTTCGTTAAAATATTTTTATATTTTTTGTTTGTTTCTAATCTATTTCAGTGCATTGCCTGTCAAATACTTACAGTGTGTTTTGCTAGTTATCCACTTTACTTAATTAACTTTGGCGATGTTTCAGTTTAAGAACAACGTAATTTATTTATTTATTACAGAGTAGTTAAAGTATAAGGTTGCAAATATAATACGTGGAATACGTATATATATTTTAATATCAAATTATATTCAAACTTAAACGAACATACGTGTAGAGTTGGGACATAAGGCGGGTTGTTATTTTTTTTACAATCCAATCAAATCAAAACAAACATCAAAAGTGTACGGGGGAATATAAAAACACACTTCAAGTCACATAAACAATCTTATTAACAATAGCACATAAGTAAACAATAAGGGTTCTTGTAACAAGAAATAATTGTTTAAATAATTATAGGTTCCACAGAAGACAATATTCATTATAAAACATCGGAGAAATAAGCTATCATGGGTATTGTAAAGTTTTAACGTATATGCCAATAGTTCTGAGGGACATTATAAGTTAAACATAAAGACTGTTTTGTAGGGAGGAACAGGATCATGTGCTCACTGGGGATTGAACGTCAAACCTAATTTCAGCCCAACAACGTAAACTCACCAACACAAACCAACAAAGATGTGGAATTTATGGTAACCTTTGTGTTTACTAAGCCCAAGATAAAACCACCCGGCCTAATACACGGTTCAAAATGTAAGCTAGGAGTTTTCACTTGTTTACAATCAGTATTGAAACAATACGTTCCATGTAGTTTTTTGAAACAAAAAAAAACACACACACACACAAACAAAATATTGTTTAATGAAAAGCTTCATCGAGAAATAATTAAATAGTATATTGTGTTTAACTTTTATTTTGACGATTTGAAAATATTAGACGAAACAACGATTGCAGAGAGAAATAAAATTGCCACAGAAAACCTGTAAACTAAGCGAATTTCCATTTACATGTTCGGATTTTCACTAAAATATACCCTTAAACATGTTAGATTTATTCAACTAAGACAGGATTAGTGAGTATCCCGGTTTGCTGCTACAAGGAATGTAAAATATTGTTTTTTGTGAAGTGTTAATAGATTAGTATAAAATAAATCCATTGAAAACTTTGATCAGAATCTATGCACTTATAGATCTTTAATCAAGCAAACGTAAACATTTTATTTTTCTCCTTAAGAAAAATACGTTTTTAAATTTCAGTTTTTTTTTTCACAAACTAAACTTGGATGATTATTACTAGTGCTATCGTGCTAACAGCCAAACAACTAAAACATATAAAACTATACATATGAATTCAAGCGGACGGCGTTTTTCCTCTGGAAACATTAAAACGAAAAATTAAAATGACCGCGGGTCCAGGTCTAACATTGAGACACACAGTAACATTTTATTCCTTTTATATGTGAAGTAGTGCATAGAAAATGAAGCAATATCCTGGGTTAAACTTTATGCTAAGGATGGAGTCATGCAAAGTTCTGGCGTTCGCGTAGTTTTTGTCTGAAAATACGCTTTCACTTCTCGAGTCTATTGTTTAGATAACGAGAGAGCGTCATTTAAAAATCTCACTTTGTAGAGCAAAGAGAACAAAGCAGGTCCTGGGGGATGTAGGTTTTATCAACTCTCTCTGCACAGTTGACATTTTAACTTTAATCGTATGGGATGGTTACTGTGTAAATAAGCGTAAATTGTTTTACTTGGTTTTAATATTTGTACAATTTTTAATTCATTTTTTGTGATTATTTGTTAGCTTATTTTAATTTATAAAGGTATTCTGTTTATCTACATGCAAAAATATCTTTAATTTCCATTTTTGCTAAGTAACATAAATATTTCCAAAAAACATATAGGGGACATTGTATGTATTAATAGGCAAGGATGTTTCTTTAAAACTTTTTTTCTCAGCTCGTGTGAATCGCAGAGAAAATCTACGCATACTTTTACAATAGTATAATACGTTACTAGTCCTGAAATACTATAGAACTATAGTTTTTTTATAGCTTGTGGGGAATCTAGGCATACTGTTGTAAAAATATTTTCCTGTAGATGTGAAAATGGAGAAGTCTGTACACTACATATTTTTGGTCGAGTTTTCGACCTCTGGACAACCTCTAGTACAAATAAAACGTGCACATATAGGAAAGATAATCATTCTTTTGTTACAACCCGCGTTTGGTTCGGTTCAGTTGGTCAGGCTAGCTATCATTCGTTTTACCAAAGTTTTGAAATATATAAGATACAATCTAAAATGATATTGATGATAGGCTAAAAAATGAAAAAAAAAAACTTGTAACAATATAGAGGGGGGCCTGTGGCAAAGTGTATATTACAATTTTACCTTGTTTACGACAGACACCCACACAAATAAAACCGTAGCTGATTTATCTGAACTCTATCGAAAGATAGTTACGTCAGTGTTATACATATGGTTCAATATAGTGTTTTCATTTTAACATTACCAATAACACATTATTCAATACACTTCCATTTGGATATTATTATTAAAAATATCATTGATACTAAAAGTACTTACCATTTTAGCGAATTTCCCATATAGGGAATAAGCTATTACCGTAGTACTCAAGGTAAGACCTGGACCCGGGACCGAGTTTTTTTTCGTTTTGAGGTCCCTAGAGGTCAAAAACACCATCCGTTCAAATTCATATATATATATATATATATATATATATATATATATATATATGTGTGTGTGTGTCCGTTAGCGCGATAACTCAAGCGAAAATGATCCGATTTTGATGAAATTTGGTACAAACGTGTAAACCTACGTTTATTCGAACGAGTTCGCGAACCAGCATGATCGGACCATGGGAACGGGGGTTTATGGGGAAAAAATGGGTTTTTCCCATTTTTGACCCAAAAAACATAAAATTTTGCAATTTCTTTTGAAACTATTTTGTAGAGCTTAAAAAAACAAATAATTTAGTATATTGAAGCGTTATAATGCGCCTAATGGTTACGGAGAAAATTCCAAAAAATTGTAAATTTAAAATTCCCATGTTATTCTTATGGAGAATAAGTAAACTGTTGTAGTTTGCTTGTTTATAAACATATTTTGCCCAAATTTGGAAAATGTTTTTATTTCTTACTAACTATTAACATTTTACATAAAAAACACTTTTACCCTCCCTGTTGCAGCAAACCTAAGTATGTTTTAAACCGATTCTATTTAAAAAGGGAATAAATGTGATAATTTTAAGGAGACATTTTAGGGTAGATCCATTCAGGGAAATGGAAATTCGCTTAGTCTGCAGGTTTGCTGCGGCGGGGGTATTTTTTTATACACCAGTGTATTGTTCTTGCATTAACATAAAACATACTACTAACGAAAAATCAAAATTGAAGTCAAAACAATCTTTAATTTATTAACAGAACAATATACTTCTCTCTAGAGCAATTCGGTACAATATTCCACTGTTTAACATTGATATTCTGTGGGAATAGGTAACTTTGTTCTTTTAGCTGGGATTAAAAAGACAGAACATTTAATGCGGGGCTGCATTTGTGTACACAATGGGGCGTGTACATGACTATGATCACAAAATATCCTTTTTGCTGTCCGAATCCCCAAAGGATTTTAAATCGCTAATCAGCCATTGAACATTGTTTACAGTTAGTTATGTCATCTAACATACTTCTAAAACGTTTTAAGCCAATGAAGCCAATTGCAGCAAATATAGACTATTTAGAGATTTAAAACTGTTGCGATACAAACGTAAACCGACAAGGTAACAAATGTTTTCAAAGACACATAAAAATTGCTGTACACAACCTAAAAATTATAATGTGATTGAAATATTTTTTATTCAAATGTTAATAATATGCCTGATAATATTATAGCATGATTTGAGCATAATTAAAACATATAGGAAAGTGAATTAAATTCTTCTTTATGTCCGTATCAAATTGTAATAACATCATACAAGCGCATGCTTGTTAATTCTATTACGATCAGGAAAAAAAGCTGGTGTAGTTTTAGAGTGCGTGCTTAGCTCCCTGAGGTCCCTGGTTCAACTCTTTTCAATCACCTACAGAATGAGATAATGGCATGACTCTACGCTCAGCTTCAAGTAATATTTAAAAATGGTTCCAGGATAGAGGGAATTTAAATATCATTACCTGATATTTATAAACTCATGAATAAGTGGGGACGACCAGTTTCAATAAATTACAACAGAGAATTCCACTTGACAGAGATAGTTTTTGTGTTTTCATCGTAACATATAATAAAACAATATGCGGCTCGGAAAACAATACTGAAATGAAAACGACCATTTTGGGAAACATTGTGAGAACGTACTTTTATTATTCCGTTCTCTACAGACCTCATTGTTGGCAAGAGGCTGTAAAATATAGTGGTGCTATAAAATGTCTCTTTTGTACAAACATAAATATATTCCCTGGCGATTCTGTGTGTAATATTAGATCATTTTAGGAACGGTATTTACCGACATTACTTAATAAGTACGATTACCAATCTGGCAAAACTGGAATGTCTAAAACATATTGACAGTTTTATACCCAAAAAGGTCTATAAAAAAATTACAGGAGTTGATTCAATTGAACGTGAACATTTCAAGCGTTGCTTTGACCCTTTACTGGAGATTAAATTGTAGGAAATGACGGTTTTGTCTTTGACACACCCGAGTGAGTTGAAGCTTTCTTTTTGTAACGAAATTCCTACACCGATTTATCTATTAAACTAAAGGGGTTTGACATCTTGCGAACGTAGCCAAGTAAATTGTTTATGAATATGTAGTACAGCACTGATTTTTGTCTCAATATTACTAAGCTACAATGGTTTTTATTAATAATTGTCATGGATATTATTTTATAGTTTAAATTGTTTAACCAAAAAAGCATGAATAAATAAACTAAACATTTGTGTTAGTGGTATAAGAATACATCGCGAAAATATTTTTTATCACGTAACTGTTGCTAGACCTTAAAACTAGGAAATATGTTTTAAAGTTAGTTAATAAGTAATATGTGGTAAAAGGGTATCCCTCATATTCAAATACAACATATTGGTTGGCTAATATTCATTGAGAAAGGTTAAGGTACCATTGGATAAACTATAGTAGGTATTTGATAGATTTGTTTTACAGATACTATAAACACAAGATGTTTAATTTCTGCCTACTTAAAAATAGATGAAAATGAAGGACCATATTGCTTGGTTAACCTAATGCGCATATAAATTTTATTTTTAGCACTTATATATATTTTTCCAATAGTTTACAATAAAAATTCTGAACAAAATTTAATATTGTGAACAATAAATAAAAACGATACTTTACCATATGATAAAAATATAATGTAGATATATTAATCCTAATCAAACAAAAGTATTGAATGTTTTGTAGAGAATGAAATTAAATGGAGATTATAAGATGAGAAAAAAATGAACACACTTTTGGGATAGGAGAACAAGCACTGTTTTATTTACTTTTTGATACACAACATGTGTTAGCAATAGAGAATAATTTAATTTGATTAAGAACACATGTTAGTTGCAAGGAAAAGAGATGTACATTAAATAAAACATAGAGTGTTAAATAATATGAATGGTTAAAATTTACTGAACATACCGGGGGCCTTGAATCCCCAGTGGATTCAACAAAAACAGTTCACGAATCCACAGTTGGCAGGGGAAACACTTTGTGGGCAGATCTACTGAGGTTGCCACTTGATGTTTTTAAGTCTATCACTCACACAACCCCATCAGCCCCTGGATGAACTGCTGTAATTCGAGCGAGAGGCCACGAGAGAGGTGGTGAGTCCATATGTACCAGAACAAGGTCACCCACTTCAAGATTTTTTGATTTCCGAGTCCACTTGGTACGTTGTTGCAAATTGTTTAAGTATTCTAGGTGCCATCTATGCCATATGCGTTGATGAAATGCTTGAACTAGCTGCCATTGCTTGAGACGGTTTTCAGGAACTGTCAGGAGATTAGGTTCAGGTACTGTTGTGAGGGGTGCACCAATCAGGAAGTGTCCGGGAGTCAGTGCTGCGAGATCCGAAGGATCATTTGAAAGAGGTGTCAGTGGTCGGGAATTGAGCATTGCTTCGATTTGGGTCAACAATGTGATGAATTCAATGAGTGTTAAGACTGAGTTTCCCATTACTCGACGGAGATGATGTTTCACATTCTTTACAGACGATTCCCACAATCCTCCTTGATGCGGAGCGGCTGGTGGATTAAAATGAAAATTGATGCCTTTAAGTGAAGAGAATCGTTGAATCTTCCGTTTGGAGTCTTGACAATAAAGAGATTTTTCAACAATCTTGCGTAGGGTAGAGTCAGCACCAATGAAGTTGGACCCACAATCCGAGTAAATGTCGGAAGAATGTCCTCTGCGAGATACAAATCGAGTCATTGCAGCAATGAAAGATTCAGTCGTTAGGTCTGTTACTACTTCCAAATGTACAGCTTTCGTGACGAGGCAGATGAAAGTACAAAAGTATGACTTTATGTGTCTCACTGCCTTGAGGTTGAAGATTTTAACAGTAAAAGGCCCTGCATAATCTATGCCGGTGTGGAGGAAAGGTCGAGCAGGAGTTACACGAGACTGAGGGAGATCAGCCATGAGAGGACACACATTTCTAGGTTTGACTTTGAAACATCTGACACATTTATGGATACGAGAGCGTATGGCACAACGGGCAGACAGTATCCAAACATGTTTGTAAAGTAATGCTTGAGTAAGCTGAGGGCCTGAATGAAGATTGTAGATATGGTAGTGGTCAATGAGGAGATTTACCACATGATGCTTTTTTGGCAGAATAATGGGATGTCGAGCATCTTCAGGAAGTGATGTCTGAGAAAGACGTCCTCCAACACGTAATAATCCAAATGAGTCAATGAAAGGTGAAAGACGTTGTAAACGAGTGGAGCAAAATGATTTCCGTTTGAGGCAGTTGATTTCTTCTGTGAATACTTCTTTTTGTACAAGTTTAAAAATGTGATATTTTGTGTCTTTCAGTTCCTGTGTTGAGATGAAACCTTGGCGTTTTTCAGAACCTTTACAGTTGTGTATGAAACGAAGGACGTAAGCAAAAATCCTAAGAAGTCGTTCCCATGAAGAATATTTAATGAGAAGATTGGTCAGCGTAGATTCAGTGGTAGTTGACACAAGTACAGTTAGAGGAGTGTGTTTTACTTCATCTAATGTTGAGATATCTGTAGGTGAAAAAGTTACATCAGGCCAGTTTGAAGGGGGAAGAGAAAGCCAAGAAGGCCCTGACCACCAAAGGGGGTGAGACACAAGCTCAGTGGCTAGAATACCTCTTGAAGCACAATCAGCAGGGTTTTCCTTGCTAGGGATGTAACGCCAACAGTGATAGGGGACAAGTTCTTGTGTTTGGGCGACTCTGTTAGCCACGAATGTTTTCAGCCTGTAAGATGGAGTTTGAAGCCATGTCAAGGTTACTGAAGAATCACACCACAAATAACATTGGTTGAGTGAAATTAAGGGTTTGAATGAAGAACAACAGAAGTTTACGAGTTGAGCTAATAAGTGGGCAGCGCAGAGTTCTAATCGTGGAAGAGTCACCTTCTTGAGAGGGGCGACTCTAGTTTTAGATAAAACCATACGTGTAGTCACTTCTCCGTTGGGTTGGGAACATCGTACATAGACAACAGCTGAAAACCCACGTTCAGAGGCGTCTGAGAAGCCGTGAAGTTCAACACTAGAATTTGGAGAGATTTTCAATGCTCTAGGGATCTGAATGTCTGCAAGTGCTGGTATCGCTGAGATAAAGTTACTCCAAATTGCACTAAGTTCTGGAGTGAGAGGTTCATCCCATTGTAGACCGGTCGTCCAGAGAAGTTGAATAAAACATTTCGCTGTCATAGTACATGGGCTAAGAAATCCACAAGGATCGTATATTTTAGCGACTAGACTGAGAACGTGACGTTTAGTTAGTGTTTTTGGCGGTAGGTTGAGATGAAATGAAAAATTGTCCGAGTCTGGAGACCAGTGTAGGCCAAGAATTGAGAAATGGGGATCAGGTGTATTTTCAAGAAAGACTGGAGAGTCTTTATGAGTGTCTGGAAGAGACTGAAGAAGCTCGGGAGAATTTGAAGTCCATTTTCGAAGTTCAAAGTGTCCACGGTTGAGTAGTTGAATGAGTTGATTTTGAAGGTTCTTTGCTTCATCTACCGTGTCTGCTCCAGTTACAATGTCGTCTACGTAAGTCTGAGTGCGCAAGACATTTGCTGCTTCAGGGAAGTCTTTACCTTCGTCTTCAGCTAACTGGTGGAGGGTACGAATCGCTAAGTAGGGTGAGCTATTTACTCCAAAAGTCACTCGAGTGAGTTTGTATGTGGATATATCTTCAGAGGGATTGTCACGCCACAAGACGAGTTGGAACAGTTGATCGGAAGGTTTGATTAAGATTTGAAGATACATTTGGCGAATATCGCAAGTGAAAACGATATTGTGTATTCTGAAATGTAGCAATATATCACAAATGTTGGTCTGTAATTTAGGGCCGGTCATGAGAGAATCATTGAGGGAAATTCCAGAGCTGGTTTTGCAGCTTGCATCATAAACGATTCGGAGTTTAGTTGAGGTACTGGATGGTTTCACAACTGCATGGTGTGGCAAGAAATAGTGAGGAGAGTTGATATCTAGATGAGGTAGTTTTACCATATGACCTTGAGAGATGTGTTCATTTATATTGTCAGAGTAAGCTTTATACAAATCAGGAGAGAGTGTAAAACGTCGTTCAAGTGAGTGAAAACGTCGTTCTGCGATGAGTTTGGAAGATCCTAAAGGTGGATGATTTTCTTTAAATGGTAGCTGAACTAAGTAACGGCCATTTTCGTCCCTAGAGTGGGTAGCTTTAAACAGATCTTCACACTGTTGCTCTTCAACCGATATCTTTGAGGGTACAGATAATTCCTCTAATTTCCAAAATTTCTGTAGAGAGTTATGCAATTCGTTGTCAACCGTTGAGAGCAGAGAGATGGATGGAGTGTTGGCAGGCTGGGAATCGGTTGAACAAGGTGCATTCCCCATAACAACAAAGCCAAAGTGAGTTCCCATCATGTTAGGCATGTTAGGGCCGAGAGAATAGTTTTCATTCGTTAAAAGAAGAGGGAAGAGAGAAGCTCCGATCAGCATGTCAATGGGCCCTGATAAGTGGAAGCTGGGATCAGCAAGGGGGTAAGGTTTTACTTTCAATAGAACTCTTTGTGATATTTGAGATCTAGGGAGATTGACAGATATTTTATCAAGTATGTGCACTTCATGGTTGGATGCAACTAATTTTCCTGCCAGTGTGTTAACAGTGAGGTTCACAATACCCTTTGTGAGAGTTGGAGATTGAGAAAGACCAACTACTTGTAAGTTGGATTTGAAACGAGGTGCATTCAGTAGTTGAGCAGCTTTTTCACTAATAAAATCACACATGCTGCCACTATCAATCAATGCTCTGAACACATGATAAACGTTATTTTGAGCAGTAACTTTAACCAGTGTTGTGCCTAAAATTACAGTTTTAGGGATTTGATTAGCAGGACTGGCTTCCTGTGAGCAAAGAGATACGGTAGGTTTTTCATTCGAAACATGAGTGGTTGATGGTTGTGATGATGTAGAACCTTGAGATGTCTTGTCATGTTCAAAATGAAGTAAGGTGTGATGACGTTTGTGGCATTTGAAGCAAGATGCTTTAGACTTACATGTTTTAACATCATGTTTTCCGAGGCAAGAGACACATCTGTTGTTGTCCTTTACGGTTTTAAAACGTTCATTTGAAGAAAGAGAGAGAAAGCTAGGACAAGCATAAACCTTGTGGCCAGTTGATGAGCAGACAAAGCAGGGAAATGAGAAAGGATTTTTTGAGTTGTCTTGATTTGATGGAGTTGGAGTAGAGACCATTGTAACTTTCTGAGCTTGAATGAAAGAGGGCTTGGATGTGAAAGATTTGGGTTTAAAATTTGAATTGTGGTTGTTCGTACTTTGAGCAAACTTGGTATGTAACACAGCGTCTTCCATTTGGTTACACTCTTGATTAAGAAATTTGACTATTTCGACTACTTCTGGTAGAGAATGTGTTTCGCATTTTATATTAATTCTAAAAGCCTCTAGTTGTTTTAGAAGGTCATTGTCTAGTTTTCGTAAGAGTATGGTGGACAACAGAGGGTTAGAGTTAGAAGTAATGTCACAGTCAAGAGCTTTAAGTGCTTCTGTGTGTTCATAAAACAAGTTGAGGAACGTTTTGAGACATTTGTTTGAGGTAGAGGAAATGTCCGGTAGGTCGATCAGTTTGTTGAGGTGAAGTGTAGTTAACCTTCGGGTGTTGTGGTATCTGTCTCTGAGGAGCTGATAGGCAATTGAGTAATTGGCTGAAGTGATACTGAAAGCTTTTACGAGATTTAGTGGTTCATTTTTGAGCACGCTGAGAAGATATTGAAATTTAGTGACGTTTGAAATGCTTTCATTCAGATGGATGCTAGTGTCAAATAAGTTGATGAAACTTACCCACTGTAGAGGAGAACCATCAAACGTGATGAGGTCTAGTTTTGGGAGTCTTACGTGAGCAGATGATGAAGCTGAGATGTCACTAATTCTTGTTGAATCTTTACTTTCTTCTGGAACATCTTGCGGCTGCTGTTGGAGAAGGGCTTCAATCCGAGACTTGGCTTCGACGAATAGCAGTCGCAGTTTGTCTTCAGTGTCACTTACTGCATCCAAATCTAATTCTTCTGATATATGTTCCAAGGCTCTTTCCAGGTAATTTTCATAGGCTTCATGTTTCTTTTCTAACTGGTTCGAGAAGTTGTTTAAAGTTCTGATTTGTATCACTGACAAGATTGAGGGGGAAAGTGTTTCAAGCTCTTGTACAGATTTGAGAATCTTTTCAAAAGAATTTTGTATGAGAAGGGTTGATTTGTTGAAGTTTGAGAGTGAAATTGATCTGGTAGCCATATTGGACAAAACAAATGGAGTGAAACTTTACTAAGAATTAGATAGAGTTTGTGACACTATGAGAGTGGGGAGAAACATAAAGAGATTGAATGATAAAATAAAGATATTTCGATAGCTTGAAAGTGTTCTGAAAATTGAATCCAAAGACTGAAATTCAAAATCCAGGCTCGATTAGGACCAATGAATGTTTTGTAGAGAATGAAATTAAATGGAGATTATAAGATGAGAAAAAAATGAACACACTTTTGGGATAGGAGAACAAGCACTGTTTTATTTACTTTTTGATACACAACATGTGTTAGCAATAGAGAATAATTTAATTTGATTAAGAACACATGTTAGTTGCAAGGAAAAGAGATGTACATTAAATAAAACATAGAGTGTTAAATAATATGAATGGTTAAAATTTACTGAACAAGTATACCAAATTAAAACCTAGGTAATAATTTTACTACGTGTATATGAGTACGAGAATTTTTTAATGTGCAAGGAAATTACACTTAAACAAATAAACGACTACATTACACTCAAACGAGACAATACGCAGGCTAGCTACCTAAATTACATATTCAAAAGATACAAGTTCAGCTAAGTAAACTCCGAGCTGCAGCAGACAGTTCAGAAGTGCCTTGAAGCAGTTGAACTTGAACACAGGTACAAAGTACAAGCAACTACACTTTGTTGTTCTTGTCTTGAGTCTTGGTGCTGGCGGGAGAATTTGGCTATACGCAAATAATACTACAGATGGTTGGTAAAATGTTTGCATTTTAAATATACATCACAGTTTTTCTTGATTTTATACGTTACGTCAAACAATATCATAATTTTAACCCTGACAAAATGATAGGATTTCAAATGCTGTATAATTACGGTACAAAGATTATTGTAGTGTTTGCAATTTAACACAAAACATATTTCACTCAATTTCACTCCCAAAAATGATAGTCACTGTCAGAAGTACTATATGTATACTATCTACTGCCTGCCATCTGAAGATAAAATATTATGTTGTATTAATTGCTATGATCTGTTTGTATTACTTGTTTACATTTATCAGTTCTTTCCAAACCATGATATATAAAACATATATTGTATTTCATCTATATTATCGAGTAAAGTCTTAATATTACTAACACCAAACGTTAACTCAAGGGTTGTTGACAAGCTAATGGAAAAAAGTCAGTTTGCTGATACCTTTGATTTTATAAGAAACTATGTAGACACTATGAAATATTTCCTGAATAAAATACAAAATACGTCAAAGAAGTATGCATCCATGAAAATTAATTTTTGCGATAAAAACCCAGCTAACCACCAGACTAGAGTCTAATACATAATTCTTCTTTTGCTAGCCAAGTTTCAAGAGCTTGAACTATGTTACATTTACCTTTGGGTTGATAGAAACATCTTACCTACAAGAACTGAAGTAGTAATCAAGGTAAATCTACTCTAATACAGCGTTTGGCTTAATTTTTGGTTTAGGAAACGTATCAAAACAATTAACTGAAAAACTTGCGTTTTAACTGATTTCTAAAACACAAATTCGAATCAACCGACAAAGTGTTTCCATCTATTTAGATTTTCCATTGAATCCGTGCCTTTTGACCTATATCGTAGACAAAGGGTTTTGTTGGTGTTTAACTTTCCATTCGGTTGCGCTTCAAAGCAGCTTTCAGAACAATATTAAACGTTTAGTGAAACATATTCCGAGTTTGTTGTGTTCTTTTACGCTTTCACTATATACCAAATTTATTTAGATTTTGTTGCATCAAAAAAAGGTTCAATTATATTTACAACCACCCAAAGGATTCTGGGAGATAAATTCCTTTATGGATTTTTATGTAAGTTGCTGTGGCTGACTAGTTTTCCTTTAAAACCAGTTTTGGTTATTTACATAGTGGAATAGTATTCTCACTAGCAACTATACCATCAAATACCTTGAGTTTCCTCAATACTAAATAAAAATACCGTGATATCGTTGTTTAAAGTATATTATTTTTTATTCGCACCTATGGTCTCTGTTCCCGTATGGGATTTGTGTCTTTGTAGACGAAAAGATTAAGTAAAATTCACATCGACTACTTATAATACTACTACTGTATCGATACGTGAACAATTAAAAACCAATCGAAAGTTTGGAAGTAATATTTCTCTCAATATCAATCAAACAATGTAGAAAGCAGCCATAAATGTATCTTTAGTGTGCAGTAATATTGTGGCAATTAATTAGTAGTGCAGTTTTGACTAGACAATGCATACGGTACCTGATATTTGACATCAATAGTTAGTTATTACTGGACAAATTGGGATCGAATAGTTACGTTATGACTATTTCCTTTTTAATCGATGCTAAGGCTTTTGTAATATATTTATTTTTTTTGTTTTACAATAAAAATATTGTAAAACTAGACGTGGACGAAACTAGATTGGTTTAGTAAAAAAATAGTTTTTGTAAGATGGTGAGAAGAGTTAATAAATTGTTCACGAATATTTGAAGGGGCTATTGAAACGACTTAAACTAATATATGAGGAAGTTTGGTAAGTTTTAAGAAAAGTTTAGATAAGTAGTTTTGGTATTTAAAAGTGAAAATAAATCCTAATTTTTTGGGATGTTAAGTAATCTTTGTTTTTTTTTATTGTTTAGAATGCGTTCTGTATTAAATAAGTTTATTTTGCATTTAAAATCGTACTATGTATTTCTCGCCCTTAATTAAATTAAGAGAATCGTCAAATATAAAATTAAATTTAACCTAATTGTGTTTAATTAAGCATTATTTTTTTAGCATTTTAATTTATCAAAATCAAAAACCAAATTTAAAAAAATGAATAAAGGTTGAACTTTAGATTTTTTTTTGTTTGATTTTGATTATATAAAAGTATACCGTTATATTATATTATACCAATCATATTAAACCATTGAAAAACAATAATACAACAACCAATATAATTTAAACTCATGAAATATGTTTACATTCAAAGGTCCATATCCAATCACATGTCCAGTTACTTTATCAACCCTTGTTAGTGGTTTTGTTATAATCAGTGTTAACTTTGTAAGTGCTATAAATCATGGAACAGATTGGGTAGAGCTTTCCCATGTTTGAGCAACACACTTTTAACCAAGCGTAAATTTTAATCACAGAATCATGTAGTCACTGCGTTTTCCTGGTAAATCAGTGATAATTAGACACTAAGTAGCTTAAGAGGTTTCTTAAACTTATCTGAATTAAAAGAACGCTATTTTTATGAGACTAAGCAACCCTGTTGAAATTGGTTTTAAATCAATAGAAGATGTGTAATTATTTTATACAGTATATATTTTTAGTACCATTGTCGCCATAGGTATTTTTACGTTTTAAAAGGGAACGGTCCAAACCCCGGTCTTGTTACTACCTAACGTCGACCTTTTTGTTAGTTAGCATCATTAATTCATAGCCTAATGACAAAAATGGCATCTGCGTTTGGAAACGTTCTTGCATGGATTTGAACCAGCGACCTTCAGATTTGAAGGCAAGCACTATATCCCAGACAATTGATGAGCTTTATTTCCCTCTCCTTGATATAAAGTGCTTATAGTGTAGTAACAATGACAAACATCCCAAACGAACTATGGTTACTCTGCTGGTAGAGCCACAGACAATGGAGTGGTCGGTTAACCCTTGTCTGTGGTGATACCCGAAGATATTTTATATTTAATGAATTCACAAGTCTTCTTGTGCTCAACGAAAGTCCAACATTATTGTTCACTTTTAAACTTTTTCGTAATATATCAGTTATTAGTACAAATAACTGTCTTGTAAAATAAAATGTATTATATTGTTTATGGTACTCTTATTTACATATGTTTTTGGGAATGATTCATATTCACTGTTTAAGGTTAGTGTGTTTATACTAGGATGAATAACATTTGTTGTCACGTTATCGATAACTGAACAAAGCTGTTCGGAAATGTTTAAGAGACAGCGTGGAATGTAATTTGTTTTTTAATTGAAAATTTACGAGGGACTTTCTGCCAGACGATTCGATTACTGTTTCTTTTGCACTTTGATGAATGGACAATTAAATTAAAACAATGCAATAAATTGATTTATATGAAAACGTACTGTACTGACTTGTCTTTTTTAAAGCATCAAAAAAGTTACGAATAATTTCATTAACTTGAATAGAAAAAAAATCATAACAAAAGTCAGAAGATTTTTTAAAAAATAGAGGAATGATAATCGTTCTGGTTTGCTTAATAAGCTGTGTTTGACTTGCGTGAGATTAGTACGAAATCCCCTTCTTATCACTCAATGTCCCTATCTTTATAATAAAGGTCGGATATATCTACAAACCTTTGTAAAAAGTATTTTTTTTATTCATCTTCTACCATCAGCACAGCTGCTGTTATAAAAAAAATTAATCTAGGATAACACAATATATTAACAGCTGATAACTAGGTTAATGGTCTACAGTGACGCCATGTTGTCGACAGATATAATCAATCAGCTGATCATTTGTCACGTCTTTCTTGTGAGGAAGACGTTTATATTGGAATAGATGATTGTATCATAATTCATATGTTGAATTGGATATGAATTAATAATTACATTCAAAATTAATATCAATAAAAACAATAAATAAACAATTATTGAAAAAAAATCTAAGATAATTAATAACAATTTATATATTTCTATAAATGCAACCCATACCACAAGTACTGTGAGACACTGATTAACAAAAGAATTATCATATGTTAACATAAATGTAAAATAAATATACATACAGTGATAAAAATATGTGTGTTTGACAAAAATCTAAAAAGCCTTGATAGGGTAAATCATATTAAAAATGAAATAAACATGAAATCTAAATTCATAATTATCATCCAATTGGAAATGGCACAGATTTTCATAAATGTGATATATTTAATAATGTTTCTCTAAACTACTTAAATAAATACATATCAATAATAATACTTCTGATTCAAAGTATAACTAATACATCAAATGCTATGAAATATCTGACGGCAATGCAATTCAAATCAATCGGTTGATTAAGTATTACTTGTATCTTTGATTATTATTAGTCTACCATGTATTTCCACTTCATTATAATCATATCAATATGCCAAAATGTTTATTCATCCTAACTGGATGTGGAATATGATAGTTATAATAGTTAATCTCTAACGACTTTATTATAACTACTGTATCTGAATATAACTAAATCATTTTACTTTTTTGAAAAGGGTAATGATTATCTCTTAGTACCAAAAAGGTATAATATTGAGATATAAACAATAAAAATTGAAACTAAACGCTGTTATTGAGATATAAACATTGAGATATATTGATATTTGTACGTGGTGTTTCCTAATTATTGGATGTGAAACTATTATATTGACTCGATTATTTCCACACTGTTAGCCAGCGTACCATGACATACGTCCATAGGCGCATAAAAAAAAGGTACTTCAGTATTAAACGGAGGCCACATTTTGTCAACGCGCTGCGGTGGTTATGTTAGGTTGGGTTATCGTAAATATTATGTGTGTAGGACTTTCCTCGCTTCGTTATGAATCGAACGATACTTTCTATTATGATAACCCAACCTAACATAACCGCCGCAGCGCGCTGACAAAATGTGGCCTCCGTTTAATACTGAAGTACCAAAAAAAATTTATATTTAGGTTTTTTTATGGTCATTTAATGTTATGGAATCACGTTTGTGGTAAAATTTATAAAACAAAGTATTCTTGTGTTATTTTTAAATAACTTCTTGATCAGCATCGTGCATGTTATTAAATTACCTAAGTACAAATAATATGTTAAATTACGCTTATAAATAATAAATAGAAAAAAGTAGGCCAAATAAATAAAATAAATAATTATGGCTGTCATTGTAGATGTCAGTTAGCATTATTCTTTAGTTGAAAGTTGATTACTGGATTTGTAAGGTCAAGTTATAAAAATATATTCTAAGTTTATCAACATAGGTAAAGTTAAATGAATTTTCACACTAAATAAGATATATACTCAATGGTTATTGGTACTTAAGTTTGTTAGTGGGTGAAATCGTTATTATTTTGCTGCTTCAAAGGTTCATAAACTACAACAATTTAAATTATATTATATGTCTATGTAATAGTATTTTTAGAATCCTTTCAAAGAAAAAATAACCAGTAGTTCCTTTGACCTGAACAAAATACCCGATTGGTTATCAAACCACTTAAAATTGTAGTTTAACAAACAAATATTTTATCGGAGACTAATTAAATTTTAACGGGAAACATTCATAAACTTTAACCTGTATAGTTAAATTGTACAATGTGCTACCGACTGGGCAGTTTAATAAAACAATGACAAAGTATTCCACTTAAAAGAGTGCTTTGTGTTTTCATTGGGAGATATTAAAACAATATGCAGACTGAGAAAACAATAGCGAATATCACGGCACTTTCGGGAAACAACGTGTGAATTTATTTTTATTTTGTTTTTAACGGGGTATGATGACGTCATGAAGCTGTAAAAACAGTGACGTAATAATATATTTTATAAGCACGTGTTTTATGAAGTTAATAATTCTACGTAGCCAACATATTTTAGCATGAATTAATTTTAATGCTTAAACAAATTTACTTTAAATAAATATTTCTATATTAAAGTGGTATGTTTAATTTAATGTATAAATACATTGTCGAAATTATATTGACGTTTAAAAATTCATTTTGTCCTTTAACTTAATTGAATATTATTTATCTTATTTAATATTGGTTCGCATATTTTCTGTTATGTTTGGGTTGTTGCTTTGCTTGTTTTGGTTCATGCATAAATATTGTTTCTGTTTTTGCACTCAAATGCTATTATCAAAAATGTTCTTAAATTAGTAGATCATTATTGTGATCTTCTTCCTGTTTGTATAAACTTGTATTTATTGTTGCTATTTATTGTTGTTCTTTGTATTTATTGTTGTATTTATTGTTATATCGTAGCTTGTTACTGTTCTGAATTGTATTACATTTGCATCTTGTTATTTACTTAAAATTGTTTCACAATCTTAATCATTATATGTACTGGCGTCAGCCGTTGAAATTATAAATAAATAAATATTTGATGACTTTGTACTCTACTATACGTGATTTTTTCACACCATATACTCACAATTATCTTTTATTATATTGCTGAATGTCCATGTTCATGGAAATTCTAATTTCATTGAGCACATATCATAAGTTATACTAGCAAAATTGTAAGCTATATTTTTTTTGAAATTAAGTACTACGAATATTGTCAACTAAAACATTACTTTTAAAAACCTTTGCTGAAGACTACTGGTAAGTAGGCCTATATAGTAGTGCATTATTAAAGTAGTATTGTGTGATTGTTTAAACAAGTTTATGTAGTGTGTTTTACCGAAATACATCCTTTGAATTTTAGTGTAATGCTATCAAACACATAGGGTTATTAGTAAGGTTTGAATTCAAATAGCGACGAAACATTTGTTTGGTTTTGAACTTTAAAACTGAAAACTTATTTTTCCGTTTTAAATTTGAATTACTAAATCATATTAAATAAAAATAGAGGATAATGATATAAAAAAGCATAATTGTTAATATATATCTATAAAGACAAAACCCCTTGTACTTTTTGAGCCAAAAAAGGTTAAGAAGTACTCGTGTAGATTTAATTGAACATGTAAGCACAGCTTTGAACTTTAACTGGAGATTAAATTGCACGAAAGGACGTTTGTGTCTTTGACACATCAGAGGTGATATTGCAGTTTATCCTTGTGACAAAAACATTGCTCTGGTTTTATTTTCATTGACATTTTCTGTTTAGGGATATTTTTTTCATTTGCTAAAAATACTTTCTACCTAGCAATTACGCCAAAGGCACCAAGGAAAACTGGTTTTGTCAAAACGATAAGGGACTATGTGTATAACAAATAATTGATCAGAGCATGGGGAAAAACTAACGAAAAAACTTTAAATTAGTACATTGCTCTGGTAATATACTGATAATATTTAACACACATTTTACTATCTTTAAAGTTTTGTTGCAAATTAGATGGAAAAAATTATTCATAATCAAATAATATACCAACCAACCACAAACTTTTAAAACACAATAAGATATTATAAATACAAATACATTGATAGTTCTCATGTCAAAAGAGAACATACAAATAAAGTTTAGTAATGTTAATACATATGGATGCCTCATGATTTATTGTACTTACATATTTTTCTTTTATTTGATATATTACCCTATCAACAATCTAATACTTGCATTGAAAATGTATCAAGGGAAATCAATAAACCATTTAAGTAAAAACAAACAATATTGTTGCAAAAATAATTCATACACACTTGTACGTTACACATATAGTAAAATAAAAGTCTTCAAGAGACTTAACCAGTGTATATTTACACGATACAAGTTCAGCTTATGTAAACTCCGAGCTGCAGCAGACAGTTCAGAAATGCCCTGAAGCAGTTGAACTTGAACACAGGTACAAAGTACAAGCAACTACACTTTGTTGTTCTTGTCTTGAGTCTTGGAGCTGGTAAGAGAATTTGGCTACACGCAAATAACACGAAAATAATGAATGCTTCTAAGAAAGTCATACTTAACCTTTTCTTCATACAAGTTTCTAAATAGGAGGTTGATGTTCAGAGGTCGTGGGCCTTTTTAGTACTGTTTTTGACTCTTGAAAAAGTGATATATAAAATTATGAATAAAATCTTTTTGATTATAAATTTTTGTATCCTTAAATAGGTTTGGTATTTTTCAAAATTAGCTCTATATACTTATTATCAGTAATTAAAAAACGATGGCTATATTATTTGTGTAAAATACAGTCGAGTGTGTAATTCGTTATTTCGTATACAATTTGTGAGGAATGTTCTGCCAATTGGTTTGATTACTGTTCTTATTACACCATTGTATTAGGGCTCCCATTGTACGTAGGAGCGAACCGGTCTAGTAGTACAGTGCGGGCCTTCGGGGCCCAAGGCCCCCGGTTCATATCCTGCTGATCACGAATAGACTTTTTCGTGATAATGCCACAACCCTCTAGGTCTAGCCTGAAGTAATGTGTAAACAGTTCTGGGCGGGAACTAGCGTCCTAGGATGTGAAGATAGACATACCATTGTAAAATAACCATTGTTTTCACAAATTAACAAGTTAAATGAAAGCCACAAACCAATTGTTTTATATCCTAGCTTCACATATCGGGTGCTAGTTACAGCCCGGATCTGTTATATAATGGAATTAATAATTACTTCAGGCTAGTCCTACAGAGTCATGGCTCGTGGCCTTATATCATGGATAAAATCCTTTAGTGGTTGGTACGATTTGATCCAGGGATCTCAGGCCTCGAAGTTCTATGAGATCTGCTCGCTCCTCTAACCTACAACGTTTTATACAGATTCAATATGTAAAACGAATATAACTCTCCAAACAGTCTTCAATGACAACCTTAACAAGTAACAGTTTAAAAATCACTATTTAAATATTTCCCAAGCAACTCTGAGGCAATATGATTCTCTCTTAGTCTCTAAAGAACTGAGATTTTCTCCAGGGTAAAACAGGTAATTGCCTTTGCATAATGTAATTCGCAGTCAGGGTTGGGTTTTTTTGCTTTTTAATCCGGATTACCGTGGACCACTTTAATGAACTAACGTTTATAGCCTCATTTTTGTTTAGGTACAATTTATCCCGCTTAGTATTAGTGTTATGTTTAAATATTTTAATACAAGTAAAGGTTTTTTTTCTCGATAATTAGAGTAATTTCTATTGATTCACTGTTTTACTGATAAGAATGGCAATGTATGTTACAGAGTTGTTATTTGATTGCAATGCTAGGTAAACCCTAAAAAAATATTTTAGTATTATTACAGTATTATTAAGGTATTATTACAGCATGCCGAATAGATTAGCTTAAACCGTCAAATTACATGATATTGCAACAACGAAGATAAATTATTCTTTTTTAATGTTTAAATATTTATTTCGTAATGTACTAAAGGTGGGCAAGATAAATATACACCATAGGTTTTGGAAAATGAATAAAGACCGAATTTTAATATATTCTTGTTTATATAGCTTTGAAACAATTACATACAAAAAATTGTTGGTACATAGAGATAAACATTTATTAAATCATTCACTGGATTTTATGGATAACATATACGGATATGGACCTTTATATTGTCATGTGATTTTTATAGATTAAAGTGAACAGGATAAATTATGGATGTTCAAACCCAAAATATAATACTGGTACTAAAATCTTCATAACTATATGTAATTTTGGGCATTATGTTTATATTGTACATCAAATTCTCAGTAATCTTTGAACATCTAAAATCAAGGTTAAGCCTTTTTGGTTGTATATTGTTTTGTATTATAATAACGTGTGTTATTTCTCTTTATCATAGAACAAACAACAAAGGAGATAACAATAGGTCCCAAAGAATGCTGTGTATTTTGTAACGTCGCAAAAGTCCTGAAAAGGCGGAGTTTTCCTTGGCTTTATTTATTCAAACGTATTTATTCTCATTTCATAGACTCTTGTGCTACAAAACATGCACTGAATATATTTTAACATTGCTTATAGCACAACAAAAAATATTGGACTTCTTGTTAAAGATAATGTTCTCAAACCTTACAAATATTTATTTTACAGCCTAATATAAATGATTAATTTAGTTTATATCTGTATGGTATATTCGTTGAGAGCTACTAAAGGAACTAGTTAAACGAATAACGGTAAATTGACTTAACTATTATAATGTCTCTATTTTGAGTTAGGTTAGGTTAGGCTAGTTTTCGAACAATACACATTCAACTGGAACAATATAATAATTTGTCATTTATTCACTGAGCTATTTCCTTAACATAATGACAATTTTAGTTGTAAAACTAAATAAAAAATATTAGATTTTCCACAGTACAGAACCCGAAGTGAAACGTCGTTTAAAACTTAAGTTATATCTCCTAGGAACGTTGACATACTTGATATAGCTGTGGGTGTAACCAAATATTGACTTATATCATTGACTATACACAGAATAGACTTCCGATGTAATGTTAAAATTTGAAGCCAAGAAAATAGATGAAGTTCAGGACCACCTCACCAGAGGGTACTAGTGTATTGGGTTGGATATTAATTCAAATCAATGCAGTAACATAGCAAACAGCTGATGGATTAACAGCACTGTTAATGTTAATTTAGATTTATTCGTGCGTATTTTTAACGGTTAATTCAAATTACTTCCATGCATGCTTTAGAACTAACAGTCTTATGGCTGAAGTACCTTCTTTAAAATATAAATACTTAGTTTATGTTGTTAATGAGATGTTACTCTTTAACATGTTTCGGAATTCAGATTCATAGAGTATTTGTCCATGTTTACTTGTTTTACTGTAAGAGTAGGATCTTGAAAATATTTACACATTATTACTGTTAGATTTAAAATGTCTAGTAGAAGTGGGAAATGATTTTATAGAAATACATACCTCGAAAAAATTAGCTTTCAGTTAATTTTTTTTTCAAGTACCAAATGACGCACAAAAATAAAATTCACAATATAAAACAGGAATTATAGTGTCACGAAATAAAGTGATCTGAAAAGACTGTTATGGAAAACATCGTTGTGATGTACTTTTATTATTCTGCTCTCCATGGACCACATTGTTGTTCCGAGAATATGAAATATGGATACCAGTGTTATGACACTTTTATGCTATTAAAACGTGTTTTGTTCTGGCATTAGTGACTTTTAGGTTTCAACACATTGTTTTTGATCCTACACATAGAGTTTTGGTGCATAAAGTTCTTTCATATATGCAAAAACAAATCAAGACAGCAGGTGAGGTCAAATTAGTACTAAGCTCAAATAAAATTGTTTCCGGATATCTTAAAATCGTAAATTTTACTTTAATAGTAGTTTACGCAACTGTCGTGTAACGATAGTGTTAACAACAAGAGTAGAAAATTTTAGGTACGAGCCTTGGGGAGTGCCTCAAAAACTTCTTAGAGTGTTGTTAACACTAATCACACGAGTTGCCTACACTACTTTACCTACGACTGGTTTTAATTACTAATATTTACTACTCAAAACTACTAAGAGAGGTTATGTTTTAGTTTATAACCTCATATTGCCACTGACAGTTATTGCAACGACTCATTGTACCAATCAGTAAAAAAACCAGTCGTTAACAATTTAATTGACAAACAGCTGATTTGAAATCGATTAAAAGTTAAATAACAAAAACAAAACACACACATAAACAATACACAAAAAATACACAACTCACCAACTCTAAAGAAAAATACCATAATACCCAGCTGATCCACATCGTAACAAAAATACAAAGAAGGTTAATCCACCAAAATACTCCTCAGAAAAATTATTAAAATTTCAAAATCTTACGTAATTATGTTCTGTGGCAGTTAATGTTTTAATTGTTGGGGAATTAGACACCCAAAGTAATCATTGTGGCTGTTTATGAAACAGTGAAGTCTTAAATACAGGGTGGGGCAGGGAAATATCCCTACTTTTAAGATGGTACTGTGAGTAGTGGGGGTGTGCTGGAGGAATGGGGTTAGGCTCAAATGAAGCTTTTGTTTTGGGAATTTCTAAAAATATCACTATCAGTAGTAGATATGGCTTGTTCGAGTGACCAATGTGCTTTTTCACTCGAGATGTATTTTTTTCAAAATTCTGTCTATTGTTGCTGTGCAGCTACCATTGGCTGTCGGGTTATCGGGTGGCCTGTCGCAAAGCTGTTACAATTTGGTGTGGGTGAATTACTTTCGTGTATGTGGTGGTGTATTGCGAAGTTTATTTGGAACTCAAAGAACGGTCCGGAGTCCTGAAAACATTGACCTTGTCAGAAGATCGATTTTGAAGTCTCCTCAAAGTTCTCCTTGTAAGCATGCATCCGCGCTGGCGTTGTCTAATCGTACTGTGCCTCGTATTCTCCATGAGGACTTACACCTCCATCTATACAAGAGGGTAGTTGTCATGAACTCACATGAACTCACACAATGGGACTGGCAACAACGAATGCAGTCATGTGAAATCTTAACTGCGGGACTACCTCATGCTGCTCGGGTTTTGTTTAGTGACGAGGCACACTTCCATTTTCCTGGAGCGGGTAAATAAGCAGAATGTGCTCTATTGGAGTGATGCTAAGCCTAGGATAGTTCAAGGGAAGACCCTAGATGCCTTGAAGGATGCAATTCACCTTGAATGTTGCCTCTTTCCACAACAAATGCTTCACAAAGTTATAATGAACTCCAGAACCAGAATACAGTAATGCATTTAAGATTAGGGACACAACTTGCAGGATATGCTGTTTAAAACCAAGTAAAGTTATATTAAAATAAACTCCCAGATGTAACCTTTTAATCTCAATAAAAAGTTTGGCTCTAACATTTTTGGTTGTCTTTTAATTTACCTTTAAAATTAGGGATACTTCCCTGCCCCACCCTGTACATGAGAGAATTTTAAATGCGTCTTTTACCGAGAACCAAATAGTCATTTAGAGAGTTGGAATTCACCACTAAGTTTCCTATGGAGGTTTCAATGATGTTTAATACAGAAATAAATGCATATTGTATTTTCTGAATCTGTTTCTATTGAAGTCTTTTCCTTAATTTTGTTGATAGAAATTTAGTATAAAGTTCGACCGGTAGAACTATTTATACATCTAAAAAGGTGCGATTGATTAACTATTGATATTATAATAATCTTATCCGTAACGTTCTTCAAAATCTATGCATTTTTCAAGGTTTTATAAACATATTAAACATTTTGTCCTTTATATCCATGTGATTGATTTTTGTGTTCTATTAAAAGCTAAATCTAACTAAATAAAACCATATTCATAACTAAAAACCTATTACTAATTTCATCTTGAAACATAACGTGAACCAGTTTTACCATCAGCTCCTCTCTGCTGATGACGTCATACATGTTACACGATGCACTTAGACTCGGAGCACTTATAGCTCGAATGAGCACTTCGTATGCTGAACAATGCATGTGCAATGTACATCTGTACGTAGGGCTTGGTGACAAAATTATAATGTACAGGAACGAAAGTTTCATATAACACTTTTTTTTACGTAATCAGTGTTTTGGAGAACTTATTTTCGTCTGTAAAAAACCATAATATTTAACTGTAAATATAACAACAACAAATTTTTATTGTTTTTTTGTTGGAGAGCAAGCTGGTCTAGTGATTAAAGCGCGGAACTTCGTTACTTGAGTTCTCGGGTTCAAATCCCACTAAATCACCAATAAATTTTATCTAAGTGATAATGCCGCAACTTATAAGCCTAGCCTGAAGAATTCCAGGCTCGTGCCTAGTGTCCTCCATAAAAGAAAAACAAACATTTTTTTAAAGCTATCCACCATCCCAAGCCTAGTATTTGGTGAAGTCACTAAACAGCCAAAATAAAAAAGTGAATTACGTTGTCTGGTAAGTTAACGAAACAAACACGAGTGAGAGACATAATTAGTAGGAGAGAGATAAGAGTTAACGACAAACAGAGAGTTGGTTAAATACACATTTGTTTTGTTTAGCTTTGCACACCTTACAAAGTAGATCCCTGCTGACGTCACGGTTACACAGAGGGGTATTTACGAGTATTATCATTGACTATATAACACTAGTGTAGTGTTATATAGTCAATGGTATTATTCTCTAACCGTGTAAATACAGCTTGCATTGTAACGTAACACATTGATCAAATGAAATGTCAAATTAAATCTGTGACTAGAAACTAGTGTGAAAGATAAAATGAAGAATTGTTGTTGATTGTAATATTTGCATTTCAGACTAACAATGAGAAAAACGAACAAGAATCTTAGAAGCACCTGGGTGTTAAGAAATCAACAAGTAAGTGTTTAATTGTTTCAACGATTGGGATGCAGCTGTATTGCAACAATTATGAATCAATAACCTCTTGTTCTTCCTCTTCCCCTCCTAAACATGATTTACTATAGGGAAATGTACCAATAAGACAGTCAAAATATAAATACAATTTTTGAAGTTAGAATAAAGATTGTATCACAACAATAAATCTCTAATAAAGTGATTATTCAATAGTTTAACGCCAAAAGCGTATTCTTGTTAAGGCAAAGCTGAACCGAAATATGTTAATTATTAATTACACTGAAGCAGCCTATACAGATAAGTTCATAACAAATAATAATAGTGCCATTATAAGTATACTGAAGTTATGAATTAGTGGTACGTTTTCAAAAACCAATCATAAATAGGTTATTCCGTAAATGTTACACTATGTTATATATTATTATCAGTAACTACACCACATTGTACTGTAGTAATTACATTGATTGGCTCTCCAGTTGGTTTGCTGAGACATCAAATTGGTCTATTCATGTGGACTAATTACATTCGTCGTCCTAAAGATACATATAACTGTGTATTAAAAAGATCTCCACCTCAGCAAACCTGCAGACTAAGCGAATTTCCATTTCCCTGAGTTAGTTATAATTTAAATATATTTAAATAATATTAGGTTTAATGAGTGCCTAGATTTACAGGCTGCTACAGGGAGGCTAATAAAATGTGTGTTTTAGTAACATATTAGTAGCTTAATATAAAATAAATAAATTTGTTAAGATTGATCGAAATATTTCCTAAACACAGCATTTTATAATATTCTTCATAAGAATATTTTAAATTTGCAATTTATAAATTTTCTCCTTAACCAATAACCATACAAAACACTTTGGTACACTAATTTATTTGTTTTTAAGCTCTTTAATAATGGTCTAGAGAGAAATTGGGAAATTTTGTGTTTTGAGGGTTATAAATGAGAAACCCCAATTTTTACCCCGATCAGTTGAAATACACTACAGAGTACACTAGCTTTTTTACTACTACCCTCTGTAGTCTATTTCAACTTAGGTTGGGCGTTTGTGTATTGTTAGTTGTAATGTGTTAGTTAAGTTTTTTTCACCTGAGGACGGGATTAGATTCTAGATCCCGAAACGTTGTGTATTGTTTTTTACATTCGTGATGGAAAATGTCCTCAATAAACCTTTGAACAACATACAGTAGTTGATGTCACTTCAAAATATTTCATGAATATATGTTATCTATCTATTTGATTTTTTTTATGAAGAGTCATAAGATTTAAACCAACCAACAAATTTGTAGCTTTACGGTTGGTCCCAGTTATCCGATGGTTCAATAGAGTACAAGAGGTGATTACATTTGAGATCGTGTTGGGTACAAATTTGATTATAGGATAGAAAGCACAAGTGACCTCTTAGCCTTCCGCAAATTAGATTTGGTACCTCATATTCTCTGTCCCATTGCAATATGTAGAGTAACCGAATATCTTATATTATTAACTCGCACGTTACTCAATATTTCAATACCAAAATTTCTCAAAACTTTTCATTGGCTTGTCACTTATAACAATAGTTGTGGTTATCGTTTATACGCTACTATAAACCACATATACTCTACCTAAGTGCAAATGCCGTGTTGAAACACACTGCTATATGGTTTGTCGAATCACCCGAAGTTAAAACGATTCCATTGTTTTTTGGCTCTTTAACAAAATGCGCTCTTTAAAGGCTTTGATGACTGAGACTCACTTCCCAACCGTTTGAAGTCCTTTTGAATCCATAGCATAGCTATGAGTCTTGTGTAAAAAATACGAACCAAGCTGTTAAGATTATTTACGACACAATCGTCAAAAATTTTTACTGTACTTTTGTTTTAAAGTTTATTTGTTTATGATTGCCCAAAGAGACAAAGTTTTGGTGAAAAATACAGAAAAATAAATCATCACCAGTACTCTATTAATTATTTAACACTAATCAAAACCCTATTATTAATGAACACCCAGAAGTTAACCGGAACGGGAAAGGATATTTATGTAGGTATAAGATATCCTATTACACTTTTTAAACAGGTTTAGTTTTATGAGATAAATTCGATTTCGGTACTCTTGATTATTCCATACTTTAGGAATAGGTCTTTATTTCATGAACGGTTTTAAACCAAAATAGTTTTGTTTGACTAATAATCAGTATGGACGATTAAACCCATCACTCAAATAAGTTTTGTTTTAAGACGGTGACACACTATCGATCTTTTCCCCGAACAAGACCCCGAACCGAGCAGGGAGAAGGGAGAAGGGAGGTCGAAGGGAGGATGTTCGATAGTGTGTCACGGGTCCGTACACCGATCAAGACGCCGAACAAGACATCAGGCCGAGCAGGGAGACGAGCGCTCTGGAGGCGGTTTTTTGGCGAAAGATCAAAGAAAAGATCGGTCCGATGTACGGTCCGATGTACGATAGTGTGTCACGGTACATTTTTGCCCCGTACATCGTCGCGAGCGCCGCACCGAGCGGCCGCCTGCGCTAGCATTGATAGTTTTGATTTAATATTGCAATTAAACTCTTTAATTGGTAAAATAAATAAATGTTGGGTAATATGTTGCCGTTATATATTATAATCATTTAAGATGTAATGTTTGTGGTTTGTTTGGTCAAGGTTGAAAGTGTAGAAACCGTTAAATCAATTATATCAATAATATTAAGGTTGAATTAAGTAATTGATGTTGACTTAAATTCTTTCAAAAATAATATAAACATTAATATTATTAAAGGCAATTAAAATGATCATTCTGTAACGTTATTTCAATGAATAAAACCAATAGAAATCAATAGATATAACTAAGCATCCTTTCTAGAATATTTTATTTTTGCGACAAGTTTTCAAAATGCGACTTTTAACAATAATTTTTATGTTATAGAAACTTTTTGGCTTTGGTCTGGTGTGCATTTTTTAGATTCCACGGCACTGCCTCCGCGCTCTCACTCGCTCACACTCTCTATCTCTCTCCAAACTTCCTTTTGCCGCGCTCGGTAGAATTCGTCTGGTCTTGGTCATGTTCGGGGAAATGTTCGGAGTAAAATTTTGCTGATATTTATCTCCCTTCTCCCTTCTCCCTGCTCGGTTCGGGGTCTTGATCGGGGAAAAGATCGATAGTGTGTCACCGCCTTTAATAATTCATTTAGCAGCATTGATTTTTTTTTTGATATTGATTTGCTTTCAAATATAGATGTTATCTTAGGCTTATGAACGCTTTTGTGAATAAAAACCAACATAGCAAACAATAAATCGTTACATTTTTCGATAAAGGTTACTTCGAATATGTGAATTAATTATTAATCATGAACAGGTAAGAAAATAATTCTTGGAAAAAAATAATCAAAGGAAGATAAATATTTAAAATTGACCTGTTTTTGTAATTAAAAGTAGAGATGGAGATTGGTGAAAATTCTTAGAACCCTGCAAAGAAATCAAATACATTATGTTTGCCCTTTGTTAATTGAGATCTTTAGTCCATCTGTATTTATTGGCAGATTTAATTTACACGATTTGTACTGTGTAAATTTCGTTAAAATGTTTTTATATTTTTTGTTTGTTTCTTATCTATTTCAGTGCATTGCCTGTCAAATACTTGTGTGTTTTGCTAGTTATCCACTTTACTTAATTAACTTTGGCGATGTTTCAGTTTAAGAACAACGTAATTTATTTATTTATTACAGAGTAGTTAAAGTATAAGGATGCAAATATAATACGTGGAATACGTATATATATATTAATATCAAATTATATTCAAACTTAAACGAACATACGTGTAGAGTTGGGACATAAGGTGGGTTGTTATTATTTTTACAATCTAATCAAATCAAAACAAACATCAAAAGTGTACGGGGGAATATAAAAACACACTTCAAGTCACATAAACAATCTTATTAACAATAGCACATAAGTAAACAATAAGGGTTCTTGTAACAAGAAATAATTGTTTAAATAATTATGGGTTCCACAGAAAACAATGTTCATTATAAAACATCTGGGAAATAAGCCAATATGGGTATTATAACGTTTTATCGTGTTCGTGTATGCCAATAGTTCTGAGGGACATTATAAGTTAAACATAATGACTGTTTTGTAGGGAGGAACAGGATCATGTGACTTTATAAACACTTTTGTGAATAAAAACCATCAGAGCAAATAATGAATCGTTGCATTTTACGGCAAAGGTTACTTCGAATATATGAATTAATTATTTTTCATGAACAGGTATAAAATACCGTTCTTGGAAAAAATAATTCAAAGGAAGATAAATATTTAAAATTGATCTGTTTTTGTAATTAAAAGTAGAGATGGAGATTGGTGAATTTTCTTAGAACCCTGCAAAGAAATCAAATAAATTATGTTTGCCCTTTGTTAATTGAGATCTTTAGTCCATCTGTATTTATTGGCAGATTTAATTTACACGATTTGTAATGTGTAAAACTCGTTAAAATATTTTTATATTTTTTGTTTGTTTCTAATCTATTTCAGTGAATTGCCTGTCAAATACTTACAGTGTGTTTTGCTAGTTATCCTCTTTACTTAATTAACTTTGGTGATGTTTCAGTTTAAGAACAACGTAATTTATTTATTTATTACAGAGTAGTTAAAGTATAAGGTTGCAAATATAATACGTGGAATACGTATATATATTTTAATATCAAATTATATTCGAACTTAAACGAACATTCGTATAGAGTTAGGATATAAGGCGGGTTGTTATTATTTTTACAATCTAATCAAATCAAAACAAACATCAAAAGTATATGGGGGAATATAAAAACACACTTCAAGTCACATAAACAATCTTATTAACAATAGCACATAAGTAAACAATAAGGGTTCTTGTAACAAGAAATAATTGTTTAAATAATTATAGGTTTACCAGAAGACAATGATCATTATAAAACATCTGGGAAATAAGCCAATATGGGTATTATAAAGTGTTATCGTGTTTGTGTATGCCAATAGTTCTGAGGGACATTATAAGTTAAACATAATGACTGTTTTGTAAGGAGGAACAGGATCATGTGTTCACCGGGGATCGAACGTCAAAACTAATTTCAGCCCAACAACGTAAACTCACAAACACAAACCAACAAAGATGTGGAATTTATGGTAACTTTTGTGTTTTCTAAGCCCAAGATAAAACCACCCGGCCTAATACACGGTTCAAAATGTAAGCTAGGAGTTTTCACTTGTTTACAATCAGTATTGAAACAATACGTTCCATGTAGTTTTTTGAAACAAAAAAAGCACACACACACACACACACACACACACAAACAAAAAATGTTTAATGAAAAGCTTCATCGAGAAATAATCAAATAGTATATTGTGTTCAACTTTTATTTTGACGATTTGAGTGATTTAGACGAACAACGATTGAAGAGAGAAATAAAATTGCCACAGAAAACCAGTAAACTAAGCGAATTTCCATTTACATGTTCGGATTTTTCACTGAAATATACCCTTAAACATGTTAGATTTATTCAACTAACACAGGATTAGTGAAAACCCCGGTTTGCTGCTACACGAAATGTAAAAGATTGTTTTTTGTGAAGTATTAATAGATTAGTATAAAATAAACCCGTTGACAAATTTGTTCAGAATCTATACACTTATTGACCTTTAAACAAGCAAACGTCACAGTTTTACTTATTCCCCTAAACAATAATACGTTTTAAAATTTTTCGTTTTTTGGATGATTATTACTCATGCTATCGTGTTAACAGCCAAACACACTCACACATATAAAATTATACATATGAAACTGAGCGGACGGCGTTTTTCCTCTGGAAACGTCACAATGAAAAAGTAAAATGATCCCGGGCCCAGTCGTAACAGCTTATTCATTATATGTGGTTTTGCTAAAATCATACTTATGATGCATAGAAAATGAAGCAATATCCTGGGTTAAACTTTATGTTAAGGATGGAGTCATGCAAAGTTCTGACGTTCGCGTAGTTTTTGTCTGAAAATACGCTTTCACTTCTCGAGTCTATTGTTTAGGTAACGAGAGAGCGTCATTTAAAAATCTCACTTTGTAGAGCAAAGAGAACAAAGCAGGTCCTGGGGGATGTAGGTTTTATCAACTCTCTCTGCACAGTTGACATTTTAACTTTAATCGTATGGGTTGGTTACTGTGTAAAAAATTGTAAATTGTTTTATTTGGTTTTAATATTTTTAAAATTTTTAATTCATATTTTGTTCTTTTTTTGCCTATTTCAATTTATAAAGGTATTCTGCTTATCTACAGGCAAGTATCTTTAATTTCCATTTTTGCTAAGTAACATAAATATTTGCAATAAACATATAGGGGACATTGTATGTATTAATAGGCAAGGCTGTTTCTTTAAAACTTTTTTTCTCAGCTCATGTGAATCACAGAGAAAATCTACGCATACTTTTACATTAGTATAATACGTTAGTAGTCCTGAAAAACTATAGAACTATATTTTTTTTGATAGCTTGTGGGGAAATCTACGCATACTGTTGTAATAGTAGTTTACGCAACGATTGCGTTAAGTGAGTCTTTACGACACGAGTAGAAAATTTAAGGCACGAGCCTTGGCGAGTGCCTTAAAAACTTCTACGAGTGTCGTAAAGACTATTAACGCGAGTTGCGTACACTACTTTACCTACGACCGTTTTTTTAATTACTATTAATCTGAATTTAATTACTAACAATCACTAATGATAACTTTTTAGAGAGGTTATGTTTTCGTGTATTGTCATTGCCACTGAAAGTGATGCAACGACTTGTATAATCAGCTGATTTCCTGTAATTACGTGTTTGTTAAACTTCGTTAAATATTACATTGCTAGCAGCATTCTTACCATAAATAATATTGTATCAGGTACAATTCGGCAAATTTATTTTTGGACTTCCACCAACTTAATTAAGAATACGCGAGTATCAACATGAACAAGTCGTATCAACAATTAAATTGGTCAACTGATCAGCTGATCAGCTGATTAGTTGACGTTCGAAGCATTACAATTTTAATTCTTTTCTCTCAATACTTGAACCTCATTGGTCCGTTACCTGTGTGGATATGAGAAAACTATGCGGATATGAAATGAAGCTATGCGGATATGAAAGTAAACAGCTGTAAAGTGAAACTTTTCAATTCTAAGAACTGGACTGAAATGGCTTCTTTAAAAAACGGTCGTAGGTAAAAATATTTTCCTGTAGATGTGAAAATGAAGAAGTCTGTACACTACATATTTTTGGTCGAGTTTTCGACCTCTAGACAACCTCTAGTACAAATAAAATCTGCACATAGGACCAATAATCTTTCTATTGGTACAACCCGCGTTTGATTAGGTTCAGTTGGTCAGGCTAGCTGTCATAAGATTTGCCAACGTTTTTAAATATATAAGATACAATATAAAATGGTATTGACGGTAGGCAAAAAAAAAATAAATAAAAAAAATACTTGTAACAAGGGGGGCCTGTGGAAAAATGTATATTAAAACTTTATCTTAGTTACGAGATACACCTATACAAATAATACAGTTAAACTGATTTATTTGAACTCGGTCGAAAGATGGTGATGCCAGTGTTTACGTATTGTTCAATTTAGTGTTTTTCATGTAGGTTTACATTATCATCAAAACATAATACAATACACTTTCATTTGGATATTATTATTAAAAATACCATTAACACTAAAAGTACTTACCATTCAATTATTTTTAATAAACCAGTGTATTGTTCTCGCATTTACATAAAACATACTACTAATGAAAAATCATAATTTACGTCAAAACAATTTTTTATTTAGTAACAGAACTCCCTTGAGCAATTCGGTACAATATTCCATTGTTTAACATTGATATTCTGCGGGAATAGGTAACTTTGCTCTTTTAGCTGGGATTAAAAACAAAGAACATTTAATGCGGGGTTGCATTTGTGTACACAATGGGGCGTGGTACTATGATCACAATATATCCTTTTTGCTGTCCCAATCCCCAAAGGATTTTAAATCGCTAATCAGCCATTAAACATTGTTTACAGTTGGATATGTCATCTACCATACTTCTAAAACGTTTTAAGCCAATGAAGCCAATTGCAGCAAATATTGACTATTTAGAGTTTTAAAACTGTTGCGATACAAACGTAAACCGATAAGGTAACAAATGTTTTCAAAGGCACATAAAAATGGCTGTACACAACCTAAATAACAATTATTTATTCCTAGATGTCAAAAGTAGTCTTGCTTAAATCATAAGCTGGACTTATGCCAAATTATATCAGTGCCGTCAATGCTAAAAATTATAATGTGATTGAAATATTTTTTATTCAAATGTTAATAATATGCCTGATAAAATTATAGCATGATTTTAGCATAATTAAAACATATAGGAAAGTGAATTAAATTCTTCTTTATGTCCGTATCAAATTGTAATAACATCATAGAAGCGCATGCTTGTTAATTCTATTACGATCAGGAAAGAACGTTGGCGTAGTTTTAGAGTGCGTGCTTAACTCCCTTAGGTCCCTGGTTCTAATCTTGTCAATAACCTACAGAATAAGATAATGGTGTGACTCTACGCCATTACTCTAGCTTAAAGTAATATTAAACATGTTAACAGGATAGAAGGAATTTATATATCTTTACCTGATACTTATTTTTAAAAAATAAGCGGGAACGATCAGCTTCACTAAATTACAACAGATAATTCCACTTGACAGAGATAGTTTTTGTCTTTTCATCGTATCATATAATAAAACAATATGCGGCTCGGAAAACAATACTGAAATGAAAACGACCATTTTGGGAAACATTGTGAGAATGTACTTTTATTATTCCGCTCTCTACAGACCTCATTGTTGGCCCGAGGGTGTAAAATATGGCGGTGTTATAAAATGTATCTTTTGTATAAACATGGACATTTTCACTGGTGATTCTGAGTGTAATGATAATTTTTATGTACGGTATTTACAAATATTTGCTTAATAACTACGATTACCAATCTGATAAATCTGGGATGTTAAAACATATATTGAGAATTTTATGTCCAAAGGGTCATAAAAAAGAACACGCGTTGATTCAATTGAACGTGAACATTGCAGGCGTTGCTTTGACCCATTACTGGAGATTAAATTGTAGGAAATGACGGTTTTGTCTTTGACACACCCGAGTGGTTGAAGCTTTCTTTTTGTAACGAAATTCCTACACCGATTTATTTATTAAACTATAGGGGTTTGACATCTTGCGAACGTAGCCATTAAGTAAAATATTTCTGAATATCAAAGATGTAGTATAACATTGTAATTTGTCTAAAAATTAATAAAGTCGCATTGTTTTGAGTAATAATAAATTGTCATGGGTATTAATTTATCAATTAAATTTTGAACGCAAAAAGAATGCATAAATGACAAGCTAAGTTTTTTTTTTTTATCATGTAACTGTTGATAGACTTTAAAACTAGCAAATATGCTTTAAGGTTAGTTAATAATTTATATATGGTAACGGGTATCCCTCATATTCAGATACTGCCATAAAACTATAAGTACAATTAATAAAGCGATTGGTAAGATAAATATACACGATAAACATCAAAACCAATCCCGAAAATTTGGCTAATATTCCTTGAGAAAAGTTAAGGTACCATTGGATAAACTATAGTAGGTATTTGATAGATTTATTTTACAGATACTACAAATACAAGACGTACATAAAGAAGAACCATGTTGCTTGGTAAATCTAATGCACATATACATTTTATTTTTAGTGCTTTTAAATATTTTTTTTTTCAATAGTAAAAAAATAAAGATTTCTGAACAAGATTTAATATTGTGAACAATAAACAAAACCATACCTTATCATATAAAATGAACAGAATTAATTCATCCTATTATCAAAGAAAATTACCCCAAATATAAACCGAGGTAATAATTATACTAGGTGCATATGAGTAAAAGAATTTCCAAATGTCCAACGAAACTACACTTTAACAAATAAATGACTACGCTACACTCAAACGAGACACTACACAGACTAGCTACCTAAATTACACATTCAAAAGATACAAGTTCACCTAAGTAAACTCCGAGCTGCAGCAGACAGTTCAGAAGTGCCTTGAAGCAGTTGAACTTGAACACAGGTACAAAGTACAAGCAACTACACTTCGTTGTTCTTGCCCAACGATGTAAAAACTACTGGATTGCGCTCTCAGTAGCACTGCGGGCGCTGTTTTCGGTCTAGCTCCCCCCACCATCTACTGGCAGTAGCCGACGCAGCCCATACACTCACCATTGTAAAACGCGCCTTATTAAGTTGCTGCTCTGTTTAAATATATAGATATAAAATATTGCTAATACATGCCAAAAACTTTTACTATTCTAAACTTTATGTCTTCTTCTTTTCGTGCAAAAAATAACACATTTGAACTCTTAAAAACCCTACTACATTTGTCCAGTTTTTACCGCAAATCTATGCTTGACATTAACGTGATAGGCATACTTTTTTATGACCTATTTTGTAAGATACATTGTCATTAAACATTGAAAGAAAAAAATATCGCGTTTACGTCAAAAATTTACGTTACCACTGCGGCAAAAACTTAGCAAAATTATTCTAAATGTTTATGTACTAGTTTTACGATTAATAAAATAGAATTTCAAACACAAATATTGTACTTTATATTTCTCCTTTGTAATTACTTAATATTTTACCATGTACAATTTGGAACTAGCAATATCAGTTGTCTAAAAAACTCTACAAAACGGGTTTAGTGAATTTGTAGTTTTAAAGAATTCAAATGGGTTATTTTCTGCAAGAAACAAAACAGACATAAAAGGTTTAACTAGTAAAAAGAGTTTGACAAGCGTTAGCAATATTTTATCCCTATACATTTCAACAGTGCAGCAAATAAAAAGTGTGTTTTATAATGGTGAATGTATGGGCTGCGTCGGCTTCTGCCAGTAGGTGGTGGGGGAAGCTCGACCGCGCGGCCAACACTGAGCCAGCGATCCATGAGTTGTTTATATCGTTGTTCTTGCCTTGAATCTTGGTGCTGGCGGGAGAATTTGGCTACCCGCAAATAATAGTACAGATGGTTGATAAAGTAAAATGTTTTCTTTTAAATATACATCACAGTTTTTCTTGATTTTATACGTTACGTCAAACAATGTCGTAATTTTAACCCTGAGCAAAATGATAGGATTTCAAATGCTGTATAATTACGGTTCAAAGATTATTGTAGTGTTTGCAATTTAACACAAAACATATTTCAATCCCAAAAATGATAGTCACACTGTCATAAGTACTCTACTGTATATCTACTATCTACTGCCTGCCATCTGAAGATAAAACCATACGTTTTATTAATTGCTATGATCTGTTTATATTTTTTACATTTATCAGTTCTTTCTAAACCATGTTATATAAAACATCTATTGTATTTAATCTCTTTTATCGAGTAAAATCTTATCAATATTACTAACTATTACTAACACCACCTGTTAACTCAAGGGTTGTTGACAAGCTAATGGGAAAAAAGTCAGTTTGCTGATACCTTTGATTTTGATAAGGAACTATATAGAAACTATTAAATATTTCCGGATTATAATACAAAATACGTCAAAGAAATACACATCCATTAAAATTTATTTTTGCGATAAAAACAGCTAACCACCAGTCTAGAGCCTAATACATAATTTTTCTTTTGCTAGCCAAGTTTCAAGAACTATATTAGATTTACCTTTGGGGTGACATAAACATCTAACCTACAAGAACACATGAAACGAAAAAGGTATAGCTAATCTATACAGCAGATATATTTCAGGAATATATTTCTGTCTTGGATTAATTTTTATTTAGTAAACGTATCAACACCATTAACTGAAACAAACTAGCGTTTTAACTGATTTCTAAAACACAAATTCGAATCAACCGACAAAGTGTTTCCACCTATATAGATTTTCCATTGAATCCGTGCCTTTTGACCTATATCGTAGACAAAGGGTTTTGTTGGTGTTTAACTTTCCATTCGGTTGCGCTTCAAAGCAGCTTTCAGAACAATATTAAACGTTTAGTGAAACATCTATACAAAACACATTCCGAGTTTGTTGTGTTCTTTTGCGCTTTTACTATATACCAAATTTGTTTTGATTTTTTTTTCATGAAAAAAAAAATTAAATTATATTTTTAATCACTCAAAGGATTCTAGGAGATAAATTCCTTTAAGGATTTTTATGTAAGTGGCTGTGGTTGGCTAGTTTTCCTTTAAAACCATTTTTGGTTTGTTACATAGTGAAATCATATATTTATTAGTAACTATAACATCAAATACCTTGCGTTTTCCTCAATACTAAATACAAATATCAAGAGATCGTTGTTCAAAGTATAACAATTTTTATTCGTACCTATGGTCATGTATGGGTTTTGTTTGTTGAAGAAAATATTAAGTAAAATTCACATCGACTACCTATGATACTGCTATTTTATCAATAAGTGAACTATTAGGAACCGATCGATAGTTTGGGACCAATAAATCTAACAATATCCATCAAACAATGTAGAAACCAGCCATAAATATAGCTTTAGTGTGCATTAATATTGTGGCAATTAATTAGTAGTGCAGTATTGGTAGACAATGCATATCTGATATTTGACATCAATAGTTAGTTATTACTGGACAAATTGGGATCGAATAGTTACGTTATGACTATTTTCTTTTCAATCGATGCTAAGGCTTTTGTAATATATTTTTTTTGTTTTACAATACAAATATTGTAAAACTAGACGTGGACGAAACTAGATTGGTTTAGTAAAAAAATAGTTTTTTAAGATGGGTGAGAGGAGTTAATAAATTGTTCACGAATATTTGAAGGGGCTTATTTGAGGCCAAGCTGAATAATAAACATTGAAACGACTTAAACTAATATATGAGGAAGCTTGGTAAGTTAAGAAAAGTTTAGGTAAGTAGTTTTGGTATTTAAAAGTGAAAATAAATCCTAATTTTTAGGGATGTTAAGTTATCTTTGTTTTTTTTTTAATTGTTTAGAATGTGTTCTGTATTAAATAAGTTTATTTTGCATTTAAAATCGTACTATGTATTTCTCGCCCTTAATTATATTAAGAGAATTGTCAAATATAAAATTAAATTTAACCTAATTGTGTTTAATTAAGCATTATATTATATCATTTTAATATATCAAAATCAAAAACCAAATTTAAAAAATGAAAAAAGGGTGATTTTTTTATTTGTTTTGTTCGATTTAGATTATACAGACTGTCCTAAAAGTCCCGGACCGGTTTAATATTTTCTAAACGACAACAGATAAATCAATAAGATTTTGCACATCAACACCACACTTAAAAATCTACTTTTTTAAGGAACTATAAATTTTCTGTCATATCATGGGGATGTCCCGCAAGGAGTCAGAAGGAAATCTTAAATAGAAGCATAGGTTGACATGTACATCAAATTAAAGACCTTTACTAGCAGAATATAATGCAGCAAATTTGAACTCAAACGGATAACTGAGTAAAAAATGGCAGCGGTTCAAAGATTTCTTGAATCTGCCATTTTTTACTCAGGCGTTCTTTTGAGCTTGAATTTACGGCATTGTAATCTAATAGTGAAGACCTTTAATTTTATGTGCATATCGACCTATGCTTACGTTACAAATTTTCTTCCGAATCCTACTAGGGCTGTGCCCTGAGGAGTACGCGTATAATGGCAATGCGAATTAAATGAATCTTTGAACCACTGTCATTCTTGGCTCGGTTGTCCGATTCAGTTCAAATTTGCGGCATTATATTCTGCTAGTAAAGACCTTTAATTTGATGTACATGTCAACCTATGCTTCTATTTAAGATTTCCTTCTGACTCCTTGCGGGACGTCCCCATGATATGACAGAAAATTGATATTTCCTAAAATGTAGATTTTTAGGTGTGGTTTTGATGTACCAAATCTTACTGATTTATCTGTTGTCGTTTAGAAAATATTGAACCGGTCCGGGACTTTTGGGACAGTCTGTATAAAATTATACCGTTATATATTATACCAATCATATTATACCATTGAAAAACAATAATACAACAACCAATATAATTTAAACTCATGAAATATGTTTACATTCAAAGGTATCCAATCACATGTCCAGTTACTTTATCAACCCTTGTTCGCGGTTTTGTTATAATCAGTGTTAGCTTTGTAAGTGCTATAAATCATGGAACAGATTGGGTAGAGTTTTCCCATGTTTGAGCAACACACTTTTAACCAAGCGTAAATTTTAATCACAGAATCATGTAGTCACTGCGTTTTCCTGGTAAATCAGTGATAATTATCACACTAAGTAGCTTAAGAGGTTTCTTAAACTTATCTGAATTAAAAGAACGCCTTTTTTTATGAGACTAAGCAACCCTGTTGAAATATGTTTTTAATTCAATAGAAGATGTGTAATTATTTTATACAGTATATATGTTACACTCAATCTCCGAATTCGGACAATGTCCGAAATTTCTACCCACTCCGCGATGTGAATAGTGTGAAATACCCACGTCGCGGAGTGAGCATTTTATTTCGGACATTGGCCGAAACAAAATGCCCAGACCGCGTTGTGGGTAAACTGATTTACCCAAACGCCAAAGTCAAAACTTTCTTCGGCGATTGAGCAAATTAAAAATACCCACAACGCGATGTGAGCAAAAGTGATTGCCCGCGTCGGGTTGTGGGTATTTCTAGTTTGCGCAAACGCCGACTAGTAGTTTATAAACCACCGTATACCCAACCCATAAATCTACATGAAATCCACAATCATTAGGTAAAATAAATAAAATTTATGTTTGTGATTATAATTATTTAATGTATAGATATAATTTTAGAAAATACCAGAAAACAGCAAATTACCAAATAGGAACAAATATAAAAAAGGTCCATTGCACATACATTGAAATTACATTTTTCCGCTTTACCAAAATAGGAGTAGCCTTAAAACGCCGATTATCACACAGTTCTTGTTACATCTCTCTTTTACTTATTGGCACAAGAGGTGCTGCCATGACATTTAGAATTGCATTTTATGTTTGACTTAATACATTTACATGATTTACTCAAACAGTTCTTCTTGCAACCACATCTTATAAATCCTTGTTTTTTTAAGAGGTTGGCGATCTCTTTTAACCTCTGATTTGCCCGTCCACATTGGCCTCTGACGTCTTGATTGGCTCGTTTGACAGACCAAAACAATATCTCACAAGAGATAATCACTGAACATATATTAACTTGATCACATGCGTATCACACAAGACAGCCAACAGAAAAGAAAAAAAAATGCAGGTACAGGTCCGTCCATCAGAATCGCAGATAGTGCAAATGGTGGGTGTGACAAGTCTAAACGTAAATTCGGCGTTTGCACAAACTAGAAATACCCACAACCCGACGCGGGCAATCACTTTTGCTCACATCGCGTTGTGGGTATTTTTAATTTGCTCAATCGCCGAAGAAAGTTTTGACTTTGGCGTTTGGGTAAATCAGTTTACCCACAACGCGGTCTGGGCATTTTGTTTCGGCCAATGTCCGAAATAAAATGCTCACTCCGCGACGTGGGTATTTCACACTATCCACATCCCGGAGTGGGTAGAAATTTCGGACATTGTCCGAATTCGGAGATTGAGTGTAACATATATACTTTTAGTACGTTTTTAGGCCAGTGGCATTTTTACGTTTTAAAAGAGAACGGTCCAAACCCTGGTCTTGTTACCTAACGTCGACCTCTTCGTTAGATAGCATCATTAATTCATAGCCCAATGACAAATGGCATCTGCGTTTGGAAACGTTCTTGCATGGATTCGAACCAGCGACCTTCAGATTTCAAGGCTAGCACTATAACCCAGACAATTGATGAGCTTTATTTCCCTCTCCTTGATATAAAGTGCGTATAATGTAGTAACAACGAAACATCAAGATCAAACTATGGTTACTCTGTTAGTAGTGCCACAGACAATGGAGTGGTCGGTTAACCCTTGTCTGTGGTGATACCCGATGATATTTTATATTTAATGAATTCACAAGTCTTCTTCTACCCAACGAATGTCCAACATTATTGTTCACTTTTAAATTTTTTCGTAATACATCAGTTATCAGTACAAATAACTGTCTTGTAAAATAAAATGTACTATATTGTTTAAAGTAATCTGATTTACCTATGTTTTTGGGAATGAATTTATATTCACTATATAAGGTTAGTGTGTACTAGGTTAAATAAAATTTGTTTTAACGTTATCGATAACTGAACAAAGGTGTTCGGAAATGTTTAAGAGACAGCGTGGAATGTAATTTGTTTTTTAATTGAAAATTTACGAGGGACTTTCTGCCAGACGATTCGATTACTGCTTCTTTTGTACTTCGATGAATGGACAATTAAAGTAAAACAATGCAATAAATTGATTTATATGAAAACATACTGTATGACTTGTCTTTTTTTTAATGTCAAAAAAGTTACAAATAATTGGAACTATAAAAAATAAATCCAAACAAAAAAGTCAGAAAGTTAAAAAAAAATTAGGAGCAATGATTATAGTTCTGGTTTGCTTAATCAGCTGTGATTAACGGGCGTGAGATTATAGTTCGGCCGCTTAGAAAACGACCTGCGCGCTAATGCTAAACCAATGCTGGAGGAGGTCGCTTTCTAAGCGGCCGACCTATAGTCCGAAATCCTATTCTTATCACTCAAGGGCGTTTTTGGGACACCTTTGATCGGATATATCTACAAACCTTTGTAAAAAGGACTTTTCTTATTTATCATCTACCATCAGCACAGCTGCTGTTATCACAAAAAATATTAATCTAGGATAACACAATATATTAACAGCTGATAACTAGGTTAATGATCCACAACGACGCCATGTTGTCGACAGATATAATCAATCAGCTGATCATTAGTCACGTCTTTGTTGTGGAGAATACGTTTATGTTGGGACAGATGATTGTATCTTAATGCATAATATGTTGAATTGGATATGGGTTAACCATAATTACATTTAACATTAAAATTATTAAAAATAATAAATAAACAATAATTGAAAAATAATCTAAGATAATTAACAACAACATTTATATTTTTATGAACGCAAACCAAACAACAAGTACTGTGAGATTAACAACAATCAACAAAACACTGATTTAGAAAAAAAGGCTATATGTTGGTATCCCTGTTTTCTTTATTTCATGCTGATCAGCTGGTATGCATTACTGCATACTGATCAATGACCTTTATTGTTATCTGGTATTCATCGTAAACAAGATTCAATATGCGGTATTCGTAAGTTTAAATAGAATAATTATTGCAGGTATCCTCTTTAGGGTTTCTACAGGTCCGTTTTCCAAAAATGTTTGACAAGTTAGTAAATACTGGAGTTGATTCGTTTAGTTTTTTATTCAACAATACATCCTCTTTGAGCTTGAAAAACCACCATGTTGAGTGTTTAGAAAATTCCCAATAACACTGAACCTCAAGGATAACTATGCAAGAATGCATATCAGCTGATCAACAAAGAATAGTTATTTGTGTAACTAGTGGTGAAAGTGGCACTTTGCTGCACACGAGAGCAATGTTTACGCACGAGCCGCAGGCGAGTGTGGAATGATCTCGAGTGCAGCAAAGGCCTTTTTCACTCGTGTTACACATTATATTTTTCCTACAGTCATTATAAAGCATATAAATAATTAGTCTTTCAAACACTATGCAACACGTTTTTAGGTTCAGCTGGCAACACAAATGGTGCCCTAGAGAAAGTAGTACCCGCGGTCCATATCACTCCGCTATTTTTCCTCGGCAAGAAATGTGCTCCGCGTTTTGAGAATATAGTTCCGTATGTTTTTGTAATTTGAAGTGGTTTCCGCGCCTAAAAAAATGCTTTAAAGGTATTTTCTTGTTTATTAAGATCATAGGAATGTTTTAAAAACGTTTAAAAGAAAAGTCCAGAAAGTTCAGAAATACCGAAACTATAAACACGAAATGACAGGTTAAATCGTAGTTATAATAGTCAATCAGCTGCTCATAGTATAATTATCTTTAAGTGTTGCCAACCTATTTCCAAGCGTACACGGATTACGTGCATAATGGAACCACGCTATTTTGTGTTGTTTCGTTGGAATCCTGATGTGCGGCAAAGTATAAACCGTACGGCAAAGTATAAACCGTACGGCAAAGTATAAATATGCAGCAATTAGCAGCTTTCTGTACTATAAACAGTACAAGGAAGCCAACTTTGTCGGGTGACTGTAGGAAAACAAATATGCATACCAACATATGAGCATGTTTGTCGTTAAAAAATGTCTCACGGTACTTGTAATTTTAGTTGTGTTAACACCCTGTATAATACGAATTGTTGACGTATAAGTAAAATAAATAAATATACTTTTATAAAAATAGAAATGTTAGACAACATCTAGAAAGCCTGGATAGGGTAAATCGTATTAAAAATTAAATAAATATTAAATGTGTATTCATAATTATCGTCCGACTGGCATGGCACAGATTTTCACAAACATGATGTATTACATAATGTTTCTTTAAACTACTTAAATAAATGCATATCAATAATAATAATTCCGATTCAAAGCATAACTAATACATCAAATGCTATGAAATATCCAACGGCAATGCTTTTAAAATAAATCGGTTGATTAATTATTACTCGTATCTTTGATTATTATTAGTCTACCATGTATATCCACTTCATTATAATCATATCAATATGCCAAAATGTTTATTCATCCTAACTTGATGTGGTATATTAAAGTTAATCTCTTACGAATCTACTGTATAATAACTATCTGAATATAACTAAATCATTTCAGTTTTTATGAAAATGATCTATGTAATATAGTACCAAACAAATATAATATTAGGATAAGAAATTATTGAAATTTTTCGTGGTTTGCCCTAATTATTGCTTGTGAAACTATCATATTGGCTCAAAGATTGTCACTTTGTTGCAGACAATATTAGCCAGCGTACCATGACATACGTCCATAGGCACTTAAAAAATTCATATTCATGTTATTTTAAGTTGGCCATTCAATGTTTGGGACTCTTTAAGTTTTTGGTATAATTTACAATACAAAGTATTTTTGCGTTTTTTTATTTCAGTTTATCAAGGCTGTTAATGTAATTAATAAAACATCAACATTTTAAAATAAATCAAACTTATTATCTGTAAAACTTGACGTAATTTCAATTTGCTCACGTTTTGTAAATAAAGAGATATTTTTTATATTAATATTGTATGTGAATCATTAGTTTTTTCTGCTATGGATTAAGTTATCGTAATCTCTGATAAGGTAAATCAAAGTTTATTGGGACTGAAGTTTGTTAGTGGATGAAATCATGATTTTCTCTACTTCAGATAATAATATAATTAATATCACTACAAAAACTCCCTATAATTACAAAGGTACTACCTAACTGAATTTTTACTAAACCCAACTGAAAAGAAAATTGGATAACAGTTTGTTGTAGGATATTTTCCTTTTAAGGTCATGAAGAACAATACTATTAACACATTTTTAGGAACTTTTTTAGCCATTCTTCAATAATTAACCAATTTGAACATGACGTTTTATTACAAAAAATTTGTCAGTAAGTGAAATGATCAACCCATTGAGATAAATAGTTTGCTAAAAGTTATATTGAATTATATCTCTATGAAACCGTATTTTTAGTTTCATTTCAAAGAACAAATGACCAGTAGTTTAATGCTTTTACCCAAACAAAATACACTATTGGTTATCAAACCACTTAAATTGTAGTTTAACAAACATAATTTTATCGGAGACTAATTCTATTTTGAACGGGAAACATTCATAAACTTTAACCTGTATCGTTAAATTGTACAATGTGCAACCGACTGGGCAGTTTAATAAAACAATGACAAAGTATTCCACTTAAAAGAGTCCTTTGTGTTTTCATTGGGAGATATTAAAACAATATGCTGACTGAGAAAACAATAGTGAATATCACGGCACTTTCGGGAAACAACGTGTGAATTAATTTTTATTTTGTTTTTAACGGGATATGATGACGTCATGAGCTGTAAAAACAGTGACGTAATAATATATTTGATAAGCACGTGTTACATGGTGTTAATAATCCAATGTAGTAAACATTTTAGCACTAATTAATTTTAATGCTTTAACACGTGTTTTTAATCTAAATATTTCTATATTAAAGTGCTACGTGTTTTAATTTAGGGTATAAATATATTGTCGAAATTAGCGTTTAAAAATTCATTTTGTCCTTCAACTTAATTAAATATTATTTATCTTATTATTAATATTGGTTCGCACATTTTCTGATATGTTTGGGTTGTTGCTTTGCTTGGCCTGGTTCATGCATAATTATTGTTTCTGTTTTTGCACTCAAATGCTATTATCAAAAATGTTCTTAAATCAGTAGATAATTATTGTGAACTTCTTTCTGTTTGTAAACTTGTATTTATTGTTGCTATTTATTGTTGTTTTTTGTATTTATTGTTATATCGTAGCTTGTTACTGTTCTGAATTGTATTACATTTGCATCTTGTTATTTCCTTAAAATTGTGTCACAATCTTAATCACCATATGTACTGGTGTTAGCCGTTGAAATTATAAATAAATAAATAAATAACTACTTGATGACTTTGTACTCTACTATACGTGATTTTTTCACACCATATATTCACAATAATCTTTTATTACATTGCTGAATGTCCATGTTCATGGACATTCTAATTTAATTGAGCACATATCATAAGTTATACTGGCAAAATTGTAAGCTATATTTTTTTGAAATTAAGTACTACGAATATTGTCAACTAAAACATTACTTTTAAAAACCTTTGCTGAAGACTACTGGTAAGTAGGTCTATATAGTAGTGCATTATTAAAGTAGTATTGTGTGATTGTTTAAACAAGTTTATGTAGTGTGTTTTACCGAAATACATCCTTTGAATTTTAGTGTAACGGTATCAAACACATAGGGTTATTAGTCAGGTTTTAATTCAAATAGCGATGAAACATTTGTTTGGTTTTGAACTTTAAAACTTAAAACTTTAATTTTTTTTCCGTTTCAAAGCTGTATTACTAAATCATATTGAATAAAAATAGAGGAAAATTGTGTAAAAAGCTAAATTGTTAATATAAAAATATACAAATACAGAACTTCTTTCACTTTTTGTGCCAAAAAAGGTTCAGAAGTACTCGTGTAGATTTAATTGAAGCACAGCTTTGAACTTTAACTGGAGATTAAATTGCACGAAAGGACGTTTGTGTCTTTGAGACATTAGAGGTGATATTGCAGTTTATCCTTTGTGACAAAACATTGCTCTGATTTTACTCACATTTACATTTTCTGTTTAGGGATATTTTTTTTATTTGCTAAAAATACTTTCTACCTTGCAATTACGCCGAAGGCACTAAGAAAACTGTTTTTTTCAAAACAAAACAGGACTATGTGTATAACAAATAATTGATCAGAGCGAGGGGAAAAACCAACGAAAAAACTTTATTAGTACATTGCTTTGCCAATATACTTATAGCATTTAACAACAATTTTACAATCCTAAAAGTTTTGTTGCAAATTGGATGGAAAAATTATTCATAATCAAATAATATACCAACCAACCACAAACTTTTAAAAACATAATACAATATTATAAATCCAAATACATTGATAGTTCTAATGTCACAAGAGAACATACAAATAAAGTTTAGTAATGTTAATAAATATGGATGCCTCATGATTTATTGTACTTAGGCCTACATATTTTTCTTTTATTTGAAATATTACCCTATCGACAATCTAATACTTGCATTGAAAATGTATCAAGGGAAATCAATAAACCATTTAAGTAAAAACAAACAATATTGTTGCAAAAATAATTCATACACACTTGTACGTTACACATATAGTAAAACAAAATACTTCCAGAGACTTAATAACTAGTAGTGTATATTTACATGATACAAGTTCAGCTAAGTAAACTTCGAGCTGCAGCAGACAGTTCTGAAATGCCTTGAAGCAGTTGAACTTGAACACAGGTACAAAGTACAAGCAACTACACTTTGTTGTTCTTGTCTTGAGTCTTGTCGCTGGTGGGAGAATTTGGCTACAAGCAAATAATACGAATAGAGTGAATTCTTCTAAGAAAGTCATACTTAACAGTTTCTTCATACAACTTTATAAATAGGGGGTTGATGTTGTTAAGAGGTTGTGGGCCTTTTTAGTACTGCCTTTGACTCTTAAAAGTGATATATACAATTGTGAATAAAATCTATTTGATTATAAATATTTGTATCCCTAAATAGGTTAGATATTTGGTTCTGAATTAGCTCTATCTTACTACTATCAGTAATTGAACAATGATTGCCTATATTTGTGTAAAATACGGTCGAGTGTGTAATTCGTTATTTAGTATAAAATTTGCGTGGAATGTCCTGCCAAACAGATTACTGTTCTTATTACACTATTGTATTACGGCTCCCATTGTATATAAGATCGAACCGGTCTAGTGTACAGTGCGGGCCTTCGGGGCCGAAGGCCCCGGGTTCAAATCCTGCTGATCACGAAAAGACTTTTTCTACGTGATAATGCCAAAAACCTCTACGACTAGCCTGAACTAATGTGTAAAACACTTTTTACCTAGAACCTAGTGTCCTAGGATGTGAAGAAAGGCATAAAAAATACCATTGTTTTCATAAATTAAAAAGTTAAGAAAAAGTCACAAACCAATTGTTTTATGTCCCAGCTTCACAGATTGGGTGCTATACAGCCCGTATCTGTTAAACGATAGTATTAATCATTTTCAGGCTAGTCCTACAGAGTCATGGCTCGTGGCCTTATATCATGGATAAAATCAATTGGCGTCTGGTAGGATTAGATCCAGGGATCTCAGGCCTCGAAGTCCCACGCTCTACCATCAGCTCGCTCCTCTAACCTACAATGTTTTATGCAGATTCAATATGTAAAACGAATATAATTCTTTAAACAGTCTTCAATGACAACATAAACAGTTAACAGTTTAAAAAATCACTATTTAAAAATTCCAAGCAACTCTGAGGCAATAGGATTCTCTCTTAGTCTCTAAAGAACTGAGATTTTCTCCAGGGTAAAACAGGTAATTGCCTTTGCATAATGTAATTCGCAATCAGGTTTGGGTTTATTTGTTTTTTAATCTGGATTACCTTGGGACACTTTAATGAACTAAACGTTTATTGCAGTGTAATTTTAGTTTAGGTAAAATTTATCCCGCTTAGTATTAGTCTTAGGTTAAATATTTTAATACAAATAAAGGTTTTTTTCTCGATAATCAGAGTAATTTCTGTTGATTCACTGATTTACTGATAGGAATGGCAATGTATGTTACAGTTAGTTGTTATGTTATTGCAATGCTAGGTAAGCCCTAAAAAATATTTTAGTATTATTACAGTATTATTCAAGTATTATTACAGCATGCCGAATAGATTAGCTTAGACCGTCAAAATACATGATATTGCAACAACGAAGATAAATTATTCTTTTTTAATGTTTAAATATTTATTTCGTAATGTACTAAAGGTGGGCAAGATAAATATACACCATAGGTTTTGGAAAATGAATAAAGACCGAATTTTAATATAGTCTTGTTTATATAGCTTTGAAACCTTTGCATTTTACGTACAAAAAATTATTGGTACATAGAGATAAACATTTATTAAATCATTCACTGAATTTTATGGATTCCATATAAGGATATGGAACTTTATATTCTCACGTGATTGTTATAGATTAAAGTAAACAGGATAAATTATGGATGTTCAAACCCAAAATATAACAATGGCACTAAAACCTTAATAACTATTTGGTATTCAGGACATCATGTTTATTTTGTAACTATTCATCAAATTCTCAATAATATTTAAACATCTAAACTCAAGGTTAAGCCTTTTTGGTTGTATATTGTTTCGTATTATATAACGATTGTTATTTATCTTTATCATAGAACAAACAACAAAGGGGAAAACAATAGGTCCCAAAGAATGCTGTGTATTTTGTAACGTCGCAAAAATCCTGAAAAGGCGGAGTTTTCCTTGGCTTTATTTATTCAAACGTATTTTTTCTCATTTCATACACTCTTGTGCTACAAAACATGCGCTGAATATATTTTAACATTGCTTATAGCACAACAAAAAATATTGGACTTCTTGTTAAAGATAATGTTCTCAAACCTTACAAATATTTACTTTTGAACCTTATATGGATTATTAATATAGTTTATTGCTCTATGGTATAATTCGTTGAAATCTAACTAAACGAACGAGTTAAAAGAATATCGGTATGTTGACTTAACTTTTAGCGCTAGTTTTCGAACAATACACATTCAACTGGAACAATATAATAATTTGTCATTCATTCACTGAGCTATTTCCTTAACATAATGACAATTTTAGTTTTAAAATAAATAAATAATATTATTGATTTCATTTTCCATAGAACAGAACCCGAAGCAAAACGACGTTCAAAATGTAATATGTTTCTCCTACGATCTTTGACATACTTGATATAGCTACTACTATACTATATATTTAAGTGCAACCAAATATTGTCTTATATTAATGTCCATTTAATAATACTACGAAAATAAGAACATTTTATAAGAATAAGGAATTAATTTAATTTAAAACGTGTTAAAACATTTATCATCCTAAAGTATTAAACAATATTTATATCAAGCTCATACTTGGAAGTTAAGATACACCTAACAGTAAGGTATATTAACAGCAATGTTAATGTTAATTTTTATTTATTCATGCGTATTTCCAACAGGTAACTTTAATTACAACAATGCATCCTTTAGAATTAACAGTTTCATGGCTGAAGATACATTCATTAGAATATAAATTGTTAGTTTATGTTGTTAACCCTTTAACCTGTTTCGGCATTGAGATTCGGTTAGGGTTTGTCCATGACTACTGGGTTTTACCGTCACGTGTAGGATCTTGAAAATATTTACACATTATTTTATCCTGTTAGATTCAAAACGTCTAATTAGAAGTTTGAAATTATTTTATAGTAAAACATTTCCCACAAAAATTACCTTTTAATAAGTTTTGTTCAAGTACCAAATAACACAAAAACAAATAAAAAAAAAATAAAAAAAAACAACATAAATTACTAATCTAGTGTCACAAAACAAAGTGAACTGAAAAGACTGTTATGGAAAACATTGTTGTGATGTACTTTTATTATTCTGCTCTCCATGGACCACATTGTTGTTCCGAGAATATGAAATATATATACCAGTGTTATGACACTTTTATGCTATTAAAACGTGTTTTGTTCTGGAATTAGTGACTTTTAGGTTTCAACACATTGTTTTTGATCCTACACATAGAGTTTTGGTGCAAACGTTGAATAGAGTTCGTTCAAATGTGCAAAAACAAACCAAGACAGCAGGTGAGGTCAAAATTGTACTAAGCTCAAACGAATTTGTTTCCGGAGATGTTAAAATCGTAAATTTTACTTTATTAGTCGTTTACGCAACAGTCACGTAAAGATAGTGTTAACGACACGAGTGGAAAATTCTAAAAGTCTTGTTAACACTATTTACACGAGTTGCCTACACTACTTTACCTTCGACTGGTTTTAATTACTAATATTTACTACTCAAAACTACTAAGAGAGGTTATGTTTTAGTTTATAACCACTCATAGCTAATGACATTGATGTAATGACTCATTGTACCAATCAGTAATAAAACCAGTCGTTAACAATTAAATTGGCAAACAGCTGATTTGAAATAGTTTAAAAGTTAAATAACAAAAACAAGACACACACATAAACAATACACAAAAAATACACAACTCATCAACTCTAAAGAAAAATACCATAATACCCAGCTGATCCACATCGTAACAAAAATACAAAGAAGGTTAATCCACCAAAATACTCTTCAGAAAAATTAATAAAATTTCAAAATATTATGTAATTATGTTCTGTGGCAGTTAATGTTTTAATTGTTGGGGAATTAGACACCCAAAGTAATCATTGTGGCTGTTTATGAAACAGTTAAGTCTAAAATACATGAGAGAATTTTAAATGCGTCTTTTACCGAGAACCAAATAGTCATTTAGAGAGTTGGAATTCACCACTAAGTTTCCTCTGGAGGTTTCAATGATGTTTAAAACAGAAATAAATGCATATTGTATTTTCTGAATCTGTTTCTATTGAAGTCTTTTCCTTAATTTTGTTGATAGAAATTTAGTATAAAGTTCGACCGGTAGAACTATTTATACATCTAAAAAGGTGCGATTGATTAACTATTGATATTATAATAATCTTATCCGTAACGTTCTTCAAAATCTATGCATCTTCAAGGTTTTATTAACATATTAAACATTTTGTCCTTTATATCCATGTGATTGATTTTTGTGTTCTATTAAAATCGAAAACTAACTAAAAAAACATATTCATAACTAAGAACCTGTTACTAATTTCATCTTGAAACATGACGTGAACCAGTTTCCCCCTCAGCTCCTCTCTGCTGATGACGCCATACATAGTACACGATGCACTTAGACTCGGAGCACTTATAGCTCGAATGAGCACTTCGTATGCTGTGCAATGCATGTGCAATGTACATCTGTACGTAGGGCTTGGTGACAAAATTATAAGTTACACGAAAGAAAGTTTCATAGTAAACCTTTTTTACGTAATCATGGTGTTTTAGAGAACTTATTTTCGTAAGTATAAATCCATTATATTTAACTGTAAAAATATTGTAAAAAGCTATTCGGGGAGCAAACTGCTCTAGGGGTTAAAGCGCGGAACTTCGGTACCTGAGTACTCGGGTTCAAATCCCACCAAATCACCAATGGATTTTATCTAAGTGATAATGCCGCAACTTATAAGCCTAGCCTGAAGAGTTTCAGGCTCGTGTCTAGTGTCCTCCATAAAAGAAAAACAAACATTTTTTAAGTTATCCACCATCCCAAGCCTAGTATTTGGTGAAGTCACTAAACAGCCGAAATAATAAAGTGAATTACGTTGTCTGGTAAGTTAAGTAATCAAACACGAGTGAGAGACATAATTAGTAGAAGAGAGATAAGAGTTAATGACAAACAGAGAGTTGGTTAAATACACATTTGTTTTGTTTAGCTTTGCACACCTTACAAAGTAGTTCCCTGCTGACGTCACGGTTTTACCTCAGAAGGGTATTTACGAGTATTATTCTCTAACCGTGTTAATACAGCTTGCATGGTAACACATTGATTAAATTTCTAATTTAAGTAATGTGACCAGAAACTAGTTTTGTTTTGTCCTAGGACGCTAGGCACGAGCCCGGATTTGCTTTTCGCATTACATCAGGCTAGACCTAGGGATTACAGCTTTATCACTTAGATAAAATCCATTGGTGATTTGGTGGGATTTGAACCCGGGACCCCTTGAATCGGAGTCCTGCGATAGTCTTTCTTTCGGTGGTCGAACCACTAGACCAGCTCGTTTCCCCAACGAGAAACTAGTGTGAAAAGTAGAATATAAAATTGTTGTTGATTGTAATATTTGCATTTCAGACTAACAACGAGAAAACCAAACAAGAATCTTAGAAGCACCTGGGTGTTAAGAAATCAACAAGTAAGTGTTTAATTGATTCAACGATTTTGATGCAGCTGTATTGCAACAATTATGGATCAATAACCTCTTGTTCTTCCTCTTCCCCTCCTAAACGTGATTTAGGAAAATGTAACAATAAGACAGTCAAAATATAAATACAATTTTTGAAGTTAGAGTAAAGATTGTACCACAACAATAAATCTTTAATAAAGTGATTATTCAATCGTTCAACACCGAAAACGTCTTTATTAATTACACTGAAGCAGACTATACAGATAAGTTCATAACAAATAATAATAATGCTAATATAATTATATTAAAGTTATGAACTAGTGGTATGTTTTCAAAAACCAATCATAAATACGTTATTCCATAAATGTTGTACACTATGTTATATATTATTATCAGTAACTACACCACATTGTACTCTAGTAATTACATTGATTAGCTCTCTAATTGGTTTGCTGAGACATCAAATTGGTCTATTCACGTGGACTAATTACATTCAATGTCCTAATGATACATATAACTGTGTATTAAAAATACCACCATCTCAGCAAACATGCAGAATAAGCGAATTTCCATTTCCCTGAGTTAGTTTTAATTTAAATCTATTTAAATAGTATTAGGTTTAACGAGTACCTAGGTTTACAGGCTGCTACAGGGAGGCTAATAAAATGTGTTTTTTTAGTAAAATACTAGTAGCTTAATATAAAATAAATAAATTTGGCAAGTTTGATCGAAATATTTCCATAAACAAACAAACTACAGCATTTTACAATATTCTCCATGAGAATAACATGGGAATTTTAAATTTGCAATTTTTTGAATTTTCTCCGTAACCAATAAACGTGCCAAAACACTTTGGTATACTAAATTATTTGTTTTTTAAACAGTTTAAAATGGTCTAGAGAGAAATTGGAAAATTTTGAGTTTTGAGGGTCATAAATGAGAAAACCCTATTTTTACCCCATAAAACCCCTGTAAAACCCGGTTCCCATGGTTCGATCATGCTGGTTCGCGAACTCATTCAGATTTTTCCTGCCTTACACCTTCAAATAAAATTTCTTAAAAACTCGACACAAATAACTTAAGTATCGCGTTCACGGACGTATATATATATATATTTTGGCCCCTAAGGACATAAAATGAAAAAGTATATCGGTCCCGGCTCCAGGTCTCACCGTGCCACCTACGGTAATAGCTACTTCCCAATAGGGAAATTCGCTAAACGTATAGAGTATGTCAAAATAAGAATTTAGTTGTTAGTTTCAAATTGATAATTAGATTTACCACCTTTTGTGTGGATTTTCATCATAAGGTGTTCAAACTCATTGTTTGACTTGACCTCTCGTGAGATGTATGTTAACTTTTTTATATTTAGTACGGAACCTTTGAACTCGTTATTTTGGCATTGCCCTGAGTCAGATTGCATTAAAAATCTGACGATGTTAAAATACACACTAAAATATGTTTAATTAACAATAAATACGTGTAGATAAAAAACATTGAACTGTTATTTTATTTACAGTAATCTTTTTCATAAGAGAATGTTAAAATTAACCATCATAATATTTCAGTAAACATAAAATTACGTTTAAAGGCATAAAATGCAGTAGTGCTAATCAATTAGTAGGATGTGGTACTTAGATTATCTAGGTTCAGATCTTAAATTCCGCCAATGTTACTTTCCTTAAAACATTTTCTACTAATATCCGCAAATCCGTAGTTTTCTTAGACATTATTGAATATTATCAGTCAATATTAAACTAGGATAGGTAAAACCATTAACAGCTGATCTAGGTTAATGGTCTACAGCGACGCCATGTTGTCGACAGATATAATCAATCAGCTGATCATTTGTAATGTCTTTGTTGTGGAGAATAAGTTTATATTGGAACAGATGATTGTATCATAATTTGTATAATGCTTTCATTCAGATTTCTTGATTGCTAAGAAAAAATATTAGTACAACTTCTATAGGCTATATTATAAAGTGTGTTTATACATATACATACTAGTTTTATAAGATAAATTGAGATAAGTTTAAGCGTTTTCGACAACATTCATGAATCTTAGGATGTAATTGTGCTTTACAAAATATATTTACCCTATTTAGCCAATAATATTAGTGTAGGTTTTTCTTACTATTAGTTTATTATACCGTAGTATATTGACTCAATAATGGTTCTTCCTACCTCAAAAGTTTATTTTATATCTTCTCAAATTCCTACATGAATTATATTAACGATTTAAATGTATAGTTTACTAAAGTTTGTTGTAAAATACTCAAGTCCTTTGTGGCAAACAAAAAATATATTTTATATTACTAAACATTTTTTAGTAAGTCTATAAATTATTGACCAATTTTAACACGGTGTACTAGTATTTACTTCCTTCCTACAGAAACATGATTAAAAAAAAGTATATTGTATCTTTACTTAAATCTTTAAATCATAAAAAATACAATGATCACTTCCACCCAAACAAATTACTCCATTGGTTTCTAACTATTTAAATCACAGGGTAATGATCACGTATTTCATTGGAGATTATTAGTATTTCGAACGTAAAAAATATAATTAGTACTTGGATTGTTTAACTAAACAACACAGTTCCAACCTTGATCTTTTAATAAAACGCTGACAAAGTATTCCACTTCTAAGGGTAGTTTGTGTTTTCATCGGGACATATTATCAACTGTCATTTTAGGAACGTTGTGAGAATGTATTTTTATTATTTTTGCTACGTATGAGCCATACTGTGATCATATGGTTATAAAATACATTGATTTAACAATCATGTATTTGTTTAAAAAAACCTGTGTTATTTGACACTAGTACATGTCATTAGATGTAGCCAAAGGTCTAAAATGATCAATTTCAATGCATCATAACCTTAACTTAACATCTAGATATTCTATATTTAAGTGGCATCTGTGTTTATATAATTAAACGTTCTATAATCTATGATATGATTAAATATTTGATCAGTAAACCTAGTACTTAACTATAGGTACAGTAAGTATAGAATATTATATAATATTACATTGTCAAACAATTTTTAATTTTCATTATTGTTGCCGAAAATGGCTAAAGAATTAAGCTTAGTTTTGTGTTGTTCTGTCAAGAGGAAAGAAGTAGACGTTTTAGTTATTAACATTTTATTTGAAAACCTTTTAATAAACATTTATTTATGTGCAAGCTGTTCGTATCATTATTATTAAAGCCAAGAAAACGTAGTTCATACAACCAAAAGACTTAATTAGATTTTAATTAGACGTGCATCACTTTTATTTGTAAGATTTGCATTTAACCATATTTAATACAAGTTTAGTTTTAACCTTAGCAATGCATTTTTAACATACTTTGATATAATCTAGTACAACTATTTATAAATTTTCAAAAATATGCAGCAAGCAAGCAAGATTATAAATACGAAACTAACAATCCAAAATGTATGTGTTAATATTTTTTCAAAATTACTCGTGTAGGTTCAATTAAACACGAACATCTGAGGCGCTTGTTTGAACCTTTACTGGAGATTAAATTGTAGGAAATGTCTTTGGCACACTAGAAGGTATATTGTAGGTACCATTTTAAGACAGAAGATTTCCACTAATCTAACTTTTACTGAATAGATAAGCTTACAAATTATATGTAGAGATAAAATTGTAACTCTTTATAGTAAACTAATATTTGTTTAGTTACTGAAATGATTTTCCAATATTAAAATAGTGTTTTAACACAATACATGGTTGGATTGTAATGAACTGGTTAAATGAAACTAACACGAACTGTCATAAATGTGGCAATACCAATTTTTTCTAGAACTTTCGGAATATTCTTTAAATGTTGGAGGAATGTTTAGATACAGAAATTGTTTGTTCACATGTACTCAGGCGTGTGCATAGAATCGTATCGAAAAAAGCTAGATGTTAAAAGCTAACAGATTTTGATTAATTGGTTAACAAATTAAAATACACAAAATAAACTCATAAATACCAATGGAATACTCTATGCCTTATATACATTTTGATTTCACTCCATTGAACTCTTGCCTTTTGATCTTTATCGTACACAAACAGATTTGTTTTGTCTTTCCATTCGATTGCGCGTCAAAGGTGCTTTTAGAACAAAAATGTTAAACGTTCCGAAAAAATCACTACTGAACACATTCCGATCACTTGGTTCTTTTATGCTCTCATTGTCTACTAAACTCCCAAACATTGTGTGTAATGCTAAAAATGCAACGCTAAACAATCCTTAGTGGATTGACTATTTTGCCATTCTTTAAAAGTGGTCTATCTTAGCACATATTTTTGATGCAGTTTTAAATTAGGTTTCATGTATCGTATGAAACGACACATTGATTAATTGTTATTCTAAAAAAGAACACAGCTTCTGGAGGACTGCAGAAGGAAGGGGATTTCCAAAAAAAAAAAAAGTAAATCCGCTGGTGGCGCTGCCTACGGATTGACAGGCAAAGCTCTCTCAAAACGCTTAATGCTTTTTACCATGCGGTTGGCATTCTGGGTTATAGTAGTACGTTTTCTGTGGCACGACATACAAATCCTCCAGTCGGCGTTTTGCTCGGAACGGGAATATGTCAACCGTTGCAGTTAGTACGACAGGCCTGATCGTTTTTGTAAAATGTTAAAATTTTATTCGTATTGTTCGTGTGTGTTATGTGTTTTTACTTCAACGACGCTACTTCAGTCGAGATTTCGTAGTCTAAAGATGGCATTGTAATGCCGAAACGGCCGTAACCAACGTAGTTACACCATTATTTGAGCTGCATTGACGAAGGTAAAGCCTATTTATAGTTATTATATAAACATAACAGGGACTATAACATGGTTTTTGATTTATGGTTTATATTTTTAAGGGTTTCAGTTTCAAGCAATCACTATTTAAACATTTCCCAAGCAAATCTGAGACAATATGATTCTCTCTTAGTCTCTAAAGAACTGAGATTTTCTCCAGGGTAAAACAGGTAATTGCCTTTGCATAATGTAATTCGCAATCAGGTTTGGGTTTATTTGCTTTTTAATCTGGATTACCCTGGGCCACTTTAATGAAGTAACGTTTATAGCAGACTAAATGTTGATTCCATATACTTATTTCTGCCAAGTTTAAACTTTGTGATAATTTACTTATTAACTTAAAATATTAATTGGCTACTTTCATTTTCCAGACATTATAGTTTGGGAAATAAACTATACAAATTAATTTATTTAGTACTTATAAATTTGTTTAAAGAAATATCTAACTACAACTGCAAGATCTCCCGAAAATAATCAAAGCAATGTTTACTAGTTATGGTAAATGTTATAAATATTTATAACTTTAGAAATATAATTCCTTGCTTGATTAAGGTTTATACGTTATTATTCATATATTGAAAAAGTATATAAAGTAATTTGAAACCACAACAGTTCAAGGAATTTAAGAAGGAATTTAAGGAATTTAAGAAGCTTATATAATTTAAGAAGGTTGGTTGCCTTTGCAAGATAAAGACAAGGGTAACTCTTTTCATTGTGTGAGTAACAAAGTGTGAGTTAGACACCATTATCTTTTTTTTATAAAAATACAATGGGTCTCAAGGACAACGCTAGTTTTCTAACATCACAACAAAATTGAAAATGTGGAGTTTTCCTCGTATTATAAAATCTCAACCAATTTAGCTTCATTAAATATGTATTTAATAAAATAAAAACCAAGCATAATTGACTGTTTATGTACTATGTATAATCGTTACTGCTATCCTAAGTTTCAACTACAGTATTTAAGTAAACTAAGGTTTGATAATTGCATATTTAATATGCCTTAAAATCTTAGCAGAAACCGACTATATATATATACAATAAATCCTATTAAAAATCGATTAGGCGGATATCCATTTTCAAATGCATTACTTGTTACTGTCCATATTTTAAGACAATACTGACTACGAAAATATAGAAATTTTGTTTATGATCATCTTATGTTATTGTGACATACTGACATTTCATTTAAAACTTCCATTTGAAAAGTGATATTATTAGACGCCCGAAGTCAGCCAAAGGCGGAATATACAAGGAATAGAGAATTGGTTTTGCTCATATACTTAATAACTGAAATAAATGAAACATAATAATAGCACAAAAACAATTGCTTTGTAAAAATAAATGGAATTAAAAACAGTTGTTTTGGGGAACATAGGAAGGATATACTTTTTTACTATGCCCCCCCCCCCCCCCTATGGACCACAATGTCATCCAGAGAATATGAAATATGGCAACGCGTGTTACGACACTTTTATGCTGCAAACACATGTATAATTTGTTGTACCCCATTGTTCGTACTATACATGACATATCAGGTTGCTAACATTTTTTTAGAATCTACAAATGCTAGATGCACTTTCGAATATGCAAAAAAACCATTGGTGGTAAGGGGGAAATGTTCACAAAGCTTGCACGATGGGTTTTCTAAAAATTTAAGATATCTTAACATTTACATGAAAATGCTTTATAGAAGTCCATATAATTTGAAATGTATATAATTATATTTTGACTAATTACTTACTATACCAACTTAAAGATAAATAAACATAACTGGATCAATATGGACTTGATAAAACTTTAAAATAGTGTAACCTATAATTCTTATGATTACATTAGGGTAAATATAATTATTTTTATCCATAGCGAATATTTGGAAATGGGTTTTACATTCCCTTTTTGTGAGTATTATAGTTTCAGAAATTAAGCTAATAACATATTTATCAACCCAAGATCAATTATATCTAAAAAAATATGCAAACTAAAAACAGTTTGTTTTGTACACTTTTTTCAATTACACCTGATTTCAGACATACTTATCAAATAAGGTATAATATACCTTTCTGTCTGAAATACACTTTACCTAAAAAAACCACAAATTCGTGTATAAAGTTTTCGAGGTTATTGTGGACATTATGAACCTGTAGTTTCTGGTTTGTATTCCATGTATGTTTTAGCTACCCAATAGTTGTTTTTTTACGTTTTCAACAGTTGTATATATTTTTTAACAAAGAACATTAACTTTTTTAGATTTTAAATGTTTAATATACAGGGTGGAACGAAGTTAGTGTCAAAAAATTTTATGTGTTAAACTACTAAGTTTTGGTGACAAAATGGCACCAATTTAAGTTTCCATACCATCACAGGTAGGGAATAACAGACAATTTAAGATTTTTTCAAAATATTTGTACTTACTTACATAAAATAGCCATAAGTGCATTAAATATTGTTTTTATTCGAAATTCATTGTCATTTTCAGAATCCTCGTTAAATTTCCAATAGTAATAGTACAGATTCATTGAGATTATTCATCTGCATAAGCCCTTATTTGGCCATGGAAGTTTGAACTTGTGATTTTTTATAAAAAAGTAATAACATTTTCCGAAGTTTTTCTATACTACACTGGACTGTAGAGAGTGTCAAATATTACTAAAAACTTCTGCAGTTAATAACCTTTAAAATGATGTAAACATCTACTGTTCCTTTGATTTGTCACTCTCAAATTGAAGAGTTTCTCATGAAAAACACGGAACGGCTAATGTTTAATTTCCTTTAAAAAAACATGTAATTTGCTTAAATAATATGGCAGCAGCTGCTTTAAAAATCATGTTTAAATGGGTATTATAGCAATTTTCAGAAACCTTGTAAAATTCCTAATAAGAATATTGAGGAATTGTTAGGATTAAAACTTTATGAACCTATGTTTTGTGATGAATTTTCATTTTGGGGGTTTTCTTCTTATTTATTGGAATAAATTAAATATCGTTTACGGTGTTACTTCTATGGCACATTCAACCGATGTGCGAGATTGATTTAAAGCAAAATACACAACTTGAATGATAAGAATGATAATGATGGGTCATATGGTGGGGTTTGCTGGCATGCCAGGTCGCCAGACCTAAGTCCATTGGACTTGCTTTGTGTGTTATGTAGAGCACTTGGTCTACTCATCTTTAGTGGAAGATAATCAGAAAATTAACTACTAGATAATGAATACAGATGTGCTAGTCAGAGGAACGTTGTATTTTAATGTTACTGTTGGTGCCACGTGCAAAAAAAGCTTGGCTGTGTATCTGGGAAAATGGAGGAGATTTTGAAAAAAAAAACTCAAGTAGTTGGCATCAAATAGAAGGCAACTATTAAAACGTCAAGGAAGTAGGTAAGGAACAGTTATTTAAGTTTCGAATATTGTGTGTTTTAGAATTAACTTTTAGTTTTTGTATAAATAACTAAGACTTAAGTATTTTTGAGGTGTTAACAATTATTTTGGTTAAGAAATGTATCTCTTGACTGAGTTATTTCCATTAACATGTGTCTAAGCACTACTATCAATTAATTGGTATACTATACTTAGGTTAATTTTCGGTTTTCGGTGAACATATTGACAGCATTGTAAAGTGTAGTATCTACATAATTTTATAGACTACTCCATTGGAAGTATTTGCTTATGCTTAGAAAAAAATCTTAAGTTAAAATGTACCATGTGTAACTTTAAACAATATTCAATGTATTCAAAAAATAAAAATAAAACTAATTTAACATGTTTTCACAAAACATACGTTTATATGGATGTTAATCCTAATAGATCCTTAATATTCGTACAATAAATCTCACAAGGATTCTAAAAACTACAATAGACCCTATTCAAATATAACTGTTATTGCAGCTATTGCCATATTATTTAAGCAAATTACAAGTTTTTTTTTAAAGGAAATTAAACATTAGCCGTTCCGTGTTTTTCATGAGAAACTCTTAAATTTGAGAACGACAAATCAAAGGAACAGTAGATGTTTGTACATCATTTTAAAGGTTATTAACTGCAGAAGTTTTTAGTAATATTTGACACTCTCTACAGTCCAGTGTAGTATAGAAAAACTTCGGAAAAAGTTATTACTTTTTTATAAAAAATCACAAGTTCAAACTTCCATGGCCAAATAAGGGCTTATGCAGATGAATAATCTCAATGAATCTGTACTATTACTATTGGAAATTTAACGAGGATTCTGAAAATGACAATGAATTTCGAATAAAAACAATATTTAATGCACTTATGGCTATTTTATGTAAGTAAGTACAAATATTTTGAAAAAATCTTAAATTGTCTGTTATTCCCTACCTGTGAGGGTATGGAAACTTAAATTGGTGCCATTTTGTCACCAATACTTAGTAGTTTAACACATAAAATTTTTTAACACTAACTTCGTTCCACCCTGTATAACTTTAATGCTGTTAACATTTATGCAGGTAAAGACTTTTTGAGATAAATCAACACGACAACACATTTATAACGTCAGAACAACCAATGTGGTCTGCAGAGAACAAAATAATAAAAGCCATTTCCTCTTTTGAATGATTTTGTACCTTTTTACCATGGAAAAACTAACTAAAATCTAATAATAAATTTCAAATTCATCTTTGCCCATTTAACTGTGTGATTTTTTGCGCAAAAAAAATTTTAGCCTGCAATAAAATAAATTATAAAAATAATAATTTAACATTCACAGCATAATACCAACTCAGAGGCAAAGTTAGCTTATTCATTGATAATAGGTTTAAGCCATCAATATTTAAACCATCAATATTTTTAGCTTGTTCATAAATCCCAGAATATTTATTTATTTATTTATTTCCCAACGGATTGCACCTTTTTACAAAATATGTGTAACAATTTGGATGGCATTTGCAATATTACTAACTAGAAAAGTAATAACAATGGTAATAACAAAGTGATAATAAATAGTAATAGCAAGTAATAACAAATAGTGATAACAATAGTAATAACAAATAGTGATAACAATAGTAATAACAAAGTAATAACAAATATTAATAACAGAAGAATAAACTAAAAAGAGTATCAACAAAGAACATGAACAGCAAGTTTCAGCGATGAGAGGACAAATATGCAGATGTGCTGGAGTGTGGTAGCTCAAGTGATCAGGGAGACCTTCTTTTTGAACCGGAGGGGCTTCTCACCGAAGAAATCCAGTTGAGCAGCCGCCGTGCTACCAGCCTTGAGTAGACGGCTAATTCCGCTGTTGTAAGAGTAGTAGGCTGGGAGAAAGCGTCTGCTGAATATAGTCCTGGAGCGGGTGCCTCTGGGCGTGGTAATGTCGATACCACTCAGGATGTTGGGGCAATCGACAAACCCGTTAACCAGCTTGTAGAGCATGAATATGTCGGCATGATGACGTCGGAGTGACAAAGGCAGAAGATCGAAGGACTTCTCCACATCGTCAACCGGGGTAGTGCGGTAGGTAAAACCAAGTCTCGGTCCAAGCATCCGTATGAAGCGGGTTTGTATGCTCTCCAGTTGGCTGACGTGGTTCTTCTGGAAGGGAGACCAGATGATTGACCCATACTCCAGCAGCGGGCGTACCAGGGACTTGTAGAGCGTGATCAAGGTGAAGGGCGAGTTGAAATTCCTTGTTGATCTGAATATGAAACCAAGCAGGGAGCTAGCTTTGGTTGTAATGTGGGCAATGTGCTCGTGAGGGTTGAGCGAAGGGGTCATTGTCACTCCGAGATCTCGTACCCTTTCCACTCTCTTCAGTGTAGAACCATTGAGGACGTAGTCATATTGGACTGGGGCTGCACCACGTTTGTAGGAGATGACGACACATTTCAAGACGTTGAGCTCCATGAAGTTTTCCTTGCACCAGGCGTCGATGTTAGTGAGAGAAAGTTGGAGGCGCTCAAAGTCAGAAGCCAATGACACCGAGCCAAATACCTTAATATCATCGGCAAACATGAGAAACTTGGTGAGGATGACGTTGCCAATGTCATTCATGAACAGGTTAAACAGCAAGGGACCGAGGTGGGACCCTTGCGGGACTCCAGATAGGACACTGAATGGCGTAGAAAGGCACCCGTCGTACTTGACTACAAGGGTTCTGTTGGTCAAGTAGCTGTTTAACCACTCAAGCAGGGCCCCCCCCACACCATATCCGGCGAGCTTTGCCACAAGGATGTTGTGATTGACCTTGTCAAAGGCTTTGGAGAGATCAAGGTAAACACAGTCAACTTGGAGAGCATCGCCAAAAGCGGCCATGACGTATTCTTGAAACTCCATCAGGTTTGTCACTGTTGAGCGTGAGCGCAGGAAGCCATGTTGAGAGGAGGAGATACATTTACGGAGATGAAAATAGAGGTAGTCCAAAACAATGCTCTCGTACACCTTGGCAACAGCAGAGAGAATGACAATGGGCCGATAGTTTCTGACATTTGAACGATCACCAGATTTGAAGATGGGGACGACAAAGCCACGCTTAAGGGCCGATGGGAAGTTTCCAAGTGAGAGCAGGGATGTAAACCAGATAGCCAGATGAGGAGCCAAAATAGGGGCACAGTATTTAAGAACGCACGGAGGAATAGCATCAGGACCGGCTCCCTTATTTGGGTCAAGCGAGGCAAGTTTGAGTTGAACGTCTGAGGCTGTGATGACACATTTAGTGATGGAGAAGTTCCAGCCAAAGTCGAAGACAGGCGAGGGAATTTGGTTCTCCGTGAAGACGGATGAAAAGTAGTTTGAGAATAGTTCGCACTTTCCGGCAGCACACTCAGCTTCTCTACCATCAAATAATAGTTTAGCAGCAGGGGATGGACTGCTCTTGAGTCTGTTGACGTGAGACCAAAAAGATTTTATGTTATGAGGAATGTCGTCTTCAATTCTTTTTAAGTAGTCTCGATGACACTTGGTGGCTAAATACTTGCACTGGCTTCTCAAATTGCGAAAACTTTCACGATGACGAAGATTTCCTGAGGTTTTAAGAAGTCGATGGGTGGCCTTCTTCCTTAAGACAAGTCGTTTTAGCTCCTCGGTAAACCAGGCAGGAAAGCTTGAGGATTGAAGCTGTTTTGTGGGTGTATGTTGAGATATGATTGAGCCAAGGTGGTCGCAGAAGTCAGAGAAGGCAGATTCGACATCAGGTAGAGAAGAAGGTGAAGGATAGTTAACGTTCTGCAGATCACGAAATACAGCGTCCAAGTTGCATTTTCTGAAGTCAGGTACGATCCTGACGTCCCTCGAGGCTGAGCGTTTCTGCAGCAGGATTGAGCAGGAGAGCGCAGGGTGATGAATGTCTTCGGCAACAAGAAGGTCGTCAGCGCGGATGACTGCAGTTGTAGGAGTAGATGAAAAAATGAGGTCCAGGTAGACACCTCTGCGATTTCGGATTTTGTTGATTTGGGAGAGGTTGTGAGTATAAGCTAAGTTGCGTAGGTAGTTTGAAGAGGAATCGCCTTCGCAGGAATCAAGCTCACCCCAGTCCGCTTCAGGTTTGTTAAAATCACCGAAGAGAAGCACATCATCCACGAAGTTAGAAGATGAGAGGATATCCTCCACCACGTCACAGAAGTCGGCATAGACGATGGCAGGCTGGCTGGGGGGGGATATAGACAGAGCCCAACAAGATGCGACGGGTTCCAGAAGTACAGGTAACAAAAACGCATTCCGAGGAGCAGGCATGCAAGGGGACAAGTTGACATGCTAGGTGATCACGTACTGCTATGAGAGTACCACCACCACTGATCTTATTGCTCGTGTCACATCTGAAAACGTTAAAACCAGTAAGGCCAAGTTCTGAAGAGTTCATGTCAGGTAAGAGATTCGTTTCAACCAGGGTGATAATATCGTAGGAGGAAGTTGTAGCACTGATTGAGAGTTCAGAAATTTTGCTTCTTAAGCCATTCACATTTTGAAAATAACAACTGAGGTGATGCGGTGCGCCGTTGGATAACGTTGGATAACGTTGGATAGTCGTATTCACTTTGGTATTGTTTCTAACTCAACGTATTGTTTTATGGAAACACATTTTTTTAACAAGAGTTACGTCAATGTTTCGTCGAAACTGGCTTAACCTGTAAAATAAGATTTGGAAATATGATTCAGCAAAACAGGTAGATATATATATATAAAAAAAAAACTTAAGTGTAGTTATTGACAAATTATGGACATGTTGTATTTATAAATCGACAACACTAGTAAAAATATGTTATTTTATTAACACGGATTTTATTCCCTAGATATTTATATGGTTTTTATTGCGTACTCTTGAGAAAACACGATTCAAATAATCATATGATCAAGGAAAATCTCGTTAAATATGTGTAAACATAAAATATAATTGTAAAATCAACTAAATATAACATAATGTAAGGTCCTAAGTCCTAAGTAAAAAGCCCTAGAATGGCATATTCAACGATTGCAGATAATGCAACGAATCACATCATTATCATACAAAATGTTGATATTTCCTACCATACTGGGTGTGGTCGACAAGATGTCAGAAGGATAAATATTAGATTGAATCATAAGTGAAGTAGGACATCAAATGAATTATCACTACTAGAACACACTGTGCCACAAACCCTACGTATAAATACATTGTAAAAAAGATTGTATTTATCTTAGCAAAAACATCGGTAGTTGAAAATGTATAAGGAATAGTAACTTAGCTTTACCAAGATAAACAAAAAACATCGGTAGTTGAAAATGTATAAGGAATAGTAACTTAGCTTTACCAAGAAATTATAGTTTGTAATTTAAACCACCGCCTATTTGGCTATAATGAACCTTTTGTGGTTGAATTTACAGCATGGTATTTCACCAATAGAGACTCATAATTGAATGTACTTGTCGACCTATGCTCTTATTTAAGACATCTTTCCAATGCTTTTAGGTTCCCAAATTAAAATGAAGATTTATATTTATATAAAGAGATATCTTAAATGAAAGCATTAGTAGTGCTATCATGTTTGATATTATTTACCGTACTACAACTCTTTTGTAACACTCTATTTTTTGTTTAAATTATAAAAAATACAGCAGATTGGAAGCCAAATTGAAATCCTTTTTGCAAATTTTCTAGCATAATCATTTTATATAACAATATTACTTATGAACAGTTAGTGAAGTGGCTATTATTAACTAAAAAACTTTACAAAATCTCATCATTGGTATATAAAAGAGTTAATTGTCTTAAAACCATGGGAGAATTTAAATCTATCTCCAACTAAGAGCCTAATAGTCTCTAAGAGGGTTGGCTTTTACCACTAAGTTGCCTCTTGAGCTTTTAAAACGAGTTTAATGCAGAAATTAACCATTTACCCTTTCAAAGTTTTTATTTATACATGAGTGCTTTCAAATCTTACCTTACAATTCTAAATAATAGGCATATACTTTATATTAACACAAGTGTATTCCTATTAACGATTGGTTTATTTGAAGAGTTTCTAGTGGTTTCTATTTTATCATCTTTGATTTATCCGTAATAATAATGGTCATTTAAAGTAAATACTTATTGAAAGGTACACTTTTATCAGTTTTTGGTTTTTAAATTTGCAATAAACTGGTACAAATTGTAATCAAATTAAACAAATAATAGTACAACACAATAGCTATGGCTTTAATATTTTAATGTTTTACATTCAATGTTGAAACCAAATGAAGTTCAATATCCATTTTTATGTGACTTACCTGGTGCAAAGGCTTGATTATCATGATTTTTCTCAAAAATAATGTTGATAAACCCGTACTTCACAAGAGGTCTTGTAAAACCCATCTAGTTTCTGCAAAAAACAAACCAATATAAATAAAATAAAAAGAGCTCCAATATTTTATAGTTTAGTACAGGTTTTTTCTAGGACATAAATAGTGCATAAATAGCATATATGCACTACACATACGGACACTGAACACTTAGAGCTCAAATGAGAACTATATTTAACTTCTTCCTACTAGGTAAACATATCTATTTGAACTATCCCATAGTGATTGGATATTTATTACTTAAGCTTGTGAATGCAAGTTAATCAATTAAGCAGGAATGCAATTGACTTTGGATATAATGAGTAGACATCTTACCCTTTGTAAAATCTGATTCTCATTATGAGTTCAATTTTTGTGTTTTCTTGCATCAATAATGACTGAATTTCTCTCTTTTGTTTGAGTTGAGATTTCAAAACGTGTGATGGGTACCAGCTTTCGAAGGGGTCATTTTATTTGGTTGAAATAGTTTGAAAGTTGGTGTTAACAAAAAGTAAATAAAAATCAACAATCACTCTATAAATAATTAGAAGAAAATAGCTTTATACCATACCAAGGGTTTGTATTCATTGACTATATTCAGCCGATCCATAGTAAAAATATATATACAAAGAAATGTGTTTCATAAATGGAAATACTTCTAAAATACAAAGAAATATGAATTAAATTAATTGTGGTAGTGATTTTTGTCTCAGTCGGTTCTCACCATTGCTTTTTCATCATGGGGTCTATTTAGAAACGGTTACACTCTTTTAAAGCATGAGAAAGTTTTAAATGGATATTTTACTGAGAGCCAAATTGTCATTTAGAGAGTTGGTATTCACACAAGTATGCTCTTGAAGGTTCAATAAAATTTTTATACAGAAATAAATAAATGCTCTACGTCTTTTCTGAATCTAATCGTAGTAAAACGCTGAGCTTGTAACCGTATTATTGGATTGGAATAGTGATCAGAATTTGTAAGGGTAAAGTTGTTTAGTTTCAAATTATATTCCAAATTCTATTTGAAAACCAGGCATACAATACGGTTTTACAATTATCTAATAATTTTGCCTTATTGAACTTGTGATTAATATGAGATACCTGTCGTGATAGTTGTTTAAATAGGCAAAACCACATCCCTTATTAAAAACCCATAGCAATTTGAACCATTGGTTGAAGAGTTGAATTTTTGAGGTATAACTTAAATTATTTCTAGCTTTTGGGTGAACAATGATATCTATAAACATGGGACAAATACGTTTTTATGTTCAAGGTTAAGCAATTCTCTTTTATTTTTGTTATTGAAAATTAGCTAAATCCAACTTTATTTACTTGTAAAACCGTGAATGGGTAAACAGAGATGGTCCAAAGACCATTGTTGTTAAGTGCTGAGCCATCTTTGATTGCTGTGTAGTAGAAATGGTTCTGTTATATTGTATTGTATGAGTTTTAAACAGTTGTTTTGGTCGTCAAGTTTAATAAAGCATATTTAATTCCATTTCAAAGCAAACTAAAAGGACGCATTTCAAACATATCGTAAACCAGTTCGTGAAACAGTTTTACCCTCAGCTCCTCTCTGCTGATGACGTCATACATAGTACACGATGCACTTAGACCCTGAGCACTTATACCTCGAATGAGCACTTCGTATGCTGTGCAATGCATGTGCAATCACATCATTTAACCACAATCTTATATGTTTCAATGGAGACAGGTTTATCGTGAAAATATTTTACGAGAAAAGCTATTTTCATTTACTAAAGTAAATTAACAAATCGCAAATTCAATTATTGTTAACATTTATATATTTCTGTTTCGTGAACCGGTCTGTAGTATCTTCTGCATAAATGTACTATTTTACATAGCTTAGTCAGGTTTTTAAGGATCATACGTAATTTATTTACATGGTTTCGAGGATTGACAAACATTGGGTTGTTTAAACACTCATTTATTTTGTTTTAGTTAGCAGACAATGGAAAACAGAACACCCCCTGTCCCTGCTGACGATACAGTTTCGCCACCTGACACAAAAGGGGCACATTTAATCGATTAAGTCCCAATCTGCCCGTATGCCATTTGCTATGTAATACAATGGTAAAATGAAATGTAAGCTAATGTCATGCTGTGATATATTATAGTGTGAAATGAAAAGCATTTCAGTAACTACAACCCTGGACTATTTTAGTACTATATTACCTTATAGAGACATCCATATCGTAGTCAAAGCTGTCAGTAGTTATTAATTAAAAATGGTGCTAGTTGATGTGAGCCACCTACGGATCGTGCTGATGGATACTACTACTTATGGATTTTGAATACTTTTTTGCCTGGTAATACTGATGGAATGACTTATTGTGATTTATAGCAATTATGTCAGCAATATAAAAGATAGAAATTATAATTTTAGACAAAAGTGAATTCTGTGACTGACTCACACAACTATGGTATTGTAAATTTGAAGAAATAGCAACTACTAGTCCATATATATAAGATATATAATATAGCACGTTAGTATAATGTTGGAACTAACTTCAAAGACACCAAACAAAATTTAAGATAAAAAAATCTTGTACGGTTGTCAAGGGAAACGATCAAAAATAGTTTTGTTGTTAAATTTAACACTTACCATTGATTAGGACAAAATGTAAATAAACGGTATCAGCATTCTGACACATACTTTCTCCCATAAGTTTGTCAACAACCTTTATCATGTGTAAGCGGTGAGAGTAAATATACGAAAATGGAATTTGTACAATTTTCTTCAGAATTTCAAGGACTATAACATACTACGTTTTTATCAAAATCGTTCGAGCCAATTTTGGGAAAATCTTATTTTCCGTTATTTTATGGGGTTTTTTAAGGGAAATAACATAATTTACAATAACTTTTTAACCGTAATTTTTACAGAAATGGGATTTGTACTATTTTGTTCAGAATATAAAAGACTATAACACACTTAATTGTTATCAAAATCGTTCGGGCCATTTTTGGAAAAATCCGATTTTTTCGTTTTTTTATGGGTTTTTATGGGAAAATCCCCATTAAAAATCAAAATTTCAAAAAAATGAAAAAAACGCCTTGAGATACCATGGATTAGAACCTACATACCAAATTTCATTGAAATCGGACAACAGGTGTAGTCTCTAGCTCTGTACACATCCAGACACACAGACACACACACAGACACACACACACACACACACGAACGATGTTGTAGCCCTTTAAATTCTGAACAGAATGGTACAAATCCCATTTCTGTACAAATTACGGTTCAAAAGTTATGGTTAATTATGTTATTTTCCCACAAAAACCCCACAAAATAACGGAAAATAACATTTTCCCAAAATTGGCTCGAAGGATTTTGATAAAAAAAATTATGTTATAGTACTTTAAATTCTGAAGAAAATCTTACAAATCCCATTTCCGTATACTGTATTTACTCTCACCGCTTACACATGATAAAGGTTGTTGACAAACTTATGGGAGAAAGTATGTGTCAGAATGCTGATACCGTTTATTTTATTTACGATTTAACATTCTTCTAAAACATATTTCTTTTTGTTAAATGTTTCTTCTTTGTGATACGTCAAACCGTTGTGTTTATATAATCGTTTTAATGTACTTGTTCATGGTAATCAGTTCATTTGTCAAACTTGGGGATGAACTTCTGATAAGATTATCATAATCATCGTCTTCTTTTATAAAACAAAACTTTTTAAAAAGACAAAGCTGCAGCAAAAAAGCTGAAATAGGATTACGTAAAAGCTGGTATTCAAACAAATGTCTATAAAATAGTGCACATATATGTTTTCTTTTATAACAAGGCTAAAATAAATCGTGAATCAGTTATCGTATGTTTACAAAAATTAATCATAAGTTATCCGTTCTTCATGAAATGTTGTTGTTATGCACAATGTACTATAATCAGTACTACTACTATAATCAGTTACTTAACTATACTGTACCAGAATAATTACATTGATTAGCTCTATAGTTAGTTTGCTGAGACATCAAATTGCTCAATTCGTCAGAATTAATTACATTCAAAGTCCCACTAATCCGTACAATTGTGTAGTTTATGGAGAGTATTTATTATATAATATTATTTTTCTGTGTAATAATGTAATTTTCGTATATGAATGTTAAACCAAATGAAAAAAAAATTGTAAAAAAACCAACAACACTTCTTAAGATTGCTGGAGATTTGTATACAATTCATATAATTTAAGTGGACCGTTCAAAATGGGTTTTGAACATTGATGTAAAGCTTAGGTGGAAATAAGACATTCGTGTTGTAAACTTTTATTAAAACTATGTTCACATGTTTAAGGATATTAAAATGTTAAAACACAGTACAAAGGTTTACTTTGCAATCAGAAAGGAACAAACATATTTTAAGGGTTGCGTAACCTATTTACCTTCCCTCTACGTTTTATTCAAATTATTATTATTCAATTTATACACCTTTTTACATCTTGACTTTGCTATACACACTAGCACTATTTATCACAAACACACTATTTATCCATTTTTTGAATTTTGAATAGCATTAAATTATATTAAACAAACGAAATAATGCCGTTATTTCAATTGTAAAAAAATATATTCGTGTATTCTTACAATGTTTTGTAAAACATGTTTCAGCTTATATAAAAAAAGTCTTATATCAAACAAGTTTTTCAATAACCACATCGTTATAGATTGTGCAAAAAGGAAGAGCTTTAAAATAATATAAGTTTTTGTACGTACTTTATTATTTTGCATAAGTAGAAATCTCCTAATTTGTATTTGCTTACAAAAATCAAAACTATGTAACATTTTATAAACAAGAACACAAACAATTAGCTCTTTATTAAATACACATGTTATCAAAAGAATATTTATCACTCGGTTTCTACTACATTGTTGTACCAATAAAATAAAATGTGCTGGTTCATTTAATTATTTGTATCCACAACTAAACCATATACTGTATATATGTATTTTAGTTTTTTCTTAAAATGGAAAACCCACCACCGGATGTTGTAGCCTCGGTGTGTTAGATAATAAAAGTATTTATTATACTTGTATATCAATGTATATGAACCAATATACATCCATTTAGGTATTATGAATCAATGTTATGGTTTTCACGTTGGGGAAAAAAATAATTAAGACCAGTCTACTGCTAAACTATTTTAACTTTTTTTATTATAAGTATTTTTAGGAATATTTTGGGAATACTATATACATTCTAATGGAAGCTACATTCTACTGTTTTAAAAATACTCTTATTATAATTTATTTTTTTCATATTTGTATCTTTATCTATAATATTGTTCCAAAGTTTTTTTTTTTTTTTTTAATAAATAAGCAACTATGAGCCGTATGCGTATAATGATAAATTTGTGTCGTTAAACTCATACCAACTATTTGGTCAGCTAACTGTGTTGATGCAGTAATATTTACTCGTAATTGATGATTCGATGGCTAACCTATCAGTTGATGTTGAAAGTCATTATTCTCAATTAATATCCGATTTTGGTAATTAGGTGCATACACCACCAGAGAAAACATTACAATATGAAATGGATTGGGTTAAATAAATTATATTACTAATCTAAATTTCTCAATCGTGCAATTTTTTTGTAAAAAACTGTCTACTCAAAAGTTCTAGTCAAAGTAGTTCTGAATCTCTCGATCAGTCTTTCATCATTAAGAATTTATTTGCAAAACATTAGTAAATAGAAGGTAAGTAAAAACGTAAAAAAAAAAATATTTTGACAATAAAGACATGTTTAATTTAATGTATTCGCCTATTGGGTCTGACGATGATTGAAGTGACCAATCGAATTTGACCTCCAATTACAACCTTTCATACGTATTTACCGTCTTGTGAGTCAACAGTATAAGTGTAAATATATTATTACAAGTGTTATTTTTTTTACTTTTAGGTAATTTAACTGTGAGGTTAATACTCGGTTAGCAATAGGTTGTATAGGTTAATATTCGGTACGAGTTTTACTACACAAATTTAGAATTATAAGAGTACGGCCTTTAAGTACAAGTACGATGCTGATCAAGAAGTTATTAAATTTATTGTAAACATTCTGTAATTAATTAGGGTGATATCCTACTGCTTGACGAACAACTTATAATTCACGGAAAGAATGTTTATTAAATACTCCAATACTACTATTACCAACATCCTCATAGTTTCGCTTGGCTATTTTAAAGTTTTAGGTGGTTAACTCTCTTAAAGTCTTTATAATTTCTAAAGAGCTTTCAGTTAGGTAAGTTGAAATCTGTTGAACCACTATCGTAGCACGGTGTAAAAGTTAAATTTATTAATAATAGCACATACAATGGAATAAACCGTTAAACATTAAAGTATTATATTGTCTGTGATAATAGTCAAAATAGTGACAGGTTGTCAGACTACACACTACAGGGTCTAGAATATCCTTTAGATGACCTTCCTAGTGGATTTCCCAGCTTTTATTGTACAAAACAATGGTCATTAATGGGTTGCTTCCACAGATTTTGTTCAATGAAAATACACGTTCTTATTTTCAATTTACACTATTACTTTTATTTTTATACATTGAAAATAGCTTTTTGTGACTAAACGGAAGTGAAATCTGGTATAACCACCATGTTATTCAGATTTAATCAGCAAATTGCAGACTATCTTCAACTATACTAATTAAACCAAAATAACTATTCGTTTCATTTAATCTAAGTATATAAACTGTAATTCGGTGGTTTTACAGCAGTATGTTACGTTATCATAATATCGATGAAATCAATTAGTAAATCTCATTACATCACTGATATGTTCTGTTCTGTGATGTGGCTTTGGTGGGATTCTGATACAAAGGCTGATGGTTTATAAAACAGATTAAAACATCGAACAGCAGACGTTTTCCGAACAGTTTATGTTAGAGTAAAATCTCATTTAGGTTATTTGGGTGTAAATTTCAGATCAGAGTTTTTTCATTGTTTGGAACTACATTATTATTTTTTAAATCTACTCAATTGTTAAAATTTTATAAAAAGATTTTCATGATGGCAATTCTTATTCAACAAGTTAAGTTGTATGCTAAAAAATACAAAACTAATACAAAAATATTATTTAATACATATTTGTACATACAGGTTTCGTAGAGCGAATTTTAAACATACAAATTTTGTATCATACAATTTTTGTATTTATCTCTCCATTTGTTAACATAAATCCTAAGGCAGCAATATCTGCAAATCAATTGTAAACAAACAAGCATCATCTCAAAATTTCGAAATTAAAATGTTCATTTAAAGTTTTTTGACACCCAAGTTATTTTTCTACGATAAACTTTGATTGTTACTTTTGTTGATGGCCCTAATTATAAATTATAAAAATTAAAATTCTACAAAAAACTAGTCCGTCATACGTAACAGAAATTACCGATATAATCGTACTTCATTGAGGAATTTAGTTTGTAATTAAATATTACTTCCGGGGATACACATGCAATACTGTCAACACATCTCAGTAATCAAGTAGTAGCCTATCTCCATGTATGCAAGTTAAAACAAAGAAAAAGAATTAAAACAAGTTTCCTTATTTTTTTATTTTTCCGATGCTTGTCAGTAAATCTTAAAATAAAACACTCACCAAAAGTTCTTGCTGGAAATGGAATTTTAATATAGACGATGACTCCCATGGTATTCAATTTCCATATATCATCGAGTGTACTATAAAAGAAAATTAAGGATGAATTTGGATCAAAGTACAACTTGATATAAAAAAAGACTTTAAAATTATGTATGGTTTAACTAAACTGGAATACAGAAAAAACTAATTATATATAGAAAAGACAAATAACCAAGTTTTTAATTTATTCTGATTTCATTATAGTGACAAAAATATAATTAAGAGGTTGTTTAAATGGGTACTCTTGGAGCGCAAAATAAACAATATCGTTTAGTCAAAATTCGCAAATCCAGGAAAATCTTGCCGATTTTAATAAAATAAAATAACTAAGACTGTCTTAACAAGTGATTCTTAAAGCATCAAAATTGTGAACGAGAATGTTCTAAAATATAGTTTACATGTCTTTACTTATATTTCATAGCTAGGGGGTGGGAGGGGTTTCAGTTAATTATGTAAGGTTAATGTAATGCAAGTATTTACCCCCCTTGTTTGGTAACATTGATTTTAATCCAAACAAATACTTAGTATTATAAGTTAATACGAATTTAAAATATTAAAACATTACGTTAATAAATGCTTAACAAATACATTCTAAACACCAATATTCTATATTTAATGTCTAAGAAAACATTGTTAATATAAAGTTTATTAAACTTTTTAATCACTCTTCACTGGTTTAGTTTACCTCAAAATAATCTCTTGTGGATTTTAATGAGTTTAAAGCTCAACCTATCGCATAAATAATATCCGTTTTAGATTATTGCTGATACGACTTTTCAAATCTAAATCAGTAAATTTATCGTTTCAAATTAATAAATATATTGCTTTAAAAAGACTACTTATTCTACCTCAAATCTAATATAGGTAGCAAAAGTTAGTTTTTTAATCCATTAAATCAAATTATAATATTGGTAATCATCAATACTGTATACTGTAAATGGACTTGATTAACTATCTGATTGGAATGCAGGAACATCAAATTGATTTATTCATCATGATTAATGTCCTTAGAATAAATTTATGGGCTAAATGATTTGTTTTGTATGTTTGTTTGATTTGTTTTGGTGCTAGAAATAAAATATCAATTATTTTACCATCTAAGTTGCCTATATGACATTGATATGATGAGGTATTATCTTAGTAATCCTAAGGAAATTTACTACTTTTGAAATTTTGCCAAGATAGATCCCAATTGTTGATGAACCTTCAGCTTTGAAAATGATTTCATTGGATCATTGGATCAATTTATATCAAACTAAACTGTGTATAACATATCCCCGTGCAAGAAAAGTTAAAAAAGTAGAAACATTAGTTATTGAAAGATTTCAACTAATTTCATTTACATAAATATTATCCTTATGCAATTGAAATTGAATAATAATATGCAATCAAGGTGACCGTTAAGATTTTATGATAACGCAAACTTAAACTATCATTTAGATGTGATTTATAACACTTGGTGATAAGTAACTATTTAACTCGAATTACTCGATAATTATCTTTAATTCAAACCTTTACATTTTAAGACGCAAGATTGTAGCCTGGAACTGTTTTACATATTACTTCAGGAGTCCTAGAGGGTCATGGCATTATCACTTAGATAAAATCAATGGGTGATTGGCGGGATTTGAACCCGTGTCCTCCGCCTCCGAAGCCCCCACTCTACCACTAGACTAGCCTGTTTTTACATTACTCTACATTCAAGACATACTGTACAGCATCTGATGGTTACTTATTTAATTTTCCCACTATTTTTACTATATTGAATTATAAAATTTTATTTCAAATGGGACTCTAAATGCTTTCGTAGGGTCCTATCATGTTAGGTTAGAGAATTGGTGACAGCAAATAAGAACTTTCTTTGACGGTTAGTCAAACCATACGTTTTCACTTTGGTATTCACAAGGAATTTATTTTCTATAAGTTTTTAAGTTACATAATATATTATCTAAGAAAGGATATTCTTAACGTGCATACATTTTAACATGCATTTAAGCTTGAAGGAATGTTCCTTATTGGGTGTATTTGTTATGACTTTTATTTTTTTACTTACGTAATATAATAATTACAACTCATTAAATTGTATATTGTTATAAGTTACAGCTCATAGAATAACACCTCAATCGTAAAAATTGGTTAACAAAAGAGGGAGAAGAAATTTTACCATAAATAAAATTCCCAATTAGTAGTCAATTAAAAGAAGTTCCGACGCAGTAGACTAAAATTTCAAACGTATTTGGTGTCGAATAAAATCCATATTCAAACTACTTATTCACGTTCTTAAAGATAATGCAGTGTTAAAAGAAACAAAATGATATGTGTATTCTATTATATTAAATCAAACACAGTTTTATTCTTGTCCCATTATAAATAAACACCCTAACCTTGGATTATCAGCAAGGAGAATCCTAGTACTGCTATATTGGAATAGTTTCGAGCAGCTTTGCAATTCTACCAAGTAAAACTATTCCATTACATCTTGATTTTGACCTAAATGTCTTTAAGTTAGTATTTGGGGGGGAAACTATGGAGTATACGGTTCGCAATGTTTTAAAATGGGGCTTGACCATAAATTTCATATCCATAAACATTTTTTACAACTAATTTTTCTGAATTGTGATTCAATTTATAAATCTAATTACATACAGCTTACCTGCTTAACCTACATGTAATCAACTAGACTCCACTTACTTCATTTTGTTAGCCCTTATTAAAATTTATAGATTTCATTAGATAGTGTAGCACTATGATTGAATATACAGATATTTACAATAAACAGTCAAGCTCTTAAGCATTTTATTTACTAAAGAAATTTTTCCAATATTTTCCATGAACATTTATGTTTAGCAGATGTTCTAAAATATTATCATAAAATATATAAATACTTTAATACTTTACTTTGAAATATTGAAATGTTTATTTATCATTCGTAGGAGTTACATAAACTAAAAATTAAATAAGCAAGTACTTTTAATGATGTCCGGGACGTTTTTTAAATCCTTAAGTTAGTTTAAATTAAGAAATAGCATAATGGTACTAACAATATTTTTGGCATTAAGTATTTTATACAAATTATGATAAATATCATTACGAACTACCAATGGTATTGTAATTGATATGACTGACACACATATAATATTAGTATTGAAATAATTAGGGAAAAACAATAAAAGAATGTATAATATGACCAATTCACACTCTACTTGTAATGATGTTTGGGTTGTGTATTTTAACATAAAATGGTTGCTAAAAGGATGCATTAGTACCCCCACTGCAGAAAACCTGCAGACTAAATGAATTTCCATTTGCCTGATTGTATTTTCATTTAAATATTGCACTAACCTGTCAGCTTTATTCCCCATTTAAATAAAATTAGTTTTAACGAGTACGAAGGTTTTCTGCTACAGGATGAATAGTAAAGTGTGTTTTTAGTAAAATCTTGAGAGCTTAGCATAAAATATAGACATTATTTTTGCCAAGTTTGGGTGAAATATATCCATGAACCAGCAAACTACAACACTTTACATACACATTTATAACATTTTGTGAATAACATGGACATTTTTAGTTTACAATATTTTAAAAAAATCTAAAAATGTAAAATCTAAAAAATGTAACCATTAACCATGCAAAACACGTTATGGTACTACACAATTAGTTTATTTCCATTTTATGCATTTCACGCAGATTCCTCACTGCTTCATACTAAACACGTTTGAAAAGGCTTCCAACACAAACAAGTGTTTGATCCCTAACCAATTCTCTAACACATTTTGTAAAGATTTTGTTTAGGTTTGACCAAAGTTCACACGACGATGAGTTCACCAATTGAAATAAAATACAGTACGGGAATGGATTATGTCCCACAGGCTTGCCATTTTACTAGGTTCTTGTTATTTGTTATATTGCTGTAAATTGTGTGCAAGTGTCGAATCGTGTCTTAAACATTGATAGTCAAATCTTGGTCTAACCACGTCGTTAAAGAAGTAAAACCAAAGACTGATGTTTTGGTTTTCCAGAACGTTCTAAGACTCCACATACCTTCGCCACTCTCACCCCAATAAAGCCTAAGATGACGCGCAGCGCGCACGACCCTCTTCAGTTGAACAGTAGGTTGCCCCGAAGATGGGTAGTTGATAAGCATCCTAAACGTAGGCATCTGGTTTTACTACTTCAACTTCTACTTCAATTACTTCTACTTCAACTTCTACTACTTCAACCTGAAGACCAAGATTGTGACCGTGAAAGCCTATCTTCTAGATAAAAAATGTATAGTTCTTACTGATAACAATACACCTTAAACATTGTTTAAAAATGTTTACATATTGTTAACGTGTAACACATTTTTACTGTATATTTGTATATCGTTGACACTAGTCATAAACTTGAAGGATTTTTCTCGGTGACAGTCACTAAACATGTATAATAGCGCAGTGACACAGAAGTATTCCATAAATTTGTTGACAGTCAAAGCGTAGTGGTGGGAAGTTCGGTTGAATCAAAACTTAGAAGAACCTCAACACACATTACACAAGGGGCAGACGCTATTTGCTTGGAACTTTTGACTTTGTTCGCCCAACTTTACATTTGCAGATATGAATATTCCTTTTCTGCATTCGTGTTTACAAACTGGCTTAAAACTTTCGAGTGCTCAACGTTTAGCTTGTGAATCATTTTAAAACTTTATTCCGTCTAATTTATGCACATTGAATTACTGTTTTTAAGTAAAAAATAATACGAAAAAATAATTTAAAAGTGTAAGTAAAAGTTTTACATAAAAAAGCTCAATACTATTTAAATAAAAATATTGTAAAGGTTAATTGTAAAAAATTAAAATCCCCACTAGTTTTTAATCAATACTTTACATTATGTGAGTAATTGAATACAAATCCTATACTATAAAATAAGCACGCGTACGGGCAAACCTTTTTCTGTCCGAGGTTTTGGATTTTTTCTTTAATAACTTATCGGATATTTGGCCATGAGAAATCGATTGGAGTTGGTCACAAAGCTGAGAAAAATCCAGCTTCCGTCCTACCGCCCTCGAAAGTGCCCATGTTATACCTTTTTGTACCTGAAGTCATCATTTTGATTTACGTCTAAAAACAAATAACTGTATTGGTTAGTTTGGACTAAATGATTTGGAGAATAGTTATATTGTATTCAGTTTGGTTTACATACAATATACATATTACTATTAAATGTTTTCCAGGTTCATGATATAATTTCTTCAAGAAGTACAAAAATAATGAACTCAATAACGTACATGCATTTACAAATATGTAATAGTTTCAACAAACCGACCTGCAATTTCCATTAGGGTAATTAATGGAAAATAACATATAATACTTATGTTTCATTAAATTACTTATATAGTTGATTTAAAATAATGCATTAAGTGTTTTTATCTTTGCTTTAAAATATTTCTTTCTTACTCGTTGAACATTAAATATCAATCGTTTTTATTATTTTTCAACCTAAAAAGTTAATTGTTTTTTTACGTTTTTGTATGTTACATTACATTTTAAAAGTATTTTTTATAGCCAATAGAAGTGTTTTGTTTCATTAGACAAAAACGGTATGATATAGATCAGTTTAGTAATATGTCTCTAAGATTCACCATAAAATAAGACTTGAATATATTTCGTAGACTTCTAAATTCTATCTGTAAACTAACGAAAGTATAGCTGGGTCATTTGTGGAGGGAGATACAATACCTACACATTTCTCTGCGTCTAGTATAAATACATATTTGCCATTGACAGACAACAATAAATCAACAATAAATGGGCCCAAATAGCCATAAAAGGGATTATGAAATATCCCAAAAACCGTTGAATTACAAAATCGAAACCAAATTATGAAGTCTAGGCCATCTGAGTCTCTATCACAAAAATAAATAAGCACTGAAGTCGTGTTTGTTATTTATCTCAGGAAACTAATGTAAACACGACTAAAATTTAAACAGATCTCTTTTATAATTTTTTTTAAACATTGCAAATACTTCATCGCAGTTTTATTCAGCTTACAGCGAAATGTTGGCAATATTTGACAGAGGAAAAACCTGAAGTCTTTCAACAAAGTTCGTGACGTTAACAAGTCTGCGTTGACTCAACAAATAAGAAGTAACAAAGCTAACATCCAACATGCGAGGGTTTAACAACTTTTCTCCATCTTCTCTTGTTCTAGACAGTTACCTAGACTTGGTTACAACTACTTGCAAGTCATGAATTCGTGAATATGATCTTCACATTAGGTGGATTAACATATGCTTTATGTAGATACAGTGTTTATTATAACAATATTCCTAATTGTATGCATGTGATGTAACTATTCCTGTAAAGTAAAACTTAAGTCTTGTACAAACTTCCAAGTTTTACTACTGTTAAAACTGCACTTGCATGAATTTTATAATTATTTTAAATAGTAAGGTACGTACAGTATTATTGTACAGCATTAGTTTTAATTTTTTTCGACTAGCTTTGGGATTTTGAAGAATTATGACTTATTTTTACAAAATAATTTCTAAATTTGTCTTTTCTAAACACTTAATTTTAGGATGTGTGTTAAATATGTGTTGTGATTATTTTACTTATTTACAGGAAGATGGCGTCATAATTTTCTTTTGTGAGAATGTATTATAGTACACACACATTTTTATTTGATATTCTTTGTAAGAACTTTTTTCTATTTACAGTATACATATAATTTTACAGTTTTCATAAATATCTTTTCGTCGACCTTCTCTTTGACTAGCTATTAACAGTACATAAATGTTTGTGCTATATTGGTCTCTTGTATACTTAATCCTGAAAGAATCAAGCAGTTTTGAGGTCATTAACAGTTGTTCCATTGTTTGTTGTTGTAATAATTGTAGTTAATTGTTTTTTTCTTTTTTTTATAACGTTTCAGTCTTTCATTTAGGTCCGGAGGAATTGTGACTCAAAAGGACAATAAAAAATCATAAAGATGGCCTAAAGATGTCATGCTTTCAATAAACAGTTCACAAAGTTTGATAGAGGTCTTTAAAGTTCGTTTATTACTAAGCAAAGAGAAGATAAACAGATTTAGTGAATACCTTCTGTAATATCTGTTTGTATAGAATAGCAAAGCAGGAAATTTCCAATCAATATTAGCTTTCAACGTAATTAGGGGAGTACAGTTTGTAAAGCAGTTTGCTATGAATGATGTCCATCATATATAACGAAAACTGCTTTTTGATCCTTGGTAATTTCCCCGTCCCAGCTTCGTCTTCGCCAACGGTAAAGCAGACTCTATCTTATCAGGACACCTTTCAACCAGACTCACTCGGCAGAAGTGATATCTCTTTAACCATACAATTTTTATCAGCACATTAATTCAACCAGACTGTATTGGGAGGAAGTGGGCAGTACTGAAACAATATCTTCCAGCGGTTACGGATTTGAATAGTTGCTTCCTTGTTAAATATTTTTATGATACACCTTGACGTCAGTGTTTTGTGTTAACAGTAAATACACAAAAGCGTCTAGTCTTACTATGTTATTGGCTCATTCATAACGCAATAGACATTCTAATTTCAGGTCTGTGTAACCAGAAAATGGGTTATCTGGACTTCCCTCGTTCCTTAGGAGTGCAGATAAGAGGGAGTAAATTGTATTAAATAAACAACCTGTTACAACTTTCTAGGTAACAACACAACCGGTCTAAACAATGTCCGGAAGAAACAGTAAAAACAGTAAGCAGCCATTTAGCGATTTTAGACTAATGGTTATGTATTGTGAAGAATATGAAGAATATATCGTTACAGTAGGCAATTAATATGGCGTTGTAATTAATGTAGGAGGTAATTGTGTGAAAAGTATTGTTGTTTGTCAGTTGTTTGTACAATAACAACATCATTACTTTTTCAAAATGACTTTAGTCTAATGTTATGTTAACAGCTACATATATGTGACTAAGTGCATTCCAGAATCGCTAATGACTTCTTCCTGAATCACCTAAGATTAGAGAGGAATTTCATTGTTTGGCTATTTCAAACAAATGCACTAAATATCTTATATAATATTGGATCACAGGCCAACTATTTGCCTAGAAATGATAACACATACATAGTTTTAAAGTGTTGAAACATTGATAACAGTAGCTCTTATCTCTGTTGAATGCTAAGCAATATTCCAATATTTTATTCTCAGTGTTTGTTGGAGTTGGTTCTGTTTTGTGAAGTTCTTAAATATTCAATGGGATCTACATTTGGGAAAGGTAATTTATTCCTTGTTGTTTTTTGGAATTTTGGGTATTATTGTGTTTTTTGTATCTTAAACACGTTTTCTTTGAATAAATTTAAAACATAGAAGTGAAGAAGTGTGGTTGTAATATTATATGAATTTAATATTGTTAATTTCCTTCACAGCTTTATTTTCTTTACTCTCTTATTTTAAAAGAGTACATTTCTACAGTTATGAATGCTTTCGGTTATGACATCGATAAGCTGCATATACGATCTTCTTATAGATACATAATACGGATTTCAGCTATAGCATAGACTACATAAATACACATTGGTGTGTATATAGTCAATAGCTATAGGCATGTAAATTGTATTGAAATAATCCTTAAAAACTAAATAGCCGGATACGTGATTTGTTAAAATCAATCATTGATAAGACAGATCTTAGCTGTTAGGCCATAGCTGTTAATGACTTTGGTTTACTTCAGCTTGGCTGTAAACTCAAAACATATGTTAAAAATTCAACCTAGAGGGAATTCACGTAGATCATTTGAATTGAATAAATTATTTTCTGGTTACGTTTTTTAAAATATAAACCAAGTATTTCCGATAAGTTAAAACAAAAATAATCTTTAACAGTGAGATGTTGTTTAACATGAGATGATAACCAACAAAATTTTGGATTTGAATTATATTTACTCTATAACAAATAAATGACATAAAACATACTACCAGCAGTAACACTGCATTGGATTTCAGTGTAATTGCCAATTATATGCGAATTTGTTAAAAACTGCCAATTAGAGTAATATGTGAGTCTTGCAACCTTAAAAGTATGGAGAAGTATGATTTTTAATCGTAAATGTGTTAACATTATGAATCATACCAATTTAAGAAATATTTCAGCTTAGACTGAACATTATGAACATACTATCATTGACTATACACCTCTGTGTATTGTCAATGATACTATTTTTCACCATTTTAATGCATTTATAATTTTTAATTCCTGGACTACTTTTAATGATCAAAAAAATGATCATATGCGTTGATGATATGTGATTATGATAGGTTTAAACGATTTCTATGATCATATGTTGCAGTTCGCAAATACAACCTGACCCCAGTGGACGATTCAGCTATTCCTTTGAAGTTCAATCCTGTGACCGAAGACCAAACCCAAACAACTATAGACCCTTCGTTATCATCAGGATTAAAGAACACTGCGACTCTTCGCCCACCAAGTAAACCACCTATAAAAGATAACGTAGAACCATTTCACGAAACCACTCCTAACTACGGCCAGTATTTCGGTGACCACATCAGATTCAATGTTGACGGCATGTATATTCCACGAACCAAAAGCAAAGTGGGTCATCTTTTTTCCTCTGACTCAGATCAAGATTCGAATTTAAGAGGACGTAAAAATGGAGTAGACTCACATAACTTACCTAGACAAAAGTTTTACAGTGCTGAAGATATAGATAAGCTTCTAATGCAGATAAAATCAAAACCTAGAACAAAGTCTTTTATAAAACCAAACGAACCTCCGATGGAACCTGTACAGCGACCAACACAGTCCTGCAAGTATTGTCAAGGGTTTAACAGATGGGATTATCAAGGTCAGTATGTTTTAGAGTCAAGTCCTTCTCGGTATGGACCGGCGTCTACAGTTGAGTATCCAACAAACCTAAAACAACGGTTGCCTTTCGACCACACGCCGCCGGTGAAACATTACCACATCATAGAAGTTAACCCTCAGCCGTATTTTACTAGTAAATACAATCCCCATCTTCAAGGGGGCTACAACGTTTTGGAGGATACATCTAGACCGAACGTGATGCAATACAATACCAACCATCAAGATACTCAAACATACCATACACAACCAACAGCTCAGCATCAGAATGTAGCACCTCGTGAAAATAATTCATTCCATCCGCATCAAAATGTACAGCAAAAGAATAATACAGACAAATCCACCACTCACGCTACTCAAAATAAATCTAGTGGATTTGAACCGAGATTCACTCCCAATGAATTAAGGACACAGTCACTACACAGAGATGCACCTAGACAGTGCTATACCATTCCAGAAGAAAATATTACATGGCCTCCTCCATTTCATCATAGCAGTTCATTTCATCAAGTAAACCGTAGTGGTTTTCATAAGTGAGAACTAAAGGTCATAAGTGAGTCATAAGTGTTTTTATAGTGTTCGTTGGCTGCTAAATATGTCTTTGTATAAAGTTGTGTGTTTTATACATTTGTAAATTTTAAGTAGTATATTTGTAAATATAGTGTTTGTAAAAGATTAAGTTGCACTAGAAGATATTATTATAAGTAAATCTGTGATATGTATTGAGAGGAATTGGTAAAATAGGTGATTAAACATTTGCGAAATATTGTGTAATTTATTTAGGATAATAGTTAAGACTGTGGGAAAATTATGTTTACTATACGTAATAGCTTATACAAAATAAACACTAGGATGTTTCAGTAAATATTTCTTGTATTATTAAATAGTTTTATTATATATGTAATTTTATTTCATCAAGTTAATGCAGCACAAAAAATTCTTGGTTTTAAAAATATTAAAAAACTATAAAAAAATTAACTTTGTTCAAATTTTACAGAGTTTTGTTTGCTGAAGAATCTTTGTGATGCTTACTAAACAAGGAACCTAAATTATTGATTCGGGTTGGATTACTAAGAGAAAATAATTTATTTATAAAAATGAACACGTTTGCCTTAAAAAATAAGGTTGCCAATGACACAGAAAAAAATATACACTTAAATATTGAAGGATTATAACAGCTATAAGACTAATTAATTCGATGTTTGCCATATAAATGATTACTCATTATAGTCAATGAACTTCTTAATGTTTTGTCTAGTATTTTATTATAAAACCCCAAAACGAACATTTCCTTATCTAACTCATGAGGACTAGAAGTCTAATGACTTTCTCATACATTTATTTCTAATAAGACTTGAAAGTTTATTTAAGGGCTGGGTGGCTAGGTTTTTAAACTATATTTCAGATTACAAAACATATTTTTGCGAAGCAGCGAATGGCAATGCAATTTTTAAAGGTAAGTTATTTTTAACCACACATTAGTGTAATGAAGGTTGACGAATGTGAAGATGTCGTGAAACACGAGAAGCTCTTTAATTAAGAATCGACCCTTGGGTTGTTGATCACTGTTACTACCCAAGTCACACGTGCCTTAGATAAATAAGAGGGGCACATAAAAGGTGAACAACATTTTGACAGTTTTTTGTCCTATGAAGCTAGGCACGAGCCCGGGATTGTTTTTCACATTACTTCAGGCTAGACCTAGGGGTTGCGGCGTTATCACTTATAAAAAATCGAATGGTGGTTTGGCGGGATTTGAACCCAGGACCTCTGAGACCAAAATCCTGCGCTATAACCACTGGACCAGCTCTGTCCCCCCTACATTTTTTTACAGTGAGGTATACATGTTTATTATCACGCAAAATATGATCAAACACATCTTTTATGTAGCCTACTTCTCTGAAGCGTGATGGACAATTCGGAAGGTGAGGTTCAAATCCTGCCAATCAATGGATTTTGACTGTGTGACATGAATGAAGGAATGAGGAATTTTTTTATTTCTAAAAATTACAGTTACAACAATACACAGCAAAGTTTTCAATACTCCATCTTCAACGTAAAGTATTACGTTATTATAAAGTAAGCTCTTTTTACAGGGTTTTACATTAATAACTGTTAAGTAATAATAGCTCCGTTTGGTGATGACAGTCACGATGCTACATGAGTTTCTAAATTGAAACAAATATAGTTTTAAAAGATTTACGTTCTTTACTGCTTGGCTTAATGGGCTTCATTCGTATGTAGGAGAATTTTATGTATTTTCCATTATCTAACATTTAAACTTACCTTTTATTTATAGCATTATTATTTTAAAACCCATTGACGAATCCCACTTGAGATTAAACTAGAAGTCTTCAGAAAGAAGGTTAACACTCCAAAAAATCAAATGTCATTCGCCTATTGGGTCTGATGATGATTGGAGTGTCCAATCGAAATCGATCAGCACTTACCTTCTGTTTTGTTTATTTACCGTCTTGTGAGTAACAGTATAACCATAAATATATGTTTTAAGTGTTATAAGATGTTTATTTTATTTACTTTCCTACAAAAAATCTTCAAATCAAACAAAAGTGTAATCCTGAAACAAAAGTATACTCTTGCACAATTTAAAACAAAAAGTTCTTTTTCCTACAGTCACCCGACAAAGTTGGCTTCCTTGTACTGTTTATAGTACATAAAGCTGCTAATTGCTGCATATTTATACTTTGCCGTACGGTTTATACTTTGCCGCACGGTTTATACTTTGCCGCACATCAGGATTCCAACGAAACAACACAAAACAGCGTGGTTCTATTATGCACGTAATCCGTGTACGCTTGGAAATAGGTTGGCAACACTTAAAGATAATAATACTATGAGCAGCTGATTGACTATTATAACTACGATTTAACCTGTCATTTCGTGTTTATAGTTTAGGTGTTTCTGAACTTTCTGGACTTTTCATTTAAACGTTTTAAAAACATTCCTACGATCTTAATAAACAAGAAAATGCCTTTAAAGCGTTTTTTTTTGGCGCGGAAACCACTTCAAATTACAAAAACATACGGAACTATATTCTCAAAACGCGGAGTACATTTCTTGCCGAGGAAAAATAGCGGAGTGATACAACCGCGGGTACTACTTTCTCTAGGGCACCTATTTGTGTTGCCAGCTGAACCTAAAAACGTGTTGTATAGTGTTTGAAAGACTAATTATTTATATGCTTTATAGTGACTGTAGGAAAAATATAATGTGTAACACGAGTGAAAAAGGCCTTTGCTGCACTCGAGATCATTCCGCACTCGCCTGCGGCTCGTGCGTAAACATTGCTCTCGTGTGCAGCAAAGTGCCACTTTCACCACTAGTTACACAAATAACTATTACCGCAAGAAAAGTTTAAAATATTTATTCCATTTAAAACAATATCGTCAATAGAGAGAAGCATTATTTTGCTGTTAAATAGGTTTTCACACCGATGTCGCAATAAACACAATTTTGGTGTAACCGTTCCAGTAATGAAGCTTGTCACTGTTCCAGAACCATAACGAGGTTCCAAGCCCAGATAATTGAACCTGAAGCCATTTACACCGGATGCAATTATGCTGATTTGACCTTTAATGTCCCACAATATTGCTTGGGTTATCTCACTCTTTGGTGTAAAAAGTGTAAAAGAATAGTAGGGTTTTCAGTCAAACACAAAATGTAAGCAGAGATGTAAAATTCTTATTTGTAAATGGAAGAACATTGTAAAAATAACTGTTTGCGAATACGATTTATGTCCATGTATTGTTTGAATCAGCATTGAATACGAAGTTTCATTTTCTATGCCTAGTAGACTGTATTAAATTACAGTACTACTGAACTGCATGTTGCTAAACAGTTTGTACTAAATTACCACTAAGTGGTCGGTATGATCTACCTTTATATATTTTAGGACGTTATTTTGGCCTTATAACGTATTAAACACTATTTTAGTATTGACTCAGGGTTACGAAATTATCTCATCATCGCCCGTTGGTGATAAACGAAACCGTTGCCCGAACCTCGGCAACTGAAATCCCTTTTTCTTCCACAACTCCAGCTCCCAGTTTCAAGGTGTTGAAATAAAAAAAAATCAAATACACATAGCCGGCGTATACGTTATGAAATATGTATTTATGATTTAAATAGTAAAGTTCTGTGTGAAATTGTTTTTATTTCAAAGTAATGTACTATGAATAAGCTGACATGGATAAGCTACTGGGTACTTTTAATTAAGCTGAAAAAGTGTCAATGGTAAATAATGTTATATAAGAAATTATAAATATTTTTAAAACCTCCGAAATCTGCATTTGTAAGAGTATAATGTGCTCAGAAAGATTAGGCATAAAAACTGTTTATGGTAAAAAAATTATCTAACTTTCAAGAAGCAGAGGAAGTGGTAAATCAGAAGTTGATCAAACCAAATTAAAACTACGCTAACGAAGTTTATCTTTCTCTCTGGCTTTATTGATTCACTTAAGTTCTTAAAAGCTTTCTGCCTCCATGTATAGTCACTAATGAATATTTTTTCCGAATCAATTAAACCAACAATCAGTTATTTATCAGTTATTTAATCATTGTAATGAATTGTTTGTTCAATTCTTTTAAGACTTTTCTATACGAAACGATACATGATCTAAAGTTAAAATTTGCCTTTCTAGTTTTTTGTTTTACTAACAGTTACTCCATTCCATGCTGATTGGATCACGCAACTTTGGTATTGAAGATCCACGTCCGAACCCCATCCAAGGTTAATTTAAGGGAAACTTGTGATAAATGCCTCTGTTTATTATCTCTAGTCTTTAGTTTCTGGTTCACCTTTCTCGCTACACCCACTAAATATAAGTACAACAATAAATACACACAAACAGTAACGCATTTTAACAAAGAGCTAAATGGTTTTTCATACTTCTGCATCTACTCAGTATGAAACTAATTTTGGTGTAGGTTAATGTGTTTGTGTTTTGTAAGGGAAAATTGTGATTCGTGGCCTATGAAGACTACTAGGGATATAATAAGTATTCAAGTAAGTAAGTATTCAAGATCAGTTCTACTTTTCAATGTTAAAGGGGCTACCACTCTCCACAGGCCCATGATGAGTCAGCTTTCTAATGACCCCTGGAGGATTATGGGACGCTCACAAGCTCACTTTCAATCTCCTAAACTTTAATTAACCAATACCTTAGTAGTCAAACCTATTCTGACCTATTTAAGTAATATTTCTTTTTAACTTGCATTTAAATGTTTATCTGTTTATCACTTTTGTACCGAGTACGTGTTTGTAAAAAATATTAAAACCTTGTCATCATAGCCAAAGCGGCTAACTAACCTACGGGAAAAGAATATACCCCTCCCCTGCAAACCTGCAGACTAAGCGAATTTAACGTATATGATTATTAGTTGAACGTTTCTGTAAACATGTCATATTCTTTCCCTATTTTAAAAATATTATGTACTTATATTTCCTGTTACAGGTAAGGTAGTAAAGTGTTTTTTTACTCAGAAATAAGTAAATTTGCCAAATTCGATCAAATTATATCCATAAACAATCAAACGACAACCATTCACTAATTCTTTTAAGATTAATATTGACATTTTTAATTTACGGTGCCTTTAAATTTAATGATCAGTAAAAAAATGTTGAGCAACAAGCTATACTCTTATATTTTGAAGGTATTCGATGTCAATGGTTTTGTTTACTCCAGGGGGAAAAATCTGAACCACGAATAAAATACGCAAAAACATCAAAGTCTGTGTTGAATTGTGTTTGAGGCGGAGGTTCTACTTTGACTCAGAAATGTTTTGATTAGACTCATTTTGACTTTTCAAATGTTTAGCGAGGGAACTTTTACAAATGGGTTCGGTTAAAGCTAAGTTTATTTGTGAATTCTAAATTAGTTATTTCAAAACAGGATTTGAAATTAAATTTATGTGGGCTCTCAAACTTTATATTGTAAACTAGATTTTAAAAATATTAACGATTGTAAACATTTTTGTTGAAAAAGTATACATAATACAATGTTTTCGTCTTACTGCAGTAAAAAAAGCCGATTTAATACATACGTTGTGGGTCTAAAGTAGCTCCTATACTCTCTAGGGGGGGGGGAAGAAGCCTTTTTAGTCCCTAGCGAGTAAAAATGCCTTTTTAGTCATTAGATGGTATGAAGCCCCCTTGGTAGGAAGTAAAGGTCAGCTGTTGTAATATAAGTTATTTATTTTTAAACTTCGATGGTAAGCAAAGGCATGTATCGAAATTATGAAACAATTGTTTTGATTAGTTTTAGACCTAGCTTATATTGTATTCTTGTCAATAGTTCGTCATATCGATAGTAAAAAGTATACTAACACAATCTAAATACATATACTGATGAACAATACTCACTTACTAAATAGCTGCTTGCAGCTTAATTCCATTAGAAAAATTAAAAAAAGTTGGAAGTGGTTTAAAGGTGTTATCTTTTCATGAAAAATATTTCCATTTTATAGCTTACTTTGTAAAATAATGTTGCAATATAACAAAATACTTAGTTTATTAGACGGACAAAAAGTGTCTTTTCAGCCCACGCCCAAGTGAAACTTGACTTTGGGTCGAAAAGAGTCACTTTACGCCCTAGTGACGAAATATACTATTATATATTTAATTTAGTTTTGTCAATTGCCATAAGTTTTGTAAAGACCACAATGTCGTAGCTAGTTGGTCCCAGTTACCCGATAGTTCAATCGAGTACAAGAGGTGATTACATTTGAGCTCGTGTCGGGTACAAATTGGATTATTGGATAGAAAGCACAAGTGACCTCTTCTTCTGCAAATTAGATTTGGTACCTCATATCCTCTGTCCCATAGCAATATGTAGAGTAGCGGACTGCTTTGTATTATCAACCCTTAAGTTACACAATATTCCTATACTAAGTTGTATCTAAAGTCTTTTCATTGACTTGTAAACTCTTATATAAAATTTTGCTCAGTGTGGGTTGATAATGAAAAAGTGTACATTTGATATGACTATTTATTTACAAAGGATATGTTTTTTACAGCTATAGTTATAACAGAATTTCTCATAACATCATTTTGAAGAGATAAACTATCGTTTTGCAGGCTGGTAAAATATGAAAGTCCATATAAAATACGGCTTCTTTAATCAGTTCTACAATAGTATTGTTGGATCAAAATCTTTATTTAAGTTAGATTATTAAATAATAGTTGTTAATCGCATTGTAGCAACTAACCAACCCCGGGCGGTTTGTACATTTTAAAGAAGATAAATATTACTTATACAAATTATCGCAATTAAGAGATGTAGAACAGCTTAGTAAAAATTCAAAGAAGCTTTGCAGAGAAATGGAAGAAATTGTGTTTGCTCTCTTTTAATTGCAATCTTTAGTTCATCTGTATTCATAAAAAAAAATGATTCAAGCAATATAAATACTGTAAATGTCTTTAAAATCCTCTGGATCGAAGACGGTATGTTTATTAGCTTAATCAATGCGAAGTCTGAGATATTATTTTAGGGTGTTTTACATGAGTTAAGTGTTTAACGATCTTATCTTAGTATTTTTCTAACAGCAACGTAATAAATTGATTAATTAATATAATTCTAGTGATAACATCAATCGTATTATTGTGGAGTTTTGTGCACGAATATAGTAACTGTGTTCTAATTAGTTGGTTAAGGGTGGCATGATGAACGGAACACGGCAACATTTACTATGCCATCATGATATACTTAAAATATTCATGCTCAAAAGAGTACTAAATAAAATACACTTCACAGACAGTATAGAAAATGTATGAAATATAGTTTTTACAATCGTTGTCACAGTCTGACCACAGTCCTTCTCAAATGGCTCGAATAGCGTTTAGGGAGGTTACACCGGCCGAACCTTTATATTCAGTTTATATCTTTCTTTCCCGCTTTGCAGCAATGTTCGCAAAGTCTGCCTGATTTGTAGCTTTGAATACTTTTAAAATTTGGACATAAATGTATCCTGTTTATCTGTAAAAATTAATATCATATCTGGATTCTATTAATGTATGTTTTTGTTTCACTCACTAAATTTTTATTAAACTTAACTTAAGCCGGATTCAGTTTAAAATTAACAAAGCTACATCTTTTCTTAAGAGTATTGACATTAAAAATTTTTTGGGGGTTTGTTACTAGATTATAAAAGAAATATGGGATTTTGGGAATTACACATATTCTGGCGTTCCCAGATTTTACAGTTATAATAACACAAACTTAACATTCGCATTATATAAATAAATTCTGTTCATATTTCAAATAGTCGTTACAACTGTTCTGTAAAAAGGAAAATACTTAAATTTAGAAAAAAACTATGGTTTTATTTGATGATGTAGTAAAATTATATGCCGATTTCTAGTGTTGTAACATTTGCAGTAGCTTAAATACGATTCCTTTCCTCTTTCGTATTCTCAGCCTCTGTAGGGTTAAATTTTTACCCAAATTTATCATGCATTTTATCTCAGATAAACAACGTTATATGTAAGAAAACATTTTTTTTCATACCGTACTTAGAATCTTGTTATTGGTAGGCCTTTTTGCAATATACATTTAATTAACAATTTCTATGGCTTTTAAGTTGACCGTTAGTAAATAAAACGTAATGCCTTTGTGTTTGGTGCATTTATGGCCCTTAAAAGATTAAAAATAGGGCCGAATTTTCAACGCAAACTCACTAACACAAACCAATAAAGATGTGGAATTTACAGCGACCTTCGTGTTTAGTGAACCCAAGATAAAACCACCCGGCCAAACTCACTGGGCAAAAAATACAGCAGCAGTTTTTCATTTTTTCATAATAAGTATCGCAAAAATATTAAGCGTTTGGTTCCAGAATGCAAAATCTGCTTTTGGAATTCAATTAAACAATCAATTTTAAACAAAATTGGTTTTTTAAAATTTCAGTGATTTAATAGGAAAATAAGATTAAAACATTTTACAAAGTTTATACTAAAATGTAAAATTACATTGCTATAATTAATTGTGAAGTTAGGCCTATACTTATATCGGCTAACAGAAATGAAATTGAAAAAATATCAGACTTTAATGTTATAAGAAATTAAACATAATGAACGAATAAGGACGAGGTATATAACCTCCAATATATCTTTGTTAAATAGTTTACCTTCCTCTTAGTAGGTTTGGTATTGATATGGTTATAAATTTTAGGTAAATTCAATTTACATACAACTCTGAAAATAGTTCTTTTCGGTGTTTTTGTATTTTATGTTTGCGTATGGATATGAGGTAAAATAAATGTTTACAATCAATTTTTAAACCATTAAACAAGTTGAGACATATTAATATGAAATACATGATTAAATATTCTCATTAAGAGTAGGTAAGTTAGATGATTATATTAACAGATTGTAGCTACGTTAATGGTCTACAACGACGCCATGTTGTCGACTGGTATAATCAATCAGCTGTTCATTTGTCACGTCTTTCTTGTGGAGGATACGTTTGTGTTGGAACATGTGTTTGTATTGTAATGTTCATATTGCATTGAATAGTCATAAACTATGGTTTCAAAAACAAAACACAAAATGGATATTTCTTTTAACTCTGAAATTATGAGTCACTAAACACCTTTAGAAAACTTTCCGTACCGAAAGTAACTATTTTCGATAACAGCTAACACCAAAGAAAGAAGTTGTTTTCCAACATCTCATTCATTCATTCATTTTAAGTGAGAGAAAAACGATCAGCTGATTTTTCCTCACTCTAAACAATTAGTATTTCTTTAGATTAGTTCTCAATATAAACAATACGTGCGCTAGTGATTTAGTTTATTATAATGATTTAAATCAACTGTTTTCTTTGTACAATCTAAAAGAATGCAGATACAAACATTAGTTTGTTTTGCTGTGTTTTTAGCGTAATGTGAATTTAAAATTTCTCAAAATATGTCTAACATTTCCTAACGATTTGACGGCAAAAGTTTCGAAATGACGACGAAACGAATATAGGTGTTTTAAGCCAAGTATGAATGGAGATGATTGTAGGATGAGTGGCGTGGTCTTGTAGTCTTGTTAGTGACTAAGGCCGATATATTCCTAAGACGCTGTTAATAATTTACCCCATACAGCCAATGGCAACTAAGTGACCAACAGTTTAAAGTGGAATCCGAACCACATATCAAATAGTCAATGATGATACCTTAATAGTAGTTAACCTGCATACTAAGGGAATTTCCATGTTCCTAAATTGATTTTATCTTAAATCTAAAAAAAAAAAAAACATTGGGCTTAATATGTACCCAGGTTTGCTGATACAGGGATGGTAATAAAGTGTGTTTTTTAGCTTCGTATCAAATTAATAATTTTGATGAGTTAGAATAAAATCCATTAATAAACAAGCAAACTACAACAGTTTAGAGATTTTTAAGTATTCTCAGCAACCAATATCCGTACAAAAGCACTTCAATTTACAAAATTTTATGTATTTTTTCAAACTCTTCAAAATAGTTTGGAGATAAATAAATACCCCCGCCACAGAAAACCTGCAGACTAAGCGAATTTCAACTTGTCTGATTACATATTTACTAAAATAATTCCATAAATAAGGCATGTTTATTCCATATTTAAATAACATTAGATTTCATGAGTGCTTAGGTTTGCTGCTACGGGGAAGGTAAACTGTGTTTTTTTACCAAACGTATAGAATAGGATGAAATAATTACATTTGCAAAATTTGAACAACATATATCCATAAACAAGTAAATTACAACAGTTTTCATTTTCTCCATAAGAATAACATGGAAATTTTATATTTGCACTTTTTTTAATTTTCTCCGGCTTACAACAATGCTTCAATATACTAAATCATTTCTTTTTATAAGCTCTACAAAATGGTTGGGAAAGAAATTCAAAAATTATATGTTTTTAGGGCCCATAACTCCCCCCCCATAAACCCCCATTCCCATGGTCCGATCATGCTGGTTTGCGAACTCGTTCGAATAAATGTAGGTTTACACGTTTATACCAAATTTCATCAAAATCGGATAATTTTTGTTCGAGTTGTCGTGCGAATACACACACACATATACAGTATATATATATATATATATATATGTATATATATACACATATACAGTATATATATATAATAATTTAAACGGATGGTGTTTTTGGCCTCTGGGAACGAAAAAGTAAATCTTTCCCAGGTGCAGGTCTTACTATGAGACCTACGGTAATAACTTATTCCTTATATGGGAAATTCGCTAAAAAGAAATATGTTTTGAGGGTTTAAAATTAGAAAACCCAATTTCTACTGAATAAAACTCCGATTCCATGGTCCGATCATGAGTTTCTAGCAATTACATAATGGCTCGCTCTGATCCCATCTCATCGTTCACGCCCATCTTCTAACTTATTTACGTAGTGTTATCTGGTGTAATGTAATTAGCAACAGTTAAAAGAAAGTCGAATAACCATTGTCACTCTGTAGTAGAAATGGATCCCGAAAACGAACTTAAATTGACTGGTAAAGACCTTTATCCTTTAGTTAAGCAAAATTATACAATCGAGGAAATTCTTACAGAAAGGTTCAGTGCGGTTAAGAAACGGTTGCTTTTGATGGATAAGAAGATAAGCTTAACTGATGTGAAGATCTCCGAAGATATGACAAACCCAACAAAGACTGTTGAAAAGGCAAGTCTGAAGTGCCAAAATCTAAGAAAGCCATTTACAAGCCTGGCTAAACAAGAAGCATCTTATTTCGGAGAACTATTCAACACTATCGGGTTAACAGGGGTAACCAGACGTGCTGGACGAAGACATCTGCAGAAGACTCTGTACAATTCTGTGAGCATAATATTCCACATTGTAGCACTGTTTGTAAGCGCTATTTACATCCAAGACGCATACAACAACTTTCAGAACTCCCTGATAGTACAAAGTCTGACCTACATGAATGTCAAGGACATACCATTCCCAGCCATCACTGTCTGTGAGCCTGTGCTGCTGAAAGATGAGTACAACAGGTTTGAGATCTTGAGACGTTGCATGTCACTTGAGAATGGAACATCTTGGGAGTGTAGTGAGGATGAATTGAACATGATGATCATTTCAAATGATATATATCCTATCGTATATGATATACTGCCAATGACTCAATACGACGGAGAATTATTTCAAAGCCTATATATTTTACTTTTTGGAGATTCAAAAAATGTTCTACCCCTTGACCATAATTGGACCTTTAGTGGGATGGATTATATCAAATACATCGAGAGACTTGGAAACGACCGCATAAGTACAATTCAACTTTACAATCTTGACCTTCCAGGAAGTCCCCACAGAAGGATAACCCTACGTAACGGTTCAACATCATTGGTGACACTAATATCATCAATACAAGATTTTCAAACTGGAATTTACACATGTAAGAGCTTCAATGCCAATAATAAAACAACCATGCTGGGTTCTACAAAAGTTAAAAGTAGTAATGTAAGTTCAAACCATCCATTTTTAGACTCGTGCCATTCAAAATCGTGCAATCCTGATGACATATTTGACAGCACCTGCAAGAATGATCTTTTATATACTGATAATCACATAGAGATAGAGTTTGAAGATGCAGTTGACTATCCTATTACTCAAAGACTTGACGGAGAAATTGAAGAGCTTTCAAAAGAAAATATATGGTTCAACAGCTACGTTGTGTTTTTACATGGACATTTTGACATCCCGTCAATGTCACATATGGATTTTGCGCGACTAATCAAGACCACAACATCTGTCGCCACTGTAACGCCAGATGTTACCAACGCGTTGAAGGATCTTGTTGCAGTGGATGAATCATTACGAAACTGCGTATTTTCACACGAGAGGTCGCTCTCTCTATTCGAGGTTTACACGCACAACAACTGTGTGAAAGAGTGTCAGATAAACTGCTCTCTAACTCTCTGTGGATGCATTCCTTATGGCACAGCAATTTTGAACAGTTCTCTCCCCATATGTAGCAACAGAAAATCACATTCTTGCCAAAAAGAAAACCAATTCTTATCAAATCCTGCGTACAAAGATAAGAGGTGTAAATGCAATTGTCCAATGGATTGTGTGTCTATTTCATACTCCTTTGATGGAAAATCTAAATTTGATAATCAAAATAGTAGAACCACTTACCAGGTTAGCTACGCGAAAGACAGCGTTCTCTCTGTTATACGCTACAGTGTGACGAGCCCAGCGGAGTTCGTAGCCTACAGTTTGGGTATATTGGGGGTGTTCAACGGGTTCACCATGAAGTTGGTGTATGATTTGTTTTATTGGCTCACTCTAGGTCTGTGGTCTACTATAAGGAATATGGCATTGCACAGGGTTAACATTTTAGAGTAAATGCTTGGGTTTCGGCCTTTCAGTTCCGCATACCCTAATTTATAAACATATCTATGTTATTGGAATGTTTTGTCAGTGACTTATAAGTGCAACTTTAACCTTTTTAATCCTGGCTTGTTGTTGTAGAAATCACATAATAAACTAACATACACAATCTGGTAATATTGCAGTTTGAAAAAGGAGTTTTTACAATACAACGATGTTTAAATAATAGTAGTTGCCTTCAATCTGCTTAATATTTCATAATGTGTTACATTATCACAAACTATATCTGCTGAAAATGGTCTTATATATTCTGTCTACTTTAATGCCAAACTGTACATTTATAATGGATGTTGTTAAATACAATCTGAAAAGCTTTTATTCAAGACGTAGAGAACGAGGTTATAAGTAATTTCCATATTTTATGAAGTATTGTCTGAACATAATTTTCATGATCTATGTAAGTTTGTTTGGAAAAACCAATAAAAAACTTATATTTAATCACATTTTTGTCCTGGGTCTTTTTCCATTGTTGAATATCAGATGAACATATCTTACTCATGAAATTTGATTTATAAAACTATATTGTTTTATAAATTTTATGAATCCTGTGTTTAGCTCTTAGTGTTAAGCTGAAATATATATTTTGAGCTGTACTCTGTAGCTCAATGTGTTAAAGGACGAGCAGAGGTTACAGGTAAAAAAATATGATGAACATCTAAGGCTACCCCTAGTTCAGGGGCCATACTGTTCTAGGTGCAGATATGGACTGGGCAGTGGGCAGGCTGCATATCAAAGCTATCGAAGGCACTAACCTGTTCCGATTTTTTGTGGGTCTTCAGATGGTTTAATGCTGGGACATGGTATCAGAAATGTGTTAAAAGTCAGCTTGCTAGGGACCAGAATACCAGAGGTGAGCCTCCTTGTGTAGTTAAGCCAACATCACAGCTGCCTGAGATACAGCAAGACACATCGAGCAAGCTTAACTCAAGATTCTTGACCGTGAACAACCGGAAAGAAACCGAAACACTCCCCCACACTCGCACCCGCACACACACACACGCACCTAAACGCACAAGAATTGGAAGCGTGATCCCTTGGATATGGGTGGGGGAGGTTTAGGGCCCTACCTAACCAACAAGAAAACCCGTGGTGGAAAGGTTCAAGAACAACTCACTGTTTAAGAGGCACAATCTGTAATTCAAACTTCAACAACAATCTATATAGTAATAAGCAAGCAGTTTTATTTTCACAATCATAACTGGACTGGGTGAAACCCGTTGGAATCGACGGCCACTCTTGAGGTTTACGCAAATTCAGCTAACTGTGATCCTTTCATCTGAAATAGGTTACCCAAAAGATTTTGAGGAGTCTAATTGTTTCTGGTTTATGAGTTTTGTTAATTTAAGTTATTTTTTGCTATATGGGAAAATATTTTATATAATCGGTGTGTTCCTCTGGTGGAGGGAGTCAATATTACTGATAACTGGTTACATCTGCTTAAGGTAAATCTTACCGATCGTATTAAAGATCGTTCCAGGGAAATGCCATCTTTGATCATAAATAATATAATATTTATATATTTATTACAATAAGTAATATAAAATAACATGTTTTTAGGGTACTTAGGTATTTTAATTTACTCAATAACATTTAAAGTAGCCCTCATTGATGTATATAAAATCTTTGCACATTTATAAACTTTCTATTTACTGCATTGTTATCAATATTTGTTAATATAGTCCATCCTATTGTTACTGTTGTTACCTTGTTCTTGTTACAGTGTATTGTTATTTTTCTACAAGTTTTTATCTGTTTGTCATCAACATTGTGTATATTGCCTCTATTTACTCAAGTTTTACTCGGGTTTACTGTATATTTGCTATCGAAGGTACTATTTCCCATTGCTATCGAAATATATATTTCCCCTTTTAATGACCCTTCACAGTTTCTAAAACGATTCCAATACAGAATTATTACCTTAAAATGTTCTTAATAATTTAAAAGGACATTATTTCATAATGAATAATTTTTTTTAAAAAGATTAGACGGGCGGGTCCACACACATTAACAAGAAATGAGTTTTCGTAGAAAACGCGAGGATTTTAATAAATGATTTTATTAATTATTGCAGTCAGATTTAATCTTTGCTAAGGTTAATTAAAACAGTGAACAGTTAATAAGGCGTAGCCCATTGTGTGACTTGTTCATCAACAAACATGGAGCATGAAACTGAGGACGTACTTACGAGTATTAATGCAGATCAATATCCAGCAAAAGAGGGAACTATTCGTTTTCAGAAAGTGTTTCAAGAACAGTACAATGAAGTTAAGAATTGCTTGGAGAGTATGAGAAGAAGAATGAGAAGTAGTAACGAAATATTCAAAGGAAACTTTAAAACTATGAAAAATAGTATTGATGAAATTAAAGCCGATTGTAAAAACCTGAAAGAAATGTCAAACAATCAGTCCAAAGGTCAAACCTTCTACTTTACTGATTTCTTCAACAACATCAAATTGCCAGGAGTGCGAAGTGTTTTTTTGAGAAAGTGCCCGGATCTGTATAATTCGGTGAGTATATTATTCCACATTGTAGCACTGTTTGTAAGCGCTATTTTCATCCAAGACGCATACAACAACTTTCAGAACTCTCTGATAGTTCAAAGTCTGACCTACATGAATGTCAAAGACATGCCTTTCCCAGCCATCACTGTCTGTGAGCCTGTGCTGCTGAAAGATGAGTACAACAGGGTTGAGATCTTGAAACGATGCATGTCACTTGAGAACGGAACGTCTTGGCTGTGTAGTGAGGATGAATTGAATATGTTCAAGATTTCAAACGATATATATCCAATCGGTTATGATATTTTTCCGGTACCTTTGTTGGAAGCCATTTTAGTATCAAGACTGTACTATTTGTTTACAGTGGAGATCAACTCCGTCAGTCCGAACAAATCATTCAAGGGGACAGATTATCTCAATTACATTGACAGACTAGGGAAAGAACAAACTACCACGCTCCATGCATTCAACCCTGACTTCCCCAACAGTCCTTACCGAACGGAAATTCTTCGCAATTGTTCAACTTCTCCGGAAAGACTTCTAGCACCGAATAAAAATTTAGAAAATGGAATTTATACATGTAAGACAATTAACGTAAGGCCAGGGGGAGCTAAAGTGAAAGATAATGTCTCAAGTAAAAACAACTATTTGCATTCTCTAGACTGTGGTCCTGAAAATATATTTGACGACATCTGCAGAAATTACCTTTTGTATACGGACAATCATCTTGAGTTGAAGTTAGATGATGTTGACGTTGAAACTGAGTTTAGGGACTATTTCCGGCGTTTAGGTTATCCAAGAAAGGGGGTAATAGTCCCCTGTCAAATGTACATATACAGGCTCCCGTGCGCTCCTTCATGAGGCAGGTGTGGGAGTAGTCTTAATCTCTTCGTTTGACCTTGGAGAAATACAATTTCGATGGTGGCACTCTTGAAAATTGTGCGTTTAAACGCCGAATGGTAAAAAACAAAATGGCCGCCATCGCAAACTTGTTTTCTTACTTATATCAGTAACCGTTAGGGTTACAAAAGAATTGTTGATACCAAAATGTAGCTATTTTAAATCTGCACAAAAAATATGATTACAGTTTTTATATAGGATCAACCATTATTTCATAAAACATAATTTTATATTTTTCATAAATAAAATTAATCAGGGTGGATGTAATGTCCCAGGACAGTTAAATATTTCAAAAAGTAATAAAGGGTGTTTCAGTAAAGCGTTGTGGACTGTGCAGATTCAGATTCTATGTGCAAAAATAAGTCAAAAATGTTGTATAAATTTGTTTCGATTTCGGCTTAGTTTAGCCGTAATCCGCCATTTTGAATTTTTTGAAAATAACTCATAACTCAATAGCCCTTGAAGATATTTTTATGAAACTTGGTATAAACTTTAAGTCTAAAACTATTAACATTCTCCGAAAAAATCTTTGATTAGGCTCATCGAATTTCAAAATGGCGGCCATTAAAAGTTTTTAAAGTCAAATTCCATGAAAACCAGCAATTAAAACAAATTTTTGAAACACAATATGTAAAGTCCTTTTTATTACAAATCGAACGACACTTTATTTGCGAAAATCGGATAATAAATCAAAAAGTTATGTAACTTTTATAATGTTTTTGTCACTAGTTTCTATGGAATTTAACTTTGTGGTGTTAAAATGACCTCCATTTTGATAATTAGCATTAATAACAAAAGTTACATAACTTTTTTATTTATTATCCGATTTTCGCAAATAAAGTGTTATTCGATTTGGAATAAAAAGGACTTTAAATAATGTGTTGCAAAACTTTATTTTAATGCTGGTTTTCATGGAATTTGACTTTAAACATTTTAAATGGCGGCCATTTTGTTTTTTACCCACAGCGTTCAAACGCACAATTTTCAAGAGTGCCACCATCGAAATTGTATTTCTCAAAGGTCAAACGAAGAGATTAAGACTACTCCCACACCTGCCTCATCAAGGAGCACACGGGTGTACATTTGACAGTGGACTATAAAGAGAATAGAATTTCAAAGATATATTGTGTTTGTGCACAGCAATTTCGATTATCCGTCAATATCTGTCACGGAGTATCAGAGAATCTTTAGAGGAGGCGTAGCAGCTATATCTGTCACACCAACGGTTACGCATGCGTTGAAGAACCTTGCTGAAGTAGAAGAGTCAAAACGAAACTGCGTATTTTCACACGAGAGGTCGCTCTCTCTATTCGAGGTTTACACGCACAACAACTGTGTGTTTGAGTGTCAGATAAATTGTTCTCTAACTCTCTGTGGATGCATACCGTTTGGAACAGCTATTTTGAACAGTTCTCTTCCCATCTGTAGCACGGATACTTGTCAAAATGAAAATAACGTGTTGGTCGACCATGAGTTTAATGACAAACGATGCAAGTGTGATTGTCCTTTGGATTGTATTACCATTTCGTACTCGACCACTGTAGACGCTGACCTCTACGTACTGAGAAATACCACTCTTCAGTTTAGCTACGAGAAAGACAACGTTCTCTCTGTTATACGCTACAGTGTGACGAGCCCAGCGGAGTTCGTAGCCTACAGTTTTGGTATATTGGGGGTGTTCAACGGGTTCACTATGAAGTTGGTGTATGACTTGTTTTACTGGCTCACTCTAGGTCTGTGGTCTACTATAAGGAACATAGCGAGGTCCCCATAACTAATGGCTATAAATAATAGCGTCCGTTTTGTTTATAGTGTTCCCACTGCCTTGATATTTTATTAATTTAATATAGCTTTTCAGCACATCGAATTTACATTATATCGTAGGTTTATTTAATTGATTCTCTGCGCTATTACCTTCACACGTATTTACATAGGCTTGTAAACAAGTTTCTACATTTCAAATCAATTTGATTTGTGATTGAAAATTCTTTGTGTGGAAATGGAAAAGTAGTTAAAATTTTGTTTTTAAGGTCGATGTATACGAATGCATTTTATGAAGGATATATTGTATGATACATCAGTTGATACAATGTACTGAATGATTCAAATACATTTTAAAGTTAACTGTATTTTATTTCAATAACCCTTTTATATTGGTTTCAACTCGTTAGAGTAATAACAATACAAGTTGAAACAACTATGAGAAAATAATTTACTAATGTTATGGCATAAAAGATATAAGTGGGACATGACTTAATGCGTGCATACGTTTAACAGATTATCAAAGATCTGAAGTAATCCAGAATTTGTGATATTATGTCAAAGTAGTCAAAATAAAAGACTTTTTGGGATTTCTGATGTTTGAGGATAACCAGTAAAAACAAAGATTTGACGATGATTTAGGACCTTCAAATAAGTTTCAGTGATTTAACTATTGCATATATGTTACATCAAATTTTAACTAGAATCTCTGTTATACATTTTCTACTACTAAGGTGGCATTCTAGTAACAGACGTTTTACTCCATACAAGCTAAATACACCCATGTTGTGATGTGTTGTGTGGAATGATGTATTGCCTCAAATATTGTGGCGTCCCACATCATGCAGTACATTACTTGTGCTGTTCGCAGTGTTGCGATTGTACCTTATGTATAAGGGCATATAAAGTTAAAACCACAAGAGTTTGTAGCTTCTAACATGTTTAAATTATGTTTTAAATGCATTGTTGTTTATTAAGGAAGATGTAGTTTTGAGTGTATTGTAGTTCAACTCCTACTAATCAGGGTGTTAGTGACACCTTTTTAATCGATGATTAAATACAGTAATTACAAATGAGAACTTGCCTGTGTAGAGAAGGCCGTTGAAATTTCCTAACCGCTGTAACTGTGAACTTAGGGTTGGTACCTAATTAGGGATCACATAAAAAGCTTACATAGGAATTAGAAGCTTTGCAGAAAGTACTTCCAAAACCAGAACACACTTTCCATAAGACTTAAAAATGAACATAAGCCCAGCGATAGTAATTTCATCTCTAAGGCGTAAAATGACTCTTTTCGGGCTGGGTTCAAGTTTTACGATTGAAATGAAAAGAAATGAAATTAAAATACTTTTTTATTGAGGCGAACATTAGGACCACATGGTCCTTTCTTACATTTAACCTCTTATGTACTAAATATATACTAAACAATGTATTTTTACAAAACTTTTAAAACTATAAACAAAATAATAAGTAAAAACTAAAGTTATAAATCTTTGTCCCTAATATACGCATACACACACACATTCACTCTTTGATTGAGGTGAAAACGAGGTCAGAAATTGGTGAGGGTTGAAATGACACATTTGCCTGTGTGATGAAATATACATTTCGTCATATTGTACGATTATTTAAACAGACTATGTTATAAAACCTAAATAATTTTCATAAAAAAAAAAAAAAAAAACTCAAAACTACCTCTAGCTTGATTTCAACTCAATTTGCTAATGGAAACAAGCATATGTTTGGTAAGTGTTTCTTCCACATTAACGTAAATATTTAAATTATTCTACTCTATATGATGCCCTTTATATATTTCTTTATATAAATAATTTCCACACATTAAGCCTTCAAAGTGCTTTGTCCCTGTTGGCCTTACCTCATGTCTTCACAAGAAGGCCAATAAACTTATGCTGCATTCTGGATGCCTAAAGCCTGAAAGAACTACAAGATGTGCAGTGATGTTTTATGGACTTCTTTCTTCTTAATGCAGCTTCTTGTAAGTATGACGGGTATTATACAAAAAGGTTTTATAACATTATTTTAAATTTTTAACTTACGAGTTTTTACTCATATAAAAAAAAATAAAATGGGAAAATGTGGAAAAGAAGGGAGATGACTAAATAAAAATATGACAAGATATATTTTTATAAATACTTTATTCTGGAATATGAAATGGCATGTGAATGTTGAAAGGCTCACAAAATAAGACATTGCGAAAACTGTATCGATTCCCTTCATATAACAATTGGGATATCATTTGTGGTGATTAAAGCAAATGCAGAAATCTTTTGTAAAGCTCAAGCTTTTTCACATATTCATTGATGAGAAACATTCCTTATAAGTGCACGGAATTAGTTAAATATCAACTGCTATGTCCCCAATAGTGAACCACAGACCCAGAGTTAGCCAGTAGAAAAGTTCATACACCACCTTTATACTAAACCCGTTGAACACCCCCAATATACCCAAACTGTAGGCTACGAACTCCGCTGGGCTCGTCACACTGTAGCGTATAACAGAGAGAACGCTGTCTTTCTCGTAGCTAAACTGAATAGTGGTATTCATCTGTTTCGATAGTGCATCGGGTTCAACCTCAAACGATTTATCAATAGAGTACGAAACAGTCAAACAATCTAAAGGACAGTCACACTTGCATCTTTCGTCTTTGTACTCACGCTTAACTAGAAACTTACTTTGATCTTGACACTCTGTAGCTTTTATGCTGCTACAGATAGGAAGGGAACTGTTGAAAATAGCTGTGCCATGAGGTATGCAACCACATAGAGTCAAGGAACAGTTTATCTGGCATTCGAAAACACAGTTGTTTTGCGTGTAAAACTCGAAAAGTGACAGCGACCTCTCGTGTGAAAATACACAGTTTCGCTTTGACTCTTCTACTTCAGAAAGGTCTTTCCTCGCATTGGTAATGTTTGGTGAAACAGATATAGCTGCTGATGTGCATCGAGTGATTCTTTGTTCTGGCGTGACTGACATTGATGGGTAATCAAAATTATTGTGTACAAACAAAATATAGTTTTCAAACTGTATTTTCTCTGCTACGAGATCCAAAAATTTATCTTCGTGCCATTTATATACGACTTTAGGGAATTTGGTTTTAAACTCAATGTCAGTAGCAAGATCAGCAAACTCTAGTTCCAAATGGTTATCTGTGTACAGTAGTTCATTCTTGCAAAGATCTTCAAATATGTTCCCAGGATTACACAAGGACTCATCGAAATCCTTGGGTTTACTTCCATCTCTAGATTTAACTTTACGAGGATTTTTCATAGCATTAATCGTCTTACAAGTATAAATCCCCCATGCATATTTTATATTTGGTGCTAGCAGTATGTCTGAGGAAGTTGAGCCATTGCGAAGAGTTTCCAAACGGTAAGGAGTAGTAGGAAAGTCATGATTGTATATCTGTAACGTACTCAGTCGTTCTTTTCCTAATTTTTCAATATATTTAATATAATCCACCCCACTAAAGACGCGGTTCGGTTTGATATCCTTATCTTCAAAAAGTGGAATATATAACGCACTAAATAAAAACCCCTCTTCTTTGGCCATTGGCAGCAAATCGAATGCGATAGGATAGATATCAGTTGAAATCATGAACATATTCAATTCATCCTCACTACACAGCCAAGACGTTCCATTCTCAAGTGACATGCATCGTTTCAAGATCTCAAACCTGTTGTACTCATCTTTCAGCAGCACAGGCTCACAGACAGTGATGGCTGGGAAAGGCATGTCTTTGACATTCATGTAGGTCAGACTTTGAACTATCAGGGAGTTCCGAAAGTTGTTGTATGCGTCTTGGATGTAAATAGCGCTTACAAACAGTGCTACAATGTGGAATAATATACTCACCGAGTTATACAGATCCGGGCAACGCCTCAAAAAAACACTTCGCAATCCAGACAATCCTATGTTGTTGAAGAGGTCTTTAGAGTAAGAATTGTCCTGTCTTGCAATATCCTCTAATGTCATTTTCATGTTGTCAACCTCAGTTTCAACTTCATTTGCAGCAACAGTCACATTTCTAAGGTCTTCTGACAGCAAATCATCGTATTTTTGAATCTCCTCCTCCATGTCATCCAGGTGGTCTTCAAGCTTATGAAAATGTTCTTCAAGTATGATTTGGAAATTTGTTTCTTCTTTTGGGTGGGTCAGGTCATTGTCGACAATAGAATTTTCGGTTTGATGAGCCATTTTAGTTTCTTCTTGGATTAAACTGCCACTAGCATTAGTATAATAAAATGAACTTCTTTCGTGTTAGGTAATTACATTAAGCTTAAACTATTCAATAGGAAACGATAAGAGATACTTGCGTGTAGCAATGTTCAGTTGCATTAGCTAATTATTAGATGAGTTTCGTGAGCTCTTTTTATTAAATAGAATATTAAAAAATCACATGGGTAAGTTTTTTGAATCATCAATAAATACACAAATATTGATATTTTATATCTGTGATATTTTCTATTTTATGATTGAAAAAATACAACTTCTAAAGCTTTACACGTTTTCAAGACACTTGACGTAAACGTATGAGGTGGTTGGTTGAAAACAATAAAAATTTAAACTTAGGAAAAAACTAGCTTAACATTTGTTTAGTCACTCAAATTTTGGATTAAGTCAAAAAAGTTAAGAGGTGCGCTCTTGCATTATTAGAGAGAGGAAGCAATACAGTATTAAACTTTACTTTTTAGCTTTCTGTGTGCATCACTAAAGACAAGAAGTCAGCAGTAGACGATAACTACGACCTAAAGTGGCCTCAATAGAGCTGTTTTCAACAACCATCTGTTTTCTTGAAGGCCGGTTTAAGAGCCATTGCCAACTTAGCTGATGTTAATTTAATTTTACAAGCAAACCTTGTTTTGATGTTCTTTGATTAAAGTTTCTACTCGTAATGTTATAAAGTAAATAATATTTCACTGTAAAAGAAAAACAGTAACATTGTTACCATTCATTTAATGTGCAAGCGATGCACCGTAGTTCACGTTTAAACTCTAATATGTTGTAAAAAAATTATCTAATTTTTATATTGAATTTTTTTGTGAATTACCCATTTAGGAAATAAGCTGTAACCATAGGTATCATGGTAAGACCTAGGCCCGAGACCACTTTACTTTTTCTTTTTGACGTCCCCGGAGGATAAACAAATCTTCCGTTTAAATATACATTATAGGTAACCCTTGTGGTTAAAATAATAATGATTAGAATATGATAATAATTATCTAAATATGATTGGAATAAAACGATTTTCCAGTAAAGTTAATTTTTTAACGCATTAATTAAGTTTTTACAAGTTGCTTGAAACTAAACATAATATTTTTAGCTTGCCTTTGACTTGGTTAAATTAGAGTTTTAATAATTTGATCGTATTGGAAACATTACTAATCTAATTACTTCCAGTAAAGATCTCTAAAACACATTCTATGGCGCATTTTATAAAAGGAAAACGTCATCCTTTGACGTGTATTAAAGTTGGGAAAGCTTTTCCTCATAAATGGAAAGTTCTGTTGGATCAGATAAGCGGAAAATCCACTGAGACTTCTACAAATCTTTCTGACAGACAAATGGATTCCTGAAGTAGTTGGTTGTATACATTCTTTTACACTTAGGTAAAATAATAAAAATGTCAATTTTATATTTCTATATAATAAATAAAATAACAAAGTTCTCTGTTCTGAGTACATTCCATTTTCGTCCGTCTTACTGAACCAATTTTTAAGATTTAGGTATCATTGTAAAATCATGAACTAGCAGAATGACGAACTTTAACCAAAATTTTGATTTCATTTAGGGCTTTGCTTTCCTTGTTCAGGAATCATTAAAATATAAGCCAGGTGATATGATAGGGAGAGTAACAATCTTCATATGACCAACAATACATTAGTAAAAATTAAAAAATGTTGACACTTATAGTGTTAAGAGGTGATTCAATTAATCTAGTTTTACAGAAAAAAAAAAACTCTCAACTTCAGTTTACATTAAATATGCACAATAACACCAAACTGTTAAATGTAACGTTTTTAATTTATTACGAAGTAAATCGTTTGTAATAAATCTGTTGCTTCTAAATTTGCTTTAGAATTTATATCAATGTTAACGTTATAACGTAAATTAGGTTATGTACGAAAGTAAAATGTTTCATGGGCAAGCCTTTTTTTGTTAAAACAATACTCTTAAATCATCAATAGGCTTAATCCAACATATGTAACATAATGTCAATCTAAAAAAAATTCTTAAGAAAAATTCCATTGTGTGTTATTCAAAAATATGTTTTTAACAACACAACGAGACTGGCTTTATGTAAGCTGTTGTGGACATATAAAAACATGTAAATATGAGAAAAACATAGAAATGTGCTAAATCAGAGGGAAAACAAAACATGCATTATTTATATCAAGCAGATAAATAATGCCTTTGCCACAGAACTGGGTGACCATTAGTTATAGGGCGAAGTGTTGTAAAAAGCTCCTTTAAATATATATTTGTTTTATTTCAGTAAAAATGTATACTTGTTTTACCTTCGCCATATGTAAATACGCAGAATAGCAATTCACATGGTAAAAAATTTGTAATTTGGACAAAAAATAAAACAAAGCATAAGTCTTTATTTGCCGTTAAATACAATAAGTACAATAGGTTCGTCATTCAAATAAAACATGCAAAATCAAATCAATCAACAAATGCAAAATAAATAAGCTCTAGGCAAAAGGCAAAACAAGAATACACGCACAAACCATGCAGGTGCACCTGAAAATGGCTCACATGCTTACCGCTAGATTGCTTTTGTCACAGTTAAAAAAAAATATTAAAAAGGATTTTGTGTGAACCAATATTTTACAAAAGTTGAGAATTTTTGTTTCTGTAAATTTCTTGTACATTAAGGCAATTTATTACAAAGTTTAATGCCTAAAACAGGAAAAGAGCACATTGATTTAAAAATCTTAGTCTGTTAAAGCCCGGCTCGGTTTACCCAAAATGGTGTAAACTACGTTTATAATAAACTAGTTTATTTTTAAACTCCGTTTAAAATGTGTGTTCAGTTTCTCCAACATTTTACTGGCATCGTTTAAGATAAACGGCAATTCGAGCGGTTGGCAATCCTGAATGTGTATTTGTAAGGAATCTTCGGTGGGCTTTGGGCTAGTGTTTCCTACAACCACCACAACGCTACGCTACGCTACAACTCAAAACTCAGTAGAGCAGACAGCAATGTGCGAATGCAGCTAGAATAACATCACTGTTTAAGGTTATGTTATCAAGCTATTATAAGTTGTTGTCAAATTCAGATTCATTCCATTTATTGAAATGGTCAATTCTGTCCCTTATTTTAGTAGGCCCTCTTGTTCTAGGTAGGCTACTAAAGTATCATAATCTTCATCTTCTACTTCTTCGGAAATGTCTATTAACTCTTGCGTTTGAGGGGGTAATTAAGTTACTGCAATTAATTAATAGTAGCCTAACTTGAAATAAAATCAAATGTACTAAAAAAAAGAACTTAATAAAAACAATAAATTAAAATACAAATAAAACTTAACTTAAAGCTATCCCTAAACCAAGCATATTTTCGTCCAAATGAATTTGTAGTTGCTTCAATTATTATTGTTTTATCATCTACTTCCGTTTTTTTCTATTTTGTGTTCTAATTCTCTGTAAGGTATGGTGTGACAGTTACTAGTTTAACCTTTTAAAATTAATATTTGGTCTAAAATCTCACATACACACTGCTGAAAAAATCTAACTGTAAAAATCTTGCAGGGTTTTTTATTTATGCATCTAAAATTATCTTTAGTCTATTTTAAGTTACCGGTACCTAAATAAATGTTTTAGATTATTTTTGCTGAAAGTAATACTAGCCTTTTACCTTTGGCTGGCCCAATCAATACTGTGTTTTATTCATATATCTTAGGTCACGTCATAAAAATGATATCTTAAATTATAATCCTTAAACTATAACATTTTATCAATAATTTTAAACAATCAGTTTAATTTGATAACCAACTATTACCAGCATCATTTCAAAACCATTAACGTAAAAAAATTAAAATCGTTAACTATATTCTTTTCCGCACACATTTAAAAGAAGGTAAACTAGGATTATTTTTGCCCAGTGGGTATTGAACATTGGGCCGAATTTCAGCCCAACAACATAAACTCACTAACACAAGCCAATAAAGCTGTGGAATTTACAGCAACTTTTGTGTTTAGCGAACTCTAGATAAAATCACCCGACCAAACTGACTGAGCTAAAATCTAAACTAGCTGGTTTTGTTCTTTACGATCAGTATTGAACCCAAAGCTTTTTTAAATTTGTAGTCATATAACGTACAAAATTATATAAGCTAACTAGTTACTTGATTTTTACATTGTATACTATTACTCTTAGTATTTTAATTTACTGGGCGATAAAAGTAAAATACAAAGTATTTTATCTCACTGAACAGTAAACGTAGGAGACCTATACGGAGAAAGATACGGTCATTTATTTTCTTCTCACTCTCTGTATTCCTTTATTCTTCTTTGCGTTATCTTCATTTGCATTCATTGTCTCACCCTGCCATTGCATTACTCGTTCTAATGTTTGTTTGTATAACTTTTGTTTGCATAGTTGCATATTTGATTTTATATCTGTATTGTCTCATTATACAGTAGCATGTAACTTGATGATTGGAACTTATTATTGTCTCATGATTTTGTTGAGTCTGTATTAATGTATTATTAAGAGAGTTTTCATCATCTTTCGGCAACATTGTACTTGCATGTCAACGAATCATTAAACTGCAAAATCTTTATTGTAAATAGATTATAGTTGTAATTTTGTTATTAATTTATTGATATTATTGTTGTTATTTATTTAAAATCTAGCTGTCTTGATTGTTATCATTACTTACATTGTTAAAAATGGTGGAACCGTTGATAATAATAAATATATAAATAAATAAATAAATAAATAAAAAGAATTGTTTCGTCATACATTTTTGAATTCGAGTTTTTGGGGAAATATAATTTGTTATAATTGTTGTTTACGAAGTGATGTATGCCTGTATGTGTGGACGAGTACAATGAAAAGCTAGGACTACACCTCCTGTCCTATTGTCACTAAATCTTGTAGGTACTAATCCATAGTATATCTAAGTATTTTTAGAAATTTTATTTTTCGAAAGAAATTTTTCCATAAACCCCATAAAAAGGAGTTACTTCAGGTGTTCATAAAACAATGAACGAGTTTGATTATAATTTAGTATATTATGTGCCTTATAACGCCAAACAAAATAGCACAACCTAATGATAGAAAATTTACTGCTCAAAACGTATAGATTTTTTTTGTTATTTTACCGATCAAATATCATCACTCCCACCGCTTAAACCCCATTTTAATAGTTACCTGTTGAAAAGAAAATGGGAGAAAGAATATGAAATATGCAGATACAGTTTATTTTAAGTGGTAACTCTTTGAACATTTAGCGATCTAATACAAATAATTAACCAAACAAATAAATTAATATGAAAATTGAAATGTATACTTAATTAAGTGTATCCCAAATGCAAATATTTCGGAAAGTATCCCATTACAAACATTACAAGATCTTGGCCAGTGTCGTTTGATTGTTTAAATTACATTACAAGAAACGAGAATAAGTATTTTTATTGATAGATATATCTAAAATAGATATATCTAAAAAAACTAGGGCGACTGTAAATACATCCAACTAAATTGTTGTTAAATACTTACCTTAAACTTTCAGTGTTTGATTTGTCTTTTGCTAATTAAAGTTGGACAACAGGTAAAGTCTAAAGATCCCTACACCCCCCCCCCACACACACTCTCACACACACACACACATATCCTGAAAACGGTTACTTCTACCCAATACTCAAGTCCAAAACTTTTACAAAAAATAAATTTTCCATATAATATTTTTTATGTATAGAAGAAGAAAATAAATAAGTACTACAGATCATTCATCTACTTTGACTTTCCCCCATTGAATCTGTGCCTTTTGACCTATATCATAGACAAAGGGCTTTGATGGCGTTTAACTTTCCATTCGGTTGCGCGTCAAAGGTTCTTTCAGCTCAAGATTGTTAAACGTTTAGTGAAAAGTCAATACTGCATATATTACATGCTTATTTTGTTCTTTTGCTCTGTTTCTAATTGCCTTGGTTACATAAAAAATTTTAATAGTCATTTGTACAAAAAAGTGACCTCAAAGTACAAAAATACGTCAAATAGCACTTGTAATAATATATTTACACTTATAGTGTTTACTAACAAGACGATAAATACATATACAAGATGGTGAGTGGTGATTGATTTCAATTGGGTACTTTAATCATCGTCAGACCCAATAGGCGAATGACAAGAATTTCAATGGCGTCCTTTATATACTATTAAACAAATTTAAATTTACTATGTTATTCTTATGGAGAATAAGTTAACTGTTGTAGTTTGCTTGTTTATTAACATATTTTGATCAAATTTTGAAAATACATTCATTTCTTACTAAACTATTAACATTTAACAAAAAAAAACATGTTTTTAACCTCCCTGTTGCAGCAAACCTAAGTACTCGTTAAACTAATTCTATATAAATAAGGAATAAATGTAATATATTTAAGGAGGCATTTTAGTGTAAATCCAATAAGGCAAATGGAAATTTGCCTAGTCTGTAAGTTTGCTGCGGTGGGGGTGTTTTCCCCCACCACCAGTGTGATTTTATTATTTATTTTGATGTTTTGCATATCTGACATTTTTACGTAGTCTAATATTTTTTTATAAGTTGTCTGATTAAAAAAGACAAACTGCTTTTATGCAGTATTTGATTAACTCTTACAAACCTTAGGGATTCGTATAGAAAGTTGGAGATGAACGTAGTACTTTGATAAAAATAATTTACTTAGCCTTTACAAAAATAATAAATAACAAAAAAACGGATAGAAAAACCCCGTTTAATAATATCTTGGATCATGTTAACTCAAAAACTGTTCATCAAATATTATGTTTCTACAAGTAGCATAACATAAGTGCATAACAAATGGTTACTGAAAGAAATCAAATAACTGACAAGATTATAGCATCAAGCTATAAACTGTTTTCAAACTGCTAAATCAGCGTTAAGCACAGTTGTGCTGGCGAACCCTTTATATTCAGCACATTTATCTTTCTTTCCCGCCTTTCTGCAATGTTCACTGGTCCGTTGATTTATGACTAGGTTTTCGGAAATGCGAACTTATTTGTTACATGGATTTTCTTTCTAATGTTCTACCCACTATAGGAGTAATATTACGCTTTTACATATCAGCAATCTTCCACCTATAGCTGACCAACTCAAAATCAATGTTTTGTGATTTTTGAGTCTTCCGAATCGTTAAACGTAAAAATATCCATCACATGGTCACCAGTTCGATCCCAGTGGCTTCTTGATAGTACGAAACGGGATCTAGTTGTCCTTGATTTATGATACTCTGGTCAATGTTTTTGAATTAAGACGCCTAGGAAGTACTATACAACAAAAGCATCTCTCTTAAATTTATCACAGAAAACATTAATTAAATATATAACAGAAGCAGTGCTGTGGTTAGCATATGTTCTGGCGTCCAACGCTTGGAGTGTCGTGTTCCGGCGCACACCGCACCAACGTCTGCTGATAGCAGACGGCGAGCCGACGACGGCACTAAATCAAACGCTGAGCATGCTCTAGCGGCAAATCGGGGAACCTTCCTTTGACAGACTATACGTCAATGATTCAATCACATTTGCTTAGAAATATGCACAGTTCGGTCCTCGTCCTCATTGAAAATATTAGTAACAACATACGATATCAGTGATACAAGTGGTGTGACCTTGACTGAATCGTTCATCATATCTCTCGCATAATAACTTGTCGATTGGATTATAAAGACAGGCCACAGGGTGGATATAGAACGTGATTAAACCCATTTTGTTAAACGACAAAGTAATCCCAGATTATTTTATTTATTAATGGTTCAAAACCAGAATTCATAGTCTCGATTCATTCATAATATGTCTTGTAAAGAAAGAGTTACTACAGCCTGTTACTTTGAACCAAAGAAACCCAAAATCAAACTATGGCAATGGTTCAAAATAATGTTATAAAATCTTTTCATTCGCATAACTAATCTTGTGTAAAGTCATGAGGAAAAATACAGAATACTATTGTAATATTAGTAGCTTCTAAAGACAAGGAAAATATTTAGAAAAATACCCTTGGTCTCGAATGAAATAATTTTTCTTATTTAACTGGGCTGAAAATGTTGGTTATTATGAAAGTTGGAACTTGATATTTTCGTGATTTTTCACGGTCAAAGATTCTCAAGATACTATATGCATTTGATTTAACTCGTGAAATGGATGTTAGTATTGTGTATTAAACTCCGACGTTCTCTCCTTTTTGAAGTTAACCATAATTTATAAAGTGGTACTTTTTACTAATCTAACTATAAAAGAAGCTGATTAAGCATCTTTTTATTTAATCAAAGATAAGTAGATTTTATTTTATTGTATTTAAAAATATTAATTTTATTTTAATAATTCTATTTGCAGTTTCTTAAATATTTAAAACTTTGTATTCCATTTGTTAGAATAATTCTCATGAAATGGTTTTATTATTTGTAGTTAGTTTAGTAAATCACTCATAGATAGGGTAAGCTGCCAGGTTGGGTACAATGGTCATGCTGGACGGTCTCAACGGTTGCTCCAGTGGGCAGAGTGGATAGAGACAGAGACAGAATGTGACATGTGTTTTGTGCTTGGACTGAGTCGAAGATTTTTCTCTATGTAGTCGTGAGTCAGACATTTATAGACATTAATTTCAAGTGTCATCAGCATCCCTTTCTCATTATTGATTAATTTTCTAAGGGTCAGCAGTATTCCTTTATTTTCAACCAACTTTTATTCAGTACAGTAACTTACAGTGTATACCTGTGCAATCAATCTTCATCATGTTCCAATACAGTACAGTAGTCACTAACTGAGGCTAATTGAGCCACTGCAGCTCTTATCCTATCCTCTTATCTTATAATATCCTGTGGTCTAGTGGTCAGAGCATTGGACTTATAATCTCAACATCCCGGGTCCCATCCGAGTGTAGGAGTTTTGCGAACGCGTATCAGGTAGAAAGGGTCCCCATCCATGAATTCCACATACTGCGGAGTTTTGCCAACTGTTGTGGGTTGAGCGAGAGCGATTACACGTGACCGTGAGAGTGGCTTCCGCTAGGGGTGGACAAACCAGGCAGGATGCTGACTGTATGTAGTAATGGAGTTATGCTTCCTGACTGTGAAAGGAAATGTATTGATTTTTTAACCTAACCTAACCTAACCTAACTTAACCTAACCCACTGCGACAAGCGCATAACTACCAAGCGTAAACAACCCTGACAATCGCTCTCTTTCCGTCCGTCACACTCTTTCTCCCACCACCACCGTTGGCAAATCTCCGCACCAAGAGGTGGCCGAAGGCATCCCCCCCCCATCTACCTGACACCCGTTGGCAAAACTCCGGTTCCCGTCCCATCCTACCTGGCAGCAAAAGCTTTTTGCTTATATAAAGGTGTTAAAATATTAATTGTAGCACTTTTATTTTAATTTAAGGGCTATTTAATTTTATTTGTAAGCATAATGTTTATTTTCTTTAATACATTACCTTTTGTAATAAATTGTGTTTTATTATTTTTCACAGCAATCATTTATCCCAGGAATTATCATAAAATTTCATAAGAGGTTAGAGTTAGGATTTTATTGTTTTAAAAAGCCTTAAATTTCCTCTTTGGCCTCAACAGAAGCTTACAATATTAAACTGTTGGAGCTTAAAAAAATACTATTGTCCTAAATTTCTTTTTTATTTCCGATGATGGATTAACAGCAACCTTTTATTGTACTAACTCGCATTTTCCTAAAATGTTATATTAAAATGAAATAAGAAATCTAGAAAAAAATCCTTTTAAAGGCAAAGAATAAAAAGAGTACTTACAAACACCCTCATAATATGTAAAAGAGCAGACAATTAATAAGCTAAATCTATGTTGAACAGTCTGATAATTTAAAATGTTTTACAAAACTAGTTTGTGGAAACAATAACATTACACTATAATGCAAATTTTGAATACTGGAAAGAAATTAATTTCCGCACACAGACCACTTTTATATACTATAGTAAACATAGTTTAAACACAGAGCTTTATAAATATTAAATGTAATGATAGAATGCTTTACCACTTATTTTTGAATAATAAATGAGTTCGATGGCTAATGATCTGAAAACCACAGATAATGCCACATGATTGATTTTTATAGTTCCATTTATAACCTCGCTGCTCTTACCTCTGTAATGGAATAAACTTTATAATTGATTCAGTGATGTATAATACAATTAATTGGGTTAGATCAATTAGATTAAAATACTGTAGTTCATTGACTGTTTCTTGGTTAGATTTTTGATCAAGCACCAAATAATAGGGATATAAACACTTCAATATCTTGTATATAAAACCGAGAATAATCAGTTAGTGGATTGACACACCAGTGTATTTCTATGTAAAGATGAAAAAAATGAGAGTTGAATGAATGAGGTGAAACCTTTGTTTACCCTTACTAGAATCAACCATTAAACTCCAGATGACCAATAACAGCTGTTTTCAGCTTTTACGAGTCAAAAAGTGTTTGACTTATCACGGGATTGAACCGGTGACCATCTGATAACCAGGTTATGTCCTTCAGTGTCCTGCGATTCAAGTTTTTAAGGTGAGAACCGGGTATCCAGATATCATCAAGTTGGTCTGTATTTAAAATTATTTTTAATTATTAAAATGTTTCGTAATTTGTATATAATCCTGATAGAAATCAAAATGAATAGCATTAATTATTATAATTAATTATTTTGGTGTATGGGTGTTAAGAACCATAACATATTATGTTATGGTTCTTAACACCCATACACCAAAATAATTGTACTCAAAATTTAGTTTGATTACTTTTAACGCATAGGAACTAAATTAACTTACTATAGTTCTAGTACAGTGCAATTAGCTTAAAAAAAGAGCAAACCGGGACATCCAAAAAAAAAGTTTCAAACCAGTGCCAAATTGTTGAATACACTTCCCTCAATATGTAAAAAAAAGTTACACTGTTTTGAGTGTCGGGTTTGGGGGGGAGGGGGTGAAAATTGGATTAAAATAGGACTTTTTTTACTTTTTTGCAAATACCTCAAAAACGGTGAGTTTTTCTTAAAATACAATGAATTACAAAAATAATCTACATTAAATTTCGAACAAAATGATACCATACAATACCTATCTACTATGAACGGTTCCGGAAATATTGGGGGGTAAATGTGATTTTTTCTAAAAATTCTAAAAAAAATTGTTTTTAAATGGAGAAAAACCATGGACACTCATAAAAAAATTTCTAAAGAGTGCCAAATTGTTCAATATTCCTCCCTTAATATGTGTAAAAAAGTTACACTGATTTGAGTGTCGGATTTGGGAAGTAGGGTTTAAAGAAAATGGGGTGAAAATAGGACTTTTTTTTACTTTTTTGCAAATACCTCAAAAATGGTGCGTTTTTCTTAAAATACAATGAATTACAAATATAATCTAAATTAAATTTAGAACAAGATGATACCATTCAATACCTATCTACCATTTACGGGTAAGGAGATATTGAGGAGTAAATGTGATTTTCTTCTTTTAATTCTAAAAAAGTTGTTTTTTTTAAATTCATGAAAACTATGGATACCCATAAAAATCTCCTAATGAGTGCTAATTTATTCAATAGACCTCCCTTAATATGTGTAATAAAGTTACACTGATTTGAGTCTCTGATTTGGTAGGAGGGCTTTTCAAAAAGGGAGGCTCGTAAAGGGTGCTTTTTTATATAATGAATTACAAAAAAAATCTTTATTGAATTTCAAACACAACCATATTTACAATACCTATCAACTATGCACGGTTGTAAAAATTTCAACTACATTCTAATAAAATACGATAAAAATATTGATTTCCTTGTAAAAAAACTTTCCACCATTTTCCAAAATGGCAGCTAACTTTAATATTGGAACCTTCTGTATTTCATGGTCTGTTTAAGATATAAATGCGATTTTAACTCTTTTTTGTTCTTTGCATATTCTCTATAAACTTATTCGTATATGAGCTACAGGATGCGGAATGTATACAGCAAGCCTTTTTTCCATAAGTGTAACACGTTACGTTGTAACTCCTAAATGAGTAGTTTTTAAGAGAAAATGTCAAAATTAAAAATGTCTTAAAATTGCATTTGAATTATAAAACAATCATAAACCACAGGGTGTTCCATAAGAAATAACAAAGTTGTCAGCCATATTGGAAAATGGCAAACATATTTTTAAAATTGGAAATCATCCCAAAAAACATCTAAAAAGTAAAGGGAAGTGCTCCATAAGAAGTCAACTCTATAACTAACTCATAATAAAAAAAGGTGAGTTTCAACGCTATTGGTTCACTTTACGTGAGACATCCTACAGGGTGTCCCGTAAGAACAGCCAATCTCCAGAAAATGGTTCTATGGGTCAAAATAATTAGAAAATCAAGAATAAATTATTTCCCAAAATCACTTCGTTAACCAGATATTTGTCATTTTGTTTTTTTACACATAAACAGTATTTTATCTTTGAATTTTTTTACCGATCATTATGTAACTTGGTATGTATGTTGAGGTAAAATAGACTCTCGTTAGAAAAAGAATGATCTTAATCCAATTAAAAATTTCAAAATGTCGGCCATTTAAATTTTTTTAAATTGAAATTGCAAAAAATGACTAATTTTATGAGACTTTTATGAACTTCATTTAGCTTTTAAAATGATGAAAATAATAAAAGAAATAAATGAAATATCACAATTTTTAGTTGTAAAATGAGGCAAACCTGAATAGCGAAGCCTTGATCTTAATAATTTTACAACCAAAAATAGTTATAATTTAGTTATTTTTATTCAATCTTATTGAGCTTGGTGTCGTTTGATAGGGAATTTTAAAACCTTAATAAAAGTTTTCATTACATTTTTCATAAAAAATAGCCTTTTTTGCAATTTAAATTTAAAATATTTAAATGGCCACCATTTTAAAATTCTTTATTGGATTAAGATAATTTATGGGTGTCCATGGGTTTTCTCCATTTAAAAAACAATTTTTGTAGAATTTTAAGAAAAAATCACATTTACCCCTCAATATCTCCTGAACCAATTATTGTAGATAGGTATTGTATGGTATCATTTTGTTCTAAATTTAATTTAGATTATTTTTGTAATTCATTGTATTTTAAGAAAAACTCGCCATTTTTGAGGTATTTGCAAAAAAGTAAAAAAAGTCCTATTTTCACCCCCTTTTCTTTAAACACTACTTCCCAAATCCGTCACTCAAAACAGTGTAACTTTTTTACACATATTAAGGGAGGTCTATTGAACAATTTGGCACTCATTAGAAACCTTTTCTATGGGTGACCATGGTTTTTCTCCATTTAAAAAACAATTTTTTTTAGAATTTTAAGAAAAAATCACATTTACCCCCCAAAATTCCCTGAACCGTTCATAGTAGATAGGTATTGTATGGTATCATTTTGTTTGAAATTTAATGTAGATTATTTTTGTAATTCATTGTATTTTAAGAAAAACTCGCCGTTTTTGAGGTATTTGCAAAAAAGTAAAAAAAGTCCTATTTTCACCCAATTTCTTTAAACCCTACTTCCCAAATCCGACACTCAAATCAGTGTAACTTTTTTACACATATTAAGGGAGGTATATTGAACAATTTGGCACTCAATAGAAACTTTTTTTATGGGTGTCCATGGGTTTTCTCCATTTAAAAAACAATTTTTTTAGAATTTTAAGAAAAAATCACATTTACCCCTCAATATCTCCTGAACCGTTCATTGTAGATAGGTATTGTATGGTATCATTTTGTTTGAAATTTAATGTAGATTATTTTTGTAATTCATTGTATTTTAAGAAAAACTCACCGTTTTTGAGGTATTTGCACAAAAGTAAAAAAAGTCCTATTTTCACCCCATTTTCAACCCCTCCCCCCCAAACCCGACACTCAAATCAGTGTAACTTTTTTTTACATATTGAGGGAAGTGTATTCAACAATTTGGCGCTGGTTTGAAACTTTTTTTTTTTGGATGTCCCGGTTTAGGTCTAATTGCACCGTACTATTCGGCCGCATAGAAAATGACTTGCGTGCTTATGCTAAACCAATGCTAGGTGAGGTTGCTTTCTAATACATATATCTTATCATTATTTTTATCTTGTTCTCTTACCTGGCAGTGAGAAATTGTGTAGGCCCAAATACCTTTTGAAAATACCAACATTTTTATAGGAATTAATTTTTCAACATTAAAGGAAATAATTTTGTTTGAACAGAACAATAATTAGGTATTTTTTAAGCAACATAACCACAAGTAGCTAATTTGCAAAGTACAGCATACCGTATTAAGGTCACTGCTTTCCTAGATAGACTAATGAGTTCTTGTGATTTCTTGTTTAATTTCCTGTTAAGTAGTAATATTTTTTTTGTTTTTTTTTTGTTTAAAGAGGTGCTTGATTGTTTAATATATTTTTGAGACATATTCATTCCACGCTATAAAGGCTTCTATAATTAAGATCAGACTAATGTAGATTATGTCTACTTGTAATTGGACAATAATAGGTTATTAAGTTCAAGATAAACTTAAAAATCTCAAAATGTATTATTAAATTTCATCTTTGATTGTGATATTGTGTAATATAAGTAATATCTTGAAACAACCTAAATTCGTTTATGTTATGTTCACGTCAAAATAAAACTACAGATTTCCGGCCAATCTGTAAGCTTTAATCCATTCCAATCCTGTACTCCTGTTTTTGGTGATTAAAGAAAGTATGTTTAAGGTATGTTTCCAAGTAGTGTTTAAAATGTATTTAATATTACGTAAATAATTCAAAGTATGATACACGTGTTTTAGTAGGTTGAAATTCATGTAGGGGTTTGTTGAACAAATCTTTCTCTCCCTACCTGATGATCAAGCTATAAGCTTTAAACTACACAATACAGGTCTCCTTTCATTTAAATTTTATTTATCAGAATTTAGTGAATTTTAGTTGATCTAAAATTCACTATTATATCATAGTAAAAACATCAGATCTGCAGAGAACTTGCAGTAGTACATTTCCATTTACCTTGTTGGATCTTCACAAAAATATTCCCTTAAAATTAATTGTGGGATTTATTTTAGTTTTTAAATAGTATACAGTAAATTGTAATCAGTGCATAGGTTTTCCGTTGCATGGAATGTAATAACATGCATTTTCCTTTTTTTTGATAGCTTAGTACTAAACAAACAAATTTAACTATTACAATTTTATAAAATTGTCTAAGCAACACCACTTTGCTATACATATATATACATGTGCATGTGCAATATATACAATACATGTACATGTATGTACATACATGTACAATATACATGTACTATGTTACAAAAAATTAGAAAACAAAACAAAATCTATTGCTCTAACATATTCTTCTTGTCTGAAACGCCTTAAATATTTGAAACGTTTGTACATTAAGTGTAATGTATATCTAACATTTGTACGCAGTAATAACAAAAATCTTAAGCATAAAAGGCTTGGCTGATACAGCGATGAACTAGTGACAGATTGTAGAATACCGTGTATAACGCAAGGTAAGACTTGGCTTAATTAACTGTAGTAATCAGTCATTCCATCGCACTCAAGTGAGATAGGCGATTAATTAATACGAGTCGTTTGAGTCTAAGGTAATATACACAACCCACAACATATGTATGCTATCTATAACTATGCATTCTTCTTTATTCTTATCTTAGTGTTATCTTTATTATTATCTTATGTGTTATAATTATTCTTTATTATTATTTTATGTATTATCCTTATTCTGTATCTTATGTAATATCATTATTCCTTATTATTATCTTTATTGCCATGGATGATAGGTACGAACAAGGTATATTTGATTAATACCTACACCACAGCAAACCTGCAGGATAAGGGATTTTCCATTTGTCCTATTTGATTTTTACTTAAATATCTCCTTATACATGTCAGATTCATTTCGTATTTAAATAGCATTAGGTTTATCAAGTACCTAGGTTTGTTTCTATAGGTGTGGTAAGAAAGTGTGATTTTAGGAAAATTGTTAAAATTCATTTCCATTCTAGCTCCTGAGCTGTTGTATTCAATATAATAAATAGGTTACATACCTTATAAATCCGACAAACAGCTCATTTTAATTGAAGGTCGTTTACATGTTTCGGCTTGTATCGGCCATTGTCAAAACGTTGCAGTTGGATGGTGAAATCCTTGTCATTGTTTTCTACTAAAAGTACATACACAAACACATACACACGGACGGGACGAAAACATTACGAAAAACGAATAAAACTTTAAATAGGCCTATTAAATACACGGGCAGGACGGACGCACACCGTTGTCAAGGTCAGGATGCAGACTCAGGATGCAGAGTCTGCATCCTGACCTTGACAACGGTGTGCGTGCGTCCTGCCCGTGTATTTAATAGGCCTATTTAAAGTTTTATTCGTTTTTCGTAATGTTTTCGTCCCGTCCGTGTGTATGTGTTTGTGTATGTACTTTTAGTAGAAAACAATGACAAGGATTTCACCATCCAACTGCAACGTTTTGACAATGGCCGATACAAGCCGAAACATGTAAACGACCTTCAATTAAAATGAGCTGTTTGTCGGATTTATAAGGTATGTAACCTATTTATTATATTGAAAATTGTTAATAGCAAAGTATAAAATGATAAATTTTACAGGTCAATATATATGATGATTTATGATCAATATATATTTTGTGAACGTGGTTACAACTACTACACTTTACTTGTTTTCTTTAAGAATAACTATTTTTAAATGTTATCTACAACCAACAACTGCACAAAAACATGTATAACATTTATTTTTAAGCCCTGCAAAATAGTGTGGAAAGAAATTGGGAAATTCTGTGTTTTGAGAGCTAACTATTAGAAAACACTATTTTTACCCCATAACACCCCAGTAAATGATATGATCATGCTGGTTCACGAACTTTGAAGTTTTTACCAAATTTTAACAAAATCGGCTAATTTTTGCTGTAATTATCGAACAAAAGGGGAAACAATACATATACATATCAAATATATATACATATACGTATACATATCAAATATATATACATATACATATATACATATACATATATACATATACATATATACATATACATATATACATATACATATACATATATATATATATACATGAATTGCCCAGGTCTTACTATGAGTATGACCTAGAGTAATTGCATTGATGAAAATTTCGTCTGAAGCTAGATGCTGATTGGCGAGAAATACTGTATAAATTGTTACTGAGTAAGAGAGCGACTAATATCCAAGAAATTAAGGGCAGCTAGGTTTAGAATGAACTGTTCTGCCCACATTTCACAGTATTGATTTTATATTATCAGTAGTCTACACCTATAGAATAATTAATCACTTAAATTTAAATTATTTTTCAATTTCGTACTTAGGGTTTTCTTATTGATCCACAAATTTATGATTTACAAAGTAAAATATTAAATAGCTGAAGACTTAAGTAACTATCACCCTAAATAATGAATCTAGCATTTGTAAAAGGGATGTAGTGGGACGATTTTAAAAAAAATGACACATTTCCAATTTTCATGAAGGTTTATCTTATACTCGTTTCCTATCAAACCGTTGTAAAACGAACAGTTTTTATGTTTGTCATACAATGTACGTAGGAATTATAAGTACTTATAAAATGATGAAATAGGTGTGATGATAGCTTAGAGATTAACGTATCAGACTTTTGTTTGAGTTGGATGTGTTTGGTTCACGACATATCCACAAAACATTTAATGGGTTTACACTGATTTCTCTTTAAAGATGTTTGAATAAGTTTTGTTGTAAATTACACAAAACAAATAATATAATTATTAGAATAATATATTCCTAAAATTATTTATAACGTACATAATATTATTTATCATTACCTTTCAAATAATTAACATAAACAACAACTTGGTTTTCAAGGATTTAGCTTACATTCTAATAAGGTTTAAACATAACATGATAAATATTTTAATAATGAAAAAAATGTTTAAATTCTTAACAAAATTAAAATACACCAAAGCACATAATTTGTCATGCATATAAGCTAATGGAATAAACCTCCAAAATGTATTTTAGTTTACGCAGAATTTCCAATATCCGAAGTTTTAATCAGGTTTATAAACCATCCGCCTTTGTATCAGAATCCCACCAAAGCCACATCACAGAACAGAACACATCAGTGACGTAATGAGATTTACTAATTGATTTTATCGATATTAGGTGTAAGTAGATAAACTTTCACTAAAATACCGCAACACATGTTTATATGCAAACTAAATATTTAAATACTTTTTAATTTGGTTTTACAGTTAGAAATAATAAAAAAATTCGTGAACAAATCGTTTTACCTAAAAAATTTTAGTTTATGTAATACAGTTACTTTTAAAAGTTATAACTTTTTCTTAGTTACAAAGTATAAACATATTTTAAATATAATGTTTGTTACATTAATAATTTTTAAAACGTAACGCAGTGATTTTTTGTAAAAATAATGTCGAAGTCGTTATAGTTAAACATAACATATTTGTCCCATACGTTCATTAACATTACCTAAACATGTACAAAAGGGCAACATGGTTGTCTAAAGGTCCTTTTTTATCAATTGTAAATAGAATAAATAAAACCGAGACTAAGTAAAATTTTCCTTCAAATTAAACTCAAGCTGATCAACAGGTATTCTCAAAAACACCCAAGTCAATCGGCCAAAGAAGTCCAGCATCACCTACTTTGTCCTGTGCATTTATGAAAGGAAATAAACAATCGTTAACATTTTATCTACAGTCTAACATACGTTCTTCAGTTACTTGACAGATTGCTTATGCTTCCCTTAACATAATATAATCACATTTACCAGCCCTAGAGCTGAAACGACTGAACATTATCCAGTAAATTTGTGAAATCAATAAGATAAAGCACAAAAAATGGCTCAACTATCAGGAGAACTGTAACACAAAAATGAATAAGGCAAGTAAACACCTGGAGAAATTCTTTAAAGTACTTTATTCTGTGAAAATTCGTAATCAAGGATAAAGCCACGCCTATTTATCAATTCATTAGTGTACTAAGATTTCTCATTTTAATTTCTGGATCCAGGCGAAGCCGTGTCGTGAAGAATTTCAAGCCACGTTTGAAGGATTGAGAAAAGCTCCTCACACTTATGGCAATATTTAGTTGGACCGAAATATGTCTTAACTTATTTAGTCATCTACAGGGTTTTTTGAAACTCTCTCCCAAAACTCCATGGTCATGTTCCTTAGGTCAAAACAAACAAAAAAATACATATAAACATATGCCCAATCACGCTTTTTCCGTCTGTTGCGTGGATGATGACTAATAGGAACTATTCTTTCCCAAAGCATCAAGTTTCTACTTAGTATATTTAAAAATGGTGGAAAAATAATTTTTCAAAGCTTAACAACTCAAAAACCATAGGATTTATAAAGAGGTTACAAATACTAAAAAGGATGGAAATTTAATTCACTTTACAGAAATGTACAATTTGTATAGGGTCATAACACAAAATAAGGGAGTTTTCTGAAATTAAAACAAAAAATGTGGGCAAATTAAAAAAGGTAATTATCAGGTATTCCCTATATAAAAATAAAAATGTTCTCCTTTATTTGATTTATGACCTCATACAAATTGTACATTTCTGTAAAGTGAATTAAACTTCCATCCTTTTTGTAATTTGACATTTTTTATTAACTCTATGGTTTATAAGTTATTAAGCTTTGAATAATTAAAACGACCGCCATTTTTGGATTATACAAAATAGAAACTTGATGCTTTGCGAAAAAAAGTTCCTATCATACACGTACCAAGTTTGAAGTTGGCACCTTAAGTCGTTTCAAAGTTATGGGAAGTTATGTAAAAAATACGTACACACTGACAGACGGAAGACTACGCGAGACAAGGCATATCGCCCTATATGATGTTTTATATTTCTTATATGATATTTTTGGTTTGTTTTGACCTAAGGAACATGCCCACGGAGTTTCAGGAGAGAGTATCGAAACACCCTGCAAGTACAGACGTTTTCAGCATAGTATAACAGAGGACACGGTAATATTCGTGTGATCGTGAAAATGAATTTCCAGTTAACTCCAACAACTCGTTTTAGTTCTTACATAAAACTAAGAATTGTATACCAGCCTTAAAGATGCTCAGGTTTAATTTTTTTAACCTCTTTTTAGCGAATTTCCCTATAGGGAAGTAGCTATTACCGTAGGTGGCACGGTAAGACCTAGACCCGGGACCGATTTACTTTTTCATTTTGATGTCCCCAGGGGTTAAAAACACCATTCGTTCAAATTTTTATATATGTATATATATATATATATATATATATATATATATATATATAATATATATATATATACGTCCGTGAACGCGATAACTTGAGTAATTTTTGTCCGATTTTGATGAAATTTGGTTTAAAGGTGTAAAGTGGGATAAACTTGAATGAGTTCGCAAACCAGCACGATCGGACCATGGGAACGGGGCTTTACGGGGGGTTTTATGGGGTAAAAATTGGTTTTTCTCACTTTTGACCCTCAAAACACAAAATTTCCCGATTTCTCTTTAGACCTTTTTAAAGAGCTTAAAAAAACAAATAATTTAGTATATAAAAGTATTTTTGTTCGATTATTAGTAACGGAGAAAATTAAAAAAATTGTAAATTTAAAATTCCCATGTTATTCTTATGGAGAATATTGTCAAATGTTGTAGTTTGCTTGTTTATGGATATATTTTGATCAAACTTGGCAAATTTATTTATTTTGAACTAAGCTATCAATATTTTACTCAAAAACACACTTTATTAGTTTCCTTGTAGCAGCAAACCTAGGTACTCGTTAAACCTAATGTTATAAAATATTTAACTGAAAATCAATTCAGACAAATGGAAATTCGCTTAGTCGGCAGGTTTGCTGCGGCGGGGGTATTTTCTTTTTAAGAACTACCGTATGAAACACACTTTTAAGTCAAATATTTACCAGTTACATATTAGTGTGATCATAATAAGCTTAGTTTTTGTCCATTAAGAATTTTTAAAGTATAACTTAGTCTTACCGTCTTCTTAAGTATTGATTTTACTAGTTTGCCAGGGAATGGCATTGTTACATGCTTCGTAAAGTTAGTGAGTCCAAGTACATGTAAAAAAAATAAATATGAAAGAACAAAACTATGATCTTTTAAAGAATCGTATTGCAAAGATATGTAATAAGTAATTGTATTGTTTTCTTTATTTTATAACTTAGTCTTACCGTCTTCTTAAGTATGGATTTTACTAGTTTGGTAGGGAATGGCATTGTTACATGCTTCGTAAAGTTAGTGAGTCCATGTACATGTAAAAAAAAATAAATATGAAAGAACAAAACTATGATCTTTTAAAGAATCGTATTGCAAAGATATGTAATAAGTAATTGTATTGTTTTCTTTATTTTGCAACCACCCTTCGTATTGCAATAAGAGACTACTTCGTTCAAACTTCGTTTAAACTCAAACTTCCCTTATGTGTCCAATAAGCTTACTCTTAACTATAACACTAGTAAAATATTCATATGTATTGCAATTCCACAATTTCCTGTTAACACTCATGAAAGCTAGTTCCTAAAAAGTAGCCAAGCGATTTCAAAACCTGATTTCCTCGAAACGCTAAAACCTAGATGTAGGTTTTGAGATTGACTGAGCATAAGTAATTAATTTCGTTCATTAGATGATTGCTTCCCTTAAAAACGAACGAAATATGGTGTGTTGAAAGTTACACAAAGCTCAAAGGTTTCGTGATATCATCAAACCACTCGAGCTAGTATCGAAACCACATCAAACATCGCCCGAACTGCTGTTCTAACTTAATGACATTTTTGACATCAAATTGAAATGTAATCATATTGCATTCAGTTCCTGTTAGAATTATATTACGGTGCTAAAACACTAATTTACTTCCTGATTCATTGAGAAATAAAATTGAAGACTTTTAATTTATGTAATTTTGATCATGTTCAGACACGATTTTAATTTTTATTGTCGAAATGCCAAATATAAATATGTATCATAAAAGAAATAAAAGATTTTCCGATCAAAGGCCTTAGCTAGATTAAAAGCTATTTTAACCAAATCAATGTTTGTGATAGGGTCACTATCAAAATGCATGATTTTAATCAGCATGTAAGCAATATGAGATGAATAATATACACACCAATCTATGCCTACAGAATATAAGTTGTTTTTTCTTCAATATATAATAATGATGCTAATAAAACAACTTGGTTATGTTTGACTCCTGGAGGGTAATATTATGTTAAATTTGAAGCAAACGGGTATTTCCATGCTTGTTTTGAGTAAGATAAGGCTTTACTATCCGAAATAAATGTATAAAGTTATAAATGTTTATTTGAATTTAAAGCTAGTAAATAATCAGTAACTAAACTTTTAAAAGTAATTCATTTATTATTTTCATACATTCTAATCTCACTTAAACAAAATAATAGAGTTTTTAAGCTTTGTACACTGACTTATATACGGACCTCAAACATGGACGGAAATATAATTACTAAGTACTAATCCATGGAGTTATCACAATGAATGTTATCAGACCTAACCCATAACTCGTAAAAAACCTGTGTATGATAAGAATGCCGTCTTATCTACATTGTTGAATTTTTCAGTGTTACAATGTTATGTAAAACACATATTTTTGTTCTGTTATTTTAATAAATTTATTTTACAAATACAAATAATGGATTAGTATAAACAGTTATGGGATCTTTACTCTCTAAAGGTAATATTATTTTATTTTATTTTCAAAGGAGAAAATAGTGTCGAGAATATTTTTGGTTTAAAGTTAACTGTTAATATGGTTGTGGGTTTCTAATTATATTTTAATTTATTTTTTATTTAACTGGAAAATATTAGTTTGGATTGGAACCTTTAGATCACAACAAGGGAGGTTTAAAATAAAGATTTTATTGGGGAAAAGGATTTCTAACGTAAAATGAGCATAAGATATTAATTCTAACTTCAAATTAATATGTATAAACTGTTGTTTAGTGATTTTATTAATGGTGATTATAATGTATTTTATATATAAAAAATAAAATAAATGTAACTTTCACCATAAAAGGTAAACACTAAAATACAGCAAGCTGCGTTTATTATACAATAATAAGTTTGTTCTAAATTATATTTTTCTTACTTATCTCAACTTAGCTTTATTTTAAAATTAATTTGCTTCAACTTCAAAATTATAAGTAAATTTGTATCGTTCTAATGACAATAAAATGAACTAATTATATAACTAATGGTGGACCCTCTCCATTAGATTTCTTGTTTTAAATATATATCTATTCCTCTTCCTAGTTTAGATTTTGCTCTCCTCAACTATCGTTTCAGTAAGGTAAACAAATGCACTTTTATTAAACTCACTATTAACAACAGAACAAAATTATTCACTAATGTTTGGTGGTTACTAAAAAAATATTATCCGTCCACTTAAGAGTATTTTAAGTATATTTAAGTTAACTTAAAGTTTTTAGGAATTTAAAATTGTGAATGCAGAATTGTAGTATAATCCATAGTGTGTTTTAAGGGGTACAACCGTAAAGAAAACATAATTGAAACAATTAAAAAATAGATAGACATTTATAACGTTAGTTATAATGTGTACGTACAGTTTCAGATGCTGCTGGAAATATCTTTGCCACTAAATCTGAAACAAAGAAAGAAGAAAAGTCATCAACACCCGAAGAAAATAAAATAAATGAACCTAGTAATGATAAAACAGAAGAAAATAGTACCAATAACCCTATAAATGAAGAAGTTAAAGAAAATGGCACACTCCCACGAACAAATAATGACTCTGAAGAAAATACCAATGGTCATAGCACTACCTCTATTGAACTGAGCAATAAGGACACGTTAAACGCAAGAGAAAACGTTAAAGCACCTACAGGGGATGTAACATTTCAAGAAAATACCCCCTTACAAACATCTCAACCGCAAGAAAATGCATCTGTTCCAAAAAATATTTCTTCGCAAGAAAATCCAATGGAACAGAATGTACATGCAGATGTGGATAAAGAAATTTTTGTGCTATCAGAAAGGGAACTTAATGGGAATACAGGTTTGCCATCTATTAATCTCTCAAAGCATACACGTGTCTTAAAAGATACGTGGAAATTCCAAGACCTATACCCTAAGAAGGAAGATGATCAAAATTCGGAGTACCAAAGGGGAAGTTCGAGCTATGTCAGGACCTCTTATAGACCCCGGGGCAGTAGCACTGGAACAGCTGGTTTAAAACGGACAACGAATCATATGAAGTTCAGTAGGCCTACACACGATTCCTATTATTCATACAACCAATCACATCATAATAAATATAATAGAGGCTTTCCTAGAGGGGGTAGGTATTCATCGCTTTCTACAAAAACGCTCCTTAAAAAAGTTCAGTTTAATGAGACTTTAAAAAGTAAAAGTGAAACATATATGCCACAACCTAATGTTAGTGCAACGAGTGAAACCCAAGATAACACCTTGTTATTGAATGAACGGGATATATTCGATGACCTTAAACGATTTCAAAGTCAAACACCTCTAGTAGAAAGCAGGGAAACTATTAAAAGACCGTATTATAATATAAATGAACAAACACAAGCAAATTAAATGTTGTTCTTTTGTATATTTATTTGTTTTACACAAATCTACGTACTGTGTCAGAACAGACCTTTTTTATAAGAGTAAGTAAAAGCGTTATCATTTATTCGGGGATTATGATAATTTCTGTCCTGATGATTAAAAAACTACAAACAACAGTACCTTAGCCAAATTTAACAGTTGGCAATACAAAGATGTCATAAATCCTATTTGTCCAATTTCACATTAATAATCAGGCACATTAAGTGTAAAATATGTTATATTAAGTGTATTATATGCTCAATGGCAATCTCCCGAATGACATTTTCTTTTGTAGATGGGTTGTTAATATTTGTTACAATTCGTTTACATTTTCGTATAACCGTTAACTTTAATATGACAAATATGAAAAAAATCAACATAGCCTATAAGTTTTGGTTTTTAAGGAAAACCAAATTTTCCTATAACAGTATATATCATAAATGTAGTTTTTAGCAAAAAACTAAGATATATCCAACGATTTCCTCTAAATCGTTGGAGACGTTTTTGAATTATCGTGCGCGCAAACGTTGCTCGTATTATAGAGAGAGGTGACATACAAACAAAGATCGACACATTCGTCACACAGCCTAGGAAAGTATAGATCAGTTTTTACAATGAAAATTTCTGGCATATATGAAATTTAGTTTTTACTATCTACAAAAAGAAACATTATAAAGATACACCACACTAAAATGTTTCCAATAGTACAAAAGATTTTAAAGTGTACAATTAAAATATACATTCGAACCGAAAACATTAGGCACTTAATACTTATTTATATGTGTTATTAATTTTTAAAACTCAATTCAACTATTTAACAACTGAAAATAGATGTACAATTTATTGGAATATTAAATTAAACAATTCATTAATAATCTACTTTTTTTGTTACTTCAAACAGCACTTTTGTTGATATACCGTTTTCAAAAATATTTATTACAAATTCGTAAAGAGCAGAATTTTCTGGAATGCAATAGAATGAATGAACAGACGGAGATCGATTAGATAATTAATGAGCCCTCCAATGGCGCCATGTTTCTGGCTGTGTTTAATTAATCAGCTGATCATTAGTCAAACGTTGCATTGCCTGAAAGTCAATTATTTCGTGATAGACATTCAATAATAAAAGACATTGATGCAGTTTTCCTGTTGAAATATTTCCTGCTTGTGTAATATTTTATCACCCTTTACCATGAAAAAAAAATCAAAACCAGCCTTATTATTATATTGTAATTTAAATATGGTTTCTAGTATCAAATGACTTAAATATATAAATAAAAGTCTAGTTTACCTTGATTTCGTCTATTGATTTTTAGTACCTCCTCTAAGGTCATAAACGTTAAAAAGGTCATCCACTCTTGGAGGAGATACTGATTGGAGGAGAATCACTAAACGGAAACAAGGTAAATTAACTTATAAATTAAATATATAAATTACTATTTCCGTCTTTGTGTTTTATATAACAAAGATCTCACCAAATAATATAATCATTCAGTGTAGGTTCTATCACCAGGGTAAACAGTAAAAGTGAAGATCAATTGTGTATTTTTGAGTCGTCTTATAAAGTTTCACCTCACACTGAAAATGTGTGTTCAAATACTAGATCGACCGGAAAAAATTACTGTTAGTTTGATATTTCATTGTGATCATTACAATAATGACAAAAAGGGTTTTATTACATGTCATCTGGTTCCAAAAGTAACAATCGTATGATATGTTTCGGCAAGAGACCATTACCAGTTACTTCGGTATAGGGAAATCATTGAATCCACTTGACTAGATTATTTGGTGTTTAAATACGGACACACATTCAACACATGACGCATACATTTACGAGATAAATAACAGATTTTTGAAAAGGGAGCAAAGGTAGATTCCAGTTTTATCTATGTTACATAGGAAGTTCCATCTGTCTTTGATACAACGATATTTAAAAAAAATATTTACAATGTTATGGGCTGAATGTATTGATACTAGGAGCTAGAAAATTTGTAAATTACTATATAGGTAACTGGTTTGAAAAGAATTATCCTATCCTTCACAGTAAAGGTGTCATGGTATCTTAGTCAAAGGTAGATTTATTTTTTTTTCTTTGTTACTTAGGAAGTTCCATCTATCCTTGATACAACATCTGGCAAACATATTTACAATGATATGGTCTGAATGTATATTTAAGCTAGAAATTTGGTAAATAAATATTTAGTTACTTGGTATGAAGGAAAATTACTATCATATCATACACAATAAGGGTGTCATGATATCTTAAAACTTATATTTAATTACGTTTTAAATATTAATTATATTCCCTAACCAAAAACACCTATTTTATTGGTTATTTAAATGCGTATCTGTATGCTATATTAGTACGCGATATAAAAGTGTATAAAATAATTTTAGTATGGAATTGGTGACTGAGAGACATTTTTCAGGAGAAAGAAAATCAATATTTATTTAAAAATTACTCGAATGTCGCTCCTGCCATTACCTCGAAGCAATATTTGAATACCTCTTGAAACAACATTGTTTTGCGTTGTACCCAAAGTTTGGATTGTTATCGAAGTGTTCGAGAAAGTTAATGTTGTTTTTTATCAATTACATAGAGTTAAAGTTTTTTTTTATATAAAATCATAGGTTTTTCTTGATAACTATATGGTTTTTCCCCATATGTGCAACTTAAAAAAATATAAAATGAAATATAAATATTTAGTTCAGAAATTTCGAAGAAAAAAATTATAAAGATGATAACTTTAAACAAGGGAAAATGTAGCGAAGATTTGTACAAGAACGTTCAAACAACAAATATAAATTTTGTGATTAGTGGATGGCATTATAATAATCTGAATGGGACGCACCCTAACAAACTGTACTAGTAAGAAATTAATACGACCATCAACGAAATAATCACAAAGAAAATAAATAGTATTTCACAATTTTAAATATGGAATAGTGTCTAACATTTGCATTGTTAACTCAATTTAGATCCGTGTGGAAGAGAAATATAGCCCTCGGATAATGATAAGGGACATATTTTATTTTATTACAAAAGTTTTAATGATGCTACTTTTAGCTTTAATGGTTTTAGGTTTACTTTCAAGGAAAACTCTTTGGCAAAGATTTAATGTTTATATGTTTATATTCATACCACTCAACGTATCTTATACAACTGTAGCAAATGTATATATTCCCATATTGATAGTGAAACGAAGTGTATAATACTAATTGGACAGCTTTCAAAATTAAAAGTATCTAATTAAGATATTGTTATTTTTTACGGCTTAACTTTAAAGATTATATGTACAAACAGATATATAAACCAACATCCTTTTTTATACTTATAAGATAAAGTTAGTCATCGAACTTAATCTGCAATTCAAATAGTCGAGAGAATGGATGCATGTGCTCCAACTTTGGGTTCCATATGTACATAGCAACCCAGTATTTGTAGACGAACTAAACTTCATGGGTGGTTTGCATGTAACTCACCTTCTTAATTTCTTATGACTGTTCATATTTTGTCCAAATCTTTAAAACGTGGCTATAGTATTCTTGAAAACTCTTTTACAGAATCTAACTGAAATAGCTAACAAACCAAACATTTATTTTATAGGTGTTAATGTTTTGAAAGATTTTGGGAATTAAACGCTTGACGATTAAAATGTAGAATTGGTTAACACCAATTCCACAACTACACATTTTGTAGTTGTATAAATTACACAGATAATAAATGTGCAATTTATATAATTTCAGATTCATTATAATACGTACTGGAATTAAAAGTAAAACATTTAATGAAATACACATGAAAACATGTCCTCAGTACACTATAGTATATTTCGTACCTAGGGGCAAAAATGAGGTGTTGCCGGCTCGAGATAATTTTTAAAATGATCGAGAGCTGCAAAACCATATCAGTACGTGGTACGTACGCTTTTTTCACCACATCATACCCTATTACCACTATTCACCATAATAATAATGTACACTAACAGTCAACACAACTAAAAATTTAAGGTTATGTGAAGAAATAATTTGAGGAATCAGTAAAAATAACAATAAATAGTTGATAGGCAGCGGTGACTATAAAAGAATTCTGTTGCATTGCTATGGATACTGATTGTGTATTTAATATGCATTCATGTTTTAAGAAAGTAAGCGGTCAGCTGATTTTGCGGCCTTAGGGATGTAAAAGCCTGCTTGGTCCCCAGATGATGACACAAAACGTGACTTTCAGCCACCAATTAACGTATGTTAAACAGCTAAAAACATCACAGTGTGGTGAAAAATGCTTTACAAGTTCATATTTCATGTTATTATAAGTATATTATTTATTTTCTGGTAAATGTTGTTAATACCATAAGGGGAGCTGAATTGATAGTGTTCTTCTTTGGATCTAAGGGGTTGATATTACAGGGTTTGATACCAAGCAGGGTGATTCTAGACCCAAATTAGGTAGTTGGGTATTTAAAAGGCCAGGGTTTGGACGGGTTATCACAAATCCATAAACCGTATCAATACCTTTAAAAATAAATACAAATTTATTTGCATCCAATCATAAACATTTTGTGTTTGTACGAAAAATAATGATCACCAAGACATTTGCATTGTTCGTTAAAACGTTAGGTTCATTTCACAATGTAAACCAAGCACCCTGTACAGCAATTTTCTGTTAATTTTCATCAGGCGTTTGCACTCAAATGAATGTTTACCGTTGTGCAATCAGCCAGTTTGTAGTAATTGCTATTTCAACACAAAGAGTCTTCAATTAACTCTGTGTAAATGATTAAACATTATATTACTGAAACTGGCTTCACAAAAAGTTTGTTAAGTAATTATGTTTATAACTGTAACAAATCACTATTGAAATTAAACACTCTCTAGGTTCATTACGATAGCAATACGGTGAGAATTACGAAATGAGTACACAGCTATCACCTAAGGTTTCAAAACTTGGTGACTAAATCCATGGTAAACATGTAATTTTATACTAAAAACGTTGAGAGAATGAGATATACACTTTTATGTATTCTTATTTAAAATCCTCTCTTTTTCATCTTTACTAACATCCTTTTTTCTCCTTTATCACCAAATTTTAAGAGATTGTATGTACTAAAATAGACTAAGGCGTTTCTACAGGTCTTAATATTCCACATCCTGGCTTATATAAATAAAATAAAAAAATATATAAAAACATTTTTCTCAGAACAATAAAATTTCTTTTCAATTCAATGCTCTTTTTAAACATTTTCAATTTAAATTTACCTTTAAAAAATAATACATAATAATAATATTAACATATTATCTACAACCAATTCGAAATCAAGTTCTAAATAGGCAAAGCCCCCTAATGATTCATTTTATATCAACATTTTGACTAAGGTTAATTAAATATGGAACAACAACATGTATAGAAATAGGAAAAGGCATTCAAAAGCTACTAGGTAATTATAACTAAACAAACTTCAACTTGGTTTCCGGACGTTAATGCAAATGAGTTTCTTTGCCCAGATCTTTATTATTAACCAGGATTCGCCTTAGATTCTGTATTTTATTTTATTTACATTATTTATAAGTTTACCTAAAAGTGTACTCCAATTGCTCTTATTTGGTATTTCTTATACGTGTAATCTGTAATGTTATAAATTGTCATCATTTTATATTTCATTTCTACAAAACTTATTTCGATTTGGAATAAATTATAATGGTTTTATTACAAATTTTTCAAGTGGTCAATAATAATTTTATTCTTTACCAATGTCTCATTTCCCAAAAAAATCTTTTTTGTTTCAAAACATGTATGTGTTTTAAAGTAAATTTGAAAGATAACTCCTTTGCCAAAATATATATCGAATTTATGAATCCTGCTGGAATCCTGTCAACGATAGTTTCAAAATATTGAAGTATTTGTGTATACATTGTAAGTATAGTTTCGTCAAGTAAAAACACAAAAATAACAGAATAATATCAGATAATAATAACATACATAATATACATAATATCGGATAATATCACAAAAACCACTGCAAAGATTTTTATTCAAATTAAGTACGTTGTCGTTCACAAAACCCGAAACTAAACTATATAACTCCAAATGCTGTAAACTTTAAAGTTAAAATGTCATTAAATATATATGATTTAACCATAAAATATCATTGTTTCTGTGGCTGCTTACTCATTGAAAGGGGTCTGGACAAGCTAATAAGAGAAAGTATGTGTCAGTTTGACGATACCATTTATTTGATCGTATGAAAATGGTTTTAGCTTACAAGACCCATAAGTTTTATGAGTAATGGAGATTTTTTTAATTTGAATATTATCAGGGTTAGGTTAACATGGAACAACAACATGGACTCTGCATTGTAATAGCAAATGTACTCAAAAGCTAAGGTAATTATAACTAAACAAACTTTAACTTGGTTTCCCTGGGTTAATGTAAATGAGATCCTTTGCATAAATTGGTATTATCTGCCAACCTAGTCTCCTGACTGCCTGTTCATTTTAATTTCATTAATATAATAATTTAATTTTTTGTTAATTTTAGTAAAAAGAAATAAAAAAAATATCAGAAAAATGGGTACTTTCCTGTTAAAGGGAACATTCATTATTATCGATGATTTATTTTCGTTATATCGATATTTTTGTTTTACTTCACGATTGGTATTCCATCTGTTTTAATATCTTCAAACGCATTTAAATTACAAACTAAGAACTAACCTTGTCTAGGCAAAAATAATAGCCTATATATTGGATTAGGACATGAAACTATTCTAAACTAACCTAACATAACTAACCAAACTTGCTGTATAGGCTAAGTTACCGTTTCAAAATTCCATTTGATAACAGAAGAGAAAATACATATGGGGAATAGGCTATCAAACGGATTTTTGAAATGTTACAGCAAGTTTGGTTGGTTAGGTTAGTTAAGAACAGTTTCATTTTAATATAGGCTAATATTTTTTTTATTGTTTGTTGATACTGAACAATATTTATTTACTGTATCCTATATCTTACTTGTCAGCTGATATGTTTCAATTTGTTACTATCAATATATCGGATAAAAAAAACTATCGATATATCGAAAATAAATCATCGATAATAATGAATGTTCCCTTTAACAGGAAAGTACTGAAAAATGTATATACAAAAATACCTCCGCTCTTCGGTGGAAAAAATAAACCTCTTCGGTGGATATACTGTATTTTGATATTAACATAATATCGTGTTATGTAGGATGAAATAAATATAACACTTTTAAAAACGCCAATAAAATAAAACGTTGCTAATACTAATTTGGTTTTCATACAATCTTATTTTATTTTATTATATGACCAACCTTGATGTTGAGGATAGTCAAACATAAAAAAATATGTTTTTGCATGTTTGCTATTTTTTAGAATATTCTGTTTCCAGTTATATACAACAATTGTTATTTGTTTATATATTATATAGTCCCCAAATAAAATAAATAAAACAGATCTGCTCGCTGTACGCAATACAAAAATCGCAGAATATAGAATCGCAACTCTTCCATGGTTTTTGTCGATTTTCTGAAACTTGTACTTTTTAAACTTTGGCGAAACTCATCTCAAAAACCTCTTATACTATCAGTATGAATATTTTGCAATTCATTTTCCATGTTAAATACAAGTTCTCAGCATGCGGTAAAAAATCATGTACAGGTGCCTCGTATTTTTTTGTAATAAAAAGTAAATTTTGACGTTTTTTTAATACATGTTAAACATATTTTGGATAAAAATAAAAATAAGAGCTCATGTAGGAGAAAAGAAAAAATCTGATATTTTTACAAAATAAATTAAGACTGTATATTTTCAAACTTGAGTTGTTTGGCAATAAGTTAACATTAGCTCTTATTGATGTCAGGCTACCCTTAAGAAAATTCTAATAATTACATGTTTAACTAATTGAACAGAGTTAATTGAACACTCTTTGTATATAAATAGCAATTAACACAAAATGGCTGATTGCACAATGGTAAACATTCATTTGTTTACGGAGTGCAAACGCCTGACGAAAATTAACAGAAAAACACTGTGCACGGTGCTCAGCTTACATTGTAAAACTAACCAAATGTTTTAAAGAATTTTTTTTTGTTAAAAGTATCTGAAAGTATATTTTAACGGTTGACGACTCACTGTAAATCATATAATTTTATTGATAATTAATGTTCCATTGTTCATAAGACATGTATCAATTTTGGCAATATGATCATTACATGAGAAACACATTTAGGCCATACTCCACTGTTTTCACGAACTTCCAACGCAATGATTTAGTCCAAAGAACAGCTGTTTGCCAGCAGCTTAATCAAATGGGGTTTCACTACGTACTACTGCACTGTAATGAGTTATTATAGGACACCAATCAGCTGATTATATTTAGCAATAAGTGGTTATTAACAAAAACATAACCTCTCTTAGAGGTTAAGAGTAGTGATTGTTAGTCATTTAGTCGGTGAGAATGTAAGAATGTGCACAGATTTGTTATTGTTAAACTGGCTTAGAGTAGTATGACTTAAAATATCGTACGTCACTCGTCCAAAATTCGTATATACAACACCAAATAGTACATAAAAAATTTAAACCGTGAATTATTGGAGAAACAAAGCAATTGCTTCTTTAAGTTTATGATTGCAACGTTTAATCTTTTATCATACCAACTTTTCGCTAAGCGTCGATGTATAAATAAATAACTCTTTACAACCGTGCCGGAAATTACTTTTATATACGTTCTAGGATATAACCTTAAACATTATTCCCTATAAAATATTTTCTTCACTGATGGTTATAAAAATATATTTAACGTTACACATATTGTTTGATCGTTAAAGCGTACATAGATAAAATATAATATCTCAACCACAATACTTTAACACCTTTTACTTTAATTGTTAGCTTTACAAATTTATCACTATTCTTATTCAAAAGTTTTACTACGGGTTAAAAATTATATTGAGTTTAATTAAGATAATTAATATGTTTGGCCTCCACCTTGAATATCCCCTGAAGATTCCTCAAAAAGCTGAAAAATTTATTGTGTGACAAACATCTTAATCAAGAACAAAAGACAAACAAAGAAAATACGTAATTGTAAGACAACTATCCTCTTTTTATTTTTATCTAAGCCTGCAAAGTATTAAACCGATTGGAAAACTGTTATTTTTATAATTAAACTAGAGTTGTTAGTTTAATGGGGGAGAAATAATTAGAATGATTACAACTGGTAGGGCCTTAACTTGTTAAATTGTAAACTATATTACATACTTCTTTATTTTGTTAAAAAGACAGTTATTTTTACCATATCTCATACTGAAATAGCGACATCTTTTAATTAATAACAACACCATGTGACATAATCGTATAATGGCCATAAAAAGCTTGAGTTGTTTGTCAATAAGTTAACATTTGCTTTTATGGATGTCAGACTACCCTTAAGCAAATTCTAATAATTACATGTTTAACCAATCGAACAGAGTTAATTGAACACTCTTTGTATATAAATAGCAATTAACACAAAATGGCTGATTGCACAATGGTAAACAATCATTTGTTTACGGAGTGCGAACGCCTAATGAAAATTAACAGAAAAACGCTTTACATGGTGCTCAGCTTACATTGTGAAATTAACCCAATGTTTTGATAAACAATTTTTTTAGTTAAAAGTATCTGAAAGTATATTTTAACGATTGACGACTCACTGTGAATTATATAATTTTATTGATAATTAATGTTCCATTGTTCATAAGACATGTATAAATTTTGGCAATATGACCATTACATCAGAAACACATTTAGGCTATACTCCACTGTTTTCAAGAACTTCCAACGCAATGATTTAGTCCAAAGAACAGCTGTTTGCCAGCAGCTTAATCAAATGGGGTTTCACTACGTACTACTGCACTGTAATGAGTTATTATAGGACACCAATCAGCTGATTATATTTAGCAATAAGTGGTTATTAACAAAAACATAACCTCTCTTAGAGGTTAAGAGTAGTGATTTGTTAGTCATTTAGTTTGTGAAAATGTAAGAATTTGTACAGATTTGTTATTGTTAAATTGGCTTAGAGTAGTATGGCGTCATCGTACGTCACTCGTCCAAAATTCGTATATACAACACCAAATAGTATATACAAATTTAAAGCGTGAATAATTGGAGCAACAAGGCAATTGCTTCTTTAAGTTTTTGATTGCAACGTTTATTTTTTATCATACCAACTTTTCACCAAACATCGATGTATGAATAAATAACTCCTTACAACCGTGCCGGAAATTACTTTTATATACGTTCTAGGATAGTACCCTAAACACTATCCCCTATAAAATAGGTTATTTACTGGTGGTTCTTAAAAACAATATTTAATTATTTCACAAATTGACGCCACAAAAGGTAACAAAATCATTGTGTGAAAATTATCTTAATCAACAACAAAAGGAAAACAAATAATTAACGTAATTGTGAAACAACTATCCTAATTTAATTTTAATCCAAGCCGATTTGAAAACTGTTATTTTCATAATTAAACTTGAGTTTTTAGTTAATTGGGGGAATAATTAATGAGAGTGGTTCAATAACGGCTAAGAGGCCTTTAAATTTTTATCATATCTCATACTGAAATAGCAACAGTTCTCAAATACTCATACTGAAATAGCAAAAGTTTTTAATTACTGACACCATGTGACATAATCGTAAAATGTCCATAAAAATCATTATTTCCACAAAATATTGCAAAGCAGTTTTTTTATTTACATAGTGAAATTCTGATAAAAATTACTTCTGATAGAAATATAAATAATTTTATTATTTAACTTGAATCATTTTGAAAATACGACGGAATGAAGAGGTGGACATGTGATAAGAAAACATTTTGATTCATCCAACACATTGTTTGAGAACAATAAACTATTGTTAAGTGGAGCGTATCGAAAACTTCGTGTCAGGAGATTTATCTCAGAAACAAAACATTTGTCTTCACTCACCTGATCGCCCGTACGCAATGTCCGTTCATTGTGCAATCACTTAAAATACTTTGTCCATCCAACCTAAATCATTGTTTTGATTTTCTTAACTTAATAATCAAATCCAAACTTAATTTATTATGGTATATATTTCCGCCATAATAATATCATGTACTTAACAAGATATTTTTAAGTTAGAATGTTTAAACTTTGCACATATTTTTTGATCTAAATATCTTGTTTTTCATGGGTTCATTGACTGTCTACCTCCAATGGTTGATGGTCCAAGAGAAGAAAGCTGAGATTATTAAAAGTAACCATAGGTTGAAATTTATATAAATTAAAGGTATTTTACAACTAAAAACAATGCCACAAACTGGACCTCAAATAGACAATAGAGTCAAAAATGACAGTTTTTCAAAGTTGGATTGAATTTGCATTGCTATTATACACTACCTCCTTAGGGGGGAGCATGATATACGGAAGAAAATCATATAAGTTAGCATAGGTTGATATGCAAATCTAAATAAAAATCCTCATTAGAAGAATGCATTGCCGCAATTTTGTGCTAAAGAGAATAACAGAGTAAAAAATGACACCCGTTTTAAGATTCCAAATGGCAGATTCAAGAAATCTTCGAGCTTCTGCTATTTTTGAATCGGTTGTCAATTTTAGGCCCAGTTTGGGGCATTGTATTTTAATAACAGAGACATTTAGTTTAATGTACATGTAAACAACGTATGCTTACATTTCAGGACCTCTGCTTACTGTTCGTGGACCATCCCCCATTGAAGGTGGAGAGTAAATGAGAGCCCATGAAAGACAAGATATTTAGATCTAACAAATATGTGTGGAGTATGAACAGACTATTTTATAATGTCTTGTAAAGTTAAATCTGCTTTATTTTAAACACCAATTAAAAATAAAACCACTCGATTAGTTTGCAAACATAATCAACATAATTATAAAGGCTAATATAGTATTTAGTTTTAATATTGATAGAACTTTTTGAATCTTTATTAAACCAAGGTGGTTCAGTAATATTACCGCTTTGCCGGATGTAGGTAGTAGCTTCCGCTCTCCGGCTGTAATGCTGATATGCATTTTATAACATTTCCTGGTTTCCGCTCGCTTCTTGGAATCGGAAAGCAATTGGCGTAGGAAATATTTTTGGAATATTTCAAGATGTTTGTAAAGAGTTGTAAATTTAGTAACTTGACCACTGGGTCATGTTAAAACTTATTTATCCACATGGAGTTTTTAAGGTTTCATATTTTATATAACTAATAAATAGTTAACATTTTAGAGCAATTTGTGGCCACCAATTAAGCCAGGAATAAACTTTAAGCATTGGCAAGGAACTAATTAAGACTTAAAGTATTTAAAATTACCGTATTCCATCCTATATAATGTTAACTTAACACCCCATATGAAAAAATCATCGATAAGCCTACTTTAAATGTAGGTGATGAGGAAATACACTCAAATTCTTCTACCTTTTTCAATGAAAATTACAGTATTGTTATGCGATACGTGCACCAGTACTACAGTATGTATGTACAGTAGTGTTTATTTAGCTCTAAGAAACCTAATACGTATGCGTTTCCCATTTGAAAAAAAAAGATACTTTTGTAAAACTAATAATAGTCTGGCTAGCCGAATTGTTACAACGGTTGCGCTCATATCCTAAAGGTCACAGCCACGATTCCAGGCGAGACCATTTCTGTTTTCAGATTGTCATCAATGAGTGAGTTATTGAAATTAACAAAACAACAACACACACTTCTTTGAATACTGAAATTAATCCAAATTAAAGAGAGTAAGCTACGAGCGTTTGTTGAGTTGTGCTATGAGTAGACTTTTTTGTTAGAATATTAAAATGTTTCACTTAATAATTGGATACCGTATCAACTAATAATCCAACATATGATTACACATTAATGTTCCCACTGCAATGCCATAACAATCAGGGAAGCAATACATCTGGTCACATCCATTAACAAAGACATATCAGCTGATGTGCGTCAACCCTTGAAATTGCCTTCACATCTATCCTTCTGAGACAACTTAATCATTTCAGCTAAATGCTCACCTATATGGAATAGGTAAGTATAGTCGCATACATTTTATTAAGGTAATACCTATTTGGGTAGTTTTTTTTACAAATGCAATTCGATTTCATGCGTAGTAGGTTTCTTAAAATAAAAAAAATAAAAAACTAAATGTTTCATTGATATTAAAGATACTTTAATACATATACCGTATGATACGTAGCTCATAGGAAGTATAAAATTAAAAAAAATGGCTTTAAATGGCGTGTAATTAATTTGCTAAATATTTTATCTAAATCCTCTACGCTAGAAAATAAGAGGTGGAATGAAATAAACTAAGTGTCATTTGCATTTCCTAAGAAGTAATGTGCTGTATTTCAGACAACATGAAATATATATAATCAAAAAGTGTGTTGATAATTCTACGAAGTTAGCTCCAGGCATTTGTTTCGTTGTCTTACTATGATGAAAGTATTGCGTTTTAAAGCTTTCGGGGATGTTCGTTACCGTGTTTTCACAAATAAATGAAAACAATGAAGATCAAGTCTGGAGGGTATATAATATACCAATTTATTAGCGTTCCTGAAGAAAAAAACATTGATATAACTCTTGACGTTCACAGTTTTTTTTCTTTCAATATAGTCCACATTTCATGCATAACATAAGAGCTACATGAAAATAGTGGAGTTTCAAATACACTGTACTTATTATTCGTGGGTGATCATGATATACAATGGTACTTGAGTAGATATAATAGGACAATATGACCCCACTTTCGGCGTTTTAGAGGCACTTTTAGGGCACTTTTTATAGGGGAAAAATGAGAAAAAAATGGAAGAGCTTTTTTTGGCCACTTTTTTTAAAGATCCAGCTCTCGACCTATACACCCCTATATAAATTTTCTACTTTTGTTAATACTAAAAATCACGTCTGGAATATGGCTCATTTTTTGGCCACTTTTTTAAAAGACCTGGATCTCGTCCAATACAAGCCTATATAAATGTTCAAACTCTATTAAAATTTCAAATCCACATCCATTCCCATGTATATTTTCAAAATCATGTGAGGTTTGTGCGTGAACTCGGGCATGCTTATGGCTATGCGTAAACTATGCCTGACTCAAATGAATGACTGTGAGTGTAACCTAATGACCCCAATCAAAACCAATTGTCAACATTCTCTGCCTGTCTGGTGCCAGTCTGTCTGGGGCAGGTTTAGACAATTGCCAAATATGTTTGATTGATTGACCTCAATTATTCAATTGTTCAATTTCAGTTTGTTCAATTTCCATTGTTAAGTTCTAAATTAATTTAGACAATTTTGTGGTATATAAGGGGGGCATTCTACGGAATCATCACTAACTCTTCCACCTGGATCTTCTTGTTATGGTAAGTCTTTGACATCTAAGCTAGACTAATGTAATATGTTGTCGCGTGTCGGGTCATGGGATCAATTGGTGATGTAATTGATGCTTGTAGGCTACTCATACTCTGTATTTCTTTTAACTTAGGAGTGTAGCTAATTTCCCGAGTCCATTTTTAAACACTTAGCCGAATTGAGTCACTAAGGAACTTATAAAAATGTATATAAATCTATTTTTAAACACTTAGAGTATTTTGAACAGTCACTAAGGAACTTAAAATGTATATAAGTCTATTTTAAAAAACTTAGCCAAATTCACTCATGAGGGGGACTTTGAGTCAAAAGTTTGCACAAGTTATTATTTAAAAAACTTAGCCAAACTTCACGCACTGGGGAACTTTGAGTCAAAATGTGTACAAGTTATTATTAAAAAACTTAGCCGAATTATACTCACTATATAATTTTGTCAAGTCCCTTTTAACATAGGTAACATAGTCTTCTCTATAACTAACACTCACTCTGTATATATGTAGACTCAGTATTCTGAATTGCTAAAAAGTATTTTTATTTAAGATTTTGGATTTAGTTTTGATTTAGAAAATTACAATTGCCAAATCTTATTGTATTAAATTGTTTTGAATATTAAAATTTAAAATTTTGATTTAAATTATTATTTCCCATTAATTGAAATTGTCTAAAATGTAATTTCCACCATATAGAACATGCTAACTTAGTTTTTTTAGTTACATGTCAACTGTGTGCTGCTTCTCTATCCAAAAAAGTAACTTATTTTGTTATTACTATTTTTAAGTGAGTCAAAAATATATACAAGTTATTTTTTAAAACTTAGCCAAATTCACTCACGGGGGAACTTTGAGTCAAAAGTTTGTACACGTTATTTTTTTAAAACTTAGCCAAATTTACTCACGGGGGGAACTTTGAGTCAAAAGTGTGCACAAGTTATTATTTAAAAACTTAGCCAAACTCACTCACGGGGGGACTTTGAGTCAAAAGTGTGCACAAGTTATTATTTAAAAACTTAGCCAAACTCACTCACGGGGGGACTTTGAGTCAAAAGTGTGCACAAGTTATTATTTAAAAACTTAGCCAAACTCACTCACGGGGGAACTTTGAGTCAAAAGTGTGCACAAGTTATTATTTAAAAACTTAGCCAAACTCACTCACGGGGGGACTTTGAGTCAAAAGTGTGCACAAGTTATTATTTAAAAACATAGCCAAATTTTATGCACCGGGGGACTTTGAGTCTAAAGTGTGTACAAGTTATTATTTAAAAACTTAGCTGAATTATACTATATAATTTTGTCAAGTCCCCTTTAAAATAGGTAACACTCACTCTGTATATATGTAGACTCAGCAATCTGAATTGCTAAAAAGTATTTTTTATTTAAGATTTTGGATTTAGTTTTGATTTAGAAAATTACAATTGCCAAATCTTATTGTATGAAATTGTTTTGAATATTAAAATATAAAATTCTAATTCAAATTATTATTTCTCATTAATTGAAATTGTCAAAATGTAATTTCTACTATATAGAAGATGCCAACCTATTTTTTAATTACATATATAAAAATGAAGACTACATGTCAACATTGTTTTGCATCGCTCTCCAAAAAAAGCAACCTGATTCGCCACTACAAGGTAATACATAAAATGAAGGTGAAACTGTGCAAAGTTTGTGATATAATCTGTGATAATAACATGGCTCTAAAATCTCATATATTACAAACTCATAAGACTTGTAATTTCTGTAAAAGAAATGTTGTTGGTCATTTTAAAAGACACATCAATTCTTGTAACAAATGTCCATATACAATGATTAAATTTGTTGGTGAATCGATTAAAACTGAACTTAAAAGTACTCTTCAGTCTTGTCCTCTACCGATAAAATGGACTTTAGTAAGGAGAATCAAATTTATAAAATATACAATAGATCAAAATGGAAAATTAGTTAATGAGAAAGAATGTATTGCAGATTTTAGAAGCCTTACTACCTTAACCATTGAGAAGAGAGATTTAAAGCCTCAAATTGAAAATGCTCTTTTAAAGATTGATGCTTCCATACACAAATATCAAGCCGAAGGCAGTGGATGGATTTATGACCATACTAAATATTGGCAGTTGCACGTTTACAAGTATAAGCCCCTAACTCCAAAGTCATATATCCCCACACCAAAAAGTATTAAATTGACAAAAGCAGTTTTAAATATAAAGAATGTTGATAATAAATGCTTCCTTTGGTCAATTTTAGCAGCTTTACATCCAAGGAATGCTAAACATGCTGAAAGGGTATCGAAATATGCACCCTATGAAAATCAGTTAAATATGACAAACATAAAGTATCCTGTTAAAATATCTGATATAGATAAATTTGAAAGACAAAATAATATAAGTGTTAATGTATTTGGAGTTGAAGACCAAAAATTTATATATCCATTAAGAAGAACCAAACTGAATAGTAATGCTCACATAGATCTATTATTATTACTACAAGGTCGTAAATCACATTACTGTTTAATTCGTGATTTTGATAGGTTAATGCTACGGTCTACGAAACAAGACCACAAGAAGTATTTTTGCAAGTTTTGTTTACAACATTTTTACACCAAAGATAAATTAGAATGTCATATAACATATTGTAAGAACTTTGATGCACAAAGAGTGGAAATGTCTAAACAAGATACATTACAATTTAAAAATTATAAATATCAACTTAAAGCCCCATTTGTGATTTATGCTGATTTTGAGTGCTTTATAAACTCCAATATACATATTCCATCGGGATTTGCATTTGTCGTAGTAAAAGATTCTAAGATTATTTCTGAAGAGTTATATAGTGGTGCAAATGTTATGGATGTGTTTTTTGAAAGATTATTTGAGACTTATGATTTTATTAAAAGTCAAATGGCGATATATATTCCCCTTGTAATGACTCCTGAGCAAGAGGCATCTTTCCAAAACTCAACACATTGTCATATTTGTGAAAAGCCTCTATATTTTGATAGGGTACGAGAACATTGTCATTCAAATGGCCAATACCGTGGAGCTGCCCACAATGATTGTAATTTAAACTATAAAGTAACAAAGAAAATACCAGTATTCTTCCATAACTTGAAAAATTACGATGGACATTTAATAATGCAACACTTGGGAAAATATAATCGTAAATTAAATTGCATAGCCAAAGATATGGAAAAGTACATTTCATTCTCTGTTGATGATTTAGTATTTTTAGATTCCTATAACTTTCTGTCCCTTCCATTATACAAATTAGCTTCCAATTTAAATACATTTAGATTTATAGACAATCCACTACTACAACGCAAAGGCGTATTTCCCTATGAATATATGACAGGACCAGATAAGTTTGCAGAGTCTCTACCTCCAATTGAAAAATTTTACAGTACTTTAACTAAAGAACATATCTCTCCCATCGAATATGAACATGCAAAACATATCTGGACCCATTTTAATATACATAATTTACAAGAATATCATGATTTATATCTTAAAACAGATGTATTGCTACTGGCTGATGTGTTTGAGACATTTAGAGACCTGTGTTTAAAGGATTACAAACTTGACCCCGTACACATGTATTCACTTCCAGGACTAACATGGGAAGCCTGTCTTAGAATGACTGGCATAAAATTACAATTATTTCAAGATATTGACATGCATTTGTTCATAGAAAGTGCAATCAGAGGAGGAGTCAGTATGATTTCCACACGTTACGCTAAAGCCAATAATAGATATATGGGTGAACATTATGACCCCAAACAAGAGAGTGTGTATTTAGTATATTTAGATTGTAACTCGCTATACTCCACAGCTATGTGTGAGACACTACCCGTGGATGGATTTCGTTGGACGAATGAGATAGACTACAAAATATACAAAAACAATCAAAATGATGAGTTTGGATACATTTTAGAAGTTGATTTAAAATATGATAAAAGCTTACATGATTTACATAATGACTATCCATTAGCACCTGAGAAAATGAATGGCAAATTAATACCTAATTTAAATGACAAAACTAAATATATTTTACATTATAAAGCATTACAAAAATATGAAGAATTGGGTTTGATTGTTACAAAATACCATAGAATTTTAAAATTTAGACAGTCTAAATGGCTTGCGCCCTATATTAATTTTAATATTGAAAAACGCAAATGTGCTAAAAATGATTTTGAAAAAGACTTTTACAAATTGTTAAATAATAGTCTCTTTGGTCGAACAATTATGAACCAACGCAAGTTTCGTGATATATATCTCAAGGATGAGTCACTATTAACTAAATATGTCACTAATCCAAGGTTCGACTGTAGCAAAAAGTTCGATAACAATTTACATGCTATACATTTAAATAAATTAGTTGTAAAGTTTAATAAGCCGATATATTTAGGAATGACCATTTTAGATATCAGTAAAGTAATAATGTATGATTTCCATTATAATTATATGTCAAAATTTAAGAACAAAAGATTTCTTATGACAGATACAGATTCTTTAATGTATTCTATAGTTACAGAGGACTTTTACAAGGAAATAGAATGTGACTTGCACTTTTTTGATACCTCTGGATATAGTAAAGACCATTTCTTATACTCTGATAAAAATAAAAAAGTCACTGGCAAGTTTAAAGACGAATTAGATGGTCATATTATGTATGAATATTGTGGTTTAAGACCAAAGTTATATTCTTATATTCCTCTAAAATGGTTATATGAAGAAGACAAGCAAGCTTTAGAGGTCAAAAAAGCTAAAGGAGCTGATGGTGCTACAGTTAAACATCTCCTCAGACATCAACATTATTTAAACTGTCTTGCAACTGGGCAAGATTATTATGAGAATGTGACAAGAATTAAATCTACAAATCATCATCTTCAAACCTTAACTATGAATAAGAAAGTACTATCGTTTGACGATGACAAGAGGTTTATTCTGGAAGATGGCATCAATACTCTTGCGCTTGGTCATTATAAAATTGATCAAACATAAATCTATATTTGCCATTATTCTTTGACCTTTCTTTGTCTATTACAAAAAAGCCATATTTAGTTTTATCCCAACATTGATGACAGAGATTTCTAAATTGGTTAAATGAAAAGTCATTACCAACATGATTGTTATATACATGTTTTAAATTTAAATCATCTTGTTTAAATAATATTAGGAAATTTACATTATCACGTAAATGTTTATGTACTTTGCTGTAAGATTGACACAAGTAAAAACAGTTAATATTTTTATGTCGACCCATTGAAAAGAATTGTGTAATATTTTGACTATTTATGTCATCAAATACAACAACTGACTGTGATTTTACATCATTTGGTGTGATTTCACAGTCAGTAAACGTGTGTAATTTCACTTCGTCACACAAACTAAATATTTCAATTATTTTTTTATATTTTTCTTGTTCTAAAGATTTAGATATTAAATATAAGTTTGTAAATTTTAATCCTTCCTTTTTCACAATTAAATTGTAAATTACAACCGTCTTCCCACTTCCACTTGGACCACAAATAACACATCGAATATTGGTAGGAAATAGACCCAACTTCTTTGGTATATTTTCTTTAGTATGTACTATTTTAAATTTATGTTTTTGTTGAATAAAAGACATTTTTTATATAATAAAAATGGTGAAAAATAATAAGAAAACATGTAAAAAGGGCAAAGGTTTATTCTTAAAGCCTTACAGGGGTCGAGGGTTATTGAATACTCTTATAAATAATCTTCCATTTCCACTTCACATACCATCATATCGGTACTGTGGACCTGGAACGAATATACGTCAAAATTTAGCCAAAAATGTACCTCCAAAAAATAAGCTAGACTCTTATTGTAAAGAGCATGACATATTCTACATGAATAATCCCGATACCGCTGCTCGGAACAAAGCAGACATGAGATTAGCAGACTTAGCTTGGACTAGAGTAACGGCAAATGACGCAAATCTTGCTGAAAGAGCTGCAGCTTATGCGGTGACAAATTTGATGAAGGCAAAAGCAAAAATGGGAATGGGATTAAAATTTAATAAAAAAGATGGACAACTACCAGCTGTTAGAGGCCGCAAAAGACGTGCCTCACTTCCGGGGGGTGTACCTAAAAAACGAGCTAAAAAATCTAACACCAAAAGTAAAAGAGTGCGGAATAGTTAATTTAGACAGTTCATCTGGCACACATTGGACAGCATATCGTAAAAATAAAGATATTGTAATTTATTTTGACCCATTTGGAATCCAACCTCCAAAAGAAGTAATTAAATATTTTGAGGGACATAAAATATTCTATACAACCGATCAAATACAAGATTTAAATAGTTCTATTTGTGGAATTTTATGTTTATCATTCATAAAAAATTTTTGTTTATAAAAATGGATTCATTTACTATAACATTTTCGGGTACAGAGCCAGAGCTAAAGTCAGTGTTCTTTCCTCCCATAGAATTAAATGATGATTATGTAATTGGATTAGTAGATTTTCAAAGTTATAATTCTATATTTAATGTAAAAAAACCACTTAATACTTTAACATATTACAAAGTAGAGAAAAAAACATTACCAAAGGGAGAGATCTTAGTTGATGATTTAAACCAGTTATTAGATGGTAAACTTAAAGTTATAATACATAAGAATGGAGAAGCATTAATTAATACTAAAGTCAAACTTTTATTCAAAGGGCTTATTCCAAAATTAAATCAACTTAAAGGCAACAAATTAACCATTGAAGAAGGTGATGATGTTTTCTATTATGACCACAAAGCTCCAGTTACAATAGAAATTTCTGAAGGAACATATGAGGTGGTTGAGCTTGCAAAGGAAATTCAAAAGCAAATCCCAGACTTTTTCCTTACAGCTAATAATAAAACTATGAAAGCGACATTACTTTCTAGCCACGTGTTTGATTTTACAAAACCATGTTTAGGGTCTGTTTTATTGGGATTTAAAGGTGTTTCTACTCCTGGTGTTCAGTTTGAATCTACAAATAAAATAAACATTAATAATGTAAATGTGATTAGAGTAAAATGTAATATTGCAAACGGGTCCTATTTAAACGGAAACAAATCACACACCATACATAGCTTTTATCCAGAAGCTCCTCCTGGCTACAAAATTATTGAAGTTCCAAGAAATATAATATATTTTCCTGTAAATAAGAGAAGTTTAGATGTTGTCAGTATTACATTTGCCGATCAGCATGACAAGGCAATTGACTTTAATGGAGAAGAAACTACAATTACTTGTCATATAAAAAAGATATGAGAATTTATAAGAATTTATCTATAAGTGTACAAAATGCTAGGTTCCTACGATCAATAGGACTAAAGTTAAAATTTTCTATTAATAAAAATGGAAGATTTTCTAGACGTTACAGGGAAATCCCAATTCGACGATAGTGTGGTTAAAATTACAAATCACTCCTATGTTCCCCACAACACTTTGGCAATAAATAATTCCGATGAAATTCGAATATGTATTAATAATCAAGATTTGCTAACTCTCCCGTGTAGGAGTTATCTGTATATTAAGGGAGAAATTGAAAATCATGATAAAGGTCATTTTATAAATAATGCATTTGCATTCTTATTTGATGAAATTAGATATGAAGTCGCAGGTAAAGAAATAGACATTGTAAGAAACCCAGGAATTTCTAGTCTTATGAAAATATTGAGCTCTTACAATAAAACTACTAAATTGTCAAATGTGGCATTTGATTCTGACACGAATTTAAAAGAGTTCCATAAAAGTGGCAAGTTTAGTACTTGTTTGCCATTAGAACTGTTAATGGGTGTATTTGAGGATTTTAATAAGGTATTAGTAAATGTCAAACAAGAATTGGTGTTAAAAAGATCCAAAAATGATTTGAATTGTATATTAACAACCACTAGTGCTCCAGCCAGTGGTACTGCTGATATGATTCCTAAAATTACACTTAACTCAATTCAATGGGTGATGCCACATGTAATACCATCAGATGGGGAGAAGTTACAATTACAAAAGATGTTACTGCAAAATAAAAATTTGCAAATTGCATTTAGAAGCTTAGACTTGCATGAACTTCCATCATATCCCAATACTACAAGACATACATGGTCAGTAAAGACATCTTCAAGTTTGGAGAAGCCTAGGTATATTATATTTGGTTTCCAAACAGCTAGGGATAATAGTGCACGAAAAAGAACTGATGAATTTGATCACTGTAAGTTAAAAAATCTCAAAGTATTTCTAAACTCTGAATATTATCCTTATAGTGATTTAAATCTCGACTTTGAAAATGGAGATGTCTCTAAAGCTTATGAGATGTTTATGAGGTTTAGAGAGACTTACTATAATACTATCCCAGATCCTATGATTAGTAGGGCTGAGTTTATGAAGAAATATCCACTAATTGTAATAGACTGTTCTAGACAGAACGAAACAGTGAAGGAAGGAATTGTTGATATTAAATTAGAGATTGAAACTGCAGAAAATGTGCCAGCAAATACATCTGCATATTGTTTGATAATACATGATAAAGTGTTTGAGTACAATCCTTTGTCAAATGAGATAAATAAAATGTAAATAAAAGATGAAAAACATTCAACAAGAATTGGTTGACTCTGCAAATCAAATACGAGAGAAATATAGAGCTTTAAAACGTGGCAAGTTTCTAGAGGCTGAAGAGAGGTTCCAAACATTCCAACCTTTAATAGAGCCATTACAAGAATTAAAAAAAATCGCCAAAACAGAGAGGCCTCGAATGGAGATTCTCCCAATGACTCCATCTAGAATACCAATAATACCAAGATTACAACCATTACATCAATCTACTCCACAGAAATTAGATTTTGGTCTTTTAGCATCAGACTATTTAGGAAATTACCTCAGTAAAAGTAGTATGACAGACACTACATATGGTATTAGACGAGAAGCAAATAAATTTTTTATTGGAAATAAGGAAGTTGATATTGCCAATGATGATGTTACAATTGCAAATAAAACCTACAAGGGGACAAAAGGTTTGTGGCAATTGTTAACTTTAAAAGAACCTGAGGATTATACTCCGGCTGATTTGCAAAATTATAAAGAAATTTTGGAAGCTACAAATGGACATTTAAAGAGTTACAAAGATGGTGCACCAATTTCAAGTAATAGACATACTAAATATCTTAATATAATTAAACCTCTTTTTAAATCTGTTGGTGAAGGTTTGAGACAAGTGACTGGTAATAAAATAGACTATATTTATTGGGATGATCCTAATGAGCTTGTAGATAGGTTAAGACTTCTTTGGCTAAGTCGCCAAGCCGGTAACTCAGGAGTGGATAATGAAATAGATTCCATTATTGAGGAATTAAGAGAAAGTGGAATTATTTATTAAATAAAAATATGTTTATAGATAAATTTTATCGTTTATATAATCCATATAATAAGCCTGCAGAACCCAGGGCTAGTAGTGAACCTACTTTAAATTTACAAGACGATAGTTGGAATGGTTTAAACCGTAAAATTGGTAATGTTAAAGATGGGGAGTTTGTAGATGATGTATCAACTTTGGGACAGACATTAACTAGAAAAGGTGATGTCTTTTTACAAGGTAAAACTAAATATGAGTTTTTAGAATCTAAGAATAAAAATTGGAATGCTAAAAAACAGAAAATTACTAATGTAGAAAAGGGTGAAAGTTTAGATGATGTGCCCACTTTACAACAGACTTTAATACGAAAAAAAGATGGTACATTTGTACAAGACGATAATAATTATGAATTTTTAGAATCAGAGAATGGTATTTGGAATGCTAAGAAACGGAAAATTACTAATGTAGAAAAGGGTGAAAGTTTAGATGATGTGCTCACTTTACAACAGACTTTAATACGAAAAGAAGATGGTAAATTTGTTCAAGACGATAATAATTATGAATTTTTAGAATCAGAGAATGGTGTTTGGAATGCAAAGAAACAGAAAATTAGTAATTTGATGGAAGGTACAGATAGTAAAGATGCTGTGAATGTTTCACAAGTTCCAAAAATGGAAGCAGGCTATTGGAGTTTTAATAGTAAAAGGTTAGTACGTGTTAAACCTGCCATTGATGACACTGACTGTGTTATAAAAGAACAGACTATAACTTTTGATAAAAAAGAAAAATGTTGGGATGCCAAAAAACAATTCATAAGAAATCTACCAGAGGGGGAACATTTGGATGATATTTGTCTAATGTCACAATCTATGCATTATGATGGATCAAAATTTGTATATGGAGAAAAAAAATTTAATTTGATGGAATATAATCCTGATTTATTAGTTGCTGACCCCACATCTTTGAGTGGATTTAAGTATATAGATAATAGACCATATATACCAGAAAACTATGTATTTAAAAGAATGGAAGATAATCTATTGATTGGGGCTAATGGTGATGTATTTAGAGTTACAGGAAAGGATGATGTTATAAAAAATGAATGAAATTGCATACGAACTTCATAAACCTGCAAGAAAGAATTTCATTAGAAGGTCTTTCAAAGTATTAGGTATAAATGAAACCGTACAAATAGATTTAATTGATATGCAAAACTATGCTAGAGAAAATTCTGGCAATAAATATATTTTAACTTTAATAGATACATTTTCTAAAAAAGCTTATGCTGCTCCACTAAAGAATAAGACAGGGTTAGTGGTTACAGAAGCCATTAAAACCATTCTACCAAAGGGGGTTAAAAACATTCAATCTGACAATGGAAAAGAATTTTTTAATCAATATTTTAGCAAACTAATGAAAAAATTAAATATTAATCACTATCACACATTTTCTACAACTAAGGCTGCAATTGTGGAGAGGTTTCAGAGAACTTTAAAGAATTGGTTATATAGGGAATTTAGTGCTCAGGGGAGTTATAAATGGTTGGATTTACTTCCAAAGTTAATTCGAAAATATAATAATAAAGTGCATAGATCTATAGGAATGAAGCCTAACCAAGTAAATGTTAAGAATAGTAAATATGTACATGAGAGGTTGACTTCTAAAGTAGAGCAAGTTAAAAAGCCAAGATATAAGGTAGGTGATAGCGTAAGGATTTCCAAGTATAAACATGTTTTTAGTAAAGGTTATACTCCAAATTGGACAGGGGAACTATTTACAATAGCAGAAGTTAAGAATACAAAGCCTGTGACTTATATCTTGAAAGATGAAAATGGCAATATAATCAGGGGAGGCTTCTATACAGAGGAGTTGTTAAAGACCAAGTATAAGGACATGTATTTGGTAGAGAAGATAATTAGGAAAAAAGGTGATTCGTTGTATGTCAAATGGCTTGGGTTCCCAAGTAGCCAGAACTCATGGATTTCCACTAAGGATGTCCAAGGGAGCACGTCATAAGCCGGGAGCATGCCCGAGTTCGCGCGCAAACCTCACATGATTTTGAGAATATACTTGTGAATGAATGTGGATTTAAAATTTTAATGGAGTTTGAACATTTGTATGGGTTTGTATTGGACGAGATCCGGGTCTTTAAAAAAGTGGCCAAAAAAAATGAGCCATATTCCAGACGTGTTTTTCAGTATTAAAAAAGTAGAAAATTTATATAGGGGTGTATAGGTCGAGAGCTGGGTCTTTAAAAAAGTGGCCAAAAAAATGAGCCACTCATTTTTCTCATTTTTCCCCTATAAAAAGTGCCCTAAAAGTGCCTCTAAAACGCCGAAAGTGGGGTATCTTTGTCCTATTATATCTACTTACTTGATGGTCAATAATATACTTTGGTTTTAGAAATTGGCTGTTTGTTGGGTAATTTACTTAATTAAATGCATAAACCAATAAAATAAAACCAAATATGACAAAAAACTTTTTTTTATTAAAACACCCCTTTAACATTTAGAAAGAGGAAACACAGATTTTCATGAGGTTCAATGATCAAATCAGTTTATTTTAATGAAGGAAGTATTTACTTAGGCACAAGTTTAACTTTTACGTTATACAGTAAAAACTACTACATGGAGAACGTTGAAGAATCATAATACCCCCGCCGCAGCAAACCTGCAGACTTAGCGAATTTCCATTTGCCTGATTGGATTTAAACTAAAATGTCTCCTTTAAAATATCACATTTATTCCCTATTTAAACAGAATTAGTTTATTGAGTACTTAGGTTTGCTGCAACAGGGAGGGTAAAAAGTTTTTTTAATGTAAAATGTTAAAAGGTACTGTGGTTTAATAAGAAATTCATGGATTTTCCAAATTTGATCAAAATATGTTCATAAACAAGCAAACTACAACAGTTGACTTATTCTCCATAAGAATGACACGGGAATTTTAAAATTACATTTTTTTTTATTTTCTCCGTAACAATCAGGCGCATAATAACGCTTCAATATAGTAAATTATTTGTTTTTTAAGCTCTACAAAATGGTATTAAAAGAAATTGTGAAATTTTGTGTTTTTAGGGTCAAAAATGGGAAAAAACCTATTTTTACCCCATAACCCCCCCCCCCCCCCCATAAACATCCGTTCTCATAGATCATTCTCATAGATGCTTTAAACCTTGTGTATGATAAATTGCTCATAGCAGGTATATAATTTAACCAATTGAATAGTTTTAAATGATGTGTTAAATCATTAATTATTTTACTTAAATCCTGTAAGCTAGAAAATAAGAGGTCGATGTAAGTTAAAACAAGATAAAAAAAAAACTATCAGTATTATTCATTTCTTTAAGCAATGTGCTGCATTTAATCAGAAAACATGAACGATTAAAAAAATGGGTGAAAATAATTCTACAAATTTAGCTCCAAGCATTTGTTAACATTTGTTTACTCTTTCTATTTTAAATTAGTTGGCTTACTATAAAAAATATATTGCAGTTGAAAGCTTTGGGGGATGTTCGTTACTGTGTTTTCACACATAGATTAAAACAATGAAGAAGAAGTCCGGATAGTTAAAAATATATAACTTTATTAGCGTTCCTTAAAAAAAACCATTGCTATTACTCATGACGTTCACAGTTTTTTTTTTCAATCTGATACATTTTCAATTTCCTTACATGACGTAAGAGCTACATGAAGATAGTGCAGTTTTAAATATACTCTACTTTTCTAACCCAAATGAAGATAAGTTTTTCAAGGAATTAAAGAAGAAAGGTTTTTTAAGAAGAAGAAGGTTGAAATAAGTTGTTTTTTTAGATAAGTAGGTGATCATGATATACAATGGTACTTGATGGTCAAAACATATACTTTAGTTTTCAAAATTAGCTTGTTTGGTGGGCAATATATTAAATTAAATGTACAATCCAGATGAAGTAAACAAAATATTTAAAAATGTTGTTTTTTGTATCAAAAACACCCCATTAACATTTAGAAATAGGAAACACAGATTTTCATGAGGTTCAATAATCAAATCAGTTTATTTTAAGGTAGTATTTACTTAGACACAACTTTAACTTTTACGTAATACAGTAATAAATACTATATGGAAAACCTTGAAGAATCAGAAAAGAAGAATAATGTTCATAAATTAACATCCGTAAGCCGTATGCTAAACTATTCTTAGAAACTCGAAAAAAACATTGTAAAACCTTTGAAAGACGTTCGCCTTTTTTTTACCTGAATTGGATGAACTTCTAACTACTTGGATCACTGTATGATAATATCGAAGCCCAAACACAACTTTTCCATTACCAGCGAAGGTACTTTATCAACACAAATGTTCAGCTCTGCTTCAAAAGTGTTTTCTTTACTAAGCATGATAACATTATAATGGTTGAATCAGAAGCTATATACTAAAATAATTAATACATTATTCTTTGGGGATAATTAACGAGAAGTTCACTTAATATAAGCACACAGAGGACTAATCCACGTTCATTCTCTGTGACAAGATGCATTAAAAATATGGTTGTAGTAAAGATTCGAACAAAAATAATAAAAACAGATTAATCGTGTAAAAACATATTTAGTATGTAATCTAATATACCTACAAACATACAGGGTTTTTGGTGTTGCTGAAACTAAAATAAAAAGGGTATTGTTAAATACACACTTAATTTTGTGCTGCAAATGTCTAATGGATTAAAAACAAATTTGATACTTATAGTATATTATTGCATCAGACAATCAGAATATGTTTTTACAGACAATTTAATAATGATGTGAATGTAATAAAACAACCTCACTTATAGTTATGCAAATGTATATTGTTAACAATCATTTAATGATAAATAAATGCAAAACACTATTTTACCTTTTATAGGCGTGATTCAAACCAATACAGTTAATAAACCCTATAAAATCAACCGTAAATACCAGTATAATATTTTACGAAGTAAACACTATGACTGTGTTAGTTGTACAGGGGTGTACATATTGTATTTTATAATTTTATATGTTTGTATATTATTGGAAAATACGAGTAAAATCTATATGTTAAGCAAAGCTGTATGAATATGCATAAGTAAACTCCATAACATCCAGCCTACGCTTCATTTTAAATGCAACATTGTATTTTGAGGTGAATATGATCACTTGAAAACAATCTAGGCTTGTCTTGAACATTAGTAAGAAGGCAAATACACAATATAGATATAAACAGCAATTAAAATTATTTTTTTTTTTATTTACATCCCTGAGCAACAAAATAGATATAGAGAAAGATTTATAAGTTAGTTGTAATTTTAGGAATAAAATAATCTTAATTTATATAAAATTGTATACTCTCCCTAATATTTATTTATCTAAACCCTATACTGAGGTTTCACGTAGTTATTTATTCAACAGAAATCGTATTCCATCAACGTTTTGAGAAGAAAGTATAAACGAATAAACTAAAATTCAAATGTAAATTTTTATGTGTTAAGTTATTTTTGAGGGTCTTCGATAGTATTAAACATTATCAGAAGTGTTATCATATTTTTTTTGGAAATAAAAAAAACTGATTTTTTTACTGATTACAAGTATTTTTAATTTTAAAAATACAATATAAACTAAATCAAGAAACAATACAACGATAAGAAAACATACCATTGGACCACAGTAATAGTCAATAAATCAAACCATAATTTTACAAGGGAATTCAGAAAAATAAAATACATTTTAATACATTTTAAACGTTATAACTTATATAATATAATAGAGAAACCCCGAAGCTGTGAGGGAGTAAAACGTTTATTTTTGCTGATTAAATTAAAAAGTGCACAGAGCCTGAATTGCATTGACACCAGGAAAGTAAGTAAAAGTGTTTTAGGTTTAGTAATCTTATAGATTTTGAATAATTTTGTTGCTAAATCTAGGTTGTCGTTGCCTCTCTTTAAATGTCAAAATGTTGTGGTCAAATACCTTATAATAGGTTAAGAAACAGTTCACAGAAGTCTTTTAAAATTATTCATAAGGTCAGTTTACAAAGTATGTAATGAAACGAAATGCTCAGAAGATTTTTAAAATATTTAAACCATACAAATTACAGTAGATATTCCTACTTTTTCATTCCAGGTTTGTTAAAAATGCCACTTTAATGTCAAATTTTATTTGATACAAGAATACAGACTCCAAAATATTTAATCAATCTTATATGCAAATGACCCTTTTGTATTTCTAAATTTTTTTTTAAAAGGCATTGAATTAATGAAACTTATTTTCAACACATTATAATTCCTTACTGTTGGAAAAAATATTTTTAGTAACCAGATAACATTTAGTTTGTATATTTTACAATTTTATGTTTTATTATTACAATGTTAATTAATTACAGTATTAATTACAAATGTTTTATTAACCTCATAAAATTTTTAGTTTGTATATTTAAGGGTATAACGTATTTATTATAGCAAAAAAGTGCTAAATTAAAATTTGTTTAATGTTGTTTAGTTTAAATTACCATTACCACCTTATTAAGACAAAAAAAAATCGTTTATCAATCTTGTTAAAAAGCTGTACAAAACAATGAACATGTAAACATTCACTGAGTAAATTGAACACTCTTTGTATAGAACCAACAATTAGTTTTAACTGGGTGATTGTCCAATGGTAAACATTCATTTGATTGCACAGGCTTAATGAAAGCTAAAACAAAGCGAGGTGCAGTGATGATTTTTGTTTGCATGGTGAAATGTACAACATTCTCTCTTGAGCAATTCGATGCACTAGGAATCAAATCGTGTTACAATATAATTGTTGCTTTTGCAGCTACAATAACTTACAATTATAATAAAAATTACAATGTATTACCCTTATCTCATATACTTATGTTCCAATAATATTATAATTGATGTTATGACGCCTATAGAAAGAGACTAAAATTTCAATGTATTTTTTACAAATAGACTAATAGTATTAAACGACGGGTTTGTGTGTTGCCCTTTACAAATTCTGCAAATTAAAAACATTGGATTTCACATTAGAGTTTTATCGTAAATCAATCTACAGGGTGTTCAAAAAGGTGGGGACATAATTTACGTAGTGATTCCTTGGGTCAAACAAAATAAAGAGAAAATCAAGATTAATTTTATTTTCAAAATCACTTACTTAAACAGATATCCGCCATGTTAGATTTTTTACATAAACATTATTATCTTTGAATATTTTCAACAGATCTTAATGAAACTTGGTGTGTATGTTAAGGTAAAAAACAGATGTTAGGAAAAAATTCATCTTGATTCAACACAAAATTTCAAAATGGTGGATTTTTTTTATAATTAAACTACTAAAAATTGTAAGATCACTTTTATTTAGCATTTTTAATTCCCTATCAAGCGATACCAAGTTCAAAAAGATCGAATAAGAAATACCTAAAGTTTTACGATTTTTAGTTGTAAAATGGGGTAGAATAAGGCAGAATAAGGGTATTTTACTAGACAGGTTTGCCCCATTTTAGAATTAAAAATCTAAATTGAATTTTAAATAGTATGTACGATATATCTGATATTAAAAAAAAATTACCAGGGAAACATTTATTTTACTAATTATTTATTTTGAGTTTTGATATTTGAATCTGCAGTTGTGCTATGACCGCATCAAATTATCTTTTGTGAAGTAATGTAGGCCCTAATGCTTATTATGTTTTGAATAACAAACAAACAGTATTGTATCAGGTCATTGATTTTAAAGTCGTTTGTTCACATAGCCAAGCAGTTCAGTCAGTTACATGCTGGCTCTTAAACCCCTAGGCAATTTCGTTTACGGCTGGGTTACCTCGAAACATTTACCCGATTTTGACAAGATTTCGTTATAGCAGACACAAGAATATCAACATTATTATATTTTATTTACTCTCTAACCCATAAAGTAGTCAAAAGTCGAATCTGTAATTCAAATGTTCATGGAGAATGGATGCACGTGTACCAACTTGAAGTTTCATATGTACACAGCAGCCCAGTATTTGTAGACGAACTAAACTTTGTTGAATTGTTCAGCATGCAAATCAGTCTTCTTACGCTCCCACACATGTATCTGTTTCCAACTATTTTAACTTAAAACATAGTTACTGATAGGTATAAAATACAATATAAATTGTTAATTGTTTATTTAAGGAATCAATATTGATGAACATAAGTTAAACTTTTTTTAGCTGTGTTTTATGTTTAACTTATGTTTGTGTGTATAGTCAAACTATCAAATGGTGGGTCTTCGAATCTTAAACAGATTGTTGGGATATCTAGTAGGATTGATATTAAAATAAGATATAAATATTATAACTAAACTTGAATATACAGTTTTATTTACAAGGAAAATGTAATACAGTCTTTACTATACTGTATTATTTCCTTTACAAAATAAAAATATTAATTTAATTTCCAAAAATGTAATGCACAAATTGAAAATATATATTTATATATAATTGTATTTTTTGTATTAGCACTAACGATGGGAAGGGGTTAAATATAATCTTAAAAATAATTGATATGAAATTTTTTATACAATATGAAGTATTTATCGATAATATTACTTCCTATAACATGAAGATATAAGCTGCTTACTTATAAATGTCCACTTCACGGCGGATCATACAATCAACGAAATATTTATAAACCAAGTGGAAGATAGGTCATTTCCTCATTTTATAGAATTGTACTCATTAAATGGTATATCACATTACCTTTGATTCAACATTAATGTCCCAATTAGAATGCCATAACAATCAGGGAAGCAATATATCTGTCGCATCCATTAACAAAGACATATCAGCTGATGTGCGTCAACCCTTGAAATTGCCTTCACATCTGTCCTTCTGGTAGACAACTTAATCACTTCAGCTAAATGCTAACCTATATGGAATGGGTAAGTAGTATAGACACATGCATTTTAGTTTAAGATATTTAAGATAATACCTGTTGGGTTGTTTTTTTTTACAAATGCAATTCGGTTTCACACGAAGTAAGTTTCTTAAAATAAAATAAATGTTTCACTGATATTAAAGATGCTTTAAACCTTGGGTATTTGTATGATGAATTGATCATAGCAGGTATATAATTTAACAAATTGAATAGTTTTAAATAGTATGTTAACACATTAAATAGTTTACTTAAAACCTCTAAGCTAAAAAATAAGAGGTCGATGTTAGTTAAAACAAGATAAAAAACTATGTGTATATTTACCATAAAACTATAAGTATTTTGCATTTTCAAACAAGTAATGTGCTGCATTTAATCAGACAACATGAAATATATATAATCAAAAACTGTGTTGATAATTCTACAAAGTTAGCTCCAAGCATTTGTTTACTCCTTCTATTTTAAAATAGCTTTCTTACAATGATGAAAATATTGCGTTTCTAAGCTTTCGGGGATGTTCGTTACTGTGTTTTCACAAATAAATGAAAACAATGAAGATTAAGTCCGGAGGGTGAAAAATATACACCTTTATTAGCGTTCCTGAAAAAAAAAAAACAAGTCTTGACGTCCACATTTTTTTTTCAATATGATCCATATTTTCATGCATGGCGTGAGAGAACATGAAGATAGTGTAAGGTAGTTTCAAATATACTCTTTATTTTTTTTACAGAAATGAAGATAAGTTTTTCATCTGTAGGTGATCATGATATACAATGGTACTTGATGGTCAAAAGATATACCTTTGTTTTCAAAATTAGATTGTTTGTTGGGCAATTCACTTAAATAAATGTTAAAACCAGTGAAAACCAAAATATTAAAAAATATTGTTTTTTATATCAACAACACCCATTTAACATATAGCGAAAGGAAATGCGTGTTTTAATGAGGTTCAATGATCAAATCAGTTTATTTTGTATTTACTTAGGCACAACTTTATCTTTTACGTAATACAGTAATAAATACTACATGAAAAACCTTAAAGAATCATAAAAGAGGAATGATGTTGATAAACTTACACCCGTAGGCCCTATGCTTAACTATTCTTAGATACAGTACTCGAAAACAATTTGTAAAACCTTTGAAACACGTTCAACCTTTTATTTTACCTGAACTGGACAAGCTTCTAACTACTTTGCTCACTGCATGATAATATCGAAGCCGAAACACAACTTTTCCATTACCAGCGAAGGTACTTGATCAACACAAATGTTCAGCTCTGCTTCAGAAGTGTTTTGTTTACCAAGCAAGATAAAATTATAATGGTTGAATCTGAATGTATACCTAAACAATTAATACATTTATTATTTGGAAATATTTAACCAGAGTTCACTTAATATAAACACACAGAGAACTAAGCCACGTTCATTCTCTGATAGAAGCGTTAAAATAATATAATAGTGGCAAAGATTTAAACAATAAAATCTGATTAATCGTGTGAAAACACATTTAGTATGTAATCTAATTTACCTACAAACATACAGGGTTACTGATGATAATCAATGTTTGTTTAACTTTAACACAATCTAATTTATCTCGATAGATGATGTTTATGTTGAAATTAAATTGTTCGTCACTTTAAAGTTTTTAATGATTATATTGATATAAAAAAACATGTTGTTTGTCGTGTATTATGGAAAACAGACATGATTATAAAATAAATGGTAACACTAGCATTATATTTGAGTGAGACACTTTTAGGAAAATACTTGGTAGATAATGACATTTTAACTTTTTTTGAGGTTGGCAACCTCTTTTAACATTGCATTTACCCGTCCACATAGAATACAGATCTGTGCGTGAAACGTATCCAGCAAAGCAAGGGGTGAGCCGGTACAGTACGAAGGTGAACTGTACTGATACATTTTTTAGTAGCAGTGACCAACGAACTATACTAACGAGTAGTATGTAACATCTACTCTAACATCTACTCACCAATGTACTTCTTAAGGGGAATAACCAATATATAGAATGGTAGGACCTGAATTGATCATTCACATTAAGTTTTACTTTTTTTTGTTCACATCTTATTCACAACGAAAGAGCCATAAGAGTATGATTTAGATTACATAAAAAACTGCGATTGTTGCAGTAACTATAAATTTATTATAGCAGTTAAGTTATTAGGACATGTAAAGCTGATATGACAATAGGGGTAAAGAACACGTCATCTTAATGTGATGTGACAATTACCTCAGGATATTTTTTTAATCTTCAACAAATGTTATTTTAAATTATAGATATCTTCTGAATATTGTTAGTATACGTTAGAATAGTCTGAATCAGTTCCTAATGGCCTACTGTGGAGAGGGAAAGTGTAAATAAACCTGTAGACTTATGAGGCTAGACAATGATAGGTTAAACCAGAAGAAAAAAAGAACACACTATAGAGAAAACAATCGAGGGTAGGCTTTTAAAGTAGAGGCAGCCCTCTAGTAACTTACTACAGAATTGTTCAAAGGAAACACAGATGCTTTCTAGCATGGAGAGTATAGAAGTCTTTTGCAGGGGACAGGAATCAATAGAGAGGTTTTCTGTCTGCTCTACGATATAATAGAGGATAAAAAAAGATAACCAAAGTAAAACATATTGAAACACGTTATGCTGCTTCGTCGTAAGAATGGCTGACTATTAGAAGGCTCAATAATGACAATATGAGGTATAAGTTAAACACCCTTTAAATACTCATAATTCAATACTAAATAATTCCAACAAATCGTAATACAACGTGCATATCATAAGCATACGATAAGTAAGTTGATAGAACGTGCTAAAACAGCCATTTTTCACTATAGAGTGTTGTATAAAATAAATGCAAATTCAATAGTCATTGCCTTCAGGATCTTAAATTGAAATATATTGGGGGAATTGATCCATGTGCTCCAACTAAAGATCCTTATGCAAACAGAGTCCTAGTGTTTGTTGACGAACTAACTTCGTGAGTGTTTAAGCATATGTATTACTCTCCTCACTTCGATTGAACATGTTAAAATCTTTTAACACGTTAGGAATGTGTATATCTTACACACATTTATAAAATTTTCGTACGGTGGGATTGTTGTAACATTAGAATCCTTTAAAATATTAAAATCAAAACTAATGTATGAATTTATGTATGATTTGAAACTGAAATTTAAAGTTTGATTTTATATAATTGAAAGTTAAACTGTTATGTGATTAATAAGCTATATAAGCCTTAACTATTCAAAACTATTAGTAATTCGTGTACTAAAACGAATATATTGTTAAATACACAATTAATTTTGCGCTGCAAAAGGTCTGATAGATTAAAACAAGTTTGATACTTATGATATATTATTGCATCGGACAATTTAAGTATGACGTGAAAGTAATAAAACAACCTCACTTATAGTTATGCAAATGTATATTGTTAAGAATCATTTCACGTTAAATAAATGCAAAATCACTATTTTACCTGTTATAGGTTTGATTCAAACCAATACAGAAAATTAACTCTATAAAATCAACCGTAAAAACCAAAATGATATTTTACAAAGTAAACACTGTGCCTGTAGCTGTACAGGGGTGTACGTACAATAATGTTATATGTTTGCATATTATTGGAAAATACTCGTAAAAGCTATATGTTAAGCAAAGCTGCATGCATATGCATAAGTAAACTCCATAACATCCAGCCTACGCTTCATTTTAAATGCAACATTGTATCTTGAGGTGAATATGATCACTTGAAAACCATCTAGGCTTGTCTTGAACATTAGTAAGAAGGCGAATACACAATATAGATACAAACAGCATTTATTAAAATATTTGTTCTATATTTACATCCCTGAGAAAACAAATAAATATAGAGAAAGATAGCAGTAATTGTAGGAATAAAATAACCTTTATTTAAATAACAATTTATACCGTCAATTATATTTATTTAACGAAACCCTATAGTGATGGTTTTGCGTAGTTATTTCCTTAACAGCAATCTTATTACTGCGACGTGTTAAGTAGAAAGTATAAACGAATAAACCAAAATTAAAATGTACATTTTCATGTATACAATCATTTTGAGAGTCTTTGACGGTGTTATAAATATTGCAAGTATCATACATATTATCAGAAGTGTTATCATTTTTTTCTACTTTTAAAATGCTAATTTATTTTTACTGCTTACGAGTATATTTAATTTCAAAAATACAATATAAACTAAATCAAGACACAATTTAATGATAAACATATCAATAGACCACAGTAATAGTAAGTACGTCAAGTCATAATTTTTATGAGGGATATCTGAAAAAGAATATATAAACGTAATAGATTTTAAACGTTATAACTTATAAAATATCATAGGGAAAACCCGGAATTGAGATGCAGTAAGAAATGTACTCTAGCAGATTTAAAATTGCACAGAACCTGCATTGCTTGTATTGACGCCAGGAAACTAAGTAAAATTGTGTTTAGGTTTAGTTATCTTATAGCTGTTGAATGATTTATATATTTATTTTACATTCCAAAGGACAGTTCCATTTTTATATTGGTAAACTTATGATAAAAACTTACTTACGACTAATTCATTACAATAGTTGATAGTAAATTTAATACATTAGTTAAGAACAAAACGACAAAAGTAAGTGACATCCAAAAAGATGGCAAGTAGCAAAACAAGTGAAACACGTGAAATTTACAACAAAACAAATCCAATTGTGATTTTATAATGAATAAAAATAATAAAGTTTAAATTGAGTAACAATATAAAGAATAACATTTTTGATTTTGCAGCTAGGTTTTCGTTGTCTGTCTTTCAAAATGTTCTGCTTACATATAAAATCATCTTTTAAAAAGGGTTGATGGAAATTTTTTTGAAAACATTTGTAAACAGGTTAGGTTTAACGCTTGGATCAAACCGAGGAACTCATTCGACGAACTGATCTGAAATTAATATTGTGTTTGTTTATAAAATGTCAATAAAATATAATAAGTTAATACAAGTATACGAATTTAATTACATGTGTAATGTGGGAATATTTACAGAAAACCCTCAAATGTTAAAACATCTGATTAACTGTGGAACAAAACACATAGAGTATGGGAAGGTAAAATAATTATCCTGGTCAGTCTGGACTAACACATCGCTGACCACAAATTAGTAATTTAATGAATGGCTCCACAGTTGATTTATTCCGGAACATAATATTGATGGATCTAATTTCTCATTATAATAGCTTAAACCTTGTAATGGAGGTCAATCCACTCATTCAGTTTGTAAATGTTTTCTTTACTAAAGAAAGCATAATATCATTGAAAATTTGGTATGGGGAAGTGTCATGTGTTTTGTTGTGAGTCTTAAATTTATTATATTATTACATGATTTGTCTTACTATGTAATTACTGTAAACAAGTACAAATAAAAAAAAAAAAAAACTTGTAAATAAGATGTTTTTCTTATAAAAATCCAACCAAGAATGAACATGGCAATAAAGTAAATACTAAAATCAATTATTCCTATCGTATTATTATAAATAGTCGATGGTTCAGGTTACATGTGTTCACGGTTAATATTTTATGCATAGCCAATTAAATTGTAATAGTTCTAAATCATAATATCTCAAATTGACTTACATTTTTCAACTTGGTACTATACTTGGAGATTTTATTTTAAAATAAATTACATATTCTACATTACAACATAATTTTCCTAAAAAAAATTGTTTATTTGTTTAGGATAATAATGTAAATAGAGCATTATTTCCTTTCATTTCCTACCTTAAATTTATTTATGAGAATCAATACATGATGAGAAAGCATTTTAAAATATATATTTTACCATACCGAGTGTTAAAAAAGTCTGAACGTCTCTTAATATCTTTTTAACCAAATTCATCAGAAAATTCATTCTTTGCACATTTACATCCATGTATAAAATCTGCTATTTGCATGCATTGCCATTTTTTTCCTCCATGTGGGAGTAAGTACAAAATATTAAATCTAAGCATAGACTGATATGCACATCGTTTTAAAGGGCTGGTCCAGTGGAGATTGTTGCTAGAAGCCGCATCTGTATATACAATATTAAATTAAACGACGTTTTATATCTTTATTACTTGATCGGTTTATGCATTTTTATAACTCTGAAACTATCTTTTTTGTGGTAAACTCAATATAGCTCATACTATATTTACTTTAAGGGCTTTATACTTTTAAACCCATCTTCCTAAGAATATCCATGTGTGCCTTTAAGAGATACAAATACAGCTATAATTGTATCTATCTGGGGATGTATCTACCTCCCCAATATACAGGGTTATTACAAATGATGTTCCTGATTTTGATTATAAATATTACTGGGTTAATTTGTTTCAAGACTATTTTAATTGGTACCATTGGAAAGAAAAACTCATAAAGTTTCATTTACATTGGTTTGGGTGCATATCAGCTGTTTGTCAAGTCAATTGTTGTAAGTATTGTGTAAAGGCTGAATTTGAAGGCAGGAAAGCTTTTTGCCAGTTGGAATATTACATTAACCAATCTGTTATTAGTGTGCAACGACACTTAAGAACCAGGTTTAACGATTATCCTCCTAGTAACCACTATATTGGCAAGTGTCACTTGAAATTTAAGAGAAATGGCTGCATTTGAATGTTACCTGTAGTAGTGTTGAACTTAACAATGTGCTGCCTGAGATATGGAACGAGCTCGGTGGTCCGAATAATGACACACCCCTGAACTGGCCTACAAGATCTCCGGACATCACCCCCTGATTTTTTTCTTGTGGGGATACATCAAAGATAAGGCGTACACATCACCATTATCAAGCATACTTGAGATCCAGCAACGAATTACCAAAGCTATCGAAACAATAGACCTAGACACACTTTTCAAAGTCTAGCAAGAGCTTGACTACATTATTGACATCTGTCGTACCACAAGGGGTTTCCGTATCGAGCATTTACAGTTATGTGTATCTGTGTCAAAACTTTTTGAGTTTTTCAAAAGTTGTAACCATTTTATTTCTTTCTATAACAAATAAAACTATATTTCATGTATGTATGAAATCATGAACATCATTTGTAATAACCCTGTATATAGTTTGCATTTAGCTGAAGTGATTAGGTTGTCTACTAGAAGGACAGATGTGAAGGTATAATATATACAGCAAATTACTGTCAGTATTTAAGTTTGTTTAGATATCTTGTAAAGTTATCTTTTAGCTTTTAAATGTTTCTTCTGATGATTCTAGGTTGTCGTTGCATGTCTGTAAGTGTTAAAATATTCTGGCTAAATATCTTATAATATGGTTAGAAACGGTTCACAGAAGTAAAAAAAAAAAATTAAGGTCAGTTTACATACTGCTAGTATATGCAAGTAGTTTGCGTCAATGAAAAATGCTTAGAAGATTTTAAAATGATTTATACCATACAAATTGCAGTAGATAAACCAATTTTTCATTCCAGGTTTGTTAATTAAATTCCAATTGAATGTCAAATGTTATTTGATACAAAAATACACTAATTTGGGCTAAAAAGTCAAAAATATTTAATCGGTCTTATATGCAAACGGCCCTTGTATTTCTAAATTATGATTTGGAACATGATTTTAAAAAGGCATTGTACTGAAACGTATTTTCAATACAATATAATTTCCCACTGTTGCAAAAAATGTTTTAGTAACCTCATACAATTTCTAGTTTGTATATTTTAGGTTACACCGTATTTATTGTACCAAAAAGGTGCTTAATTTTAACTTATTTAATGTTGCTTCGTTGAAATAACCATTATCGCCTTATTTAGACTTAAAAATGCGTTTATCAATCTTGTTAAAAAGCTGTAGAATACAATGCACATGTAAACATTCACTGAGTAAATTGAACACTCTTTGTATAGAACCAACAATTAGTTTTAACTGGGTGATTGTCCAATGGTAAACATTTATTTGATTGCACAGGCTTAATGAAAGCTAAAACAAAGCGAGGTGCAGTGATAATTTTTGTTTGCATGGTGAAATGCACAACATTCTCTCTTAAGCGCTTCCATGCAATAAAATAAATTAATGCTCTTCCATGCATTAGGAATAAAATAATGTAATAACATAATTTCTGCATTTGCAGCTACAATAACTTACAAGGAAAGTAAATAAAAGAAACGTCTTATAACACTCAAAACATATATTTACGCTTATACTGTTACTCACAAGACGGATACAAAAAAGATAGTAAGTGGTGATCGATTTCGATTGGACACTCCAATCATCATCAGACCCAATAGGCGAATGACATTCGAAATCGAAATCGATCACCACTTACCATCTTTTTTGTATATTTACCGTCTTGTGAGTAACAGTATAAGCGTAAATATATTTTTTAAGTGTTATAAGACGTTTCTTTTATTTACTTTCCGTAAATTTAGTAACACGTACAATGCTGATCAAAAAGTTATTTAATAACTTACAATAATAATAGACTTTAATGATTACCCTTTTCTTCATATACTTATGTTCCGATAATTTTATAATTAATGTTATGACGCCTATAGATGGAGACTAAAGTAAGAAATCATAAACTAATATATTACACAACGGTTTTGTGTGTAACCCTTTACTTTTCTGCTAATGAAAAACATATAATATAAATCCATTACCAAGACTTGGTTCTGACACAAGGTGTGTGCGTAAACACTAGCGTTTTTATCGAAAATTATCTACAGGGTGTTCAAAAAGGTGGGGACATAATTTACGTAGTGATTCCTTGGGTCAAAATAAAGAGAAAATCAAGTTAAATTTTATTTTCAAAATCGCTTACTTAAACAGATATCCGCCATGTTAGATTTTTTACATAAATATTATTATCTTCGATTATTTTCAACCGATCCTAATGAAACTTGATATGTATGTTAAGGTAAAAGAGACAGATGTTAAGAAAAATTCATCTTGATTCAAATTAAAATTTCTAAACGGCGGCAATTTGTTAATTGAATTACTCAAAATTGGATTTTTGAAAAAATGTCAAAATCACTTCTATTTAGCATTTTTAATTCCCTACTCAACGATACCAAGTTCAAAAAGATCGAACAAGAAATACCTACAGTTTTACGATTTTTAGTTGTAAAATGGGGTAGAATGAGGCAGAATGAGGGTATTTTACTAGACAGGTTTGCCCCATTTTAGAATTAAAAATCTTAATTTAATTTTAAATAGTATGTACGATATATCTGATATAAAAAAAGAATTACCAGAGAAACATTTATTTTACTAATTATTTATTTTGAGTTTTGATATTTGAATCCGCAGTTGTGCTATGACCGCATCAAATCATCTTTTGTGAAGTATTGTAGGCCCTAATGCTTATTATGCTTTTGAATTACAAACAAACAATAGTGTATCAGGTCATTGATTTTAAAGACGTTTGTTCACATAGCCAAGCAGTTCAGTCAGTTTATGAAACATGCTGGCTCTTAAACACCTAGGCAATTTCGTTTAAGGCTGGGTTACCTCGAAACATTTACCCGATTTTGACAAGATTTTGTTACAGCAGACACAAGAATATCAACATTATTATATTTTATTTACTCTCCAACCCATAAAGTAGTCAAAAGTCGAATCTGTAATTCAAATGTTCATGGAGAATGGATGCATGTGTGCCAACTTGAAGTTTCATATGTACATAGCAACCCAGTATTTGTAGACGAACTAAACTTTGTTGAATTGTTCAGCATGCAAATCAGTCTTCTTACGTTCCCACACATGTATATGCTTCCAACTATTTCAACATGTTAGTGAAGATTGTATGAAAAATAGTTACTAACTAATTGGTATAAAGTAGCACAATATAAATGTCATTTGTTTATTTTAGAGTCAATATTATTGAAACAAAAGATAAACTTATATTTAACTGTGTTTATGTCTTACTTATGTCCATGTTTATAGTTAAACTTAAAAGCAACTATCAACTGATGGGTCTTCGAATCTTAAATAGGTCTGTGGGATATCCAGCATTATTGATATTAAAATAGGATATAAGATATAAATATTATAACTAAACTTGAATATACAGTTTTATTCCCAAGGAACACAATACAGTCAGTAATACAGTCTTTACTATATTAGTTCCTTTACGAAATAAAAATATTAATTTAATTTCCAAAAATGTAATGCACAAATTGACAAAAAAACAATAGAATTGTATTTATATTCTTTAAGAACTAACGATGGGAAGGAGCTAAATATAATCTTAAAAAACAATTGATATATGTCACTTTTAATACAACATAAAATATTTATTGATAATATTACTTCCAAAACATGAGGGTTTACGGTAATGAAATTAAGTGAATGTATTCAAATCATTAATGGTTGCTTACTTATAAATTTCCACTTCACTGTGGATCATTTAATCAATCAAATATTTATAAACCAAAGTGGAAGATAGATCATTTCCTCATTTTATAGAATATTATTAAATGCTATATCACATTACCTGTGATTCCACATTAATGTTCCAATTACAATGCCATAACAATCAGGGAAGCAATATATCTGTTGCATCCATTAACAAAGACATATCAGCTGATGTGCGTCAACCCTTGAAATTGCCTTCACATATGTCCTTCTGGTAGACAACTTAATCACTTCAGCTAAATGTAAACCTATATATAATGGGGAGGTAGATACATACTAAGCTTATAGATTACATACAATGATAGCTGTATTTGTATCTCTCAGGGGCACATATGGATATTCTTAGGAAAGTGTTTTTAAAAACATAAAACATTTAAAGTAAATACAGTATGAGCTATATTGAGTTTACCACAAAAAAAATATAGTTTCAGTGTTGTTTGAATGCATCAACTAATCAAGTGGTGATGATATAAAGCGTCGTTTAATTTAATATTGTATATACAGAGGCGGCTTCTAGCAATAGTCTCCACTTGACCAGCCCTTTAAAATGAAGTGCATATCAACCTATGATTACATTTAATATTCTATACTTCACCGTGGAGGAAAAAAATGGTAATGCATGCAAATAGTAGATTTTATACATGTATGTAGATGTGCAAAGATTGAAATTTCTAAACGATTATGTTAAAAAGATAATAGGAGGTGTCCAGATTTTTTGAACTCCCGGTATGATAAAATACATATTTTATAACGGTTTCTCATCATGTATTGATTCTCATAAATACATTTAGGTAGAAAATGAAATGAAATAATGCTCTATTTACAAAAGTTTTGTAAAACCACTCCAAAATATTATGTTGCAATGGAGAATCTTGCATGTTATTTTATACCACAAAATCGCCAAGTATAGTACCAAGTTGAAAATGCTAGTAAATTTGAGATATGAAAACTATTTGAATTCAATTATTTATGCTTAAAATATTAAACGTGAACACATGTAACCTTAACATAAATGATTAATAGTTATATTTTAGTAATAATGTATTTCTATATTTACCTAATTGTAATGTTGTTTCTTGGTTGGATTTTTATTTTTGTTATTAGATAGAAGACAAATAATGTAATAATATAATAAACTAAACACTCGCAACAAAACACATGAGACTTCCCCATACCACATTTTCAATGATATTATGTTTTCTTTAGTAAAGAAAACATTTACAAACTGAATGAGTGGATTGACCTCCATTGCAAGGTTTAAGCTATTATAATGAGAAATTAGATCCATCAATATCATGTTCCGGAATAAATCAACTATGGAGCCATTAATTAAATGACTAATTTGTGGTCGGCGATGTGTTAGTCCAGACTGACCAGGATAATTATTTTACCTTCCCATACTCTGTGTCTTTTGTTCCACAGTTAATCAGATGGTTTAACATTTGAGGGTTTTCTGTTGGTAACATTATCTCTATAAACGGTGTAAGATCTATTTTATAAGCATATAGTTATATATTAACACATACAAAAGATATTAAACTTGTATGAAACACAGTGAATGCATGTTCCTAGGTAGTTGAATACCTTGGACCTATGTTGTGTATCTAGAAAATCTTTTAAGCTAGCCTTTTCAGTTCAATTTGTATAAGTAAAGTTGCAATGCTCCGAACTCCACCAGCTGGTTACGATCCGCCGTAAACCCATACATTGCTTTACTAACTTACCAATTTAAAAAATGTGTACAACAATTTGTATTACTGACACTAATAACTTTTAGAAACATGGTTTAATTCTGATTGTTTTGGTCGATTTTAAATGTACCGTTATTTTGTTGAATAAACCATTAAAATATATTTAGTATTGCCAGAAAACATGTATTATTTGTCCACCTAAAAATTTTTTATCTTCTGGTCTAAAAATGTTTTTCTTTCTGGTAATAAAAACGCTACTACTTGTACTTATTTTCCGAAAAAAGTAACAGAAAGAGAATAGGTACTCACCAAGGACGTGCCTAAAATTTCTACTTCTCTCGTAAAGTCTATCTTTACGCGATCGTTGCGTAAACTACTATTAAGTGATAACAGTGTAGTACAATAGGTGAAGTATTTGTGAAATATTCGTGGTTAATGTATTTTAAACACTGCCATTTTATCCTAGATCATTCAGTTCCCAAGGTCTTCGGCACAAATCCCAACAATCAAAAAAACCTATCTTAGCCAGTAACAAATCTGCACGGACCATCTTACATAACTACACTCATTCTTTACTCATATTCGATCTCAAATACGCACCTAAGTAGCGTCCCCCATCTCAATCGAAAAGAAAATGATTTTATCTAAGTGATGGTGCTGCTACCCCTTGCTAGGCCTAGCTTGATCATCTTGGTTGGCAGGCCTGGCCTGTAAAGTACAACAGTGATAAGTGCCGGCTCTGTTTTAAAGTTTAATTTAATGTGGTTAAATAGTCACGGTTAAATTTTAGCGACAAGCTGTCCGACACTGGGACTTAGTGTGACCACTCCAACGCTTACAGAACGTCCGTAAGTGTTATTATAATAGTTTGCGACTATTACGAACTTTTCTATAATCTTACCGCGGGGACTGATAAGCCTGCGCCAACATCGTGGGTGTACGGCTGCGCATCTGGATCTGCGCACGCCCCGCAGGGCTGCTGTCTGCAGGGATAAGTTCCCCGGCGATTACCCTCTACCGCTCGACGCTGCTTGGGACGAGTCTACTTTGACAACGGCATCAACGCCTGCGAATGACCCGACGCTATCTCTACACCAACCTGTGTTGTGTTTGCAGCCGGAACTTGAAGGCAGTCACTTAATTTACTCTCATCTGACTTTTTCAGAGTAAATTATTTGTACACACTTATTAAGGATAATTTAATTCTTAAAATGGTGATGACTAGAAGACAACGTCAGTGCAGTGTACCCGATGACAATTCAGAGGATTTAATTGTTACATTAACTTCCAAACTAAATAAATTAGCTATTAACTATCCCGACATGGACTTGACTGATATAGTATCTACAATTGAGCAATTTGTACAACAAATTGATAGTCTTAACACTGAGTCTGCACACCAGCGTGATGCTCTTGAAAATTCGAATATCGAAATACAAGAACTGGTATCAAAACTGCAGGTTGAAAAAGAGCTTAGAACGAAGGAGATGAATGACTCTTTCAAGATCCAGGATGAAGTAGGTGAAGAGGTCGCTAGTTTAAAAACTAAAATTGTAAATTTAGAAAAAAAGATTATCGAGACTGTCAAACAGTGTCGTTATGCAGAGTCATCATTACATTTAGCTTTAAGTGAACTCAAATCTGAGAAATGTAAAAATTCTCAGCTATGTGAATTAAACAAAAACTTGAATGATGCTGTTAACCTAGCGAAAACTGACGCAGCCAACAATCATGTAGCTCATGTAAATTGTAATACTAATTCCTGGGATGTCAGTTTGTGGGCTGATGACAACACGCTGAATGCCTATTTCGAATCTATCGCATTATCCTATGTAGATAACAATAGTTTTTTACTCCTAGGTCCTGCCCAAACACATTTATTAAAGTTGTGTAAACCTGATCATGTAAAGAGTGTCTTTGAGCAATTTCAGTCTCCATTGTTAAAGTTTGTGTTTTGTTGTTTGAGCAACTCAGAAAGCTCAGAACAGGACTCTGGCTCCCATTGGAGTCTATTATTTTGTGACCTAGAGAACCGCAAAGCATTCCACTTTGATTCTGTATCCGGGTGTAACAAGCAGTCTGCAATTTTACTTGCAAAGAATTTAAATATAATAGAAGAGAGGGTATTAGAAATGGTCTGTTTTCAACAAAAAAATTCTTTTGAATGTGGACTCAATGTGTTAGTAAATGCAAAACATGTTCTGCAATTTTTTTGTATGGAAAAGTCTAATGAGATCTGTTTTGAAGAATGGTGGGGGTTACGCAAGCACACTCGTCAGGATCTTACTGTTCCTTCTGAACAGGTGATCGAGTCAGTGAATCATGTATCACGAACAAGCAGAAAATGTGACACAACACAAATTCAAGAAAAAACTGCTTGGACTAAAATCAAAGCAAAAAAGCACAAACAAAGGCGAGTTTGCTTGGGTGCCCCAAATGTTGTATGTAGGAATAAATTTGAGGTTCTCGATGTAGAGGAAAATGAATCATCCATTGTTGAGAATGATATAGATTGTGAAGAGAGTGATTTAAATCTAGGTGCAAGTGTAAAAGTAGTATGTAAATCTGACTTGAATGTAAAATGTAGGTCAAAAAAAAGAAATAAGGTGACAAATATTGAAGCTAAGGCCGTTCCACAGGGCTCGTCCGTAGGTGCTCGGTTAGATAACAACAAAAAGAGTCAATGTAATGAACCTTTGTATGATGATGTTTTAGTTTTAGGTGACTCTATGATCCGCCATGTTAGCTTAGACTTAGAGAAAAGAGGTGCGTTTGTAGAATGTTGCCCTGGAGCACGAATTAATCATTTGAAGAATGTTTTGTTAAAATACGTTACTCACAATCTTAGAATCATCCACATCCATGTGGGTACAAACAACCTACGGATGGGTTATAGGGGAGGTCCAGGATACAATGGAGGTCAGGGGAAGCGGGAGGCACTCCACGACATGGCCGACCTGCTGTCTATGGCTAAAAAAAACTTTCCTCACTCAAAAATTTATGTTAACAGCATAGTCATCAGATCAGATATCAGTTACAAAGCTTTGTTTGATTTTAACTACCAACTTGACTTAATGTGCAATAATTTTGGGGTCATGTTTGTGGAGGCCAACTGCTGGGTGGCAAGAAAGCATCTTGCTCGAGATGGAAGACATCTCAACAGATGGGGAGTTTCACGGCTGGCGTCATTGTTTAGCACAGTGATTCCGGCGGCACTGCGTATGACGAGATGTCTAGACGTGAAAACTCCAAGTGAAGTTGTTTCCTCCGACGTGGAATTGGGTCCGGTCCCGGTTGATCTCTCTCCACAGGGAGCTGTCCCGGGCCCGGAGCCTTGCCAGGTGGCGGGAAACGAGGAATTCAAAGCCTGTGTTTTGCCCATTTAAACATCCGTTCCTTGAACACAGGTTTTGACGAATTGTGTGCACTGACAACTGATCTCGACTTTGATTTACTTGGGGTTTCTGAGACTTGGCTCAGTCCCAGCACACCCTCCGACCACTATGAGATACCTGGGTACATCCTTCTGAGGGCAGACCGAGCTCTTGGTACTGGAGGTGGTGTAGCACTCTACATCAAGAACGGTTTGGCTTTCGAGCAAGTTCACTTGCAAGGCATTGATCCAGGCATAGAATTTATCTCTGTAGTGGTCAAAGCTAGGGGTGCAAAAGTAATCGTGGCAATCGTGTACAGACCACCGCATGTTAGCTATACCGGCCTCGGCTCTTTGTTTCAGGCAATGTTTGTAGACAGTGCAGTAAGAGTAGACTCCGTCATATGTTTGGGTGATTTGAATATCGACTTATTATCATACTCTTGCCCTCAAACTAAGTACCTCCGTCACATGTTTAAATTATACAACTGCATTCAACATATTACCAAGCCGACACGAGTTACAGAAAAATCAGCCACATTAATTGACCATATTATTACCAATAAAGCAACTCAGTTTGAGATGATTGGGGTGATTGATGCTGCAAGTATATTGGATAGCAGACAAAAACAAATCACTGATCATAAACTTGTATACTGCAATATTACGTATAAAAGGAAGAAAAGAGTAGCTAAGTTTGTCACATACAGAGACTTCTCTAAATTCAATATATCTGACACAATTGAGGAAATTAAGAGAGTTGAGTGGGAAAAAGTTTCTGAAATGACTGGTGTTAATGATATGAACTTTTTCATAACATCAAATGTAAGGAGAATTTATGATATTCAAGCACCCCTTGTTACAAAGAGAATGACTAGGAAAAAAGCAGCATGGAGAAATGAGAAAGTAATAGAACTAACGCGTTTAAAAAATAAGTTAAAGAAAAAATATTTGAGTACAAGAAATGACTATGATTGGACGGAGTATAAAAAAATTAGAAATCAATTGAATTGTGCTATATGGCATGCTAAAAAGAAATTTTACATAGATAAATTGTCTGACTGTAAAGACTCCAAAGAGTTCTGGAAATGCCTTAAACAAAATTATATTTCGAGTAAAGAGAGCAATAATACGATTCTTAAAGATTTTAATGTCAGTGATATGAACGAATATTTTGTAAAAATGGGATCATTTTATGATGTGGACAAAGATATAATGAATACGTACAGAAAGACGACTCATAATGACAATAAAAATATATTTAAATTTAAAGCTGTGTCAGAATATGAAGTAAAATCCGCTATGAATGAGATAACTTCCAGAGCTGTGGGAATTGATAAAATAAGTATTTTAATGATAAAATCCATTAGTCCGTTTGCTATTGGGGCCATAACACATTTAATAAATACATCTTTAGCTACAGGAATTTTCCCTAGAACCTGGAAACAAAGTATCGTCCACCCATTGCCTAAGAAGGAGAATCCTTCTAATTTGAATGAACTTAGGCCAATTTCAGTCCTGCCAGCTCTATCGAAAGTACTCGAAAAGATAACTGTTCGACAAATTACGGATTTCATTGATGAAGAAGATTTATTGCCTAAATTTCAATCTGGGTTTAGAAAAAATCATAGCACAAACACTGCATTGATAAACCTGTTTGCAGACTTGTTTGCGGCGAGAGACAGCGGCCGGTGTAGCTCTTTGATCATGCTTGATTACTCGCAGGCCTTTGACTCCATCAGCCATGGTTTGCTACTCAGCAAATTGAGACATTTTGGATTTGGGGATGTGGCAATTGGCTGGCTAAGGTCGTATTTGGGAAACAGATCCCAGGTAACCAGGATGGGTGTAGACACCTCGCCTCCCCTTAAAAAGCTTAGGGGAGTCCCGCAGGGGAGTTGTCTGGGACCCATCTTGTTTACACTCTACACAGCCGACCTTACCACGTGTGTACGTCACTGTAATGTGCATGCATATGCAGATGACTGCCAGTTGCATTTTTCCTACCCAATCGGCTCATTCAACAGCGTCTTTGAGAATGCAAACATGGATCTTGAGAGAATAAGTGAGTGGTCAAGGAAGCACGGCCTTAAGTTGAATGTTGAAAAATGCACAGTGATCCACATTGGATCACCACCCATCGTAATCCAAAAAATCTGCGACGGTGAAGTGCATATTCAACTTGACAATGAAAAGCTTAGGGTTTGTGACACTGTCAGGACTTTGGGCGTGGTTCTTGACAGTGGTCTTACCTTCTCCAACCACATCACTTACGTTTCTCAAATTGTTTTGGGAAGGCTGCGAGGACTGTACAGATTCCGTTCGATTCTTCCAGAGACTGCAAAACTGAAGTTAGTTCAGTCTCTGGTGTTGTCAGTGATGTACTACTGCATTCCTGCATACGGAAACAGTATTTCCCGGGAGGATATGAACCGACTTAATAGGCTGCAAAACACCGCAGTTCGTTTTGTCTACGGACTTCATAAGCGGGAACACATATCCTCTTTCCGGGATTCTGCTGGTCTGTTGCCAGCCGATGCTGTATGCAGAGTGCAAACTTGTTGTCTCATCCATCGGGTATTATCTCACAGAGAACCAAAATACCTGGTGGAGAGACTTGTGACACGTGGAGCAATTGCTCGACGGGGCACTAGGCAGGACACCCTCCTCCACTTTCCAAAAGTTAATTTGGAAATAGGTAGGAGGGGGTTCTCCTATTTTGGCCCAACCCTTTACAATGACCTCCCCTATCAGATCAAAAGCCTTTCGGCCTTGGCTTTCAAAAAAAAGGTTAAAATACATTGTAAAGCAGGCATGTAATTTTTTGTTGATTTTTTATTCTTGTACATAATTTGTTTAGATATTTGACTTTTAAATGTTTAGTTTTAGTGACGTGAGTTATTCTGTAAACCAATATTGTATTGAGAAGCGCTCAAGAATAAAGGCATTTTGATTTGATTTGATTTGATTTGATATGTGTTTAACGGTTACGGGGTAGAGCCTACGTCCTAGAACGTATAGCTAGGAACATAAAAATGCAAAAATTACATTTTTGTAAATTTCTCAAAAGCTAGCACTGTTTTTGAAAAGCGCACGTCTAAAAAAATTGTTTTGAACTCATACCTCATATAAGCATACTATTGGGAGGCAATTATATTCAACAGTATGAGATTAATATTCAAGGTAGTCATCTAAGTAATCGTCTAAAGCTACACACAGGTGGGCGAGGCATTACAATGACAGCCTACGTTGAAGAGGATATATGGAATGGATATCATGTTCCAACCTTAAGTGGGCTATAACTGCTATAAGGTATTGAGCACACAACAGTATACTAGATCACGTTAGATAAAAGTGTATTTGTATTATTACTATTATGAAATAATTGTATTGCAATTTACATTTTCAATTAAGCTCGGGAACTTAAGTTTTATGTATCTTATCTCAACAGTTTTGGACGAATCATAATCAATTTGGCATAATTGTAGATTTAACGTACTACGATTTTTCTGTAGCTCATATTAGTATACACAAAGTTGTCCTTACATAGCTTAGTGTCCAAATCAAATCATACAATGAACGCTTTATGTTGTAAGGATTGATACTAGTGTTATATATATACTTTGATCTTTACATTATGTCAATTAACTTTGTCATGTTGGTTACATGCGATGATAACGAGAAGGTTGTATTTCCTCCTTCTTCATATAATGGTTGTCACAAGATGTAGACGTCAAATTGTTCTATCTTTATTATGTTTTAATAAACTTGTATAGTTTGGCCAATGTGAAGTTCTTATTCTATCCAACAATTATGGCGACGAATGCGGAAATGAATTAATAGTACATGGCCATGTTTTAGATGTTAATTAGGCCGATGCATGAAGATAATAAAAGGTGACGCCAATGGCAGGTATGTTGCAAGCATGTCGTTTTTAGGACACATCAAAGAATTTGAAGAATCTGATGACATTGAACTGTACCTAGAGCGGGTAGATCAATATTTTAAAGCTAATTCTGTTAAGGACGCCACTAAAGCTCCTATTCTTTTAACGCTCATAGGGCCTAAGCCTTATGGGGTTCTTAAAAATCTAGTAGCCCCTAAATCTGTGGATTCTCTCGGATTAGAGGACATTGTCAAACATCTTAAGGTCCACTATGCTCCTAAAAAGCTTCTTATATCAGAACGCTACAAGTTCTACAAGAGGGATCAGCTCTCGGGTGAATCTGTTTCAAACTATGTCATTGAACTTAAGAGACTTGCTTCTCAGTGTAACTTTAACACATTTCTGGAGGAGGCGCTGCGGGACCGGCTGGTTTGCGGCCTCACCAACGAGGCGATACAGCGTAAGCTGCTTACGGAAAGTGATCTTACTTTTACAAGGGCAGTAGAAGTTGCGGTCTCTATGGAACTAGCTTCCAGGGAGTTAAGGGGGTTTCACGAGTCCAGTTCGGGTAATGTTCAAAAGCTGTTCCAACGCAAAAGTGGTGCGGATAAAAAGTGCACGTGTTGTGGGGAACAAAATCATGTTTGGTTTAATTGTAAATACAAGTCATATAATTGTAACATATGTAAAAAGAAAGGTCATCTAGCTAAAGTGTGTCGCAAAAAAAAATGTACAGGGTACAACCTATTCAAGTAGTGGGGAAAGTAGTAGTAGACCTAAGAATAAATTTAAAGGTACAGCTAATGCTAAAAATGAAGGTAGGCCTTATAAGGCAAACAAAAGTGTGAATTTAGTGAATGATTCATATGATAGTAATGATTCTTCTCTTGAATTGTTTACAGTTGAAGAGGTAGGGCTTAATTCTGTAAGCTCCGTAAAACCCTTTGCGGTTAACCTTTGTATTGAGGATATAAATGTTACGGCAGAAATTGATACTGGTGCAGGGCGCACTGTAATGGCGCAACCTTTTTTCAACAAACTATTCCCCAAGTATATTTTGTGTAAATCAGATTTGAGGTTGAAAACGTACATGAAGGAACCAATTCAGGTTTTAGGTGAAGCAATTGTAAATGTAGGTCAACCTAGTCGACCTAGGGAAACAAAGCCACTGTCACTTATAGTTATCAAAACTAAAGAGGCTCTCCCAACTTTGATTGGAAGGGATTGGATTAAAAGCCTAGGGCTTAACTTAAATTTTATTCAAGAAAATAGCAGTGAACATGTGTTCTCAAGTGTGTCAGTTCAGGGTAAGGTGAACCTAGGTAATTGTGATGTAAGTAGGCCTAAGCCTAAGGTACTGGTAAATGGAATTATTCCTAACCTAACTATCCAAAGTGTAGTTAACGATTTGAAGCAAAAGTTTTCTGAAGTGTTTAAGCCAGGTTTTGGTTTAATTAAGAATTTTGAGGCTCAATTAGTGAGCAAACCTAATGCTGTTCCGATTTTTTCTAAAGCTAGGCCTGTTCCATTTTCTTTGAAAGAAGTAGTAGAAAAAGAGTTGAACAATCTTAAAACCAATGGAATTATTGAGCCTATTAGTCACAGTGAATGGGCTTCTAGTATAGTTGTTGTGCCTAAGCCTAACTCTGACCAAGTCAGAATTTGTGGTGATTTTAAGAATGTAAATCAATGTTTGAAAACTGAGCACTATCCGTTACCTTGTATTGAGCATTTGTTTCAGCCTTTATCTAAAGGTAAGGTGTTTACTGTACTAGACATATCTAATGCTTTTCAGCAGTTTAAGGTTTCTGAGGAATCCAGACCCTATTTGACTATAAATACCCATTTGGGTTTGTTTAGGTACACTAGGCTACCTTTTGGTATTTCATCGGCTCCGTCCATCTATCAGTCGATAATGGATCGGGTGCTTCAGGGTATTCCCAGTGTAGGCTGTTACATTGATGATGTAATCATATCAGGCTATGATTTACAAAGTTGTAAACTTAGAGTTGAGCAAGTTCTTTCTAGATTACTAGATCATGGTATAACTGTAAAAGAAAAGAAGTGCAAGTTTTTTGAACCTAGGGTAGAGTACTTAGGTTATGTGATAGATGAACAAGGGTTGCATCCCATGTTAAGTAAAATTGAAGCCTTGCAGGAAACTAGGCCCCCTCAAAATGTGAAAGAGTTAAAAGCCTATTTAGGTTTATTAAACTATTATCATAAGTTCATTCCGAATATGTCAACAAAGCTTGAACCATTGTATAGGCTATTGCAAAAAGATGTTAAATTTATTTTGGTGAAGAGCAAATGCATACCTTCGAAGACAGTAAGACTTGGTTAAAAAAGTACAATGTTTTATGTCATTATGATCCAAAAAAGGAACTTGTGTGTTGTTGTGATGCAAGTTCAGTAGGTGTTGGTGCAGTAATCTCAAACAGAGAATCAGATGGTAGCGAGAAACCGATTTATTTCGCATCTCGTACATTGTCGAAACATGAACAAAACTATGCGCACATAGAAAGAGAAGCGTTAGCAATTGTGTTTGGGTTAAAGAAATATCATAAATACTTGTATGGACGATCTTTTATTTTGCAAACAGATAACAAATCTTTGTCGATCATACTGCACCCCAGTAAAAACATACCCGCAATGGCAGCAGTTCGTATGCAGAGATGGGCATTGCTTCTCTCGTCATATAATTATAAGGTAGAGTATTGTAAGGGTACCAACATAGGTCATGCTGATTTTTTGTCTCGCTCGCCCTTGCCTAATACGGATGATCCTATTAGTTGTGAAGTAAATTATTTATCTCCTACTCGATGTAAGCCTTTGTCTGCATATGACATTGCTGCCGAAACAAAAAAAGATGTTTTGCTTTCAAAAGTTTTGGATTTGACTTTGGTTGGTTGGCCAAAGTTTGTTGAAAAGGAATTAGAACCTTTTTTCAAACGTAGAAATGAATTATCTATTGATCAGGGTTGTATTTTATGGGGTAACAGATTGATTATTCCATATAAGTTAAGGAAAGAGGTGTTGGCTCTCTTACATGAAGAACACCCTGGCATACTTAGGATGAAAATGTTGGCACGTAGTTATGTATGGTGGCCTAACCTTGAAGATGATATTATTAATTTTGTTAAGTATTGTCAAGTTTGTCAATTATCTCAAAATGCGGCTCCTAAAGTCCCGCTAACCCCTTGGTCTGTTTCCACCCGAAGGTGGGAGTGTTTGCATATTGATTTTGCTAAGAAGGACAATACGAATTTTCTTCTTGTCATTGATAGTTTCTCAAAGTGGACTGAAATATTCATTATGGATAGTACAAATGCTAGTTGTACGATAGGTAAACTGAGAACATTGTTCTCAAGCTATGGTCTACCAGAGAAAATTGTATCAGATAATGGTCCTCCTTTCAGTAGTTCTGAGTTTGAAAAGTTTTGTGAAATGAATGGAATCAAATTGATCCATAGCCCACCATACCATCCGTCATCAAATGGAATGATTGAACGGTCGGTTCAGACATTTAAGAAAAGTTTGTTAAGGTCACTTATTGAAAGTAAATTTCTTTCAAAACAAAATATCAGTTTGCAGCATAGAATTGATAATTTTTTGTTCGCTTATCGAACAACCCCTCATTCTTTTACTGGCCAAGCTCCTTCTGAGCTTTTTCTCAAATGTCAACTGAGAACCCGTCTCTCTAGTCTTAAGCCAAACCTGTGTGATAGTCTTAAGGAATAGAGATCTGATATAGCTAATAGGCTAGTTAAGAAAGGTAGGCAAACAAGATGTTTTGTGCCAGGTGATAATGTACTTGTTCGTAGTGTCAGGGGAGAGGAAATTAAGTGGTTTCCAGGTGTGATTGTAAGAAAATTAAGTAATGTAACTTATACAGCTCAGGTTAAGGACCAAACTAGGTTTGTTCATGCAGATCACCTCAAGCCATATTTTTGTAAACCAGAGTCTAGGTTGTTAACAAAAGTAACTGCTCCCATGTTCGTGAGCCCTAACGATGTACCGGATAGAAGTCAGAATGTTGATAGTCCTAAAAGAAATGTCGCAACTCGTAGTCCTAAACCAAAATTGTCTCCTGATAAGTATGCAAGACATGATGAACCTGTAGAGCAGACACTTGGTAATGATCAGGCTAGTAAGCTCGCTAGATCGGAGGGACCTGTTCAGATGTCGTTGAGCCAAGGTAGGGCTGTTAGAAACAAGAAGGCTCCTGACCGATTAAACCTATGAATTGTAAATAGGCATATTGTTTTGTACCGAAGAATTGCTATGTTGTTGTATTATATTATATTGTTTTGTACTGAAGAATTATTTTTGTTAGTGTAAGATGTTTAAATATGATTTAATTTCATCAAGTTTGTATACAGTTCAGTGTATACAGTAGAACATGAAAATTGGTTAATTTTTATTTAATTTGTTATTGTCTTTACCAGATGTAACTTGAAAGTTGTGATTTTAAATTTTTATTGTCTTCATCATTTATGTAACTTGAAAGTTGTTGTTAGTTTTAGTTTCTTCTGTCTGTATAAAAAAATAATAATTAAAAAAGGCCTAACTCAACAGTTATATTGTTAAATTTAGTTATGTTGTGAAATTCAATTATTTTGTTAAATTCATGTGGAAGTTAAATTTTTATTTTGTTACAAGCCTTGACATAAGGAGGGGAGAATGTTATACATATACTTAGATCTTTACATTATGTCAATTAACTTTGTCATGTTGGTTACATGCGATGATAACGAGAAGGTTGTATTTCCTCCTTCTTCATATAATGGTTGTCACAAGATGTAGACGTCAAATTGTTCTATCTTTATTATGTTTTAATAAACTTGTATAGTTTGGCCAATGTGAAGTTCTTATTCTATCCAACAACTTGCTGGTGTTTTAACAGCTTTATTTTAATTTGTAGCAATAGGATGAGTGACAGTTTAATGCAATAATATCAATACTTACCTCCATAATAAAAATAATCGATCAGCACTATTATAAATTCAAGCTTCTTATTTTTCAGGAATTTGGGTTTTCTTGCCTGCAACACACGTCACGGTTAAACCCTCCAAAAAGATTTGATTTAGAACATGTCATATAGAGCTAAAGAGAGGGGAGCGTACAAACTATAATTTATTACAGCAGCCAAATGTCGTGAAAACATCGTGTTAGATCCTAAGAAATGTAGGACCTTAAACAGCACTATAATACTCTTGCAAAGAAATAATGTGTGAAATAATGTGTAGAAATAATGTGTGTTAATACTACTACTGAGAAATGTTTGCTATGAAAATATGTATTTACAAATTTTACAACTAGTGTACAATTATCTTATGTGTTTTTAGCACGGATTTCCAACCGTTTTATAATTCTTTCTAAGAACTTAAAGCTTTAAACGTCACACTATTTACATTTGCTGTTTGGGCACAATTAACAGCTGTGTCTGAGGAATATGTCGGCCTTAGTCACTAACAAGACTACAACATAGCATCACTCATCATAAACTCATCCTTCACTTATATTTGCGGTAAAAATACGCACATAGTGGCGTTCCCATCTAAAATAATATTAATAATTGGTATTAACATAAATAAACAAAAATAATGTTATCTTACAGAAACTATAACTTAAGACCTATTCAATGGTGTTATGTAAAAGAGCAATTGACATGTCATAAAGGTCACTAAGGTACGATATATTTAACCGGTATTTAACACAGTCAGGTACAAGACTAGCTGGCGTTGTTTCAACTGAGGATTAAATGTGAGTATGTCACTCGTTTAAGTGGACCACAGTTTATCTACTTTTTTACTTTATGGATAATATTTACGTGCACTTATTGGAATCAAAATCAAAAGTCTATCTGATGAAAATTGTCATTTAACATGTAAAATATTGTTAAAAATATAAAGTATTGTTCGAATCAATTTAAATAAAAATAGGTAAGGGATCTAAGCCAAACATATTAAGGGAAACTAAACTTGATCAAAGGGTTTATTTGATGGACAATGAACCGTATTTTATAATACCTCTTGAAACAAAACCCTCTCACTTGGTCTTCGATGTTTAACTGATCATTTAATAATTCGATGATCCAATATTTCTATTCGTAATATATTCATATATTTTTTGTTTGTATAATTTATAGTACAAAACACTACCCAATGTTGACTAAATGTCAATTTGTTATTTTAATGTGGTTCAGTTGCTTGACGCTCTTAAATATGCATGCTTCACCTACAATAGCAACACCCAATAATTCCAGAAAGTGTTGAATATTGCAATGTAAAATGGTAACTAAAATGATTTCCTTCTACGCTATAACAGAAGACAATTGAATACCAGTCAAATATCTATAAATTTGTTTGCTACGTATTTATCTCTTGAAAAAGAAAATACTTCCAGCTATTGCTTTCTTTAATGTACTGTGGGGTAGAAATGTAAGTTATAAGTTCAGACAGTAAGTAAAATCTGTAATTCAAATAAGTTCAGAGAATGGATGAATGTTCTCTAACTCTAAAGTTCCACATGTACTCATCTGAGTATTTTTAGACGAACTTAACTTTCTGGATAGGTTCAGCATGCAAATCAGACTTCGTGCTTTTCCAAACTTGTTTAGCTAACTAATCTCACAAGCTAGTGTTTGATTTTCAAACACCGACTTTAAGGAGAAAAAGTGACTCCTACTTTATTTTAGTTTGTGTAGTTTTATTAAGAGAGTTCACAATATTTAACTTTGTCGTTTAACCTATACTTAAAAAAAATTTTTTTCTTACTCCTTGAGGGCCGTCCCAGTGAAGGAGAGGAAAATTGACGATTGCTTAAAAAGGTTGTTTTATTGATAAATTAAATATGAAACATAACCACAGTATCAATGTTGGTTAAAAATGTTTAAGCCGTTCCAGGACTTTTTTAACACACTGTATTTTTAGTTAGGTTACAGCTCAGGGGCTAAAATATGTATTTTGATAACTCCAACTCCAGTTTTTTTATACATAAGAGTCGAACAAATATGAATCAACAATGATAGTTTTACTTGAGGTAAAACGCAATAAATGTAAATATTCATAAAGTTAATAAATACTAGTTATATCAAGATTCTTTGAGAACAAATCACAAACCGAGTTTACAACATAATACTGACGTAACTGTAATGTTATTCTAGATAACAAATGATGTCGGTGTAAACGGTATAACAGCCTTCACAAGCAGAATGTCTGTTATCAATAACTGTTGTGGGCTGAGTAATGATATTTGTGGTATCTTATGTTCAAGTTGTTCACCCTTCACCATAATATTTCAATTTAAACGAAAAATAAACTGCTCAACTTAATTTGTCTGCGATTCTTGTGTTGTTTTGTTTATTTAAAATATTTAAAAATTATATTTTTGTTTAAACTTTAATTATATTTAAAGCATTTTATAACAAAGATTTTCTATTGAAAATAATGCTGTTAAACATTTTCTTTCTCAGCGAGTGTTTTCACAAAAAGTGCTTCACTGAAAGCAGAGAGGTTTTAACTGAATGATTAATCTGTATTCATTGATTCGCTCATTTAACACAACCATTCGTTGTTGCTCCAAACACCATTTTTCACTTTACCTTGATGTTCGATTTTGATACAGTATTTTTCGTTCTTTGTTTCTTTCTTCTGTTTTTTTTTAAGCCTTACTACTTAAGTGAACAAATTTATTCCTCAGTTATATTTATTTTTAAGTATTGTAAAGCATGGACTTAAACAAACCATATTAGATAATTGCTACTTAAAAATCTGGAACTGAAAAATGAAAACTCTAAGAACTTATAATAGTAAAAAAAATAAAACTACTACACTATTGCTATAACAGCCTACTACTTATAAGACGTTGTTCACTACGTTCAACTACATTCAACTATTCAACCCTAAAAAATAAGTATATGTTAAATGTAATTAAGCTAATTGCTTTTATTCAGTCAAAATAAATACATCTAAAATTAGTATTATTTGGTAATATTGTTGATAAAAATGACCTTATGTTAGTAAAGACCTAATTTTTGCCAAATGATTGGGGAAAGTTATTTATCAAAGTAATTCTTACACACGAAATGCCACCCACTTAGATTTGACCTTATCAAGCCTTTGTAAGTTAGTGAACAAGTCGATATATCAAAGTTGTTATTGAACACGTCATGTCAAATGTACCTGTCACTGTAAAAAGAGTTAATGGTAGTTATTTACTTAGTTTGAGATATTTTTTTTGTGATTAAGTGGTATGAGAAAAGACTTGCAGTCCGATATGTGGTGATACTTACAAAAATAAATGCAACATTTACTCGTAGTTTCTTTTGTTTATGAATTTTGATATTTTCGACCAATTCAATTATTAACCGATTTTGTAGAAAAATGCCTTGTTATCCTTGTTTTTGTGGCTTACAAGTTTGTCTTGTGGTAAAGCACAGGACTTTACTCCCCGAGTTCCAGGTTCAAATCCCGCCGATAACCAATTAATATTATCTAAGTGATAATTACACAACTCTCTGAGCCTAGTCTAAATAAATGTGTGAAACGATTTTTCAGGCAAGGGCTTAGCACCCTACGGTGTAAAATTGGATATATTAACTATTTTTAAGCCTAATTTTCAATGTATGTTTTACCATTTTACGAAAAACATACTGAAGCTTCAATTAGCCACTTCTACTACTTCTCTGTAAGTGAATCATCCAGAAAAAGTCTTACTCGTAATTATTTATCAGAGACTCTGATGATTATGTAAGTATAGTTAATTTTTAAAAGATATTTTGCACAAGGCAGCAATTGATTTCACTTAGTTTTTTTTTAAATCACTAATATTCGTTACATTGTTAAACTGCACACTCTTTATGCTGGTTAATTCTATCGAACAAAACAATTGCCTTGCAAATAATTTATGAGTTCTTACCAAAGTATTGCCTAGTACATTGTAAGTAGGATTGTCTATACATTTACATTTATTGTCCAAGTATTGCCTATACATTTACCAAATAAATACGATTAAAATCAAATAAAAACTTTCTTTCGCAGTCATTAAATTTTATCTGCGATTATTAGCAATCAAAATGATTAAATATCTTAAATATTTAAACATATTAGTTACTGCCTAAGATAATTGAATGCATCAAAGGGGTTAGCACAACTTAAGCTACATTGGAATCTGTAAGCAAGTAACACTTGATTAGATAAGGTAATAATTAGTCTTATAAAACTATGACAACTGATGAAGTTTTATTGTAAATGGATTTAAACTATGCTTGAAATGGTTAACTTAAAAATATCTAAGACTGTGCTTATCTTAAACTAGTTTTTACACCTCAGTACTTGTGATTACACATTAATGTTCCCATTACAATGCCATAACAATCAGGGAAGCAATATATCTGGTCACATCCATTAACAAAGTCATATCAGCTGATGTGCGTCAACCCTTGAAATTGCCTTCACATCTGTCCTTCTGGTGGACAACTTAATCACTTCAGCTAAATGCTAACCTATATATAATGGGGAGGTAGATACATCCATAACTCTTTGTCCATATTGTTAACTGGTTTGATATTGTATTCACACATTTTAGTTGTATAAATGTGTATTCTTAGAATGTGGGTAGTTTATAATGGTGTAAGATTAAAGCGTCCTAAAGACAACGTCTATAATCATTTTACCACGAAAAGTATTATTCAATAATTTAATTAGTGCATATACTAACATCGTAATGATGATATAAAAAGTTGATAATTTAATATTTTTCTGCAATATATAACTTTGTAACTAAACAAATTTACTGCATACACTCACTACAAAATACACAACACAAACAAATACTTAGTGGTCTAAGCCTACCCCTGTTTTCTTTTACAAAACATATTCACAACCTTTACAAGATCTAAGTCATTATAATCAGCAAAGTAATACATCAATATACAGGGTGTTTTTTTAAAAACTTGCATCTTTATTTATGTAAAAACCACAATAGATAGAAATATGCAGTTTGCGGGAATCATCTATTGACGTAGGGGGCCCAATTGTTTTGAATTCTATGTTACATTCACATTCCCCCCCTTTCCCCCACTGCCCCCAACTTATTTTTTTTAAATAGCAAGGTACCCCTTGTGACATATCAAATGAAAGAGCATAAAAAAAGAAAATGTTTGATGAAAAAAAATTGAAAATCGGTTCATAAATTTGCGAGATATTTCCCCCTCCCCCTCCCCGGAACTTAATTTTTTTTTAACAGCAAGATACCCCTTGTGACATATCAAATGAAAGAGCATGAAAAAAGAAAATGTTTGGTGAAATTTATTTTTCATTTGATATGTCACAAGAGCGGGTACCTTGCTATTAAAAAACAAGTTATGGGTAGGGGAAAAGGGGGGGATTATCTCACGAATTCATGAGCCAATTTTAATTTTGTTTTCACCAAAAATTTTCTTTTTTCATGCTCTTTCATTTGATATGTCACAAGGGGTACCTTGCTGTTAAAAAAAAATTAAGTTCCGGGGAGGGGGAGGGGGAAATATCTCGCAAATTTATTAACCGGTTTTTAATTTTTTTTCATCAAACATTTTCTTTTTTCATGCTCTTTTATTTGATATGTCACAAGGGGTGCCTTGCTATTTAACAAAATTAAGTTGGGGCCAGGGGGGGAAAGGGGGGGAATGTGAATGTAACGTAGAATTCAAAACAGTTGGGCCCCCTACGTCAATAGATGATTCCCGCAAACTGCATATTTCTATCTATTGCGGTTTTTACATAAATAAAGATGCAAGTTTTTAAAAAAACACCCTGTATATCCTCGGAATAATTGAACAAAGCCATTCTTTAGACTAATTTGCGGTCAACAATGAGTTATTTCATGCTGACCATAATCATTATTATAACTCCCAATACACATTGTGTTTCGTTCCACAGCTAATTAGATGGTTTAAATGTGTGATAGCGTTCTGTTGACAAAAGTTATAGTAGACATTAACTATGTGAATGGCATTCAACCTACTGTAACAATAAACGTGACGTTTCCATTAGCTACAGATAGTATTGACGATTGCTTTTAAATTGTTAATTTAATTGAAAAAATTAAATACATTCAATATTTGTGTTCGTCTTTTGTAATATACAATCTTATTTGACGGATAAACTATTTCTGTCTAGTCACTGTCCAATTTCACACTAATTGTTTTATACGATAATCATACATTTTACACATCTTAAATTATATACATCTTTTTACACTATACATCTTTATATGTATTTACCGTCTTGTGAGTAAACAGTATAAGTGTAAATATATTTATTACAAATATTATTTAACGTGCATTTGTACTTTCAGAGGAATCGTTTGACAAACATTCATTTTTGCCACAGTCACCGACAAAGTGGACTTCCTTGCACAGATAATAGTTTAGAAAACATTACTTTGGTGCACACCAGTATTCCAACCAAACAACACCAAACAGCGTGCTTTTGTTATGCATGTAATCAGGGTACGCTTAAAAATAAGTTGGCAACACTTACAGATTTTACGACATCAATCAGCTGGTGCAGCTTTTCCGTTTCGTTTAATGTTTGGATTTAATGTCGTCTAACCTAACAATGTGTTGTACAGTGTTTGAAAGACTAATTATTTATATGATTTATAGTAACTATAAGAAATATAATGTGTAACACGAGTGCAAACTGCCTTTGCTGCACTAGAGTAACTTTGCACACTCACCTACGGCTCGTGCGTAAACATTTCTTTCGTGTGCAGCAAAGTGCCACTTCGCCGACTAGTTACACAAATAAATATTGTGAATGCCTACACAATTGCACAGTTTCTTAAGAGGACTCATGTACAGTTACGATTATAACTCATGAAGGGAGAAATATACTGGGAGATAACTGAATCTAACATTGTAAGATTAATATTCAAAGTAGGTAGTCATCTAAGTAATTGGCTAAAGCTACACATAGATGGGCGAGGCATTACAATGACAGCCTACGTTGAAGAGGATATATCCACAAGTGGGATATACATTATACAATTATCAACTCGTAGCAACAAGATATATCATGTATGTACATCTTTTACGTTAAAAATAATCAACACATCGTGGTTAGAGCTTCCTCAAAAAAGATTTACCTGGAAATAATGTAAACTTAAATACATGCTCCCAGGAGTAGTTGGCACAATTCAGGAATACCTTACTCAGGTCAGTTGGTGAAATTAATGCCTGTCCTATCAATATTAAATCGTCATCCGGTAGCTGCTATTAATAATAAATTACATGGTACCGGTATAAAAAATGTCATGTATACATAAAAATAAATTTATACTGACCTCAAACTACAATACAATATCTATAAAAAATCAATATATATACCATAAAACAATAAGGTATCTGTACAGAATAATCGTATGCAAAAATATATGTTCATGCAGGTAAAAATGCAAACAATCATAACCAGCGTACCCAAGTTGACTAAAATAGTCTTTTCCCATTTCCTTAGTATCCGGCGGCTCTAATTCGTGGCTTTTAAACATCCAAGTGGCTATTTAAAAAAGTAAAAATTATAAGGTGGTAGTATATTTTTTTTAACAAAATGGATATAATTTTTATATTAATAAGTGTTTTGCACAGAGAGGTCTATCGCATCGTTGGTTAAATGGGGATGATTAAAAACTCCAGATAAATATTAGCAGGTATTTTGAAAAGAAAAATTTAAATTCCTTTTTTATTTTTAATTACGATTTAAGAAAAAAAAGTTTAGTGATAGCATAAATCGTATTCATAAAAAATGCAGTTGATCAATCTAATTTTACATCCATGCTTGTTTTTACAGACATGCATAGTTCGATCGTATCTTCCCGCAACACATGACATATAGTAATAGCTTCTCCTACAAAATTATGATTTATATCTCATACTGCACAGAGTTGAAGATACTGAAGCCTGTGAGCGCACAAACTAGAATTTATTACAGCAGCAAAATGTCTTGAGAACATGGTGTTATAGCTCCAAATAAAGTTAGAACTTTCAACTGCTCAAAATTGCTCTTGCAGGATATAACATGTGTATAAAAGACTAATAAAAAATTTTTCTGTAGAACCATAGAGTCATTCCAACGTTGCTAGTGCAATTTTTTTGTTTTCATCTGGATTATTGCCATTTTACCATAAAAAGGGACAACACCTAGGTGCGTTTCAACCCAAACATGAGTGAAGGATGAGTGTAGAATGTTGCGAGATTCTCTGTGTAGCCTTTTTTTCTGACTAAGAACAACTGTTTCATCAGTCAGGATCATTTATTTAAATCCTAATGATTAGGGACATCTGGGTCAAATATATATTGTTTAACTGTTAACACGATTTTCGCATTAAAATACTTCATGCATAACCAAGTATATATTTTAAATGTATTCTGCAAATACGCAACTGCAACTTATTGAAAACAAGAAAACCCTATAACAAAATTATTGTGTTAGCTTTTTCTTGTATAGCCCATATATTTTAAAATTAGAAAAAATGTGTTTCAAGCTTAGCATGTAGCTTACTATCCAATGTAAATAATCTTAAGACATAATATGACAAATTGATGAAAATAGTTAAGATTTAAGGTAAAAGATAGTAAGGCAATTAAAAAACTATCCATTTTGCAGTGTTCTATAAAACAACTCTGCTTGGTTACCAAAATGTTGTATGTTACAAATACATAAAAAACACGTGGAAACACATTTTGCTACAGTCACCTGACAAAGTGGGCTTCTTTTAATTGGTTATAGTACAAAAAGCCACTAATTGCTACATTTACTTACTTTTGCCACACGTTTCGTCAACATAAATATGTTTTTATTTAAGTGTAACCAAATAATTATAGTATTACAGTGGTAAATTGATTACCTCCTTCGCAGCAATCCTTTCGACTACAAGAAGTATTATTTGTGTCATTAAAGTTTCATAAATAGAGTTCATAAAAGTGTATATACTTAATACGATGATAGGGTTTCTGGAACTAGCCCTTTTCAAGGCCCATAGTAAAAGAACCATACTTAAATCAACTATGCACTCACTACACAGTATTAACTGTATGTTGTGTACTGCATTGATTTGGATTTGAGAAGAATTCATTGCGAATTGATCCGCATGAGTCGACAAGTAATAAAAAAATAAAATAATAATTGTAAAAGTGGTATCATAGAGTTCTTTGAAAAGACATCACATCCCGATCTTACAACATAATACTTACGTCAATGTAATGTTATTCTAGATAACAGATGATGTTGGTGTAAACGGTATAACATCCTTCACAAGCAGAATGTCTGTTATCAATAACTGTTGTGGGCTGAGTAATGATATTTGTGTTATCTTATGTTCAAGCAATTTACACTTAAATAATTTATTTTATACGTTTTATCAATAGGTTGATAAATGTATACAGGGTTTTTGGTGACCAGTGACAAAGATGCTTTATTTCGCAATACAAATTGCGATCAAAATACGCGATTCGGATAGTTTTATCTCACACCCTGTTCGAAAACAGTCATTTGTAGATTTCTTAAACACTTTTTACATTGCCTTTTAGAATCAGATTATTTCAGATTCAGGCAACAAAATAAAGTAGAAATGAGTCTAGCGTAAATATCAATTTATAAATTGTTCATATATCTCAACTATATCCACAAAAGCTGGGATAAGAAGAAAGATTACAAAATAAAATGAAAACTCAAACTGTTAGGATATCTTATCAACATAGTTTGGCATTGAAAATCATTACTTGTAGTTATAATTTTTTATTGTATTACGTTTAAACAACTCCCAAATATTTTTTGACGTATTTGAATGATTTTAGTTTAAGAATTTGGTTTTAGATTATTAATATTTGTTACTATAAACATTGCACGTGGTTTTAGAATTGCATTACATGTCGTACAAATCACACGTAAAAAATCAAACTGAATGGATAAAGCAACATTTTATTATAACAATTTATTATTTTAAATCTTTTCATTCATTTATACAACACACTGCTAAAAGTAACTTGGATCCTTTTGCGTAAAACCGACCCATCATAATGTGATAATTTAAGAACCGAAGTACTAAAACTAGGCTATCTTATTAAGATTTG